>NC_133387.1:150387522-151749939 GCF_047511655.1 Castor canadensis | reverse complement strand
TGGATTAAAGAGCGTGTATGTTCACCTTGAAACGCCGAAGGTGGAGGCTGTCGTCCTTCCAAAACTAGTACATTTCTCACAGGAAAACAATGGGCTACTTACTCCTGCGTCTAACACGAACAGCTTTTTTTCCAGAGATTCATGTGTTGTGTCAACTTAGCTCTATAGGACCACTCGGAAGAAAATGAGCCTTCCTCTCCTTGAAAATTATGATCTGCGTAAACTATTCCTTTCAAAAATTAACTTAATTTTCACAGGGGAACCAAGTCCGTGATGCTCCTGCTGCTAGCACACATGGATTTCTTTGAGAGATACTTGAGTTTCGTCCATTCAGCTGAATAGGCCCCCTTGGAAAATAATCAGACTTTCTCTACATTCAAATCTATGACTTCAGGAATTATTTCTTATAAAACTCCCTCAAGTCCCTCAGGAAAACAAGGTGTCAGATGCTGTACCTTCTAGCATGCATCGTTTTCTTTGGAGAGGTTCATATGTTTCCTCAACTCAGCTCAATAGGCCTATTTGGATCCAAGAGAGCCTAGATTCACCTTGAAACACTGAAATTGTAGGCAGTACTCTTAACAAGTGGGACACAATTCTCAAAGGAAAAGAATGTGTTAGGTGCTCCTCTGTCTAAAAAGAATGGTTTTGTTTCCAGAGATACTTGTGTTTCTTCAACTCAGCAGAATAGGCCTATTTGGATCAAGAAGGAACTGTCCCCAGCTTGAAACATCCAAATTGGAGGACGTCTTTCTGTCAAAAACCATCTCAATTCTCACAGGAAAACAATGTGCTAGATGCTAGTGCGTCTAACAGGAATGGATTTTTTTCTGGAGATACACGTGTATCTTCTATTTAGCTGAATAGGCCTATTTGGAGCAACATGAGTCTTTCTCTACCTTGAAATTCTGATTTGCAACATGTACTCCTGTAAAACAAACTCAATGATCACAGGGAAGTAACGTGCTTGATGCTCCTGCTTTTAGCACACGTGGTTTTCACGAGAGATACATGTGATTCTTCCCCTCTGCTGAATAGGCCTACTTGCAACAAAGCCAGCCTTTTGCACTTTGAAAACAATGTCTGGCAGGAAGATTTCCTTTCAAAAACGAACTCAATACTCAGAGAAAAATAACGTCAGATGCTGCAGCTCCACACACAGAGGGTTTTCTTTGGAGTGATCCTTGTGTGTCTTCAACTCAGCTGAATAGGCCTAGAGGGAGGAAAGAGAGCCTACCTCCACCTTGAAACCCCTCAGTTGTGGGAAGTTTTCCTTTCAAAAAGTGACTTAACTCTTACGGGGAATCCATGTGCTAGATGCTGTAGATTCTAGCATATATGGTTTTCTTTCAGGAGTCACCTGTGTTTCCTCAACTCAACTGTTTAGACCTATTAACAGTCAGAAGCGCCTATCTCTAGCTTCAAACACCTAAACACCTAAACTAACTCATGTCACAGAAAGAAAATATTGTAGGCTCTCCTGCTTCCCAGGTGATTCTTCCATGACACAGGTGGGTTTCTTCAACTCAACTGAATAGGCCAATTTGGGAAAAAGGAGCCCTTTCACAACGCGATCACTGATTTGCAGGAAGCACTTCTTTCAAAACATAACTAAATATGCCAGGAAAACAATCTCTCAGGTGATCCTGCTTCTAATACAGATGGTTTTCTTTTGAGAGATCCATGTGTTTCTTCAATTTAGAAGAATGAGCCTATTTGGACAAAATGATCCTTTTTCCACCTTGAAAATTGTAATTTCTCTGAAGTATTCCCTTCAAACCCTAACTCAACTCTCACAGGCACACAACGTGCTAGATACGTGAGGCTCTAACATAGAGGCTTTTCTTTGGACAGATACATGTCTTTGCTCAAGTCAGCTGAATTGAACTTTTGAGAGTAAATAGCGCCTAGGTCCAGGATAAACCACGTATGTTTCAGGAAGTATTCCTATCAGATCTAACTCAATTCGCACAAAGAAACAATGTGCTACATGCTGCTGCTCCTAACCTAGATGGTTTTCTTCAGAGAACTACGTGTGTTTCTTTTAAGCAGATAATAGGTCTATGTGGAATAAAATGAGCAATAATCCACCATGAAAATGTGATTGGCAGCATGTAATGCTTTCAAAATTAACTCAGTTCTCACAGGAAAGAAAAATGTGCTAGGTGCTCCTGCTTCTAACACAGATGGTTTTCTTTGGAGAGATAGCTATGTTTATTCTTCTCAGCTGAATAGGCCTATATTGAACAAAATGAGCCTGTCTCCACCTTGAAATCTGATATTTGAGGGAGTAGTTAGTCCTTGCAGAAACTACTTCAATTCTGAAAGGAAAACAATGTGCTAGATGCTGCGGCTTCTCACATACCTGTTTTTCTTTGGAGAGCTACATGTGTTTCTTCAACGCAGCCCAGTGGGCCGATTTGCATCGGGGAAAGCTATTGTTCTCATAAAACACCAAAGTTTCAGCAGTGCTCTTTCAAAAACTCAGCATATTTTCACAGGGAAACAATGTGCTAGTTGCTCCTGCATCTAACACGAATGGCTTCTTTTCTAGAGATGCATGCTTTTCTTCATCGTAGCTGAATAGGCCTATTTGGATCAAATGAGCCTTTCTCCACCTTGAAAATTCTGATTTGCAGGAAGTATTCCTTTCAAAAACGAACTCAATTTTAGTAGGGAAAGTATGTGCCTGATGCTCCTGCTCTCAGAGCACATGGTTTTCTTCGAGAAATGCGTGCGTTTCGTCCACTCAACTGAATTGGCCTATTTGGACCAAAATCATCCTTTCTCCACCTTGAAATCTATGTTTTGCAGGAAGTGTTCCTCTCAAAAACGACCTCAATTCACAATGGAAAATAATATGCTAGATGCTGCACGTTCTAGCATACATGCTTGTCTTTGGAGAGGTGCATGGGTTTCTTCACCTGAGCTGAATAGGCCTATTTGGATCAAAGAGAGCCTATATTCACTTTGAAACATCAAAGTTGCAGGCAGTACTTTGGCCAAAACTACCACCGTTCTCACAGGAAAACAATGGCTACTTGCTACTGCATCTAACAGAAACCCTTGTGTTCTCGAGACACATGTGCTTCTTCCACGTAGCTGAAGAGGCCTCTTGGGAAAAAAGTGAGCCTTTATTCACCATGAAACTTCTGTTTTGCAGGAAGTATTCCTTCAAACACTACTTCAATTTTCACTGGGAAACAATTGGGTAGATGCTCCAGCTTCTAGCTCACGTGGTTTTCTCTTGGAAGATACTTGTGTTTCATCAAGTCAGCCGAATTGGCCCATTTGGTGCAACCAACGCAGATATCCCGATTGAATCACCTAAGTCGGAGGAGGTATTTCCATTCCATCTAACTCAATTCTTATAGAGAAACAATACTGTAGATGCTGCTGCTTCTAACTTAGATGGCTTTCTTTGGAGATACATATGTTTCTTCTACTCAGCTGCATAGGCCTATATTGTACAAAGTGAAATTTTGTCCACGTTGATATCTATGATTTCAGGGAGTATTCCTTTCAAAAACTACCTCAAGTCTCACAGGAAAACATGTGATAGATGCCACAGCTCGTAACATAGATGGGTTTTTCTGAGAGACACTTGTGTTTCTTCACCTCAGCTGAATAGGTCAATTTTGAGCAAGCACCGCCTATCTGCAGCATGAAGCACGAAAATTCGTAGAAGTCTTTCTTTCAAAACTCACTAAATTCTCACAGGAAAACAATGTGGTTAATGTTGCAGTGTCTAGCAAACCTGGTTTTCTTTGGAGGGAATCGTGTGTTTCTTCACCTCAGCTGAGTAGGCCTATTTGGATTAAAGAGCGTGTATGTTCACCTTGAAACGCCGAAGGTGGAGGCTGTCGTCCTTCCAAAACTAGTACATTTCTCACAGGAAAACAATGGGCTACTTACTCCTGCGTCTAACACGAACAGCTTTTTTTCCAGAGATTCATGTGTTGTGTCAACTTAGCTCTATAGGACCACTCGGAAGAAAATGAGCCTTCCTCTCCTTGAAAATTATGATCTGCGTAAACTATTCCTTTCAAAAATTAACTTAATTTTCACAGGGGAACCAAGTCCGTGATGCTCCTGCTGCTAGCACACATGGATTTCTTTGAGAGATACTTGAGTTTCGTCCATTCAGCTGAATAGGCCCCCTTGGAAAATAATCAGACTTTCTCTTCATTCAAATCTATGACTTCAGGAATTATTTCTTATAAAACTCCCTCAAGTCCCTCAGGAAAACAAGGTGTCAGATGCTGTACCTTCTAGCATGCATCGTTTTCTTTGGAGAGGTTCATATGTTTCCTCAACTCAGCTCAATAGGCCTATTTGGATCCAAGAGAGCCTAGATTCACCTTGAAACACTGAAATTGTAGGCAGTACTCTTAACAAGTGGGACACAATTCTCAAAGGAAAAGAATGTGTTAGGTGCTCCTCTGTCTAAAAAGAATGGTTTTGTTTCCAGAGATACTTGTGTTTCTTCAACTCAGCAGAATAGGCCTATTTGGATCAAGAAGGAACTGTCCCCAGCTTGAAACATCCAAATTGGAGGACGTCTTTCTGTCAAAAACCATCTCAATTCTCACAGGAAAACAATGTGCTAGATGCTAGTGCGTCTAACAGGAATGGATTTTTTTCTGGAGATACACGTGTATCTTCTATTTAGCTGAATAGGCCTATTTGGAGCAACATGAGTCTTTCTCTACCTTGAAATTCTGATTTGCAACATGTACTCCTGTAAAACAAACTCAATGATCACAGGGAAGTAACGTGCTTGATGCTCCTGCTTTTAGCACACGTGGTTTTCACGAGAGATACATGTGATTCTTCCCCTCTGCTGAATAGGCCTACTTGCAACAAAGCCAGCCTTTTGCACTTTGAAAACAATGTCTGGCAGGAAGATTTCCTTTCAAAAACGAACTCAATACTCAGAGAAAAATAACGTCAGATGCTGCAGCTCCACACACAGAGGGTTTTCTTTGGAGTGATCCTTGTGTGTCTTCAACTCAGCTGAATAGGCCTAGAGGGAGGAAAGAGAGCCTACCTCCACCTTGAAACCCCTCAGTTGTGGGAAGTTTTCCTTTCAAAAAGTGACTTAACTCTTACGGGGAATCCATGTGCTAGATGCTGTAGATTCTAGCATATATGGTTTTCTTTCAGGAGTCACCTGTGTTTCCTCAACTCAACTGTTTAGACCTATTAACAGTCAGAAGCGCCTATCTCTAGCTTCAAACACCTAAACACCTAAACTAACTCATGTCACAGAAAGAAAATATTGTAGGCTCTCCTGCTTCCCAGGTGATTCTTCCATGACACAGGTGGGTTTCTTCAACTCAACTGAATAGGCCAATTTGGGAAAAAGGAGCCCTTTCACAACGCGATCACTGATTTGCAGGAAGCACTTCTTTCAAAACATAACTAAATATGCCAGGAAAACAATCTCTCAGGTGATCCTGCTTCTAATACAGATGGTTTTCTTTTGAGAGATCCATGTGTTTCTTCAATTTAGAAGAATGAGCCTATTTGGACAAAATGATCCTTTTTCCACCTTGAAAATTGTAATTTCTCTGAAGTATTCCCTTCAAACCCTAACTCAACTCTCACAGGCACACAACGTGCTAGATACGTGAGGCTCTAACATAGAGGCTTTTCTTTGGACAGATACATGTCTTTGCTCAAGTCAGCTGAATTGAACTTTTGAGAGTAAATAGCGCCTAGGTCCAGGATAAACCACGTATGTTTCAGGAAGTATTCCTATCAGATCTAACTCAATTCGCACAAAGAAACAATGTGCTACATGCTGCTGCTCCTAACCTAGATGGTTTTCTTCAGAGAACTACGTGTGTTTCTTTTAAGCAGATAATAGGTCTATGTGGAATAAAATGAGCAATAATCCACCATGAAAATGTGATTGGCAGCATGTAATGCTTTCAAAATTAACTCAGTTCTCACAGGAAAGAAAAATGTGCTAGGTGCTCCTGCTTCTAACACAGATGGTTTTCTTTGGAGAGATAGCTATGTTTATTCTTCTCAGCTGAATAGGCCTATATTGAACAAAATGAGCCTGTCTCCACCTTGAAATCTGATATTTGAGGGAGTAGTTAGTCCTTGCAGAAACTACTTCAATTCTGAAAGGAAAACAATGTGCTAGATGCTGCGGCTTCTCACATACCTGTTTTTCTTTGGAGAGCTACATGTGTTTCTTCAACGCAGCCCAGTGGGCCGATTTGCATCGGGGAAAGCTATTGTTCTCATAAAACACCAAAGTTTCAGCAGTGCTCTTTCAAAAACTCAGCGTATTTTCACAGGGAAACAATGTGCTAGTTGCTCCTGCATCTAACACGAATGGCTTCTTTTCTAGAGATGCATGCTTTTCTTCATCGTAGCTGAATAGGCCTATTTGGATCAAATGAGCCTTTCTCCACCTTGAAAATTCTGATTTGCAGGAAGTATTCCTTTCAAAAACGAACTCAATTTTAGTAGGGAAAGTATGTGCCTGATGCTCCTGCTCTCAGAGCACATGGTTTTCTTCGAGAAATGCGTGCGTTTCGTCCACTCAACTGAATTGGCCTATTTGGACCAAAATCATCCTTTCTCCACCTTGAAATCTATGTTTTGCAGGAAGTGTTCCTCTCAAAAACGACCTCAATTCACAATGGAAAATAATATGCTAGATGCTGCACGTTCTAGCATACATGCTTGTCTTTGGAGAGGTGCATGGGTTTCTTCACCTGAGCTGAATAGGCCTATTTGGATCAAAGAGAGCCTATATTCACTTTGAAACATCAAAGTTGCAGGCAGTACTTTGGCCAAAACTACCACCATTCTCACAGGAAAACAATGGCTACTTGCTACTGCATCTAACAGAAACCCTTGTGTTCTCGAGACACATGTGCTTCTTCCACGTAGCTGAAGAGGCCTCTTGGGAAAAAAGTGAGCCTTTATTCACCATGAAACTTCTGTTTTGCAGGAAGTATTCCTTCAAACACTACTTCAATTTTCACTGGGAAACAATTGGGTAGATGCTCCAGCTTCTAGCTCACGTGGTTTTCTCTTGGAAGATACTTGTGTTTCATCAAGTCAGCCGAATTGGCCCATTTGGTGCAACCAACGCAGATATCCCGATTGAATCACCTAAGTCGGAGGAAGTATTTCCATTCCATCTAACTCAATTCTTATAGAGAAACAATACTGTAGATGCTGCTGCTTCTAACTTAGATGGCTTTCTTTGGTGATACATATGTTTCTTCTACTCAGCTGCATAGGCCTATATTGTACAAAGTGAAATTTTGTCCACGTTGATATCTATGATTTCAGGGAGTATTCCTTTCAAAAACTACCTCAAGTCTCACAGGAAAACACGTGATAGATGCCACAGCTCGTAACATAGATGGGTTTTTCTGAGAGACACTTGTGTTTCTTCACCTCAGCTGAATAGGTCAATTTTGAGCAAGCACCGCCTATCTGCAGCATGAAGCACGAAAATTCGTAGAAGTCTTTCTTTCAAAACTCACTAAATTCTCACAGGAAAACAATGTGGTTGATGTTGCAGTGTCTAGCAAACCTGGTTTTCTTTGGAGTGAATCGTGTGTTTCTTCACCTCAGCTGAGTAGGCCTATTTGGATTAAAGAGCGTGTATGTTCACCTTGAAACGCCGAAGGTGGAGGCTGTCGTCCTTCCAAAACTAGTACATTTCTCACAGGAAAACAATGGGCTACTTACTCCTGCGTCTAACATGAACAGCTTTTTTTCCAGAGATTCATGTGTTGTGTCAACTTAGCTCTATAGGACCACTCGGAAGAAAATGAGCCTTCCTCTCCTTGAAAATTATGATCTGCGTAAACTATTCCTTTCAAAAATTAACTTAATTTTCACAGGGGAACCAAGTCCGTGATGCTCCTGCTGCTAGCACACATGGATTTCTTTGAGAGATACTTGAGTTTCGTCCATTCAGCTGAATAGGCCCCCTTGGAAAATAATCAGACTTTCTCTACATTCAAATCTATGACTTCAGGAATTATTTCTTATAAAACTCCCTCAAGTCCCTCAGGAAAACAAGGTGTCAGATGCTGTACCTTCTAGCATGCATCGTTTTCTTTGGAGAGGTTCATATGTTTCCTCAACTCAGCTCAATAGGCCTATTTGGATCCAAGAGAGCCTAGATTCACCTTGAAACACTGAAATTGTAGGCAGTACTCTTAACAAGTGGGACACAATTCTCAAAGGAAAAGAATGTGTTAGGTGCTCCTCTGTCTAAAAAGAATGGTTTTGTTTCCAGAGATACTTGTGTTTCTTCAACTCAGCAGAATAGGCCTATTTGGATCAAGAAGGAACTGTCCCCAGCTTGAAACATCCAAATTGGAGGACGTCTTTCTGTCAAAAACCATCTCAATTCTCACAGGAAAACAATGTGCTAGATGCTAGTGCGTCTAACAGGAATGGATTTTTTTCTGGAGATACACGTGTATCTTCTATTTAGCTGAATAGGCCTATTTGGAGCTACATGAGTCTTTCTCTACCTTGAAATTCTGATTTGCAACATGTACTCCTGTAAAACAAACTCAATGATCACAGGGAAGTAACGTGCTTGATGCTCCTGCTTTTAGCACACGTGGTTTTCACGAGAGATACATGTGATTCTTCCCCTCTGCTGAATAGGCCTACTTGCAACAAAGCCAGCCTTTTGCACTTTGAAAACAATGTCTGGCAGGAAGATTTCCTTTCAAAAACGAACTCAATACTCAGAGAAAAATAACGTCAGATGCTGCAGCTCCACACACAGAGGGTTTTCTTTGGAGTGATCCTTGTGTGTCTTCAACTCAGCTGAATAGGCCTAGAGGGAGGAAAGAGAGCCTACCTCCACCTTGAAACCCCTCAGTTGTGGGAAGTTTTCCTTTCAAAAAGTGACTTAACTCTTACAGGGAAACCATGTGCTAGATGCTGTAGATTCTAGCATATATGGTTTTCTTTCAGGAGTCACCTGTGTTTCCTCAACTCAACTGTTTAGACCTATTAACAGTCAGAAGCGCCTATCTCTAGCTTCAAACACCTAAACACCTAAACTAACTCATGTCACAGAAAGAAAATATTGTAGGCTCTCCTGCTTCCCAGGTGATTCTTCCATGACACAGGTGGGTTTCTTCAACTCAACTGAATAGGCCAATTTGGGAAAAAGGAGCCCTTTCACAACGCGATCACTGATTTGCAAGAAGCACTTCTTTCAAAACATAACTAAATATGCCAGGAAAACAATCTCTCAGGTGATCCTGCTTCTAATACAGATGGTTTTCTTTTGAGAGATCCATGTGTTTCTTCAATTTAGAAGAATGAGCCTATTTGGACAAAATGATCCTTTTTCCACCTTGAAAATTGTAATTTCTCTGAAGTATTCCCTTCAAACCCTAACTCAACTCTCACAGGCACACAACGTGCTAGATACGTGAGGCTCTAACATAGAGGCTTTTCTTTGGACAGATACATGTCTTTGCTCAAGTCAGCTGAATTGAACTTTTGAGAGTAAATAGCGCCTAGGTCCAGGATAAACCACGTATGTTTCAGGAAGTATTCCTATCAGATCTAACTCAATTCGCACAAAGAAACAATGTGCTACATGCTGCTGCTCCTAACCTAGATGGTTTTCTTCAGAGAACTACGTGTGTTTCTTTTAAGCAGATAATAGGTCTATGTGGAATAAAATGAGCAATAATCCACCATGAAAATGTGATTGGCAGCATGTAATGCTTTCAAAGTTAACTCAGTTCTCACAGGAAAGAAAAATGTGCTAGGTGCTCCTGCTTCTAACACAGATGGTTTTCTTTGGAGAGATAGCTATGTTTATTCTTCTCAGCTGAATAGGCCTATATTGAACAAAATGAGCCTGTCTCCACCTTGAAATCTGATATTTGAGGGAGTAGTCCTTGCAGAAACTACTTCAATTCTGAAAGGAAAACAATGTGCTAGATGCTGCGGCTTCTCACATACCTGTTTTTCTTTGGAGAGCTACATGTGTTTCTTCAACGCAGCCCAGTGGGCCGATTTGCATCGGGGAAAGCTATTGTTCTCATAAAACACCAAAGTTTCAGCAGTGCTCTTTCAAAAACTCAGCATATTTTCACAGGAAAACAATGTGCTAGTTGCTCCTGCATCTAACACGAATGGCTTCTTTTCTAGAGATGCATGCTTTTCTTCATCGTAGCTGAATAGGCCTATTTGGATCAAATGAGCCTTTCTCCACCTTGAAAATTCTGATTTGCAGGAAGTATTCCTTTCAAAAACGAACTCAATTTTAGTAGGGAAAGTATGTGCCTGATGCTCCTGCTCTCAGAGCACATGGTTTTCTTCGAGAATTGCGTGCGTTTCGTCCACTCAACTGAATTGGCCTATTTGGACCAAAATCATCCTTTCTCCACCTTGAAATCTATGTTTTGCAGGAAGTGTTCCTCTCAAAAACGACCTCAATTCACAATGGAAAATAATATGCTAGATGCTGCACGTTCTAGCATACATGCTTGTCTTTGGAGAGGTGCATGGGTTTCTTCACCTGAGCTGAATAGGCCTATTTGGATCAAAGAGAGCCTATATTCACTTTGAAACATCAAAGTTGCAGGCAGTACTTTGGCCAAAACTACCACCATTCTCACAGGAAAACAATGGCTACTTGCTACTGCATCTAACAGAAACCCTTGTGTTCTCGAGACACATGTGCTTCTTCCACGTAGCTGAAGAGGCCTCTTGGGAAAAAAGTGAGCCTTTATTCACCATGAAACTTCTGTTTTGCAGGAAGTATTCCTTCAAACACTACTTCAATTTTCACTGGGAAACAATTGGGTAGATGCTCCAGCTTCTAGCTCACGTGGTTTTCTCTTGGAAGATACTTGTGTTTCATCAAGTCAGCCGAATTGGCCCATTTGGTGCAACCAACGCAGATATCCCGATTGAATCACCTAAGTCGGAGGAGGTATTTCCATTCCATCTAACTCAATTCTTATAGAGAAACAATACTGTAGATGCTGCTGCTTCTAACTTAGATGGCTTTCTTTGGAGATACATATGTTTCTTCTACTCAGCTGCATAGGCCTATATTGTACAAAGTGAAATTTTGTCCACGTTGATATCTATGATTTCAGGGAGTATTCCTTTCAAAAACTACCTCAAGTCTCACAGGAAAACATGTGATAGATGCCACAGCTCGTAACATAGATGGGTTTTTCTGAGAGACACTTGTGTTTCTTCACCTCAGCTGAATAGGTCAATTTTGAGCAAGCACCGCCTATCTGCAGCATGAAGCACGAAAATTCGTAGAAGTCTTTCTTTCAAAACTCACTAAATTCTCACAGGAAAACAATGTGGTTGATGTTGCAGTGTCTAGCAAACCTGGTTTTCTTTGGAGTGAATCGTGTGTTTCTTCACCTCAGCTGAGTAGGCCTATTTGGATTAAAGAGCGTGTATGTTCACCTTGAAACGCCGAAGGTGGAGGCTGTCGTCCTTCCAAAACTAGTACATTTCTCACAGGAAAACAATGGGCTACTTACTCCTGCGTCTAACACGAACAGCTTTTCTTCCAGAGATTCATGTGTTGTGTCAACTTAGCTCTATAGGACCACTCGGAAGAAAATGAGCCTTCCTCTCCTTGAAAATTATGATCTGCGTAAACTATTCCTTTCAAAAATTAACTTAATTTTCACAGGGGAACCAAGTCCGTGATGCTCCTGCTGCTAGCACACATGGATTTCTTTGAGAGATACTTGAGTTTCGTCCATTCAGCTGAATAGGCCCCCTTGGAAAATAATCAGACTTTCTCTACATTCAAATCTATGACTTCAGGAATTATTTCTTATAAAACTCCCTCAAGTCCCTCAGGAAAACAAGGTGTCAGATGCTGTACCTTCTAGCATGCATCGTTTTCTTTGGAGAGGTTCATATGTTTCCTCAACTCAGCTCAATAGGCCTATTTGGATCCAAGAGAGCCTAGATTCACCTTGAAACACTGAAATTGTAGGCAGTACTCTTAACAAGTGGGACACAATTCTCAAAGGAAAAGAATGTGTTAGGTGCTCCTCTGTCTAAAAAGAATTGTTTTGTTTCCAGAGATACTTGTGTTTCTTCAACTCAGCAGAATAGGCCTATTTGGATCAAGAAGGAACTGTCCCCAGCTTGAAACATCCAAATTGGAGGACGTCTTTCTGTCAAAAACCATCTCAATTCTCACAGGAAAACAATGTGCTAGATGCTAGTGCGTCTAACAGGAATGGATTTTTTTCTGGAGATACACGTGTATCTTCTATTTAGCTGAATAGGCCTATTTGGAGCAACATGAGTCTTTCTCTACCTTGAAATTCTGATTTGCAACATGTACTCCTGTAAAACAAACCCAATGATCACAGGGAAGTAACGTGCTTGATGCTCCTGCTTTTAGCACACGTGGTTTTCACGAGAGATACATGTGATTCTTCCCCTCTGCTGAATAGGCCTACTTGCAACAAAGCCAGCCTTTTGCACTTTGAAAACAATGTCTGGCAGGAAGATTTCCTTTCAAAAACGAACTCAATACTCATAGAAAAATAACGTCAGATGCTGCAGCTCCACACACAGAGGGTTTTCTTTGGAGTGATCCTTGTGTGTCTTCAACTCAGCTGAATAGGCCTAGAGGGAGGAAAGAGAGCCTACCTCCACCTTGAAACCCCTCAGTTGTGGGAAGTTTTCCTTTCAAAAAGTGACTTAACTCTTACGGGGAAACCATGTGCTAGATGCTGTAGATTCTAGCATATATGGTTTTCTTTCAGGAGTCACCTGTGTTTCCTCAACTCAACTGTTTAGACCTATTAACAGTCAGAAGCGCCTATCTCTAGCTTCAAACACCTAAACACCTAAACTAACTCATGTCACAGAAAGAAAATATTGTAGGCTCTCCTGCTTCCCAGGTGATTCTTCCATGACACAGGTGGGTTTCTTCAACTCAACTGAATAGGCCAATTTGGGAAAAAGGAGCCCTTTCACAACGCGATCACTGATTTGCAGGAAGCACTTCTTTCAAAACATAACTAAATATGCCAGGAAAACAATCTCTCAGGTGATCCTGCTTCTAATACAGATGGTTTTCTTTTGAGAGATCCATGTGTTTCTTCAATTTAGAAGAATGAGCCTATTTGGACAAAATGATCCTTTTTCCACCTTGAAAATTGTAATTTCTCTGAAGTATTCCCTTCAAACCCTAACTCAACTCTCACAGGCACACAACGTGCTAGATACGTGAGGCTCTAACATAGAGGCTTTTCTTTGGACAGATACATGTCTTTGCTCAAGTCAGCTGAATTGAACTTTTGAGAGTAAATAGCGCCTAGGTCCAGGATAAACCACGTATGTTTCAGGAAGTATTCCTATCAGATCTAACTCAATTCGCACAAAGAAACAATGTGCTACATGCTGCTGCTCCTAACCTAGATGGTTTTCTTCAGAGAACTACGTGTGTTTCTTTTAAGCAGATAATAGGTCTATGTGGAATAAAATGAGCAATAATCCACCATGAAAATGTGATTGGCAGCATGTAATGCTTTCAAAGTTAACTCAGTTCTCACAGGAAAGAAAAATGTGCTAGGTGCTCCTGCTTCTAACACAGATGGTTTTCTTTGGAGAGATAGCTATGTTTATTCTTCTCAGCTGAATAGGCCTATATTGAACAAAATGAGCCTGTCTCCACCTTGAAATCTGATATTTGAGGGAGTAGTCCTTGCAGAAACTACTTCAATTCTGAAAGGAAAACAATGTGCTAGATGCTGCGGCTTCTCACATACCTGTTTTTCTTTGGAGAGCTACATGTGTTTCTTCAACGCAGCCCAGTGGGCCGATTTGCATCGGGGAAAGCTATTGTTCTCATAAAACACCAAAGTTTCAGCAGTGCTCTTTCAAAAACTCAGCATATTTTCACAGGAAAACAATGTGCTAGTTGCTCCTGCATCTAACACGAATGGCTTCTTTTCTAGAGATGCATGCTTTTCTTCATCGTAGCTGAATAGGCCTATTTGGATCAAATGAGCCTTTCTCCACCTTGAAAATTCTGATTTGCAGGAAGTATTCCTTTCAAAAACGAACTCAATTTTAGTAGGGAAAGTATGTGCCTGATGCTCCTGCTCTCAGAGCACATGGTTTTCTTCGAGAATTGCGTGCGTTTCGTCCACTCAACTGAATTGGCCTATTTGGACCAAAATCATCCTTTCTCCACCTTGAAATCTATGTTTTGCAGGAAGTGTTCCTCTCAAAAACGACCTCAATTCACAATGGAAAATAATATGCTAGATGCTGCACGTTCTAGCATACATGCTTGTCTTTGGAGAGGTGCATGGGTTTCTTCACCTGAGCTGAATAGGCCTATTTGGATCAAAGAGAGCCTATATTCACTTTGAAACATCAAAGTTGCAGGCAGTACTTTGGCCAAAACTACCACCATTCTCACAGGAAAACAATGGCTACTTGCTACTGCATCTAACAGAAACCCTTGTGTTCTCGAGACACATGTGCTTCTTCCACGTAGCTGAAGAGGCCTCTTGGGAAAAAAGTGAGCCTTTATTCACCATGAAACTTCTGTTTTGCAGGAAGTATTCCTTCAAACACTACTTCAATTTTCACTGGGAAACAATTGGGTAGATGCTCCAGCTTCTAGCTCACGTGGTTTTCTCTTGGAAGATACTTGTGTTTCATCAAGTCAGCCGAATTGGCCCATTTGGTGCAACCAACGCAGATATCCCGATTGAATCACCTAAGTCGGAGGAGGTATTTCCATTCCATCTAACTCAATTCTTATAGAGAAACAATACTGTAGATGCTGCTGCTTCTAACTTAGATGGCTTTCTTTGGAGATACATATGTTTCTTCTACTCAGCTGCATAGGCCTATATTGTACAAAGTGAAATTTTGTCCACGTTGATATCTATGATTTCAGGGAGTATTCCTTTCAAAAACTACCTCAAGTCTCACAGGAAAACATGTGATAGATGCCACAGCTCGTAACATAGATGGGTTTTTCTGAGAGACACTTGTGTTTCTTCACCTCAGCTGAATAGGTCAATTTTGAGCAAGCACCGCCTATCTGCAGCATGAAGCACGAAAATTCGTAGAAGTCTTTCTTTCAAAACTCACTAAATTCTCACAGGAAAACAATGTGGTTGATGTTGCAGTGTCTAGCAAACCTGGTTTTCTTTGGAGTGAATCGTGTGTTTCTTCACCTCAGCTGAGTAGGCCTATTTGGATTAAAGAGCGTGTATGTTCACCTTGAAACGCCGAAGGTGGAGGCTGTCGTCCTTCCAAAACTAGTACATTTCTCACAGGAAAACAATGGGCTACTTACTCCTGCGTCTAACACGAACAGCTTTTCTTCCAGAGATTCATGTGTTGTGTCAACTTAGCTCTATAGGACCACTCGGAAGAAAATGAGCCTTCCTCTCCTTGAAAATTATGATCTGCGTAAACTATTCCTTTCAAAAATTAACTTAATTTTCACAGGGGAACCAAGTCCGTGATGCTCCTGCTGCTAGCACACATGGATTTCTTTGAGAGATACTTGAGTTTCGTCCATTCAGCTGAATAGGCCCCCTTGGAAAATAATCAGACTTTCTCTACATTCAAATCTATGACTTCAGGAATTATTTCTTATAAAACTCCCTCAAGTCCCTCAGGAAAACAAGGTGTCAGATGCTGTACCTTCTAGCATGCATCGTTTTCTTTGGAGAGGTTCATATGTTTCCTCAACTCAGCTCAATAGGCCTATTTGGATCCAAGAGAGCCTAGATTCACCTTGAAACACTGAAATTGTAGGCAGTACTCTTAACAAGTGGGACACAATTCTCAAAGGAAAAGAATGTGTTAGGTGCTCCTCTGTCTAAAAAGAATTGTTTTGTTTCCAGAGATACTTGTGTTTCTTCAACTCAGCAGAATAGGCCTATTTGGATCAAGAAGGAACTGTCCCCAGCTTGAAACATCCAAATTGGAGGACGTCTTTCTGTCAAAAACCATCTCAATTCTCACAGGAAAACAATGTGCTAGATGCTAGTGCGTCTAACAGGAATGGATTTTTTTCTGGAGATACACGTGTATCTTCTATTTAGCTGAATAGGCCTATTTGGAGCAACATGAGTCTTTCTCTACCTTGAAATTCTGATTTGCAACATGTACTCCTGTAAAACAAACCCAATGATCACAGGGAAGTAACGTGCTTGATGCTCCTGCTTTTAGCACACGTGGTTTTCACGAGAGATACATGTGATTCTTCCCCTCTGCTGAATAGGCCTACTTGCAACAAAGCCAGCCTTTTGCACTTTGAAAACAATGTCTGGCAGGAAGATTTCCTTTCAAAAACGAACTCAATACTCATAGAAAAATAACGTCAGATGCTGCAGCTCCACACACAGAGGGTTTTCTTTGGAGTGATCCTTGTGTGTCTTCAACTCAGCTGAATAGGCCTAGAGGGAGGAAAGAGAGCCTACCTCCACCTTGAAACCCCTCAGTTGTGGGAAGTTTTCCTTTCAAAAAGTGACTTAACTCTTACGGGGAAACCATGTGCTAGATGCTGTAGATTCTAGCATATATGGTTTTCTTTCAGGAGTCACCTGTGTTTCCTCAACTCAACTGTTTAGACCTATTAACAGTCAGAAGCGCCTATCTCTAGCTTCAAACACCTAAACACCTAAACTAACTCATGTCACAGAAAGAAAATATTGTAGGCTCTCCTGCTTCCCAGGTGATTCTTCCATGACACAGGTGGGTTTCTTCAACTCAACTGAATAGGCCAATTTGGGAAAAAGGAGCCCTTTCACAACGCGATCACTGATTTGCAGGAAGCACTTCTTTCAAAACATAACTAAATATGCCAGGAAAACAATCTCTCAGGTGATCCTGCTTCTAATACAGATGGTTTTCTTTTGAGAGATCCATGTGTTTCTTCAATTTAGAAGAATGAGCCTATTTGGACAAAATGATCCTTTTTCCACCTTGAAAATTGTAATTTCTCTGAAGTATTCCCTTCAAACCCTAACTCAACTCTCACAGGCACACAACGTGCTAGATACGTGAGGCTCTAACATAGAGGCTTTTCTTTGGACAGATACATGTCTTTGCTCAAGTCAGCTGAATTGAACTTTTGAGAGTAAATAGCGCCTAGGTCCAGGATAAACCACGTATGTTTCAGGAAGTATTCCTATCAGATCTAACTCAATTCGCACAAAGAAACAATGTGCTACATGCTGCTGCTCCTAACCTAGATGGTTTTCTTCAGAGAACTACGTGTGTTTCTTTTAAGCAGATAATAGGTCTATGTGGAATAAAATGAGCAATAATCCACCATGAAAATGTGATTGGCAGAATGTAATGCTTTCAAAGTTAACTCAGTTCTCACAGGAAAGAAAAATGTGCTAGGTGCTCCTGCTTCTAACACAGATGGTTTTCTTTGGAGAGATAGCTATGTTTATTCTTCTCAGCTGAATAGGCCTATATTGAACAAAATGAGCCTGTCTCCACCTTGAAATCTGATATTTGAGGGAGTAGTCCTTGCAGAAACTACTTCAATTCTGAAAGGAAAACAATGTGCTAGATGCTGCGGCTTCTCACATACCTGTTTTTCTTTGGAGAGCTACATGTGTTTCTTCAACGCAGCCCAGTGGGCCGATTTGCATCGGGGAAAGCTATTGTTCTCATAAAACACCAAAGTTTCAGCAGTGCTCTTTCAAAAACTCAGCATATTTTCACAGGAAAACAATGTGCTAGTTGCTCCTGCATCTAACACGAATGGCTTCTTTTCTAGAGATGCATGCTTTTCTTCATCGTAGCTGAATAGGCCTATTTGGATCAAATGAGCCTTTCTCCACCTTGAAAATTCTGATTTGCAGGAAGTATTCCTTTCAAAAACGAACTCAATTTTAGTAGGGAAAGTATGTGCCTGATGCTCCTGCTCTCAGAGCACATGGTTTTCTTCGAGAAATGCGTGCGTTTCGTCCACTCAACTGAATTGGCCTATTTGGACCAAAATCATCCTTTCTCCACCTTGAAATCTATGTTTTGCAGGAAGTGTTCCTCTCAAAAACGACCTCAATTCACAATGGAAAATAATATGCTAGATGCTGCACGTTCTAGCATACATGCTTGTCTTTGGAGAGGTGCATGGGTTTCTTCACCTGAGCTGAATAGGCCTATTTGGATCAAAGAGAGCCTATATTCACTTTGAAACATCAAAGTTGCAGGCAGTACTTTGGCCAAAACTACCACCGTTCTCACAGGAAAACAATGGCTACTTGCTACTGCATCTAACAGAAACCCTTGTGTTCTCGAGACACATGTGCTTCTTCCACGTAGCTGAAGAGGCCTCTTGGGAAAAAAGTGAGCCTTTATTCACCATGAAACTTCTGTTTTGCAGGAAGTATTCCTTCAAACACTACTTCAATTTTCACTGGGAAACAATTGGGTAGATGCTCCAGCTTCTAGCTCACGTGGTTTTCTCTTGGAAGATACTTGTGTTTCATCAAGTCAGCCGAATTGGCCCATTTGGTGCAACCAACGCAGATATCCCGATTGAATCACCTAAGTCGGAGGAGGTATTTCCATTCCATCTAACTCAATTCTTATAGAGAAACAATACTGTAGATGCTGCTGCTTCTAACTTAGATGGCTTTCTTTGGTGATACATATGTTTCTTCTACTCAGCTGCATAGGCCTATATTGTACAAAGTGAAATTTTGTCCACGTTGATATCTATGATTTCAGGGAGTATTCCTTTCAAAAACTACCTCAAGTCTCACAGGAAAACACGTGATAGATGCTACAGCTCGTAACATAGATGGGTTTTTCTGAGAGACACTTGTGTTTCTTCACCTCAGCTGAATAGGTCAATTTTGAGCAAGCACCGCCTATCTGCAGCATGAAGCACGAAAATTCGTAGAAGTCTTTCTTTCAAAACTCACTAAATTCTCACAGGAAAACAATGTGGTTGATGTTGCAGTGTCTAGCAAACCTGGTTTTCTTTGGAGTGAATCGTGTGTTTCTTCACCTCAGCTGAGTAGGCCTATTTGGATTAAAGAGCGTGTATGTTCACCTTGAAACGCCGAAGGTGGAGGCTGTCGTCCTTCCAAAACTAGTACATTTCTCACAGGAAAACAATGGGCTACTTACTCCTGCGTCTAACACGAACAGCTTTTTTTCCAGAGATTCATGTGTTGTGTCAACTTAGCTCTATAGGACCACTCGGAAGAAAATGAGCCTTCCTCTCCTTGAAAATTATGATCTGCGTAAACTATTCCTTTCAAAAATTAACTTAATTTTCACAGGGGAACCAAGTCCGTGATGCTCCTGCTGCTAGCACACATGGATTTCTTTGAGAGATACTTGAGTTTCGTCCATTCAGCTGAATAGGCCCCCTTGGAAAATAATCAGACTTTCTCTACATTCAAATCTATGACTTCAGGAATTATTTCTTATAAAACTCCCTCAAGTCCCTCAGAAAAACAAGGTGTCAGATGCTGTACCTTCTAGCATGCATCGTTTTCTTTGGAGAGGTTCATATGTTTCCTCAACTCAGCTCAATAGGCCTATTTGGATCCAAGAGAGCCTAGATTCACCTTGAAACACTGAAATTGTAGGCAGTACTCTTAACAAGTGGGACACAATTCTCAAAGGAAAAGAATGTGTTAGGTGCTCCTCTGTCTAAAAAGAATGGTTTTGTTTCCAGAGATACTTGTGTTTCTTCAACTCAGCAGAATAGGCCTATTTGGATCAAGAAGGAACTGTCCCCAGCTTGAAACATCCAAATTGGAGGACGTCTTTCTGTCAAAAACCATCTCAATTCTCACAGGAAAACAATGTGCTAGATGCTAGTGCGTCTAACAGGAATGGATTTTTTTCTGGAGATACACGTGTATCTTCTATTTAGCTGAATAGGCCTATTTGGAGCAACATGAGTCTTTCTCTACCTTGAAATTCTGATTTGCAACATGTACTCCTGTAAAACAAACTCAATGATCACAGGGAAGTAACGTGCTTGATGCTCCTGCTTTTAGCACACGTGGTTTTCACGAGAGATACATGTGATTCTTCCCCTCTGCTGAATAGGCCTACTTGCAACAAAGCCAGCCTTTTGCACTTTGAAAACAATGTCTGGCAGGAAGATTTCCTTTCAAAAACGAACTCAATACTCAGAGAAAAATAACGTCAGATGCTGCAGCTCCACACACAGAGGGTTTTCTTTGGAGTGATCCTTGTGTGTCTTCAACTCAGCTGAATAGGCCTAGAGGGAGGAAAGAGAGCCTACCTCCACCTTGAAACCCCTCAGTTGTGGGAAGTTTTCCTTTCAAAAAGTGACTTAACTCTTACGGGGAATCCATGTGCTAGATGCTGTAGATTCTAGCATATATGGTTTTCTTTCAGGAGTCACCTGTGTTTCCTCAACTCAACTGTTTAGACCTATTAACAGTCAGAAGCGCCTATCTCTAGCTTCAAACACCTAAACACCTAAACTAACTCATGTCACAGAAAGAAAATATTGTAGGCTCTCCTGCTTCCCAGGTGATTCTTCCATGACACAGGTGGGTTTCTTCAACTCAACTGAATAGGCCAATTTGGGAAAAAGGAGCCCTTTCACAACGCGATCACTGATTTGCAGGAAGCACTTCTTTCAAAACATAACTAAATATGCCAGGAAAACAATCTCTCAGGTGATCCTGCTTCTAATACAGATGGTTTTCTTTTGAGAGATCCATGTGTTTCTTCAATTTAGAAGAATGAGCCTATTTGGACAAAATGATCCTTTTTCCACCTTGAAAATTGTAATTTCTCTGAAGTATTCCCTTCAAACCCTAACTCAACTCTCACAGGCACACAACGTGCTAGATACGTGAGGCTCTAACATAGAGGCTTTTCTTTGGACAGATACATGTCTTTGCTCAAGTCAGCTGAATTGAACTTTTGAGAGTAAATAGCGCCTAGGTCCAGGATAAACCACGTATGTTTCAGGAAGTATTCCTATCAGATCTAACTCAATTCGCACAAAGAAACAATGTGCTACATGCTGCTGCTCCTAACCTAGATGGTTTTCTTCAGAGAACTACGTGTGTTTCTTTTAAGCAGATAATAGGTCTATGTGGAATAAAATGAGCAATAATCCACCATGAAAATGTGATTGGCAGCATGTAATGCTTTCAAAGTTAACTCAGTTCTCACAGGAAAGAAAAATGTGCTAGGTGCTCCTGCTTCTAACACAGATGGTTTTCTTTGGAGAGATAGCTATGTTTATTCTTCTCAGCTGAATAGGCCTATATTGAACAAAATGAGCCTGTCTCCACCTTGAAATCTGATATTTGAGGGAGTAGTCCTTGCAGAAACTACTTCAATTCTGAAAGGAAAACAATGTGCTAGATGCTGCGGCTTCTCACATACCTGTTTTTCTTTGGAGAGCTACATGTGTTTCTTCAACGCAGCCCAGTGGGCCGATTTGCATCGGGGAAAGCTATTGTTCTCATAAAACACCAAAGTTTCAGCAGTGCTCTTTCAAAAACTCAGCGTATTTTCACAGGAAAACAATGTGCTAGTTGCTCCTGCATCTAACACGAATGGCTTCTTTTCTAGAGATGCATGCTTTTCTTCATCGTAGCTGAATAGGCCTATTTGGATCAAATGAGCCTTTCTCCACCTTGAAAATTCTGATTTGCAGGAAGTATTCCTTTCAAAAACGAACTCAATTTTAGTAGGGAAAGTATGTGCCTGATGCTCCTGCTCTCAGAGCACATGGTTTTCTTCGAGAAATGCGTGCGTTTCGTCCACTCAACTGAATTGGCCTATTTGGACCAAAATCATCCTTTCTCCACCTTGAAATCTATGTTTTGCAGGAAGTGTTCCTCTCAAAAACGACCTCAATTCACAATGGAAAATAATATGCTAGATGCTGCACGTTCTAGCATACATGCTTGTCTTTGGAGAGGTGCATGGGTTTCTTCACCTGAGCTGAATAGGCCTATTTGGATCAAAGAGAGCCTATATTCACTTTGAAACATCAAAGTTGCAGGCAGTACTTTGGCCAAAACTACCACCATTCTCACAGGAAAACAATGGCTACTTGCTACTGCATCTAACAGAAACCCTTGTGTTCTCGAGACACATGTGCTTCTTCCACGTAGCTGAAGAGGCCTCTTGGGAAAAAAGTGAGCCTTTATTCACCATGAAACTTCTGTTTTGCAGGAAGTATTCCTTCAAACACTACTTCAATTTTCACTGGGAAACAATTGGGTAGATGCTCCAGCTTCTAGCTCACGTGGTTTTCTCTTGGAAGATACTTGTGTTTCATCAAGTCAGCCGAATTGGCCCATTTGGTGCAACCAACGCAGATATCCCGATTGAATCACCTAAGTCGGAGGAGGTATTTCCATTCCATCTAACTCAATTCTTATAGAGAAACAATACTGTAGATGCTGCTGCTTCTAACTTAGATGGCTTTCTTTGGTGATACATATGTTTCTTCTACTCAGCTGCATAGGCCTATATTGTACAAAGTGAAATTTTGTCCACGTTGATATCTATGATTTCAGGGAGTATTCCTTTCAAAAACTACCTCAAGTCTCACAGGAAAACATGTGATAGATGCCACAGCTCGTAACATAGATGGGTTTTTCTGAGAGACACTTGTGTTTCTTCACCTCAGCTGAATAGGTCAATTTTGAGCAAGCACCGCCTATCTGCAGCATGAAGCACGAAAATTCGTAGAAGTCTTTCTTTCAAAACTCACTAAATTCTCACAGGAAAACAATGTGGTTGATGTTGCAGTGTCTAGCAAACCTGGTTTTCTTTGGAGTGAATCGTGTGTTTCTTCACCTCAGCTGAGTAGGCCTATTTGGATTAAAGAGCGTGTATGTTCACCTTGAAACGCCGAAGGTGGAGGCTGTCGTCCTTCCAAAACTAGTACATTTCTCACAGGAAAACAATGGGCTACTTACTCCTGCGTCTAACACGAACAGCTTTTCTTCCAGAGATTCATGTGTTGTGTCAACTTAGCTCTATAGGACCACTCGGAAGAAAATGAGCCTTCCTCTCCTTGAAAATTATGATCTGCGTAAACTATTCCTTTCAAAAATTAACTTAATTTTCACAGGGGAACCAAGTCCGTGATGCTCCTGCTGCTAGCACACATGGATTTCTTTGAGAGATACTTGAGTTTCGTCCATTCAGCTGAATAGGCCCCCTTGGAAAATAATCAGACTTTCTCTACATTCAAATCTATGACTTCAGGAATTATTTCTTATAAAACTCCCTCAAGTCCCTCAGGAAAACAAGGTGTCAGATGCTGTACCTTCTAGCATGCATCGTTTTCTTTGGAGAGGTTCATATGTTTCCTCAACTCAGCTCAATAGGCCTATTTGGATCCAAGAGAGCCTAGATTCACCTTGAAACACTGAAATTGTAGGCAGTACTCTTAACAAGTGGGACACAATTCTCAAAGGAAAAGAATGTGTTAGGTGCTCCTCTGTCTAAAAAGAATGGTTTTGTTTCCAGAGATACTTGTGTTTCTTCAACTCAGCAGAATAGGCCTATTTGGATCAAGAAGGAACTGTCCCCAGCTTGAAACATCCAAATTGGAGGACGTCTTTCTGTCAAAAACCATCTCAATTCTCACAGGAAAACAATGTGCTAGATGCTAGTGCGTCTAACAGGAATGGATTTTTTTCTGGAGATACACGTGTATCTTCTATTTAGCTGAATAGGCCTATTTGGAGCAACATGAGTCTTTCTCTACCTTGAAATTCTGATTTGCAACATGTACTCCTGTAAAACAAACCCAATGATCACAGGGAAGTAACGTGCTTGATGCTCCTGCTTTTAGCACACGTGGTTTTCACGAGAGATACATGTGATTCTTCCCCTCTGCTGAATAGGCCTACTTGCAACAAAGCCAGCCTTTTGCACTTTGAAAACAATGTCTGGCAGGAAGATTTCCTTTCAAAAACGAACTCAATACTCAGAGAAAAATAACGTCAGATGCTGCAGCTCCACACACAGAGGGTTTTCTTTGGAGTGATCCTTGTGTGTCTTCAACTCAGCTGAATAGGCCTAGAGGGAGGAAAGAGAGCCTACCTCCACCTTGAAACCCCTCAGTTGTGGGAAGTTTTCCTTTCAAAAAGTGACTTAACTCTTACAGGGAAACCATGTGCTAGATGCTGTAGATTCTAGCATATATGGTTTTCTTTCAGGAGTCACCTGTGTTTCCTCAACTCAACTGTTTAGACCTATTAACAGTCAGAAGCGCCTATCTCTAGCTTCAAACACCTAAACACCTAAACTAACTCATGTCACAGAAAGAAAATATTGTAGGCTCTCCTGCTTCCCAGGTGATTCTTCCATGACACAGGTGGGTTTCTTCAACTCAACTGAATAGGCCAATTTGGGAAAAAGGAGCCCTTTCACAACGCGATCACTGATTTGCAGGAAGCACTTCTTTCAAAACATAACTAAATATGCCAGGAAAACAATCTCTCAGGTGATCCTGCTTCTAATACAGATGGTTTTCTTTTGAGAGATCCATGTGTTTCTTCAATTTAGAAGAATGAGCCTATTTGGACAAAATGATCCTTTTTCCACCTTGAAAATTGTAATTTCTCTGAAGTATTCCCTTCAAACCCTAACTCAACTCTCACAGGCACACAACGTGCTAGATACGTGAGGCTCTAACATAGAGGCTTTTCTTTGGACAGATACATGTCTTTGCTCAAGTCAGCTGAATTGAACTTTTGAGAGTAAATAGCGCCTAGGTCCAGGATAAACCACGTATGTTTCAGGAAGTATTCCTATCAGATCTAACTCAATTCGCACAAAGAAACAATGTGCTACATGCTGCTGCTCCTAACCTAGATGGTTTTCTTCAGAGAACTACGTGTGTTTCTTTTAAGCAGATAATAGGTCTATGTGGAATAAAATGAGCAATAATCCACCATGAAAATGTGATTGGCAGCATGTAATGCTTTCAAAGTTAACTCAGTTCTCACAGGAAAGAAAAATGTGCTAGGTGCTCCTGCTTCTAACACAGATGGTTTTCTTTGGAGAGATAGCTATGTTTATTCTTCTCAGCTGAATAGGCCTATATTGAACAAAATGAGCCTGTCTCCACCTTGAAATCTGATATTTGAGGGAGTAGTCCTTGCAGAAACTACTTCAATTCTGAAAGGAAAACAATGTGCTAGATGCTGCGGCTTCTCACATACCTGTTTTTCTTTGGAGAGCTACATGTGTTTCTTCAACGCAGCCCAGTGGGCCGATTTGCATCGGGGAAAGCTATTGTTCTCATAAAACACCAAAGTTTCAGCAGTGCTCTTTCAAAAACTCAGCATATTTTCACAGGAAAACAATGTGGTAGTTGCTCCTGCATCTAACACGAATGGCTTCTTTTCTAGAGATGCATGCTTTTCTTCATCGTAGCTGAATAGGCCTATTTGGATCAAATGAGCCTTTCTCCACCTTGAAAATTCTGATTTGCAGGAAGTATTCCTTTCAAAAACGAACTCAATTTTAGTAGGGAAAGTATGTGCCTGATGCTCCTGCTCTCAGAGCACATGGTTTTCTTCGAGAAATGCGTGCGTTTCGTCCACTCAACTGAATTGGCCTATTTGGACCAAAATCATCCTTTCTCCACCTTGAAATCTATGTTTTGCAGGAAGTGTTCCTCTCAAAAACGACCTCAATTCACAATGGAAAATAATATGCTAGATGCTGCACGTTCTAGCATACATGCTTGTCTTTGGAGAGGTGCATGGGTTTCTTCACCTGAGCTGAATAGGCCTATTTGGATCAAAGAGAGCCTATATTCACTTTGAAACATCAAAGTTGCAGGCAGTACTTTGGCCAAAACTACCACCGTTCTCACAGGAAAACAATGGCTACTTGCTACTGCATCTAACAGAAACCCTTGTGTTCTCGAGACACATGTGCTTCTTCCACGTAGCTGAAGAGGCCTCTTGGGAAAAAAGTGAGCCTTTATTCACCATGAAACTTCTGTTTTGCAGGAAGTATTCCTTCAAACACTACTTCAATTTTCACTGGGAAACAATTGGGTAGATGCTCCAGCTTCTAGCTCACGTGGTTTTCTCTTGGAAGATACTTGTGTTTCATCAAGTCAGCCGAATTGGCCCATTTGGTGCAACCAACGCAGATATCCCGATTGAATCACCTAAGTCGGAGGAGGTATTTCCATTCCATCTAACTCAATTCTTATAGAGAAACAATACTGTAGATGCTGCTGCTTCTAACTTAGATGGCTTTCTTTGGAGATACATATGTTTCTTCTACTCAGCTGCATAGGCCTATATTGTACAAAGTCAAATTTTGTCCACGTTGATATCTATGATTTCAGGGAGTATTCCTTTCAAAAACTACCTCAAGTCTCACAGGAAAACATGTGATAGATGCCACAGCTCGTAACATAGATGGGTTTTTCTGAGAGACACTTGTGTTTCTTCACCTCAGCTGAATAGGTCAATTTTGAGCAAGCACCGCCTATCTGCAGCATGAAGCACGAAAATTCGTAGAAGTCTTTCTTTCAAAACTCACTAAATTCTCACAGGAAAACAATGTGGTTGATGTTGCAGTGTCTAGCAAACCTGGTTTTCTTTGGAGTGAATCGTGTGTTTCTTCACCTCAGCTGAGTAGGCCTATTTGGATTAAAGAGCGTGTATGTTCACCTTGAAACGCCGAAGGTGGAGGCTGTCGTCCTTCCAAAACTAGTACATTTCTCACAGGAAAACAATGGGCTACTTACTCCTGCGTCTAACACGAACAGCTTTTTTTCCAGAGATTCATGTGTTGTGTCAACTTAGCTCTATAGGACCACTCGGAAGAAAATGAGCCTTCCTCTCCTTGAAAATTATGATCTGCGTAAACTATTCCTTTCAAAAATTAACTTAATTTTCACAGGGGAACCAAGTCCGTGATGCTCCTGCTGCTAGCACACATGGATTTCTTTGAGAGATACTTGAGTTTCGTCCATTCAGCTGAATAGGCCCCCTTGGAAAATAATCAGACTTTCTCTACATTCAAATCTATGACTTCAGGAATTATTTCTTATAAAACTCCCTCAAGTCCCTCAGGAAAACAAGGTGTCAGATGCTGTACCTTCTAGCATGCATCGTTTTCTTTGGAGAGGTTCATGTTTCCTCAACTCAGCTCAATAGGCCTATTTGGATCCAAGAGAGCCTAGATTCACCTTGAAACACTGAAATTGTAGGCACTACTCTTAACAAGTGGGACACAATTCTCAAAGGAAAAGAATGTGTTAGGTGCTCCTCTGTCTAAAAAGAATGGTTTTGTTTCCAGAGATACTTGTGTTTCTTCAACTCAGCAGAATAGGCCTATTTGGATCAAGAAGGAACTGTCCCCAGCTTGAAACTTCCAAATTGGAGGACGTCTTTCTGTCAAAAACCATCTCAATTCTAACAGGAAAACAATGTGCTAGATGCTAGTGCGTCTAACAGGAATGGATTTTTTTCTGGAGATACACGTGTATCTTCTATTTAGCTGAATAGGCCTATTTGGAGCAACATGAGTCTTTCTCTACCTTGAAATTCTGATTTGCAACATGTACTCCTGTAAAACAAACTCAATGATCACAGGGAAGTAACGTGCTTGATGCTCCTGCTTTTAGCACACGTGGTTTTCACGAGAGATACATGTGATTCTTCCCCTCTGCTGAATAGGCCTACTTGCAACAAAGCCAGCCTTTTGCACTTTGAAAACAATGTCTGGCAGGAAGATTTCCTTTCAAAAACGAACTCAATACTCAGAGAAAAATAACGTCAGATGCTGCAGCTCCACACACAGAGGGTTTTCTTTGGAGTGATCCTTGTGTGTCTTCAACTCAGCTGAATAGGCCTAGAGGGAGGAAAGAGAGCCTACCTCCACCTTGAAACCCCTCAGTTGTGGGAAGTTTTCCTTTCAAAAAGTGACTTAACTCTTACAGGGAAACCATGTGCTAGATGCTGTAGATTCTAGCATATATGGTTTTCTTTCAGGAGTCACCTGTGTTTCCTCAACTCAACTGTTTAGACCTATTAACAGTCAGAAGCGCCTATCTCTAGCTTCAAACACCTAAACACCTAAACTAACTCATGTCACAGAAAGAAAATATTGTAGGCTCTCCTGCTTCCCAGGTGATTCTTCCATGACACAGGTGGGTTTCTTCAACTCAACTGAATAGGCCAATTTGGGAAAAAGGAGCCCTTTCACAACGCGATCACTGATTTGCAGGAAGCACTTCTTTCAAAACATAACTAAATATGCCCGGAAAACAATCTCTCAGGTGATCCTGCTTCTAATACAGATGGTTTTCTTTTGAGAGATCCACGTGTTTCTTCAATTTAGAAGAATGAGCCTATTTGGACAAAATGATCCTTTTTCCACCTTGAAAATTGTAATTTCTCTGAAGTATTCCCTTCAAACCCTAACTCAACTCTCACAGGCACACAACGTGCTAGATACGTGAGGCTCTAACATAGAGGCTTTTCTTTGGACAGATACATGTCTTTGCTCAAGTCAGCTGAATTGAACTTTTGAGAGTAAATAGCGCCTAGGTCCAGGATAAACCACGTATGTTTCAGGAAGTATTCCTATCAGATCTAACTCAATTCGCACAAAGAAACAATGTGCTACATGCTGCTGCTCCTAACCTAGATGGTTTTCTTCAGAGAACTACGTGTGTTTCTTTTAAGCAGATAATAGGTCTATGTGGAATAAAATGAGCAATAATCCACCATGAAAATGTGATTGGCAGCATGTAATGCTTTCAAAGTTAACTCAGTTCTCACAGGAAAGAAAAATGTGCTAGGTGCTCCTGCTTCTAACACAGATGGTTTTCTTTGGAGAGATAGCTATGTTTATTCTTCTCAGCTGAATAGGCCTATATTGAACAAAATGAGCCTGTCTCCACCTTGAAATCTGATATTTGAGGGAGTAGTCCTTGCAGAAACTACTTCAATTCTGAAAGGAAAACAATGTGCTAGATGCTGCGGCTTCTCACATACCTGTTTTTCTTTGGAGAGCTACATGTGTTTCTTCAACGCAGCCCAGTGGGCCGATTTGCATCGGGGAAAGCTATTGTTCTCATAAAACACCAAAGTTTCAGCAGTGCTCTTTCAAAAACTCAGCATATTTTCACAGGAAAACAATGTGCTAGTTGCTCCTGCATCTAACACGAATGGCTTCTTTTCTAGAGATGCATGCTTTTCTTCATCGTAGCTGAATAGGCCTATTTGGATCAAATGAGCCTTTCTCCACCTTGAAAATTCTGATTTGCAGGAAGTATTCCTTTCAAAAACGAACTCAATTTTAGTAGGGAAAGTATGTGCCTGATGCTCCTGCTCTCAGAGCACATGGTTTTCTTCGAGAAATGCGTGCGTTTCGTCCACTCAACTGAATTGGCCTATTTGGACCAAAATCATCCTTTCTCCACCTTGAAATCTATGTTTTGCAGGAAGTGTTCCTCTCAAAAACGACCTCAATTCACAATGGAAAATAATATGCTAGATGCTGCACGTTCTAGCATACATGCTTGTCTTTGGAGAGGTGCATGGGTTTCTTCACCTGAGCTGAATAGGCCTATTTGGATCAAAGAGAGCCTATATTCACTTTGAAACATCAAAGTTGCAGGCAGTACTTTGGCCAAAACTACCACCATTCTCACAGGAAAACAATGGCTACTTGCTACTGCATCTAACAGAAACCCTTGTGTTCTCGAGACACATGTGCTTCTTCCACGTAGCTGAAGAGGCCTCTTGGGAAAAAAGTGAGCCTTTATTCACCATGAAACTTCTGTTTTGCAGGAAGTATTCCTTCAAACACTACTTCAATTTTCACTGGGAAACAATTGGGTAGATGCTCCAGCTTCTAGCTCACGTGGTTTTCTCTTGGAAGATACTTGTGTTTCATCAAGTCAGCCGAATTGGCCCATTTGGTGCAACCAACGCAGATATCCCGATTGAATCACCTAAGTCGGAGGAGGTATTTCCATTCCATCTAACTCAATTCTTATAGAGAAACAATACTGTAGATGCTGCTGCTTCTAACTTAGATGGCTTTCTTTGGAGATACATATGTTTCTTCTACTCAGCTGCATAGGCCTATATTGTACAAAGTGAAATTTTGTCCACGTTGACATCTATGATTTCAGGGAGTATTCCTTTCAAAAACTACCTCAAGTCTCACAGGAAAACATGTGATAGATGCCACAGCTCGTAACATAGATGGGTTTTTCTGAGAGACACTTGTGTTTCTTCACCTCAGCTGAATAGGTCAATTTTGAGCAAGCACCGCCTATCTGCAGCATGAAGCACGAAAATTCGTAGAAGTCTTTCTTTCAAAACTCACTAAATTCTCACAGGAAAACAATGTGGTTAATGTTGCAGTGTCTAGCAAACCTGGTTTTCTTTGGAGTGAATCGTGTGTTTCTTCACCTCAGCTGAGTAGGCCTATTTGGATTAAAGAGCGTGTATGTTCACCTTGAAACGCCGAAGGTGGAGGCTGTCGTCCTTCCAAAACTAGTACATTTCTCACAGGAAAACAATGGGCTACTTACTCCTGCGTCTAACACGAACAGCTTTTTTTCCAGAGATTCATGTGTTGTGTCAACTTAGCTCTATAGGACCACTCGGAAGAAAATGAGCCTTCCTCTCCTTGAAAATTATGATCTGCGTAAACTATTCCTTTCAAAAATTAACTTAATTTTCACAGGGGAACCAAGTCCGTGATGCTCCTGCTGCTAGCACACATGGATTTCTTTGAGAGATACTTGAGTTTCGTCCATTCAGCTGAATAGGCCCCCTTGGAAAATAATCAGACTTTCTCTACATTCAAATCTATGACTTCAGGAATTATTTCTTATAAAACTCCCTCAAGTCCCTCAGGAAAACAAGGTGTCAGATGCTGTACCTTGTAGCATGCATCGTTTTCTTTGGAGAGGTTCATATGTTTCCTCAACTCAGCTCAATAGGCCTATTTGGATCCAAGAGAGCCTAGATTCACCTTGAAACACTGAAATTGTAGGCAGTACTCTTAACAAGTGGGACACAATTCTCAAAGGAAAAGAATGTGTTAGGTGCTCCTCTGTCTAAAAAGAATGGTTTTGTTTCCAGAGATACTTGTGTTTCTTCAACTCAGCAGAATAGGCCTATTTGGATCAAGAAGGAACTCTCCCCAGCTTGAAACATCCAAATTGGAGGACGTCTTTCTGTCAAAAACCATCTCAATTCTCACAGGAAAACAATGTGCTAGATGCTAGTGCGTCTAACAGTAATGGATTTTTTTCTGGAGATACACGTGTATCTTCTATTTAGCTGAATAGGCCTATTTGGAGCAACATGAGTCTTTCTCTACCTTGAAATTCTGATTTGCAACATGTACTCCTGTAAAACAAACCCAATGATCACAGGGAAGTAACGTGCTTGATGCTCCTGCTTTTAGCACACGTGGTTTTCACGAGAGATACATGTGATTCTTCCCCTCTGGTGAATAGGCCTACTTGCAACAAAGCCAGCTTTTTGCACTTTGAAAACAATGTCTGGCAGGAAGATTTCCTTTCAAAAACGAACTCAATACTCAGAGAAAAATAACGTCAGATGCTGCAGCTCCACACACAGAGGGTTTTCTTTGGAGTGATCCTTGTGTGTCTTCAACTCAGCTGAATAGGCCTAGAGGGAGGAAAGAGAGCCTACCTCCACCTTGAAACCCCTCAGTTGTGGGAAGTTTTCCTTTCAAAAAGTGACTTAACTCTTACAGGGAATCCATGTGCTAGATGCTGTAGATTCTAGCATATATGGTTTTCTTTCAGGAGTCACCTGTGTTTCCTCATCTCAACTGTTTAGACCTATAAACAGTCAGAAGCCCCTATCTCTAGCTTCAAACACCTAAACACCTAAACTAACTCATGTCACAGAAAGAAAATATTGTAGGCTCTCCTGCTTCCCAGGTGATTCTTTCATGACAGAGGTGGGTTTCTTCAACTCAACTGAATAGGCCAATTTGGGAAAAAGGAGCCCTTTCACAACGCGATCACTGATTTGCAGGAAGCACTTCTTTCAAAACATAACTAAATATGCCAGGAAAACCATCTCTCAGGTGATCCTGCTTCTAATACAGATGGTTTTCTTTTGAGAGATCCATGTGTTTCTTCAATTTAGAAGAATGAGCCTATTTGGACAAAATGATCCTTTTTCCACCTTGAAAATTGTAATTTCTCTGAAGTATTCCCTTCAAACCCTAACTCAACTCTCACAGGCACACAACGTGCTAGATACGTGAGGCTCTAACATAGAGGCTTTTCTTTGGACAGATACATGTCTTTGCTCACGTCAGCTGAATTGAACTTTTGAGAGTAAATAGCGCCTAGGTCCAGGATAAACCACGTATGTTTCAGGAAGTATTCCTATCAGATCTAACTCAATTCGCACAAAGAAACAATGTGCTACATGCTGCTGCTCCTAACCTAGATGGTTTTCTTCAGAGAACTACGTGTGTTTCTTTTAAGCAGATAATAGGTCTATGTGGAATAAAATGAGCAATAATCCACCACGAAAATGTGATTGGCAGCATGTAATGCTTTCAAAATTAACTCAGTTCTCACAGGAAAGAAAAATGTGCTAGGTGCTCCTGCTTCTAACACAGATGGTTTTCTTTGGAGAGATAGCTATGTTTATTCTTCTCAGCTGAATAGGCCTATATTGAACAAAATGAGCCTGTCTCCACCTTGAAATCTGATATTTGAGGGAGTAGTCCTTGCAGAAACTACTTCAATTCTGAAAGGAAAACAATGTGCTAGATGCTGCGGCTTCTCACATACCTGTTTTTCTTTGGAGAGCTACATGTGTTTCTTCAACGCAGCCCAGTGGGCCGATTTGCATCGGGGAAAGCTATTGTTCTCATAAAACACCAAAGTTTCAGCAGTGCTCTTTCAAAAACTCAGCATATTTTCACAGGAAAACAATGTGCTAGTTGCTCCTGCATCTAACACGAATGGCTTCTTTTCTAGAGATGCATGCTTTTCTTCATCGTAGCTGAATAGGCCTATTTGGATCAAATGAGCCTTTCTCCACCTTGAAAATTCTGATTTGCAGGAAGTATTCCTTTCAAAAACGAACTCAATTTTAGTAGGGAAAGTATGTGCCTGATGCTCCTGCTCTCAGAGCACATGGTTTTCTTCGAGAAATGCGTGCGTTTCGTCCACTCAACTGAATTGGCCTATTTGGACCAAAATCATCCTTTCTCCACCTTGAAATCTATGTTTTGCAGGAAGTGTTCCTCTCAAAAACGACCTCAATTCACAATGGAAAATAATATGCTAGATGCTGCACGTTCTAGCATACATGCTTGTCTTTGGAGAGGTGCATGGGTTTCTTCACCTGAGCTGAATAGGCCTATTTGGATCAAAGAGAGCCTATATTCACTTTGAAACATCAAAGTTGCAGGCAGTACTTTGGCCAAAACTACCACCATTCTCACAGGAAAACAATGGCTACTTGCTACTGCATCTAACAGAAACCCTTGTGTTCTCGAGACACATGTGCTTCTTCCACGTAGCTGAAGAGGCCTCTTGGGAAAAAAGTGAGCCTTCATTCACCATGAAACTTCTGTTTTGCAGGAAGTATTCCTTCAAACACTACTTCAATTTTCACTGGGAAACAATTGGGTAGATGCTCCAGCTTCTAGCTCACGTGGTTTTCTCTTGGAAGATACTTGTGTTTCATCAAGTCAGCCGAATTGGCCCATTTGGTGCAACCAACGCAGATATCCCGATTGAATCACCTAAGTCGGAGGAGGTATTTCCATTCCATCTAACTCAATTCTTATAGAGAAACAATACTGTAGATGCTGCTGCTTCTAACTTAGATGGCTTTCTTTGGAGATACATATGTTTCTTCTACTCAGCTGCATAGGCCTATATTGTACAAAGTGAAATTTTGTCCACGTTGACATCTATGATTTCAGGGAGTATTCCTTTCAAAAACTACCTCAAGTCTCACAGGAAAACATGTGATAGATGCCACAGCTCGTAACATAGATGGGTTTTTCTGAGAGACACTTGTGTTTCTTCACCTCAGCTGAATAGGTCAATTTTGAGCAAGCACCGCCTATCTGCAGCATGAAGCACGAAAATTCGTAGAAGTCTTTCTTTCAAAACTCACTAAATTCTCACAGGAAAACAATGTGGTTAATGTTGCAGTGTCTAGCAAACCTGGTTTTCTTTGGAGTGAATCGTGTGTTTCTTCACCTCAGCTGAGTAGGCCTATTTGGATTAAAGAGCGTGTATGTTCACCTTGAAACGCCGAAGGTGGAGGCTGTCGTCCTTCCAAAACTAGTACATTTCTCACAGGAAAACAATGGGCTACTTACTCCTGCGTCTAACACGAACAGCTTTTTTTCCAGAGATTCATGTGTTGTGTCAACTTAGCTCTATAGGACCACTCGGAAGAAAATGAGCCTTCCTCTCCTTGAAAATTATGATCTGCGTAAACTATTCCTTTCAAAAATTAACTTAATTTTCACAGGGGAACCAAGTCCGTGATGCTCCTGCTGCTAGCACACATGGATTTCTTTGAGAGATACTTGAGTTTCGTCCATTCAGCTGAATAGGCCCCCTTGGAAAATAATCAGACTTTCTCTACATTCAAATCTATGACTTCAGGAATTATTTCTTATAAAACTCCCTCAAGTCCCTCAGGAAAACAAGGTGTCAGATGCTGTACCTTCTAGCATGCATCGTTTTCTTTGGAGAGGTTCATATGTTTCCTCAACTCAGCTCAATAGGCCTATTTGGATCCAAGAGAGCCTAGATTCACCTTGAAACACTGAAATTGTAGGCAGTACTCTTAACAAGTGGGACACAATTCTCAAAGGAAAAGAATGTGTTAGGTGTTCCTCTGTCTAAAAAGAATGGTTTTGTTTCCAGAGATACTTGTGTTTCTTCAACTCAGCAGAATAGGCCTATTTGGATCAAGAAGGAACTGTCCCCAGCTTGAAACATCCAAATTGGAGGACGTCTTTCTGTCAAAAACCATCTCAATTCTCACAGGAAAACAATGTGCTAGATGCTAGTGCGTCTAACAGTAATGGATTTTTTTCTGGAGATACACGTGTATCTTCTATTTAGCTGAATAGGCCTATTTGGAGCAACATGAGTCTTTCTCTACCTTGAAATTCTGATTTGCAACATGTACTCCTGTAAAACAAACCCAATGATCACAGGGAAGTAACGTGCTTGATGCTCCTGCTTTTAGCACACGTGGTTTTCACGAGAGATACATGTGATTCTTCCCCTCTGGTGAATAGGCCTACTTGCAACAAAGCCAGCCTTTTGCACTTTGAAAACAATGTCTGGCAGGAAGATTTCCTTTCAAAAACGAACTCAATACTCAGAGAAAAATAACGTCAGATGCTGCAGCTCCACACACAGAGGGTTTTCTTTGGAGTGATCCTTGTGTGTCTTCAACTCAGCTGAATAGGCCTAGAGGGAGGAAAGAGAGCCTACCTCCACCTTGAAACCCCTCAGTTGTGGGAAGTTTTCCTTTCAAAAAGTGACTTAACTCTTACAGGGAATCCATGTGCTAGATGCTGTAGATTCTAGCATATATGGTTTTCTTTCAGGAGTCACCTGTGTTTCCTCAACTCAACTGTTTAGACCTATAAACAGTCAGAAGCCCCTATCTCTAGCTTCAAACACCTAAACACCTAAACTAACTCATGTCACAGAAAGAAAATATTGTAGGCTCTCCTGCTTCCCAGGTGATTCTTTCATGACACAGGTGGGTTTCTTCAACTCAACTGAATAGGCCAATTTGGGAAAAAGGAGCCCTTTCACAACGCGATCACTGATTTGCAGGAAGCACTTCTTTCAAAACATAACTAAATATGCCAGGAAAACAATCTCTCAGGTGATCCTGCTTCTAATACAGATGGTTTTCTTTTGAGAGATCCATGTGTTTCTTCAATTTAGAAGAATGAGCCTATTTGGACAAAATGATCCTTTTTCCACCTTGAAAATTGTAATTTCTCTGAAGTATTCCCTTCAAACCCTAACTCAACTCTCACAGGCACACAACGTGCTAGATATGTGAGGCTCTAACATAGAGGCTTTTCTTTGGACAGATACATGTCTTTGCTCAAGTCAGCTGAATTGAACTTTTGAGAGTAAATAGGGCCTAGGTCCAGGATAAACCACGTATGTTTCAGGAAGTATTCCTATCAGATCTAACTCAATTCGCACAAAGAAACAATGTGCTACATGCTGCTGCTCCTAACCTAGATGGTTTTCTTCAGAGAACTACGTGTGTTTCTTTTAAGCAGATAATAGGTCTATGTGGAATAAAATGAGCAATAATCCACCATGAAAATGTGATTGGCAGCATGTAATGCTTTCAACATTAACTCAGTTCTCACAGGAAAGAAAAATGTGCTAGGTGCTCCTGCTTCTAACACAGATGGTTTTCTTTGGAGAGATAGCTATGTTTATTCTTCTCAGCTGAATAGGCCTATATTGAACAAAATGAGCCTGTCTCCACCTTGAAATCTGATATTTGAGGGAGTAGTTAGTCCTTGCAGAAACTACTTCAATTCTGAAAGGAAAACAATGTGCTAGATGCTGCGGCTTCTCACATACCTGTTTTTCTTTGGAGAGCTACATGTGTTTCTTCAACGCAGCCCAGTGGGCCGATTTGCATCGGGGAAAGCTATTGTTCTCATAAAACACCAAAGTTTCAGCAGTGCTCTTTCAAAAACTCAGCATATTTTCACAGGAAAACAATGTGCTAGTTGCTCCTGCATCTAACACGAATGGCTTCTTTTCTAGAGATGCATGCTTTTCTTCATCGTAGCTGAATAGGCCTATTTGGATCAAATGAGCCTTTCTCCACCTTGAAAATTCTGATTTGCAGGAAGTATTCCTTTCAAAAACGAACTCAATTTTAGTAGGGAAAGTATGTGCCTGATGCTCCTGCTCTCAGAGCACATGGTTTTCTTCGAGAAATGCGTGCGTTTCGTCCACTCAACTGAATTGGCCTATTTGGACCAAAATCATCCTTTCTCCACCTTGAAATCTATGTTTTGCAGGAAGTGTTCCTCTCAAAAACGACCTCAATTCACAATGGAAAATAATATGCTAGATGCTGCACGTTCTAGCATACATGCTTGTCTTTGGAGAGGTGCATGGGTTTCTTCACCTGAGCTGAATAGGCCTATTTGGATCAAAGAGAGCCTATATTCACTTTGAAACATCAAAGTTGCAGGCAGTACTTTGGCCAAAACTACCACCATTCTCACAGGAAAACAATGGCTACTTGCTACTGCATCTAACAGAAACCCTTGTGTTCTCGAGACACATGTGCTTCTTCCACGTAGCTGAAGAGGCCTCTTGGGAAAAAAGTGAGCCTTTATTCACCATGAAACTTCTGTTTTGCAGGAAGTATTCCTTCAAACACTACTTCAATTTTCACTGGGAAACAATTGGGTAGATGCTCCAGCTTCTAGCTCACGTGGTTTTCTCTTGGAAGATACTTGTGTTTCATCAAGTCAGCCGAATTGGCCCATTTGGTGCAACCAACGCAGATATCCCGATTGAATCACCTAAGTCGGAGGAGGTATTTCCATTCCATCTAACTCAATTCTTATAGAGAAACAATACTGTAGATGCTGCTGCTTCTAACTTAGATGGCTTTCTTTGGAGATACATATGTTTCTTCTACTCAGCTGCATAGGCCTATATTGTACAAAGTGAAATTTTGTCCACGTTGATATCTATGATTTCAGGGAGTATTCCTTTCAAAAACTACCTCAAGTCTCACAGGAAAACATGTGATAGATGCCACAGCTCGTAACATAGATGGGTTTTTCTGAGAGACACTTGTGTTTCTTCACCTCAGCTGAATAGGTCAATTTTGAGCAAGCACCGCCTATCTGCAGCATGAAGCACGAAAATTCGTAGAAGTCTTTCTTTCAAAACTCACTAAATTCTCACAGGAAAACAATGTGGTTAATGTTGCAGTGTCTAGCAAACCTGGTTTTCTTTGGAGTGAATTGTGTGTTTCTTCACCTCAGCTGAGTAGGCCTATTTGGATTAAAGAGCGTGTATGTTCACCTTGAAACGCCGAAGGTGGAGGCTGTCGTCCTTCCAAAACTAGTACATTTCTCATAGGAAAACAATGGGCTACTTACTCCTGCGCCTAACACGAACAGCTTTTTTTCCAGAGATTCATGTGTTGTGTCAACTTAGCTCTATAGGACCACTCGGAAGAAAATGAGCCTTCCTCTCCTTGAAAATTATGATCTGCGTAAACTATTCCTTTCAAAAATTAACTTAATTTTCACAGGGGAACCAAGTCCGTGATGCTCCTGCTGCTAGCACACATGGATTTCTTTGAGAGATACTTGAGTTTCGTCCATTCAGCTGAATAGGCCCCCTTGGAAAATAATCAGACTTTCTCTACATTCAAATCTATGACTTCAGGAATTATTTCTTATAAAACTCCCTCAAGTCCCTCAGGAAAACAAGGTGTCAGATGCTGTACCTTCTAGCATGCATCGTTTTCTTTGGAGAGGTTCATATGTTTCCTCAACTCAGCTCAATAGGCCTATTTGGATCCAAGAGAGCCTAGATTCACCTTGAAACACTGAAATTGTAGGCACTACTCTTAACAAGTGGGACACAATTCTCAAAGGAAAAGAATGTGTTAGGTGCTCCTCTGTCTAAAAAGAATGGTTTTGTTTCCAGAGATACTTGTGTTTCTTCAACTCAGCAGAATAGGCCTATTTGGATCAAGAAGGAACTGTCCCCAGCTTGAAACATCCAAATTGGAGGACGTCTTTCTGTCAAAAACCATCTCAATTCTCACAGGAAAACAATGTGCTAGATGCTAGTGCGTCTAACAGGAATGGATTTTTTTCTGGAGATACACGTGTATCTTCTATTTAGCTGAATAGGCCTATTTGGAGCAACATGAGTCTTTCTCTACCTTGAAATTCTGATTTGCAACATGTACTCCTGTAAAACAAACTCAATGATCACAGGGAAGTAACGTGCTTGATGCTCCTGCTTTTAGCACACGTGGTTTTCACGAGAGATACATGTGATTCTTCCCCTCTGCTGAATAGGCCTACTTGCAACAAAGCCAGCCTTTTGCACTTTGAAAACAATGTCTGGCAGGAAATTTCCTTTCAAAAACGAACTCAATACTCAGAGAAAAATAACGTCAGATGCTGCAGCTCCACACACAGAGGGTTTTCTTTGGAGTGATCCTTGTGTGTCTTCAAATCAGCTGAATAGGCCTAGAGGGAGGAAAGAGAGCCTACCTCCACCTTGAAACCCCTCAGTTGTGGGAAGTTTTCCTTTCAAAAAGTGACTTAACTCTTACAGGGAAACCATGTGCTAGATGCTGTAGATTCTAGCATATATGGTTTTCTTTCAGGAGTCACCTGTGTTTCCTCAACTCAACTGTTTAGACCTATAAACAGTCAGAAGCGCCTATCTCTAGCTTCAAACACCTAAACACCTAAACTAACTCATGTCACAGAAAGAAAATATTGTAGGCTCTCCTGCTTCCCAGGTGATTCTTTCATGACACAGGTGGGTTTCTTCAACTCAACTGAATAGGCCAATTTGGGAAAAAGGAGCCCTTTCACAACACGATCACTGATTTGCAGGAAGCACTTCTTTCAAAACATAACTAAATATGCCAGGAAAACAATCTCTCAGGTGATCCTGCTTCTAATACAGATGGTTTTCTTTTGAGAGATCCACGTGTTTCTTCAATTTAGAAGAATGAGCCTATTTGGACAAAATGATCCTTTTTCCACCTTGAAAATTGTAATTTCTCTGAAGTATTCCCTTCAAACCCTAACTCAACTCTCACAGGCACACAACGTGCTAGATACGTGAGGCTCTAACATAGAGGCTTTTCTTTGGACAGATACATGTCTTTGCTCAAGTCAGCTGAATTGAACTTTTGAGAGTAAATAGCGCCTAGGTCCAGGATAAACCACGTATGTTTCAGGAAGTATTCCTATCAGATCTAACTCAATTCGCACAAAGAAACAATGTGCTACATGCTGCTGCTCCTAACCTAGATGGTTTTCTTCAGAGAACTACGTGTGTTTCTTTTAAGCCGATAATAGGTCTATGTGGAATAAAATGAGCAATAATCCACCATGAAAATGTGATTGGCAGCATGTAATGCTTTCAAAGTTAACTCAGTTCTCACAGGAAAGAAAAATGTGCTAGGTGCTCCTGCTTCTAACACAGATGGTTTTCTTTGGAGAGATAGCTATGTTTATTCTTCTCAGCTGAATAGGCCTATATTGAACAAAATGAGCCTGTCTCCACCTTGAAATCTGATATTTGAGGGAGTAGTCCTTGCAGAAACTACTTCAATTCTGAAAGGAAAACAATGTGCTAGATGCTGCGGCTTCTCACATACCTGTTTTTCTTTGGAGAGCTACATGTGTTTCTTCAACGCAGCCCAGTGGGCCGATTTGCATCGGGGAAAGCTATTGTTCTCATAAAACACCAAAGTTTCAGCAGTGCTCTTTCAAAAACTCAGCATATTTTCACAGGAAAACAATGTGCTAGTTGCTCCTGCATCTAACACGAATGGCTTCTTTTCTAGAGATGCATACTTTTCTTCATCGTAGCTGAATAGGCCTATTTGGATCAAATGAGCCTTTCTCCACCTTGAAAATTCTGATTTGCAGGAAGTATTCCTTTCAAAAACGAACTCAATTTTAGTAGGGAAAGTATGTGCCTGATGCTCCTGCTCTCAGAGCACATGGTTTTCTTCGAGAAATGCGTGCGTTTCGTCCACTCAACTGAATTGGCCTATTTGGACCAAAATCATCCTTTCTCCACCTTGAAATCTATGTTTTGCAGGAAGTGTTCCTCTCAAAAACGACCTCAATTCACAATGGAAAATAATATGCTAGATGCTGCACGTTCTAGCATACATGCTTGTCTTTGGAGAGGTGCATGGGTTTCTTCACCTGAGCTGAATAGGCCTATTTGGATCAAAGAGAGCCTATATTCACTTTGAAACATCAAAGTTGCAGGCAGTACTTTGGCCAAAACTACCACCATTCTCACAGGAAAACAATGGCTACTTGCTACTGCATCTAACAGAAACCCTTGTGTTCTCGAGACACATGTGCTTCTTCCACGTAGCTGAAGAGGCCTCTTGGGAAAAAAGTGAGCCTTTATTCACCATGAAACTTCTGTTTTGCAGGAAGTATTCCTTCAAACACTACTTCAATTTTCACTGGGAAACAATTGGGTAGATGCTCCAGCTTCTAGCTCACGTGGTTTTCTCTTGGAAGATACTTGTGTTTCATCAAGTCAGCCGAATTGGCCCATTTGGTGCAACCAACGCAGATATCCCGATTGAATCACCTAAGTCGGAGGAGGTATTTCCATTCCATCTAACTCAATTCTTATAGAGAAACAATACTGTAGATGCTGCTGCTTCTAACTTAGATGGCTTTCTTTGGAGATACATATGTTTCTTCTACTCAGCTGCATAGGCCTATATTGTACAAAGTGAAATTTTGTCCACGTTGATATCTATGATTTCAGGGAGTATTCCTTTCAAAAACTACCTCAAGTCTCACAGGAAAACATGTGATAGATGCCACAGCTCGTAACATAGATGGGTTTTTCTGAGAGACACTTGTGTTTCTTCACCTCAGCTGAATAGGTCAATTTTGAGCAAGCACCGCCTATCTGCAGCATGAAGCACGAAAATTCGTAGAAGTCTTTCTTTCAAAACTCACTAAATTCTCACAGGAAAACAATGTGGTTAATGTTGCAGTGTCTAGCAAACCTGGTTTTCTTTGGAGTGAATCGTGTGTTTCTTCACCTCAGCTGAGTAGGCCTATTTGGATTAAAGAGCGTGTATGTTCACCTTGAAACGCCGAAGGTGGAGGCTGTCGTCCTTCCAAAACTAGTACATTTCTCACAGGAAAACAATGGGCTACTTACTCCTGCGTCTAACACGAACAGCTTTTTTTCCAGAGATTCATGTGTTGTGTCAACTTAGCTCTGTAGGACCACTCGGAAGAAAATGAGCCTTCCTCTCCTTGAAAATTATGATCTGCGTAAACTATTCCTTTCAAAAATTAACTTAATTTTCACAGGGGAACCAAGTCCGTGATGCTCCTGCTGCTAGCACACATGGATTTCTTTGAGAGATACTTGAGTTTCGTCCATTCAGCTGAATAGGCCCCCTTGGAAAATAATCAGACTTTCTCTTCATTCAAATCTATGACTTCAGGAATTATTTCTTATAAAACTCCCTCAAGTCCCTCAGGAAAACAAGGTGTCAGATGCTGTACCTTCTAGCATGCATCGTTTTCTTTGGAGAGGTTCATATGTTTCCTCAACTCAGCTCAATAGGCCTATTTGGATCCAAGAGAGCCTAGATTCACCTTGAAACACTGAAATTGTAGGCAGTACTCTTAACAAGTGGGACACAATTCTCAAAGGAAAAGAATGTGTTAGGTGTTCCTCTGTCTAAAAAGAATGGTTTTGTTTCCAGAGATACTTGTGTTTCTTCAACTCAGCAGAATAGGCCTATTTGGATCAAGAAGGAACTGTCCCCAGCTTGAAACATCCAAATTGGAGGACGTCTTTCTGTCAAAAACCATCTCAATTCTCACAGGAAAACAATGTGCTAGATGCTAGTGCGTCTAACAGGAATGGATTTTTTTCTGGAGATACACGTGTATCTTCTATTTAGCTGAATAGGCCTATTTGGAGCAACATGAGTCTTTCTCTACCTTGAAATTCTGATTTGCAACATGTACTCCTGTAAAACAAACTCAATGATCACAGGGAAGTAACGTGCTTGATGCTCCTGCTTTTAGCACACGTGGTTTTCACGAGAGATACATGTGATTCTTCCCCTCTGCTGAATAGGCCTACTTGCAACAAAGCCAGCCTTTTGCACTTTGAAAACAATGTCTGGCAGGAAGATTTCCTTTCAAAAACGAACTCAATACTCAGAGAAAAATAACGTCAGATGCTGCAGCTCCACACACAGAGGGTTTTCTTTGGAGTGATCCTTGTGTGTCTTCAACTCAGCTGAATAGGCCTAGAGGGAGGAAAGAGAGCCTACCTCCACCTTGAAACCCCTCAGTTGTGGGAAGTTTTCCTTTCAAAAAGTGACTTAACTCTTACAGGGAAACCATGTGCTAGATGCTGTAGATTCTAGCATATATGGTTTTCTTTCAGGAGTCACCTGTGTTTCCTCAACTCAACTGTTTAGACCTATTAACAGTCAGAAGCGCCTATCTCTAGCTTCAAACACCTAAACACCTAAACTAACTCATGTCACAGAAAGAAAATATTGTAGGCTCTCCTGCTTCCCAGGTGATTCTTTCATGACACAGGTGGGTTTCTTCAACTCAACTGAATAGGCCAATTTGGGAAAAAGGAGCCCTTTCACAACACGATCACTGATTTGCAGGAAGCACTTCTTTCAAAACATAACTAAATATGCCAGGAAAACAATCTCTCAGGTGATCCTGCTTCTAATACAGATGGTTTTCTTTTGAGAGATCCACGTGTTTCTTCAATTTAGAAGAATGAGCCTATTTGGACAAAATGATCCTTTTTCCACCTTGAAAATTGTAATTTCTCTGAAGTATTCCCTTCAAACCCTAACTCAACTCTCACAGGCACACAACGTGCTAGATACGTGAGGCTCTAACATAGAGGCTTTTCTTTGGACAGATACATGTCTTTGCTCAAGTCAGCTGAATTGAACTTTTGAGAGTAAATAGCGCCTAGGTCCAGGATAAACCACGTATGTTTCAGGAAGTATTCCTATCAGATCTAACTCAATTCGCACAAAGAAACAATGTGCTACATGCTGCTGCTCCTAACCTAGATGGTTTTCTTCAGAGAACTACGTGTGTTTCTTTTAAGCCGATAATAGGTCTATGTGGAATAAAATGAGCAATAATCCACCATGAAAATGTGATTGGCAGCATGTAATGCTTTCAAAGTTAACTCAGTTCTCACAGGAAAGAAAAATGTGCTAGGTGCTCCTGCTTCTAACACAGATGGTTTTCTTTGGAGAGATAGCTATGTTTATTCTTCTCAGCTGAATAGGCCTATATTGAACAAAATGAGCCTGTCTCCACCTTGAAATCTGATATTTGAGGGAGTAGTCCTTGCAGAAACTACTTCAATTCTGAAAGGAAAACAATGTGCTAGATGCTGCGGCTTCTCACATACCTGTTTTTCTTTGGAGAGCTACATGTGTTTCTTCAACGCAGCCCAGTGGGCCGATTTGCATCGGGGAAAGCTATTGTTCTCATAAAACACCAAAGTTTCAGCAGTGCTCTTTCAAAAACTCAGCATATTTTCACAGGAAAACAATGTGCTAGTTGCTCCTGCATCTAACACGAATGGCTTCTTTTCTAGAGATGCATGCTTTTCTTCATCGTAGCTGAATAGGCCTATTTGGATCAAATGAGCCTTTCTCCACCTTGAAAATTCTGATTTGCAGGAAGTATTCCTTTCAAAAACGAACTCAATTTTAGTAGGGAAAGTATGTGCCTGATGCTCCTGCTCTCAGAGCACATGGTTTTCTTCGAGAAATGCGTGCGTTTCGTCCACTCAACTGAATTGGCCTATTTGGACCAAAATCATCCTTTCTCCACCTTGAAATCTATGTTTTGCAGGAAGTGTTCCTCTCAAAAACGACCTCAATTCACAATGGAAAATAATATGCTAGATGCTGCACGTTCTAGCATACATGCTTGTCTTTGGAGAGGTGCATGGGTTTCTTCACCTGAGCTGAATAGGCCTATTTGGATCAAAGAGAGCCTATATTCACTTTGAAACATCAAAGTTGCAGGCAGTACTTTGGCCAAAACTACCACCATTCTCACAGGAAAACAATGGCTACTTGCTACTGCATCTAACAGAAACCCTTGTGTTCTCGAGACACATGTGCTTCTTCCACGTAGCTGAAGAGGCCTCTTGGGAAAAAAGTGAGCCTTTATTCACCATGAAACTTCTGTTTTGCAGGAAGTATTCCTTCAAACACTACTTCAATTTTCACTGGGAAACAATTGGGTAGATGCTCCAGCTTCTAGCTCACGTGGTTTTCTCTTGGAAGATACTTGTGTTTCATCAAGTCAGCCGAATTGGCCCATTTGGTGCAACCAACGCAGATATCCCGATTGAATCACCTAAGTCGGAGGAGGTATTTCCATTCCATCTAACTCAATTCTTATAGAGAAACAATACTGTAGATGCTGCTGCTTCTAACTTAGATGGCTTTCTTTGGAGATACATATGTTTCTTCTACTCAGCTGCATAGGCCTATATTGTACAAAGTGAAATTTTGTCCACGTTGATATCTATGATTTCAGGGAGTATTCCTTTCAAAAACTACCTCAAGTCTCACAGGAAAACATGTGATAGATGCCACAGCTCGTAACATAGATGGGTTTTTCTGAGAGACACTTGTGTTTCTTCACCTCAGCTGAATAGGTCAATTTTGAGCAAGCACCGCCTATCTGCAGCATGAAGCACGAAAATTCGTAGAAGTCTTTCTTTCAAAACTCACTAAATTCTCACAGGAAAACAATGTGGTTAATGTTGCAGTGTCTAGCAAACCTGGTTTTCTTTGGAGTGAATCGTGTGTTTCTTCACCTCAGCTGAGTAGGCCTATTTGGATTAAAGAGCGTGTATGTTCACCTTGAAACGCCGAAGGTGGAGGCTGTCGTCCTTCCAAAACTAGTACATTTCTCACAGGAAAACAATGGGCTACTTACTCCTGCGTCTAACACGAACAGCTTTTTTTCCAGAGATTCATGTGTTGTGTCAACTTAGCTCTATAGGACCACTCGGAAGAAAATGAGCCTTCCTCTCCTTGAAAATTATGATCTGCGTAAACTATTCCTTTCAAAAATTAACTTAATTTTCACAGGGGAACCAAGTCCGTGATGCTCCTGCTGCTAGCACACATGGATTTCTTTGAGAGATACTTGAGTTTCGTCCATTCAGCTGAATAGGCCCCCTTGGAAAATAATCAGACTTTCTCTTCATTCAAATCTATGACTTCAGGAATTATTTCTTATAAAACTCCCTCAAGTCCCTCAGGAAAACAAGGTGTCAGATGCTGTACCTTCTAGCATGCATCGTTTTCTTTGGAGAGGTTCATATGTTTCCTCAACTCAGCTCAATAGGCCTATTTGGATCCAAGAGAGCCTAGATTCACCTTGAAACACTGAAATTGTAGGCAGTACTCTTAACAAGTGGGACACAATTCTCAAAGGAAAAGAATGTGTTAGGTGCTCCTCTGTCTAAAAAGAATGGTTTTGTTTCCAGAGATACTTGTGTTTCTTCAACTCAGCAGAATAGGCCTATTTGGATCAAGAAGGAACTGTCCCCAGCTTGAAACATCCAAATTGGAGGACGTCTTTCTGTCAAAAACCATCTCAATTCTCACAGGAAAACAATGTGCTAGATGCTAGTGCGTCTAACAGGAATGGATTTTTTTCTGGAGATACACGTGTATCTTCTATTTAGCTGAATAGGCCTATTTGGAGCAACATGAGTCTTTCTCTACCTTGAAATTCTGATTTGCAACATGTACTCCTGTAAAACAAACTCAATGATCACAGGGAAGTAACGTGCTTGATGCTCCTGCTTTTAGCACACGTGGTTTTCACGAGAGATACATGTGATTCTTCCCCTCTGCTGAATAGGCCTACTTGCAACAAAGCCAGCCTTTTGCACTTTGAAAACAATGTCTGGCAGGAAGATTTCCTTTCAAAAACGAACTCAATACTCAGAGAAAAATAACGTCAGATGCTGCAGCTCCACACACAGAGGGTTTTCTTTGGAGTGATCCTTGTGTGTCTTCAACTCAGCTGAATAGGCCTAGAGGGAGGAAAGAGAGCCTACCTCCACCTTGAAACCCCTCAGTTGTGGGAAGTTTTCCTTTCAAAAAGTGACTTAACTCTTACAGGGAAACCATGTGCTAGATGCTGTAGATTCTAGCATATATGGTTTTCTTTCAGGAGTCACCTGTGTTTCCTCAACTCAACTGTTTAGACCTATTAACAGTCAGAAGCGACTATCTCTAGCTTCAAACACCTAAACACCTAAACTAACTCGTGTCACAGAAAGAAAATATTGTAGGCTCTCCTGCTTCCCAGGTGATTCTTTCATGACACAGGTGGGTTTCTTCAACTCAACTGAATAGGCCAATTTGGGAAAAAGGAGCCCTTTCACAACACGATCACTGATTTGCAGGAAGCACTTCTTTCAAAACATAACTAAATATGCCAGGAAAACAATCTCTCAGGTGATCCTGCTTCTAATACAGATGGTTTTCTTTTGAGAGATCCACGTGTTTCTTCAATTTAGAAGAATGAGCCTATTTGGACAAAATGATCCTTTTTCCACCTTGAAAATTGTAATTTCTCTGAAGTATTCCCTTCAAACCCTAACTCAACTCTCACAGGCACACAACGTGCTAGATACGTGAGGCTCTAACATAGAGGCTTTTCTTTGGACAGATACATGTCTTTGCTCAAGTCAGCTGAATTGAACTTTTGAGAGTAAATAGCGCCTAGGTCCAGGATAAACCACGTATGTTTCAGGAAGTATTCCTATCAGATCTAACTCAATTCGCACAAAGAAACAATGTGCTACATGCTGCTGCTCCTAACCTAGATGGTTTTCTTCAGAGAACTACGTGTGTTTCTTTTAAGCCGATAATAGGTCTATGTGGAATAAAATGAGCAATAATCCACCATGAAAATGTGATTGGCAGCATGTAATGCTTTCAAAGTTAACTCAGTTCTCACGGGAAAGAAAAATGTGCTAGGTGCTCCTGCTTCTAACACAGATGGTTTTCTTTGGAGAGATAGCTATGTTTATTCTTCTCAGCTGAATAGGCCTATATTGAACAAAATGAGCCTGTCTCCACCTTGAAATCTGATATTTGAGGGAGTAGTCCTTGCAGAAACTACTTCAATTCTGAAAGGAAAACAATGTGCTAGATGCTGCGGCTTCTCACATACCTGTTTTTCTTTGGAGAGCTACATGTGTTTCTTCAACGCAGCCCAGTGGGCCGATTTGCATCGGGGAAAGCTATTGTTCTCATAAAACACCAAAGTTTCAGCAGTGCTGTTTCAAAAACTCAGCATATTTTCACAGGAAAACAATGTGCTAGTTGCTCCTGCATCTAACACGAATGGCTTCTTTTCTAGAGATGCATGCTTTTCTTCATCGTAGCTGAATAGGCCTATTTGGATCAAATGAGCCTTTCTCCACCTTGAAAATTCTGATTTGCAGGAAGTATTCCTTTCAAAAACGAACTCAATTTTAGTAGGGAAAGTATGTGCCTGATGCTCCTGCTCTCAGAGCACATGGTTTTCTTCGAGAAATGCGTGCGTTTCGTCCACTCAACTGAATTGGCCTATTTGGACCAAAATCATCCTTTCTCCACCTTGAAATCTATGTTTTGCAGGAAGTGTTCCTCTCAAAAACGACCTCAATTCACAATGGAAAATAATATGCTAGATGCTGCACGTTCTAGCATACATGCTTGTCTTTGGAGAGGTGCATGGGTTTCTTCACCTGAGCTGAATAGGCCTATTTGGATCAAAGAGAGCCTATATTCACTTTGAAACATCAAAGTTGCAGGCAGTACTTTGGCCAAAACTACCACCATTCTCACAGGAAAACAATGGCTACTTGCTACTGCATCTAACAGAAACCCTTGTGTTCTCGAGACACATGTGCTTCTTCCACGTAGCTGAAGAGGCCTCTTGGGAAAAAAGTGAGCCTTTATTCACCATGAAACTTCTGTTTTGCAGGAAGTATTCCTTCAAACACTACTTCAATTTTCACTGGGAAACAATTGGGTAGATGCTCCAGCTTCTAGCTCACGTGGTTTTCTCTTGGAAGATACTTGTGTTTCATCAAGTCAGCCGAATTGGCCCATTTGGTGCAACCAACGCAGATATCCCGATTGAATCACCTAAGTCGGAGGAGGTATTTCCATTCCATCTAACTCAATTCTTATAGAGAAACAATACTGTAGATGCTGCTGCTTCTAACTTAGATGGCTTTCTTTGGAGATACATATGTTTCTTCTACTCAGCTGCATAGGCCTATATTGTACAAAGTGAAATTTTGTCCACGTTGACATCTATGATTTCAGGGAGTATTCCTTTCAAAAACTACCTCAAGTCTCACAGGAAAACATGTGATAGATGCCACAGCTCGTAACATAGATGGGTTTTTCTGAGAGACACTTGTGTTTATTCACCTCAGCTGAATAGGTAAATTTTGAGCAAGCACCGCCTATCTGCAGCATGAAGCACGAAAATTCGTAGAAGTCTTTCTTTCAAAACTCACTAAATTCTCACAGGAAAACAGTGTGGTTAATGTTGCAGTGTCTAGCAAACCTGGTTTTCTTTGGAGTGAATCGTGTGTTTCTTCACCTCAGCTGAGTAGGCCTATTTGGATTAAAGAGCGTGTATGTTCACCTTGAAACGCCGAAGGTGGAGGCTGTCGTCCTTCCAAAACTAGTACATTTCTCACAGGAAAACAATGGGCTACTTACTCCTGCGTCTAACACGAACAGCTTTTTTTCCAGAGATTCATGTGTTGTGTCAACTTAGCTCTATAGGACCACTCGGAAGAAAATGAGCCTTCCTCTCCTTGAAAATTATGATCTGCGTAAACTATTCCTTTCAAAAATTAACTTAATTTTCACAGGGGAACCAAGTCCGTGATGCTCCTGCTGCTAGCACACATGGATTTCTTTGAGAGATAGTTGAGTTTCGTCCATTCAGCTGAATAGGCCCCCTTGGAAAATAATCAGACTTTCTCTACATTCAAATCTATGACTTCAGGAATTATTTCTTATAAAACTCCCTCAAGTCCCTCAGGAAAACAAGGTGTCAGATGCTGTACCTTCTAGCATGCATCGTTTTCTTTGGAGAGGTTCATATGTTTCCTCAACTCAGCTCAATAGGCCTATTTGGATCCAAGAGAGCCTAGATTCACCTTGAAACACTGACATTGTAGGCAGTACTCTTAACAAGTGGGACACAATTCTCAAAGGAAAAGAATGTGTTAGGTGCTCCTCTGTCTAAAAAGAATGGCTTTGTTTCCAGAGATACTTGTGTTTCTTCAACTCAGCAGAATAGGCCTATTTGGATCAAGAAGGAACTGTCCCCAGCTTGAAACATCCAAATTGGAGGACGTCTTTCTGTCAAAAACCATCTCAATTCTCACAGGAAAACAATGTGCTAGATGCTAGTGCGTCTAACAGGAATGGATTTTTTTCTGGAGATACACGTGTATCTTCTATTTAGCTGAATAGGCCTATTTAGAGCAACATGAGTCTTTCTCTACCTTGAAATTCTGATTTGCAACATGTACTCCTGTAAAACAAACTCAATGATCACAGGGAAGTAACGTGCTTGATGCTCCTGCTTTTAGCACACGTGGTTTTCACGAGAGATACATGTGATTCTTCCCCTCTGCTGAATAGGCCTACTTGCAACAAAGCCAGCTTTTTGCACTTTGAAAACAATGTCTGGCAGGAAGATTTCCTTTCAAAAACGAACTCAATACTCAGAGAAAAATAACGTCAGATGCTGCAGCTCCACACACAGAGGGTTTTCTTTGGAGTGATCCTTGTGTGTCTTCAACTCAGCTGAATAGGCCTAGAGGGAGGAAAGAGAGCCTACCTCCACCTTGAAACCCCTCAGTTGTGGGAAGTTTTCCTTTCAAAAAGTGACTTAACTCTTACAGGGAAACCATGTGCTAGATGCTGTAGATTCTAGCATATATGGTTTTCTTTCAGGAGTCACCTGTGTTTCCTCAACTCAACTGTTTAGACCTATTAACAGTCAGAAGCGCCTATCTCTAGCTTCAAACACCTAAACACCTAAACTAACTCATGTCACAGAAAGAAAATTTTGTAGGCTCTCCTGCTTCCCAGGTGATTCTTTCATGACACAGGTGGGTTTCTTCAACTCAACTGAATAGGCCAATTTGGGAAAAAGGAGCCCTTTCACAACGCGATCACTGATTTGCAGGAAACACTTCTTTCAAAACATAACTAAATATGCCAGGAAAACAATCTCTCAGGTGATCCTGCTTCTAATACAGATGGTTTTCTTTTGAGAGATCCACGTGTTTCTTCAATTTAGAAGAATGAGCCTATTTGGACAAAATGATCCTTTTTCCACCTTGAAAATTGTAATTTCTCTGAAGTATTCCCTTCAAACCCTAACTCAACTCTCACAGGCACACAACGTGCTAGATACGTGAGGCTCTAACATAGAGGCTTTTCTTTGGACAGATACATGTCTTTGCTCAAGTCAGCTGAATTGATCTTTTGAGAGTAAATAGCTCCTAGGTCCAGGATAAACCACGTATGTTTCAGGAAGTATTCCTATCAGATCTAACTCAATTCGCACAAAGAAACAATGTGCTACATGCTGCTGCTCCTAACCTAGATGGTTTTCTTCAGAGAACTACGTGTGTTTCTTTTAAGCAGATAATAGGTCTATGTGGAATAAAAGGAGCAATAATCCACCACGAAAATGTGATTGGCAGCATGTAATGCTTTCAAAATTAACTCAGTTCTCACAGGAAAGAAAAATGTGCTAGCTGCTCCTGCTTCTAACACAGATGGTTTTCTTTGGAGAGATAGCTATGTTTATTCTTCTCAGCTGAATAGGCCTATATTGAACAAAATGAGCCTGTCTCCACCTTGAAATCTGATATTTGAGGGAGTAGCCCTTGCAGAAACTACTTCAATTCTGAAAGGAAAACAATGTGCTAGATGCTGCGGCTTCTCACATACCTGTTTTTCTTTGGAGAGCTACATGTGTTTCTTCAACGCAGCCCAGTGGGCCGATTTGCATCGGGGAAAGCTATTGTTCTCATAAAACACCAAAGTTTCAGCAGTGCTCTTTCAAAAACTCAGCGTATTTTCACAGGAAAACAATGTGCTAGTTGCTCCTGCATCTAACACGAATGGCTTCTTTTCTAGAGATGCATGCTTTTCTTCATCGTAGCTGAATAGGCCTATTTGGATCAAATGAGCCTTTCTCCACCTTGAAAATTCTGATTTGCAGGAAGTATTCCTTTCAAAAACGAACTCAATTTTAGTAGGGAAAGTATGTGCCTGATGCTCCTGCTCTCAGAGCACATGGTTTTCTTCGAGAAATGCGTGCGTTTCGTCCACTCAACTGAATTGGCCTATTTGGACCAAAATCATCCTTTCTCCACCTTGAAATCTATGTTTTGCAGGAAGTGTTCCTCTCAAAAACGACCTCAATTCACAATGGAAAATAATATGCTAGATGCTGCACGTTCTAGCATACATGCTTGTCTTTGGAGAGGTGCATGGGTTTCTTCACCTGAGCTGAATAGGCCTATTTGGATCAAAGAGAGCCTATATTCACTTTGAAACATCAAAGTTGCAGGCAGTACTTTGGCCAAAACTACCACCATTCTCACAGGAAAACAATGGCTACTTGCTACTGCATCTAACAGAAACCCTTGTGTTCTCGAGACACATGTGCTTCTTCCACGTAGCTGAAGAGGCCTCTTGGGAAAAAAGTGAGCCTTTATTCACCATGAAACTTCTGTTTTGCAGGAAGTATTCCTTCAAACACTACTTCAATTTTCACTGGGAAACAATTGGGTAGATGCTCCAGCTTCTAGCTCACGTGGTTTTCTCTTGGAAGATACTTGTGTTTCATCAAGTCAGCCGAATTGGCCCATTTGGTGCAACCAACGCAGATATCCCGATTGAATCACCTAAGTCGGAGGAGGTATTTCCATTCCATCTAACTCAATTCTTATAGAGAAACAATACTGTAGATGCTGCTGCTTCTAACTTAGATGGCTTTCTTTGGAGATACATATGTTTCTTCTACTCAGCTGCATAGGCCTATATTGTACAAAGTGAAATTTTGTCCACGTTGACATCTATGATTTCAGGGAGTATTCCTTTCAAAAACTACCTCAAGTCTCACAGGAAAACATGTGATAGATGCCACAGCTCGTAACATAGATGGGTTTTTCTGAGAGACACTTGTGTTTCTTCACCTCAGCTGAATAGGTCAATTTTGAGCAAGCACCGCCTATCTGCAGCATGAAGCACGAAAATTCGTAGAAGTCTTTCTTTCAAAACTCACTAAATTCTCACAGGAAAACAATGTGGTTAATGTTGCAGTGTCTAGCAAACCTGGTTTTCTTTGGAGTGAATCGTGTGTTTCTTCACCTCAGCTGAGTAGGCCTATTTGGATTAAAGAGCGTGTATGTTCACCTTGAAACGCCGAAGGTGGAGGCTGTCGTCCTTCCAAAACTAGTACATTTCTCACAGGAAAACAATGGGCTACTTACTCCTGCGCCTAACACGAACAGCTTTTTTTCCAGAGATTCATGTGTTGTGTCAACTTAGCTCTATAGGACCACTCGGAAGAAAATGAGCCTTCCTCTCCTTGAAAATTATGATCTGCGTAAACTATTCCTTTCAAAAATTAACTTAATTTTCACAGGGGAACCAAGTCCGTGATGCTCCTGCTGCTAGCACACATGGATTTCTTTGAGAGATAGTTGAGTTTCGTCCATTCAGCTGAATAGGCCCCCTTGGAAAATAATCAGACTTTCTCTACATTCAAATCTATGACTTCAGGAATTATTTCTTATAAAACTCCCTCAAGTCCCTCAGGAAAACAAGGTGTCAGATGCTGTACCTTCTAGCATGCATCGTTTTCTTTGGAGAGGTTCATATGTTTCCTCAACTCAGCTCAATAGGCCTATTTGGATCCAAGAGAGCCTAGATTCACCTTGAAACACTGACATTGTAGGCAGTACTCTTAACAAGTGGGACACAATTCTCAAAGGAAAAGAATGTGTTAGGTGCTCCTCTGTCTAAAAAGAATGGCTTTGTTTCCAGAGATACTTGTGTTTCTTCAACTCAGCAGAATAGGCCTATTTGGATCAAGAAGGAACTGTCCCCAGCTTGAAACATCCAAATTGGAGGACGTCTTTCTGTCAAAAACCATCTCAATTCTCACAGGAAAACAATGTGCTAGATGCTAGTGCGTCTAACAGGAATGGATTTTTTTCTGGAGATACACGTGTATCTTCTATTTAGCTGAATAGGCCTATTTAGAGCAACATGAGTCTTTCTCTACCTTGAAATTCTGATTTGCAACATGTACTCCTGTAAAACAAACTCAATGATCACAGGGAAGTAACGTGCTTGATGCTCCTGCTTTTAGCACACGTGGTTTTCACGAGAGATACATGTGATTCTTCCCCTCTGCTGAATAGGCCTACTTGCAACAAAGCCAGCTTTTTGCACTTTGAAAACAATGTCTGGCAGGAAGATTTCCTTTCAAAAACGAACTCAATACTCAGAGAAAAATAACGTCAGATGCTGCAGCTCCACACACAGAGGGTTTTCTTTGGAGTGATCCTTGTGTGTCTTCAACTCAGCTGAATAGGCCTAGAGGGAGGAAAGAGAGCCTACCTCCACCTTGAAACCCCTCAGTTGTGGGAAGTTTTCCTTTCAAAAAGTGACTTAACTCTTACAGGGAAACCATGTGCTAGATGCTGTAGATTCTAGCATATATGGTTTTCTTTCAGGAGTCACCTGTGTTTCCTCAACTCAACTGTTTAGACCTATTAACAGTCAGAAGCGCCTATCTCTAGCTTCAAACACCTAAACACCTAAACTAACTCATGTCACAGAAAGAAAATATTGTAGGCTCTCCTGCTTCCCAGGTGATTCTTTCATGACACAGGTGGGTTTCTTCAAGTCAACTGAATAGGCCAATTTGGGAAAAAGGAGCCCTTTCACAACGCGATCACTGATTTGCAGGAAGCACTTCTTTCAAAACATAACTAAATATGCCAGGAAAACAATCTCTCAGGTGATCCTGCTTCTAATACAGATGGTTTTCTTTTGAGAGATCCACGTGTTTCTTCAATTTAGAAGAATGAGCCTATTTGGACAAAATGATCCTTTTTCCACCTTGAAAATTGTAATTTCTCTGAAGTATTCCCTTCAAACCCTAACTCAACTCTCACAGGCACACAACGTGCTAGATACGTGAGGCTCTAACATAGAGGCTTTTCTTTGGACAGATACATGTCTTTGCTCAAGTCAGCTGAATTGATCTTTTGAGAGTAAATAGCTCCTAGGTCCAGGATAAACCACGTATGTTTCAGGAAGTATTCCTATCAGATCTAACTCAATTCGCACAAAGAAACAATGTGCTACATGCTGCTGCTCCTAACCTAGATGGTTTTCTTCAGAGAACTACGTGTGTTTCTTTTAAGCAGATAATAGGTCTATGTGGAATAAAAGGAGCAATAATCCACCACGAAAATGTGATTGGCAGCATGTAATGCTTTCAAAATTAACTCAGTTCTCACAGGAAAGAAAAATGTGCTAGCTGCTCCTGCTTCTAACACAGATGGTTTTCTTTGGAGAGATAGCTATGTTTATTCTTCTCAGCTGAATAGGCCTATATTGAACAAAATGAGCCTGTCTCCACCTTGAAATCTGATATTTGAGGGAGTAGCCCTTGCAGAAACTACTTCAATTCTGAAAGGAAAACAATGTGCTAGATGCTGCGGCTTCTCACATACCTGTTTTTCTTTGGAGAGCTACATGTGTTTCTTCAACGCAGCCCAGTGGGCCGATTTGCATCGGGGAAAGCTATTGTTCTCATAAAACACCAAAGTTTCAGCAGTGCTCTTTCAAAAACTCAGCGTATTTTCACAGGAAAACAATGTGCTAGTTGCTCCTGCATCTAACACGAATGGCTTCTTTTCTAGAGATGCATGCTTTTCTTCATCGTAGCTGAATAGGCCTATTTGGATCAAATGAGCCTTTCTCCACCTTGAAAATTCTGATTTGCAGGAAGTATTCCTTTCAAAAACGAACTCAATTTTAGTAGGGAAAGTATGTGCCTGATGCTCCTGCTCTCAGAGCACATGGTTTTCTTCGAGAAATGCGTGCGTTTCGTCCACTCAACTGAATTGGCCTATTTGGACCAAAATCATCCTTTCTCCACCTTGAAATCTATGTTTTGCAGGAAGTGTTCCTCTCAAAAACGACCTCAATTCACAATGGAAAATAATATGCTAGATGCTGCACGTTCTAGCATACATGCTTGTCTTTGGAGAGGTGCATGGGTTTCTTCACCTGAGCTGAATAGGCCTATTTGGATCAAAGAGAGCCTATATTCACTTTGAAACATCAAAGTTGCAGGCAGTACTTTGGCCAAAACTACCACCATTCTCACAGGAAAACAATGGCTACTTGCTACTGCATCTAACAGAAACCCTTGTGTTCTCGAGACACATGTGCTTCTTCCACGTAGCTGAAGAGGCCTCTTGGGAAAAAAGTGAGCCTTTATTCACCATGAAACTTCTGTTTTGCAGGAAGTATTCCTTCAAACACTACTTCAATTTTCACTGGGAAACAATTGGGTAGATGCTCCAGCTTCTAGCTCACGTGGTTTTCTCTTGGAAGATACTTGTGTTTCATCAAGTCAGCCGAATTGGCCCATTTGGTGCAACCAACGCAGATATCCCGATTGAATCACCTAAGTCGGAGGAGGTATTTCCATTCCATCTAACTCAATTCTTATAGAGAAACAATACTGTAGATGCTGCTGCTTCTAACTTAGATGGCTTTCTTTGGAGATACATATGTTTCTTCTACTCAGCTGCATAGGCCTATATTGTACAAAGTGAAATTTTGTCCACGTTGACATCTATGATTTCAGGGAGTATTCCTTTCAAAAACTACCTCAAGTCTCACAGGAAAACATGTGATAGATGCCACAGCTCGTAACATAGATGGGTTTTTCTGAGAGACACTTGTGTTTCTTCACCTCAGCTGAATAGGTCAATTTTGAGCAAGCACCGCCTATCTGCAGCATGAAGCACGAAAATTCGTAGAAGTCTTTCTTTCAAAACTCACTAAATTCTCACAGGAAAACAATGTGGTTAATGTTGCAGTGTCTAGCAAACCTGGTTTTCTTTGGAGTGAATCGTGTGTTTCTTCACCTCAGCTGAGTAGGCCTATTTGGATTAAAGAGCGTGTATGTTCACCTTGAAACGCCGAAGGTGGAGGCTGTCGTCCTTCCAAAACTAGTACATTTCTCACAGGAAAACAATGGGCTACTTACTCCTGCGTCTAACACGAACAGCTTTTTTTCCAGAGATTCATGTGTTGTGTCAACTTAGCTCTATAGGACCACTCGGAAGAAAATGAGCCTTCCTCTCCTTGAAAATTATGATCTGCGTAAACTATTCCTTTCAAAAATTAACTTAATTTTCACAGGGGAACCAAGTCCGTGATGCTCCTGCTGCTAGCACACATGGATTTCTTTCAGAGATACTTGAGTTTCGTCCATTCAGCTGAATAGGCCCCCTTGGAAAATAATCAGACTTTCTCTACATTCAAATCTATGACTTCAGGAATTATTTCTTATAAAACTCCCTCAAGTCCCTCAGGAAAACAAGGTGTCAGATGCTGTACCTTCTAGCATGCATCGTTTTCTTTGGAGAGGTTCATATGTTTCCTCAACTCAGCTCAATAGGCCTATTTGGATCCAAGAGAGCCTAGATTCACCTTGAAACACTGAAATTGTAGGCAGTACTCTTAACAAGTGGGACACAATTCTCAAAGGAAAAGAATGTGTTAGGTGCTCCTCTGTCTAAAAAGAATGGTTTTGTTTCCAGAGATACTTGTGTTTCTTCAACTCAGCAGAATAGGCCTATTTGGATCAAGAAGGAACTGTCCCCAGCTTGAAACATCCAAATTGGAGGACGTCTTTCTGTCAAAAACCATCTCAATTCTCACAGGAAAACAATGTGCTAGATGCTAGTGCGTCTAACAGGAATGGATTTTTTTCTGGAGATACACGTGTATCTTCTATTTAGCTGAATAAGCCTATTTGGAGCAACATGAGTCTTTCTCTACCTTGAAATTCTGATTTGCAACATGTACTCCTGTAAAACAAACTCAATGATCACAGGGAAGTAACGTGCTTGATGCTCCTGCTTTTAGCACACGTGGTTTTCACGAGAGATACATGTGATTCTTCCCCTCTGCTGAATAGGCCTACTTGCAACAAAGCCAGCCTTTTGCACTTTGAAAACAATGTCTGGCAGGAAGATTTCCTTTCAAAAACGAACTCAATACTCAGAGAAAAATAACGTCAGATGCTGCAGCTCCACACACAGAGGGTTTTCTTTGGAGTGATCCTTGTGTGTCTTCAACTCAGCTGAATAGGCCTAGAGGGAGGAAAGAGAGCCTACCTCCACCTTGAAACCCCTCAGTTGTGGGAAGTTTTCCTTTCAAAAAGTGACTTAACTCTTACAGGGAAACCATGTGCTAGATGCTGTAGATTCTAGCATATATGGTTTTCTTTCAGGAGTCACCTGTGTTTCCTCAACTCAACTGTTTAGACCTATTAACAGTCAGAAGCGCCTATCTCTAGCTTCAAACACCTAAACACCTAAACTAACTCATGTCACAGAAAGAAAATATTGTAGGCTCTCCTGCTTCCCAGGTGATTCTTCCATGACACAGGTGGGTTTCTTCAACTCAACTGAATAGGCCAATTTGGGAAAAAGGAGCCCTTTCACAACGCGATCACTGATTTGCAGGAAGCACTTCTTTCAAAACATAACTAAATATGCCAGGAAAACAATCTCTCAGGTGATCCTGCTTCTAATACAGATGGTTTTCTTTTGAGAGATCCATGTGTTTCTTCAATTTAGAAGAATGAGCCTATTTGGACAAAATGATCCTTTTTCCACCTTGAAAATTGTAATTTCTCTGAAGTATTCCCTTCAAACCCTAACTCAACTCTCACAGGCACACAACGTGCTAGATACGTGAGGCTCTAACATAGAGGCTTTTCTTTGGACAGATACATGTCTTTGCTCAAGTCAGCTGAATTGAACTTTTGAGAGTAAATAGCTCCTAGGTCCAGGATAAACCACGTATGTTTCAGGAAGTATTCCTATCAGATCTAACTCAATTCGCACAAAGAAACAATGTGCTACATGCTGCTGCTCCTAACCTAGATGGTTTTCTTCAGAGAACTACGTGTGTTTCTTTTAAGCAGATAATAGGTCTATGTGGAATAAAATGAGCAATAATCCACCACGAAAATGTGATTGGCAGCATGTAATGCTTTCAAAATTAACTCAGTTCTCACAGGAAAGAAAAATGTGCTAGGTGCTCCTGCTTCTAACACAGATGGTTTTCTTTGGAGAGATAGCTATGTTTATTCTTCTCAGCTGAATAGGCCTATATTGAACAAAATGAGCCTGTCTCCACCTTGAAATCTGATATTTGAGGGAGTAGTCCTTGCAGAAACTACTTCAATTCTGAAAGGAAAACAATGTGCTAGATGCTGCGGCTTCTCACATACCTGTTTTTCTTTGGAGAGCTACATGTGTTTCTTCAACGCAGCCCAGTGGGCCGATTTGCATCGGGGAAAGCTATTGTTCTCATAAAACACCAAAGTTTCAGCAGTGCTCTTTCAAAAACTCAGCATATTTTCACAGGAAAACAATGTGCTAGTTGCTCCTGCATCTAACACGAATGGCTTCTTTTCTAGAGATGCATGCTTTTCTTCATCGTAGCTGAATAGGCCTATTTGGATCAAATGAGCCTTTCTCCACCTTGAAAATTCTGATTTGCAGGAAGTATTCCTTTCAAAACCGAACTCAATTTTAGCAGGGAAAGTATGTGCCTGATGCTCCTGCTCTCAGAGCACATGGTTTTCTTCGAGAAATGTGTGCGTTTCGTCCACTCAACTGAATTGGCCTATTTGGACCAAAATCATCCTTTCTCCACCTTGAAATCTATGTTTTGCAGGAAGTGTTCCTCTCAAAAACGACCTCAATTCACAATGGAAAATAATATGCTAGATGCTGCACGTTCTAGCATACATGCTTGTCTTTGGAGAGGTGCATGGGTTTCTTCACCTGAGCTGAATAGGCCTATTTGGATCAAAGAGAGCCTATATTCACTTTGAAACATCAAAGTTGCAGGCAGTACTTTGGCCAAAACTACCACCATTCTCACAGGAAAACAATGGCTACTTGCTACTGCATCTAACAGAAACCCTTGTGTTCTCGAGACACATGTGCTTCTTCCACGTAGCTGAAGAGGCCTCTTGGGAAAAAAGTGAGCCTTTATTCACCATGAAACTTCTGTTTTGCAGGAAGTATTCCTTCAAACACTACTTCAATTTTCACTGGGAAACAATTGGGTAGATGCTCCAGCTTCTAGCTCACGTGGTTTTCTCTTGGAAGATACTTGTGTTTCATCAAGTCAGCCGAATTGGCCCATTTGGTGCAACCAACGCAGATATCCCGATTGAATCACCTAAGTCGGAGGAGGTATTTCCATTCCATCTAACTCAATTCTTATAGAGAAACAATACTGTAGATGCTGCTGCTTCTAACTTAGATGGCTTTCTTTGGAGATACATATGTTTCTTCTACTCAGCTGCATAGGCCTATATTGTACAAAGTGAAATTTTGTCCACGTTGACATCTATGATTTCAGGGAGTATTCCTTTCAAAAACTACCTCAAGTCTCACAGGAAAACATGTGATAGATGCCACAGCTCGTAACATAGATGGGTTTTTCTGAGAGACACTTGTGTTTCTTCACCTCAGCTGAATAGGTCAATTTTGAGCAAGCACCGCCTATCTGCAGCATGAAGCACGAAAATTCGTAGAAGTCTTTCTTTCAAAACTCACTAAATTCTCACAGGAAAACAATGTGGTTAATGTTGCAGTGTCTAGCAAACCTGGTTTTCTTTGGAGTGAATCGTGTGTTTCTTCACCTCAGCTGAGTAGGCCTATTTGGATTAAAGAGCGTGTATGTTCACCTTGAAACGCCGAAGGTGGAGGCTGTCGTCCTTCCAAAACTAGTACATTTCTCACAGGAAAACAATGGGCTACTTACTCCTGCGTCTAACACGAACAGCTTTTTTTCCAGAGATTCATGTGTTGTGTCAACTTAGCTCTATAGGACCACTCGGAAGAAAATGAGCCTTCCTCTCCTTGAAAATTATGATCTGCGTAAACTATTCCTTTCAAAAATTAACTTAATTTTCACAGGGGAACCAAGTCCGTGATGCTCCTGCTGCTAGCACACATGGATTTCTTTGAGAGATACTTGAGTTTCGTCCATTCAGCTGAATAGGCCCCCTTGGAAAATAATCAGACTTTCTCTACATTCAAATCTATGACTTCAGGAATTATTTCTTATAAAACTCCCTCAAGTCCCTCAGGAAAACAAGGTGTCAGATGCTGTACCTTCTAGCATGCATTGTTTTCTTTGGAGAGGTTCATATGTTTCCTCAACTCAGCTCAATAGGCCTATTTGGATCCAAGAGAGCCTAGATTCACCTTGAAACACTGAAATTGTAGGCAGTACTCTTCACAAGTGGGACACAATTCTCAAAGGAAAAGAATGTGTTAGGTGCTCTTCTGTCTAAAAAGAATGGTTTTGTTTCCAGAGATACTTGTGTTTCTTCAACTCAGCAGAATAGGCCTATTTGGATCAAGAAGGAACTGTCCCCAGCTTGAAACATGCAAATTGGAGGACGTCTTTCTGTCAAAAACCATCTCAATTCTCACAGGAAAACAATGTGCTAGATGCTAGTGCGTCTAACAGGAATGGATTTTTTTCTGGAGATACACGTGTATCTTCTATTTAGCTGAATAGGCCTATTTAGAGCAACATGAGTCTTTCTCTACCTTGAAATTCTGATTTGCAACATGTACTCCTGTAAAACAAACTCAATGATCACAGGGAAGTAACGTGCTTGATGCTCCTGCTTTTAGCACACGTGGTTTTCACGAGAGATACATGTGATTCTTCCCCTCTGCTGAATAGGCCTACTTGCAACAAAGCCAGCTTTTTGCACTTTGAAAACAATGTCTGGCAGGAAGATTTCCTTTCAAAAACGAACTCAATACTCAGAGAAAAATAACATCAGATGCTGCAGCTCCACACACAGAGGGTTTTCTTTGGAGTGATCCTTGTGTGTCTTCAACTCAGCTGAATAGGCCTAGAGGGAGGAAAGAGAGCCTACCTCCACCTTGAAACCCCTCAGTTGTGGGAAGTTTTCCTTTCAAAAAGTGACTTAACTCTTACAGGGAAACCATGTGCTAGATGCTGTAGATTCTAGCATATATGGTTTTCTTTCAGGAGTCACCTGTGTTTCCTCAACTCAACTGTTTAGACCTATTAACAGTCAGAAGCGCCTATCTCTAGCTTCAAACACCTAAACACCTAAACTAACTCATGTCACAGAAAGAAAATTTTGTAGGCTCTCCTGCTTCCCAGGTGATTCTTTCATGACACAGGTGGGTTTCTTCAAGTCAACTGAATAGGCCAATTTGGGAAAAAGGAGCCCTTTCACAACGCGATCACTGATTTGCAGGAAACACTTCTTTCAAAACATAACTAAATACGCCAGGAAAACAATCTCTCAGGAGATCCTGCTTCTAATACAGATGGTTTTCTTTTGAGAGATCCACGTGTTTCTTCAATTTAGAAGAATGAGCCTATTTGGACAAAATGATCCTTTTTCCACCTTGAAAATTGTAATTTCTCTGAAGTATTCCCTTCAAACCCTAACTCAACTCTCACAGGCACACAACGTGCTAGATACGTGAGGCTCTAACATAGAGGCTTTTCTTTGGACAGATACATGTCTTTGCTCAAGTCAGCTGAATTGAACTTTTGAGAGTAAATAGCGCCTAGGTCCAGGATAAACCACGTATGTTTCAGGAAGTATTCCTATCAGATCTAACTCAATTCGCACAAAGAAACAATGTGCTACATGCTGCTGCTCCTAACCTAGATGGTTTTCTTCAGAGAACTACGTGTGTTTCTTTTAACCAGATAATAGGTCTATGTGGAATAAAAGGAGCAATAATCCACCACGAAAATGTGATTGGCAGCATGTAATGCTTTCAAAATTAACTCAGTTCTCACAGGAAAGAAAAATGTGCTAGGTGCTCCTGCTTCTAACACAGATGGTTTTCTTTGGAGAGATAGCTATGTTTATTCTTCTCAGCTGAATAGGCCTATATTGAACAAAATGAGCCTGTCTCCACCTTGAAATCTGATATTTGAGGGAGTAGCCCTTGCAGAAACTACTTCAATTCTGAAAGGAAAACAATGTGCTAGATGCTGCGGCTTCTCACATACCTGTTTTTCTTTGGAGAGCTACATGTGTTTCTTCAACGCAGCCCAGTGGGCCGATTTGCATCGGGGAAAGCTATTGTTCTCATAAAACACCAAAGTTTCAGCAGTGCTCTTTCAAAAACTCAGCGTATTTTCACAGGAAAACAATGTGCTAGTTGCTCCTGCATCTAACACGAATGGCTTCTTTTCTAGAGATGCATGCTTTTCTTCATCGTAGCTGAATAGGCCTATTTGGATCAAATGAGCCTTTCTCCACCTTGAAAATTCTGATTTGCAGGAAGTATTCCTTTCAAAAACGAACTCAATTTTAGTAGGGAAAGTATGTGCCTGATGCTCCTGCTCTCAGAGCACATGGTTTTCTTCGAGAAATGCGTGCGTTTCGTCCACTCAACTGAATTGGCCTATTTGGACCAAAATCATCCTTTCTCCACCTTGAAATCTATGTTTTGCAGGAAGTGTTCCTCTCAAAAACGACCTCAATTCACAATGGAAAATAATATGCTAGATGCTGCACGTTCTAGCATACATGCTTGTCTTTGGAGAGGTGCATGGGTTTCTTCACCTGAGCTGAATAGGCCTATTTGGATCAAAGAGAGCCTATATTCACTTTGAAACATCAAAGTTGCAGGCAGTACTTTGGCCAAAACTACCACCATTCTCACAGGAAAACAATGGCTACTTGCTACTGCATCTAACAGAAACCCTTGTGTTCTCGAGACACATGTGCTTCTTCCACGTAGCTGAAGAGGCCTCTTGGGAAAAAAGTGAGCCTTTATTCACCATGAAACTTCTGTTTTGCAGGAAGTATTCCTTCAAACACTACTTCAATTTTCACTGGGAAACAATTGGGTAGATGCTCCAGCTTCTAGCTCACGTGGTTTTCTCTTGGAAGATACTTGTGTTTCATCAAGTCAGCCGAATTGGCCCATTTGGTGCAACCAACGCAGATATCCCGATTGAATCACCTAAGTCGGAGGAGGTATTTCCATTCCATCTAACTCAATTCTTATAGAGAAACAATACTGTAGATGCTGCTGCTTCTAACTTAGATGGCTTTCTTTGGAGATACATATGTTTCTTCTACTCAGCTGCATAGGCCTATATTGTACAAAGTGAAATTTTGTCCACGTTGATATCTATGATTTCAGGGAGTATTCCTTTCAAAAACTACCTCAAGTCTCACAGGAAAACATGTGATAGATGCCACAGCTCGTAACATAGATGGGTTTTTCTGAGAGACACTTGTGTTTCTTCACCTCAGCTGAATAGGTCAATTTTGAGCAAGCACCGCCTATCTGCAGCATGAAGCACGAAAATTCGTAGAAGTCTTTCTTTCAAAACTCACTAAATTCTCACAGGAAAACAATGTGGTTAATGTTGCAGTGTCTAGCAAACCTGGTTTTCTTTGGAGTGAATCGTGTGTTTCTTCACCTCAGCTGAGTAGGCCTATTTGGATTAAAGAGCGTGTATGTTCACCTTGAAACGCCGAAGGTGGAGGCTGTCGTCCTTCCAAAACTAGTACATTTCTCACAGGAAAACAATGGGCTACTTACTCCTGCGTCTAACACGAACAGCTTTTTTTCCAGAGATTCATGTGTTGTGTCAACTTAGCTCTATAGGACCACTCGGAAGAAAATGAGCCTTCCTCTCCTTGAAAATTATGATCTGCGTAAACTATTCCTTTCAAAAATTAACTTAATTTTCACAGGGGAACCAAGTCCGTGATGCTCCTGCTGCTAGCACACATGGATTTCTTTGAGAGATACTTGAGTTTCGTCCATTCAGCTGAATAGGCCCCCTTGGAAAATAATCAGACTTTCTCTACATTCAAATCTATGACTTCAGGAATTATTTCTTATAAAACTCCCTCAAGTCCCTCAGGAAAACAAGGTGTCAGATGCTGTACCTTCTAGCATGCATTGTTTTCTTTGGAGAGGTTCATATGTTTCCTCAACTCAGCTCAATAGGCCTATTTGGATCCAAGAGAGCCTAGATTCACCTTGAAACACTGAAATTGTAGGCAGTACTCTTAACAAGTGGACACAATTCTCAAAGGAAAAGAATGTGTTAGGTGCTCCTCTGTCTAAAAAGAATGGTTTTGTTTCCAGAGATACTTGTGTTTCTTCAACTCAGCAGAATAGGCCTATTTGGATCAAGAAGGAACTGTCCCCAGCTTGAAACATGCAAATTGGAGGACGTCTTTCTGTCAAAAACCATCTCAATTCTCACAGGAAAACAATGTGCTAGATGCTAGTGCGTCTAACAGGAATGGATTTTTTTCTGGAGATACACGTGTATCTTCTATTTAACTGAATAGGCCTATTTGGAGCAACATGAGTCTTTCTCTACCTTGAAATTCTGATTTGCAACATGTACTCCTGTAAAACAAACTCAATGATCACAGGGAAGTAACGTGCTTGATGCTCCTGCTTTTAGCACACGTGGTTTTCACGAGAGATACATGTGATTCTTCCCCTCTGCTGAATAGGCCTACTTGCAACAAAGCCAGCCTTTTGCACTTTGAAAACAATGTCTGGCAGGAAGATTTCCTTTCAAAAACGAACTCAATACTCAGAGAAAAATAACGTCAGATGCTGCAGCTCCACACACAGAGGGTTTTCTTTGGAGTGATCCTTGTGTGTCTTCAACTCAGCTGAATAGGCCTAGAGGGAGGAAAGAGAGCCTACCTCCACCTTGAAACCCCTCAGTTGTGGGAAGTTTTCCTTTCAAAAAGTGACTTAACTCTTACAGGGAAACCATGTGCTAGATGCTGTAGATTCTAGCATATATGGTTTTCTTTCAGGAGTCACCTGTGTTTCCTCAACTCAACTGTTTAGACCTATTAACAGTCAGAAGCGCCTATCTCTAGCTTCAAACACCTAAACACCTAAACTAACTCATGTCACAGAAAGAAAATATTGTAGGCTCTCCTGCTTCCCAGGTGATTCTTCCATGACACAGGTGGGTTTCTTCAACTCAACTGAATAGGCCAATTTGGGAAAAAGGAGCCCTTTCACAACGCGATCACTGATTTGCAGGAAGCACTTCTTTCAAAACATAACTAAATATGCCAGGAAAACAATCTCTCAGGTGATCCTGCTTCTAATACAGATGGTTTTCTTTTGAGAGATCCATGTGTTTCTTCAATTTAGAAGAATGAGCCTATTTGGACAAAATGATCCTTTTTCCACCTTGAAAATTGTAATTTCTCTGAAGTATTCCCTTCAAACCCTAACTCAACTCTCACAGGCACACAACGTGCTAGATACGTGAGGCTCTAACATAGAGGCTTTTCTTTGGACAGATACATGTCTTTGCTCAAGTCAGCTGAATTGAACTTTTGAGAGTAAATAGCTCCTAGGTCCAGGATAAACCACGTATGTTTCAGGAAGTATTCCTATCAGATCTAACTCAATTCGCACAAAGAAACAATGTGCTACATGCCGCTGCTCCTAACCTAGATGGTTTTCTTCAGAGAACTACGTGTGTTTCTTTTAAGCAGATAATAGGTCTATGTGGAATAAAATGAGCAATAATCCACCATGAAAATGTGATTGGCAGCATGTAATGCTTTCAAAATTAACTCAGTTCTCACAGGAAAGAAAAATGTGCTAGGTGCTCCTGCTTCTAACACAGATGGTTTTCTTTGGAGAGATAGCTATGTTTATTCTTCTCAGCTGAATAGGCCTATATTGAACAAAATGAGCCTGTCTCCACCTTGAAATCTGATATTTGAGGGAGTAGCCCTTGCAGAAACTACTTCAATTCTGAAAGGAAAACAATGTGCTAGATGCTGCGGCTTCTCACATACCTGTTTTTCTTTGGAGAGCTACATGTGTTTCTTCAACGCAGCCCAGTGGGCCGATTTGCATCGGGGAAAGCTATTGTTCTCATAAAACACCAAAGTTTCAGCAGTGCTCTTTCAAAAACTCAGCGTATTTTCACAGGAAAACAATGTGCTAGTTGCTCCTGCATCTAACACGAATGGCTTCTTTTCTAGAGATGCATGCTTTTCTTCATCGTAGCTGAATAGGCCTATTTGGATCAAATGAGCCTTTCTCCACCTTGAAAATTCTGATTTGCAGGAAGTATTCCTTTCAAAAACGAACTCAATTTTAGCAGGGAAAGTATGTGCCTGATGCTCCTGCTCTCAGAGCACATGGTTTTCTTCGAGAAATGCGTGCGTTTCGTCCACTCAACTGAATTGGCCTATTTGGACCAAAATCATCCTTTCTCCACCTTGAAATCTATGTTTTGCAGGAAGTGTTCCTCTCAAAAACGACCTCAATTCACAATGGAAAATAATATGCTAGATGCTGCACGTTCTAGCATACATGCTTGTCTTTGGAGAGGTGCATGGGTTTCTTCACCTGAGCTGAATAGGCCTATTTGGATCAAAGAGAGCCTATATTCACTTTGAAACATCAAAGTTGCAGGCAGTACTTTGGCCAAAACTACCACCATTCTCACAGGAAAACAATGGCTACTTGCTACTGCATCTAACAGAAACCCTTGTGTTCTCGAGACACATGTGCTTCTTCCACGTAGCTGAAGAGGCCTCTTGGGAAAAAAGTGAGCCTTTATTCACCATGAAACTTCTGTTTTGCAGGAAGTATTCCTTCAAACACTACTTCAATTTTCACTGGGAAACAATTGGGTAGATGCTCCAGCTTCTAGCTCACGTGGTTTTCTCTTGGAAGATACTTGTGTTTCATCAAGTCAGCCGAATTGGCCCATTTGGTGCAACCAACGCAGATATCCCGATTGAATCACCTAAGTCGGAGGAGGTATTTCCATTCCATCTAACTCAATTCTTATAGAGAAACAATACTGTAGATGCTGCTGCTTCTAACTTAGATGGCTTTCTTTGGAGATACATATGTTTCTTCTACTCAGCTGCATAGGCCTATATTGTACAAAGTGAAATTTTGTCCACGTTGATATCTATGATTTCAGGGAGTATTCCTTTCAAAAACTACCTCAAGTCTCACAGGAAAACATGTGATAGATGCCACAGCTCGTAACATAGATGGGTTTTTCTGAGAGACACTTGTGTTTCTTCACCTCAGCTGAATAGGTCAATTTTGAGCAAGCACCGCCTATCTGCAGCATGAAGCACGAAAATTCGTAGAAGTCTTTCTTTCAAAACTCACTAAATTCTCACAGGAAAACAATGTGGTTAATGTTGCAGTGTCTAGCAAACCTGGTTTTCTTTGGAGTGAATCGTGTGTTTCTTCACCTCAGCTGAGTAGGCCTATTTGGATTAAAGAGCGTGTATGTTCACCTTGAAACGCCGAAGGTGGAGGCTGTCGTCCTTCCAAAACTAGTACATTTCTCACAGGAAAACAATGGGCTACTTACTCCTGCGTCTAACACGAACAGCTTTTTTTCCAGAGATTCATGTGTTGTGTCAACTTAGCTCTATAGGACCACTCGGAAGAAAATGAGCCTTCCTCTCCTTGAAAATTATGATCTGTGTAAACTATTCCTTTCAAAAATTAACTTAATTTTCACAGGGGAACCAAGTCCGTGATGCTCCTGCTGCTAGCACACATGGATTTCTTTGAGAGATACTTGAGTTTCGTCCATTCAGCTGAATAGGCCCCCTTGGAAAATAATCAGACTTTCTCTACATTCAAATCTATGACTTCAGGAATTATTTCTTATAAAACTCCCTCAAGTCCCTCTGGAAAACAAGGTGTCAGATGCTGTACCTTCTAGCATGCATCGTTTTCTTTGGAGAGGTTCATATGTTTCCTCAACTCAGCTCAATAGGCCTATTTGGATCCAAGAGAGCCTAGATTCACCTTGAAACACTGACATTGTAGGCAGTACTCTTAACAAGTGGGACACAATTCTCAAAGGAAAAGAATGTGTTAGGTGCTCCTCTGTCTAAAAAGAATGGTTTTGTTTCCAGAGATACTTGTGTTTCTTCAACTCAGCAGAATAGGCCTATTTGGATCAAGAAGGAACTGTCCCCAGCTTGAAACATCCAAATTGGAGGACGTCTTTCTGTCAAAAACCATCTCAATTCTCACAGGAAAACAATGTGCTAGATGCTAGTGCGTCTAACAGGAATGGATTTTTTTCTGGAGATACACGTGTATCTTCTATTTAGCTGAATAGGCCTATTTGGAGCAACATGAGTCTTTCTCTACCTTGAAATTCTGATTTGCAACATGTACTCCTGTAAAACAAACTCAATGATCACAGGGAAGTAACGTGCTTGATGCTCCTGCTTTTAGCACACGTGGTTTTCACGAGAGATACATGTGATTCTTCCCCTCTGCTGAATAGGCCTACTTGCAACAAAGCCAGCCTTTTGCACTTTGAAAACAATGTCTGGCAGGAAGATTTCCTTTCAAAAACGAACTCAATACTCAGAGAAAAATAACGTCAGATGCTGCAGCTCCACACACAGAGGGTTTTCTTTGGAGTGATCCTTGTGTGTCTTCAACTCAGCTGAATAGGCCTAGAGGGAGGAAAGAGAGCCTACCTCCACCTTGAAACCCCTCAGTTGTGGGAAGTTTTCCTTTCAAAAAGTGACTTAACTCTTACAGGGAAACCATGTGCTAGATGCTGTAGATTCTAGCATATATGGTTTTCTTTCAGGAGTCACCTGTGTTTCCTCAACTCAACTGTTTAGACCTATTAACAGTCAGAAGCGCCTATCTCTAGCTTCAAACACCTAAACACCTAAACTAACTCATGTCACAGAAAGAAAATATTGTAGGCTCTCCTGCTTCCCAGGTGATTCTTCCATGACACAGGTGGGTTTCTTCAACTCAACTGAATAGGCCAATTTGGGAAAAAGGAGCCCTTTCACAACGCGATCACTGATTTGCAGGAAGCACTTCTTTCAAAACATAACTAAATATGCCAGGAAAACAATCTCTCAGGTGATCCTGCTTCTAATACAGATGGTTTTCTTTTGAGAGATCCATGTGTTTCTTCAATTTAGAAGAATGAGCCTATTTGGACAAAATGATCCTTTTTCCACCTTGAAAATTGTAATTTCTCTGAAGTATTCCCTTCAAACCCTAACTCAACTCTCACAGGCACACAACGTGCTAGATACGTGAGGCTCTAACATAGAGGCTTTTCTTTGGACAGATACATGTCTTTGCTCAAGTCAGCTGAATTGAACTTTTGAGAGTAAATAGCTCCTAGGTCCAGGATAAACCACGTATGTTTCAGGAAGTATTCCTATCAGATCTAACTCAATTCGCACAAAGAAACAATGTGCTACATGCCGCTGCTCCTAACCTAGATGGTTTTCTTCAGAGAACTACGTGTGTTTCTTTTAAGCAGATAATAGGTCTATGTGGAATAAAATGAGCAATAATCCACCATGAAAATGTGATTGGCAGCATGTAATGCTTTCAAAATTAACTCAGTTCTCACAGGAAAGAAAAATGTGCTAGGTGCTCCTGCTTCTAACACAGATGGTTTTCTTTGGAGAGATAGCTATGTTTATTCTTCTCAGCTGAATAGGCCTATATTGAACAAAATGAGCCTGTCTCCACCTTGAAATCTGATATTTGAGGGAGTAGTCCTTGCAGAAACTACTTCAATTCTGAAAGGAAAACAATGTGCTAGATGCTGCGGCTTCTCACATACCTGTTTTTCTTTGGAGAGCTACATGTGTTTCTTCAACGCAGCCCAGTGGGCCGATTTGCATCGGGGAAAGCTATTGTTCTCATAAAACACCAAAGTTTCAGCAGTGCTCTTTCAAAAACTCAGCATATTTTCACAGGAAAACAATGTGCTAGTTGCTCCTGCATCTAACACGAATGGCTTCTTTTCTAGAGATGCATGCTTTTCTTCATCGTAGCTGAATAGGCCTATTTGGATCAAATGAGCCTTTCTCCACCTTGAAAATTTTGATTTGCAGGAAGTATTCCTTTCAAAAACGAACTCAATTTTAGCAGGGAAAGTATGTGCCTGATGCTCCTGCTCTCAGAGCACATGGTTTTCTTCGAGAAATGCGTGCGTTTCGTCCACTCAACTGAATTGGCCTATTTGGACCAAAATCATCCTTTCTCCACCTTGAAATCTATGTTTTGCAGGAAGTGTTCCTCTCAAAAACGACCTCAATTCACAATGGAAAATAATATGCTAGATGCTGCACGTTCTAGCATACATGCTTGTCTTTGGAGAGGTGCATGGGTTTCTTCACCTGAGCTGAATAGGCCTATTTGGATCAAAGAGAGCCTATATTCACTTTGAAACATCAAAGTTGCAGGCAGTACTTTGGCCAAAACTACCACCATTCTCACAGGAAAACAATGGCTACTTGCTACTGCATCTAACAGAAACCCTTGTGTTCTCGAGACACATGTGCTTCTTCCACGTAGCTGAAGAGGCCTCTTGGGAAAAAAGTGAGCCTTTATTCACCATGAAACTTCTGTTTTGCAGGAAGTATTCCTTCAAACACTACTTCAATTTTCACTGGGAAACAATTGGGTAGATGCTCCAGCTTCTAGCTCACGTGGTTTTCTCTTGGAAGATACTTGTGTTTCATCAAGTCAGCCGAATTGGCCCATTTGGTGCAACCAACGCAGATATCCCGATTGAATCACCTAAGTCGGAGGAGGTATTTCCATTCCATCTAACTCAATTCTTATAGAGAAACAATACTGTAGATGCTGCTGCTTCTAACTTAGATGGCTTTCTTTGGAGATACATATGTTTCTTCTACTCAGCTGCATAGGCCTATATTGTACAAAGTGAAATTTTGTCCACGTTGATATCTATGATTTCAGGGAGTATTCCTTTCAAAAACTACCTCAAGTCTCACAGGAAAACATGTGATAGATGCCACAGCTCGTAACATAGATGGGTTTTTCTGAGAGACACTTGTGTTTCTTCACCTCAGCTGAATAGGTCAATTTTGAGCAAGCACCGCCTATCTGCAGCATGAAGCACGAAAATTCGTAGAAGTCTTTCTTTCAAAACTCACTAAATTCTCACAGGAAAACAATGTGGTTAATGTTGCAGTGTCTAGCAAACCTGGTTTTCTTTGGAGTGAATTGTGTGTTTCTTCACCTCAGCTGAGTAGGCCTATTTAGATTAAAGAGCGTGTATGTTCACCTTGAAACGCCGAAGGTGGAGGCTGTCGTCCTTCCAAAACTAGTACATTTCTCACAGGAAAACAATGGGCTACTTACTCCTGCGTCTAACACGAACAGCTTTTTTTCCAGAGATTCATGTGTTGTGTCAACTTAGCTCTATAGGACCACTCGGAAGAAAATGAGCCTTCCTCTCCTTGAAAATTATGATCTGCGTAAACTATTCCTTTCAAAAATTAACTTAATTTTCACAGGGGAACCAAGTCCGTGATGCTCCTGCTGCTAGCACACATGGATTTCTTTCAGAGATACTTGAGTTTCGTCCATTCAGCTGAATAGGCCCCCTTGGAAAATAATCAGACTTTCTCTACATTCAAATCTATGACTTCAGGAATTATTTCTTATAAAACTCCCTCAAGTCCCTCAGGAAAACAAGGTGTCAGATGCTGTACCTTCTAGCATGCATCGTTTTCTTTGGAGAGGTTCATATGTTTCCTCAACTCAGCTCAATAGGCCTATTTGGATCCAAGAGACCCTAGATTCACCTTGAAACACTGACATTGTAGGCAGTACTCTTAACAAGTGGGACACAATTCTCAAAGGAAAAGAATGTGTTAGGTGCTCCTCTGTCTAAAAAGAATGGTTTTGTTTCCAGAGATACTTGTGTTTCTTCAACTCAGCAGAATAGGCCTATTTGGATGAAGAAGGAACTGTCCCCAGCTTGAAACATGCAAATTGGAGGACGTCTTTCTGTCAAAAACCATCTCAATTCTCACAGGAAAACAATGTGCTAGATGCTAGTGCGTCTAACAGGAATGGATTTTTTTCTGGAGATACACGTGTATCTTCTATTTAGCTGAATAGGCCTATTTGGAGCAACATGAGTCTTTCTCTACCTTGAAATTCTGATTTGCAACATGTACTCCTGTAAAACAAACTCAATGATCACAGGGAAGTAACGTGCTTGATGCTCCTGCTTTTAGCACACGTGGTTTTCACGAGAGATACATGTGATTCTTCCCCTCTGCTGAATAGGCCTACTTGCAACAAAGCCAGCCTTTTGCACTTTGAAAACAATGTCTGGCAGGAAGATTTCCTTTCAAAAACGAACTCAATACTCAGAGAAAAATAACGTCAGATGCTGCAGCTCCACACACAGAGGGTTTTCTTTGGAGTGATCCTTGTGTGTCTTCAACTCAGCTGAATAGGCCTAGAGGGAGGAAAGAGAGCCTACCTCCACCTTGAAACCCCTCAGTTGTGGGAAGTTTTCCTTTCAAAAAGTGACTTAACTCTTACAGGGAAACCATGTGCTAGATGCTGTAGATTCTAGCATATATGGTTTTCTTTCAGGAGTCACCTGTGTTTCCTCAACTCAACTGTTTAGACCTATTAACAGTCAGAAGCGCCTATCTCTAGCTTCAAACACCTAAACACCTAAACTAACTCATGTCACAGAAAGAAAATATTGTAGGCTCTCCTGCTTCCCAGGTGATTCTTTCATGACACAGGTGGGTTTCTTCAACTCAACTGAATAGGCCAATTTGGGAAAAAGGAGCCCTTTCACAACGCGATCACTGATTTGCAGGAAGCACTTCTTTCAAAACATAACTAAATATGCCAGGAAAACAATCTCTCAGGTGATCCTGCTTCTAATACAGATGGTTTTCTTTTGAGAGATCCACGTGTTTCTTCAATTTAGAAGAATGAGCCTATTTGGACAAAATGATCCTTTTTCCACCTTGAAAATTGTAATTTCTCTGAAGTATTCCCTTCAAACCCTAACTCAACTCTCACAGGCACACAACGTGCTAGATACGTGAGGCTCTAACATAGAGGCTTTTCTTTGGACAGATACATGTCTTTGCTCAAGTCAGCTGAATTGAACTTTTGAGAGTAAATAGCGCCTAGGTCCAGGATAAACCACGTATGTTTCAGGAAGTATTCCTATCAGATCTAACTCAATTCGCACAAAGAAACAATGTGCTACATGCTGCTGCTCCTAACCTAGATGGTTTTCTTCAGAGAACTACGTGTGTTTCTTTTAAGCAGATAATAGGTCTATGTGGAATAAAATGAGCAATAATCCACCATGAAAATGTGATTGGCAGCATGTAATGCTTTCAAAATTAACTCAGTTCTCACAGGAAAGAAAAATGTGCTAGGTGCTCCTGCTTCTAACACAGATGGTTTTCTTTGGAGAGATAGCTATGTTTATTCTTCTCAGCTGAATAGGCCTATATTGAACAAAATGAGCCTGTCTCCACCTTGAAATCTGATATTTGAGGGAGTAGTTAGTCCTTGCAGAAACTACTTCAATTCTGAAAGGAAAACAATGTGCTAGATGCTGCGGCTTCTCACATACCTGTTTTTCTTTGGAGAGCTACATGTGTTTCTTCAACGCAGCCCAGTGGGCCGATTTGCATCGGGGAAAGCTATTGTTCTCATAAAACACCAAAGTTTCAGCAGTGCTCTTTCAAAAACTCAGCGTATTTTCACAGGAAAACAATGTGCTAGTTGCTCCTGCATCTAACACGAATGGCTTCTTTTCTAGAGATGCATGCTTTTCTTCATCGTAGCTGAATAGGCCTATTTGGATCAAATGAGCCTTTCTCCACCTTGAAAATTCTGATTTGCAGGAAGTATTCCTTTCAAAAACGAACTCAATTTTAGTAGGGAAAGTATGTGCCTGATGCTCCTGCTCTCAGAGCACATGGTTTTCTTCAAGAAATGCGTGCGTTTCGTCCACTCAACTGAATTGGCCTATTTGGACCAAAATCATCCTTTCTCCACCTTGAAATCTATGTTTTGCAGGAAGTGTTCCTCTCAAAAACGACCTCAATTCACAATGGAAAATAATATGCTAGATGCTGCACGTTCTAGCATACATGCTTGTCTTTGGAGAGGTGCATGGGTTTCTTCACCTGAGCTGAATAGGCCTATTTGGATCAAAGAGAGCCTATATTCACTTTGAAACATCAAAGTTGCAGGCAGTACTTTGGCCAAAACTACCACCATTCTCACAGGAAAACAATGGCTACTTGCTACTGCATCTAACAGAAACCCTTGTGTTCTCGAGACACATGTGCTTCTTCCACGTAGCTGAAGAGGCCTCTTGGGAAAAAAGTGAGCCTTTATTCACCATGAAACTTCTGTTTTGCAGGAAGTATTCCTTCAAACACTACTTCAATTTTCACTGGGAAACAATTGGGTAGATGCTCCAGCTTCTAGCTCACGTGGTTTTCTCTTGGAAGATACTTGTGTTTCATCAAGTCAGCCGAATTGGCCCATTTGGTGCAACCAACGCAGATATCCCGATTGAATCACCTAAGTCGGAGGAGGTATTTCCATTCCATCTAACTCAATTCTTATAGAGAAACAATACTGTAGATGCTGCTGCTTCTAACTTAGATGGCTTTCTTTGGAGATACATATGTTTCTTCTACTCAGCTGCATAGGCCTATATTGTACAAAGTGAAATTTTGTCCACGTTGACATCTATGATTTCAGGGAGTATTCCTTTCAAAAACTACCTCAAGTCTCACAGGAAAACATGTGATAGATGCCACAGCTCGTAACATAGATGGGTTTTTCTGAGAGACACTTGTGTTTCTTCACCTCAGCTGAATAGGTCAATTTTGAGCAAGCACCGCCTATCTGCAGCATGAAGCACGAAAATTCGTAGAAGTCTTTCTTTCAAAACTCACTAAATTCTCACAGGAAAACAATGTGGTTAATGTTGCAGTGTCTAGCAAACCTGGTTTTCTTTGGAGTGAATCGTGTGTTTCTTCACCTCAGCTGAGTAGGCCTATTTGGATTAAAGAGCGTGTATGTTCACCTTGAAACGCCGAAGGTGGAGGCTGTCGTCCTTCCAAAACTAGTACATTTCTCACAGGAAAACAATGGGCTACTTACTCCTGCGTTTAACACGAACAGCTTTTTTTCCAGAGATTCATGTGTTGTGTCAACTTAGCTCTATAGGACCACTCGGAAGAAAATGAGCCTTCCTCTCCTTGAAAATTATGATCTGCGTAAACTATTCCTTTCAAAAATTAACTTAATTTTCACAGGGGAACCAAGTCCGTGATGCTCCTGCTGCTAGCACACATGGATTTCTTTGAGAGATACTTGAGTTTCGTCCATTCAGCTGAATAGGCCCCCTTGGAAAATAATCAGACTTTCTCTACATTCAAATCTACGACTTCAGGAATTATTTCTTATAAAACTCCCTCAAGTCCCTCAGGAAAACAAGGTGTCAGATGCTGTACCTTCTAGCATGCATCGTTTTCTTTGGAGAGGTTCATATGTTTCCTCAACTCAGCTCAATAGGCCTATTTGGATCCAAGAGAGCCTAGATTCACCTTGAAACACTGACATTGTAGGCAGTACTCTTAACAAGTGGGACACAATTCTCAAAGGAAAAGAATGTGTTAGGTGCTCCTCTGTCTAAAAAGAATGGCTTTGTTTCCAGAGATACTTGTGTTTCTTCAACTCAGCAGAATAGGCCTATTTGGATCAAGAAGGAACTGTCCCCAGCTTGAAACATGCAAATTGGAGGACGTCTTTCTGTCAAAAACCATCTCAATTCTCACAGGAAAACAATGTGCTAGATGCTAGTGCGTCTAACAGGAATGGATTTTTTTCTGGAGATACACGTGTATCTTCTATTTAGCTGAATAGGCCTATTTGGAGCAACATGAGTCTTTCTCTACCTTGAAATTCTGATTTGCAACATGTACTCCTGTAAAACAAACTCAATGATCACAGGGAAGTAACGTGCTTGATGCTCCTGCTTTTAGCACACGTGGTTTTCACGAGAGATACATGTGATTCTTCCCCTCTGCTGAATAGGCCTACTTGCAACAAAGCCAGCTTTTTGCACTTTGAAAACAATGTCTGGCAGGAAGATTTCCTTTCAAAAACGAACTCAATACTCAGAGAAAAATAACGTCAGATGCTGCAGCTCCACACACAGAGGGTTTTCTTTGGAGTGATCCTTGTGTGTCTTCAACTCAGCTGAATAGGCCTAGAGGGAGGAAAGAGAGCCTACCTCCACCTTGAAACCCCTCAGTTGTGGGAAGTTTTCCTTTCAAAAAGTGACTTAACTCTTACAGGGAAACCATGTGCTAGATGCTGTAGATTCTAGCATATATGGTTTTCTTTCAGGAGTCACCTGTGTTTCCTCAACTCAACTGTTTAGACCTATTAACAGTCAGAAGCGCCTATCTCTAGCTTCAAACACCTAAACACCTAAACTAACTCATGTCACAGAAAGAAAATATTGTAGGCTCTCCTACTTCCCAGGTGATTCTTTCATGACACAGGTGGGTTTCTTCAAGTCAACTGAATAGGCCAATTTGGGAAAAAGGAGCCCTTTCACAACGCGATCACTGATTTGCAGGAAACACTTCTTTCAAAACATAACTAAATACGCCAGGAAAACAATCTCTCAGGAGATCCTGCTTCTAATACAGATGGTTTTCTTTTGAGAGATCCACGTGTTTCTTCAATTTAGAAGAATGAGCCTATTTGGACAAAATGATCCTTTTTCCACCTTGAAAATTGTAATTTCTCTGAAGTATTCCCTTCAAACCCTAACTCAACTCTCACAGGCACACAACGTGCTAGATACGTGAGGCTCTAACATAGAGGCTTTTCTTTGGACAGATACATGTCTTTGCTCAAGTCAGCTGAATTGAACTTTTGAGAATAAATAGCGCCTAGGTCCAGGATAAACCACGTATGTTTCAGGAAGTATTCCTATCAGATCTAACTCAATTCGCACAAAGAAACAATGTGCTACATGCTGCTGCTCCTAACCTAGATGGTTTTCTTCAGAGAACTACGTGTGTTTCTTTTAACCAGATAATAGGTCTATGTGGAATAAAAGGAGCAATAATCCACCACGAAAATGTGATTGGCAGCATGTAATGCTTTCAAAATTAACTCAGTTCTCACAGGAAAGAAAAATGTGCTAGGTGCTCCTGCTTCTAACACAGATGGTTTTCTTTGGAGAGATAGCTATGTTTATTCTTCTCAGCTGAATAGGCCTATATTGAACAAAATGAGCCTGTCTCCACCTTGAAATCTGATATTTGAGGGAGTAGCCCTTGCAGAAACTACTTCAATTCTGAAAGGAAAACAATGTGCTAGATGCTGCGGCTTCTCACATACCTGTTTTTCTTTGGAGAGCTACATGTGTTTCTTCAACGCAGCCCAGTGGGCCGATTTGCATCGGGGAAAGCTATTGTTCTCATAAAACACCAAAGTTTCAGCAGTGCTCTTTCAAAAACTCAGCGTATTTTCACAGGAAAACAATGTGCTAGTTGCTCCTGCATCTAACACGAATGGCTTCTTTTCTAGAGATGCATGCTTTTCTTCATCGTAGCTGAATAGGCCTATTTGGATCAAATGAGCCTTTCTCCACCTTGAAAATTCTGATTTGCAGGAAGTATTCCTTTCAAAAACGAACTCAATTTTAGTAGGGAAAGTATGTGCCTGATGCTCCTGCTCTCAGAGCACATGGTTTTCTTCGAGAAATGCGTGCGTTTCGTCCACTCAACTGAATTGGCCTATTTGGACCAAAATCATCCTTTCTCCACCTTGAAATCTATGTTTTGCAGGAAGTGTTCCTCTCAAAAACGACCTCAATTCACAATGGAAAATAATATGCTAGATGCTGCACGTTCTAGCATACATGCTTGTCTTTGGAGAGGTGCATGGGTTTCTTCACCTGAGCTGAATAGGCCTATTTGGATCAAAGAGAGCCTATATTCACTTTGAAACATCAAAGTTGCAGGCAGTACTTTGGCCAAAACTACCACCATTCTCACAGGAAAACAATGGCTACTTGCTACTGCATCTAACAGAAACCCTTGTGTTCTCGAGACACATGTGCTTCTTCCACGTAGCTGAAGAGGCCTCTTGGGAAAAAAGTGAGCCTTTATTCACCATGAAACTTCTGTTTTGCAGGAAGTATTCCTTCAAACACTACTTCAATTTTCACTGGGAAACAATTGGGTAGATGCTCCAGCTTCTAGCTCACGTGGTTTTCTCTTGGAAGATACTTGTGTTTCATCAAGTCAGCCGAATTGGCCCATTTGGTGCAACCAACGCAGATATCCCGATTGAATCACCTAAGTCGGAGGAGGTATTTCCATTCCATCTAACTCAATTCTTATAGAGAAACAATACTGTAGATGCTGCTGCTTCTAACTTAGATGGCTTTCTTTGGAGATACATATGTTTCTTCTACTCAGCTGCATAGGCCTATATTGTACAAAGTGAAATTTTGTCCACGTTGATATCTATGATTTCAGGGAGTATTCCTTTCAAAAACTACCTCAAGTCTCACAGGAAAACATGTGATAGATGCCACAGCTCGTAACATAGATGGGTTTTTCTGAGAGACACTTGTGTTTCTTCACCTCAGCTGAATAGGTCAATTTTGAGCAAGCACCGCCTATCTGCAGCATGAAGCACGAAAATTCGTAGAAGTCTTTCTTTCAAAACTCACTAAATTCTCACAGGAAAACAATGTGGTTAATGTTGCAGTGTCTAGCAAACCTGGTTTTGTTTGGAGTGAATCGTGTGTTTCTTCACCTCAGCTGAGTAGGCCTATTTGGATTAAAGAGCGTGTATGTTCACCTTGAAACGCCGAAGGTGGAGGCTGTCGTCCTTCCAAAACTAGTACATTTCTCACAGGAAAACAATGGGCTACTTACTCCTGCGTCTAACACGAACAGCTTTTTTTCCAGAGATTCATGTGTTGTGTCAACTTAGCTCTATAGGACCACTCGGAAGAAAATGAGCCTTCCTCTCCTTGAAAATTATGATCTGCGTAAACTATTCCTTTCAAAAATTAACTTAATTTTCACAGGGGAACCAAGTCCGTGATGCTCCTGCTGCTAGCACACATGGATTTCTTTGAGAGATACTTGAGTTTCGTCCATTCAGCTGAATAGGCCCCCTTGGAAAATAATCAGACTTTCTCTACATTCAAATCTATGACTTCAGGAATTATTTCTTATAAAACTCCCTCAAGTCCCTCAGGAAAACAAGGTGTCAGATGCTGTACCTTCTAGCATGCATTGTTTTCTTTGGAGAGGTTCATATGTTTCCTCAACTCAGCTCAATAGGCCTATTTGGATCCAAGAGAGCCTAGATTCACCTTGAAACACTGAAATTGTAGGCAGTACTCTTAACAAGTGGGACACAATTCTCAAAGGAAAAGAATGTGTTAGGTGCTCCTCTGTCTAAAAAGAATGGTTTTGTTTCCAGAGATACTTGTGTTTCTTCAACTCAGCAGAATAGGCCTATTTGGATCAAGAAGGAACTGTCCCCAGCTTGAAACATGCAAATTGGAGGACGTCTTTCTGTCAAAAACCATCTCAATTCTCACAGGAAAACAATGTGCTAGATGCTAGTGCGTCTAACAGGAATGGATTTTTTTCTGGAGATACACGTGTATGTTCTATTTAACTGAATAGGCCTATTTGGAGCAACATGAGTCTTTCTCTACCTTGAAATTCTGATTTGCAACATGTACTCCTGTAAAACAAACTCAATGATCACAGGGAAGTAACGTGCTTGATGCTCCTGCTTTTAGCACACGTGGTTTTCACGAGAGATACATGTGATTCTTCCCCTCTGCTGAATAGGCCTACTTGCAACAAAGCCAGCCTTTTGCACTTTGAAAACAATGTCTGGCAGGAAGATTTCCTTTCAAAAACGAACTCAATACTCAGAGAAAAATAACGTCAGATGCTGCAGCTCCACACACAGAGGGTTTTCTTTGGAGTGATCCTTGTGTGTCTTCAACTCAGCTGAATAGGCCTAGAGGGAGGAAAGAGAGCCTACCTCCACCTTGAAACCCCTCAGTTGTGGGAAGTTTTCCTTTCAAAAAGTGACTTAACTCTTACAGGGAAACCATGTGCTAGATGCTGTAGATTCTAGCATATATGGTTTTCTTTCAGGAGTCACCTGTGTTTCCTCAACTCAACTGTTTAGACCTATTAACAGTCAGAAGCGCCTATCTCTAGCTTCAAACACCTAAACACCTAAACTAACTCATGTCACAGAAAGAAAATATTGTAGGCTCTCCTGCTTCCCAGGTGATTCTTCCATGACACAGGTGGGTTTCTTCAACTCAACTGAATAGGCCAATTTGGGAAAAAGGAGCCCTTTCACAACGCGATCACTGATTTGCAGGAAGCACTTCTTTCAAAACATAACTAAATATGCCAGGAAAACAATCTCTCAGGTGATCCTGCTTCTAATACAGATGGTTTTCTTTTGAGAGATCCATGTGTTTCTTCAATTTAGAAGAATGAGCCTATTTGGACAAAATGATCCTTTTTCCACCTTGAAAATTGTAATTTCTCTGAAGTATTCCCTTCAAACCCTAACTCAACTCTCACAGGCACACAACGTGCTAGATACGTGAGGCTCTAACATAGAGGCTTTTCTTTGGACAGATACATGTCTTTGCTCAAGTCAGCTGAATTGAACTTTTGAGAGTAAATAGCTCCTAGGTCCAGGATAAACCACGTATGTTTCAGGAAGTATTCCTATCAGATCTAACTCAATTCGCACAAAGAAACAATGTGCTACATGCCGCTGCTCCTAACCTAGATGGTTTTCTTCAGAGAACTACGTGTGTTTCTTTTAAGCAGATAATAGGTCTATGTGGAATAAAATGAGCAATAATCCACCATGAAAATGTGATTGGCAGCATGTAATGCTTTCAAAATTAACTCAGTTCTCACAGGAAAGAAAAATGTGCTAGGTGCTCCTGCTTCTAACACAGATGGTTTTCTTTGGAGAGATAGCTATGTTTATTCTTCTCAGCTGAATAGGCCTATATTGAACAAAATGAGCCTGTCTCCACCTTGAAATCTGATATTTGAGGGAGTAGTCCTTGCAGAAACTACTTCAATTCTGAAAGGAAAACAATGTGCTAGATGCTGCGGCTTCTCACATACCTGTTTTTCTTTGGAGAGCTACATGTGTTTCTTCAACGCAGCCCAGTGGGCCGATTTGCATCGGGGAAAGCTATTGTTCTCATAAAACACCAAAGTTTCAGCAGTGCTCTTTCAAAAACTCAGCATATTTTCACAGGAAAACAATGTGCTAGTTGCTCCTGCATCTAACACGAATGGCTTCTTTTCTAGAGATGCATGCTTTTCTTCATCGTAGCTGAATAGGCCTATTTGGATCAAATGAGCCTTTCTCCACCTTGAAAATTCTGATTTGCAGGAAGTATTCCTTTCAAAAACGAACTCAATTTTAGCAGGGAAAGTATGTGCCTGATGCTCCTGCTCTCAGAGCACATGGTTTTCTTCGAGAAATGCGTGCGTTTCGTCCACTCAACTGAATTGGCCTATTTGGACCAAAATCATCCTTTCTCCACCTTGAAATCTATGTTTTGCAGGAAGTGTTCCTCTCAAAAACGACCTCAATTCACAATGGAAAATAATATGCTAGATGCTGCACGTTCTAGCATACATGCTTGTCTTTGGAGAGGTGCATGGGTTTCTTCACCTGAGCTGAATAGGCCTATTTGGATCAAAGAGAGCCTATATTCACTTTGAAACATCAAAGTTGCAGGCAGTACTTTGGCCAAAACTACCACCATTCTCACAGGAAAACAATGGCTACTTGCTACTGCATCTAACAGAAACCCTTGTGTTCTCGAGACACATGTGCTTCTTCCACGTAGCTGAAGAGGCCTCTTGGGAAAAAAGTGAGCCTTTATTCACCATGAAACTTCTGTTTTGCAGGAAGTATTCCTTCAAACACTACTTCAATTTTCACTGGGAAACAATTGGGTAGATGCTCCAGCTTCTAGCTCACGTGGTTTTCTCTTGGAAGATACTTGTGTTTCATCAAGTCAGCCGAATTGGCCCATTTGGTGCAACCAACGCAGATATCCCGATTGAATCACCTAAGTCGGAGGAGGTATTTCCATTCCATCTAACTCAATTCTTATAGAGAAACAATACTGTAGATGCTGCTGCTTCTAACTTAGATGGCTTTCTTTGGAGATACATATGTTTCTTCTACTCAGCTGCATAGGCCTATATTGTACAAAGTGAAATTTTGTCCACGTTGATATCTATGATTTCAGGGAGTATTCCTTTCAAAAACTACCTCAAGTCTCACAGGAAAACATGTGATAGATGCCACAGCTCGTAACATAGATGGGTTTTTCTGAGAGACACTTGTGTTTCTTCACCTCAGCTGAATAGGTCAATTTTGAGCAAGCACCGCCTATCTGCAGCATGAAGCACGAAAATTCGTAGAAGTCTTTCTTTCAAAACTCACTAAATTCTCACAGGAAAACAATGTGGTTAATGTTGCAGTGTCTAGCAAACCTGGTTTTCTTTGGAGTGAATCGTGTGTTTCTTCACCTCAGCTGAGTAGGCCTATTTAGATTAAAGAGCGTGTATGTTCACCTTGAAACGCCGAAGGTGGAGGCTGTCGTCCTTCCAAAACTAGTACATTTCTCACAGGAAAACAATGGGCTACTTACTCCTGCGTCTAACACGAACAGCTTTTTTTCCAGAGATTCATGTGTTGTGTCAACTTAGCTCTATAGGACCACTCGGAAGAAAATGAGCCTTCCTCTCCTTGAAAATTATGATCTGCGTAAACTATTCCTTTCAAAAATTAACTTAATTTTCACAGGGGAACCAAGTCCGTGATGCTCCTGCTGCTAGCACACATGGATTTCTTTGAGAGATAGTTGAGTTTCGTCCATTCAGCTGAATAGGCCCCCTTGGAAAATAATCAGACTTTCTCTACATTCAAATCTATGACTTCAGGAATTATTTCTTATAAAACTCCCTCAAGTCCCTCAGGAAAACAAGGTGTCAGATGCTGTACCTTCTAGCATGCATCGTTTTCTTTGGAGAGGTTCATATGTTTCCTCAACTCAGCTCAATAGGCCTATTTGGATCCAAGAGAGCCTAGATTCACCTTGAAACACTGACATTGTAGGCAGTACTCTTAACAAGTGGGACACAATTCTCAAAGGAAAAGAATGTGTTAGGTGCTCCTCTGTCTAAAAAGAATGGTTTTGTTTCCAGAGATACTTGTGTTTCTTCAACTCAGCAGAATAGGCCTATTTGGATCAAGAAGGAACTGTCCCCAGCTTGAAACATGCAAATTGGAGGACGTCTTTCTGTCAAAAACCATCTCAATTCTCACAGGAAAACAATGTGCTAGATGCTAGTGCGTCTAACAGGAATGGATTTTTTTCTGGAGATACACGTGTATCTTCTATTTAGCTGAATAGGCCTATTTGGAGCAACATGAGTCTTTCTCTACCTTGAAATTCTGATTTGCAACGTGTACTCCTGTAAAACAAACTCAATGATCACAGGGAAGTAACGTGCTTGATGCTCCTGCTTTTAGCACACGTGGTTTTCACGAGAGATACATGTGATTCTTCCCCTCTGCTGAATAGGCCTACTTGCAACAAAGCCAGCCTTTTGCACTTTGAAAACAATGTCTGGCAGGAAGATTTCCTTTCAAAAACGAACTCAATACTCAGAGAAAAATAACGTCAGATGCTGCAGCTCCACACACAGAGGGTTTTCTTTGGAGTGATCCTTGTGTGTCTTCAACTCAGCTGAATAGGCCTAGAGGGAGGAAAGAGAGCCTACCTCCACCTTGAAACCCCTCAGTTGTGGGAAGTTTTCCTTTCAAAAAGTGACTTAACTCTTACAGGGAAACCATGTGCTAGATGCTGTAGATTCTAGCATATATGGTTTTCTTTCAGGAGTCACCTGTGTTTCCTCAACTCAACTGTTTAGACCTATTAACAGTCAGAAGCGCCTATCTCTAGCTTCAAACACCTAAACACCTAAACTAACTCATGTCACAGAAAGAAAATATTGTAGGCTCTCCTGCTTCCCAGGTGATTCTTTCATGACACAGGTGGGTTTCTTCAACTCAACTGAATAGGCCAATTTGGGAAAAAGGAGCCCTTTCACAACGCGATCACTGATTTGCAGGAAGCACTTCTTTCAAAACATAACTAAATATGCCAGGAAAACAATCTCTCAGGTGATCCTGCTTCTAATACAGATGGTTTTCTTTTGAGAGATCCACGTGTTTCTTCAATTTAGAAGAATGAGCCTATTTGGACAAAATGATCCTTTTTCCACCTTGAAAATTGTAATTTCTCTGAATTATTCCCTTCAAACCCTAACTCAACTCTCACAGGCACACAACGTGCTAGATACGTGAGGCTCTAACATAGAGGCTTTTCTTTGGACAGATACATGTCTTTGCTCAAGTCAGCTGAATTGAACTTTTGAGAGTAAATAGCGCCTAGGTCCAGGATAAACCACGTATGTTTCAGGAAGTATTCCTATCAGATCTAACTCAATTCGCACAAAGAAACAATGTGCTACATGCTGCTGCTCCTAACCTAGATGGTTTTCTTCAGAGAACTACGTGTGTTTCTTTTAAGCAGATAATAGGTCTATGTGGAATAAAATGAGCAATAATCCACCATGAAAATGTGATTGGCAGCATGTAATGCTTTCAAAATTAACTCAGTTCTCACAGGAAAGAAAAATGTGCTAGGTGCTCCTGCTTCTAACACAGATGGTTTTCTTTGGAGAGATAGCTATGTTTATTCTTCTCAGCTGAATAGGCCTATATTGAACAAAATGAGCCTGTCTCCACCTTGAAATCTGATATTTGAGGGAGTAGCCCTTGCAGAAACTACTTCAATTCTGAAAGGAAAACAATGTGCTAGATGCTGCGGCTTCTCACATACCTGTTTTTCTTTGGAGAGCTACATGTGTTTCTTCAACGCAGCCCAGTGGGCCGATTTGCATCGGGGAAAGCTATTGTTCTCATAAAACACCAAAGTTTCAGCAGTGCTCTTTCAAAAACTCAGCGTATTTTCACAGGAAAACAATGTGCTAGTTGCTCCTGCATCTAACACGAATGGCTTCTTTTCTAGAGATGCATGCTTTTCTTCATCGTAGCTGAATAGGCCTATTTGGATCAAATGAGCCTTTCTCCACCTTGAAAATTCTGATTTGCAGGAAGTATTCCTTTCAAAAACGAACTCAATTTTAGCAGGGAAAGTATGTGCCTGATGCTCCTGCTCTCAGAGCACATGGTTTTCTTCGAGAAATGCGTGCGTTTCGTCCACTCAACTGAATTGGCCTATTTGGACCAAAATCATCCTTTCTCCACCTTGAAATCTATGTTTTGCAGGAAGTGTTCCTCTCAAAAACGACCTCAATTCACAATGGAAAATAATATGCTAGATGCTGCACGTTCTAGCATACATGCTTGTCTTTGGAGAGGTGCATGGGTTTCTTCACCTGAGCTGAATAGGCCTATTTGGATCAAAGAGAGCCTATATTCACTTTGAAACATCAAAGTTGCAGGCAGTACTTTGGCCAAAACTACCACCATTCTCACAGGAAAACAATGGCTACTTGCTACTGCATCTAACAGAAACCCTTGTGTTCTCGAGACACATGTGCTTCTTCCACGTAGCTGAAGAGGCCTCTTGGGAAAAAAGTGAGCCTTTATTCACCATGAAACTTCTGTTTTGCAGGAAGTATTCCTTCAAACACTACTTCAATTTTCACTGGGAAACAATTGGGTAGATGCTCCAGCTTCTAGCTCACGTGGTTTTCTCTTGGAAGATACTTGTGTTTCATCAAGTCAGCCGAATTGGCCCATTTGGTGCAACCAACGCAGATATCCCGATTGAATCACCTAAGTCGGAGGAGGTATTTCCATTCCATCTAACTCAATTCTTATAGAGAAACAATACTGTAGATGCTGCTGCTTCTAACTTAGATGGCTTTCTTTGGAGATACATATGTTTCTTCTACTCAGCTGCATAGGCCTATATTGTACAAAGTGAAATTTTGTCCACGTTGATATCTATGATTTCAGGGAGTATTCCTTTCAAAAACTACCTCAAGTCTCACAGGAAAACATGTGATAGATGCCACAGCTCGTAACATAGATGGGTTTTTCTGAGAGACACTTGTGTTTCTTCACCTCAGCTGAATAGGTCAATTTTGAGCAAGCACCGCCTATCTGCAGCATGAAGCACGAAAATTTGTAGAAGTCTTTCTTTCAAAACTCACTAAATTCTCACAGGAAAACAATGTGGTTAATGTTGCAGTGTCTAGCAAACCTGGTTTTCTTTGGAGTGAATCGTGTGTTTCTTCACCTCAGCTGAGTAGGCCTATTTGGATTAAAGAGCGTGTATGTTCACCTTGAAACGCCGAAGGTGGAGGCTGTCGTCCTTCCAAAACTAGTACATTTCTCACAGGAAAACAATGGGCTACTTACTCCTGCGTCTAACACGAACAGCTTTTTTTCCAGAGATTCATGTGTTGTGTCAACTTAGCTCTATAGGACCACTCGGAAGAAAATGAGCCTTCCTCTCCTTGAAAATTATGATCTGTGTAAACTATTCCTTTCAAAAATTAACTTAATTTTCACAGGGGAACCAAGTCCGTGATGCTCCTGCTGCTAGCACACATGGATTTCTTTGAGAGATACTTGAGTTTCGTCCATTCAGCTGAATAGGCCCCCTTGGAAAATAATCAGACTTTCTCTACATTCAAATCTATGACTTCAGGAATTATTTCTTATAAAACTCCCTCAAGTCCCTCAGGAAAACAAGGTGTCAGATGCTGTACCTTCTAGCATGCATCGTTTTCTTTGGAGAGGTTCATATGTTTCCTCAACTCAGCTCAATAGGCCTATTTGGATCCAAGAGAGCCTAGATTCACCTTGAAACACTGACATTGTAGGCAGTACTCTTAACAAGTGGGACACAATTCTCAAAGGAAAAGAATGTGTTAGGTGCTCCTCTGTCTAAAAAGAATGGTTTTGTTTCCAGAGATACTTGTGTTTCTTCAACTCAGCAGAATAGGCCTATTTGGATCAAGAAGGAACTGTCCCCAGCTTGAAACATCCAAATTGGAGGACGTCTTTCTGTCAAAAACCATCTCAATTCTCACAGGAAAACAATGTGCTAGATGCTAGTGCGTCTAACAGGAATGGATTTTTTTCTGGAGATACACGTGTATCTTCTATTTAGCTGAATAGGCCTATTTGGAGCAACATGAGTCTTTCTCTACCTTGAAATTCTGATTTGCAACATGTACTCCTGTAAAACAAACTCAATGATCACAGGGAAGTAACGTGCTTGATGCTCCTGCTTTTAGCACACATGGTTTTCACGAGAGATACATGTGATTCTTCCCCTCTGCTGAATAGGCCTACTTGCAACAAAGCCAGCCTTTTGCACTTTGAAAACAATGTCTGGCAGGAAGATTTCCTTTCAAAAACGAACTCAATACTCAGAGAAAAATAACGTCAGATGCTGCAGCTCCACACACAGAGGGTTTTCTTTGGAGTGATCCTTGTGTGTCTTCAACTCAGCTGAATAGGCCTAGAGGGAGGAAAGAGAGCCTACCTCCACCTTGAAACCCCTCAGTTGTGGGAAGTTTTCCTTTCAAAAAGTGACTTAACTCTTACAGGGAAACCATGTGCTAGATGCTGTAGATTCTAGCATATATGGTTTTCTTTCAGGAGTCACCTGTGTTTCCTCAACTCAACTGTTTAGACCTATTAACAGTCAGAAGCGCCTATCTCTAGCTTCAAACACCTAAACACCTAAACTAACTCATGTCACAGAAAGAAAATATTGTAGGCTCTCCTGCTTCCCAGGTGATTCTTTCATGACACAGGTGGGTTTCTTCAACTCAACTGAATAGGCCAATTTGGGAAAAAGGAGCCCTTTCACAACGCGATCACTGATTTGCAGGAAGCACTTCTTTCAAAACATAACTAAATATGCCAGGAAAACAATCTCTCAGGTGATCCTGCTTCTAATACAGATGGTTTTCTTTTGAGAGATCCACGTGTTTCTTCAATTTAGAAGAATGAGCCTATTTGGACAAAATGATCCTTTTTCCACCTTGAAAATTGTAATTTCTCTGAAGTATTCCCTTCAAACCCTAACTCAACTCTCACAGGCACACAACGTGCTAGATACGTGAGGCTCTAACATAGAGGCTTTTCTTTGGACAGATACATGTCTTTGCTCAAGTCAGCTGAATTGAACTTTTGAGAGTAAATAGCGCCTAGGTCCAGGATAAACCACGTATGTTTCAGGAAGTATTCCTATCAGATCTAACTCAATTCGCACAAAGAAACAATGTGCTACATGCTGCTGCTCCTAACCTAGATGGTTTTCTTCAGAGAACTACGTGTGTTTCTTTTAAGCAGATAATAGGTCTATGTGGAATAAAATGAGCAATAATCCACCATGAAAATGTGATTGGCAGCATGTAATGCTTTCAAAATTAACTCAGTTCTCACAGGAAAGAAAAATGTGCTAGGTGCTCCTGCTTCTAACACAGATGGTTTTCTTTGGAGAGATAGCTATGTTTATTCTTCTCAGCTGAATAGGCCTATATTGAACAAAATGAGCCTGTCTCCACCTTGAAATCTGATATTTGAGGGAGTAGCCCTTGCAGAAACTACTTCAATTCTGAAAGGAAAACAATGTGCTAGATGCTGCGGCTTCTCACATACCTGTTTTTCTTTGGAGAGCTACATGTGTTTCTTCAACGCAGCCCAGTGGGCCGATTTGCATCGGGGAAAGCTATTGTTCTCATAAAACACCAAAGTTTCAGCAGTGCTCTTTCAAAAACTCAGCGTATTTTCACAGGAAAACAATGTGCTAGTTGCTCCTGCATCTAACACGAATGGCTTCTTTTCTAGAGATGCATGCTTTTCTTCATCGTAGCTGAATAGGCCTATTTGGATCAAATGAGCCTTTCTCCACCTTGAAAATTCTGATTTGCAGGAAGTATTCCTTTCAAAAACGAACTCAATTTTAGTAGGGAAAGTATGTGCCTGATGCTCCTGCTCTCAGAGCACATGGTTTTCTTCAAGAAATGCGTGCGTTTCGTCCACTCAACTGAATTGGCCTATTTGGACCAAAATCATCCTTTCTCCACCTTGAAATCTATGTTTTGCAGGAAGTGTTCCTCTCAAAAACGACCTCAATTCACAATGGAAAATAATATGCTAGATGCTGCACGTTCTAGCATACATGCTTGTCTTTGGAGAGGTGCATGGGTTTCTTCACCTGAGCTGAATAGGCCTATTTGGATCAAAGAGAGCCTATATTCACTTTGAAACATCAAAGTTGCAGGCAGTACTTTGGCCAAAACTACCACCATTCTCACAGGAAAACAATGGCTACTTGCTACTGCATCTAACAGAAACCCTTGTGTTCTCGAGACACATGTGCTTCTTCCACGTAGCTGAAGAGGCCTCTTGGGAAAAAAGTGAGCCTTTATTCACCATGAAACTTCTGTTTTGCAGGAAGTATTCCTTCAAACACTACTTCAATTTTCACTGGGAAACAATTGGGTAGATGCTCCAGCTTCTAGCTCACGTGGTTTTCTCTTGGAAGATACTTGTGTTTCATCAAGTCAGCCGAATTGGCCCATTTGGTGCAACCAACGCAGATATCCCGATTGAATCACCTAAGTCGGAGGAGGTATTTCCATTCCATCTAACTCAATTCTTATAGAGAAACAATACTGTAGATGCTGCTGCTTCTAACTTAGATGGCTTTCTTTGGAGATACATATGTTTCTTCTACTCAGCTGCATAGGCCTATATTGTACAAAGTGAAATTTTGTCCACGTTGACATCTATGATTTCAGGGAGTATTCCTTTCAAAAACTACCTCAAGTCTCACAGGAAAACATGTGATAGATGCCACAGCTCGTAACATAGATGGGTTTTTCTGAGAGACACTTGTGTTTCTTCACCTCAGCTGAATAGGTCAATTTTGAGCAAGCACCGCCTATCTGCAGCATGAAGCACGAAAATTCGTAGAAGTCTTTCTTTCAAAACTCACTAAATTCTCACAGGAAAACAATGTGGTTAATGTTGCAGTGTCTAGCAAACCTGGTTTTCTTTGGAGTGAATCGTGTGTTTCTTCACCTCAGCTGAGTAGGCCTATTTGGATTAAAGAGCGTGTATGTTCACCTTGAAACGCCGAAGGTGGAGGCTGTCATCCTTCCAAAACTAGTACATTTCTCACAGGAAAACAATGGGCTACTTACTCCTGCGTCTAACACGAACAGCTTTTTTTCCAGAGATTCATGTGTTGTGTCAACTTAGCTCTATAGGACCACTCGGAAGAAAATGAGCCTTCCTCTCCTTGAAAATTATGATCTGCGTAAACTATTCCTTTCAAAAATTAACTTAATTTTCACAGGGGAACCAAGTCCGTGATGCTCCTGCTGCTAGCACACATGGATTTCTTTGAGAGATACTTGAGTTTCGTCCATTCAGCTGAATAGGCCCCCTTGGAAAATAATCAGACTTTCTCTACATTCAAATCTACGACTTCAGGAATTATTTCTTATAAAACTCCCTCAAGTCCCTCAGGAAAACAAGGTGTCAGATGCTGTACCTTCTAGCATGCATCGTTTTCTTTGGAGAGGTTCATATGTTTCCTCAACTCAGCTCAATAGGCCTATTTGGATCCAAGAGAGCCTAGATTCACCTTGAAACACTGACATTGTAGGCAGTACTCTTAACAAGTGGGACACAATTCTCAAAGGAAAAGAATGTGTTAGGTGCTCCTCTGTCTAAAAAGAATGGCTTTGTTTCCAGAGATACTTGTGTTTCTTCAACTCAGCAGAATAGGCCTATTTGGATCAAGAAGGAACTGTCCCCAGCTTGAAACATGCAAATTGGAGGACGTCTTTCTGTCAAAAACCATCTCAATTCTCACAGGAAAACAATGTGCTAGATGCTAGTGCGTCTAACAGGAATGGATTTTTTTCTGGAGATACACGTGTATCTTCTATTTAGCTGAATAGGCCTATTTGGAGCAACATGAGTCTTTCTCTACCTTGAAATTCTGATTTGCAACATGTACTCCTGTAAAACAAACTCAATGATCACAGGGAAGTAACGTGCTTGATGCTCCTGCTTTTAGCACACGTGGTTTTCACGAGAGATACATGTGATTCTTCCCCTCTGCTGAATAGGCCTACTTGCAACAAAGCCAGCTTTTTGCACTTTGAAAACAATGTCTGGCAGGAAGATTTCCTTTCAAAAACGAACTCAATACTCAGAGAAAAATAACGTCAGATGCTGCAGCTCCACACACAGAGGGTTTTCTTTGGAGTGATCCTTGTGTGTCTTCAACTCAGCTGAATAGGCCTAGAGGGAGGAAGGAGAGCCTACCTCCACCTTGAAACCCCTCAGTTGTGGGAAGTTTTCCTTTCAAAAAGTGACTTAACTCTTACAGGGAAACCATGTGCTAGATGCTGTAGATTCTAGCATATATGGTTTTCTTTCAGGAGTCACCTGTGTTTCCTCAACTCAACTGTTTAGACCTACTAACAGTCAGAAGCGCCTATCTCTAGCTTCAAACACCTAAACACCTAAACTAACTCATGTCACAGAAAGAAAATATTGTAGGCTCTCCTACTTCCCAGGTGATTCTTTCATGACACAGGTGGGTTTCTTCAAGTCAACTGAATAGGCCAATTTGGGAAAAAGGAGCCCTTTCACAACGCGATCACTGATTTGCAGGAAACACTTCTTTCAAAACATAACTAAATATGCCAGGAAAACAATCTCTCAGGTGATCCTGCTTCTAATACAGATGGTTTTCTTTTGAGAGATCCACGTGTTTCTTCAATTTAGAAGAATGAGCCTATTTGGACAAAATGATCCTTTTTCCACCTTGAAAATTGTAATTTCTCTGAAGTATTCCCTTCAAACCCTAACTCAACTCTCACAGGCACACAACGTGCTAGATACGTGAGGCTCTAACATAGAGGCTTTTCTTTGGACAGATACATGTCTTTGCTCAAGTCAGCTGAATTGATCTTTTGAGAGTAAATAGCTCCTAGGTCCAGGAAAAACCACGTATGTTTCAGGAAGTATTCCTATCAGATCTAACTCAATTCGCACAAAGAAACAATGTGCTACATGCTGCTGCTCCTAACCTAGATGGTTTTCTTCAGAGAACTACGTGTGTTTCTTTTAACCAGATAATAGGTCTATGTGGAATAAAAGGAGCAATAATCCACCACGAAAATGTGATTGGCAGCATGTATTGCTTTCAAAATTAACTCAGTTCTCACAGGAAAGAAAAATGTGCTAGGTGCTCCTGCTTCTAACACAGATGGTTTTCTTTGGAGAGATAGCTATGTTTATTCTTCTCAGCTGAATAGGCCTATATTGAACAAAATGCGCCTGTCTCCACCTTGAAATCTGATATTTGAGGGAGTAGCCCTTGCAGAAACTACTTCAATTCTGAAAGGAAAACAATGTGCTAGATGCTGCGGCTTCTCACATACCTGTTTTTCTTTGGAGAGCTACATGTGTTTCTTCAACGCAGCCCAGTGGGCCGATTTGCATCGGGGAAAGCTATTGTTCTCATAAAACACCAAAGTTTCAGCAGTGCTCTTTCAAAAACTCAGCATATTTTCACAGGAAAACAATGTGCTAGTTGCTCCTGCATCTAACACGAATGGCTTCTTTTCTAGAGATGCATGCTTTTCTTCATCGTAGCTGAATAGGCCTATTTGGATCAAATGAGCCTTTCTCCACCTTGAAAATTTTGATTTGCAGGAAGTATTCCTTTCAAAAACGAACTCAATTTTAGCAGGGAAAGTATGTGCCTGATGCTCCTGCTCTCAGAGCACATGGTTTTCTTCGAGAAATGCGTGCGTTTCGTCCACTCAACTGAATTGGCCTATTTGGACCAAAATCATCCTTTCTCCACCTTGAAATCTATGTTTTGCAGGAAGTGTTCCTCTCAAAAACGACCTCAATTCACAATGGAAAATAATATGCTAGATGCTGCACGTTCTAGCATACATGCTTGTCTTTGGAGAGGTGCATGGGTTTCTTCACCTGAGCTGAATAGGCCTATTTGGATCAAAGAGAGCCTATATTCACTTTGAAACATCAAAGTTGCAGGCAGTACTTTGGCCAAAACTACCACCATTCTCACAGGAAAACAATGGCTACTTGCTACTGCATCTAACAGAAACCCTTGTGTTCTCGAGACACATGTGCTTCTTCCACGTAGCTGAAGAGGCCTCTTGGGAAAAAAGTGAGCCTTTATTCACCATGAAACTTCTGTTTTGCAGGAAGTATTCCTTCAAACACTACTTCAATTTTCACTGGGAAACAATTGGGTAGATGGTCCAGCTTCTAGCTCACGTGGTTTTCTCTTGGAAGATACTTGTGTTTCATCAAGTCAGCCGAATTGGCCCATTTGGTGCAACCAACGCAGATATCCCGATTGAATCACCTAAGTCGGAGGAGGTATTTCCATTCCATCTAACTCAATTCTTATAGAGAAACAATACTGTAGATGCTGCTGCTTCTAACTTAGATGGCTTTCTTTGGAGATACATATGTTTCTTCTACTCAGCTGCATAGGCCTATATTGTACAAAGTGAAATTTTGTCCACGTTGATATCTATGATTTCAGGGAGTATTCCTTTCAAAAACTACCTCAAGTCTCACAGGAAAACATGTGATAGATGCCACAGCTCGTAACATAGATGGGTTTTTCTGAGAGACACTTGTGTTTCTTCACCTCAGCTGAATAGGTCAATTTTGAGCAAGCACCGCCTATCTGCAGCATGAAGCACGAAAATTCGTAGAAGTCTTTCTTTCAAAACTCACTAAATTCTCACAGGAAAACAATGTGGTTAATGTTGCAGTGTCTAGCAAACCTGGTTTTCTTTGGAGTGAATCGTGTGTTTCTTCACCTCAGCTGAGTAGGCCTATTTAGATTAAAGAGCGTGTATGTTCACCTTGAAACGCCGAAGGTGGAGGCTGTCGTCCTTCCAAAACTAGTACATTTCTCACAGGAAAACAATGGGCTACTTACTCCTGCGTCTAACACGAACAGCTTTTTTTCCAGAGATTCATGTGTTGTGTCAACTTAGCTCTATAGGACCACTCGGAAGAAAATGAGCCTTCCTCTCCTTGAAAATTATGATCTGCGTAAACTATTCCTTTCAAAAATTAACTTAATTTTCACAGGGGAACCAAGTCCGTGATGCTCCTGCTGCTAGCACACATGGATTTCTTTCAGAGATACTTGAGTTTCGTCCATTCAGCTGAATAGGCCCCCTTGGAAAATAATCAGACTTTCTCTACATTCAAATCTATGACTTCAGGAATTATTTCTTATAAAACTCCCTCAAGTCCCTCAGGAAAACAAGGTGTCAGATGCTGTACCTTCTAGCATGCATCGTTTTCTTTGGAGAGGTTCATATGTTTTCTCAACTCAGCTCAATAGGCCTATTTGGATCCAAGAGACCCTAGATTCACCTTGAAACACTGACATTGTAGGCAGTACTCTTAACAAGTGGGACACAATTCTCAAAGGAAAAGAATGTGTTAGGTGCTCCTCTGTCTAAAAAGAATGGTTTTGTTTCCAGAGATACTTGTGTTTCTTCAACTCAGCAGAATAGGCCTATTTGGATGAAGAAGGAACTGTCCCCAGCTTGAAACATGCAAATTGGAGGACGTCTTTCTGTCAAAAACCATCTCAATTCTCACAGGAAAACAATGTGCTAGATGCTAGTGCGTCTAACAGGAATGGATTTTTTTCTGGAGATACACGTGTATCTTCTATTTAGCTGAATAGGCCTATTTGGAGCAACATGAGTCTTTCTCTACCTTGAAATTCTGATTTGCAACATGTACTCCTGTAAAACAAACTCAATGATCACAGGGAAGTAACGTGCTTGATGCTCCTGCTTTTAGCACACGTGGTTTTCACGAGAGATACATGTGATTCTTCCCCTCTGCTGAATAGGCCTACTTGCAACAAAGCCAGCCTTTTGCACTTTGAAAACAATGTCTGGCAGGAAGATTTCCTTTCAAAAACGAACTCAATACTGAGAGAAAAATAACGTCAGATGCTGCAGCTCCACACACAGAGGGTTTTCTTTGGAGTGATCCTTGTGTGTCTTCAACTCAGCTTAATAGGCCTAGAGGGAGGAAAGAGAGCCTACCTCCACCTTGAAACCCCTCAGTTGTGGGAAGTTTTCCTTTCAAAAAGTGACTTAACTCTTACAGGGAAACCATGTGCTAGATGCTGTAGATTCTAGCATATATGGTTTTCTTTCAGGAGTCACCTGTGTTTCCTCAACTCAACTGTTTAGACCTATTAACAGTCAGAAGCGCCTATCTCTAGCTTCAAACACCTAAACACCTAAACTAACTCATGTCACAGAAAGAAAATATTGTAGGCTCTCCTGCTTCCCAGGTGATTCTTTCATGACACAGGTGGGTTTCTTCAACTCAACTGAATAGGCCAATTTGGGAAAAAGGAGCCCTTTCACAACGCGATCACTGATTTGCAGGAAGCACTTCTTTCAAAACATAACTAAATATGCCAGGAAAACAATCTCTCAGGTGATCCTGCTTCTAATACAGATGGTTTTCTTTTGAGAGATCCACGTGTTTCTTCAATTTAGAAGAATGAGCCTATTTGGACAAAATGATCCTTTTTCCACCTTGAAAATTGTAATTTCTCTGAAGTATTCCCTTCAAACCCTAACTCAACTCTCACAGGCACACAACGTGCTAGATACGTGAGGCTCTAACATAGAGGCTTTTCTTTGGACAGATACATGTCTTTGCTCAAGTCAGCTGAATTGAACTTTTGAGAGTAAATAGCGCCTAGGTCCAGGATAAACCACGTATGTTTCAGGAAGTATTCCTATCAGATCTAACTCAATTCGCACAAAGAAACAATGTGCTACATGCTGCTGCTCCTAACCTAGATGGTTTTCTTCAGAGAACTACGTGTGTTTCTTTTAAGCAGATAATAGGTCTATGTGGAATAAAATGAGCAATAATCCACCATGAAAATGTGATTGGCAGCATGTAATGCTTTCAAAATTAACTCAGTTCTCACAGGAAAGAAAAATGTGCTAGGTGCTCCTGCTTCTAACACAGATGGTTTTCTTTGGAGAGATAGCTATGTTTATTCTTCTCAGCTGAATAGGCCTATATTGAACAAAATGAGCCTGTCTCCACCTTGAAATCTGATATTTGAGGGAGTAGCCCTTGCAGAAACTACTTCAATTCTGAAAGGAAAACAATGTGCTAGATGCTGCGGCTTCTCACATACCTGTTTTTCTTTGGAGAGCTACATGTGTTTCTTCAACGCAGCCCAGTGGGCCGATTTGCATCGGGGAAAGCTATTGTTCTCATAAAACACCAAAGTTTCAGCAGTGCTCTTTCAAAAACTCAGCGTATTTTCACAGGAAAACAATGTGCTAGTTGCTCCTGCATCTAACACGAATGGCTTCTTTTCTAGAGATGCATGCTTTTCTTCATCGTAGCTGAATAGGCCTATTTGGATCAAATGAGCCTTTCTCCACCTTGAAAATTCTGATTTGCAGGAAGTATTCCTTTCAAAAACGAACTCAATTTTAGTAGGGAAAGTATGTGCCTGATGCTCCTGCTCTCAGAGCACATGGTTTTCTTCAAGAAATGCGTGCGTTTCGTCCACTCAACTGAATTGGCCTATTTGGACCAAAATCATCCTTTCTCCACCTTGAAATCTATGTTTTGCAGGAAGTGTTCCTCTCAAAAACGACCTCAATTCACAATGGAAAATAATATGCTAGATGCTGCACGTTCTAGCATACATGCTTGTCTTTGGAGAGGTGCATGGGTTTCTTCACCTGAGCTGAATAGGCCTATTTGGATCAAAGAGAGCCTATATTCACTTTGAAACATCAAAGTTGCAGGCAGTACTTTGGCCAAAACTACCACCATTCTCACAGGAAAACAATGGCTACTTGCTACTGCATCTAACAGAAACCCTTGTGTTCTCGAGACACATGTGCTTCTTCCACGTAGCTGAAGAGGCCTCTTGGGAAAAAAGTGAGCCTTTATTCACCATGAAACTTCTGTTTTGCAGGAAGTATTCCTTCAAACACTACTTCAATTTTCACTGGGAAACAATTGGGTAGATGCTCCAGCTTCTAGCTCACGTGGTTTTCTCTTGGAAGATACTTGTGTTTCATCAAGTCAGCCGAATTGGCCCATTTGGTGCAACCAACGCAGATATCCCGATTGAATCACCTAAGTCGGAGGAGGTATTTCCATTCCATCTAACTCAATTCTTATAGAGAAACAATACTGTAGATGCTGCTGCTTCTAACTTAGATGGCTTTCTTTGGAGATACATATGTTTCTTCTACTCAGCTGCATAGGCCTATATTGTACAAAGTGAAATTTTGTCCACGTTGACATCTATGATTTCAGGGAGTATTCCTTTCAAAAACTACCTCAAGTCTCACAGGAAAACATGTGATAGATGCCACAGCTCGTAACATAGATGGGTTTTTCTGAGAGACACTTGTGTTTCTTCACCTCAGCTGAATAGGTCAATTTTGAGCAAGCACCGCCTATCTGCAGCATGAAGCACGAAAATTCGTAGAAGTCTTTCTTTCAAAACTCACTAAATTCTCACAGGAAAACAATGTGGTTAATGTTGCAGTGTCTAGCAAACCTGGTTTTCTTTGGAGTGAATCGTGTGTTTCTTCACCTCAGCTGAGTAGGCCTATTTGGATTAAAGAGCGTGTATGTTCACCTTGAAACGCCGAAGGTGGAGGCTGTCGTCCTTCCAAAACTAGTACATTTCTCACAGGAAAACAATGGGCTACTTACTCCTGCGTCTAACACGAACAGCTTTTTTTCCAGAGATTCATGTGTTGTGTCAACTTAGCTCTATAGGACCACTCGGAAGAAAATGAGCCTTCCTCTCCTTGAAAATTATGATCTGCGTAAACTATTCCTTTCAAAAATTAACTTAATTTTCACAGGGGAACCAAGTCCGTGATGCTCCTGCTGCTAGCACACATGGATTTCTTTGAGAGATACTTGAGTTTCGTCCATTCAGCTGAATAGGCCCCCTTGGAAAATAATCAGACTTTCTCTACATTCAAATCTACGACTTCAGGAATTATTTCTTATAAAACTCCCTCAAGTCCCTCAGGAAAACAAGGTGTCAGATGCTGTACCTTCTAGCATGCATCGTTTTCTTTGGAGAGGTTCATATGTTTCCTCAACTCAGCTCAATAGGCCTATTTGGATCCAAGAGAGCCTAGATTCACCTTGAAACACTGACATTGTAGGCAGTACTCTTAACAAGTGGGACACAATTCTCAAAGGAAAAGAATGTGTTAGGTGCTCCTCTGTCTAAAAAGAATGGCTTTGTTTCCAGAGATACTTGTGTTTCTTCAACTCAGCAGAATAGGCCTATTTGGATCAAGAAGGAACTGTCCCCAGCTTGAAACATGCAAATTGGAGGACGTCTTTCTGTCAAAAACCATCTCAATTCTCACAGGAAAACAATGTGCTAGATGCTAGTGCGTCTAACAGGAATGGATTTTTTTCTGGAGATACACGTGTATCTTCTATTTAGCTGAATAGGCCTATTTGGAGCAACATGAGTCTTTCTCTACCTTGAAATTCTGATTTGCAACATGTACTCCTGTAAAACAAACTCAATGATCACAGGGAAGTAACGTGCTTGATGCTCCTGCTTTTAGCACACGTGGTTTTCACGAGAGATACATGTGATTCTTCCCCTCTGCTGAATAGGCCTACTTGCAACAAAGCCAGCTTTTTGCACTTTGAAAACAATGTCTGGCAGGAAGATTTCCTTTCAAAAACGAACTCAATACTCAGAGAAAAATAACGTCAGATGCTGCAGCTCCACACACAGAGGGTTTTCTTTGGAGTGATCCTTGTGTGTCTTCAACTCAGCTGAATAGGCCTAGAGGGAGGAAAGAGAGCCTACCTCCACCTTGAAACCCCTCAGTTGTGGGAAGTTTTCCTTTCAAAAAGTGACTTAACTCTTACAGGGAAACCATGTGCTAGATGCTGTAGATTCTAGCATATATGGTTTTCTTTCAGGAGTCACCTGTGTTTCCTCAACTCAACTGTTTAGACCTACTAACAGTCAGAAGCGCCTATCTCTAGCTTCAAACACCTAAACACCTAAACTAACTCATGTCACAGAAAGAAAATATTGTAGGCTCTCCTACTTCCCAGGTGATTCTTTCATGACACAGGTGGGTTTCTTCAAGTCAACTGAATAGGCCAATTTGGGAAAAAGGAGCCCTTTCACAACGCGATCACTGATTTGCAGGAAACACTTCTTTCAAAACATAACTAAATATGCCAGGAAAACAATCTCTCAGGTGATCCTGCTTCTAATACAGATGGTTTTCTTTTGAGAGATCCACGTGTTTCTTCAATTTAGAAGAATGAGCCTATTTGGACAAAATGATCCTTTTTCCACCTTGAAAATTGTAATTTCTCTGAAGTATTCCCTTCAAACCCTAACTCAACTCTCACAGGCACACAACGTGCTAGATACGTGAGGCTCTAACATAGAGGCTTTTCTTTGGACAGATACATGTCTTTGCTCAAGTCAGCTGAATTGATCTTTTGAGAGTAAATAGCTCCTAGGTCCAGGAAAAACCACGTATGTTTCAGGAAGTATTCCTATCAGATCTAACTCAATTCGCACAAAGAAACAATGTGCTACATGCTGCTGCTCCTAACCTAGATGGTTTTCTTCAGAGAACTACGTGTGTTTCTTTTAACCAGATAATAGGTCTATGTGGAATAAAAGGAGCAATAATCCACCACGAAAATGTGATTGGCAGCATGTATTGCTTTCAAAATTAACTCAGTTCTCACAGGAAAGAAAAATGTGCTAGGTGCTCCTGCTTCTAACACAGATGGTTTTCTTTGGAGAGATAGCTATGTTTATTCTTCTCAGCTGAATAGGCCTATATTGAACAAAATGAGCCTGTCTCCACCTTGAAATCTGATATTTGAGGGAGTAGCCCTTGCAGAAACTACTTCAATTCTGAAAGGAAAACAATGTGCTAGATGCTGCGGCTTCTCACATACCTGTTTTTCTTTGGAGAGCTACATGTGTTTCTTCAACGCAGCCCAGTGGGCCGATTTGCATCGGGGAAAGCTATTGTTCTCATAAAACACCAAAGTTTCAGCAGTGCTCTTTCAAAAACTCAGCGTATTTTCACAGGAAAACAATGTGCTAGTTGCTCCTGCATCTAACACGAATGGCTTCTTTTCTAGAGATGCATGCTTTTCTTCATCGTAGCTGAATAGGCCTATTTGGATCAAATGAGCCTTTCTCCACCTTGAAAATTCTGATTTGCAGGAAGTATTCCTTTCAAAAACGAACTCAATTTTAGTAGGGAAAGTATGTGCCTGATGCTCCTGCTCTCAGAGCACATGGTTTTCTTCGAGAAATGCGTGCGTTTCGTCCACTCAACTGAATTGGCCTATTTGGACCAAAATCATCCTTTCTCCACCTTGAAATCTATGTTTTGCAGGAAGTGTTCCTCTCAAAAACGACCTCAATTCACAATGGAAAATAATATGCTAGATGCTGCACGTTCTAGCATACATGCTTGTCTTTGGAGAGGTGCATGGGTTTCTTCACCTGAGCTGAATAGGCCTATTTGGATCAAAGAGAGCCTATATTCACTTTGAAACATCAAAGTTGCAGGCAGTACTTTGGCCAAAACTACCACCATTCTCACAGGAAAACAATGGCTACTTGCTACTGCATCTAACAGAAACCCTTGTGTTCTCGCGACACATGTGCTTCTTCCACGTAGCTGAAGAGGCCTCTTGGGAAAAAAGTGAGCCTTTATTCACCATGAAACTTCTGTTTTGCAGGAAGTATTCCTTCAAACACTACTTCAATTTTCACTGGGAAACAATTGGGTAGATGGTCCAGCTTCTAGCTCACGTGGTTTTCTCTTGGAAGATACTTGTGTTTCATCAAGTCAGCCGAATTGGCCCATTTGGTGCAACCAACGCAGATATCCCGATTGAATCACCTAAGTCGGAGGAGGTATTTCCATTCCATCTAACTCAATTCTTATAGAGAAACAATACTGTAGATGCTGCTGCTTCTAACTTAGATGGCTTTCTTTGGAGATACATATGTTTCTTCTAGTCAGCTGCATAGGCCTATATTGTACAAAGTGAAATTTTGTCCACGTTGACATCTATGATTTCAGGGAGTATTCCTTTCAAAAACTACCTCAAGTCTCACAGGAAAACATGTGATAGATGCCACAGCTCGTAACATAGATGGGTTTTTCTGAGAGACACTTGTGTTTCTTCACCTCAGCTGAATAGGTCAATTTTGAGCAAGCACCGCCTATCTGCAGCATGAAGCACGAAAATTCGTAGAAGTCTTTCTTTCAAAACTCACTAAATTCTCACAGGAAAACAATGTATTTAATGTTGCAGTGTCTAGCAAACCTGGTTTTCTTTGGAGTGAATCGTGTGTTTCTTCACCTCAGCTGAGTAGGCCTATTTGGATTAAAGAGCATGTATGTTCACCTTGAAACGCCGAAGGTGGAGGCTGTCGTCCTTCCAAAACTAGTACATTTCTCACAGGAAAACAATGGGCTACTTACTCCTGCGTCTAACACGAACAGCTTTTTTTCCAGAGATTCATGTGTTGTGTCAACTTAGCTCTATAGGACCACTCGGAAGAAAATGAGCCTTCCTCTCCTTGAAAATTATGATCTGCGTAAACTATTCCTTTCAAAAATTAACTTAATTTTCACAGGGGAACCAAGTCCGTGATGCTCCTGCTGCTAGCACACATGGATTTCTTTGAGAGATACTTGAGTTTCGTCCATTCAGCTGAATAGGCCCCCTTGGAAAATAATCAGACTTTCTCTACATTCAAATCTATGACTTCAGGAATTATTTCTTATAAAACTCCCTCAAGTCCCTCAGGAAAACAAGGTGTCAGATGCTGTACCTTCTAGCATGCATCGTTTTCTTTGGAGAGGTTCATATGTTTCCTCAACTCAGCTCAATAGGCCTATTTGGATCCAAGAGAGCCTAGATTCACCTTGAAACACTGACATTGTAGGCAGTACTCTTAACAAGTGGGACACAATTCTCAAAGGAAAAGAATGTGTTAGGTGCTCCTCTGTCTAAAAAGAATGGCTTTGTTTCCAGAGATACTTGTGTTTCTTCAACTCAGCAGAATAGGCCTATTTGGATCAAGAAGGAACTGTCCCCAGCTTGAAACATGCAAATTGGAGGACGTCTTTCTGTCAAAAACCATCTCAATTCTCACAGGAAAACAATGTGCTAGATGCTAGTGCGTCTAACAGGAATGGATTTTTTTCTGGAGATACACGTGTATCTTCTATTTAGCTGAATAGGCCTATTTGGAGCAACATGAGTCTTTCTCTACCTTGAAATTCTGATTTGCAACATGTACTCCTGTAAAACAAACTCAATGATCACAGGGAAGTAACGTGCTTGATGCTCCTGCTTTTAGCACACGTGGTTTTCACGAGAGACACATGTGATTCTTCCCCTCTGCTGAATAGGCCTACTTGCAACAAAGCCAGCTTTTTGCACTTTGAAAACAATGTCTGGCAGGAAGATTTCCTTTCAAAAACGAACTCAATACTCAGAGAAAAATAACGTCAGATGCTGCAGCTCCACACACAGAGGGTTTTCTTTGGAGTGATCCTTGTGTGTCTTCAACTCAGCTGAATAGGCCTAGAGGGAGGAAAGAGAGCCTACCTCCACCTTGAAACCCCTCAGTTGTGGGAAGTTTTCCTTTCAAAAAGTGACTTAACTCTTACAGGGAAACCATGTGCTAGATGCTGTAGATTCTAGCATATATGGTTTTCTTTCAGGAGTCACCTGTGTTTCCTCAACTCAACTGTTTAGACCTATTAACAGTCAGAAGCGCCTATCTCTAGCTTCAAACACCTAAACACCTAAACTAACTCATGTCACAGAAAGAAAATATTGTAGGCTCTCCTACTTCCCAGGTGATTCTTTCATGACACAGGTGGGTTTCTTCAAGTCAACTGAATAGGCCAATTTGGGAAAAAAGAGCCCTTTCACAACGCGATCACTGATTTGCAGGAAACACTTCTTTCAAAACATAACTAAATATGCCAGGAAAACAATCTCTCAGGTGATCCTGCTTCTAATACAGATGGTTTTCTTTTGAGAGATCCATGTGTTTCTTCAATTTAGAAGAATGAGCCTATTTGGACAAAATGATCCTATTTCCACCTTGAAAATTGTAATTTCTCTGAAGTATTCCCTTCAAACCCTAACTCAACTCTCACAGGCACACAACGTGCTAGATACGTGAGGCTCTAACATAGAGGCTTTTCTTTGGACAGATACATGTCTTTGCTCAAGTCAGCTGAATTGATCTTTTGAGAGTAAATAGCTCCTAGGTCCAGGATAAACCACGTATGTTTCAGGAAGTATTCCTATCAGATCTAACTCAATTCGCACAAAGAAACAATGTGCTACATGCTGCTGCTCCTAACCTAGATGGTTTTCTTCAGAGAACTACGTGTGTTTCTTTTAACCAGATAATAGGTCTATGTGGAATAAAAGGAGCAATAATCCACCACGAAAATGTGATTGGCAGCATGTAATGCTTTCAAAATTAACTCAGTTCTCACAGGAAAGAAAAATGTGCTAGGTGCTCCTGCTTCTAACACAGATGGTTTTCTTTGGAGAGATAGCTATGTTTATTCTTCTCAGCTGAATAGGCCTATATTGAACAAAATGAGCCTGTCTCCACCTTGAAATCTGATATTTGAGGGAGTAGTCCTTGCAGAAACTACTTCAATTCTGAAAGGAAAACAATGTGCTAGATGCTGCGGCTTCTCACATACCTGTTTTTCTTTGGAGAGCTACATGTGTTTCTTCAACGCAGCCCAGTGGGCCGATTTGCATCGGGGAAAGCTATTGTTCTCATAAAACACCAAAGTTTCAGCAGTACTCTTTCAAAAACTCAGCGTATTCTCACAGGAAAACAATGTGCTAGTTGCTCCTGCATCTAACACGAATGGCTTCTTTTCTAGAGATGCATGCTTTTCTTCATCGTAGCTGAATAGGCCTATTTGGATCAAATGAGCCTTTCTCCACCTTGAAAATTCTGATTTGCAGGAAGTATTCCTTTCAAAAACGAACTCAATTAGTAGGGAAAGTATGTGCCTGATGCTCCTGCTCTCAGAGCACATGGTTTTCTTCGAGAAATGCGTGCGTTTCGTCCACTCAACTGAATTGGCCTATTTGGTCCAAAATCATCCTTTCTCCACCTTGAAATCTATGTTTTGCAGGAAGTGTTCCTCTCAAAAACGACCTCAATTCACAATGGAAAATAATATGCTAGATGCTGCACGTTCTAGCATACATGCTTGTCTTTGGAGAGGTGCATGGGTTTCTTCACCTGAGCTGAATAGGCCTATTTGGATCAAAGAGAGCCTATATTCACTTTGAAACATCAAAGTTGCAGGCAGTACTTTGGCCAAAACTACCACCATTCTCACAGGAAAACAATGGCTACTTGCTACTGCATCTAACAGAAACCCTTGTGTTCTCGAGACACATGTGCTTCTTCCACGTAGCTGAAGAGGCCTCTTGGGAAAAAAGTGAGCCTTTATTCACCATGAAACTTCTGTTTTGCAGGACGTATTCCTTTCAAACACTACTTCAATTTTCACTGGGAAACAATTGGGTAGATGCTCCAGCTTCTAGCTCACGTGGTTTTCTCTTGGAAGATACTTGTGTTTCATCAAGTCAGCCGAATTTTCCCATTTGGTGCAACCAACGCAGATATCCCGATTGAATCACCTAAGTCGGAGGAGGTATTTCCATTCCATCTAACTCAATTCTTATAGAGAAACAATACTGTAGATGCTGCTGCTTCTAACTTAGATGGCTTTCTTTGGAGATACATATGTTTCTTCTACTCAGCTGCATAGGCCTATATTGTACAAAGTGAAATTTTGTCCACGTTGATATCTATGATTTCAGGGAGTATTCCTTTCAAAAACTACCTCAAGCCTCACAGGAAAAATGTGATAGATGCCACAGCTCGTAACATAGATGGGTTTTTCTGAGAGACACTTGTGTTTCTTCACCTCAGCTGAATAGGTCAATTTTGAGCAAGCACCGCCTATCTGCAGAATGAAGCACGAAAATTCGTAGAAGTCTTTCTTTCAAAACTCACTAAATTCTCACAGGAAAACAATGTGGTTAATGTTGCAGTGTCTAGCAAACCTGGTTTTCTTTGGAGTGAATCGTGTGTTTCTTCACCTCAGCAGAGTAGGCCTATTTGGATTAAAGAGCGTGTATGTTCACCTTGAAACGCCGAAGGTGGAGGCTGTCGTCCTTCCAAAACTAGTACATTTCTCACAGGAAAACAATGGGCTACTTACTCCTGCGTCTAACACGAACAGCTTTTTTTCCAGAGATTCATGTGTTGTGTCAACTTAGCTCTATAGGACCACTCGGAAGAAAATGAGCCTTCCTCTCCTTGAAAATTATGATCTGCGTAAACTATTCCTTTCAAAAATTAACTTAATTTTCACAGGGGAACCAAGTCCGTGATGCTCCTGCTGCTAGCACACATGGATTTCTTTGAGAGATACTTGAGTTTCGTCCATTCAGCTGAATAGGCCCCCTTGGAAAATAATCAGACTTTCTCTACATTCAAATCTATGACTTCAGGAATTATTTCTTATAAAACTCCCTCAAGTCCCTCAGGAAAACAAGGTGTCAGATGCTGTACCTTCTAGCATGCATTGTTTTCTTTGGAGAGGTTCATATGTTTCCTCAACTCAGCTCAATAGGCCTATTTGGATCCAAGAGAGCCTAGATTCACCTTGAAACACTGACATTGTAGGCAGTACTCTTAACAAGTGGGACACAATTCTCAAAGGAAAAGAATGTGTTAGGTGCTCCTCTGTCTAAAAAGAATGGTTTTGTTTCCAGAGATACTTGTGTTTCTTCAACTCAGCAGAATAGGCCTATTTGGATCAAGAAGGAACTGTCCCCAGCTTGAAACATCTAAATTGGAGGACGTCTTTCTGTCAAAAACCATCTCAATTCTCACAGGAAAACAATGTGCTAGATGCTAGTGCGTCTAACAGGAATGGATTTTTTTCTGGAGATACACGTGTATCTTCTATTTAGCTGAATAGGCCTATTTGGAGCAACATGAGTCTTTCTCTACCTTGAAATTCTGATTTGCAACATGTACTCCTGTAAAACAAACTCAATGATCACAGGGAAGTAACGTGCTTGATGCTCCTGCTTTTAGCACACGTGGTTTTCACGAGAGATACATGTGATTCTTCCCCTCTGCTGAATAGGCCTACTTGCAACAAAGCCAGCCTTTTGCACTTTGAAAACAATGTCTGGCAGGAAGATTTCCTTTCAAAAACGAACTCAATACTCAGAGAAAAATAACGTCAGATGCTGCAGCTCCACACACAGAGGGTTTTCTTTGGAGTGATCCTTGTGTGTCTTCAACTCAGCTGAATAGGCCTAGAGGGAGGAAAGAGAGCCTACCTCCACCTTGAAACCCCTCAGTTGTGGGAAGTTTTCCTTTCAAAAAGTGACTTAACTCTTACAGGGAAACCATGTGCTAGATGCTGTAGATTCTAGCATATATGGTTTTCTTTCAGGAGTCACCTGTGTTTCCTCAACTCAACTGTTTAGACCTATTAACAGTCAGAAGCGCCTATCTCTAGCTTCAAACACCTAAACACCTAAACTAACTCATGTCACAGAAAGAAAATATTGTAGGCTCTCCTGCTTCCCAGGTGATTCTTTCAGGACACAGGTGGGTTTCTTCAACTCAACTGAATAGGCCAATTTGGGAAAAAGGAGCCCTTTCACAACGCGATCACTGATTTGCAGGAAGCACTTCTTTCAAAACATAACTAAATATGCCAGGAAAACAATCTCTCAGGTGATCCTGCTTCTAATACAGATGGTTTTCTTTTGAGAGATCCATGTGTTTCTTCAATTTAGAAGAATGAGCCTATTTGGACAAAATGATCCTTTTTCCACCTTGAAAATTGTAATTTCTCTGAAGTATTCCCTTCAAACCCTAACTCAACTCTCACAGGCACACAACGTGCTAGATACGTGAGGCTCTAACATAGAGGCTTTTCTTTGGACAGATACATGTCTTTGCTCAAGTCAGCTGAATTGATCTTTTGAGAGTAAATAGCTCCTAGGTCCAGGATAAACCACGTATGTTTCAGGAAGTATTCCTATCAGATCTAACTCAATTCGCACAAAGAAACAATGTGCTACATGCTGCTGCTCCTAACCTAGATGGTTTTCTTCAGAGAACTACGTGTGTTTCTTTTAACCAGATAATAGGTCTATGTGGAATAAAAGGAGCAATAATCCACCACGAAAATGTGATTGGCAGCATGTAATGCTTTCAAAATTAACTCAGTTCTCACAGGAAAGAAAAATGTGCTAGGTGCTCCTGCTTCTAACACAGATGGTTTTCTTTGGAGAGATAGCTATGTTTATTCTTCTCAGCTGAATAGGCCTATATTGAACAAAATGAGCCTGTCTCCACCTTGAAATCTGATATTTGAGGGAGTAGTCCTTGCAGAAACTACTTCAATTCTGAAAGGAAAACAATGTGCTAGATGCTGCGGCTTCTCACATACCTGTTTTTCTTTGGAGAGCTACATGTGTTTCTTCAATGCAGCCCAGTGGGCCGATTTGCATCGGGGAAAGCTATTGTTCTCATAAAACACCAAAGTTTCAGCAGTACTCTTTCAAAAACTCAGCGTATTCTCACAGGAAAACAATGTGCTAGTTGCTCCTGCATCTAACACGAATGGCTTCTTTTCTAGAGATGCATGCTTTTCTTCATCGTAGCTGAATAGGCCTATTTGGATCAAATGAGCCTTTCTCCACCTTGAAAATTCTGATTTGCAGGAAGTATTCCTTTCAAAAACGAACTCAATTAGTAGGGAAAGTATGTGCCTGATGCTCCTGCTCTCAGAGCACATGGTTTTCTTCGAGAAATGCGTGCGTTTCGTCCACTCAACTGAATTGGCCTATTTGGTCCAAAATCATCCTTTCTCCACCTTGAAATCTATGTTTTGCAGGAAGTGTTCCTCTCAAAAACGACCTCAATTCACAATGGAAAATAATATGCTAGATGCTGCACGTTCTAGCATACATGCTTGTCTTTGGAGAGGTGCATGGGTTTCTTCACCTGAGCTGAATAGGCCTATTTGGATCAAAGAGAGCCTATATTCACTTTGAAACATCAAAGTTGCAGGCAGTACTTTGGCCAAAACTACCACCATTCTCACAGGAAAACAATGGCTACTTGCTACTGCATCTAACAGAAACCCTTGTGTTCTCGAGACACATGTGCTTCTTCAACGTAGCTGAAGAGGCCTCTTGGGAAAAAAGTGAGCCTTTATTCACCATGAAACTTCTGTTTTGCAGGACGTATTCCTTTCAAACACTACTTCAATTTTCACTGGGAAACAATTGGGTAGATGCTCCAGCTTCTAGCTCACGTGGTTTTCTCTTGGAAGATACTTGTGTTTCATCAAGTCAGCCGAATTTTCCCATTTGGTGCAACCAACGCAGATATCCCGATTGAATCACCTAAGTCGGAGGAGGTATTTCCATTCCATCTAACTCAATTCTTATAGAGAAACAATACTGTAGATGCTGCTGCTTCTAACTTAGATGGCTTTCTTTGGAGATACATATGTTTCTTCTACTCAGCTGCATAGGCCTATATTGTACAAAGTGAAATTTTGTCCACGTTGATATCTATGATTTCAGGGAGTATTCCTTTCAAAAACTACCTCAAGCCTCACAGGAAAAATGTGATAGATGCCACAGCTCGTAACATAGATGGGTTTTTCTGAGAGACACTTGTGTTTCTTCACCTCAGCTGAATAGGTCAATTTTGAGCAAGCACCGCCTATCTGCAGAATGAAGCACGAAAATTCGTAGAAGTCTTTCTTTCAAAACTCACTAAATTCTCACAGGAAAACAATGTGGTTAATGTTGCAGTGTCTAGCAAACCTGGTTTTCTTTGGAGTGAATCGTGTGTTTCTTCACCTCAGCAGAGTAGGCCTATTTGGATTAAAGAGCGTGTATGTTCACCTTGAAACGCCGAAGGTGGAGGCTGTCGTCCTTCCAAAACTAGTACATTTCTCACAGGAAAACAATGGGCTACTTACTCCTGCGTCTAACACGAACAGCTTTTTTTCCAGAGATTCATGTGTTGTGTCAACTTAGCTCTATAGGACCACTCGGAAGAAAATGAGCCTTCCTCTCCTTGAAAATTATGATCTGCGTAAACTATTCCTTTCAAAAATTAACTTAATTTTCACAGGGGAACCAAGTCCGTGATGCTCCTGCTGCTAGCACACATGGATTTCTTTGAGAGATACTTGAGTTTCGTCCATTCAGCTGAATAGGCCCCCTTGGAAAATAATCAGACTTTCTCTACATTCAAATCTATGACTTCAGGAATTATTTCTTATAAAACTCCCTCAAGTCCCTCAGGAAAACAAGGTGTCAGATGCTGTACCTTCTAGCATGCATTGTTTTCTTTGGAGAGGTTCATATGTTTCCTCAACTCAGCTCAATAGGCCTATTTGGATCCAAGAGAGCCTAGATTCACCTTGAAACACTGACATTGTAGGCAGTACTCTTAACAAGTGGGACACAATTCTCAAAGGAAAAGAATGTGTTAGGTGCTCCTCTGTCTAAAAAGAATGGTTTTGTTTCCAGAGATACTTGTGTTTCTTCAACTCAGCAGAATAGGCCTATTTGGATCAAGAAGGAACTGTCCCCAGCTTGAAACATCTAAATTGGAGGACGTCTTTCTGTCAAAAACCATCTCAATTCTCACAGGAAAACAATGTGCTAGATGCTAGTGCGTCTAACAGGAATGGATTTTTTTCTGGAGATACACGTGTATCTTCTATTTAGCTGAATAGGCCTATTTGGAGCAACATGAGTCTTTCTCTACCTTCAAATTCTGATTTGCAACATGTACTCCTGTAAAACAAACTCAATGATCACAGGGAAGTAACGTGCTTGATGCTCCTGCTTTTAGCACACGTGGTTTTCACGAGAGATACATGTGATTCTTCCCCTCTGCTGAATAGGCCTACTTGCAACAAAGCCAGCCTTTTGCACTTTGAAAACAATGTCTGGCAGGAAGATTTCCTTTCAAAAACGAACTCAATACTCAGAGAAAAATAACGTCAGATGCTGCAGCTCCACACACAGAGGGTTTTCTTTGGAGTGATCCTTGTGTGTCTTCAACTCAGCTGAATAGGCCTAGAGGGAGGAAAGAGAGCCTACCTCCACCTTGAAACCCCTCAGTTGTGGGAAGTTTTCCTTTCAAAAAGTGACTTAACTCTTACAGGGAAACCATGTGCTAGATGCTGTAGATTCTAGCATATATGGTTTTCTTTCAGGAGTCACCTGTGTTTCCTCAACTCAACTGTTTAGACCTATTAACAGTCAGAAGCGCCTATCTCTAGCTTCAAACACCTAAACACCTAAACTAACTCATGTCACAGAAAGAAAATATTGTAGGCTCTCCTGCTTCCCAGGTGATTCTTTCAGGACACAGGTGGGTTTCTTCAACTCAACTGAATAGGCCAATTTGGGAAAAAGGAGCCCTTTCACAACGCGATCACTGATTTGCAGGAAGCACTTCTTTCAAAACATAACTAAATATGCCAGGAAAACAATCTCTCAGGTGATCCTGCTTCTAATACAGATGGTTTTCTTTTGAGAGATCCATGTGTTTCTTCAATTTAGAAGAATGAGCCTATTTGGACAAAATGATCCTTTTTCCACCTTGAAAATTGTAATTTCTCTGAAGTATTCCCTTCAAACCCTAACTCAACTCTCACAGGCACACAACGTGCTAGATACGTGAGGCTCTAACATAGAGGCTTTTCTTTGGACAGATACATGTCTTTGCTCAAGTCAGCTGAATTGATCTTTTGAGAGTAAATAGCTCCTAGGTCCAGGATAAACCACGTATGTTTCAGGAAGTATTCCTATCAGATCTAACTCAATTCGCACAAAGAAACAATGTGCTACATGCTGCTGCTCCTAACCTAGATGGTTTTCTTCAGAGAACTACGTGTGTTTCTTTTAACCAGATAATAGGTCTATGTGGAATAAAAGGAGCAATAATCCACCACGAAAATGTGATTGGCAGCATGTAATGCTTTCAAAATTAACTCAGTTCTCACAGGAAAGAAAAATGTGCTAGGTGCTCCTGCTTCTAACACAGATGGTTTTCTTTGGAGAGATAGCTATGTTTATTCTTCTCAGCTGAATAGGCCTATATTGAACAAAATGAGCCTGTCTCCACCTTGAAATCTGATATTTGAGGGAGTAGTCCTTGCAGAAACTACTTCAATTCTGAAAGGAAAACAATGTGCTAGATGCTGCGGCTTCTCACATACCTGTTTTTCTTTGGAGAGCTACATGTGTTTCTTCAACGCAGCCCAGTGGGCCGATTTGCATCGGGGAAAGCTATTGTTCTCATAAAACACCAAAGTTTCAGCAGTACTCTTTCAAAAACTCAGCGTATTCTCACAGGAAAACAATGTGCTAGTTGCTCCTGCATCTAACACGAATGGCTTCTTTTCTAGAGATGCATGCTTTTCTTCATCGTAGCTGAATAGGCCTATTTGGATCAAATGAGCCTTTCTCCACCTTGAAAATTCTGATTTGCAGGAAGTATTCCTTTCAAAAACGAACTCAATTAGTAGGGAAAGTATGTGCCTGATGCTCCTGCTCTCAGAGCACATGGTTTTCTTCGAGAAATGCGTGCGTTTCGTCCACTCAACTGAATTGGCCTATTTGGTCCAAAATCATCCTTTCTCCACCTTGAAATCTATGTTTTGCAGGAAGTGTTCCTCTCAAAAACGACCTCAATTCACAATGGAAAATAATATGCTAGATGCTGCACGTTCTAGCATACATGCTTGTCTTTGGAGAGGTGCATGGGTTTCTTCACCTGAGCTGAATAGGCCTATTTGGATCAAAGAGAGCCTATATTCACTTTGAAACATCAAAGTTGCAGGCAGTACTTTGGCCAAAACTACCACCATTCTCACAGGAAAACAATGGCTACTTGCTACTGCATCTAACAGAAACCCTTGTGTTCTCGAGACACATGTGCTTCTTCAACGTAGCTGAAGAGGCCTCTTGGGAAAAAAGTGAGCCTTTATTCACCATGAAACTTCTGTTTTGCAGGACGTATTCCTTTCAAACACTACTTCAATTTTCACTGGGAAACAATTGGGTAGATGCTCCAGCTTCTAGCTCACGTGGTTTTCTCTTGGAAGATACTTGTGTTTCATCAAGTCAGCCGAATTTTCCCATTTGGTGCAACCAACGCAGATATCCCGATTGAATCACCTAAGTCGGAGGAGGTATTTCCATTCCATCTAACTCAATTCTTATAGAGAAACAATACTGTAGATGCTGCTGCTTCTAACTTAGATGGCTTTCTTTGGAGATACATATGTTTCTTCTACTCAGCTGCATAGGCCTATATTGTACAAAGTGAAATTTTGTCCACGTTGATATCTATGATTTCAGGGAGTATTCCTTTCAAAAACTACCTCAAGCCTCACAGGAAAACATGTGATAGATGCCACAGCTCGTAACATAGATGGGTTTTTCTGAGAGACACTTGTGTTTCTTCACCTCAGCTGAATAGGTCAATTTTGAGCAAGCACCGCCTATCTGCAGAATGAAGCACGAAAATTCGTAGAAGTCTTTCTTTCAAAACTCACTAAATTCTCACAGGAAAACAATGTGGTTAATGTTGCAGTGTCTAGCAAACCTGGTTTTCTTTGGAGTGAATCGTGTGTTTCTTCACCTCAGCAGAGTAGGCCTATTTGGATTAAAGAGCGTGTATGTTCACCTTGAAACGCCGAAGGTGGAGGCTGTCGTCCTTCCAAAACTAGTACATTTCTCACAGGAAAACAATGGGCTACTTACTCCTGCGTCTAACACGAACAGCTTTTTTTCCAGAGATTCATGTGTTGTGTCAACTTAGCTCTATAGGACCACTCGGAAGAAAATGAGCCTTCCTCTCCTTGAAAATTATGATCTGCGTAAACTATTCCTTTCAAAAATTAACTTAATTTTCACAGGGGAACCAAGTCCGTGATGCTCCTGCTGCTAGCACACATGGATTTCTTTGAGAGATACTTGAGTTTCGTCCATTCAGCTGAATAGGCCCCCTTGGAAAATAATCAGACTTTCTCTACATTCAAATCTATGACTTCAGGAATTATTTCTTATAAAACTCCCTCAAGTCCCTCAGGAAAACAAGGTGTCAGATGCTGTACCTTCTAGCATGCATTGTTTTCTTTGGAGAGGTTCATATGTTTCCTCAACTCAGCTCAATAGGCCTATTTGGATCCAAGAGAGCCTAGATTCACCTTGAAACACTGACATTGTAGGCAGTACTCTTAACAAGTGGGACACAATTCTCAAAGGAAAAGAATGTGTTAGGTGCTCCTCTGTCTAAAAAGAATGGTTTTGTTTCCAGAGATACTTGTGTTTCTTCAACTCAGCAGAATAGGCCTATTTGGATCAAGAAGGAACTGTCCCCAGCTTGAAACATCTAAATTGGAGGACGTCTTTCTGTCAAAAACCATCTCAATTCTCACAGGAAAACAATGTGCTAGATGCTAGTGCGTCTAACAGGAATGGATTTTTTTCTGGAGATACACGTGTATCTTCTATTTAGCTGAATAGGCCTATTTGGAGCAACATGAGTCTTTCTCTACCTTCAAATTCTGATTTGCAACATGTACTCCTGTAAAACAAACTCAATGATCACAGGGAAGTAACGTGCTTGATGCTCCTGCTTTTAGCACACGTGGTTTTCACGAGAGATACATGTGATTCTTCCCCTCTGCTGAATAGGCCTACTTGCAACAAAGCCAGCCTTTTGCACTTTGAAAACAATGTCTGGCAGGAAGATTTCCTTTCAAAAACGAACTCAATACTCAGAGAAAAATAACGTCAGATGCTGCAGCTCCACACACAGAGGGTTTTCTTTGGAGTGATCCTTGTGTGTCTTCAACTCAGCTGAATAGGCCTAGAGGGAGGAAAGAGAGCCTACCTCCACCTTGAAACCCCTCAGTTGTGGGAAGTTTTCCTTTCAAAAAGTGACTTAACTCTTACAGGGAAACCATGTGCTAGATGCTGTAGATTCTAGCATATATGGTTTTCTTTCAGGAGTCACCTGTGTTTCCTCAACTCAACTGTTTAGACCTATTAACAGTCAGAAGCGCCTATCTCTAGCTTCAAACACCTAAACACCTAAACTAACTCATGTCACAGAAAGAAAATATTGTAGGCTCTCCTGCTTCCCAGGTGATTCTTTCAGGACACAGGTGGGTTTCTTCAACTCAACTGAATAGGCCAATTTGGGAAAAAGGAGCCCTTTCACAACGCGATCACTGATTTGCAGGAAGCACTTCTTTCAAAACATAACTAAATATGCCAGGAAAACAATCTCTCAGGTGATCCTGCTTCTAATACAGATGGTTTTCTTTTGAGAGATCCATGTGTTTCTTCAATTTAGAAGAATGAGCCTATTTGGACAAAATGATCCTTTTTCCACCTTGAAAATTGTAATTTCTCTGAAGTATTCCCTTCAAACCCTAACTCAACTCTCACAGGCACACAACGTGCTAGATACGTGAGGCTCTAACATAGAGGCTTTTCTTTGGACAGATACATGTCTTTGCTCAAGTCAGCTGAATTGATCTTTTGAGAGTAAATAGCTCCTAGGTCCAGGATAAACCACGTATGTTTCAGGAAGTATTCCTATCAGATCTAACTCAATTCGCACAAAGAAACAATGTGCTACATGCTGCTCCTAACCTAGATGGTTTTCTTCAGAGAACTACGTGTGTTTCTTTTAACCAGATAATAGGTCTATGTGGAATAAAAGGAGCAATAATCCACCACGAAAATGTGATTGGCAGCATGTAATGCTTTCAAAATTAACTCAGTTCTCACAGGAAAGAAAAATGTGCTAGGTGCTCCTGCTTCTAACACAGATGGTTTTCTTTGGAGAGATAGCTATGTTTATTCTTCTCAGCTGAATAGGCCTATATTGAACAAAATGAGCCTGTCTCCACCTTGAAATCTGATATTTGAGGGAGTAGTCCTTGCAGAAACTACTTCAATTCTGAAAGGAAAACAATGTGCTAGATGCTGCGGCTTCTCACATACCTGTTTTTCTTTGGAGAGCTACATGTGTTTCTTCAACGCAGCCCAGTGGGCCGATTTGCATCGGGGAAAGCTATTGTTCTCATAAAACACCAAAGTTTCAGCAGTACTCTTTCAAAAACTCAGTGTATTCTCACAGGAAAACAATGTGCTAGTTGCTCCTGCATCTAACACGAATGGCTTCTTTTCTAGAGATGCATGCTTTTCTTCATCGTAGCTGAATAGGCCTATTTGGATCAAATGAGCCTTTCTCCACCTTGAAAATTCTGATTTGCAGGAAGTATTCCTTTCAAAAACGAACTCAATTAGTAGGGAAAGTATGTGCCTGATGCTCCTGCTCTCAGAGCACATGGTTTTCTTCGAGAAATGCGTGCGTTTCGTCCACTCAACTGAATTGGCCTATTTGGTCCAAAATCATCCTTTCTCCACCTTGAAATCTATGTTTTGCAGGAAGTGTTCCTCTCAAAAACGACCTCAATTCACAATGGAAAATAATATGCTAGATGCTGCACGTTCTAGCATACATGCTTGTCTTTGGAGAGGTGCATGGGTTTCTTCACCTGAGCTGAATAGGCCTATTTGGATCAAAGAGAGCCTATATTCACTTTGAAACATCAAAGTTGCAGGCAGTACTTTGGCCAAAACTACCACCATTCTCACAGGAAAACAATGGCTACTTGCTACTGCATCTAACAGAAACCCTTGTGTTCTCGAGACACATGTGCTTCTTCAACGTAGCTGAAGAGGCCTCTTGGGAAAAAAGTGAGCCTTTATTCACCATGAAACTTCTGTTTTGCAGGACGTATTCCTTTCAAACACTACTTCAATTTTCACTGGGAAACAATTGGGTAGATGCTCCAGCTTCTAGCTCACGTGGTTTTCTCTTGGAAGATACTTGTGTTTCATCAAGTCAGCCGAATTTTCCCATTTGGTGCAACCAACGCAGATATCCCGATTGAATCACCTAAGTCGGAGGAGGTATTTCCATTCCATCTAACTCAATTCTTATAGAGAAACAATACTGTAGATGCTGCTGCTTCTAACTTAGATGGCTTTCTTTGGAGATACATATGTTTCTTCTACTCAGCTGCATAGGCCTATATTGTACAAAGTGAAATTTTGTCCACGTTGATATCTATGATTTCAGGGAGTATTCCTTTCAAAAACTACCTCAAGCCTCACAGGAAAACATGTGATAGATGCCACAGCTCGTAACATAGATGGGTTTTTCTGAGAGACACTTGTGTTTCTTCACCTCAGCTGAATAGGTCAATTTTGAGCAAGCACCGCCTATCTGCAGAATGAAGCACGAAAATTCGTAGAAGTCTTTCTTTCAAAACTCACTAAATTCTCACAGGAAAACAATGTGGTTAATGTTGCAGTGTCTAGCAAACCTGGTTTTCTTTGGAGTGAATCGTGTGTTTCTTCACCTCAGCAGAGTAGGCCTATTTGGATTAAAGAGCATGTATGTTCACCTTGAAACGCCGAAGGTGGAGGCTGTCGTCCTTCCAAAACTAGTACATTTCTCACAGGAAAACAATGGGCTACTTACTCCTGCGTCTAACACGAACAGCTTTTTTTCCAGAGATTCATGTGTTGTGTCAACTTAGCTCTATAGGACCACTCGGAAGAAAATGAGCCTTCCTCTCCTTGAAAATTATGATCTGCGTAAACTATTCCTTTCAAAAATTAACTTAATTTTCACAGGGGAACCAAGTCCGTGATGCTCCTGCTGCTAGCACACATGGATTTCTTTGAGAGATACTTGAGTTTCGTCCATTCAGCTGAATAGGCCCCCTTGGAAAATAATCAGACTTTCTCTACATTCAAATCTATGACTTCAGGAATTATTTCTTATAAAACTCCCTCAAGTCCCTCAGGAAAACAAGGTGTCAGATGCTGTACCTTCTAGCATGCATTGTTTTCTTTGGAGAGGTTCATATGTTTCCTCAACTCAGCTCAATAGGCCTATTTGGATCCAAGAGAGCCTAGATTCACCTTGAAACACTGACATTGTAGGCAGTACTCTTAACAAGTGGGACACAATTCTCAAAGGAAAAGAATGTGTTAGGTGCTCCTCTGTCTAAAAAGAATGGTTTTGTTTCCAGAGATACTTGTGTTTCTTCAACTCAGCAGAATAGGCCTATTTGGATCAAGAAGGAACTGTCCCCAGCTTGAAACATCTAAATTGGAGGACGTCTTTCTGTCAAAAACCATCTCAATTCTCACAGGAAAACAATGTGCTAGATGCTAGTGCGTCTAACAGGAATGGATTTTTTTCTGGAGATACACGTGTATCTTCTATTTAGCTGAATAGGCCTATTTGGAGCAACATGAGTCTTTCTCTACCTTCAAATTCTGATTTGCAACATGTACTCCTGTAAAACAAACTCAATGATCACAGGGAAGTAACGTGCTTGATGCTCCTGCTTTTAGCACACGTGGTTTTCACGAGAGATACATGTGATTCTTCCCCTCTGCTGAATAGGCCTACTTGCAACAAAGCCAGCCTTTTGCACTTTGAAAACAATGTCTGGCAGGAAGATTTCCTTTCAAAAACGAACTCAATACTCAGAGAAAAATAACGTCAGATGCTGCAGCTCCACACACAGAGGGTTTTCTTTGGAGTGATCCTTGTGTGTCTTCAACTCAGCTGAATAGGCCTAGAGGGAGGAAAGAGAGCCTACCTCCACCTTGAAACCCCTCAGTTGTGGGAAGTTTTCCTTTCAAAAAGTGACTTAACTCTTACAGGGAAACCATGTGCTAGATGCTGTAGATTCTAGCATATATGGTTTTCTTTCAGGAGTCACCTGTGTTTCCTCAACTCAACTGTTTAGACCTATTAACAGTCAGAAGCGCCTATCTCTAGCTTCAAACACCTAAACACCTAAACTAACTCATGTCACAGAAAGAAAATATTGTAGGCTCTCCTGCTTCCCAGGTGATTCTTTCATGACACAGGTGGGTTTCTTCAAGTCAACTGAATAGGCCAATTTGGGAAAAAGGAGCCCTTTCACAACGCGATCACTGATTTGCAGGAAACACTTCTTTCAAAACATAACTAAATATGCCAGGAAAACAATCTCTCAGGTGATCCTGCTTCTAATACAGATGGTTTTCTTTTGAGAGATCCATGTGTTTCTTCAATTTAGAAGAATGAGCCTATTTGGACAAAATGATCCTTTTTCCACCTTGAAAATTGTAATTTCTCTGAAGTATTCCCTTCAAACCCTAACTCAACTCTCACAGGCACACAACGTGCTAGATACGTGAGGCTCTAACATAGAGGCTTTTCTTTGGACAGATACATGTCTTTGCTCAAGTCAGCTGAATTGATCTTTTGAGAGTAAATAGCTCCTAGGTCCAGGATAAACCACGTATGTTTCAGGAAGTATTCCTATCAGATCTAACTCAATTCGCACAAAGAAACAATGTGCTACATGCTGCTGCTCCTAACCTAGATGGTTTTCTTCAGAGAACTACGTGTGTTTCTTTTAACCAGATAATAGGTCTATGTGGAATAAAAGGAGCAATAATCCACCACGAAAATGTGATTGGCAGCATGTAATGCTTTCAAAATTAACTCAGTTCTCACAGGAAAGAAAAATGTGCTAGGTGCTCCTGCTTCTAACACAGATGGTTTTCTTTGGAGAGATAGCTATGTTTATTCTTCTCAGCTGAATAGGCCTATATTGAACAAAATGAGCCTGTCTCCACCTTGAAATCTGATATTTGAGGGAGTAGCCCTTGCAGAAACTACTTCAATTCTGAAAGGAAAACAATGTGCTAGATGCTGCGGCTTCTCACATACCTGTTTTTCTTTGGAGAGCTACATGTGTTACTTCAACGCAGCCCAGTGGGCCGATTTGCATCGGGGAAAGCTATTGTTCTCATAAAACACCAAAGTTTCAGCAGTGCTCTTTCAAAAACTCAGCGTATTCTCACAGGAAAACAATGTGCTAGTTGCTCCTGCATCTAACACGAATGGCTTCTTTTCTAGAGATGCATGCTTTTCTTCATCGTAGCTGAATAGGCCTATTTGGATCAAATGAGCCTTTCTCCACCTTGAAAATTCTGATTTGCAGGAAGTATTCCTTTCAAAAACGAACTCAATTAGTAGGGAAAGTATGTGCCTGATGCTCCTGCTCTCAGAGCACATGGTTTTCTTCGAGAAATGCGTGCGTTTCGTCCACTCAACTGAATTGGCCTATTTGGACCAAAATCATCCTTTCTCCACCTTGAAATCTATGTTTTGCAGGAAGTGTTCCTCTCAAAAACGACCTCAATTCACAATGGAAAATAATATGCTAGATGCTGCACGTTCTAGCATACATGCTTGTCTTTGGAGAGGTGCATGGGTTTCTTCACCTGAGCTGAATAGGCCTATTTGGATCAAAGAGAGCCTATATTCACTTTGAAACATCAAAGTTGCAGGCAGTACTTTGGCCAAAACTACCACCATTCTCACAGGAAAACAATGGCTACTTGCTACTGCATCTAACAGAAACCCTTGTGTTCTCGAGACACATGTGCTTCTTCCACGTAGCTGAAGAGGCCTCTTGGGAAAAAAGTGAGCCTTTATTCACCATGAAACTTCTGTTTTGCAGGACGTATTCCTTTCAAACACTACTTCAATTTTCACTGGGAAACAATTGGGTAGATGCTCCAGCTTCTAGCTCACGTGGTTTTCTCTTGGAAGATACTTGTGTTTCATCAAGTCAGCCGAATTTTCCCATTTGGTGCAACCAACGCAGATATCCCGATTGAATCACCTAAGTCGGAGGAGGTATTTCCATTCCATCTAACTCAATTCTTATAGAGAAACAATACTGTAGATGCTGCTGCTTCTAACTTAGATGGCTTTCTTTGGAGATACATATGTTTCTTCTACTCAGCTGCATAGGCCTATATTGTACAAAGTGAAATTTTGTCCACGTTGATATCTATGATTTCAGGGAGTATTCCTTTCAAAAACTACCTCAAGCCTCACAGGAAAACATGTGATAGATGCCACAGCTCGTAACATAGATGGGTTTTTCTGAGAGACACTTGTGTTTCTTCACCTCAGCTGAATAGGTCAATTTTGAGCAAGCACCGCCTATCTGCAGAATGAAGCACGAAAATTCGTAGAAGTCTTTCTTTCAAAACTCACTAAATTCTCACAGGAAAACAATGTGGTTAATGTTGCAGTGTCTAGCAAACCTGGTTTTCTTTGGAGTGAATCGTGTGTTTCTTCACCTCAGCAGAGTAGGCCTATTTGGATTAAAGAGCGTGTATGTTCACCTTGAAACGCCGAAGGTGGAGGCTGTCGTCCTTCCAAAACTAGTACATTTCTCACAGGAAAACAATGGGCTACTTACTCCTGCGTCTAACACGAACAGCTTTTTTTCCAGAGATTCATGTGTTGTGTCAACTTAGCTCTATAGGACCACTCGGAAGAAAATGAGCCTTCCTCTCCTTGAAAATTATGATCTGCGTAAACTATTCCTTTCAAAAATTAACTTAATTTTCACAGGGGAACCAAGTCCGTGATGCTCCTGCTGCTAGCACACATGGATTTCTTTGAGAGATACTTGAGTTTCGTCCATTCAGCTGAATAGGCCCCCTTGGAAAATAATCAGACTTTCTCTACATTCAAATCTATGACTTCAGGAATTATTTCTTATAAAACTCCCTCAAGTCCCTCAGGAAAACAAGGTGTCAGATGCTGTACCTTCTAGCATGCATTGTTTTCTTTGGAGAGGTTCATATGTTTCCTCAACTCAGCTCAATAGGCCTATTTGGATCCAAGAGAGCCTAGATTCACCTTGAAACACTGACATTGTAGGCAGTACTCTTAACAAGTGGGACACAATTCTCAAAGGAAAAGAATGTGTTAGGTGCTCCTCTGTCTAAAAAGAATGGTTTTGTTTCCAGAGATACTTGTGTTTCTTCAACTCAGCAGAATAGGCCTATTTGGATCAAGAAGGAACTGTCCCCAGCTTGAAACATCTAAATTGGAGGACGTCTTTCTGTCAAAAACCATCTCAATTCTCACAGGAAAACAATGTGCTAGATGCTAGTGCGTCTAACAGGAATGGATTTTTTTCTGGAGATACACGTGTATCTTCTATTTAGCTGAATAGGCCTATTTGGAGCAACATGAGTCTTTCTCTACCTTCAAATTCTGATTTGCAACATGTACTCCTGTAAAACAAACTCAATGATCACAGGGAAGTAACGTGCTTGATGCTCCTGCTTTTAGCACACGTGGTTTTCACGAGAGATACATGTGATTCTTCCCCTCTGCTGAATAGGCCTACTTGCAACAAAGCCAGCCTTTTGCACTTTGAAAACAATGTCTGGCAGGAAGATTTCCTTTCAAAAACGAACTCAATACTCAGAGAAAAATAACGTCAGATGCTGCAGCTCCACACACAGAGGGTTTTCTTTGGAGTGATCCTTGTGTGTCTTCAACTCAGCTGAATAGGCCTAGAGGGAGGAAAGAGAGCCTACCTCCACCTTGAAACCCCTCAGTTGTGGGAAGTTTTCCTTTCAAAAAGTGACTTAACTCTTACAGGGAAACCATGTGCTAGATGCTGTAGATTCTAGCATATATGGTTTTCTTTCAGGAGTCACCTGTGTTTCCTCAACTCAACTGTTTAGACCTATTAACAGTCAGAAGCGCCTATCTCTAGCTTCAAACACCTAAACACCTAAACTAACTCATGTCACAGAAAGAAAATATTGTAGGCTCTCCTGCTTCCCAGGTGATTCTTTCATGACACAGGTGGGTTTCTTCAAGTCAACTGAATAGGCCAATTTGGGAAAAAGGAGCCCTTTCACAACGCGATCACTGATTTGCAGGAAACACTTCTTTCAAAACATAACTAAATATGCCAGGAAAACAATCTCTCAGGTGATCCTGCTTCTAATACAGATGGTTTTCTTTTGAGAGATCCATGTGTTTCTTCAATTTAGAAGAATGAGCCTATTTGGACAAAATGATCCTTTTTCCACCTTGAAAATTGTAATTTCTCTGAAGTATTCCCTTCAAACCCTAACTCAACTCTCACAGGCACACAACGTGCTAGATACGTGAGGCTCTAACATAGAGGCTTTTCTTTGGACAGATACATGTCTTTGCTCAAGTCAGCTGAATTGATCTTTTGAGAGTAAATAGCTCCTAGGTCCAGGATAAACCACGTATGTTTCAGGAAGTATTCCTATCAGATCTAACTCAATTCGCACAAAGAAACAATGTGCTACATGCTGCTGCTCCTAACCTAGATGGTTTTCTTCAGAGAACTACGTGTGTTTCTTTTAACCAGATAATAGGTCTATGTGGAATAAAAGGAGCAATAATCCACCACGAAAATGTGATTGGCAGCATGTAATGCTTTCAAAATTAACTCAGTTCTCACAGGAAAGAAAAATGTGCTAGGTGCTCCTGCTTCTAACACAGATGGTTTTCTTTGGAGAGATAGCTATGTTTATTCTTCTCAGCTGAATAGGCCTATATTGAACAAAATGAGCCTGTCTCCACCTTGAAATCTGATATTTGAGGGAGTAGTCCTTGCAGAAACTACTTCAATTCTGAAAGGAAAACAATGTGCTAGATGCTGCGGCTTCTCACATACCTGTTTTTCTTTGGAGAGCTACATGTGTTTCTTCAACGCAGCCCAGTGGGCCGATTTGCATCGGGGAAAGCTATTGTTCTCATAAAACACCAAAGTTTCAGCAGTGCTCTTTCAAAAACTCAGCGTATTCTCACAGGAAAACAATGTGCTAGTTGCTCCTGCATCTAACACGAATGGCTTCTTTTCTAGAGATGCATGCTTTTCTTCATCGTAGCTGAATAGGCCTATTTGGATCAAATGAGCCTTTCTCCACCTTGAAAATTCTGATTTGCAGGAAGTATTCCTTTCAAAAACGAACTCAATTAGTAGGGAAAGTATGTGCCTGATGCTCCTGCTCTCAGAGCACATGGTTTTCTTCGAGAAATGCGTGCGTTTCGTCCACTCAACTGAATTGGCCTATTTGGACCAAAATCATCCTTTCTCCACCTTGAAATCTATGTTTTGCAGGAAGTGTTCCTCTCAAAAACGACCTCAATTCACAATGGAAAATAATATGCTAGATGCTGCACGTTCTAGCATACATGCTTGTCTTTGGAGAGGTGCATGGGTTTCTTCACCTGAGCTGAATAGGCCTATTTGGATCAAAGAGAGCCTATATTCACTTTGAAACATCAAAGTTGCAGGCAGTACTTTGGCCAAAACTACCACCATTCTCACAGGAAAACAATGGCTACTTGCTACTGCATCTAACAGAAACCCTTGTGTTCTCGAGACACATGTGCTTCTTCAACGTAGCTGAAGAGGCCTCTTGGGAAAAAAGTGAGCCTTTATTCACCATGAAACTTCTGTTTTGCAGGACGTATTCCTTTCAAACACTACTTCAATTTTCACTGGGAAACAATTGGGTAGATGCTCCAGCTTCTAGCTCACGTGGTTTTCTCTTGGAAGATACTTGTGTTTCATCAAGTCAGCCGAATTTTCCCATTTGGTGCAACCAACGCAGATATCCCGATTGAATCACCTAAGTCGGAGGAGGTATTTCCATTCCATCTAACTCAATTCTTATAGAGAAACAATACTGTAGATGCTGCTGCTTCTAACTTAGATGGCTTTCTTTGGAGATACATATGTTTCTTCTACTCAGCTGCATAGGCCTATATTGTACAAAGTGAAATTTTGTCCACGTTGATATCTATGATTTCAGGGAGTATTCCTTTCAAAAACTACCTCAAGTCTCACAGGAAAACATGTGATAGATGCCACAGCTCGTAACATAGATGGGTTTTTTCTGAGAGACACTTGTGTTTCTTCACCTCAGCTGAATAGGTCAATTTTGAGCAAGCACCGCCTATCTGCAGCATGAAGCATGAAAATTCGTAGATGTCTCTCTTTCAAAACTCACTAAGTTCTCACAGGAAAACAATGTGGTTAATGTTGCAGTGTCTAGCAAACCTGGTTTTCTTTGGAGTGAATCGTGTGTTTCTTCACCTCAGCTGAGTAGGCCTATTTGGATTAAAGAGCGTGTATGTTCACCTTGAAACGCCGAAGGTGGAGGCTGTCGTCCTTCCAAAACTAGTACATTTCTCACAGGAAAACAATGGGCTACGTACTCCTGTGTCTAACACGAACAGCTTTTTTTCCAGAGATTCATGTGTTGTGTCAACTTAGCTCTGTAGGACCACTCGGAAGAAAATGAGCCTTCCTCTCCTTGAAAATTATGATCCACGTAAACTATTCCTTTCAAAAATTAACTTAATTTTCACAGGGAACCAAGTCCGTGATGCTCCTGCTGCTAGCACACATGGATTTCTTTGAGAGATACTTGAGTTTCGTCCATTCAGCTGAATAGGCCCCCTTGGAAAATAATCAGACTTTCTCTACATTCAAATCTATGACTTCAGGAATTATTTCTTATAAAACTCCCTCAAGTCCCTCAGGAAAACAAGGTGTCAGATGCTGTACCTTCTAGCATGCATTGTTTTCTTTGGAGAGGTTCATATGTTTCCTCAACTCAGCTCAATAGGCCTATTTGGATCCAAGAGAGCCTAGATTCACCTTGAAACACTGAAATTGTAGGCAGTACTCTTAACAAGTGGGACACAATTCTCAAAGGAAAAGAATGTGTTAGGTGCTCCTACGTCTAAAAAGAATGGTTTTGTTTCCAGAGATACCTGTGTTTCTTCAACTCAGCAGAATAGGCCTATTTGGATCAAGAAGGAACTGTCCCCAGCTTGAAACATCTAAATTGGAGGACGTCTTTCTGTCAAAAACCATCTCAATTCTCACAGGAAAACAATGTTCTAGATGCTAGTGCGTCTAACAGGAATGGATTTTTTTCTGGAGATACACGTGTATCTTCTATTTAGCTGAATAGGCCTATTTGGAGCAACATGAGTCTTTCTCTACCTTGAAATTCTGATTTGCAACATGTATTCCTGTAAAACAAACTCAATGATCACAGGGAAGTAACGTGCTTGACACTCCTGCTTTTAGCACACGTGGTTTGGCAGGATGTAATTCTTTCAAAATGAAGTCAGTCTCACACGAAAAAAAATATGCCAACTGCTCCTGCTTCTAGCACAGATGCTTTTCTTTGGAGAGATATTCTATGCTTGCTCAAAGTTGACCTATTCAGCTGAGGTGAAGAAACACAAGTGTCTCTCAGAAAAATCCCATCTATGTTACAAGCTGTGGCATCTAGCACTGTTTTCCTGTGAGACTTGAGGTAGTTTTTGAAAGGAATACTTTGTGAAATCACAGATATCAAGGTGGAGAAAGTTTCACTTTGTACAATAGAGGCCTATGCAGCTGAGTAGAAGAAACATATGTATCTCCAAAGAAAGCTGTCTAAGTTAGAATCAGCAGCATCTAGAATATTGTTTCTCTATAAGAATTGAGTTAGATTGAATGGAAGTACCTCGTCCAACTTAGGTGATTCAATCGGGATATCTGCGTTGGTTGCACCAAATGGGCCAATTCGGCTGACATGATGAAACACCAGTATCTTCCAAGAGAAAACCACGTGAGCTAGAAGCTGGAGCATCTACCCAATTGTTTGCCAGTGAAAATTGAAGTAGTGTTTGAAAGGAATACTTCCTGCCAAACAGAATTTTCATGGTGAATAAACGCTCCCTTTTCTCCCAAGAGGCCTATTCAGCTATGTTGAAGAAACACGTGTCTTGAGTACACAAGTGCTTCTGTTAGATGCAGTAGCAAGTAGCCATTGTTTTCCTGTGAGAATGGTGGTAGTTTTGGCCAAAGTACTGCCTGCAACTTCGATGTTTCAAAGTGAATATAGGCTCTCTTTGATCCAAATAGGCCTATTCAGCTGTGGTGAGGAAACACATATACCTCCGTAAAGAAAATCATGTTTGCTGGAATTGCAGCATCTAGCATATTATTTTCCTGGGTGAATTGAGGTAGTTTTTGAGAGGAATGCTTCAGACAAAACATAGATATCAAGGTGGAGAGAGGATGATTTTGTTCCAAATAGGTTAGTTCAGTTGAGTGGATGCAACTCATGCATTTCTCCAAGAAAACCATGATCGTTGGTAGCAGGAGCATCAAGCACATACTTTCTGTATGAAAATTGAGTTGTTTTTGAAAAGAATACTTCCTGCAAATCAGAATTTTAATGGTGAAGAAAGGTTCACTGTTTTCCAAAGAGGCCTATTCAGCTACGTTGAAGAAACACATGTGTCTCTAGAACACATCATTTACTGTTAAAAACAGGAGCAACTAGCCATTGTTTTCCTTTGAGAATGGTGGTAGTTTTGGCCAAGTACTCTCTGAAACTTTGGTGTTTCAAAGTGAAGATAGGCTCTTTTTGATTCAAATAGTCCTATTCAGCTCAAGTGAAGAAACACATGCACCTCTCCAAAGAAAAACATGTATGCTAGAACATGCAGCATCTAGCATATTATTTTCCATTGTGAATTGAGGTAGTTTTTGAAAGGAATTCTTCCTGCCAATCATCATTTTCAAAGTGCAAAAGGGCGATTTTGTTGCAAGTGGGCCTATTCAGCAGAGGGTACGAATCACATGTATCTCTCGTAGAAAACCACGTGTGCTAAAAGCAGGAGCGTCAAGCACGTTACTTCCCTGTGATCATTGAGTTTTTTTTACAGGAACACATGCTGAAAATCAGAATTTCAAGATAGAGAAAGACTCATCTTGCTCCAAATAGGCCTATTCGGCTAAATTGAAGATACACATGTATCTCTAGAAAAAATCCATTCCTGTTAGACGCACTAGCATCTAACTGTATAGGCCTTTTTGGATAAAACGAGCCTTTCTCCACCTTGAAAACTCTGATTTGCAGGAAGTATTCCTTTCAAAACTAACTCAATTTTCATAGGGAAAATGTGTGCTTGATGCTCCTGCTACTAGTGCACATGGTTTTCCTTGAGAAATGCGTGAGTTTCGTCCACTCAACTGAACAGGCCTATTTGGAACACAATCATCTCTTCTCCACCTTGAAATCTGTTTTGTAGAAAGTGTTCCTCTCCTAAACTACCTCAATTCACACAGGAAAATAATATGTGAGATGCTGCATGTTCTAGCATGCATGCTTTTCTTTGGATAGGTAGATTTTTTTGTTTGCCTGAGCTGAATTGGCCTATTTGAATCAAAGAGAGCCTATATTCACATTGAAACACCAAAGTTACAGGCAGAACTTTGGCCAAAATTACCACCATCCTCACTGGAAAACAATGCATAGTGGCTCCTGCATCTAGCAGAAAAACTTCTGTTCTAGAGACACAGGTTTCTCTTCAACATAGGTGAATAGGTCTCTGAAAAAAAGTGAGACTTTCTTCACCATTAAATTCTGATTTGCAGGAAGTATTCCTTTCAAACACTAATTCAGTTTTCACAGAGAAACAGTGTGCTAGATACTCCTTCTTCAAGCTCAAGTGGTTTTCTGTTGGAAGATACTTGTGTTTCATCAAGTCAGCCGAATTGGCTCATTTGGAGCAAAGAATGCAGATATCCAGATTGAACCATCTAAGTTGGAGTAAGTATTTCCTTTCAATCTAATTCAATTCTCATAGAGAAACAATAAGCTAGATGCTGCCGCTTCTTACTTAGATGGCTTTCTTTGGAGAGATACATGTGTTTCTCCAACTCAGCTGTATAGGCCTACATTGTACAAAATGAAACTTTCTCCATCTTGAAATCTATGACTTCAGAGAGTATTCCTTTCAAAAACAACCTCAAGTCTCACAGGAAAAAATGTGCTAGATGCTACAGCTTGTAACATAGATGATTTTTTTCGAGAGACACATGTGTTTCTTCACCTCAGCTGAATAGGTCAATTAGAGCAAGCATCGCTTATCTCCAGCATGAGTCACGTAAATTCGAAGAAGTCTTTCTTTCAAAAACTAAGTCAATTCCCACAGGAAAATAATGCAGTTGATGTTCCAGTGTCTAGCATACCTGGTTTTCTTTGGATTGAATCATGTGTTTCTTCACCTCAGCTGTGTAGGCCTATTTGGAATAAAAAGCATATATGTTCACCTTGAAACACCGAAGGTGGAGGCTGTCGTCTTTCCAAAAGTAGCACATTCCTCACAAGAAAACAATGTGCTTCTTACTCCTGCATCTAACACGAATAGCTTTTTTTCTAGAGATTCATGTGTTGCATCAACTTAGTTCAATAGGCCCACTTGGAAGAAAATGAGCCTTTTCCTCCTTGAAAATTCTGATTTGCAGAAAGTATTCCTTTCAAAAATTTACTTAATTTTCACAGGGAAACAATGTCCTAGATGCTCGTGCTGTTAGCACATGTGGATTTGTTTGAGAGATTCTTGAGTTTTGTCCACTCAGTTGACTAGGCCCACTTGGAACATAATCAGACTTTCTCCACAATCAAATCTATGAGTTCAGTAATTATTTCTTTCTAAAACTACTTCAACTCACTCAGGAAAGCAATGTGTCAGATGGTGTACCTTTTCTTTGGAGATTTAAATATGTTTCCTCAACTCAGCTCAATAGGGCTATTTGGTTCAAAGAGAGCCTAGATTCACCTTGAAACACCAAAATTGTAGGCAGTACTCTTACCAAATGGAACACAATTCTCAAAGGAAAAGAATGTGTTAGAAGCTCCTACGTCTAACAAGATTGGTTTTGTTTCCAGAGATACTTGTGTTTCTTCAACTAAGCAGTATACACATATTTGGATGAAGAAGGAACTGTCCCCAGCTTGAAACATTTAAATTGGAGGAAGTACTTCTTTCAAAAACCATCTCAATTCTCACAGAAAACAATGTGCTAGATGCTAGTGAGTCTAGCAGGAACGTATTTTTTCTAGAGGTACACATGTGTCTTCAAGTTAGTTGAATTGGCCTGTTTGGAACAAGATGAGCCTTTCTCCACCTTGAAAATTCTGATTTGCATTATGTATTCCTTTAAAAAATAACTGAATTATCACAGGGATATAATGTCCTTGACACTTCTAACATACATGGTTTTCTACGAGAGATACATGTGATTCATCCACTGTGCTGAATAGGCCCATTTGGAACAAAATCAGCCTTTCTGTACTTTGAAAATGATGATTGGCAGGAAGAATTCCTTTTAACAACGAACTCAATACTCAAAGAAAAATAATTTGTTAGATGCTGCAGCTTCACACATACAGGGTTTTCTTTGGAGTGATCCTTGTGTTTCTTCAACTCAGCTGAATAGGCCTCGTGGGAGGAAACAGAGCCTATCTCCACCTTGAAACCCCTAAGATTGGGAAGTTTTCCTTTCAAAAAGTAACTTAACTCTCACAGGGAAACCATGTGCTAGATGCTATAGCTTCTAGCATAGATGGTTTCCTTTCAAGAGATACCTGTGTTTCCTCAACTAAACCGAATAGACCTATTTGAAGTAGGAAGCACCTATCTCCAGCTTGATATACCTAAATTGGAGGAAGTATTTCTTTCCAAAGTAACTCATCTAACCTCAAAAACATATTCTAGGCTCTCCTGCTTTCTAGATGATTCTTTTGAAACACAGCTGTGTTTCTTCAACTCAGCTGAATGGACCTATTTGGAAAACGGAGCCTTTTTCCAACTTGATCATTGTGATTTGCAGGCAGCAGTTCTTTCAAAACATAACTAATTTTCAGAGGAAAACAATCTCTCAGATGATAATGCTTCCAACACTGATGGTTTTCTTTGAGAGATACATGTGTTTCTTCAATTTAGAATAGGACTATTTGGAACATAATGATACTTTCCCAACTTGAAAATTGTAATTTCTCTGAAGTAGTCCCTTCAAGCACTAACTCAACTCTCACAGGCAAACAATGTGCTGGATATGTCAAGCCCTAACAGAGAGGATTTTCTTTGGATAGTTACATGTGTTTCCTCAACTCAGCTGAATTGACCTTTTTAGAGCAAACAGCATATAGGTTCAGGATAAACCATGTGTGTTTGAGGAACTATTCCCATCAGATCCAACTCAATTCACACAAAGAAACAATGTGCTAGATGCTGCTGCTTCCAATTTAGATGGTTTTCTTAGGAGAGGTACATGTGTTTCTTTGAACTAGATCATATGTCTATGTGGCATAAAATGAGCATTATTCCACCATGAAAATTGTGATTTTTCAGAAAGTAATTCTTTCAAAATTAACTAGGTTCTCACAAGAAAAAAAATGTGCTACATGCTCCTGTCTCTAACACAGATGGTTTTCTTTTGAGAGATAGTTGTGTTTCTTCTTCTCAGCTGAATAGGCCTATATTGAACAAAATGAGCCTGTCTCCACCTTGAAATCTGATATTTGAGGGAGTAGTCCTTCCAAAAACAACCTCAATTTTGAAAGGAAAACAATGTGCTAAATACTGTGGCTTCTAACACAACTTTTTCTTTGGAGTGGTGCATTTGTTTGTTCAATTCAGCCTAATAGGCCGATTTGGATCAGAAAAGACAATGTTCACCTAAAACACCGAAGTTTCAGGCAGTGCTCTGTCGAAAACTCAGACATTTCTCACAGAAAAACAATGTGCTAGTTCCTCCTTCATCTAATATGAATGGTTTTTTTATAGAGATACATGTGTTTCTTCATCATAGCTGAGTAGGCCTATTTGGATCAAATGAGCTTTTCTCCAACTTGAAAATTCTGATTTGCAGGAAGTATTCCTTTCAAAACCTAACTCAATTCTCATAGGGAAAGTATGTACTTGATGCTCCTGCTATCAGAGCACATGGTTTTCTTCGAGAAATGTGTGAGTTTCATCCACTCAAATCAGCAGGCCTATTTGGACCAAAATCATCCTTTCTCCACCTTGAAATCTATGTTTTGCAGGAAGTGTTCCTCTCAAAAACTACCTCAATTCACAAAGGAAAATAGTATGCTAGATGCTGCACTTTCTAGCATACATGCTTTTCTTTGGAGAGGTACATGTGTTTCTTTACCTGAGCTGAATTGGCCTATTTGGATCAAAGAGAGCCTATATTCACTTTGAAACATCAAAGTTGCAGGCAATACTTTGGCCAAAACTACCACCATTCTCACAGGAAAACAATGGCTAGTTGCTCCTGCATCTAACAGAAAAACTTGTGTTCTAGAGACACATGTGTTTCTTCAATGTAGCTGAATAGGCCTCTTTGGAAAAAAGTGAGCCTTTATTCACCATTAAAATTCTGATTTACAGGAAGTATTCGTTTCAAACACGAATTCAGTTTTCACAGGTAAACCATGTGGTAGATTCTCCTGCTTCTAGCTCACATGGTTTTCTTCTGGAAGATACTTGTGTTTCGTCAAGCCAGCCGATTGGCCCATTTGGAGCAAACAATGCAGATATTCCAATTGAATCACCTAAGTTGGAGGAAGTATTTCCTTTCAATCTAACTCAATTCTCATAGAGAAAGAATATGCTAGATGCTGCTTCTTGTAACTTAGATGGCATTCTTTGGAGATACATATATTTCTTCTACTCAGTTGCATAGGCCTATATTGTACAAAATGAAACTTTCTGCACCTTGATATCTATGATTTCAGGGAGTATTCCTTTCAAAAACTACCTCAAGTCTCACAGGAAAACATGTCCTGGATGCTACAGCTTGTAACATAGATGGTTTGTTTCCGAGAGACACGTGTTTCTTCACCTCAGTGAAAGTTGGTGTGATGGGTCTCCTGTAAGCAACAAATTGTTGGATCTTCCTTTTTAATCCATTTCATCAAACGTTGCCTTTTGATGGGTGAATTAAGTCCGATAACATTAAGCGCATGTTTTTATAGGTATGTGGTGATTCCTGTCATTTAGTTGTCTTAGTTGTTTGAAGGTTTGATTGTGTATACCTAAGTTGAGGTTGCTCTCTACTTTCTTGGTTTTTCTTTTCCTGTGGTTTGGTGCTGCCTGTCTTTTCATGGTTAAGTTGGGTTTCACTTTCTGTGTGCAGAATCCCTTGAAGAATCTTTTGTAGTGGTGGCTTTGTGGTCCCATATTGTTTTAGTTTCTGCTTATCATGGAAGACTTATTACTCCATCTATTTTGAATGATAGTTTTGCTGGGTAGACTATCCTAGGGTTGAAGTTATTTTCATTCAGCACCTGGAAGATCTCACCCCATACTCTTCTTGCTTTTAGTGTTTCTGTTGAGAAGTCTGCTGTAATTTTGATTGGTTTACCTTTGTATGTTACTTGTTTTTTCTCTCTTACAGCCTTCAATATTCTTTCTCTAATTTCTGGACTTGTTGTTTTAATGATGATATGTCATGGGGTAGTTCTATTTTGATCTGGTCTGTTTGGTGTCCTGGAGGCCACTTGCATCTGTATGGGAATCTTTCTCTAGATTTGGGAAATTTTCCATTGTTATTTTATTGAATATATTACGCATTCCCTTCACTTGCACCTCTTCTCCTTCTTTGATGCCCATGATTCTCAAGTTTGGTTTTTTGATGGAGTCAGTGAGTTCTTGCATTTTCTTTTCACAGGTCTTGTGTTGTTTATTTAATAGTTCTTCGGTTTTTCCTTTAATTACCATTTCATCTTCAACTTCTGAGATTCTGTCTTCTGTTTGTTCTATTCTGCTGAATTGGCCTTCCATTTTGTTTTGCAGTTCTGTTTCATTCTTTTTTCTGAGGTTTTCCTTATCCTGGGTGGTTTCCTCTTTAATGTTGTCTATTTTTGTCCTGAGTTCATTTATCTGTTTATTAATCGTGTTCTCTGTTTCACTTTGGTGTTTATACAGTGCTTCTATGGTTTCCTTTATTCCTTCCTTTGCTTTTTCAAATTCTCTATTTTTGTTGTCTTGGAATTTCTTGAGTGTCTCCTGTACATTTTGGTTGCCCATATCCAGTATCATCTCTGTAAAATTCTTATTGAGTACCTGTAGTATGTCTTCTATTAAATTATTCCTGTGGACTTCATTGGGTTCTTTGGCATAGTTTATCTTCATTTTGTTGGAGTCTGGATCTGAGTATCTGTTTTCTTCATTCCCCCATAGTTCCTGTGCTAATTTTTTGCTGTGGGGAAACTGGTTTCCCTGTTTTTTCTGTCTTCCTGTCATTGTCCTTGATGTTGTTACTGTCCCTTTACTGTGTGCAATTAAGTATTTTCTAGCTTGTAATAATAACAATAGTAATATTTAGAATGGAAGGGTGAGAGGAGATGGAAAGCAAGAAGTTAAAGAAAAGGGAAAAACAAATAAACAGACAAGTAGGAAAAAACAAAAGGAATCAAACAAGAAAGTTTCAAAGGTATAAACAGGGAGCATTAGTGCACTAATCAACAACTGAACAGGCCTTAGAGAGACAGAGAGAAGATTGAAAATAAAAAATAAAAAGAATAAAGATAAGAATAAAAATAAAAAATAAGTAAATGAAAGAAATATATATATAAATAAAATAAAACAAAATGAAAAATAGAAAATAAAAACAATTAAAAACTAAAAAATACCTCCAAGTTCAAATGCAATGAAGTTTCAGTCTTAATAATTTTGGTGTCCATCTCAGTCTCCAATCCTGGAGATGGTGTCTCAGATGTTGTTCTGTAGTTGTCTAATCAAAGGGGACACATAAAGTAGAGTAAAACTGCACACACACCAAAAAAAAAAACCCACTAAGTGTCCCAAGTTCAAATGCAATACAGTTTCAGTAAGTTTTTCAGCATGCAGTTCAGTTGTTTTCTCATCAAAGGTATGGAGAGAGAAAAAAAAGAGTCTGGAGACAGTTCTGTGAATGGTATCTGCGTTTGTGGCTTGCCTGCCCACTGCTGTCAGCCTGCTGTTGCTGGAGGCATTATTTATGCAGATCTCAGGGGTGAGTTTAACACTCACCTGGCCCTGCAGGGTTTGTCTACTCACAGAGTTCTTGGGTGTGGGAGCCTCTGCTACAAACTTTCCCCTTTCCAAGCACACTGGGAGAGGTAACACTGCACCCGCTTTCTCAGGCCTGCGTGTTTGTTTACAGCTCAAGTGGGAAGTGGGTATTCCCCTCACTCCTGTGGTGTTTTCCTCCCTCCGCCACTCTCACAAGCTTTTCTACTCCTGGTTGCTGGGTGCACACCCCCACTCCCGCCAGAGCCTCTCCAACCATGCCTGGCTTGTTTATATTCAGTTCTGGGAAGGATTCCCTTCCCCCAATCTTTGGCACTCAGTACACCCCACCCTCTTTCCCACATGTCTTTATTGTTCTTATTGCTTATTACTCAGTCTCTCTTTTTTCCCTGGGTGCAGGTCAGTATGTCCAGGGGGCTATGCTGCTCTGCCCCAGGGTTGTCTGTGGGAGTACCACAGTACCGCTAAGCTCACCTTGTCCGCATCTTCCCAAGCCGTCTGGACGTGGGCAGCTGGCGGCCCGGTGGCCCTCCTGCTTTCTCTGTTTAATGTGAACTGGAGACACTTTGTGCTTGCTGGAGGTGTGGAGGGGTCAAAGTTTTGCCTCTTCTCAGTGGTTTTGCCTGCAAGGTGTGTCTCCCATTTCTTGATTACTGTGAATAGTGCTGCAATAAACACAGAGTGCACCTGTCTTTTTGGCAAACTGATTTCGTTTCCTTTGGCTATAAATCCCATAGTGGGATTGCTGGGTCATATGATAGTTCTGTGTCACTGTCACTACTCCCCAGGTGACATCTGTTTCATGGAATGAAACGTATGAACACAGTGAATGTTCCTTCAGCACCAAATCTTGTTCTTTTTAATCTTTAAACTGGAGGTTGGACACAGTGCCATCTGAGGGGCCTCGCAGTGCCCATGTCCTGTGATTCCAACTGTCTGTGTTTTTACTGTGACATTGAGTACACTGCCTGAAGATTTTCACTCAGACTCAAGTATCATAAGTTTAGTTCATTTCCTCCTATCATTTCTGGGTGAAATCTAGGAATGGAGACTCTTTTATTCCACTTTCTGATTTTAATGAAATTAGTTTGTAGTGGCAGGATTGAACCCCAGTGCCTCATACAGACCAGACAGCCCTCTACCCTGAGGTGTACCCTCTACCTCATCCTATTTTCTGTGTGTTGGAATAAGGTATTCTGCCAGAAGTCTACATTAACTGTACAACAGGCCTGAGCAAGTCAATCCATTTCTTTCACAAATGGCCCAGTGAACATTCATTTAGCTATTCCCTGAGTTTATCATCCCACAGCTCTGCATTTAGAAAGTTGTGCTGTGTTATTTTTGTGGCAGAAGTCATGTGCTTTTGCAGTTATTGCTCAGTAGATTGTCTTAGAACCCTAATTCCCCTTCAGATAGAAAGGCAACATATCTGAGTTAACTAATTCTGTTCTGTGAAACTATTGCTGAAGAAACTTGTCTTAAACATTTTAAGGTAAACAAAAGGGCATTTTCATTTAATAAAATAACTGATACAACATCCAACAACTGGTGTTGACAGTTTTTCCAAAGATTGAAAATTTTTTGTAGTCTTACTTGCAAATGATTTGCATTAGCATATAAGGTTTACATGTTCAAAGAGTTTGGTTTTCATGTTGAGTTTTCAAATGTTCAGAAAGGGAAGAAATCATTCTATAGAAATTTCACATACTTGCTCTCACTGTTCTTTGGAGATAAACTAAGTTGATATTTCTTAACTGGAGTATTTGACTCTGCTAAGGCAGTGGTTTTTAATGGGTGTAGGTTTTGTTCCCCAGGGGGGATATTAGCAATGTCTAAGACACTGTTGGTGTCACATTAAGGGCAGAGGTGTGCTGCTGGCATATTTTGGACAGGCCCCAGGCATACTGCTAAAAATCTGCAGTGCAGGGGACAGTTTTCTGTAATGCAGAATTACCCAGTCCCAAATGGCAGTTTAGAACCCTTGGTCTAGGGAGAAACCCGACATTGTCTTCTTCATTTAAAGGAAGACTACTGGATGATGAACACATCTTAGTAATGAGTGAAAGGGGACTTAGAAAAAGCATATTACTCTTAAGAAATATCTAATGAGAGAAACAAATGTCTTGAGAAGTGACTGAAAGCTATCGTGCCATTAAAAATGTGTAATATTGCTTAGGTGAGCTCAGGAATTACTGTGCCAACAAGGTTTCAAACAGATTGGGCAGTGTTTATACTGAGACATATATAGGAATTCACAATGAAATCTACAGTAAAGAAGAAATTTTGTAGAGTGAACAGGATGGGAAAAATCATTGGAAATTCTAGAATCAGGATGTAAACTCTATATATTGCTATTAAGTTGGAGAAGCAAAAACAAACACACCAAAAGCAACCAAAAAAATTAAAAAACAGAAACACTACTGTTTCCTTTAAAGACTTTTTTTAATGCTCATTCCCTTGGAAAAGGAATGTGTCTAAACATTTTGACATACGTTCAAGTAAATGATGAATGTTTATGTTATAGACACATAAAAAAATCTTAAGAAATAAGGAAATATCTCTATATTCCTTTTTCACAATTTCACACTATGCAAAAGTGTGCCTTTTGTTTTTAGTCACAGTTTTGGATTAAGCTTTATGTTTTGTTTTAAGAACATTGACCAAGGGAGTCAGGAGACATGGGTTATATTAGTACTGCCACAAAGTAGTTGTAGAACCTTGGGCAAACTACCTCATCACTTTAGACTTCAGTTTCTTCTTGTATAAAGTGAGGAGAAGGTTAGATTAAAGATCTGTATGGTATGCAATGGTGGTAAAATGCAACTTCTGAATTTCTTTTCTGTTTGGAAAAGAGTAGATTTTTAATGTCCTGAAATGACCATTTGTGCAGTGCCATCTCCTGCATATGTTTTCCCCTGTGGCACTGTCCTTTCTTCTAGTAGTGCTCCTGACTTAAGCCCTTGAGGCTGTCTTTCTTTTTGCTTATGCCTGTGCTAATTTTAGAAACCCTTTTAATTTTTGCTTTTTTCCCACAACTCTTAAAATATAGAGATCAAAAGTGGAAACTACAAATACACAGGCCTCTCCTGGCTGGGTCTGATTCTTCTTTGTTATTGATATTTTTCCCCCAAAGGAAGTAGATTTACTGAGTTTAAATCCTGTACCCTTTCTGTTCTGCTGTTTGGAGGAGAGTGTGATATTCTGAGCACAGCATCAAGCATCAGAGGATTGGAGTGCTGACTCTGTCACTTACTAGGTCTTTATAGTATTCTTAGGCAAGTCATTTAACCCCATTAAGTCTCAGTTTCTCTTTTCTAGTAAAGATGTCCTTGATGCTGCCCAGGAGGCTGTGAGAATCTAGTCAGGTAATAGGTCTGAAAATGTTCTCTAAAATATAAGTTTATGGGGTTGTTTTGTTTTGTTTTGTTTTGTTTTTTTGTGGAGATTGAGCCTGTGACCTCATGCATGCTAGTCAAGAGCTCTACCAATTGAACTATGTCCCCAGCCCTTGGGGGGTTTTGAGACAGAGTCTCCCTAACTTTCCCAGGGCAAGCCTCAAACTTTTGATCCCACCTCCCAAGTAGGATCCTATTTCCAGGTAGCTCGGATTATAGGTGTGTACACAACTCTTGGCCTATGTTTACATTCTTATTGTAGTTGCTTCCACCCCACCACAGCATTAAATGTATTCTAAATCAATTAAGTCAGTATTGATTGAGTGCCTCCTATGAGGCAAGAGGTAAGGAGGTCACAGTGAGGTTGGGGTTTTATACAAACTTAAGTGATAAGTACTTGAAAAGGTACAGCACAAACTGCTGTGGAAACTTGCAGAGATTATTTCTGGTGGGAAGTGTTTGACATCACTGCATTCCTTGTGTTCATTTTGGAGGTTCTTATGTGTTTAAAAGGCATTCTTGGACTTAGGCTTGTTACATGTCAGTTCCATTTGATTCATAAATACATTAACTTTCTCATTTTCTGTAATTTAGAAGCTATTCTTTTCTCTTTTTTTCATTTCAAGATGATTCTAACCCTTGGTGTCATTTTGTAATTTAATGGGATTTGCTACCATTTCCACCTTCTGATTTATTAACATAGATTATAAGGTAATTTTTTATGTTTGATGGGACTGGGGTTTGAACTTGGCTTCATGCTTGCAAAGTAGGCCCTCTATCCTTAAGCCACTCCTCCAGTCCATTTTGCTCTGGTTATTTTAGAAATGGGGATCTTGTGAATTGTTTTCTGGGCTGGACTTGAAACTGGATCCTTCAGATCTCAGCCTCCCAAGTAGCTAGGATTACAGGGGTGAGCCACTGGCATCCAACTTATTAGGTAAATTTTGAATAGGGTTTATCCTTTCAGTGGTATTTCTTAAGATAGCCTTCAAGATGGACTTTATGTGTCAATTTTCAGCAGCGTGTGCTCATCTGCAATGTTTCAGCATTGTGTGGGGGTGTCTGTGATACAAGACTATACCTGTAGCTTTCCTTATCCTTTAAGCCTTCCAGTCCTATACAAGAGATCACAGAGATTTCCTTCCTGTTCCATACCTTGATTTCCTTTGCCCTTATGAGGTTCAGAGCCACCTGCTGGTGGGATTAGCTTTAGTGGTTTCCTTGTTCACAGTCAAGTGTATCCATCTCCCACCATTAGTCATCCTGACCCTCTCCTTTCTTTCTTAAAAGATTAGCGGGAGGTATGGAGATAGGTAGAAAACCCAAAACATGAAAGTGTTTGATGTCCCCACTCCAGAGGAACTAATACAGAAACCTTAAAGTGACAAAAGTCAACACACGAAGGGGATCAGGAGCCAGTGTAAAGATCAATTAGAGATGAATCAACTTGGGTTGCACATTTGCACATGGAAGCAATGCTAGGAATCTCTCTGTATAGGTATCCTTAAGTCAACTAGAAAAAATGCTTTGTCTTTCTTATTACGCTTATGTCTTCTCTTCAACAAAATTAGAAATAAGGGCAGAACAGGTTCTTCCTGGAAGCGAGGGGGGGTGGGGGGAGAGGGTGGGGATGGGGAGTAGGGGGGAGAAATGACCCAAACAATGTGTGCACATGTGAATAAATGAATTTTAAAAAAAGATTAGATACAAATATTTGGCTTTCAGATTTTTTAGAAACTTCCTGTGGCCTCTGTGTGTTTTTAACTCTGGAGATCTAGCCACAACAGTAAAGTTACTTGTATGTGTATACAATTAATATTTTTTCTTGAAGGAAAGATTCTTTTCAGTGCTTTGTTAAATGTAAACTTGAGATCCATACCAGAATGAGAAAGCTGAAGCAAGAGGATGGTGAATTTGAAGCCAGCCTGGGATATATAGTCAGACCCTGCTCTCCCTGTCCCCTACCCCCCCAAAGAAAGGAATTTGGGGCATTCATAGGATATATACTGAAACTGCTGCATCAGTGTCTGTGAGACTAGCATATGGTAGAGTAGGGAACACTTGGGTTAGAATTGCCTTCCAGCTGGGGTACTCACTCATCTACCAGTTGAAGCAATGAATGCACTATTACCTCCTTTTCCAGAATTGGTGTTAATCTGAAAGCTGTTGCTTTTCCTCTCTTCTTTTTGTATTAGGATTCATGGTTCCTCCTTCAGTCCAAACAATTATAGAATTAGATTGCTATATCACTTTTTGTTAAGTCAAGTTCACTGTTTTTAGACAGGAAGTATGCATTTGTTAGACTCTGGGTAGCAGAAATAGATCTTTGTTATTTTTGTGTATCTGTAGGTAAGGTAGATATAAGGTATAGGAAGAATTTACATAAACATATTGAGGGCATATTGACCTTACCATTTATTGTCATTTTATTTTCCAATTTTGTTTACCATTATTTGTATCATAATTCCACATAAAAGTAATATCTGAGGCTGGACATGTTGGTGCATGCCTGTATTCCCAGCTATCCAGGAGGTGGAGATCTGTAGTATTGTGATTAGTCCAGGTAAAAAGCTAATGAGACCACATCTCGACAAACAATCTAGGCATGGTGGCTCAGGCCTGTAATTGTTTGAACTGGGCCCTGGGCAAAAATGAGAGACTCTACTGAACACTAACTGAAGCAAAACTAATTAAGGCTGGAGGCATGGCTCAAGTAGTAGAGTGCCTGCCTAACAAGCATGAGGCCCTGAGTTCAAAGTCCAGTACTTCCAAAAAAGGTAAAATGTTATAAAAACTGTAAAATACTGAAAACCATTAATAAGAACACTCCTCTTAATCCCACCACCCAGTAACAATCACTTATAATCTCGCTGTAGGTTTTTCTAAATATAGTGCTTTAACTTTGTTAGCCATATTGGTGACATTCACCATTTGACATATTAAGTATCACCTATAACTTCTTCAAAGAACCAAAGATCAGTGCAGTACAAACAGCCCTCTTTGTGCAAGGACATTCCTGATTTGATACTGCACATATGTGTGTCAGTTCCTTACCAGGCAGTATGCAGATGACTCCTGAGCACTCCTGGCAAACTTGACACACCAATTGAGAGTCTGGAAGTAACAGTCAGGACTCCTGTGCAGGTTTGCGAGTTTCTATATGGACTTTAGGCCTTGTTAACTAGTTGAATGCCTTAAATAGGCACCACCAGCCATGAAAATCCCTTCTGCTAGCTTGAACAGAGGTCTCAGTTATAATTTTGTACAATTCATTGTGTAGTAGAATCAAACTAGAAGTATTTCTCCGCTTTGTGTAATTTCAGAGCATATAATAGTTAAGGTTTTTTCCCCAGTGCTGAGTCCATGTCAGTTTTCCATGATTCCTTTCATTACCCTGACATTTGGGCAATAACAACCCCTGTTAGTTCGGCCTCCCAGATCTTTCTTTGCCATGACCCTACATCTTTCACCCTGAACTTACTGCCTTATTTGAGGTTTTAATTTCTTTGTAGTATATTAGAGAAGCTCCCTGATTGCGCTCTTTCTTTTCTCTCTTACCATTGTGCTGATGCCTTCTGCTCATTTGTGTAGTGCCTACTGCCTCTCTTCCTTTATTGAATTTATCTTAGAAACTTTGAAAGTTCAATAATCTCAGAAAATAAGCAGAGCTGCTTTCTTGTTGCCATTGGTTTGCAAAAGACGTTTGTCAACAATGATTATTATTTCATTCCATTCTTGTTCACCTAGAATGCTGGAGTAATCAGATGATCAGGAAAACTGATTATTTTAGTTGATTATAACCTAATGTACTATATTTTAGTGGCCAGATTCCCAGAGCACTCATATACATTAAGGCATCACCTAGCAGAAGGTTTACTGATGGGTTAAAATCCCAATAATTCTGAAGACTTAGCTGATCATCATGAGTACTAGTTACTGTTTAGTACTCAGAATAAAAAGTCACTTGAACTTTCTGGTAGTTTGAAATATACCTGAGTGAAAATTTGTCATCACTGTTTGGCATGTGTCTGTAACCTAACTAAATGAAATGATCATTTAGAAAATAATGTGCTAGGAATTAACCTTTTCTTGTTAAATTACTTATTGATTTATTAAATATTTTGAGAGGGAATTGTTCAATTATTGTTTTGAACTAGTTTGTATGAAGCACTATTCTTCCTGCTCTAGCTTTTTAGACAGTGTCCATCTGTATTTGGACCTATTTTTTTATTTATTACAAATGACCATATTATCTAATCACTTTCTTTACAAATGCCTTCTTATTTATAATTTTACTTCTCTTGTGAATTCTTTCTGCGAAGTCAAATTTTAATAAAAACTTTCTGAACCATAAACATATCCTCTATTACTCAAATGTGGAAAATTTGTTTTTTGTTCTTCTTCAGAGGTATATTTGAATGATGAACAAAAGTAAGTTTTTGGAGTGCTTAATAATTTGTCTTTTAAATGTTTTCCTCCTTCTGATGAGTGAATTGAATGTTCCTTTTAAATTCAAAGCTGGCCAAGTGGGTAAGAACTTTACTCTTCATTTGAATTATTCTTAGTCCTTTTCTTCTTTTATTTTGCCTGTGTTGTTTAATCTAAGAAATCTTGTTTCAGTTGACCAAAAGTGTGAGATTTTCAAGTTATCTTAATTTCAGAGTTTTAAGCTTAATATATATTACATATAAAACCTACATACTTCAAATTTTTAAACAAAAGTTTAGAAAATTATTTCCTAAATCAAAGGATATTTTAAACTGTGGTTATGGTCTTCAGGCTTTGGTTCCACTGAACAAAATATGTCTACATTTTGAAAATTGATAACCAAATTTTGGTGCTTTTCTTTACATATGAAAATAGTATAACTTACAAATTCTATTAACTGATCTTTAAATTCAGCTTATTTCCCTCTTGTTTTGTTCAACAACCATTTTTACTTGATATATTATGCAGCAATGTGGTATGGTGGAAATGTTCTGGTAAGTTCAAAGTCTTTGCAGCTGAACTCTTACCCCAAGACCACTCCTAACTAAGCATACAAATTTTCTGAAGAAATTTTTAGTAGGAAATTTAATCTACACCATTCTCCTGACTAGTTCATACTGTTGGAATTCATAACCCTCTGGTGCTGAAAACAGGCACACAAGAGACAGAAAATCTTGGCAAGACAATTTCTCTTCATCAAGAGGATGCAAGCATGTACTCACTCCCACTAAGCAACACACAAGCACAAAATGGCAGACAGTGGCTACTCCTAATATCCCTGACACAGTTGTACCTGCCCCTCACCTGGGATTTGTCCAGGTCACAGGTTCACAGTCTTTCCCGATGGGCTAAAAGGCTTGGGGGATGAGTTAGGGCATGCAGTTTGGCAGACAATGGAGTTGTACAGGCAGAAGAAGCAAGGACCCTTTAAACATGCAAGTCACTTAAGATGGCGACCTGAGGAATTTTTAAGTAATCTAAGAGGGTAACAAATACTTTGATAGAAAAGATCATTTTTCTTACAATACTGATTTTTTTTTACTTAAAAAAGTAGATATAAAAATTCCAACCCTAGATGCCTTATTCGAATGCTGGAGTTTCAGTTAGGCCACGTCCTCCCTCCTGCCTCCAACACCACATTGTATTGGAATTTTATGAGGGCTTTATCTTTCACTAATAATTGCATGGCTATAATTTTTTGTGTCCATTTTATATTAGTTATAAAGGAACATTTTCATGTCACTAGAAAAAGAAGACATTACTTGAAATACACCACGTTTTTGTCTGGTAAGCAGTGCTGACCTAGTCACGTGAGCAGTGCTCTACAGGTGTTGTTGTTGCCCCACATGCTTAATTGACAGCCTACAATGTAGAAGTTACTACCATTCATCCATTGTTTTAGGTTTGAAATATTTAAAAGCACATGCTCTGTACAAGAGTATACAAGTGGCTGTGGAAGAGGCAAGGATTAAGATGATATCTTTGTCTTCCAGAAAGTTGTAAAGATTTAAATCTAGGCATAGATTGAAATTGTTTCTCCAGTGTATCAGATGAGTTATAGTAACTAAGGAAACTTTTCCTTATTCACTATATTCTTATAAGGTGGTTTAATAAAGGCTCAAATTTTGTTTGCTTTGCTTTTAAAGTATCAAAAGGATTTAGTAGCTTCTCCAGTTTTACTCACTGAGTTCCAAGAGACCCATTACATAGAAGTTTGCAAGCATGGTTTCCCTTTTTTACACTTTTTTCTTAGGAGCATTATTGTTACTTAATAAATTTCTGCTCAAGTTGAAGTATTACTCTTAACTTGTAGAGTCATTTTGGCTAGGGAAGCTCAAGTATAATTTGATTTTCCAAGACCTAGCCATTTTTGAGGGTGCCCCTGAGTGATCATTTTACTTCAATTGAAAAAAATAGTTACTGATCTATAAAAGAGACAGTAGTATAACTAACTGAATTCCAAGATGTTTTTGAGATCTGAGACATAAAGAATTACAATAAAGAGAGAGAGGAAAAGGTGTAGGAAATGATAGTCCTTTTTTATTATATCATTTAAAGGAGCATTTCCCACTTTTTTGTCTTATCACTAAAAAGGCAACCAAATTTATTAGAAGATGACCATAAATGATATCCATTATAAATATAGGTGGTATTCGCTATAAATTCTTCAGACTTAGAGGTGGCTCTTAAATATAATGGTATTACCTCTAGAGTACCCCTGACCTCAGAATCATTTTAAAAAACTCAGCAGGTTTATAAGTCAAAGAGAAATTAAAATTTTTTGTGGTACTGAGGTTTGAACTCAAGGCTCTATGCTTGTTAGGCAGGTGCTCTACCATTTGATCCACTCTGCCATCATTGTTTTGTGTAGGATATTTTCAAAATAGGGTCTCACCAACTATCTTTGCCCAGGCTGGCTTTGAACTGTGATTCTCCTGATCTCTACCTCAGAGTAGCTTGGATTACAGGTACAAGCCATCAGTCCCCAGCTTCAATTCATAATAGAGAAATAATTTGATATTTTAACCCTGGGAATAAATTCCCAGATAATACTGACTTGGTTGCATCCCTATCCAGGTGATCAGAATATCCTCCCTTATATAACATTATTTCTTCTTCAGCTTGGTGTATTATCACTTACAAACTTTGATTATCTTCAATTAAAAATGCTAGTGATTCTAGTGTGCTTCAGTCATGCACACATGGGTTAAATCAGACTCTTTTCTCCTAAAAGTCTTAATTAGCAGCAGCACCAAGAAAATCAAAACCTAAAAAGAATCATTTTTTCAAAAAATTATGTAGAAGGAAGACATTTTATATTTGGAACATGGAAAACTTTAGGTGTAAGGTTTGGGCAGAATTGCTATAGTACTATTGAGGGCAGACTGGGCCATTAGCTGCCTAGAAACCTGAAAAGAAGGTCACTAGAGATTGGAATAGGATAAAGAAAGAACTATGAGAAGATACCCAAGGCAAATTTTACCCATTTTTAAATTGAGTTGTCTTCTCCCTTCAGTCCTCTATAGTCTTTTCCCCAAACAAGTTAATAAAATTTGGGCCTTAGTTTATCTATTTTGTGAGTGAAAGTTTCTGTGGGCTTATCTCTGAAAAACCTGACATTAATTCCATTGTTTCTAAGGAAGAAAATGTGTTCTACTTCCAAGTGATTTATAAATATAACTGATCTGAGTTGCATCACATTATTTATATGACATATATAACATGATAGTACTTGTAGAACAATATGCCTTTAGGCTGGCCATTGCAATTGTGGCAATTTGGCTTACTGTTCAAGTTCTGGTACTTGGGACTCTTCTTGAATTCCTTGGATCTTGCACAGATATTTACAATCAATCTCTAGAGTTTTCGTTATTGGTTGAGGTGGAAGACCATGTGCAGTAGTGAGATGTTGTCATGCACTGAGTTCTGGTTCCAGCATCCTCACTGATGACTCAGCTGGCCTCAGCAATTAACCTCTGGGACTGAGTTTTCTTTTTTTCCAAAATTGAAATAATAGCTCTTTCATATGTCTTACAGTGTTGGAATATTAAATAAGATAATAGCTATCAAAAAGATTGAAAAGTATAAAGTATAATGTGAATATTTATTTTTAGTAGTAATACCAAAAGATCTCTGCAAACTTTAATGTTGGAGATTCTTCACTTTTTTCTAAGGGATATACATGACATATTCATGGAGTGGAGAGTCTTGTTATTCTTTTACTGGAAAGTGAGAAATTTGTATCCTCTTGAACAGTCAAATAAGTATGTAAGATTGAAATTATGTTTCTTTTGATAAATTAACTTTGAAGATTCCTTGGGAAAACCTTTATGAAGAAGCAGTGAGGTATTATAGCTTCTTATAGTCCCTGGAGCAAGTACATTGCTGTTTTATTAATCATTCCTAACATCACAGTGAAATTGAATTGTTAACTGGATTAAGTATTCTAATGCATTTAGTAAGACAAGATAATGTAAGTAAACAAATCATATACATATATGGAACACATGTATATATATATATACATTTTACACATGTATTCACATATACAGCTGCACATAAAATTCTTATGTTATTGTTGAAAAGAATAAATTCAATCTATTTTAAATTTATTCTATTCTCTATGAGTAATTATTTTGCACCTGAAGCTTTCTTTTGTGACACATTAGCAGATTTACTATTAAGGAATGAAAAATAAATTTTTTAAAATGTACTGATAATGTGGTAAGTTAAAGATTTTATTTGGAAAAAAATTTTTTCCTCATGTTGCTTCTGATTTTAAATGAACGTTTTTTAAAAATATGTATGACACAATAATTTTTCATGAAAAATGTATTTTAATTTCAGTGAATATTTTAAAATATTAAATATTTAATCTTTTTATTATTTTTGCAATGGCAACTTAGTGTTTTTATTTCTTTTCATTAAGTCATGATTACTATATGTTGAAAAAGCACTGTAGAAATGAGAAAGACTTGGAGAGCACTGGAATTTCATTTCTTGAAACTTTAGATTAAATACATTGTCTCAGTACATATAATTTTATATATTCATCAGTAAGCAAAATGATATATTTACATATGTTGATATAGCATATATAGTTATATATATTCATAATTCATAATATTTCTAATTGATATTTTGTTTTGAGAAATAAATCCTAAAGTTATCCTTATCTGTTTTTTTGGATGGAAATAATTTGTTTTTTCCTAAAAAATATTTTAGGCACAAAGAGTAGTTGGGAAGGAGAACAATGAATTGTAGACCAAGAAAAGGAGGGAAAGTGAAGGGGCTAAGAAAATCATGACGGTAAAGTTAATAATACAAAAAAAAATCAGGTACAATAACAAAAAGTTCAGTGTGCTCAGTAAAGTTCTGGACTTATTCCTTTGGCATCCAATACTGGTATTGGAGCTTGATAATTTGGGCTTTGTTGGGACAGGTGCTACCCTCTTGTCAGACGATTTGCAGGGGAGACAGCTGACAGCTGGAGGGACTTTTTTTTCCCACTTTCTCTCCTTGGACTAATGGGCCATCCATTACAAGTGGGGGCTCTGAAGTGGTCTCACTAGGTGACTGGCCTGTGAGTAGTATGTGGTTCTTTCTGTCCACAGGCCAGGTTGCAATTGAGACCTGAGGTAACACTGCCAGTTTGTACAAGATGGTCAGATTTGTTGTTTTCTCTAGGCAGCAGCTAAGTTGCACTACCACTTTGACTCTGTGTGGTCATCTTCTCCCCCGGCAAGGTGGGGTAGTTCACTTGTGAATACCATCCTCAGTCCCATGACACCAGCTCAAGACTCCACCTCAACCCCACATTGGGAGGTTGGCTTGTTACCCAAACCCTGCTCTCAGCCTTTGTGCCTTGCCCCCTCTCTGCTCACTGCTCGTCACTCTCAGTGTGTTACTTGTCTTTCCTTTGTTTAGAGTTTGGTTCCTAGCTTCATCCCCATTCTCTGAGGCAGGTTCAGCATTCCACCCCACCCTCTACTGTCACTGTTAGATTACAATTCCCTGTTTATGCTTTTCAGTTTTGCTGGAGCGGATGGGGGCCAATCTGCCCATGGGATGCACTGGATTATGTTTCTGGGGGTCAGTTTTTAATTTTTAAAAAGAGTTCTAGGTGATTTGTTCTCAATAAAAATTAAGGAAAAATCTGCTGACACAGGAGGGAAACGTGGAGACTGGTTTAGTAGGTTTTGGGGAAAGAAGGAGTCTAAGAAAAAAGATGAAGAATCAGTGATTCCTGAAAGTAAGTACCAAGTCAGGTAATTTCTTGTACACTGGTAAGGAAAAACTGCAAATTATATCTTCGCTTGCTCAGATATAACCATATATGGCAGGTTAATACATTCCTGTGTTTTTAACTAAAATAAAAATTTTTCTTGAGAAAAATTCTTTTGTCCAAAATTTGAAATGTTCTCATCATTTAGCATTCCTTATTATTAACTTTTATATGAATTTTTGGTGACAGTTAAGTTTTGAAATCTGTAGTGATTTTAACATCCTTATGTATAAACTGAATTTCCTTCATAGTAAACAGGCAAATACAGAATGTGTGCTTTTGTAAGCCCACAGAGTATATTAGAGGAAATTACCTGGCAGATTTTGCTTTAGCATTTGTGTGTATTAATTTTAGGATGCTTGTTACATTATTTGACTTTCTATCATATATGTAAAACTCAAGAAATTAAGTTACTGCCTTTTTCTTCATAGTTATTGATGGTCTCATGACTCCAGAGGAAAATGATAAACTCTTCACTGCTATTGGTTATAGTGAAAGCACTTACAACTTAAACTTTACTCAAACAGGTCATTATTAGAGTGGCTTAACAGGCATTTTGATTCATTTTATTGTATTTTGAATTGAGCTAAACAAATTATTGACTTTTTAAGTAACTAAGGGAAATAGTTTATCTTTAGTTTCTTCTTTACCATTTAATTGATGCTTTCAGTCAGGCCTTACCAATTAAAATTCTCTCTTCAACTTTAGATTTAATTGGCTTAGTGAGTGTGAATCTAACCAGGCAAAGAGACTTAGAGTGTTAAATCAATTCTTAAAAATTTTTTACGAAGTTTAACCCATATGTAAAAGAGTGACTAAATCTAAAATGTCTTGCTTATTTGATTGATTAAAAATGGAACAGATATGTAATTACTGTCAAGGTCAACATTTAGAATATTTTCACTATCACAGAAGCCCATCATTGCTTCTCCAAAGATAACCAGTACCCAGATTTTTATGGTAGTCTTTTCTCTGGTTTCACTTTCTTTTCTCCTACAAACATATGATTTGATTTTGCACATTTTTATCTTTCTAGAAAGAAACTCGTAAAATATGCACTCCCTTTTGTCTGCTTTGTTGGTGTGAGGTCTGTCTCTTGTTGCACTTGATGTATTTTGCTCATTGTCATTGCTATGGAGGATTCCATCATTTGAAAATACAAGAACTTACTTATTTCTCCTTTTGTTGATGAATATTGGGGTTGTTTCTATTTTTTATTTTTATGAATAATGCTGCTATGAACTTCTTATAAGTATCTTGTAGGCTTCATTTGTAAAATTTTCAGTGCAGTATCTATGAAGCAAAATTGCTAACTTTTAGCATAGGAGTATATTTCATATCAAATTCTACTAGTTTTCAATATGGGGAAACATTTCCATCAACAGTGTTGGAGGGCTCTTGTTGCTATATATCCTCACCAACACTTGGTATTATCATCTTTTATTTGAGACAAGGTCTCACTCTGTAGCCCAGGCTGGTCTTGAATTTGTGATCCTCTTGCCTCAGCCTCCCCAGTGCTGGGATGACAGGGATCGACCACCATAACCAGCACATCATCAGTGTTTTAGGCAAGCATTGTACCACTGAGCTGTAACCCCAGCTCCTGTCAGTCTTTTAAAGTTTAGCCGTTCTAAGTGGTGAGTATGTAATAGAATTTCATTATGATTTTAATTTGCACTTACTGGATGACTAAGCAGGTATTGCACTTTTTCATCTATCAATTGGCTTTTTAGGTATCCTTTTTTTGTGAGGGTCTTTTGAGTCTCTTCTTCACTATAAGGTTGTCTGTCTGTTTCTTACTAGTTTGGAGGAATTGTTTGTGCTGTGGACATGAGGCCTTTGCTATCAGATGTATTGTTAATCTTTTCTAATACAATGACTTGCCTTTTCATTTTTAGTTGTTTTGCATCTGTTCCTGGAACACACTTTTTTTTTCCCAGTGCTGGGGATAGAACCCAAGCTCTTATAGATGCTAGGCAACCACTCTTACAATTATCTGTATTTCTAGCCCTATTTTCATTCTCTAAATGGTATCCTTTGATGGGTAGATATTTTTAATGAAGTTTGCACCCATTTTTTGTTCTTAGTCATGTAGACCAAAGCACAGTTTTTGTACTTACATTTTTCTTTGCCTGGGATGCACTTATCCCATTTGAATCACTTCTTTACTTCCATCAGGTATTTGCTCAATTGTCCTCTGATTGGAAAGAACTGACTATCTAACACAAGATAGCAAGGTTCACTTTTCCCAACTCCCTAAAATGTGTGATTTATGAGCACAAGGATCAAGTTTAATGTGAAAAAACATAATGCAAATAAATTGTTTCAGGAATGATTACCAAAATATAGTAAGCCCTGTTATGTGCCTTATACTTTGCTTTATTTTCTTGAGATGGGGTGTTGCTATGCTACACAAGCTGACTTTGAACTCATGGGCTCAAGTAATCCTTTATTCAGAATCCTAAGTAGTTGGGACTACAGGATGTATGGTATCATGCCTCATGCTTTTGTATCCTGTCTCTAATCCTCACAAAATGGAGCTAACACAGACTGTTACTCTCACTTAGCTGATAAAATGGGAACTCAGAATGTCTCATGACCAAGGCTGGGTGGTTATAGAGGGTGGGTATAAGTGATGTTTGAACACAGTCCCAAAAGTACTGTTGAGAACAGGTGAGAGTGGAGGAGACCTATGTAAAGAGATGGAAGGCAGAGCAAAGTATGCTTTCAAGGGACAGCAAGTAAAAGATTGATTGCATTTTAAGACTTACCAAGTAGTTTTCTCCTTTCTCTTCAGAAAGGTGGTATCACTTTCCTCATCTTACAGATGAAAACGAGATTCAGTGACTTGCCCAAAGACAGAAACATAAATTCCTGAACTAGAACTCCACACCAGCTCTTCTGATACCAGATCCTGGGATCCTCCTGCAGTTATGAAACATCACTATGTATTTTCCATTCAAACCTCGCTTCTGATTGTATCTTACCATCCCTACCTTTATTTTTCTTCTATTTTAATTTCTTCACCTACTTCTTTGTATTCTATTTTCATTTGATCATATTGCACATATTTTTGTAAATTTGCTTAGAAAAGTTGATAATTTTTTCAATGATCCAGAAGATAAATGGACAAAAACTTTAGCAACCACAGAAAGGAAATTATAAATGAGAAAAATCACACAGCCACCTCCCCAACAACTCACCATTTTAATGCTCTGTGTTCCTTCCTAGGTCTGGGCCTTAGGAAATCACATCATTATCCATTTGTAACATTAAGAGATATATATTGCCAGGTGCTGGTGTCTCATGCCTGTAATCCTAGCTACTCAGGAGGCAGAGATCAGGAGGAGCACAGTTTAAAGCCAGTCCAGGCAAATAGTTCATGAGACCCTATCTTGAAAAACCCACCACAAAAAATTTGGGCAGTGGGAGTGGCTTGAGGTGAAGGCCCTGAGTTCAAGTCTCAATACTACAAAAAAAAAGATAACTTGTATTTGCTGGTTTTATTGAAGAATCCATCAGAAATATCTTTATGATGTTCTGTCTTCTTCAAGAGGATTTTTCCTTGACTGCATTCTGTCCTGCAAAGGGCCATGGCCATGGCCATTCCCACATGGCTAGACATTCAGATGGGTTCTTCCTTCCAAAGCTTTCTGAGAATAATAGACTGTTTTTTAGTACTGGAGTTGAAAAACTCAGGGCTTTGCTCTTGCTAGGCAGGTGTTCTAACACTCTACCACTTAAGCCACAAGTCTGGCCCACCAGAGACTCTAATGGTCTCCTTATCTAGTCCTTTCCATTCCAGGGGCATAGGTATTAGTATGTGTCATTTTGTGACCCCATACAAGGATCTTTATTCAGTTAATGGTATATCTTTTCCATTTCACCATGTTTGGCTCTAATGACAGCTAAATTCCTGGGACTTTTTTGGTTTACCTTATTTTGGAAGTACTGGGGTTTGAACTCAGGGTTTTGTATTTGCTCAGCAAGTGCTCTACAGTTTGAGCCATGCCTTCAGCCCTCCCCGGGTCTTTGTTATGTTAGTCACCCTGCCAACTGGCATCCTTTCTTCAACTAGGTATAGCATAAATAAAGAGGCTGAATACACTTCCTGGGAGGACAAGGATTCTGATCACAAATAGCACAGCACTACTATCATAACTAGTGCATAGTTTCCTGCTTATGACAGTTTCATGCTTTAAAACATTAGGTTCTGGCTTAATCAATAAGGTGCATAAGTTTCAACCCAAGGCTTTGGATCCAGTGTCTCTTTTCTCTTTTACCTAGAGAGGAAATGGTTCAGAAAAAAATGGCTGGGAGGAAGGCCATCTAGGAAAGTGGTTGTAGGTACACATGACATTGAGCCCTGCTCTTGCTGGATATGAGACTGCATAAATTATTTTTCCTTTACAAGCCCCAGTTTCTGCATTCCTACATTCTGTATAAGGTTGTTCAATAAAACAACAGTGGGTCAGGGTGTGGCTCAGTGGTACAGCTCTTGCCTAGTATATGCAAGGCCATGAATTTGATCCCCTGCACCACCAAAAGAGAAAGAAAAGAAAGAAAAGTAGAAATATAAAGTTTATGGAGCATTTATGTTACTAGAGGTTGGTTGTTTGTTTGGCAGCACTGGGGCTTGATCTCGGGGTCTCCCACTTGCTAGGTAGGCTCTCTATCACTTGAACCCCTCCATCAGCCCTTTATGAAGCATTAAATATGACATTTACCTAATATATAATCAGCAAATGCTAATATTATTAATGAGATAATCCCTTTGAAGTTATTTCAAAGCTTGTAATAACTTTGAAGGAAGTCAAAGTACTTCTTTTTCAAAAATATTACTGGGATTCCATGCTTGCTAGGCAGGCACTTACCACTTAAGCCACAATTCCAGCCTCATGGTGTACTTTGAGTGGAAATTAGGCACAAAGTAATAAACGGCAGAGATTAGAGTCTCAATGGAGGGTTTGTTTTCCACTTTCTCACAATGTGGTTTAAGAATCATGAAGAAAGCCAGACTCTCCTGCAGCTATGGGTTCAAATGAATGGACAACTGAAGAGTTTCCCACAAGTAATTAAGTTTCCTTGTGTCTTACCTTCTCTTCTGCACATTGACTCGCAGAAAACTGATGGCTTTGAAGAACCCTCTAGATGGAGATTGAATTTACAACCATGCTTATGAATGGCTTACACACATGATAGGCCATCAGCACAGTCCTTCAAATATCATGTCCAGGTGTTAGTGACATTTGCTCACTGGTGAAATATGATCCTGTCACAAAGGACTTGTGGAGAGACAAAAAGCATCGTGTGAGTTTTAATTTGAAATCAGCCAGTTCTATCCTAGGACATAAAGCAGGTTTGCTCTGCTTTAAAGAAGAGGTTTTTCCCATTAATCTGTAGGTGAGCCTGCTGAATCAGAGGGAAATTGTCCTATCAGAGACTCCTAGGGATGCCTCTGCCTGAGAGTTTGGCTATAAAGAGAATGGCTCCAGTGCCTGCACATAGACTGATATTTAGCCCATTAAATAAACATTTATTAGGCTGGAGAAGTGGCTCATGAAGAAGCATTGAAGAAGTGAAGCTGACCTCCTGTCTGTAGTGGACAGTGCTGTGTGGCTGCCAGCATTTCAGCTTCCTCACTAGTTCTTGGTCGTAGCCCTGCCAACCCTGGTTGTTCCTACAGCCCCTCAGACCCCAAGTGAACTGACATCTTGAGTTCTTTCCCTGCTTCTGTTTTTCCTTTCTTACTCTCACTCTTTTGCTTTCTCTTTTCTACATTATAAAATTAAACAAAAACAAACCCATGAAAACAAAAGTAAATAACATTAGAAAATGAAAAAATAAGAAATTAAGTAGAGGGAGGGATGAAAGGGGCTGTCTTCTCAAATGTGAAATCTGTTGTGTGTTGAGTTCTTATAGAGGCCACATCCATGGAAGGGATGAGAAGGAAGAAGGATGAGCTCTGAGAAGTGGAGGGGTGACACAGTCCCCAAATAAAATCAATGCACAAGAAGCTCCAAGCCTAAAGGAGCCTTCAGAGTTGTCCAGGGGGGGGCTAGATGGCCAGGCTTGGCATAGTCCTGCATTGATTATCCAGGTTATGGGCCAGTTGGGAAGGATGTGCCTGGGCTCCCACAGCTGAAGGGCAGAGCTCAGCTGGGTAGCATGGATTTCACTGCAGATCTGGCCCCACTGTGTCCACCCCAAACCTGAAAACCCCCAAATGTTAGCTTAAACAGAAAAACAATGGGAAAAGACTCAGACGTCTCAATAGCACAAAGTTCAGACTGTACAAAGTGATCTGCATGTATAATAAGTCTCTTCAAATTGAATGTTGCCAGGCATCGTGTTGCAGGCCTGTAATCCCAGCACCCAGAAGGCCAAGGCTCATGTGTTTGAGGTAGTGAACACAGTCTCAAAAACAAAACAAAACAAGCATAACATGTTTAAGAAAGGGTACAGTAAACAAAAACTGTTGTGTGGAAAATGGAAAAACCCTCAGGGAAAAATAGGAAAACTATCTTTGTCTCAGATCATGACATTACATCAAATTCTAGTTGGGCCCCACTTGATACTGAAATAATTCATTAGTGAATACAGGCAGGAAACATTTATAAAATAGTTTCAGGAATTATAACTAAGTATAATAGTGTGAGGATCATACATATTCCTAAGAAAGTAGATATTACCTTGGGAAATTTAAGTATATATCAGCACATTATATATTAACACAACATAATACATTACATACAACATTATTTCTTTATTTTAGTGTACTGGATGTCATCAATATGTACAATCATATCCAAAAAAATAAAATTTAGGTGTAAATATGAATGGAAAAATTCTATCAAGAATAATGATAATAGCCAGCTATTCAGTGTTATTTCTGCATCACATGAGATTTTATTTATTAATTTTATTCCTTATATTTTTAGTTTACATCGCAGTACTATGAAATAGTTACCATTTTTTCAGTCCTTTTCAGAAAACCATATAAATAGATTTTACCCTGAGGCATCAGGCTCCAATGGAAACCACTCTAAAATTCAGCCTCTTACATAGGGCAATTAAAATAGTAATCTTATTAGTGTATTTGATATAAAAGAGTTTTCATAAGAAGGAAAAAATTGGAGGAAGTTTTAACCAAGATCATCTGGAAATATGTCTCAAAGAGAAAAATGAAAAAAAAATTAGCTTATTTATGGAATAAAGTTCATGAATGATGATTTCAATTTATCAAAATTTGAAAACTGAAAACATGTTTCATAAACTTTTAGTAAAAATTTATAAGAAATAAATTTCATTTTCAAAATTAATTATGTATAATTCACATAAATTTGAATGCCCTATGATCATTTGAAGATGCTGTAAAACAGTGTATTAATGGTATAGAAAAAATGCTTTGCATAAATTTACACAATAAAATTAATATACATAAAATAGATTAACATAATTTATATTTTATTTTTATTTTTTTTGTTTGTTTTGTTCATTTATTCACATGTGCATACATTGTTTGGGTCATTTCTCCACCCTTCCCCCCACCCTCCACTTTGTTCCAGGCAGGTCCTGTTCTGCCCTTGTCACTGATTTTGTTGAAGAAAAGACATAAGCATAATAATGAAAACAAACCACTTTTGCTAGTTAAGTTAAGCACAGCTATACAGAAATATTCCTACTCTTGCTTTCATGTACCCATGTGTTATGACCCATGTTGACTCAACTCTAACTGATCTTTACATTGTTTCCTGATCCCCTGCTCATGATAACCTGTTGTTTTAAGATTTCTGTATTAGTTCTTCTGGAGTAGGGACATCACTTTCATGTTTTGGGTTTTCTACCTATTCCTATATTTCCTGTATGTGTTCTCCCCTTGTTTTGTGATCCAAGTCCAACCACACTGCTGCATTTGCCCTAGATCTAAAGTCCACATATGAGAAAGAACATACAATTTTTGGTCTTCTGAGCCTGGTGGACCTCGCTAGAATGATGTTCTCCAGTTCCATCCATTTACCTGCAAATGATAAGATTCCATTTTTCTTCATGGCTGAATAAAATTCCATGTGTACAAGTACCACATTTTCTTGATCAGTAGTGGGGCATCTTGGTTGTTTCCATAACTTGGCTATTGTGAGTATGCTGCAATAAACATGGGTATGCAGGTGCCTCTGGAGTAACCTGTGTTGCATTTCTTTGGGTATATCCCTAGGAGTGGGATTGCTGGATCATATGGCAGGTCTATGTTTAGATTTTTAAGAAGTCTCAAATTTTTTTCCAGAGTGGTTGCATGAGCTTGCATTCACACCAGCAGTGGAATAGCATTCCTTTTTCCCCACATCCTCACCAACACTTGTTGGTGGTGGTGTTTTTGATGATGGCTATTCTAACAGGGTTGAGGTGGAATCTTATTGTGGTTTTGATTTGCATTACCTTTATGGCCAGAGTTGGTGAGCATTTTTTCATGTATTTTTGGCCATTTGAACTTCTTCTTTTGAAAAGGGTCTATTTAGTTTAGTTGCCCATTTATTAATTGGTTCATTGATTTTAGGAGAGTTTAGTTTCTTACATTCCCTATATATTCTGGATATCAGTCCCTTGACTGATGTATAGTTGGCAAATATTTTCTTCCACTCTGTGGGTGGTCTTTTTAGTTTAGAGACCATTTCTTTGTTGTGCAGAAGCTTTTTACTTTTATGAAGTCACATTTAATCATCCTTTCTCTTTGTAGTTGGGCTGCTGGGGTTCTATTGAGAAAGTCTTTGCATATACCCATTACTTCCAAAATGTTTCCTACTCTTCCCTGTACCATCTTTAGAGTTTGGGGTCTGATATTAAGGTCCTTGATCCATTTTAAGTTGCTACTAGTACAGGGTGGTAAAAATGGATCTAGTTTCAGTTTTTTGCAGATAACTAACCACTTTTCCCAACAACATTTGTTGAAGAAGCTGTCTTCTCCATCATATATTTTAAGCACTTTTGTTGAAAATAAGGTGGGTATAGTTGTGTGGATTCATATCTGGGTCCTCTGTTCTGTTCCACAGGTCTTCATGTCTGTTTTTGTGCCAGTACCATGCTGTTTTTATTGATATTGCTTTGTAATATAGTTTGAAGTCAGGTATTGTGATACCTTCAGCATTGCTCTTTTTGCTGAGTATTACCTTGGCTATTTGTGGTCTCTTGTGTTTCCAAATGAACTTTAAGATAGATTTTTTCAATCTCTGTGATGAAAGTTATTGGGATTTTGATGGTAATTGCATTAAACATGTAGATTGCTTTCAGTAGTGTAGCCATTTTTACTATGTTGATTCTACCAATCCATGAGCACAGAAGACCTTTCCATCTTCTGTAGCCTTCCTCAATGACTTTCTTCAGGAGTTTGTAATTCTTCTTGTAGAAGACATTCACATCTTTTGTTAAATTTACTCATAGGTATTTGATGTTTTAGGCTACTGGGAAAGGAATTGTTCCATGTATTCCTTCTCAGTTTGTTCATTGTTGGTGTATAGAAAAGTTAATGATTTTTATAGGTTGATTTTGTATCCTGCCAGTTATTGTAGCTGTTTATGGTGTCTAGGAGTTTTTGGGTAGAGTTTTTTGGTTCTTTAAGGTAGAGAATCATATTGTCTGTAAATAAGGATATTTTGAGAGTTTCTTTACCTATTTATATTCCTTTTATTTCTTCTGCTTGCCTAATTGCTGTGGCTATAAATTACAGTACTATGTTGAATAGGTTGGGGATAATGGGCATCCTTGTCTCATACCTGCTTTTAGGGGTAATGGTTTCAGTTTTTCACTGTTAAGTATGATGTTGGCTGTAGGTTTGTCATATATAGCTTTTGCAATGTCGAGGTTCATTCCTTCTATTCCTAGTTTTCTTAGAACTTTTATCATGAAGTGGTATTGAAACTTATCAAAGGCTTTTTCTGCATCTATTGCGATGATCAATTGTTTTTTTTTCTTTGCTTCTATTTATGTGCTGTATTACATTTATATACTTGCATATGTTGTGCCACATCTGCATCACTGGGATGAAGCCAACTTGGTTGTAGGTAATGATTTTTCTGATTTGTTGTTGGATTAGGTTTGCTATTATTTTATTGAGGATTTTTGCATCAGTATTCATTAGGGAAATTGGCATGTAGTTCTCCTTTTTGGTAGTGTCTTTTTCTGGTTTGGGGATAAGAGTAATATTGGCTTCATAAAATGAGTTAGGCAGTGTTCCTTCCCTTTCTATTTCATGGAACAGTTTAAGACTTTTTAAAAGTCTGATAGAATTCAGCAGTGAATCCATCAGGTCCTGGTCTTTTCTTTTTTGGGAGGCTCTAGATGGTGGTTCAGTTTTATTTTGTGCTATAGATCTATTGAGGTGATTAATATCCTCTTGTTTCAGTTTTGGGTGGTTGTAAGTTTCTAGAAATCTGTCCATTTCTTCGAGATTTTCAAATTTATTAAAGTAAAGTCTCTCAAAGTAGTTTCTGATATTTCCTGGATATCCGTGGTGTTTGTTGTTATCTCTCCTTTTACATTTCTGATCTTACTGATTTGGGTTTTTTCTCTCCTCATTTTAGTAAGGTTTGCCAGGGGTCTGCCAATCTTATTTATTTTTTCAAAGAACCAGCTTTTTGTTCCATTGATTCTTTGTATGGTTTTCTTTTTGTTTCTATTTCATTGATTTCAGCCCTTATCTTAATTATTTCTTTCCTTCTGCTTGTTGTGGGATTTATCTTTTCTTGGTTTTCTTAGGAGTTTGAGCTGTAGTGTTAGGTCATTGATTTGAGATCTTTCTGTCCTTTTGTTATATGCACTCATGGCTATAAATTTTCCTCTAAGGACTGCCTTTTCTGTGTCCCATAGGTTCCAGTAGGTTGTATTTTCATTTTCATTAACTTCCAGGAACCTTTTAATTTCCTCTTTTATTTTATCAGTGACCCATTCATCGTTGAGTAAAGTGTTGTTCAGCTTCCAATTGTCTGTGTGTTTTTTACTGCTGCTTTTGTTGTTGATTTCTAGTTTTAATGCATTGTGGTCAGACAGAATGTGTGGGATTATTTCTATTTTCTTATATTTGATGAAGCTTGCTTTGTGCCCTGAGATATGATCAATTTAGGAAAAGGTTCCATGAGCTGCTGAGATTTGTATATTGTGCAGAAGTTGGATGAAATATTCTGTAGACATCAGCTAGGTCCATTTGATCTATGGTGTGATTTAGTTCTAGGATTTCTATACTGATTTTTTGTTTGGATGACCTATCTATTAGTGAGGGGGTGTATTAAGGTCTCCAACTACCACTGTGTTGGAGTCTATATATGTTTTTAGGCCCTTCAGAGTATGTTTGATAAAATTGGGTGCAATTGATGTTGGGTGCATATAGGTTGATAATTGCTATTTCCTTTTGGTATATTTCCCCTTTTATTAGTATGGAGTGTCCTTCTTTATCTCATTTGATCAAAGTAGGTTTGGAGTCTACTTTGTCCGAGATAAGTATTGCTACCCCTGCCTGTTTTCAGGGACTATTGGCTTGGTAAATCTTCTTTCAGCCTTTCACTCTCAGACAGTGCTTATTTCTGTCGATGAGGTGGGTCTCCTGTAGGCAGAAGATTGTTGGATCTTCCTTTTTAATTCAGTTTGCCAATTGGTGTCTTTTGATGGGAGAATTTAGTCCATTAATATCCAGTGTTAGTATTGATAAATACGTGGTGATCCCTGTCATGTAGTTGTCTTTGTTGATTAAGGGTTTGATTGTGTGTAGCTGAATCTGTGTTACTCTTTACTTTCTTGCCTTTTATTCTCCTGTGGTTTGTTATTGCCTGCCCTTTCATGGTTTTGTTTCCTTTCATTTTCTATGTGCAGAATTCCTTGGAGAATCTTTTGTAGTGGTGGCTTGGTGGTCATATATTATTTTAGTTTCTGCTTATCATGGAAGACTTTTATTGCTTCATCTATTTTGAATGATAGATTTGCTGGGTAGAGTATACTAGAGTTGAAGTTATTTGTATATAATTTGCATAAATTTGAATGCCCAGTAATCATTTGAAGATGCTGTAGAGCAATATATTAATGAGATAGAAAACATGCTTTGCATAAATTTACACAATGAAGTTAATATACATAAAATAAATTAATACAATTTTTAAATGGTTGTGATTTAAATTTAGGATTGTAATTGTTGTTTTTTTCCTTGCTTATTAGCAATATTTTCACATGAAATGCAGGATTTACTTTCCTATGGGAAAAATAAAATTTACTTTTCAATAATTATTTTAAATGGTGAAAATATTAGTATATTGTGTTACTTATCAAAAGATAAATTTATTTGCTTTTATATTTTATAAATATGCTATTTATGTATATATTTCACATAGATTATATTTATATACTATATGTGATCTGCCTTATTTACACTATTTTATATTTAAAGTAGGTGGATGTGTTTGACTTCAAAAACTCCTATCAGAGATATGTATCATTTTACATGATAAATTATGAAGGTAGAAGACGAAAATGTATGTATTCAAATGGTTACAATAATATCGTTTTTATTGCAAGAGGATATTCAGTTCATTAGTTTTATTCCTTTAAATAATAAGTCAAAAGCGAATAGAATTTTGGAGAATTTTTTAAATACAAAAATATCTTAAGTTATCTCAAAATCAACGAAAGTGATGGCAGGTATGATGGTCTTCATTCTCGAAGTAACTGTCTTTCTTTGAAGCACTCCATAGATGAAATAAACCTCCAGGAAGTAAAGCTCAACAAGTCTATAATTTAGCAAGTGGGATGTGGTAGTGTTCTATGCATACATTATGTTTCAAGAAGCTGCAGATACCATGGTACTGTTTGATTTGTCAATACGATATCCTTCACAAACAGAAAAGCTCATATGTCATAGGTATGCTCTCATTAAAATGTGTGGAATAAATATTTGAAACTCAAGTTTTTGCTAAAGTGCATATTCTAGCCCATGTCAGTAAATATCATCTTTGAAACTGCAAGAGAAACAAAGTAACAAAAAAATTCATCCCAATAACTAGAATAAATGCAAACTTATGTATTATTTCTTATATTCTAAAATATGATTAACATGTCATTCATAGCCAATGTTGAATTTTTGTTTTTTCTTTATGTCATGAAAAGTAATAATGACATCTTTTATTTTTTAAAAAATGTATGTTCCTTAGAATTCAATAATTAATAAAATTCATACATTTCTCAAATACCAGTATTCAAGTTACAAACTTTTATCTCCAAAGAAAAGTAATGTACTTTAGAATAAATGCATTTTCTACACTGACTTGATTAACACCTGCACAAATATGTTTATTTATCATGAACTATAAAGACCTAGGGAATGCACTGTGAGGATTACCAAGAAGTCTCTGTCTTGGAAATTATAATGAACATTAAACCATTATTATACTAGCTGAGAAAGAGGCTGAAAGTGACAGAGGACAGCAGAGAAGTAACAGAGAACATTGTGACTTAAAACAGAATAAACTTATTACCATAGTTTCTGTAGTTTAGAATCTGATAGGCTCAGTTGGGCCCTCTTGTTGGTATCTCACAGAGCTAAATCAAGCTGTTGGCAGTCCCACGTTCCTTATGGGAATCTCTGGAAAGGAATGCACCTGCAAGCTTATTTACATTGTTTCCTGAATCAAACTGTTAAGATATGGAACTGAGGTCTTTGTTTCATGATAATGATGAGATGGACTTTGCACCTGTCCACACTCATTCTCACGCTTCCAAGGCAGGTCAAATCCCTTTCATACTTTGAATTTCTCTAATGCTCTCCTCTTCCATGTCTCACACTCAAGCTGGACTCTTGCTTTTAAGGAGCCTATATTAGGTCCTACAGATAATTTGAAATAACCTTGTCCCTCAACACCACAAAAGGAAAAGAAATTGTGTGTGAGTCTAATTCATACAGTACATTCAAGAAGAATTCTATATATTTCTAAGTGTCTTGGCTTCTTTAAAGCTGTTCCCATTTTTTATTTTAGAAATTACAAATTTAACTTAAGCAACAATAAGAAGTCATATTAAATAAGAAAGAAAATCAAAACTCTTGTATAGAATTTGATCTTTTTTTCTTACACCAATAATATTATCTATAAAACCAGAAATGACATTAAAAAATACTCATTTCAAATTCATGTTGGATTACAAATGTGTAAAATCTTTCTTTGTGATACAAAGTAAGTTTGCAAAATTCAGTTAGGTAGAGTTAAATGTGACAAATAAATTAGGATTGCAAGGGATTCTCCTGATGGGAAAAATACTTGTTTAAGCTTTGTGTATTGGGAATTAATCAAGTGAGTTCTTTTCCCTTCTCAAATATTATGGATTGATACAAAATGTAACTGTTCCAAGTCACTGACTCCCTGACTTATTAAAACACTTGCTCAAAGAAGTCCCTTTGCCCAGCAGGGCCCCACATGGTCCTCCTGAGGATGACCCTCTATGCTCACAGCTTTAAGGAGCTGGTACTGTTCCTGATGGCCAAGGAGCCACTGCTGGGAGACAGCGAAGCCATAGAGGAGGTGTACCACCCAGCAACCTGGCGTCCCTGAAGGGGCTGGAAGTCCACCTGAAGGAGACGCTGTCCCCGGACAAGGCAGGTCCCCCAGCAATGCCTACAACTCAGGCATTATCACTGTGTGAAGAGTCTGCTGCTGGCCAACCTGCAAGAGGCGGCCACCCCCTAGGACCGCGGCTTCCTGCAAGCCTTCAGCCTGATGCATTCCGACTTTGCCAGGCTGCCCTGGCTCTATGAGGTGACGATCAGGAACGCGTCCAAGACATGTAGGCCTGCTCAGTAGACATACTTCCAGCACCTGGCGCCCGCGGCCCGGGGCTCAGTCTTCCTGAACCCCCAGGACGACCCTTCAGCCTCGCGGCAAAGCCAGGCAAGGCTGCTGAAACACGGGGTGAACCTGCTATGAACTGCTCCCCCGCTGGGCCCCCACAGCCAGACAGGACGGGACAAGTGTCACCAATGGACGTGAACCTGCTGTGACCTGCGCCCCACCCCACTCCCTGCATGGCCTGGCCAGGACAAGTGCAGGACAGGGGCATCTGTGCCATGGGAGAGGCCCGGCTTGTCTTGCAGCACAACCATTCCAGAGATCATGCTTGAGGTTTCCACACTTTGTGTATGGACTGGGATGTGTAACAAGGCCGTGCTTTGGGATCAGCAGACAGCGGGGTCCATAGAACTTGACGCACCTGGCCTTACCGGACTGGTGGTTCGAGCCCAGTGGTGTCCCGGCCATGCTGAGTCCAGGGAGACCATGTGTCCTGCCTGAACTGGGTTGCAGTGAGTCGGAAGTCACCTGTGGGCTTTGTGAGGAGGCGGGTCTGCCACCAGGCTTTGGCGCTCAGGCTTGGGGTTCCCCACTGAGGCCTGGGAGGTTAGGGACATATGACACAGGCTGAGGCAGAACTCTGGTTTGTGCTTCCAAGATCTGTTCAGAGCCTCAGTGTGGTCCTGCAAGGGTCAGGTCACAAATCCCCAGACAGGGCTAAGATGTGTGTCCTGGGGTGAGGTGTGTGTGTGTGTTGAGGTGAGGGGACTTAGCAGCTTTCCCTCTGAGTGAGGTCCCTAGGTGTGTGTCCGCATGGTCGGGCAGGCTGTGTGAAAACAGTGGTGCTTATTGGCATTCCTAAGTCCGCAGGGCAAATCTGTCCTGCGGGACAGCATCAGAATTGCAGTTTCTTGGTCCCTGAGAGCTCTGGCTGCCATGAGCATCAAGGGGGACCCATGTCAACTGGCAGTGAGGTGTGTGGCATGGTGTCTTCCTTGAAACAAGTTTCCAAGGCCTAAAAATAAAGTGACAAAACTGCCACAAAAAACCAACCAAACAAACAAAAAATCCAAAGTCTTTGTAGGAGTGGTTCAGTTTTGTCATAAGCAGGAATTCCACAAAATCCTGGACTCAGAACTTCTAAAGACCTTAGTTTCATCATTTCATTTGTGCAGTTATGCTTCTTAACCAACAAGTTATATGAGGTACAATGAATGGTTAAGTACTGCTAACAATAGCTATTTATAGATGCTCCGCACAACACAATACTGTTCTCAATATGTCCATCCAGGACATTTCGCGTCTACTAGTAACTGCATGTCATAACCCACTAATAACATGTGAAATCATAGGTTCTAAACATAGATAGAATATAATTGTGAAGTCTTAGAATTCATGAAATAATGTAAGGATATGTGTTGCTTATGAGTATTTTTTGCTTTAGTGTGTATCCATGTGTGTATTTGAATACTGAGTCTTTATGTATAATATAAACTATGGCCAAAATGCTAAAAGAGAAATAAACAGGACTCTCTATGAGGTAAAAATATATTTGATCAGCTAATTTTCTGAAAACTAAGATAAAAATGGTAGTTTTCAAATTAATGTGAGCTTAAATTACATATTAACCCTATTGATTAGCATTTTTATTTGCATTACTCATTAAAGCAGAGTACAGGTGAAAAGTGATTGCTAGAATCTCTGAGGAATTTCAAGAAATTTTAACTAGAGATTATAAAAAAAGATTCTTTGATAGGAAAAGCTAAAAATACTATGAGCTTACTTGAAACTACAGGGTGAATTCAACTCTGATACATTTGTTACATTGTAAGAACTTTTGTAAATGCTACAATGTACAGCCACCCAGCATAACAATAAAAAATAAAAGTATATAGCAAAAAATACATAGAAAAACAAGCAAACATCACAGCTGGCCCATCAATATTTAAAGTTGACATGGCTTCAGAATGGCCTATGTAGTTCTGTTACCTGTCTCAGAAAATCTTATTTTTGCTACATGATTTACACTGTGTAAAAATAGCCTTTTGTGCTATTTTTCCATTTCCCTCTGTTGGTAACTGAACTATAAAACCTCCTGACTGCTTTTGTAATATGAAATCAGAAATGTCATAAATTTAGGATTTCCTTTTGGGGAAAAGCATCTACAGTCCCTAAGGAATCCTAAAACTACCCAATTCCACAAGATGTAAATCTTTCCACAAATCCACTTTTTAAAACTCCTTAACAATTCTTACTGAACTATGATTCATCTTTATAAATTATTTAACCTAAGAAAATAAGATCGTTATATATTTCTTTCATATGCACTTCAAAACTTTATTTTGTTTCATAAATCCATTAAAGTACCTCTATATTGAAGGCAGAATTAGGGATAATGTTTTAGGAGGTACTAGAGTTTGAACTCAGGGCTGTGCTTTTGCAAGACAAGTTTTCTCTGACTTGAGTCACAATCCCAGTTCATTTTTCTCCTTTAGTGTTTTTTTTTTAATAAGGCCTCACATTTTTGCCCAAGGCCAACCTCACACCATGATCTTCCTACCTGTACCTCCCAGTGGCTGGGATTGCAAGCATGTGCCAACACACCTGTCTGGGGATAAATCTTTTATTTAGTAAAATGTACTAAACAAGTACAAGATACTGAAAATGTAATAATAAACCAAAATGACTTAAGCTTTGCTTTTGTGAGGTTTAGTTTGTGGGGTTAAGGGTATAATTGGAGACAGCCTGGAGACTGAGGAAGACAGGATTATCAAACATGAGTCCCACTTTTCCCTTATGCATTGAGAAATACTAGAGGAAGACAGTGTGGGAGGAAAATAACATGAGTTTGTTTGCAAATACTAAAGTTGAAATGTGTTCACGGCTTTTAAATGGAAATATAAAGTAAAAATTGAGGAGCTAAGATGGGAAATAATCACTGAAGATAAAATCTTAAATTATTGATGTGTTGAAGAGCTATCACCAATGAGATATTTAAATGAGAAACAGAGAGCAGGAAGAGAAAAGGTCTTCAGTGTGTGTTTTGAGGAGCTCAACATGCTCATGAAAGCTATAAAAAGAAATCATTGCACATGTTCGATGTGAAAACACAAATACACAATAGCCCTCAGCATGTTAATGCTGCTGAATTTAGGGTTTGTTTCATTTTGGCTTGTAGTAAGGCTATTTCCAGGTGTCTCTCACCTATTTTGTGAGCTTTAGGAAGCTTAGTGTCTTGTTTGTCTGTGATAGGATTTTAATGCATAGGTTTTTTGTGGAAATTTAATTGAGTTAACATGTAATTTAGTCCACTTCTAATATATGCTTGAATGCAACCTAAATATTTTTTGAGCCATAGATTAATTGCAAGAATTAAGTAAAGTAAATCAATCACTTCATGTTCCACTTTCACCATTTATAGGGAAGAGTATAACAAAACAGTTAACTTATTATTGACTAATATATATTACAAAAATACCTGGATTAGTACCAGGTGATATTGTCAGGGAGATAATGAAGAACACTTTGTCCTGGAAAGCATGTTCTGCTAATATCTAGCTGGTTCCTACTTTCCAACTCTTGAAGCACTTGATGTTGGAACCCAGCTGCTGTACTTTGAGGAAACCTAAGCACCATATTGCAAGGCATGTCATGAGGCAATCTCATACATGGAAAGGAACAAGCCAACCATTCCAGCTTAGTCCCCAGTTAACAGACAGCTAGCACCAAATTACTGAAGTGAGTGAATCATCAAGTAAACTATGCTAAAGTGTGGGTTAGAGCTGACATGACCCACCTCCACTGAGTCCTGCCTAAATTACAGATCTGGACAAAATATCTTGTCATTTTAAATATGTGAAAAGAGCACATGAGATAAAAATTAATGCTTACTTCTGTTAAAGTTGCAATGGAAAATGTGTTTTGCTTCTTTCAACACAGGTTTCCTAATCACAACATCCCCTCAATGTCTAAATTTTGGAACACTCCAAGGGAAAATTTGGGCTACCACAGCAGGTATGCACATCTAGAACCCCTGACTCATGGCACTCTAGAAGAGGGAGTGGAAGAAGAGAAAATTGCCTATGAGAATCACTTCAAAGAAGCCTACTGACTGATGAAAGATTCTCCCTGAAACCTCACAATTTATAGTAGTCATATTAGCCTAAAATAATGAAGCTAGAAAATGATATGATAAACAACAGAAACACAGAGGAGCATGTTTACATAAGTAACATGTAGTAATTTCATCTCACCGCATTAAATATACCCACGATAACCATAGATAATGATGATTATGTGTTCTAACCATAGAAGTTGGAAACAGAGGGTCAATTAGAGGAAAAATTGTGTGTGTATGTATATGTATATGAGCATTGTCACTATCACTGCTCAAATTGTCACATGAAAACATGGGATGAAATGAAGATAGATGAAAGTCAATGCCTCTAGAGATCCAGTGTTCATGACATTTAGTTCCTGAGGGGACCTTATTAAATTAAAGTAATCAACAAAAAATATTTTCTAACTGGTGTGAAGTGATATCTCAATATATACTGATTTTCATTTCCCTGAAAATAATGTTAAGCACCTTTTTGTATACCAGTCCGTCCACTTGTAGCTTTACTTTGAAGTTATATCTATTCATGTCTTTTGTCCAATTGAGTAAAAAAGACCTTTTAAGGTGATGGATATGTGTATTACCTTGATGGTGGTGATGACTTCATACATCCGTGTATATAGCTAAACCTGTCAAATTGTATACATTAAATAAGTGCAGTTTTTATATATAAATTATGCCTTTAGCATCTATAAAAAGAAAACAATAAAATAAAAGCCAGACAGGGCGCTGGTGACTCACTGCTGTAATCCTAGCTATTCAGGAGGTGAAGATAAGGACTGCAGTTCAAAGCCAGCCCAGGTAAATAGTACGTGAGACCCTATCTCACAAAACCCTACCACAGAAAAGGGCTAGTGAAGTGGCTCAAGGTGTAGGCCCTGAATTCAAGCCCCAGTATCACAAAATAAATTAAACACATAAATGCCAATGCATAGTTACATTAGACAGTGCCAAAACATATTTTATTTTTATTTCACAATCCATCTATTCTCTTTCAACTATTCTTGTCATTAGAGTTCCTAAGTCATTGTAAGTATCATTTACAATGTCAGTCATGCTGTCTTAGTATCAGCAACCAAGAACAAAATGTAGCTGTGAAAAAGAAAGGCATAGTTCTGCAGATCCCATGCACTGACGAGGGTATCCACTGTGAAGAAGGACTGTACATTGTCAGAGTCTGATGCATTATTATATTCAGACTTCTTCAAATGAATCAGTTAGCATATGCTTGTTTTGCATCAGGAAATAATCAATTACTTATTGGAGATTAACTCTAATTCAGGCATTGTTCTTAGCATATTACAAATTTATTTAGCAGCCACAGTTAGTAATAATTTTAAGAAATGTGTAGAGATTGTGAAATGAAAACTCAATATGGTTTTCAATAAATTTTACTTTTAATTTTTTTATCATTATTGTTGTACTGGAGGTACATTATGATATTTACAAAAGTTTTTAAAATATGTCATAGTTGAATTCACCCCCCTCATCAATCTCCTTTATCCTCCCTCTCCCATTCCTGGAATAGTTCCAACAGGCTTCCTTTTTCCACTTTCACACATGAGTATATCATATTTCCACCCTATTCACCCTCCTACACCCTTTACCTACATCCTCCCCCCATCCTCAGGAGCCAAACTCCAGACAGGACCTGTCTTACCTTCCTGTTCTCCATTTTTGAAAAAGGACATTTTTGTTTGTATAAGATGGCTATACAAGGAGTTTCATTGTAACATTTTCATGTACATATGTATTATAACCCGAATTTGTTCATCTCCTCTATTTTTCTCCTTTCTACCTTAGCTGCCTTCTTACAGTGATTTCAACAGGTTTAAAATTTCTATATTCATTGTTGTACAGAAAATACATCAACCATATTCTCCGTCTTAACTTCCTTCTTTCACCCTCCTGAATATTGTAAAGAAAACTTTACAAATTAATCTATAAATTTAGTGAAATACAACACTAACAAAATCTAAAACTCTAAATGTTGTAGGAAATAAGCAGATTAGAATAGAAAATATTTTGCACTAAGTGTTCTAGTGTGAGATTACAATAGATTGACATGCAGTTCTAAGAACAATAGTTGAGATTCCCAGTGTCCTTTACTGTGTCTCCTAATAATAACCTCTTGCAATGATGGGGACTGAGCCCTTCACACATTAACCATTAGGAGCCATACAATACGCAAAGCACAGCATCTGTCTTGCTGATGACCGAATTGTTGAACCTTCACATTCATGTCCACTGCCCTCCACTAACCATGACAACCCCAGACACCTCTGACAACAGCTAACCTACTCTTCATTATTTCAAGAATGATATATAAATGGAATCACACAGCATCTAATCTTTTGTGATTGTTCTTCACTTCATATAATTCCTTAACAATTTATTCAAGTTGTTGTGTGCATCTAGTTTATGGGCGAAGTAGTACTCCACTGTATGGAAGTACCACAGTTTGTTTAACCATTCACCCATTGTCTAGGAGTCCAATTGCTAGGTCACATGATTGTTCTATGCTTACTTTTTTTAAAGAAATTTTCAAATTATTTCTCAGAGTGATGTATCGGCTCACATTCCTACCAACAATGTTTGAATGATCCAAGTTCCACAAATCCTTACTGAAATTAATGTTCTCCTAAATTCTCACTTGAGCCATTTTAATAGGATGCAGTGATATTTTGTTGTGAATTTAATTTGCATTTCCCTGATGGCTGATGGTGCTTAAACATATTTTCATGACGTATTTGTTCTCTGTATATCTTTGTTGAAGAGTGACTTCACATGTACTGCTCATGTTCTACTTGGATTTGTGGGTTCTAACTATTGAACATTGACAGCTTTTCAAATATTTTGTATGCTAACTTTTATCATATGTGTGACTTATGACTATTTTCTTGGAGTTTGTAGTTTGTCTTCTAAATCTAATTACAGACACTTTGTCACGGCAAACTTCTAATTTTAATGAAGTGGATTTTCTCTCTAAGGAGTATATTATTTTCAAATTTAAGATCTCTGCCTACACATCTATTCTGAGGATTTTATTTGCCTCTTTTTTCATTTTAAAAAGTTATGCAGTTTTATCATTACACATGAGTCCCTCTCTGTTTTGAGTTCCTCAGCCCCACCATGATGTATACTTGCTCCAGCAATTATTGAAAAGCTCATGTTACTTCACTTGAACTGCCTTTTCACCTTTCTAAAAATAGTAAGTTGAACTTTTTCCTGTGGGTCTATTTCTGGGTTTTCAGTTCTGTTACACTGATTTTTTCTTAAATCTGTGCCTATACTGGAACTATCAGTTCTACAGTTTTGATTAGCATACAGTTTTGTTGCAACTTAACAGTTTTTAAAACTGGGTACAGTGAGACCACCCACATTTTATTCTTTTTCAAAATTATTTTACCTATTATAGTTTATCTATGTTGCCATATAAATTTAACTTTTCTGCATTTTTTTAAAAGTTCTAACATAGAAATTGAACTTTTCATAATGTATCACTTATGAAAGTGATATCATTACTCTGTCATGTTTTCCAATCCGCGAACACAGAATTTTTCTTTTTTATTTGTGCACTATTTAATTTTAAAGTAATTTTATAGGTTTTAGCACTCAAGACATTTACAAATTTTTGTTAGTTTCATACCTATTTATACTATTTAAAAATAACTTTAGGCTGAGTGCCAGGACCTCATACTTATAATCCTAGCTAGATGGAAAGAAGAGATCAGAAGTTTAAGACCAGCCCAGGTAAAATGTTACAAGATCCTATGACACTGAGGTTGAGTGAAAATTGGGGAAATATTTTTTTACAGTCTGATAAAGTGTATTCATCTTTGCTTGGTGTAGGTGAACATTGAAAACATTGGGAAATATGGCTGCCTTGCTACCTTGTCCTATGGCTAGAGGGACCAGGACTTTGCAGAGTATTTTCTTTGACCCCTGACATTTTGGTTGCCAGGGTCTTCATCTCTCTATACAGGAAACATGAGACAAAAGAAAGTCAATAACCTCCACAGCATGTCCTTTCTTGATTCCGCAGGGCCCTAAACATTTGAATTTCTTGTCTTAATTTTTCAGACACTTTTATATACAATTTGCATACAGTGTCTAGAGTTTTATTTATAATTAACATGACATAAAAGGAAATATGTTTCCTAGAAGCAGAAGACCAGACAGACAATTCTTAGAGTGCAGCTATCTCTGTCTACGACTATCAAAAATGCTATGTCTTTCTTGTTTTCTCTTCAACAAACTTGGAGAACAAGAGGGCAAAACAGGCTCTGCCTGGAAGCTGGGGGATATGGGGGAGCCATGAGAGGATTAGGGGACAGGGGGTACAGGTGGCCCAAACAATGTATATACATATGAATAAATAGAAAAACAATAAAAATGTACAATATTGTGATAATTGCTTAGTCAAATCAAGGTTATGCTATTATTTGAACAAGCAAAGGTCAGGCTTATGGAGCAATAAATGAAAAATAACTAAACAAACAAACCCACTTATTTGTGATAAAAGAAACATCACATTCATTTGGCAAAGAATAGATTACTTAAATAATGCTATTTGAATGATAACTTATGACTTACTGAGAGTTCAGAAATTCAAGCCACCAATAAGAGTTCTATTTCTGAATAATCTATAATGAACTAGAAATAATCAAGTTTGCATGTGAAATAAAAAATGATGTGCTATTAAATTATAAATGAATTCTAAACTAAATATGAGAAGAGATAATAAACATTTTATACATTGACAACTTTCAAAGGGAAAAGAATTTCCAAATTAAATAAAAGTGGCATATTTAGATTTTATTATGGTTATATAAATGGTCTGCATTATATTGTTTTCTACTTTTTAACTTCTACAAGAGTTACACTATTATAAAAATATTAACATAGCTGATTTTATAAACCTCTAATCAAATACTAATCCTGAAGCTCATTTGTTGTATATATAACTACATCCTCAATGCTTTTCATGGTATCTGAAAATTAATGTTTTGGTATCAGAGTGTTGGGGAAAACTTTAGGTAAAGAAGTAAAAGTGTAAAACTATGTGCTAGGGTAGTTTATATAAATATAATTTTTATATGTATACCACAATTTAAAGTTGCATGTGGTTTCAGGAGATAATTCTTAAATGCCTATTGTTGGCAACATGATTGTCACTCACAATATTTTCTTTAATTCTCTTGAAACACCAACAAGAATGTTTCATTATTTCATTTTATATGTGAGAAAAGTAAAACAAGAGGATGATTAAAAAATTCCTATAATGTTGTCAAATTATTAATAGCAAACTAGGTTTTATCTGTTAGGTCATCTAATTTCCAAACTCAGAAAGTTAAAAAACCACTAAACCAGAACTAAGATGTAAAGATATTTGTAAAGTATATTTTATGAATGACTTAATGTTTTAAATTTTCAAATCAAGCTTTTATTCAATTTTAAAATTCATCTTTGAACTTCTAAACTTTTTTGTATTGCATGAGGATGAGGTGGGCATAGGTTTTCCAGAGCAAAAAAGCATCTTCTTTGCAATGGTATGAAGGACAACCTGTAGAAGGTCTTGTTTTAAGTCACAAGTTTTAGGTTACTGTCATCAAGATGGCTATTGCATTTACACTGAAAATTATTTTTTCAGAAACCATTGGAAAATAAGATTCTTTTTTCTCTTTTTACTCCTACTATGACCTAGTACCACTGTTTGTTTGTTCTTCACTTGTTTTAATTTTGTGGTTGAAATGAAAACTGAGCCACTTTGCCAGTTACATTGGGGCTAGTAATTTAGGAAGGAGTTGATTATGTTCTGTGATAGAGCTACAAATATTTTGACACTACAATTGAAAACTTCTAAGGGATTGTAATGCAATATAAATCTGAATCCGTTGTAAGTGATTTGTACCTGTCTATTCCTACAGCTTTCTAGGAAAATTGCAGTGGTAGTGTTTTCTGTTTAAGAGTTTTGATATTTCCCTTTCTGGAGTGGTATTAATATTGTATTATATACATGATTAGCTTATATAATAGTGATGCATATCTACTTCAATTACAGCTATTTATTTGCTGGGATATATTTTTAAACAATCAGTAAATTTTAAATAAAATATGAGTTATTTTTTTAAATGTTAAAATGAAGCATGAATATGGTGGAGATATTATGTACACATGTATGTAAATGGAACAAATGAGACCTGTTGGAACTATTCCAGGAATGGGAGGAGAGGGTGAATTCAACTATCCTATTTTGTAGGAACTTCTGTAAATGCCACAATGTACCTCCAGTACAACAATAATAAAAGTAAGTTTAAAAATCAAAATGAATTCATTGAAAATATATTTGCTGTCTTGGAATAATGACCAATGCTTTGCTATGCTCATGATTTTTATGATGTTACTTTAATTAAAACATGTATTCACAGAGTGAGGTCCTTATTTTATGGAAGATAAAGTTTTTCACTAATAAATATTTTAGATGAAGTGAGCTCCTATGCAAGTCAATATAATTCCATCAACTTTATCTTGCAATCATATAGGTGTGGAAATTTTCTTTCAAAGCACATTTTAAAAATATGTCTATTGTGGAGTGAAAGATTTTTATGTTAAAAAATGATGGGCACTAAAGGCATATTTCATCTTTAGTCTTCATTAAATCACTTGTAGTCTTGTGATGAATGTTTTTGTTAATCAAAGTGAAAGACAGTATTAATACTTCACTGACTAGAAAAATAATGAGAATTATTACTATGTAGCTACTTAAATGATGATATATCAAGTTGGTTAATATTCAAAGGTTGCAGTCAATGCGTTAAGTAGACACATATGCAATCATCCCACAGGCTGTTTGTTCATGCAGGGAGTTCAGGTCCTGAAGCCATATGGCCTGGTTGTGGATTCCAGTTCCAGTATATTTTAGCAGTGACACTACAGGTAAAGCAATGAAACCTTCTGTGTATCAGTTTCCTCCCCTATAAAATTGAGCTAACAACGCCACATGTGCTAGGATTTAGACCCATTCAGGTAATTCATCATAAACTGCTTTCAATATCTTCATCTCAATCACATTTTGTTGCATCAGCTAATGTTCACTCTTTTTGAATGTTTGTTTTCACAAAGTGATTTTGTTTACCCATTTACTTGCTAATGGACATTTGTGTTGCTTCCAGTTTGTGGCTATTGTAAATAATGTTTCTATAAAAATGTGCATGAAGGCCTTAAATGAATACATTTTTATCTTTCTTGGGTAAATACCTGGGAGTATAAATCTGAATCCTATAGAAGGTATACACTTAAATTTTTAAGAAGCTGACACAATGTTTTCCACATTAGTTACACAATTTTACAATGTCGTAGGCAGTTTATAAATCACCATTACTCTCTGTTCTTGTAACACATGGTATGCTCAGTCTTTTACATTTTAGGCTTTCTAATTCATGGGTGCAGCATTATCTTGGGTGCATTATCTCAGGATGCTGAGCATGTTTCAAGTGCTTATTTCACCATCTGTATATGTTCTCCAGTGAAGTGTCTGTCAATAAATTTTGGCCACTATTTTGAACACATTTTAATTTTTTCTTAAATTTTTAGTTATTTTGATATGTGTTATGTGATACTTAATTATTGTCTTGCACTGTAGCATATGTGTTTATTGTTTTAACAGTATCTTTCAAAGAGTAGTCCTTAATGTTGATGAAGTACAATTAATAATCCTGTTTTTTAAATTATTTTTGTTTTAATCCATGAACATGTTGTATTTATCCACCTATTTAGGTTTCCTTTAACTTTTCTTAGGACCATTTATAGTTATCCATGGATAGCTGTGGCACAGAAGATTAAATTTTGAATATCATCCCATAGAACTTTTACATGTTTTGCTTAAAATCTCTTTGTCTTCCACTGTAATCTATTGATATGATACTTTCTCTTAACTCATTCTCCAGTCTTCAGTATAACCCACATTGTGTGTTCCCTTTATAATTGGGGATTTGATGGTGGTTCTTGGTGTTTGACCTGTGACTTTTCATTTTCCTTAGAATCTGTTTCTGGTATTGGCATCTAAGTTACAGTACCCTCCTGTAAAACTGTGTGCCAAACTCTATTTTTCTCTTCCTGGAATATTTTCCTTCTTGTTTCTAGTCTGGAGTGTTCTATTCTGTGAAGTTTACAGAGAACACTGTATAAAACTATTTGAGTGTGGTGCTTCCTTTAGGAATAATTTTAACTATTGAACTGATTTCTTCAGTGGGTCCAGGACTACGCAGTATACTCAATTATTTTTGACAACAGTTTCCTGAGTTAAATTTTTAAAATTTTCTAATTATTGGTGTACATTTTTATATATTAATTTTTAATAGCTGTGAAGTTTGTACTTGTGTCCACTAATCCAAATATCAATTTTTATATTTATTTCTTCCTTCCTCTTTGATCAGTCCTAATTCTTATTTGAAAGGTTCTCTATAGTTTTAGTCATTTCAAAGAATGAAATTACAGTATCATTTACTGTAATTTTTTTTTTTTTGTGGCGGTGCTGAGGTATGTGTTGCAAGACCTCACATTGCTAGACAGGCACTCTCAAGCCACGTCACCAGTCCTTTCTTGTGTTGAGTTTTTTTGGAATGGGGTCTCAATTTTTGGCCAGGCTGAGTTCAAACTCAACCATGATCCTCTTGATTTCTGCCCCCTGAGAAGCTAAGATTACAGGTATGAGCTACAGGTGCTCAGAAACATCTTCAGTGTACTTGTTTAGTTCACCATCAATCTTTTTTTCTTATATTATTATTTAAGGTAACATTTTCTTCAAGTTATTCTTCACTTGTTTTTTATTTATTTGGATAGGTAGTAACATTTTCAATAACACTAACTTTTTAGTATTTTACCTTTAAAATTTATAATATACTTTTTCATATTGGTTATACAGAATTATTTGTATTGTATTAAATTTTAATTTTTCACTTTGTCTTGTTTTCACCTGTTTGACTTTGCTCAGAAAACATTATTGCACTTTTCAAATAACATTCATTTTGAGCCTTCTATAGTGCAAGTAAATATATTCATCTTACAGATATGCTAATGAGTCAACAAACAAAGTGCTTTTGCCTTCATAGAACTTTATTTATTTGGTATTAATAGTTAATTGAAATTATTGTTGGAAAACCTAAAGTATGTTCAGCTTTTATAAGTGTTTCATATCCACTTGAAAAGAGCACATACCACTAATAATTGCCTCAGGTTTATAAAAATGTTTCATGAACCAAACTTGTTATTGCTTTTAGATGTCATCTACACTTGTACTATTTCTTGTGTGTTTGGAAAAAATAAAGCATGATTACATGTTTAAAAAACAGTCTCATTTACAATAGCCTCAAAAAGATCAAATACCTAGGAGTAAACTTAACAAAGGATGTGAATGACGTCGCCAAGGAGAACTACAAACCACTGAAGAAAGAGACCAAGACCGAGGAAGACTACAGAAGCTGGAGAGAACTCCCATGCTCATGGATTGGTAATCAACATAGTAAAAATGGTTATATTACCAAAAGCAATCTACATGTTTAATGCAATTCCCATCAAAATTCCAATGACATTCAAAGAGATTGAAAAATCTATCCTAAAATTCATTTGGAAACATGAGAGACTGCAAAGAGCCAAGGTAATACTCAGCAAAAAGAACAATGCTGAAGGTATCACAATACCAGACTTCGAACTATTTTACAAAGCAATATCAATAAAAACAGCATGGTACTGGCACAACAAAAGACATGAAGACCAGTGGAACAGATTATAGGACCCAGATATGAATCCACACAACTATACCAACCTTATTTTTGACAAAGGCACTAAAAATATATGATGGAGAAAAGACAGCTTCTTCAACAAATGTTGGGAAAAGTGGTTAGGCATCTGCAAAAAACTGAAACTAGATCCATTTTTACCACCCTGTACTAGTATCAATTCAAAATGGGTCAAGGACCTTAATATCAGACACCAAACTCTAAAGATAGTACAGAAAAGAGTAGGAAACATTTTGGAAGTAATGGGTATAGGCAAGGACTTCAATAGAACTGCAGCATCTCAACAACTAAGAGAAAGGATGGACAAATGGGACTACATAAAATTAAAAAGCTTCTGCACACAAAAGAAATGGTCTGTAAACTGAAGATACCACCCACAGAGTGGGAGAAAATATTTTCCAGCTATGCATCAGACAAAGGACTGATAACCAGGATATACAATGAACTCAAGAAACTAATTTCTTCCAAAAATCAATGAACCAATAAAGAAATGGGGAACTTTCTCATAAGAAGAAATTCAAATGGCCAAAAAACACATGAAAAACATGCTCACCATTTCTGGCTATAAAAGAAATGCAAATCAAAACCACACTAATATTCTACCTCACCACTGTTAGAATAGCTATCATCAAAACACCAACAACAACAGGTGTTGGTGAGGATGTGGGGAGAAAAGAACCCTCATATACTGCTGGTGGGATGCAAACTATTGCACCACTATGGAAAACAATATGGAGGCTTCTTAGAAAACTAAACATAGATCTGCCATATGATCCAGCAATCCCACTCCTGGGGAATGCAATACAGGTTACTCCAGAGGCACCTGCACACCCATGTTTATTGCAGTGCTATTCACAGTAGTCAAGCTATGGAACCAGGCAAGATGCTCCACTACTGATGAATAAATTAAGAAAATGTGATATTTACAACAAGGGGATTGGATTATGAGCAGATGATAAAAGTGAGAGCACACAAGGGAGGGGTGAGGATAGGTAAGACACCTAAAAAACTAGCTAGCATTTGTTGCCCTTAACGCAGAGAAACTAAAGCAGATACCTTAAAGCAACTGAGGCCAATAGGAAAAGGGGAACAGGTACTAGAGAAAAGGTGAGATCAAAAAGAATTAACCTAGAAGGTAACACCCACGCACAGGAAATCAATGTGAGTCAATGTCCTGTATAGCTATCCTTATCTCAACCAGCAAAAACCCTTGGTCCTTCCTATTATTGCTTATACTCTCTCTACAACAAAATTAGAAATAAGGGCAAAATAGTTTCTGCTGGGTATTGGGTGGGGGGAGAGGGAGGGGGGCGGAGTGGGTGGTAAGGGAGGGGGTGGGGGTAGGGTGGAGAAATGAACCAAGCCTTGTATGCACATATGAATAATAAAAGAAAAATGAAAAAAGAAAAAAAAATAATAAAAGAGAATCCAAAGCTAAAAAAAAAAAAAGAAAATGTGATATTTATACAGAATGGAATTTTACTCAGCCATGAAGAAGAATGAAATCTTATCATTGTCAAGTAAATGGATGTAACTTGAGAACATCATCCTGAGTGAGGTTAACCAGGCTCAGAAGACCAAAATTTGTATGTTCTCCTTCATATGCAGACTTTAGATCTAGGGCAGAGGCAGCAATGTTGTTGGACTTCGGTCACACTTAAGGGGAGAGCACATATGGGAAGAATGGGATAGGTAGGAAGCCCAAAACTTGAAAGTGTTTGATGTTCCCTCTTCAGAGGAGCTAATACAGTAAACTTAAAATGAAAGAGATCAATATGGGAAGGTGACCAGGAAGTAGTGAAGAGGTCAAGTAGAGATGAATCAATTTGGGTTGTAATACACCTGTGCTGGAAGCAATGCTAGGAATCTCTCTGTATAGATATCCTTATCTCAACTGCCCAAAATGCTTCATCTTTCTTATTATTGCTTATGTCTTCTCTTCAATAAAATTGGAGAAAAGGGCAGAACAGGTTCTGCCTGGAAGTGACAGGGTGGGGGAGAGAGGGAGGAGGTGGGGGGCATGGGAGAGAAATGGCCCACACAATGTATGCACATATGAATAAATGAATAAAAAATTTTCCTCCTAAGGTTTTATTAATTTTAGTTTCAAATATTTCAGTAGTTTTCTGTGTTTATAGTATCAAAGTTATTATGTTAATTGAAAATTTAGTAGATAATTGAAATTTTAGTTGGCATTCACTTGTATTTTTTTACCCTTTGGTTTCCTGTTTTGTCTACTTGTTTTGAGATTTGTCTTTTATAAACAACTTATAACAAACCTTTTAAAAATCCATTTTGATGACCCATTTTGTCTTTATTGTTTTGCTGGGTAGGGGTACATTATGATATTTACAAAGTTTCTTACGCTGTATCAACTAAATAATACTTGAATTTACCTCTTCCACTGCTCCCCTTTGTCTCCCCTTCCCCATTTCAGGGAAGTTAAAAGAGGTATCATTTTTGCATTTACATGTATATGTATACATTTTTTGCACCATATTCACTCTCCTACCTCCTTTCCTGCCCCCTCCCCCTTCCACTGGTGCCTATCCTGCCCCCTAGGCAAGACCTGTTTTGCCCTTCTCTTCTCCCATTTTGCAGAAGAGAAAAGGAAAAGATAAAAAGAAAAGCATGACACAGGAAGTTTCCTTGTGACATTTCTCTGTATATTTGTGTTATACCCCAAATTGGTTTATCTCCCTTAATTAGCTACGTGATACTTTAGTCCCTTTTTTATGGTGGTTTCATCTGGTTTAAGATTTCTATATACATTCTTGCATAGAGAGTATATGATGACCGTTTTTAAAACTTATGCCATGTATATTTATTGCATTTAGCATGAAATATGAACTTCAATTCTGCTATGCAGAATTTCAAGTTTTCTGCACAGCTTACATTGTTTTTGTTGTCTTTTTGCTTATTTAATTACATTTTTATTTGTGTCTTCAAAGTTATATATAATGTTTTTGTTTCTTAATAATGTCTTCAATAATTTCATCTCATGTATTTCACAGACTCCAATGCTTGCACATTAATTAGACTCCTAGACAATACATCCTTTGGAACATTTAGACCATCCACATTCTTACTGCTGTATATTTTTTGCTGTCTATCATTCAAGTTCTACCACTATTCTGGGCCTCATAAAATTCTCTCTATCATTATGAACTTGTCTTTATGATGTCTGTTTATATTATAAAGGTTCACATTTAATTTACTCCCTACTTTTAATTACAATATATTTCTTTAGGATGAAGTATTTTGCTAATTTTATTTCACACTTTCCTTTATTGCTACTACTATTCTAAGGTCGTATATAATAAAGCTCTTTATTAGTTATCTATGAGTTCAACACAAAAACTCCAAAACTTTGTGTCTAAAAACAAAATGGTTTGTAGTGTCTCATAATTGAGGGACTTAACTGGATATTTCTCCTCTACATTTTCCCAGCAGGGGTTACTTATTTGGCTGCTTTTAAGTCTATGCTATGTTCCAGTAAAAGATCCAAGAAGGCTGCTGTTATATCTGAGACCTTCCTGCTATTATGGTGAATATTCTCTTCCATGTCACAGATTTCTCGGTGTGGTGTCTAAAGTTATCTCCTTTCTACATAGCCTCTCTTGCCAGGCAGACTCAGTCTACTATCTCCTCTACTCCAATTTAATGGTATAAGCAAGATGCAGAGCTAGTTTATACCTAAAGGGAGGAGAAATTGAGGATAATTATTGTCTACAGATGTTAGTTTCTTCAACTAACTTCATGGGTCCTCCTGGGGAGACAATGATCTAGAATATTCTAAACATTTCCCAGATCCATAGAGTTGATCAGGGTCTTCAGATTTGCCTCCTGCTTTTGCTGTTGAACTTGGAGACTGTACCCATATCACAGAACTCATAGTGATATTTGTACTGAGGAAGTCACAAATTTATTACAAGATCTGAAATTATGTCAGCTTTTTTGTTTCTTTGTGTCAGCTTTCCTTCTTTGTTTCCTTCTTTTGATATTTCCATTCCTTTCAGAAAGCAAACAAAGCAACAAAAATGTCATCCTACTCAGGACCTATTTGTTTTGACTTCCTCTATTGTTAACTAGAATTTCAATATTCTTTCTACCAGAAGGGATTTCAAAAGGAGTACCAATTTGCTTGTCTTATATACTGGGTTGTTAAGTTTGTTAAAATTCCCCATAGCTTAAAAAGCAAATAATTATTTAAAACCATGACAACAAAGTACTAGAAAAATTGACAAATGAGTTATAATGGCAAATTGAGGAAAAGTTCAATTTTCTTTCCTAAAATATCTGCTAAATTTCCTCCTTTGGGGTTGTTTCTGACCTTCTGAATTACCTTTGATTTTGTATAATCAGGATAATGTGTAAGAGCCTATCACTACTTCATTCTCAAGTTTCCTGTTCCCTTCACTTGTTCACAGGACTGTGTGAAACAATGTGGTTTTCATAAGCTCTCGATTTTCTATTAACTAGTTAGTGATTTTCTTTTGCCACTATGTAAGAAGTCAGAAGATTCTACTTAGAATTTTCTGCTCTCAGAAAGTTTCATTCTTCCCTCAGGGTTTAAGGAGCCATCTTTTCAGCTTCAGAAGTCTTGATTTTAGTGCAAAGATGAAAAGAAATGATGTAAAGTCACAGGCTTCTCAAAATAAACAAAGCCCTTCCAGACATGAAGAAAGTCATAATCTAAGACAAAATGTCTGTGGACAAAATAAATTCCTTTGTATTTGTCAAAATTATAGAAGTGGGTTTTTTACTGTCTATGGTACATAACATAGCCCTTTTATAAAGGGTAAATCAAATCCCTAGGTGTTCTTTATTTAGTCTTTTATTAGTAGTGTATTATATATACAAAACCTGTACTCAAAGAGGGACTTGCTATTTCCTCTTTTAAACTCCCTGTATAGGTATCCTTATCTCAACTCCCTGTATAGCTATCCTTATCTCAAACAGCAAAACCCTTGTTCCTTCCTATTATGGCTTATACTCTCTCTACAAGAAAATTAGAAATAAGAGCAAAATAGTTTCTGCTGGGTATTGAGGGGGTAGGGGGGAGAGGGAGGGGGCAGAGTGGGTGGTAAGGGAGGGGGTGGGGGCAGGGGGAAAAAAACCAAAAAAACTAAAAAAGAAAAAAGAAAAAAAAATGGAAAAAAAATAAATCTGAAAACTATTTGACATTTTCAGTGTATATATTTTCATCTATACAATGAATACTTCAAAAGGATGAATCAAAAACAACAAAGAGGAAGTGATAGCCACAGTTGATTCTCTTAAGAGAGAAATATAAAGAATATATTTCATTTCCCAATGAACTAGATATTTGAAATTATATCTGTTAGACTTAAGGCTACCCATGAAGAAATTCCATGTTATGACTTTTTTGTGTCTACTGTTTTTGAGGCAGACACTATTTGAAAACAGTGGCATGAGTATCCAGAGACTTCATTACTGGTATTTTACAAGTTATTATAATAGACTTTTGCAGCAAGTTGGAACAAATAAGCAAGTAACTTCAATTTTTTATTACTCTACCCCAGGTAATACAAAGTCTCTGTTAATTTGGAAACATAAATCTAACAGCAGCTACAGTTAAGAAAACTCATGGCAGCTCATCTCAAAATATAAATGTAAAATTCAATTATTAAGTGTATTTTATTTAAACAAAGCACATCTTTAGAATTTCAACTTTTCTACATATTTAGTGTGAACAAAGATAAGAAATAATTCAAAATTATCTCCTTAATTTAAAGACAAAAGTGACTTAATAGCTGTATATTCTCTCTGAATGTGAACGTGATTCTCAACAATTGTTTTGAATTTTCTTGTTTTCTATAAAATCAATTAAGGAATATTTATTAAAATAAAAGCCATTTAATTATTTTGGCCAAACTTGCTGAGAATCTCATAGAGCTTTTTTTAAGCTATCTAATATTATCTTACCCAAAACAGCACTGTTGTGTATACCTTCAACTGGGTCTTCTCAGTCTCTTTGCTTTTAATTGTACAAAGCAAAGAGTTTTAATGATATTTCCTTACCTGCACATACTGTGCTTTGATCATACTCACCTCCTCTGTTACCCTTTCTTATCCTTCCTTTTCCCCTTCCACATTCTGCCTAGTTCCCCTTTTACTTTCATATCCCTGTCTTTTTGAGTCTGGTTCATTTAACTTAACATGACAATTTGCAGTTCCATCCATTTTCCTGAGAATGACATAACATCATTCATTTTTAGCTCCATAAACTCCATTGTGTACATTTCCCACATTTCCTTTATCCATTCATTCGCTGATGGGTGCCTAGACTGTAACCTGGTTATTACAAATAGTGCAGCCATAAACATGGGAATGCTAATTTTTATTCTTGTGTGTATATACCCAGATATGGTATAGCTAGATCACAGGAAAGTCCAGCCTTTTAAACTTTAAGGAAGACACATATTGATTTTCAGGATGGCTAGGTTAACTTACATGCCCCTCAACAGTGTACAGTAGTTCCTTTCTTCCCTGCCACATCCTTGCCAACAATTGTTTCCTTCCTCCCTGTCCCCCCATAACCATTCTGACTAGAGGGACATAGAATCTCAATATAGATTTGTTTTGCATTTTCCTGATTGCTAAGGACATTTAATATTTTTCTTGAATTTATGCCCATTAGTGCTTCTTCACTTCACAGTGTTCCCATGTGCCCTTTTCTCGATAGGATTATGTACTTTTTCATCATGTTTTATTGGTCATTTTTACGTTCTGGCCATTAATGTCCTGTTGGAAGAACAGCTGGCAAAGATTTTCTTTACACTGTCTTTTCACTTTGTTGATTGTTTCCTTTGTTGTGCAGAAGCTTTTTAATTTAATTCAGTCCCATTTGCCAATTCTATTATTTCTTTTTTAAAATGAAAATTTAATAACTTTATTTTTACAAAAGCAATAATCAACCTAATTCAAAAGGTCAGATAGTACTAGCAGATTTATAGAGAAAAGGGGTTCCACCAGTTCCCCGCCCCCAGCACTGCCTGGTGTCTAATACAGAGGCCATGAGTCAAGTGCCATTCTTTATGTTTAGGTTCTTGATTTCATTTTTTAAAGATATTGTGGTTGGGGTTGTTTTCTCACTCCTTTTTCAGCAAGTTCTTTGTTGGTGTACAAAAAGAAAATGATTTATGTGTATTGATTTTTATCCTGCCACTTTGCTGAAAGTGTTTATCAGATGTGAGTCTTCTGGTGGAATCTTTTAAGTATACGATCATATGATCTACAAATAGGAATAATTGGACTTCTTCCTTTCCTATTCATATCATTTGTTTCTTTTTCTTGCATTGTTGCTCTGGCTAAGATGTTTAAGCAGCATCTTGAATAGGAGTGGTAAGAGTAGACCCACTTGTCTCATTACTGATAAAGGAAAAGTTTCAGGTTTTCACTATTCACTATTATGGTGGATATTGGTTCTTGTTATTCTGGTGAGATCTGGTTCTTCTATTCATAGCTTCTTCAGGGCTTTTACAATTTAGGGATGTTGACATTTGTCAAAGAATTTTTCTGCATCTTTTCAAATAGTTATGTTATTTTTGTCCTTGATTACTTTATGTGGCATATTATGTTTATTGATAAAATTCCTTGCATCTGTAATGTGAAAACTACTTGATTTGGTGTAATATCCCATTAATATGTTGTTAAATTTGGCTTTGTAAAGACTTTATGAAGATTTTTTTTTTTGTCTGTTCAAGGGAATTGGCTTAGAGTTTTGTTTTGTTGTTGTTTTTGTGTGTTTATCCACTCTTGGTATCAGGGAGATAGTGAATTTGTGGAATGACTTTGAAACGTTTCCTTCCCTATTTTGTGGGATAGTTTGAGAAGTACTGGTATTATTTCTTGTTTGTTGTCTGGTAGAATTCAGCAGTGAATTCATCCAGTCCTAGACTTTACTTTGTTTGGAGACTTTTACTATTGCTTCAATGTCATAGATCTGTTTAGATTTCCTATATACTGTTGGTTTAATTTTCACAGGTAGTATCTGCTAAGAAATCTATCCATTTTTCTGTGTGTTGCATTTTATCAGTGTATAATTTTTCAAAATAGTTCCTAATGATCCTCTGTATTTCAGTGGTTTCTGTGGTAATACCTCTTTTTATCTTTTATTGATTTGGGTGTTTTTTCTTTTTCCCCTGATTAGTTTGACTGATGGTTTGCCAGTCTTGTTTGTTTTTTCATTGAACCAACTCTTTGTTTTGTTTATCCTTTGTATTCATCATTTGGTTTACATTTTATCATTTTCTCTCTGATCTTGATTATTTCTTTCCTTTAATTTTGAGTTTGACTTTTTCTTACTTTTCTAAGACATTGAAGTACATCATTAGGTTGCTTATTTGAGATCCTTCTGATTTTTTATCATAGGTACTCATAGATATAAACCTTCCCCTTAAAACTGACTTGATTTTATCCTACAGATTCTGTAAATCATGTTTTCATTTTTATTTAACTTTAGGAAATTAAAATTTCTCCTTGATATGTTCAATGATGTATTGATCATTAAAAACATATTGTTCAATCTCCATGCATTTGTGTATTTTCTGTAGTTTCTCATACAATTACCCTCAAGTTTTATTCCTCTATGATCTTATAATCTGCAAGAAATCCTTTCAGTATTTATAAGACTTATTTATGGCCTTTATTTCTTAGACCTTTCCATGTGGTGTTGAGAAGAATGTGTATGCTAAAGCTATTGTATGGAATATTTATTCTGTAGCTGTCTGTTAAGTCTGTTTAATGTATGGTCCAGTTTAACTTGAAGTTTCTTCATCAATGTTTTTGTTTGGATGATCTATCTGCTGCTAAGAGTAAGATATTAAAATCTCACAGTATTGTTGTACCTATACCTATCTTTTCTTTTATTTACAAGTGTTTTAATTTTATGAAAAGAAGTGAACTGACATTTGTTGCTCACAATTAGTATCTCTCATATACTCACAATTAGTATCTCTTATTTTTTCAATTGTTCTCTATATTAATGTATGCTAGCCTTCTTTATCCCATCTAACTTGATTTGAATTCTACTTTTTTCAGACATGAATACAGCTACTCCTATTTGCATTTAGATTTCATTTGCTTAATATAACATTTTCCACTGGCTTGTTTTTGATATGTAATTGATTTTTAAAAAATCAAAGCAATGACAAAAAGGGAAGAAATGATAATTAGAATGTATAAGACAAATGGCAATAAATAATTCAGTAATGAGAGAAAAGTAAAAAGCTCTTCCAGGTATTTCTCTTCTATATGAGAGTGAAACAAATTACAGAATTTATAATTAATAAAATTCTGTCAACAGGAAATATTGAGTTTATATCAAATGGATTTATTGCTTTCATGAATTTATAAGTAGAATAGATAAAATATCCTTCAAAATTGCTTTTTATAAATTCATTACTTTACTTAATAAAGAGGAAATAAATTATTACTGTTACTATTATTTAATAAATTATTAAAATTAAAAAAGCAATAAATTACCTAGAAAATGATAGGTATGATATACCTTAAGCAACTTATATTATAAGCCATTTTTATTATTTTTCATTCTTTGAGAATACTTTTCTTTACTTCTTTGAGTATGCTTATAATATCTGCTTTAAAATGCTCTTCTTTTTTTACAAAACACAAACTATTTTCATTATCATATTGTTGTTCTGGGGGTACATTGTGAAATTTACAAAAATTCTTACAATATATCATAGTTGCATTCACACCCTCCATCATTCTCATTTATCTCCCCTCCCACATCCCTGGAATAGTTTGAACAGGTCTCATTTTTTGATTTTCATACACGAGTACATAATATTTGCTTTCCTAACCAACCAAAAGTCTGATTCTGCATCTTATTTATTTGCATGCTTCACAAATTTCAGAAGTCAATTGGACATTGTAGATAATAATTTGTTGTACTTCTATCTTCTTGTGTAATTCTGAAAGAAGGTTTCTTGCTTTATTGACATTCTCATCTAGATAGTATCTGAAAATATTGTCTATCTCATCAGATACACTATCTAGTACTTTGTTTGTTAGGCTGAACCTTGTGGTATTTCATGGTCACCAAGGATCTGGGAAGACATTACACTCTCTCGTCAATTTATGGGATATGTTGGATTAGGTATTTTTAGTCTCTTTGTTTCTAGGAACACTACTTGCTTTGTTGTCCTTGGTTCTATTCTGACAATTCAGGTATATGAGACTTTAGCTTTATACTTAGCTATACACTGTTACTAGAAAAATTATAAATCTTTTCTGATATAGCTTGTTCAAGAACAGATTGTATTTCAATCTCTACCTACTTTCCACCATACTTCCTATTGCTTTAACTGTACATACATAACATAGCATCACCTAATGACAGCAAGCTATAAATTCATATTTGAATCCAACTCATTCTGTATTACTCCTATGAAAATTTCCTCCTTCCTCTTTCCAGCTGAGTGATTTATATCTACCATAACCTCAATATTTTAACAATTAAACAGATATGGTCATAGATTTCTACTTCCAAATCTATAGTTCTAAACAGGACACTGAGTGTGGACAACTTAGAATTAAGTTTACATTTCAAATTCTTATTCCTTCCAATTGCAGTTATTTTTAGTTGTGTGTGGGGAGGAGTACTGGGGTTTGAACTCAGGGTTTTGTGCTTACTACCACCTGAGCCACTCCACCAGCCCTGAAATTGCAGTTATTTTCAAGTACACCCCCACCTTATTTCTGCTTGGGCACCTTAAACAATATTTAGGCAATTTTCATAATTTATTGACAGTTGAAAAAAATCTGTTAACATTTCAGGAGGTCTCTTCAAACTTGACTCTGAATTTATTTCTATACATTGTATAATTTTCTTAATAAGCTTTTGTCAACAAGTCACATCTTTTCACAAGTGAAAGTAAAAACCCTGCATTGTATATGTACAATTTAGTTTCATTCTAATTTACGAGGGTATTAAAAAATAGTCCACCAAAAATCTCCTACAATTTTGTAATAGTGTGTTCAAAGCTAGGGCTTACACAGGGCTTCACATAACAAAAAAAAAAAAAACAATAGTTTTGACAGGCGATGCCCTATGAGAAGCTACCAATGGTCTTCTGGCAATGAGAATGACATTACCTAAAGCTCCTATTGAAAAAGAACAAAATGATGAAAGAGCCTGGAAAAGAAGGTATGCTCTGTGCCAGTTTAAAAGCTGTAATACATCCGTGGGATTAAAATGAAATAGTGATTGAAATTTTTATTATTTTTTTATTGTACTAGGTGGAGAACATTGTGGCATTTATAAAAGTTCTTATAATTTATCAAATATATCATACTTATATTCACCTCCTGCACCAATTCTCTATTACCCTCCCACCCCCATTCATGGAATAGTTTCAAAAGCTATCATTTTTCCATTTACATACATGTGTACACAGTATTTGCACAATATTCATCCTCCCGTGCCCTTTCCTCACCACTTCCTCCCTCCCTCTTCTACTAGCATGACCAAATGAATCCAGCAAATGAGAGAATTTTATATGGTATATGTTCTTAACTTTCTGTGACATTAATAAATAAATTCATTTATTTAAACAGCATTTTAAGGTACTGCATTTTGTGGTACTTTAAAGGTTATTTTGGAGCATTATTCTGCCTGTTGGAAAGGTTACCTTTGGAATTCTCAGTATCACCCATGCAGTTGGTTAACTAGACCATGAAAGCACTCACAGTACAGCTGAAGCACCTCTCATCATTTTAGGAGCACAGAAGTCACTCCTAGAAAATCATGCTGTGAGAACCACATTGTTCCTCAGAAAAGAAACCAAGGTTGTTTAGGCTGAGTATTGTCTACTCAAACATTGCATTTGTAGGTTCTCTTTCAACTCAATTCATTAAGACAATCTACCTGAACTTTCAACCAATATCCTACTCAGAGATACAAGTGAGTAGAAGACCTTCTGATTGGAAAACATTTCTCAGGACCCTGTAGGACTTGTCCTGGATTCAGGGATTTAGGATCATAATGATATCTTCATGGGAGATACAGTGACAATTTGAGTCTCCCTGTCTACATTCTTTCCCAATCCACACCAGATGGACCTTATTAAAGACTTTGTCAAGTGCCTTACCAGTTTAAACATGTAGCATTTAAAATTCTAATGTTAGCACAGTACAAAAGGCACTTTCATACATTACTGGTGTGGATGAATATAGCTATAAGCTTTGGAAGTCAGTTTTGCAACACAAATAAAGAGTATTAAAGTATTCACAACGCATAAATTCTACCTCTATAAATATATTGCAAGGAAATTACCAGAGAAATTGACAATTGTTAATATTATATAGAAAAGACAAAAACTGTGAGAAATTGAGTAGTCAAAAATAGAGGCTTCAGTGACGACATTATGATATACTAATACATGAAATATTTTTTAGACATAGCTATAATATTTAAATATACCTGTAATAACCAAATATAAAACAGAGCTAACTTGTATTCAAAATCGTACATATAGTTTAAGTGATAAATTCACCAATACCTGCAAGGAGAAAAATTCTTGAAAATGCATATAACTTATGAAAAGTAAGTATCTCTGGATTTCTGAATCTTGGAAATTTTTCTTCATATTCCTTTTGTTTTTCATATGTCTAGGAATTGACCTGTAGATCATTTATCTTCAGGAAGAAGTAAGATTTTTGAACTGTGCTGTAGTTTAGGTATAGAAGCTCTGTGAAAGTTACTAGGATAGTAATTATAATGGAACTAGAAATGAGATTAATTTTCAGTAGCTCATTATAATAAATTTACTTTCATTTGTGTAACTGTTTCTTCTGTCTCTATGTACTCAATACTCAATCACTCAATTGAAAGATGGTAACTATTGATACCCCTTAACTCACTGGTCTCTAATTTGCAGAATGTCCATTCCAAAAGAAGCACATTTCCATGGTTATCAACACCTCAATATTGTGTTAAGCAATATTGCTTTTTAACACAAAACCTCAGTGTTGTATTAAGCGATCATTGTCTTTAACATTTTTCATTTTATTTTTCTCATTTTATTGAGCATTTTCCTTAATTGTTCTTTTTACATTATATATGAAGCATGTAGGTAGATATTGGGTAAATACATTCAATGGGAGTTGTTAACAAAACTTTCGGTAATAATACATAACAATAAAGCCATAGAATTTACTTTGAAATGTAAATGTATTTCCCTAAATTATTTCCAGTCTGAATATTGCCAATAAAGGGATGTTACACAAATTCTAAAAGGTAAGGGAATATGCTGCAGTAGATTGTTTTTCTCAAGTATTTTTAACAACAGCACATTTCCTACTACAGAAATCTTAAGCTGTCATTCAATATATGAGGCAGGGGATGAAAGGATTTTCTAATTTAAAAAAGAAGAAAAATTTGGAGCTTGCCATTCTCACTTCCTTGTTACTCCAGTACTCACCACGTGGATGCCTAGAGACACTACCAAGAAACTGAAGATCTGGAAAAACACAGTAAGAAATCAATATTTTAGGATATTCTGAATATGCAACATGCAGCTTCTAGCAGTAGTAGTTGTTAGCTAAATCAATTTCATACTAAACTTGCTATGATTTGCATAAATCAAAGGATTCTTCATGTATCTCAGTGAATTTTCTGATAAATTGCTAAATTGGCAAATATATGTTCTGTTAAGATGGAAAGGTTTTAGGTAATATTTAGCTAATACTAGAGCTTCTGAAAAACAATTTATAGTATGTTTTTTTCAACCTGATACCTACCAATGTTCTATTGTTATTATATGAATTAAAAATATTTAAGTAACATAACATAAACACTAATTAATGAATTAATCATTATATATGAATTATCATCTAGTAAAAGTCTAGTGATTTCAATTATTTTACACAATTTTTAGGTAACTGTCTAACATGTGTGTGCATAGAAAATCTGAAATTAAACACAATATCTGAAAATTAGCAATATTGCTAAATATAGGATGAATTGCCTTTAAATATTGGTATTATTTTGTAGAATCAAAAGATATTTTGCCCTTCCTATGGTTTGAATATGTTTTGACCATCCAAAATTCATTGAAATTTAATCTCCATCATGAAATATTAACAGATTGAATCAGATAGAATCTTCTTAAGAGGACATTGCTCTTATGAATGGACAAAACTAATGGGTTATCTTGAGAGTGAATCTGTTACACAGAACAATTTCCCTAGGTCTGTCACACTCCCTGTCTCTTGTCATATCATGCCCTACTTTGCTTTGGGACTATGCCAACAAGTAAGTCATCACCAGATGTGGCCCTTTGCCCTTGGACCAGAATCATGAGCTAAAATAAATATTTAATATGAAACTTACTCTGTCTGAGGAATTGTGTCACTAGCAACAGAAAACAGGCTAAAATGTCCTTTTCATTAGTTAATTTCCAAATGCTAACTTTTATTTGAAGAAAAATATTAATATACAGTATACAAAATTTAAATGGCATATGCTTGTCAATTTCTAACGTGCAAAGGAAGCAAAGTTGACAGTAGTATTTTATACTGTAGAATAATCTGGACACCATCCACATATCCATGAGTGGTAAAGAAAATGAATGGCACATGAATATAATGTGTGATTTAAGGTAGTTAGCTCTGTATGAAATTAGGAAGAATTTTCTGGAAGTAAAATTAACTAAAAAGATAGGATGAATTGCCTTTAAATATTGGTACTATTTTGTAGAATCAAAAGATATATTGCCCTTGGTTTGAATGTTTTGACTCTCCAAAATTCATTGAAATTTAATCCCTATCACAAAATATTAACAAATTGAACCAGATGGAATCTTTTTAAAAGGTCTCTGCTCTTATGAATGGACAATGTGTCAAGAACACAAACCTATATCTTAACAATGTATATAAATAAAGTAAAATCATACAAAATTGCTGGTAAGGAAAAACTATTCATGAGATTCAGGTGGCGGGAGACAGGGAGAGGTGTCAGGGAGCACGTGGTCAGACATGGGCTTGTGAATATTCTGCTTTTGTGTTGGTGGAAAATTATCCTAAAAAAGAGCACATAAAATTGATTCATAGATAAGCCAATGAAAAATTTATTATTTATAATTCAAGTTTCTTTTTATTAACCTATTGTGAATCCAACCATTCCAACAATTCACATAAGCAGCATAATATACACTATGCCTATAAATTTAGGCAGAATATTGGATTAAACCATTTATTAAGGGGAAGAGTATTTTATATCTGGTGTTTTGTATTTGAAAGAATGTTTTAACAGTTACTAGCTACAGAATCCCAATTGCTTCAATACTGTAATGTGTAGTAACATTTTCTTTTCAAAGCCTAACAAGAGAGAGACAAAGGTGTTTCTACTTATCTACATAACTCCATTATCATGGCTGTGTCCCCAGAATTTTTTTTTTTTTGGTTTACATGTCTGTTTGTAAAAGTCAACATTTTATTCAGCATGGATTGGATGACACAGAACGTGGTTTGTCAATTGGTAATTTATGCACTGTGCCTGAGAATTATGAGTACGGTTACCTGATAACACTTCTGAATAATTAGATCTCTCTCTTCCTAGAAAATTTCACCTTCATGACCTCAGCATGATACTTTTCCATTTTTAGCTCATCAGAAAATATCCATAAGTTTTCTAGTAGTTTGCTTCAGACATCCAAAAAATGATGCACTGTTAAAGAAAAATAAAAGAAATGTATTTTTATGTGCCTGAGTTATATTACCATAAAAATGACCCTGCCTGTGATTATGGCTACAAATAATATAGTTGTATTCCTTTTGCTCTGTAGGTGGAAGCTAAAGTTCTATTCAGACCACCAATTATCCTACACTGACAGTGAGTCTTGATCACTGTGTTTTAGCAAGTGGATTCTGTCCTGGGAGATCTTTAAGATAGGACAATGTCCCATCTAATAAGCTTGCTTAAAGCCATGGCCTTTCTGTAGTACAATTTTTATTTTAGGAGATTTTTATTTCCTTTTCAGCCTAGAAACTATATGCTATTTTAGTAATCAGTAATATTTTGCACAAATTAAAACTAATAACAATTTTAAAATAACACATTTATAGAATATCTGGGATATCACCATGGATTGCAATCATCAGAAGAATACAAGTCTTTCACTGTTTGATTCACAGATATTTTTAAAGTAGAAAATAACTAATGGTAGGAAGGGAATTTCACTCATTAGTATGTTGACAGTGAATAGTGTAGTAATTCGAAATATTTTAATATAAGATGTTTATGGTTCTTATAATGTTGTACTCATATATTACAATTACATAAAAAATATCAAGGTGCAAATTCCTCAATAAGTCAATGAAAAATATTCCTTAGGTAGATTCAAAACTACCTTGTGTCACTTTTATTCACTAATATTAAACTTCCTTTAGAGAGGGTCACATATACTTTGAATTACATATATGTATATCTATAAAATAATAAACTTATCTATATTTTGTTAATAAATATTCTGTTGGTTACATTTCATTCAGTATTTTAGTTACATATAGAACCATTCATAAAATATTCCATTTGTAATGTTGATTTCTTTGGGCTACCCTTAGCATTCTTTCAATTCTTTCTTCATCATCCTCTCTTTGTATTCATGCCTCTTTAATCCTCAGTCCCATTAGTACTATTTATAGAATTATACTCCCTGAATAAGTATCTGATTTTGCATTTTTACTATGATACTTATAGAGGCTCTTATTGGTCTCATGCCTACCATGCAGTCTAGGCTCTGAATGGTTTCTCTGCTTGGAGTCCTCCCACTCTGACTTGTGGCATTTATATTTATGATGTAGATTTTATAGATAATGTTTAGAATTTGATCTTTGGGCTTTGTGCTTGCTAGGCAATTTCTCTACCAATTGAGTCCAGCCTCTAGGCCTATCTGCTCTGGTTATTTCTGAAACGGGGTCTTGCTTTTTGCCCTGGATGGCCTGAACCACAATCTTCCTATTTCAAGCCTCCCACTATTGCTGGGACTCCTGGTGTGGTGCCTATCCACAGGTTGAGATTGGGGACTCATGGGCTGCCCCCTTCCCCTACTGGCCTTAAACATGATCCTGTGGATCACAACCTCCCAAGTAGTTAGGATTACAAGCTTGAGCCATATGCACAGCTTTATGATATAGATTTTTGAAGCTATTCCTTTCACTTTGTCATTCTTCAATGAAATTGTTTAATAAACTCTAATCTCTACAATGATGTCCACTGCCCTCAGCCTAACATTGAATATCCTTGATAAACTGGCCAGAAATCACTATACTAAGTTATTTGCAACAACTTGTATTCAAGTATTCCTCTCCTCCCTGTCAATTATCACATTAATCTGGTCATTTGTCTTTTTTTTTTTACATATCCACATAATATTTACTTTCACTGTTTCCCATTAACTGAATATTTTCTACCTTAGCTATTAACATTCTTTATTGTTAGCTAATGTCTCATACTTCTTATAAAGAATCATTAGATTTTACAGTTCCATAATTATTTATCTTTGTGTGTACTGAAAATCTCAGGAACTCACTCACTCCTATACTTACCATAATTGAACCTTATTTATATAATCAAACTTCCACTTTAGTTATTCTAATATTTGCCTTAACACGCATATTAGCTGAAATTTTCATGAAAAGAGAAAGTTGATAAACTTTTTAATTCATTTTTTAGAAAATTGCATAATTTAGTTATACAAAGTGATATTATTCTGATAGTCACACCATTCATACAATGTACTATAATCAAACACACCTTGTCTATATCTACACCACTAGATCCTTTCAATTCTTCATAAAGTTTGCCTCTCTAACAAAAATTAATTATAATGTTCAGTCTACAAAACACATTTGATTCATGCGTAAAACTCAGATTCTCCAAGTTCAGTAGGAATCTTCACATAGTTTTCAATAATAGAGTTACTATTAAAAATATCAAATTTTGGTTCAGTAAGCTTACCCTGCCCCCAAAGTTGGAGGTTATATATGTATAAAGGAATTGATAACTCTATGTAGGAAAAGTTTTCATTTCACAAAAACCGTGTACCTTAAAAGTCATCTTTGAATTTCTAATTCTTCAGTACCTCACAGTTGTCCACATTCTGCACGTTGAATCAGAATTTACCTTTAAGACCCCTAGGAGCTCAGTAGATAAAACATTCACATCTGCAGAATACAAATTCCTATGTTTGTTAATTGTCATGACAAAGAATTTTAGTTAATATTACACATGCTATATTCTACCATTACTTTATATGCTCTTGTCAATAATAAGCCAAGGCAAGTATCAAGAAAAAACAAACATGTGTCCGTCCAAGTGGTCAGATTTTCATATCTGATTTTATAAATGACGTTGGACAACTACAAGAGTAGTTACAACAAAACACATGCAAGATCTCTTTCTGCCATGAATTATGGGTGTTTTCCACCAACATCGAGAAAGAAAATCCCAAATTATCCCAAATACAAATCTCTAGTTACTAGAACTTCACTCAAGTAAGTAAAAGCACACTCACTGATATAAAATAAAAACTACAAGGAACTCAACATGCTTAAAATCAAAGTCTAAGAGCTCAGGATGAACAAAATTGCCTATGTATTCTCTTTAGCAAAATTAGAGAAGAGGGCAGAATAGGTTCTGCCTGGAAGCTAGGGGAGTGGGAGGGAGTGGGAGTAGGTGGGGGGCAAGGGGGAGAAATGGCCCAAACACTGTATGTACATATGAATAAACAAACAGAAAAACAAAGTAAAAATAAACTCTAAGAGTTCTGAACACGGACTTCCCTGCAAAACTAGCACAACTATACATGGAACCTAAATAAATTTGGCATAGACCAGCCTCTATATTTGAAGGTTAAGTTTGGCCCAAAGCAATTTCTGTACACAGTGATGTGTACCCTAGATTGATATATAAATTGTAAAAAACCACAATGATATTCCCTTGTAACCAAACAACTGAGTGTCAGCCAGTAACAGCTCAATTTCCCTGAAGCTCTAATCAGGACAAGTGTGTACTAGAAGACAGCTCTTGCTTTCCACTCAGCTTCCTACCAAATGAGACAGTATCTTGCTGGGAGGGTCAGACCATCCATATTTCTCATTCTCTCTACTTGGAAGCTGAAGATACAAAATACCTAGTGATTTTGTTCTGTGTTCTTTACTCATGCAATAAAATTAGATCAGATATCAGGGAGTGGCTTAAATGACAACAGAGTGTCTAGCTAAGTGTCCATGAATGACAGCAGTCTGCTTTTCTCTTTCAATGCCTGTTATTTGTAGATTTATCTTTAAATTAGCAAATATTAACTGAGCAAGGTAAGATATCTCATTATGACACTTTCACACATGCATATAAAGTGTTTTGATCATGTCCACCTTCTCTGGAAATGTTTGGACTAACTTATTCCTAACCATATATGACACTATTTCTACATAATTTAAAAATAATTCAGCAAGACATTGAATTTGTGATTTGGGGATTCATAGGCAAAAGCTGACATTTTGCTGTTACAATGGAGACTGAAATCCTAAAGGTATAGACATTTTACAGCCAATGGCCATTTGGCCACCTATTAGAATAGAAGGACACTAACCACCAAGTGATGAGGATCATGAAATTCTGCATTAAATAATAATAGAACAGCAAAACAAAAACAGTGTCTAACAGTTATTAGGTATTGTTTTTCTGGAAATTAAATACATTTTAACAAGAATAAATGCCATTCTCCTGCAGTCTGGAAAGTGTTGACTATTTACTTTCTGGAGTCCAGAAAATAGTTTAAGGAAACAATGTTTTGCAGACTTGAGGATTTCTGTGCCAGGCTTGCTCACACACTTACTCAATGTGATTTGGTGACTAATAAGTAAACTCTTGACAGGTGTAACTTTGACTTGTATATACTTCCTAGTTGTGAAGGGTTTATTTCATTTTTTTTTCTTTTCTAAGTAGAAGAATGTTATTCAGGTAGAAAGCACTCATAGCAGCCAAAAGTCTATAGGGATATTCAAAGTGTTTGTAAAACATATGGTGTGTTTGGAGATACAAAATGAATCTAAATATTTGTAAGGAGTTTAAATGTTTCCTAATTTCAAATACCAGACTATCTCCTGTCAAAAAGATTATCACAGAATGGATGTTAGATAATTCTAAATTTACATGATAGGCATTATAAAAATTAATTAGAAAGGAGACATATTTCTGTTTTATATAACTTATCATCTATAGAGTAGTGAATCACAAACCAACTAAAGAAACCACAGTGTCCAGCCAAGTAGGAAAATGTACAGTGTTATAAAGAATGCACCAAGACATTCGTGACTTTTTTGTAAGACAGAATATCTTTTCTGTTCAGACACAGTGAATACAAATACAAATTAATGAAATAAAACTATTTTTGGATTGGGGAAATACTCCTGAGTTATATCCCCAGGCTCCAAAAAGACCTTGGTCTGCTCCCCAGCTTCAGTTTGATCTCTAGAACCATAAAAATAAATGCATGCATAAAACCTTCCCTTTTGATATGTCAATTTATAGGGTATAACAGTCCAGTGGTTCATTTGTTAAAACTTGTGATGCTCCTGTGAAAGACAGAGGTGTGGACTTGAGCCTCTTGTCTGTTCTTGGTGTTTCCTATCTCTCTGGCCACACTGTAAACTCCTGTGGGCAGGGCCATGACTTGTGGCTTTGTGACTCTCCCATGCCCATAGAGGTGTTGTTAGGGCCTTTAACTGGCAGCCCACCTAGCCTAGAAATCAGCTATAACTGGCATGACCCTTGGGTAACCTCGTGAAGAGGAAGATAGCCTTGAAACAGGGTTGTAAAACATGGTAAACTGTCAATTAAAAGCTGTAACCTCGGACAGAGCTGTGAGGAATTGCTCATTGGAGCCATGCAAGAGTTCGGGACCAAGATGAAAGGCACCATGCAGAGATAAGCATCCATCCTTGCCTTTCTTTGTCTCCACTTGTAAATAAACTTTCCAAAGCAGGACTCCCTGCTGTTCTTATCTAAATCTTAGGTTTCTATTCCACTACTAGCCCCTAATTTATGGGAGAACACATTCCTTGTAACCTGATAAGTAAGCCTCTGGTGTTTCCCCAGTTCCCAATAAATAATATTACCCCACCACCAGGATGTGGGCAAGATCAGGATGCGGGCAAGATAAGGAAAATGTGACCCCAGGGGCATGAGGAATTCCTATGTGACGATGATTGATGCTTTAAAGAGTATAAGATCTGCTTAAGCTTTTCTCTCAGGGTCCTTGCTGAAACCTGCTGCGTCAGGCAGATGCTCGGACCCTAGCCTGGCTAGAAATAAACCTCGCCGTGTGACCTCCTTTGTCTCGAGGGTCCTTTGTCCTCTCAGAAGGTGGCCAGCCTCTTACCCTAACAGTGTCCATAAAAAGTTTCTAGAGACAGCACTGCTGCTTGAAAGGGACATATTGTGAGCTGAATCAGCCATAAGTATTAATCATTTTGGTTAAGAATGTAGAGAATAAAAGCAATGGAAGTCTTTAAAGAAAGCTCACAAATTTTGCTGTATTCAGTTTGCGGATTTTAAAACCATAAGGTTAATTCTCAATAGAACAAAGATGCATTTCTAATGTAATATCAAAATTTTTAAAGTGTCTAGGACATTTTTGCCAGTTCAAAATTAGAACAAACAGTCTACAGAAAACAACTTTCATTTATCACACCAATTCAAAGTTTAGGAAGTTGTCCAAACCACTCTGCTTCAATAATTCCCTAGCAGAATTCTGACCTCACTGAAAGCTGTAAAACTGATTGTTATGATTTACTACAAGAAAAGGATATAGATTAAAATCAGTCAATACATGAAGGGCAGAATCCAGGAGGGTATCAAACAGAGCTGCAAGTTCTCCTTCCCTGTAGGGTAACACCCATGAGTTTTCATTGACGCTACATGTCATCAGCATGAGTGATTGCCCACCTGCTGTCCTCCATCTCCATTATGTTTGCAGGTAGACTTCTAGCACATGACCCAAAGTCCTTAACTGATAGCATGCTGTTAGTGAGGTTCACAGCCCTCCCTGTAAATGACCTGTAACCAGCCTCATGGCACAGTCACCCACACAAAGCCACCACTATCAGGCAAGGCATTCCAATAGATAAGAAAATATCTCAGAAGTAAAGAGCAGGTTCTTGGAGTGCAGAGAGTGTCTGGTTTTGGTCCAGTGTCTATTTTCATGTAAGTAATCAAAATAAAGTTTATGCAGAAAATATTAGGAAATGCTTTCCTCGATGCAGATAACTGAAATGTACTGTGTAGGAATCAGACTGAATGGTTCTCTGCATTTTTTTTTTATATTCAGCTGATTCTTAGAAAATGTTAATCATTACTAATATTATAGCACAGATAATATCTTTGAAATAGGACTTTCAATTTTAATTATCAGAGAAATTAAAGAATATTAGCTTTGGAAATAAACCCATTTTCAACTGATTATTCTACAGCTAAAGCTCAGTTCATATTAAACCAATGTCCTTTTGGAATTTTAGAGTTAAATATGTCCTTAACACAATCTTTTAAGTATGCTGTAAATTTAAAATAGCCAACTTTTAAAACTAAGTATTTAGAATTCATTCCCCTACTCTGGGACCTTATGATCAATTTGTTGTTTTTTTTTCTTCAGAAGGAAAGAAATCTTTTGACTACTTTGTAAACCTTTAATAGCATATAGTTTAAATGTTGAATAATCTTACCTATAGTGGTGAAATCTGCTTCATTTTAATCTCTCAGCTGCAGAAAAAGAAAGCAATCAAGAACTAAAGACATTAACATTTTAACAGGTGAGAAGAGCAGTGATATTGCTCAAACCAATATAACTGGATTTTCTCTGAGTACATGTGAGACTGATCATTCTGTGTTTCTATATTCATATATTCTATCTATTTCAATGAAATGGAAAACTACTCATTTTTCTTCACGTTTCCTAAATGACCTCAGAGATGACTTGAATTGGTTCCCCACCAGCCTTCTCATTTATTCAGAGGTAACCAATACACTCTTAAAAGAACTAAGAACACCAATGAAGGGGGTGCTGTTTTGTGTGCTCCCTCCCTTGCTGGAGTGAGGTTTTCTCTCCCTCATTGGTTATTACTGACCTAACTGGGGGCAACTGGAGATTTTAGAGAAGATATGGGATAGGCAGACAGAAAGAAATTTGGGGTCAGGTGTGTGTTGTATGCTGGGCTAGAGACCACAACCCTCATTGCTCTTTTTTTTCTATCTTGATTCTTTAAGGCCTTGCTCCAAAAGCTTTCTTTAAAACCTTGCTCAAAACCTTTTTCCTTAGGCTCTGCACTATCCCATGTTTACTCTCAGCTTATCTTTAGTTTAATTGCTCTAAAGTCTTTTGTCCCCAGGCTTGCATTGTCCCATTTCTCTTTAGCTCTCTTAAAGCCTCAGTGCTCAAACTTGCAAACCAGCAGTCACGCCTACAACCTGCATGTGCATAACTCTTAAAGTCTTGGTTCTTAGACTTGCACTGTGCACTGTCCTGTGTTCTCTTTGGCTTTTCTTTAGCTTTAGCTTTTTTAAGGCCTATGTATGAAGTTCTTTCTCAGCTTTGCTTTCTGAAGCCTAAGTTAAAGTTATCAGTGCAGACTTTCTATCAATACCTCTTTGGTATTTTCCCTTTAGTATTTTCTCTTCTGTAATTCTTTTCCCTTCCAAAAGCTTCCCACACCAAAAAGCCCAAAGTAAAGACCCAAAAGCCAAAAGCAATAGCACCCCTTTCTCCAGGGGTCTTTTATAGCAGCAAACAGGGTGGAGCCATGGGGAGGGGCATGACATTGTAACAGGAGAAACCTGTGTTCCTGCTTCTCTGAACACAGCTTAGGAGATGCAGCTGTTCTGCCATTCCCTGTTTCATGGCCCAGGATTGTGCCTAGCTTGGCCTACAAGTAAAAACAATTAACTTCATCTTGCGCTTGTGTCCAGTTCTCATAGGTTTTAATCCACTCCTCACACACCAAGATATAAAATAAGCAATGAAGTAATACCAAACAATCACAGCATGTCAGTTTCACAGTGTATCCTGACAAGTTCTGTGTTCATATTATATACATGTGCCAGTTATCTTCAATGCAGTATTTAATCTCCTTATATCTGAGTTATTTCTCTTCTCTTTGTGATCCCTGGTTTTTGTGTTCTTTTGAGGGCAGAGGCTCTGAATTTATCATCTGTGCATTTTCCACAGGGTAAGGTACTTTCTGAAGTTCTTAAGTAATGCTTCTCAATTTTGGTTATTAACTTAAAAGTAGGCATTGAAAATATGATTTCTTGAGATATTATGTCCAAGTCATGTATCTACTTTTGATTTTATATGATGTTTTCCTGTAGTTAGAAAAGTGAGGTTTTCACAGGTGTTTGTGATATTTTTCTAGTATTTTATATCAGCTGTTGTTAGCAGCACTCTGGAATGGTGTGATCTAATGTTATCTAGTACCATGTTCTAAACACACAGAACTTCCTAATAATCATGGCCAGAAACCCAGATTTTAATTAGTTTGTAGCCCAAAATATAAATCTATCATCAAATATTTATGTTTTATCTTTTTAAAAAATAGCTCATGCTATCAATTCTTAGAATACACAAATAGTTAGAATTCTTAACTATTTACTGACACAGTTTTTGCACAGGAATCATTTCAAAACACATTTTGAGATGTATATTTTCAGGACAGTGGTTTCTGGAATTATTTGGCAACCAAAGTTTATTTAATACTGTGCTAAACATTACTTTCTAATAGCTTTACATAGGTTTCTGTAATCACACTAAAATAATTGCAAACATTTTGATGTATGGGGATGATGGCCAACCTTATTGATTTAGAGTACCAACAAATAGTTAGCCTGTCTTCATCCATTAATTGTAACTTCTTAGATTTAAACAAATTTTGGTGGAAAAGTAAGTGGTTAGGTACTCATGGAAGCCAACTTAGGAGGAGTGAAGTGTGAAGGTTCCATGTTTTGGTGGTAAGTATGCTTGTCATATTAGAAGTTTGTGTCAGGCATAAGACACAGTCACTGCTTGTCCAGACATTACACAGAAGAGGGGTAACAGGATGTGGAGAAGATGAAGCAAACACTAACAAATCATCCAAAAGCATTGTCACTCAGACAGAAGTAGAAGGAGAATGTGATGCAACAAAGTGATAGATAAACATGTATTTCTGACTTTGCTTTAGCTAACAATTTGCTAAACAAATCCACACTAGTCTCCTATCCTCTCCTCTCTTCCCCTCCCCTCTCCTCAGCTGCCAGGACCCAATGGACCTAAGGAAGGAGTGAAGACACAAACAAATGAAAGGACTCACTCACTCAGGAAAGGAATGACAAGATACATGACTGAAGAGGAAGATAGCCTTGAAACAGGGTCATAAAACATGGTAAGCTGTCAATTAAAAGCTGTAACCTCAGACCGAGCTGTAAAACATGAGGAATTGCCCATTAGAGCCATGCAAAAGTTCAGGATCCAGGTAAAGGGCACCATGCAGAGATAAACAGTCATTCTAGCATTCCTTTGTCTCCACTTGTAAATAAACTTTCCAAAGCAGTACTCCCCTGCTGTTCTTATCTAAACCTTAGGTCTCTAATCCACTACCAGCCCCTAATTGAAGGGAGAGCACATTCCTTGTAACCTGATGCCCTGAACTGCCTTTTAAATATCCTGTAAATCCTTTGTTCAGTGCTCAGACACAGGTACATGTCTGAGCCCACTGGCATAAAATATAAAATCTGAGTTCTCCACTCCTCCAAGTGTTGTTTGGTTTCTCATCTGACTATATTACCACAACATATGGAGGCCCCAATGAGATACCAACCAACTGGCCTCTTGAGGCTCCAGCTGAAGGTTGGGCTGCATCAAAGTGGGGAAGGACAGGGGACTGCAATGGTATTCTGGGTCCTCCTTTGCCCTGGCAACCCAACTCTCTGAGCAGTCTTGACCCAGCTTGGACTCCAAGGAGAAATGGACCAACTCATCTGGCAGTCTCGTCTGGACTTGGAAAGCACCATGCCTGGGAAATCAGTCTTAAGTCAGGTCCCCTCCCACTGGATGGAAGGGGAGCTTAATCCATGCCCGGGAGCCTCCAAGAGGAGTTCCACAGGTCAGGGAGTTCTCCCAGAGGGGGAAGGGAAAACTGTAATAACTTCAGTGTGAATGTGCGTGTGTGTGAATTTGTTTATAGCATGGGAAAAATTTAATCTGCTCCTGGAATTCCAGCTCATTTTAGGCACTTAAGTTGATATTTTTTCTGGCGTGCTTAATTTATAAAACTTTTTATGTGTGTATGTAAACATCTTCAAAATGGTTCTTAAATTGCTACTATAAGTTTAATATGATACTCAAGGTAACAAATACCAGGGTATTTGTTTTAAAGATCTTTGTTATAAATTGCTTAGGCTTTTACATTTAAATATGTAAACATCTTAAAGACAATTCTTATTATAGAGTAAATGTAAAAGTTATTACTCTATTCTACTGCTACCTTAAACAACAAAAACTGGTTTTTGAACTTATTTCAATCAGGTCTCATTAGGATGTAGACATTCAGGGGTTAACACTCTGGCTCAGCTCAAAAGGAAAAAAAAGGGCTACAGTCTACAACAAAAATCTTAAAATTTAGGTAGTTAAAATGACCTTAGCCTGTTTCATTCTGTCATAAATAAAATCTGGGATTTAATTCTTGAGCTTTCTATAAATTGCTTTTATACAAAAAAATAATTTCAGGGTTGCTTTCTTTCTTGTTTTTTTCATACAAATGTAAATCTCTAAGTTAAAAGATTTTCTGAGTTATTTTCAACAAGTAACAAAAATATATAAGTGGTATTAAGAATATGGTTTTTACAAAATAAACAAAGGTTTAAAAAAATTTTAAATGAAGAGGAGGATAAATACTAGCTCCCCAGAGGATACAAAATAAATTGTCACAAAGATACAGAGTAAATTGTCATTACATGATACAGCTTATAGATGGCATATAACTGAAATCCAGTTACATTAAAGGTTTTATAAGGTCAAAATTTAATGTACTGATGTGAAACTAAAACTTTTTTTTTCGAATTTTAGTACTTCTTTTATTTTATTTTATTTTTTTTTCATTTTTCTTTTATTATTCATATGTGCATACAAGGCTTGGTTTATTTCTCCCCCCTGCCCCCACCCCCTCCCTTACCACCCACTCCACCCCCTCCCGCTCCCCCCCTCAATACCCAGCAGAAACTATTTTGCCCTTATCTCTAATTTTGTTGTAGAGAGAGTATAAGCAATAATAGGAAGGAACAAGGGGTTTTGCTGGTTGAGATAAGGATAGCTATACAGGGCATTGACTCACATTGATTTCCTGTGCGTGGGTGTTACCTTCTAGGTTAATTCTTTTTAATCTAACCTTTTCTCTAGTTCCTGGTCCCCTTTTCCTATTGGCCTCAGTTGCTTTAAGGTATCTGCTTTAGTTTCTCTGCATTAAGGGCAACAAATGCTAGCTAATTTTTTAGGTGTCTTACCTATCCTCACCCCTCCCTTGTGTGCTCTCGCTTTTATCATGTGCTCATAGTCCAATCCCCTTGTTGTGTTTGCCCTTGATCTAATGTCCACATATGAGGGAGAACATACGATTTTTGGTCTTTTGAGCCAGGCTAACCTCACTCAGAATGATGTTCTCCAATTCCATCCATTTACCAGCGAATGATAACATTTCGTTCTTCTTCATGGCTGCATAAAATTCCATTGTGTATAGATACCACATTTTCTTAATCCATTCGTCAGTGCTGGGACATCTTGGCTGTTTCCATAACTTGGCTATTGTGAATAGTGCCGCAATAAACATGGATGTGCAGGTGCCTCTGGAGTAACAGTCTTTTGGGTATATCCCCAAGAGTGGTATTGCTGGATCAAATGGTAGATCGATGTCCAGCTTTTTAAGTAGCCTCCAAATTTTTTTCCAGAGTGGTTGTACTAGTCTACATTCCCACCAACAGTGTAAGAGGGTTCCTTTTTCCCCGCATCCTCGCCAACACCTGTTGTTGGTGGTGTTGCTGATGATGGCTATTCTAACAGGGGTGAGGTGGAATCTTAGTGTGGTTTTAATTTGCATTTCCTTTATTGCTAGAGATGGTGAGCATTTTTTCATGTGTTTTCTGGCTATTTGAATTTCTTCTTTTGAGAAAGTTCTGTTTAGTTCACATGCCCATTTCTTTATTGGTTCATTGGTTTTGGGAGAATTTAGTTTTTTAAGTTCCCTGTATATTCTGGTTATCAGTCCTTTGTCTGATGTATAATTGGCAAATATTTTCTCCCACTCTGTGGGTGTTCTCTTCAGTTTAGAGACCATTTCTTTTGATGAACAGAAGCTTTTTAGTTTTATGAGGTCCCATTTATCTATGCTATCTCTTAGTTGCTGTGCTGCTGGGGTTTCATTGAGAAAGTTCTTACCTATACCTACTAACTCCAGAGTATTTCCTACTCTTTCTTGTATCAACTTAAGAGTTTGGGGTCTGATATTAAGATCCTCGATCCATTTTGAGTTAATCTTGGTATAGGGTGATATACATGGATCTAGTTTCAGTTTTTTGCAGACTGCTAACCAGTTTTCCCAGCAGTTTTTGTTGAAGAGGCTGCTATTTCTCCATCATATATTTTTAGCTCCTTTGTCAAAGATAAGTTGCTCATAGTTGTGTGGCTTCATATCTGGGTCCTCTATTCTGTTCCACTGTTCTTCATGTCTGTTTTTGTGCCAGTACCATGCTGTTTTTATTATTATTGCTTTGTAATATAGTTTGAAGTCAGGTATTGTGATACCTCCTGCATTGTTCTTTTGACTGAGTATTGCCTTGGCTATTCGTGGCCTCTTGTGTTTCCATATAAATTTAACAGTAGATTTTTCAATCTCTTTGATGAATGTCATTGGAATTTTGATGGGAATTGCATTAAACATGTAGATTACTTTTGGGAGTATAGACATTTTTACTATGTTGATTCTACCAATCCATGAGCATGGGAGATCTCTCCACTTTCTATAGTCTTCCTCAATCTCTTTCTTCAGAAGTGTATAGTTTTCCTTGTAGAGGTCTTTCACATCTTTTGTTAGGTTTACACCTAGGTATTTGATTTTGTTTGAGGCTATTGTAAATGGAATTGTTTTCATACATTCTTTTTCCGTTTGCTCATTGTTAGTGTATAGAAATGCTAATGATTTTTCTATGTTGATTTTATATCCTGCTACCTTGCTATAGCTATTGATGATGTCTAGAAGCTTCTGAGTAGAGTTTTTTGGGTCTTTAAGGTATAGGATCATGTCATCTGCAAATAGTGATATTTTGACAGTTTCTTTACCTATTTGTATTCCTTTTATTCCTTCTTCTTGCCTAATTGCTCTGGCTAGGAATTCCAGTACTATGTTGAATAGGAGTGGAGATAGTGGGCATCCTTGTCTGGTTCCTGATTTTAGAGGGAATGGTTTTAATTTTTCTCCGTTAAGTATAATGCTGGCTGTAGGTTTGTCATATATAGCTTTTATAATGTTGAGGAACTTTCCTTCTATTCCTAGTTTTCTTAGAGCTTTTATCATGAAATGATGTTGGATCTTATCAAAGGCTTTTTCTGCATCTATTGAGATGATCAAGTGGTTTTTGTCTTTGCTTCTGTTAATGTGGTTTATTACGTTTATTGATTTTCGTATGTTGAACCACCCCTGCATCCCTGGGATGAAGCCTACCTGGTCGTGGTGAATAATCTTTATCTAACCTCATAACAACAAGACTACCTTAAGAATATTATATTGGTCTACATAACATTTACAAAAAATTTGTCTTATAATGGTTTTGTTTTGTCAAGATAACTCAGAAATTTTTGATACTACAGGTTAATCCATAAATTTGTCAAGATAACAAGAATTTATTAAAACAAAAAGAGACAAGAGGCAGCTCAGCACAGGGAGTACTGCTGCACTGATACAAAGGTTAAGACAGATTTACTTATGTAAAGCCAAAGTGTACCATCCAGATAGGATATAAATAAATAAATAAATAAAAACTCCAAAAAGAGCACTACACTGGAAGTCAAGATCTCCAGTTTTTATTAGACACAACAGAGTGGGGATGTTAGTCCTACTCCTTCCACATGGCAGGTGAAGGGAACTTTTCCCTGGGATGACCAGATTGGGCCTGTTATTTTATGGGGACTCTGTTGACTACAGGTTGGAGCAATCCTGCTGTATGTCATGAGCCATTCGTTAATGTCAGCAATCTGGAATGTGATCCCTTATCAACATCTGAGCCATGATTCTTAGCCACTATGTTTCCTAATTCTACACTTAGTCCCCATAAATGTTTACCTATGTTCTCTGGTGATTTTTGTCAGGGTTTTAACTACTAAGGTAACTAAGACATGTTCATTGAAGAGTTGGTTTATATTGGATTTAACAATGAGGACAGCTATATTAGGACTAGATCCCTCCCCCTTGCAGATGGTTCACCTTTATTGTCCTGGATATATGCCAGGGACAGCTGGGTAGACAGTGACCTTCCTGATACTTTTCCATTAGCCTCCTATATCTAGCCCAATCCTGTATATGGCAATGGGTTCTAGCTCTCTTACTGGGGTACCCCACCACAGAGCTCCTGCCTGAAAAATAAACCTTGTACTAGTGTTTGAGCTGTATCTGTGCCTCTTCTGTGCCTCTTATTTTGTAACAGTTATGTAAAACTTTCTAGATGATCTCATGGTTAAACAACTGTTGTCTTGGATGATTCTAATAAAGTTTGTACCCTGGGTTAGTTTGTGACTGGGCTGTTTGGGTTTGCTAAAACTGTTCTTTCCCCCTACAACTGATAAAAATCTAAAGTTTTACTCTAAGAGTAAAAAATAAACTAATATGTACATTACCCTCTATAGAGTTGTGATGATGTTGCTTGTTCCTGTGTATTAAATATATTTACATTTTTCAAGTATACCAGGCCTTCTACAAAAGAAAATTTAGATAAACATGGTAACAAAAAGTTAGTGGTACTGATATACTGTTCTGTTGGTTGCCAAATTGTTCATCAAAAAAAATTTTTTTTCAAGTGGTTGTTGCACTAATATACATTCCATCAATAGCGTATGAGGGTTGCTTTTTCTTTTTTTTGTTTTCTTTTTTTTTTCATTTTTCTTTTATTATTCATATGTGCATACAAGGCTTGGTTCATTTCTCCCCCCTGCCCCCACCCCCTCCCTTACCACCCACTCCACCCCCTCCCTCTCCCCCCCTCAATACCCAGCAGAAACTATTTTGCCCTTATTTCTAATTTTGTTGTAGAGAGAGTATAAGCAATAATAGGAAGGAACAAGGGTTTTTGCTGGTTGAGATAAGGATAGCTATACAGGGCATTGACTCACATTGATTTCCTGTGCATGGGTGTTACCTTCTAGGTTAATTCTTTTTGATCTAACCTTTTCTCTAGTACTTGTTCCCCTTTTCCTATTGGCCTCAGTTGCTTTAAGGTATCTGCTTTAGTTTCTCTGCATTAAGGGCAACAAATGCTAGCTAGTTTTTTAGGTGTCTTACCTATCCTCACCCCTTCCTTGTGTGCTCTCACTTTTATCATGTGCTCATAGTGTCCATCAAAATTTTAACCATGGTTCTTTTAAGTTTTTGTCATTTCAGTTCTGATCCTCCTGGGACATTTACAATCAAGTCCATAAAAATGACTCTAATAAGTTCTTATTTGTCAACCAAACTAACTATTTAGACATCTGCTTTTGTTAGATTTTGTTTTGTATTGCTCTTGTCTAAAAGTTCACTGCCTAAGAGCCACTCCTTCTAAGCCTCCTTGTTGCTTAAATTTGGCCAAAAGTGTCTAGTTGGCACTGACTCCCACCTGATCTGCTCGTTACTTCCTCCCAACGTGGGACCGAAACCAAACAAACAGAATCCAGGAAAAAGCAGCCAATCAAGAAAGATCTTCAGTCTATGGCCATACCACACAGAATGTGCCTGATCTCATCTGATCTTGAAAGCTAAGCAGGATTGGGCCTGGTTAGAACTTGGACAGAACAGATCTTCAGAAGAGAGTGTTCAGAGACTAGCAATTTGGAGACAAAGAGGGGAATGCCATCAAAGTTCCAATGGAGTTATTGGTACAAGACCTCTCAAAGATAACCAAGGCTGAGAGGATTAAAGAAATGCTTCTTAAACATGTGTGGCTATAAGACATTAAAGATTTTTCCAGACACAAACTCATATTTTTAGACAGGGTCTTCTACTAAAATAGAGACAAAATAACTATTTTTACTGGATCTAAACTTGCCCTTTAATACTGAAAGATGGTGTTTTTAACTTTAAAAAAAATAACAATGAGTTTGCTTGGACATATATACTGACAGTATATTGTTGCCAAGGTAATTCTACTCAGTTTTAAAAAAAAGGGATTCTGATAAATAAAAGATTAAAAAAAACTACTCCAACCCACTTGTACGGGTCCCCATCTAATAACGTTAGCAGCTCTTGTGGCTGTGAAAGTTACAGGTGTCACTCCCAGGATTCATCACTCCTGGATAAAAAGACAGCTGCCCCTGCAGAGCCCAAGGTCTGATAGGCTGTCTGTAACTCAACTAACCCCCTCTCAGATTAAGTTTCCAAAGAATGTCACAACAGCATGTCATCACTAGAGAGATCTCCAGGCCTGCCCCAGCCACATCCCAGAAGCTTGTTGGTCAGTGCACATTGGAAGCCTGAGGATTCATCCACCAGGACACAGATGTATCCTCTTTTGTGTCACCCATACCTTATCCTGCTGATTAGCATTGTTGCAGTCTGTTTGCACTAGGACTGGCTGTCACTGCTCCCCAAGATTGGAAAGTAGATCAGAGATTGCTGCTGGCCTTCTCTTATCTCCTCGTAGTAGGAAGCCTTATCCTCTTTGGTATTGTCTGTAGCCCACACCCCAGTCTCAAGCTTGAAGTCTTTGATGTGTTACTGCCTTCTGACTCTACTACATTTTAAGGTTGTTCAATCCAGAGGCCAGGATGACAGCTCAGCTTGTGTAAAGCCACTTTCCTAACAGGGAAAACTGCAGTATGCCTTCACCTTTTATCAATATCTGTCCCTGTGTGCAGCATATCAATTTCTGAATGTATCAGGTGAGGGATATTTACTAATAAAGAAAGCTGATAGGCCTAACTGGGTTGCAAGAACAAAGGCACTATAGGGCAGATGGTTTGCTGGCAGAAAGACAGGGACCCCTTAAAGTCCCTTAAAGGGAAGGAAATAAACCTCTTTGTGTCACCCTACCCTTCTACCCCACCCCCATATCAGTTTACTAAGGGGAGAGCCACAGATCTAGAGAGGCCTGTTGGTGATTACCTAGGTGGACCTGGGCCAGTAAAAGATATTGATCTGCCACTACCATGACCCCCCATTAAGGCTTCCTTTTAGGACAGGAAACCTTAACTTGGAGTCTCAACTGTACAGCTACCACCATTAGATGTACAGTTGACAGGTTATGGTGCACCAGCCTTGGAATCTTCCTTGTTTGAGGGACCCTTGCTTATCAGTACTTGCCAGCCACCTGGAAGGGTATTTGCACATTAACATTCCTCACCCCAGATAACCATAGTGCCTAGCAATCAGATCCCCCCCACACACACGTTTAATGGCTCATATGCGGTCAAAGACAACTATCCAATTCGTATCTTTATTAATCAGACTGGGGATAATGACTGGGAAAGGAACAGGCATAGGAGGGACTGCCTCATCAGCCACCTACTATAATCAATTATCTGTGAACCTAACAAATGACATAAAACAAGTGGCTAGGTCTATAGTGACCATGCAGGACCAGCTGAACTCTCTTGCATCAGTGGTCCCCCAAAACCAGAGAGGGTTGGATTTACTCACTGCCAAAAAGGAAAGCTTTGACTTTTCTTAAACACAAAGGGTTGTTTTATGTAAAACAGATAGAAATAGTCAGAGATATGGCTCATCCCACTGTCTGGCCCTATCCTCATGCTTCTATTGGCACTTGTGTTTGTCATGTGCCTTCTTAATGCCATAACTAACTTTGTTAGCTCACAAATGGAGGTGATAAAGTTACAGCTCCCAGTAACACAATGTAGGTCTTTGGGACAAGAAAAACCTTATGAGATTTCTAAAGTCTATTGTTGATGCTTGTCCACAAGTGGAAAAAGCATCAAAAGGGGGAAATGAAGAGGAAGATAGCCTTGAAACAGGGTCATAAAACATGGTAAGCTGTCAATTAAAAGCTGCAACCTCAGACAGAGCTGTAAAGCATGAAGAATTGCCCATTAGAGCCATGAAAAAGTTCAGGATCCAGGTAAAGGGCACCATGCAGAGATAAACACTCATTCCAGCATCCCTTGTCTCCACTTGTAAATAAAGTTTCCAAAGCAGAACTCCTCTGCTGTTCTTCTCAAAACTGTAGGTCTCTAATCCACTACTAGCCCCTAATTGAAGGGAGAGCACATTTCTTGTAACCTGATGCCCTGCAGTGACTTTTAAATATCCTGTGAATCCTTTGTTCAGTGCTCAGACACAGGTACACTTCTGAGCTTGTTGGTGTAAAAATAAAATCTAAGTTCTCCACTCCTCCGAGTGTTGCTTGGATTTTTGTCTGACCATACTTCCACAACATGACCAGAAGGCTGGTGACCTAACTGGTAAATTTTTATTTTTGTGTCAGGCTTTTAAGCAGAATAAAGCAGGAGGTTACACAATGCAAGAAGAACTCCTCTGCCTGGGAAACAATGCCCTGTACCTTAAAAACAATGTTCTTGCTCCAATCTCCTCAGTTACACAAGAGAAACTCAGACCCTCCTAGTTTCAATGAAACCCAGACCTCCCTGTTTTCATCTAGCTGCACTTGGTTTCACATACATAAAACTTGGGCCTGGCTGCCAAGGGCATGTGCCCTGTTTCTGATCTTTCATAAAAAAATATGTCCAGTTTAATATTTCTTTTCTCCAGACAAAGGGAGTCACTCCATGTTCCCTCAAAACCTCAGTGAAAGATGTGGGGCACTTGCAGTCTCCGACCTTGTCAGGATCCTGCTAAGTCTCAAGGACCTTGTCCGATTGTGGCTCATGGCTCCCAACTTTCCCCTCCCCTCCCTTCCCCTCCCCTCCTTTCCTCTTCTCTTCTAGGAGAAAGAGAAGAGATAGGACAACATTCACTGAGGGCAATACTTGACAAGCACTTGGGAAACCCAAACTAATTACTGTGGTTGCAGCTTCCCTGGAGAGGATAAGAAGTTTCAGATTTAAATTTTACAAGTCTTTTACCTTATAAAAATGGAAGCTTCCAGGTTACCTGTGGTACCAAGATCAGACTTATTTTTCCATATTTCTTGTAGACCTTTAAATGAATTGCAAAATCTGAGCATAGTGACCTTAAGGAAAATTAAATCCTACCAATTATTTTATTCATAAATACTCTAGAAACATCTGTTCAGAGTATTTCTTTAAATTCTTTGTTACAAGGAAAACCCATGTGTTCGTTTATGTGTGTATGTGTGTTATGTGTGAGTGTGTGTGTGTGTGTGCATGTGTGTAGTGCTAGGCATTGATCCCAGACCTCCTACATAGTAGCATGTACTCTACCACTGAACTAAATCTCCAGTTTAATTTTATTTTCAATTAATTCAGCATATATTAAATTGTATTCCACATTTTTATTCTTTTTACCTGCTTGACATTTCGTTTTCCACAGGTCACAGAAAGAATGATCCTTCTCCCTCAGTTCAGTAGCCCCTCTGATTAGGCTGACATGGATGTGCCACCTCCCCTGGTTACTGGGCAGACTCAACTTCTCAGAAAAGCTATTTCTTTCCTTTTACTCACTGACACATATATTTTGCTCTTCAATTTTTGTACTCAGTTAACATTTCTATTTCAGAAAAAGTTATTTAGTTAAGAGTAAATAGTTATGCTTTACCACCAGAAAATACTACAAACCCAGTAATTACTTGAAGATACTCGATTCTTTAGAGTTCTCTTTTCCAGATGACTGAAATTCTTATAAGCATATTAAGATAAATTTGGATTCTTGTACTACTTGAAGAGGGATGAGGAACTAATATACCTTCTGTGTTTCCACAAAAAATTACAAGTACCTGAAAGATCTTAAAGCATTTCAAGGTGTCTCATAACAAAGAGTCTTATAAATTGAAGTTTTACCAAGGATTTATTTTAGCATAGCAGGGTAAAAGTTGGAAGGAGTCAGGGAAAAGGAGAAACATTTCCTGTTCCTCACACAGGAAATGAGAGCAAAGACTCAAAATGGACATTCTTACCTGTAGTCTTATATGTTCTGACTTGAGGGCAAACGTGGTCATGTCTAGCAACTTCTAATCCTTAAGACAATGGATTGGGTGGCTAAGATGGATGCTAAAACATGGAGATGTCATCTACGTCCACTCAAAACATGGGGACAATAGGTGACTTTTAGTATGTCTTTTTGCATTTCATTCTTTCTGCCCTTTTACTAATTCAAGGACTCTTGGAAGTTTTCAACATCTCAAAGAGAAGACAGATTCAGATAGTCTCTTTATGTCTCCCTATTTTTGTAACTTAACATCTGAAATGAAGCAGGAGGGCCCTAGGTGCTATGGTTTTTTGTAGTTTTTAACCTCCTCTTCCAATGCCTGAGTGTAGCCCTTTAAATAATTATTAAAATAATATAATTTCCCCTGTCTTCTTATGTATCTATCCTGCCTTACTTAATCCAACATACATTCATTCATTTACTTGGATATTAATCTATCTGTTTACAAAAAGAAAGTGTTGAACAACTTCATAACCCTCAAAGATTTCTTATGTTGGTAGGGAATAGTATCAAAAACAGAGATGTAGAATAATATAATATATTCTGTGTTAGATATATGCTCAAAGATGCATATAAGCAATGCATCTAAATACTTATTTATTTATATATTTATTATGCCAAAGAACATTTACTAATATATTTTGAAGCTTTCATTTGGAAATCATTTTATATTTGCACCAATATTTTAAGGAAAACATGGACTTCCTGTATAGCTATTCTCTAGATTTCTAGTATTGATACTTTACATAACCACAATACTATTATAATCACCACAGCACCACTTTGTGAAGATGATTTGTTGGAGTATATTTAATGAACTTCCTTTTACTGGCACAGAATCTAACTGTTCATCTTTGTTACAATGTCTTCTTTAATCTGTGACAGTTCCTAGTACTTTCCTTATTTTTTTTGTTGTTGTTGTTCTTGTTTTTTTCAGTTCTACAGTTTGAAATCAGCCTCATACTTGTTCAGCAGGTGCTATTACTGTTTGAGTCACTGCACCAGCCCTTTTATTTTTGGGACAATTTTTAGAGATAGGATCTTACCCTCTATTTTTCTAAGGCTGGTTTTGAACTGTGATCCTCCTGATCTTTGACTCTTGAGTAGCTAGGATTATAGGTGTAAGTCACCACCACTCAACTCTTTTCTTGTTTTTTATAAGCTTGACACTTTCAAAGATATTTCATCATTTATTTTGAATAATATTCCTCAAGATGGATTAGTCAGATGTGTTCCAATGTTTAAATTAGAGCTATGTACCTCTGTGTGCTCATATTGGGGGAACATCATACTGCTGTGTCTACTGTTCCTGACTCTCTTACTTGGTAAGGTGGTAAATACTGGGTATCCCTCACTGAGAAGTATAAGTAGTACCTAGCAATAAAGAAATACATAACCTGAGGAAGATAATTTAAGAATATAGAACTATTGCTTGTCAGCTAAAATTGGTTTTACAATCATTGGTTAAAAAATTACCTGCTAAAATGAAAATTCTAATATTTTACTGATACTTTTGTACTGTCCTCCTGCCTTATGCATATACTAATTGCAATGCTTCTATGGATGAGAGCTGTTCCTTTTCCCCACATTTTCATCCTTATTCAATTACTTGTATCTTTACTAGTTCTTTGGAATTTATTTATTCTGTGGGTTATGGAACAAAATATTCATTATTTACTTAGTTCCTAAAATGGTTCCTGGTTTTTCTACTGGATGTTCATCCCATTTGTTCGCTTTGGCTTATATTTGTTTCCTGTTTTTTTCATTTTGTTTTGTTTTGTTTTTTGACAGGATTATATAATTTTGGGGGAAGTTCCTTGTCTTTTGGCATCACAAGATTTTCTAGGCTCTTGTAGTATCCCTACTCCAGACTTAGCATCAACTATTACAAGAAATCATAGTTATTTTTATTGAAGAATGTTCTTGTTGCTGCTGGATGTCACTCACTTCTTTGTGACCTTGCAGTCAACAGAGTTTCAAAGTATATTACAATGTGTCCACCCACCTCTGCCTATCCACACACACACAAACACACATACACACACACACCCCAAACACCTCACCACATTTCTGACTCCAATCCAGAATGTCACATTTCATTCTTGCATTCTCCTGTTCTTTATTTCTGATTTCTTTCTCTAATAATGAAATGCCTGGTTACATTATTTGCAATGAATTTACTAAATTGTTCAGTCCTAGTAGACACATAAAATGATATCAAAGCTACTAAAACATAGCCCTGTGAGAAACCAACTTACAAATTAGAGTTCAATATTTGCTTATGGTTCTTTAAAAGAGATATCAATGAAGGTTAGTAAAGGGAGTCCTTTATTCCCTTATCCCTTTCTCTGAAGTAAGTTTTTTAAAAATTTTCATTCATTTTTTATTTAGCTGGGTTGAGATTTACAGTTTTTACTAGTTATTAGTTTACTGTTTGTTGCTTACAATTTCAATTTCATTTTATAGTTTTTCTAATTTACATAAAGTACAATTCAAAGTTTGTAATGTAAATTTTAACAAGTCCAAAGAATGTTTCATCTACCTTTCTACTTGTTTTCCCTTATAGAACATTTCCATTTCCCTAAATACTCTGTATATTCTCTTATTCTACCCTTCTGTCATCAATTCCCTTGTGTTCACACTCTACCTCTGGAAATTACTTATCTGTTTTATATCCCTACAGTTTTACTTTTTTGAAAAGTCACATAGGTGACATCATAAAAGACTAGTTTCCTGGGTCTGGATTTTTCTGGCTTTTTTTTTTTTTTTTTTGCAGAGTTCTAGGGATGAAATCCATTGCCTTGTTTATGCTAGGCTAGCACTCTATCCATTAACCAGACCCTCAACCATGGTTTGACTGTTTTACCAAGCTAAATGCATGCAGTATTGAGCTATATTATTATGTCAATACACAGATAAATTTTTTTAGTCTTGAGTAGTATATCATTGAGCAGATTCATTATAGTGTGTTTATCCACACATCTGTTGAAAGATATTTGGGTTGTTTCTGGTGTTTGGTGATTATAAAGCTTTAATAATTGTTTGCTTACTGGCTTTTATATAAACATAAGTTTTCATTTTGCTTGAGTGAAATGCTTGGTTATATTACAAGCTTATGTCAAATTTTATAACAAACTGTCTATCATAGTAACTATAAAATTTGGCATTCATTCCAGAAATTTATCTAATTGCTAAATATAAACATCTTATCCAGCATTCAGTGTTGTGATTTTTTAAAATCTAGTCTAATAAGTGTTCACAGGTGTCCTGACTTGTCTCCTCCTAATTATTAACGCTGTTGGGCATATTCTGGCATAATTTTTTCATTCTTAATCTTGACAAAGAACTTCTTGATATCATAATCTTTTTATTTTTAAATTCACTTACATGTGTATACATTATTTGGGCCCCTTACGCCCATTTGTCATCTTTTTATTTGTTTTGGTGAAATTTTAAGTGTATATATTTTCCCATTCTTAAAACTGTGTTGTTTGCATTTATGTTGTTGAATTTCAGAGCACTTTACATATCCTAGATAAAAATCCATTTCACAATGTGATCTGCAAAATTTTTCTCATGAAGTGTAGCTTTAAAACATTCTCTTAGCTGTTTCCATAGCTGGCTCTTGTGAGTAGTGTTGCAATATACATGGGTGTGCAAATGTCGCTATTGTATCCTGGCTTCCATTCCTTCAGATGTACTCCAGGAGTTGGATTGTATGATAGCTCTATTTTAGATTTTTGGGGAACTGCTATACTGCTTTTCATAGTGGCCTTACTAATTTACATTCTCACCAACAGTGTATGAGGATTCATTCCCCCCAACCTGTCCCCATTTTGGCAAAATTTGTTGTTTGTGGTCTTGCGGATAACCATTCTGACTGGAGTGCAGTGAAATCTGAATGTAGTTTTGATTTGCATTTTCTTTATGGCCAGGGAAGTTGAGCATTTCTTCATGCATTTCTGGGATATTTTTACTTCAAAATTATCTGCTCTGTTCATTTGCTCATTTATAGGAACACAAAACAAGTCCTGACGGGGGGTGCATACTATTTGGAGGAGAGAAGGTGAATGAATAGGGTAAAGGGGGGAAAATATGAGCTCATGTTGTTTACATACTTGTATGAAAACAGAACAATAGACCATGTTGAAATCATTTCATGTAAATGGGAGGGGACGAGAGAGAATGATGGTGAGGATGAAACCAAGTTACATTGTAAGCATATATGGTAATGTCACAATGAAACCACTCTCTATAAGTAATATATACTAATTAAAATGTCTTTAAAATTCTCTTAGAATTCACTTTATAATAAAAATATTTTTATAATGTTCAATTTGTCATTATTTTATTTTACAGATTGTGTTTTAGACATTGCAAATACTTGTCTAACATAAGGTTACAAAATTTCTCATATTTTTTTCTAGAAAGTCTATAAGTTTACTTATACTTAATCTGTATAATCTTAATCTTACTTAGATCTGTAATTTTTTTAGATTTAATTATATATGAAGTGTGGAGCATGGATGGAGATTTTCTGATTGCTTAACACATAGTATCTAATTTTTATAGCACCATTTGTTTAAAGCACTATCCATTATTATTCTTTGAATTGTTTTTGTGTCTTTTCAAAAAATTAATTGACTTTTTGTTCATTCATATATTCCGAGCTTGCTTTCCGACCACATTGATATCTACCTTTGCTTTGATCAACATCATCATGTCATGATATTACTGGCTTCATAGTAAGTCAAAACTAAATAGTGTAGCTATGTTAGTTCACTGCCTTTCCATGTAAATTTTAGATTCAATTTATGACACATGCAAAATACCCTGCTAGGATTTGGATTAGATTTACATCAAGTGTGTGAATAAAGATTAGCAAAAATACTCAGTAATGGACCAGACAGCAAACATTTAAAGCATTTTGCTGCATATATTCTCTTTTTTTATTGTTTTGTTTTCATTTTTTATAAAGCTGAAAGAATATAAAATAATAATTCTTAGCTTGTAGGCCATACAAAAATAGGTTGCAAACCATATTTAGCCCATTGATCATGCATATGCTCTGTGAATTGCTGTTTTACATTATATAGCAATATGGGGAGAGTAAACATCCTTGTATGTGTGCATATATATCTATATTACTTTTAATGATTCAAAAATGCTTACTTATTTTAGAGTCTGATGTAATGTTTCCATAACATGTACACATTATGCAATGTTCAAATTGGGAAAACCATATCTATCTCCTTAAACATTTATTATTTCTTTGTGGTAAAAGCCTTCACACCATTTAGTCTAGCTTTTCAACAACATCATTATTTTAATCCATGGGCATGGCATATTTCTACATTTATTTAGATGGGGGGATAATCAGTACTTTATTGTTTCGTGCATACAAATCCTCAAATGTTTTCTTGTAAGTTTACCTTAGTATTTTATTCATTGGATGATTTTGTAAAATTTTCTGCCTTTGAATTTCAAATTTTAATTTTATGTGAATACAGTATATAGAGATATAATTGATTTCTGTATAAAAACATATGTATGCCAACTTTGTTGTATTCCTGAGTTCTGGGACATTTTAATATGATTTTCATATTTGATCAAATGATGTTGAGTAGAGAAAATACATTTCTATATTTGCAATCTGAGGTACTTTTCTTTTTCTTGTCTCATTGCACTATCTAGTACTTCCATTATGAAGTTCCTTTTTGCCAGTCCTGTAGACTAATTTCAGTATTTCAGTCTGATTTTATGCTGATTTTATTCAGACTGATGTGATGCTATTTGTGGGGCATCACATTTTTCAGATTAAGGAATATTCTCTATCCCTCATTTTCTGGTAAGTTAGTCAGAAATTGATTTTAATCTTTTCATTTCTATTTTCTATATCTATGGACATGAGCACAAGGCTTTTCTTGAATCTGTTAATACAGAAAATTGCATTTACTGATTTTAGAAATGAGACTTGTATTCATGCAATAATCCCCACTTGGTTGTAATGTAGTTGGTGTACTTTTCTTTTAATATGTTCCTATATTTAACATTGGACCTATGCTTTTAGGAGTATTGTTCTGTAAGTTGAGGATCAGGATAATCCCGGATTAGAAGATTTTTTTGGGAAGTATTTCTTTTTCCTTATTATCTGATATATACATATACACACATACATATGTGCACATACATATTTCATGAATGTTTTGTCTATGATTAATAAGGGCATCTGAAAAAACAATATTTTGTAACATATCTAAGATTATCTCCTCACAAATGACATCTTTTAATTGAGGAATGAATAGTGCTTTCCAAATACTCAAAATGTCTCAATAGTAAATTTACTTATTAAGAAATATGATTGAAACTCTAACATCTCCCAGGCAATCTGCAATAATAATTTCATAAATATAATGTTTAATTTTCCTGATAGGAGCCTCACAAAAGATTTGTTGATGTTCCTCTATAGCAATTGCTTTTCTGAAAATATTTTTATATGACTGACTCCATGTTCATATTTTCCTTCATCTTTTATTTGAAACTTGTTTATTTGAGATGAATGCCATATCAATCTACACTATTGTTCATATTCCATTTTGCATTATCTTTCACAAAATTTTCATTTTATAAGGAAAAGAGCATTGTGATAACCTCCTCAACTGAAGTTTTTGAAACATCTTGTCTTTTGACCCATAGAACATTGAATGAAATCTTCTCTCTGTATTATTTCTAATATGCTCTCTAGAATGCAAACAATATGTCTATTTACAGGGCTTTGAATGACAATGGTGCTGCAGTAAGAAATTCTGATTACACAGATGTGGAATGTACTGTTACAGGTAAGAGAACTAATTTTTTCTGTTATAGTTAATAAAGGAGTTGTGACAAAAAGTAAAAGAAATTTCAGTAGCCGTCATTAAATGAGAGATAATTCATATCTATCAAAATTATCAAAATCTAACATTGCTGTGAGCTAGCTGAATTATTTTTATAAAATACAAAAAAAAGTTGATCACAAGGCAATTTCTTATAGTATAGTTTAAAATATAATTATACATAGACTAAACAAGTGATGTTTATATCTTTCATTGATTTTTCAGTGGGAGCATCCTATTTATTTTTATGATAGCAAAACAGAAACAGGCCTTAAGGGTTAAAATTATTTTTACTTTTTAAAAGAGGAAATATTTAACAAAATACAGTAGTTGCTATTGTTTTAAAGGTAAAGTCCACAATGACCATCTGCCTAATAGAAACTTTATTTTAAATATGTGACTATAGAATTTATACTATGGCTGTGTATTTTTATTCCATTTTTTTCTCCTCAGTAAAATACTTGGAATAGTTGAGCATTTTCTTTTTGTTAAATGGACTATTTCTTTGTATACTTTAAACTCTCATAACAGTTGTGCTTACCAAATAAACACCTAATTATATGAGCTGAAAATATCCAGGTATTATGCTTTGTCTCTTAGGAATTGCCTTTCAATTGTCTATGTTTCAAAATAAAAGAAAGTGTAATGTAGAAAAAATATTTTTAAATCTTTTCTTTTATTCTACAGAGAATATAAATTTCAAAAATGTCACCTCCCAAACATCTGCTATACAAACAGCCAAAGGTGGCTAGCATTCTTATGAGTCCTCCAGCTGCCAAAAGTTCCCTATGTGTGGGAATAATGGCTGGCTCCCAAATTGGAATGGATCCAAAAGGAGGGCAGAGTACAGCAGGTTCAGGAAAAGCAACAGCCTGGGAGATGAAAAGGTGCCAAATTTTCTCAGAATCACCTACATATGTCCAAGAGCTTTGTGCCTGCGGTATGGCTTATTCCATTTCAAAGTAGGAATTTCATGTCATGTGAAGACTTGGTGCTTACCTACAGAAGTGCCACTGTGGAAGGCTAGAATATTTTGTGTACTGTGATTTCTGTTTATAAATAAACGTTTAATTATGAAATAATTTAAGCAATCAGAAAAGGTCATGAATAATTTCAGAAGCATATATAGTTAATCCTTACTATATGTTGTAATTGCCACATTAGAGATATCCATTCATTATTTGCAGGCATATATAAATATATATATGTGATGTATGTATATATATGTATATATATATATAGTATGACATATATGACTTATTAATATATTGCTATATCATGTGATAGAAAATATTGTTTATATATATATTTAAATATTCTGTAATATTACACAAAATAATGTTATTCCATATAGCTTAGTAGTTTGATCTCTGCCCATTGAATTTTGTTGATGTATGTATTCTATTTTTTTCTATAAAACTGTATCATTTCTGTTTTAACCTAAGTGCTATTACAAAAAAAGACAAAAGGATAAAACATTAAAAGCTTATAAGGTAAGGACAGGAGTGAAAGGGTAAGTGAGAGTAATAGTGGGAGTTAGGCTGATCAGCATACAACACATTCACTTATGAAATACCATGCAAAGTCCCTTTGAACAATGGTTATACACTTAAACAAAGACATGAACATAAAAAAGGTCCTGTTAGGGGAAGGGTACAAGTGGGGAAGGGGGTTGAATGGAGAAGGAAAAGCAGGGTAAATATGGTCAACTTACCTTATATACTTGTATAAACATAGAACATTGAAACATGTTGAAATCATTTTACATAGAGGAGGGAGGGAATAAGGGAGAATTATAGTAGGAATGAACTTGATCAATTTACATTGTAAGCATATATGGAAATGTCACAATGAAGCCCCTTGCACAGCTAATATATGTTAATAAAAATGTTTTTTTAAATAAAACCCTAAACAAATCCTTACTGTTTTAATAAAATCTAAGATTAGAGCATCTTCAAGAGCTATTCAAAAACGTTTATAAAGTAAATGTTTTGTTGTCGAAGTATGAAAAAGACAAATACCCACTCCAGTAATGCAAACAACTCTTTTATAGGTTTCCCTTTTCTCATTAAAAAATAAAAATTTGAATCCTGATTACTTATGCCACTTAGAGTCTTGGAAATGCCACCTTGCATTAAAATGTGTATTTTACATATTTTCTCATAAGGAAAGATGATAATTTTAGGACAAGTACTAAGTATTAGGGAAAAAAATATTTGTTTTTTAAAAGGAGCTGCATACCACATTCCCGTACTTAATGTGAAGCTCTTTTTTATTATTTATTTAATTTCTTTATTCATATATTCATATGTTCATAGATTGTTTGGGTCATTTCTCCTCCCTGATCCCCACTCCCTCCCACTCCCCCACACCCCCCTCACTTCCAGGCAGAACCTGTTCTGCCCTTTTCTCCAATTTTGTTGAAGAGAAGACATTAGCAATAAGAAAGACAAAGTGTTTTTGCTAGTTGAGCTAAGGATAGCTATACAGAGAGATTCCTAGCATTGCTTCCATGAACAAGTGTATTACAACCCTAATTGATTCATCTCTACCTGACGACTTCACTACTTTCCGGTCACGTTCCCATATTAACTTACATTGCTTTAAGGTTACTGTATTAACTCCTCTGCAGTGGGGACATCAAACACTTTCAAGTTTTGGATTTCCTACCTCTCCCCATTTCCTCCCATGTGTGCTCTCCACTTAGTGTGTGATGCAAGTCCAACAACATTGCTGCATTTCCCTGATCTAAAGTCCACATATAAGGACTTCCTATTATTGCTTATACTCTCTCTACAACAAAATTAGAAATAAGGGCAAAATAGTTTCTGCTGGGTATTGAGGTGGGGGAGAGGGAGGGGGCGGAGTGGGTGGTACGGGAGGGGGTGGGGGCAATGGGGAGAAATGAACCAATCCTTGTATGCACATATGAATAATAAAAGAAAAATGAAAGAAAAGAAAAAAAAAAGAATGCCAAAATTCCTTCGTCTGTGCCAGGCTTCTTTCTGCAACAGGCATACTTTGACTAATTCTCTTTCTACCTCCATCTTGGGTCTTCATACTTAGCACAAAATGCCTGGTGAAGCCACAGAAACTGTCACTGCTATAGAGACAGAGTTGCCACAACTTCAGGCTGAGACAGGGTCTGGAATAGAATGTGACAGTGATGAATCAGTACCAAAGCTCAAGAAAGAAGATTCCACACAAGCAAACCACACAATAACCCCAGGTGGCTGCAGCAGCCCCTGAAATCAATGAAGCACCATTCAGTAAAGCAAAACAGACTCAGAGTGAAAAGGTGCCACAGAAGGTGATGTCCAAACTGGGTCTTCAGCTGGTTATAGGGGTTGCTAGAGTCACTATCCAGAAATCATCATCAAATCAGATGTCTACAAGAGCCAGCTTCAAATACCTACATTGTTTTGGAGGAGCCAAAATTGAGGATTAATCTCAGCAACCACAGTTAGCAGTTGCTGAGAAATTCAAGGTGAGCTGTTTCAAACACTCAAGAAAACAGGGTCCAACTGTACAAGAGGAGAATGAAGAGGAAGAGATTGATAAAACAGGTGTGGAAGTTAAGGACACAGAATCAGTCATGTCACAAGCAAACATGTGGAGAGCAAAGGCAGTGTGAGTCCTGAAGAATAACAGTAAATGCTATTATGGAGTTAACAATGTAACTATCTGAAAGTGAGGCCCTTTTCCCTCTAGTATTTCAAGACAGTAACTGCAGCTGGGTTTGAAATTTATACAGTTTCTATAATTAATAAAGTTATGGCTTCTTGTTGGATGAGAAAAAAAAAAGGTAGAACATACAATTTTTGGTCTTCTGAGCCTGGCTAACCTCACTCAGGATGACGTTCTCCAGTTAGATCTATTTACTTGTCAGTGATAAGATTTCATTCTTCTTCATGGCTGAGTAAAATTCCATTCTATATAAATACCACATTTTCTTAATCTACTCTTCAGTACTGGGGCATCTTGGATATTTCTATAACTTGGCTATTGTGAATAGCACTGCAATAAATGTGGGTGTGCAATTCTCTCTGAAGTAACTGGAGTCACATTCCTTTGGGTACACCTTTGGAGTATTATTACTGGATCATATGGCAGATCTATGTTTAGTTTTTAAGAAGCCTCCATATTGTTTTCCATAGTGGTTGCACTAGCTTGCATTCTCACCAGCGGTGTACAAGGGTTCCATTTTCCCCACATCCTCGCCAACACCTGTTGTTGGTGGTGTTTTTGGTGACAGCTATTCTAACAGTGGTGAGGTGGAATCTTAGTGTGGTTTTGATTTGCATTTCCTTTATGGCCAGAGATGGTGACCATTTTTTCATGTGTTTTTTGGCCATTTGAAGTTCTTCTTTTGAAAAAGTTCTGTTTAGTTCAGATTCCCATTTCCTTATTTGTTCATTGATTTTGGGAAGAGTTTAGTTTTTTGAGTTCCCTGTATACTCTGGTTATCAATCCCTTGATGTATAATTGGCCAATATTTTCTCCCACTCTGTGGTGGTCTCTTCAGTTTAGAGACCATTTCTTTTTTTTATGCAAAAGCTTCTCAATTTTATTTAGTCCCATTTGTCCATCCTTTCTCTTAGTTGCTGAGTTTCTAGGGTCTATTGAGGAAGTCCTTGCCTATACCTATTGCTTCCAGATTATTCCCTGCCCTTTCCTGTACTAACTTCAGAGTTTCAGGTCTGATATTAAGGTCCTTGCTCCATTTTGAGTTGATACTAGTGCTGGGTGATAAACATGGATCTAGTTTTAGTTTTCTACAGGTAGATAACAATTTTTCCCAGCAACATTTGTTGAAGAGTTTGTCTTTTCTCCATCATATGTTTTTGGAGCTTTTGTCAAAAATAAGGTGGGCATAGCTGTCTGTGTGAATTCATATCTTGGTCCTTTTTTGTTTTCCATTGGTCTTTACATCTGTTTTTGTGCCAGTACCATGCTATTTTTATTGCTATTGTTTTGTAATATAGTTTGAAGTCAGGTATTGTGATTCCTCCAGCATTGCTCTTTTTGATGAATATTGCCTTGGCTATTCATGGTCTCTTCTGTTTCCAAATGAAATTTGTGGTAGAATTTTCAATCTTTATGATGAATGTCATTGGGATTTTGATGGGAATTGCACTAAACATGTAGATTGCTTTTGGTAGTATGGACATTTTTACTATGTTGATTCCACCAATCCATGAGCATGGGAGATCTCTCCACCTTCTATAGACTTCCTCAATCTCTTTCTTCAGGGGTTTGTAGCTCTCTTACAGAGGTCATTCACATCCTTTTTTAAGTTTACTTCTAGGTATTTGATTTTTTTGAGGCTATTGTAAGTGAAATTATTTCCATATATTCTTTCTTTATTTTTTCTCTATTGGTATATAGAAAAGCTAATGATTTTGTAAGTTGATTTTGTATCCTGCCACCTTGCTGTAGCTGTTCATGGTGTCTAGGAGTTTTTGGGTAGAGTTTTATAGTCTTTAAGATATAGGCTCATGTCATCTGCAAATAGGGATAGACAAATACAATTTTAAAAGCAATAATTCCTAGGACATTTGTCAACAACTATAACCTATACATTCAATCTGTCCTATCACCTGTTTTGTCTGACCTGTGAGCTAAGAAAGTTTTTTCCATTTGAAAATGTACATAAAATGAATCTTTCATGACACATGAAAATTAGAAGAAATTTACATTTGAATTATTTTTGAACTTAAAGATCCATAATTTTAAGGTTTATTTTCCATAAACTCTAAAATGGGGGAATTTTAGGTCCATAAACTCTAAAATTCTAGCTTCATAGAGTTGTATCTATCTATCTATCTATCTATCTATCTATCTATCTATCTATCTATCTATATAGTGTTGCAGGATGATGCCTAACACTGAGTGTGAAAGAATGATGCAGGAGTGAGGGAGTTACCTAGGTTCTTATCTGAAGGTTAACAAAGAATAATGGCCTCAAATTCAATGGTGAGATGCAAAGCCACAGATTTTTATTAGGAAAGAAAGGACAGCAGACTCAAAGAGCTGTGCTCAAGACAATATGACCCACTAAGTTTTTTCATCTGGAACTTTAGGAAAACGCTCTTTATTGACCCTTGTTTTAGAAAATAATAGGAAAATTTTCTCTTAATTGTGGAGGAAGTATTAAACAGGACTCTAGCAAACAAATGGAAATATTAGTCAGTAGAGTTATATTAAACACAAAAACACACTTACTTTTCTGCGTTAAAGAGAGCAGTAAGTGTATGACATTACATGATACAGAATGAGAGGACATATTTACACTACAAATGAAAAAGAGATTCGTTATGTTGTTTGTGAATATGGGAAGGTGTAAATGTAAAGAATACAGTCTTAAAGAGCAGTTCCCAAATGCAGGATGTTCAACAGCTAATAAGCATATGAAAACATCCTCAATTTATTAATTCATCAGGGAAATGAAAATTAAAATCATAATTAAATACCAAAATAAATTATCAATAACAAGTGTTGATAGGAATAAACTTCAAATTAAATATTTCTGGATTGAGTCTAATTTGCTGTAATCATTTTTGAAATCATACATAGCATAAAGTCTATAGTACACAATAAACTGAACCAACGCCCAAACTGACTCTGTAATTTCACTTCTGTCTATGTGTCCTCAGTATAAATATGCTGCACTGCACTAACAAGCATGGACAAGAATGATGTTCATAGCACCATTATTTTTAATAACTCAAAATGAAGAAACATCCAGATGTTAATAACAGTAGAATCTGGAAGTGGCTTGTGCCACATTTAGCAGTGAATACTAAAAGGAGTGAAGACAACTGAGCTGCAGAGACACAATGACATGGATGATTCTCAGACATAAAATGAAACAAGTCAGACACACAGCTGTGCACAGCTGGATCCAAGTTATACAAATTTAAAACCTGCCAAAACTAAGCAATGCTGACAACAGTACAGATTCCAGTTAATGTAGTGCGCCCTTTTGCATGAGAAGCAGTTGCATCGAGGCACCTGGGCATGTTGCACAGTTGTTCTTCTTGTAAGGAAACTGAATCTATACTTGAGAATTTTGCACTTTATGTGTTAGTTTTTAATAATTCCAACTCCCCACTCAAACCACCTTGTATAAAAGAGGAAAATTAAGTGAGCACTCTCTATTTATTTATTTAGGTTATTGTACTTAAGTTCTACCCTGTGTCTCGTACATGCTAGGCAAGCATTCTACCAATGGGCTACATTACTATCCCAAAGGACATGTTTTACTTGACAGATAAAATTGTTTGTATTTATCATGTACACATGTGTATATATACTCCAAAACATGCTATACATAATAAACACAAATGATTTTAAAACACCAAACTAAAAATTTAAATACCTCTTTGCATGAGTAATTTGTGATGCAACATAATTTAACCTCAAAGTAAAATCATGTTACGGATGGTAAATCATGATAATGGCATTTCTCCACACTGAAATATTCCCAGTTCATTGATTATGATATAAATAGAATGGGTGCATTTTAAAATACAGTTTTCATGAAATTAGAATCTACCCAGTTTTATTTCTGGATTCATGCATAACCATAGTTTTTCCTTTGCATTAGTTATAATTCTTCTCTATTAAGATCGCCTCTTCATCCTGAAGCAACATTCAAATTTCTAAGACGTGAAAACGTGCCCCCTAGATCTCTCACCTTTATATTAATGAATATTTAAGATATCTGTTGAGTCAAATGAAATCTATAATGTTAAATTTATTCACTTTTAATTCATAGTTACACCCCAGTTAAGAAATACATACAAGCCATGCACTGGTGTTCACACCTGTAATCCTAGCTACTCAAGAGTCAGAGATCAGGAGGATCGTGATTTGAAGCCAGCCTGAGCAAATAGTTCATGAGACTCTATCTGGAAAAAGCCTGTCATAAAAAAGGGTTAGTGGAGTGGCTCAAGGTGTAGGCCCAGAATTCAAACCCCAATACCGCAAAGGAGAAAAAAACATACAAATATCCATACGAATATCCATCAAAAAAGAAAATAAAGAGGTGCAGCACATGCCAGCTTAGAAAACTATAAACTTAATTTGTTATCATCTAGCAACATCTATAAAATCTGGATCTTTTTTCAAGAAGTCATTCTTAGTCCATTAGAGAGTCAGTTGGATATGAAAGGGTTAGCTCATTTTCAAAGAAAAGTGTACAATAATTATGATAATGTAAAACATGTAAGTGCAATTAAGATGAAGATTTTTACTTCACAATAAGAAAAAGATATAGGCAGAGCCAGCCTCACCTTTTCACTCAATAATGAATCTTAGAGAAAGGCAAAAAAGCTCACACAGACTAGTGGGTCACGCAGTTCATATCATACATTCCACTTTTTTATGAGAAAGGCAAATAGGAAAAATGATAATCAAATTTACATCAGAGCTTTACTAAAAAAGTAATTTCTAGTATATGTCTGCAAATCAAATCAGATTTGACCTTATGAACCATATACACCAGGTCATTTAAAAAAATAAATGACAGTCTTCTCCCAAAGCAAGGTGCAAGTATAAAATAATAATTTAAGAAGAGAATTTTGGCAATGGCATTTTAATGACTATGTAACCTTCCAATAATTTAGTAAAAACCAAGGGAATAAAAATGTATTGAATAGTTAAATTCTGTAATGCTTATTTAAATTCATAAACTTTAAAGTTTCATTGTTTATGTTGGAAGACTGTTTATTAAAGAACTACATTTTTTTCCAATAGTTCACTTTAAGATTTCTACAGATATCATGGCATACTTATAGTCAATCATTAAGGTATATAATGTATAACAAATAAAATATGTACCATATATATATATACATATATGTATAATAAATCAGTAACAAATTACATATTTTAGTACTAATATGAAGAAAAATTTCAAATTTGTGTTATTGCATAGTTCTACTGCCAATATACCAACAGAAAAAGGTAATAATCCACAAATTTTGCAAGTGTAGATTAAGTATATAAGACAATGTAGTCAGTTACATTTTGATTTATAGGAAATAATACAAAGATTCAAAACAAATTAAAAGGTAAAATAAAATACAGAAAACAACTCTATTCTGACTTTAGAATCCATCTTTATTGTGACTAGGCCTGCTGTAAAAATTTTGGAAATGAAGTAGTTAAAAAAGAAATAAATGTACTCTAAAAGTAATTACATTTACTCAATTTTCATTACATCCTAATACAATGGCCTAATTTCAGTTTTCTTTATTCAAAAAGTATCCTTTTCCCAAGCAGGAGTGAGGGAGAACTGAGAAGTTCCCTGAGGATGAGCTGAGGAATCATTTGCCAAAAGGACAGTGAGTTATGGAAAAAGAATGCATTTAACACACACATATTGTAGGAGGATTTGATGACAATTGTCTTCTCTCTACTCATAATTATAGCGCAGAGAAAGAGAGCAAAAACTAGAGGGGAGACTTGTTGTCTACATAAAACAATACCCCAGCCTTTTTTTCTCCACTAGCATCCATTGGAAGTATCTGCCTGACTGAGAAACTTGATCAGAATCTGTAAATTACTTTTTAAATTACTATGTAAATCAGTAAATTAAATGAAACAGTTGAAATCTGTCATTAAATGGCAGCAAAAGTGCATTTTCCTATTTTTCTCATCCTCTATACAGACTTAAAAGGTAGAAACCTAAGTAATTATGTAATGAACATAAAATAGTAATTGTGTGATACTCTATAATCAAAGGAAAGTATAAGTTTATATTGAAAATTTGATAATTATCATGATACTGATTAGAATGATGGCTATCAGAATGCTTATGATTGGTATTTGAAAATAAACAGGTTCTTGAAACAAGAAAGTTTCATCATCCTATAATGTGACATAAGAGGTAATAGGAACAAATTTTTGTGACTATTCTGTGACTTGACTTTTCCCCACTTTCCAGCATGCTCCAGAAAGCACTGTGCTGGGACTGTCCTATATACAATGACTCACATTTTTTCCTATGTTTAGAATGTCAGTCCCATCTCATTTGTAAAAGTCTACATTCTACAATTCTATAAAGGTTGTATTTATGTTTTATCATTTTCAATAACATCATTCTGATATATCATACACAGCCCAGGATTTCCAACTTCTCCAGAACTTACAAATAGAAACCTTAATACGAATACATATATGATTCTATGTCACTTACAAGTAGACTGGGTTTATTTCATACATACAAAGTTACTTTTCTCACTCTTTTTGTTATATACTCTGGAGAAGTGAGGCAGAATACTCAATGTGAGGAGAATGCTGTATGAATGAAAAATGATTGAAAAAGGGGACAATCTAAAAGCAGACTGAGAAATGAATGTATAGACATTGGTCTCAGAGTACAACAGCCTTACATAAAAGCACCTGTTGATTTTTTTGTTATAATGTTATGTATGTATTTTTCTTTGCCCTATGAGACTGGGAATTCTCTGGAACCTATAGAGTCTTGAATAATATATGTGTGTTACAGTGTCTCATAATTTAGCACAGACATAACAATAGACTGCTAACTTTTACCAAAAACCCATTTCTTTTCCTTTGTGGGCACACAACTAGATTACATTTGTGAGCATCCCTTGCAGTTGGTCCAGTATTCTGAATCATTCTCAGCAAAAAATGTTTGTCAGTCCCGGGACATACCATGAGGTAGTGGAGGACGTATCTCTCTGTGCTATGCTCTTACTTTCTTCCACCTGAAGGGTCCAGAAGATACTGAGGCCACCAAAGTATTAAAGACACAGAATAGGTCAGTTCTTCAATCAGCTGGGAGAGACTGTCTGCTCACCAAGAATGAAGAATGAATATCCCCGTGGCTAGAGAGAGGCAAGAGACACACTTAGGGGACAAAAATCTAAAGAGGCACTTTCTCTCATGTGCTAGAAAGATTCTCAATGTAATTCAATTATTAAGAAGGACTCTTGATGAGGAACAAGATACCCTATCATTGCATGAACCTTCCAGTGACCATATATAGTTCCAATAGGAAAGTGGGAATTAATCTTAATTATGCCAATTAATAGACTATGTGTTTGTAAAACCTATACTACTAAAGTTACCATTGGATAAAAATGAAACCAAGCTCTCTACCACCTAGAGTTCAAAATTAGTGAGCAGAATTTGCAACAAGAGAATTTCCTAGTTTAAGACCTCATGGAGTTAACTTTAATAACACTTACTATTCACATGACTCATCTATATTATGCTTTTTTTTGTGCCACTCTATGAGGCACACTCTCCACCAGGCCACTCCACCAGGCCTTTTTAGTGATGGATTTTTTTTTTGCCTGGGTTGGCTTTGAACCATGATCCTCCTGATCTCTGCTTTCTGAGGAGCTAGGATTACAGGCATTACTCACCTACACCAAGCTGAGGCTATATTATGTTTTCTAAAACTGATAACATTGACTTGGAAGGTAATATTAAATAAATTAAACATTTTGAAGGTTAATTCCTTGAAGTGAACTTTTAAAATAAATATTATAAGAATTTTAAAGAGACAGAAATTATATGAATTAAAATCACTATTTTATACCTATACTAAAGATATAAATAAACTACTATTTCTTATTTTGTTAATAACATTTTCTTTTACTTTCTCAGTACCAAGGTTTTATATAATGTATATGTACATTTATGCTTTAAATTTGAAAATTAGAGAGTAATTTGATCTACAACATTTGTCTTATAGGAGTTACATGTTTATATTTCTTACATATTTTACATTGCTCTATGTATAATAATTTCTTTGTGTGTTTGTGTGTATTAAAAGATAAAAAAAATAGTGGGCTGGGGGTATAGTTCAGAGGAGAGAGCTTTCCTAGAATACACAAGGTCCTGAGCTTGATCCCCTGTATTGCAAGAAATAAAATAAAAACACTGTCATTGGACTTATCATAGATTTTATTCTGTTTTCACATTTCATTATAACAGACACTTTTTTTCATGTCATTAAATAACATTTAAAAGTTATTTTTAAAAGTTGTCTAAAATTTCTGATTTGATCACAATGTTGTGCAACTCCTTTATTATTGCTGAAATTTATGTAATCAGTGCATTTGTTTTAATATTTTGTATATATATGTATTTTTGATAATTTCTATGAGTAAATTTCCTAGACTTTATGTAGTGTTAAAAAATAGACATCTATACGTTAATTTCTAATACTTATTTTATATTCCTTTGTGTGGTACCCATGTATTGATGCAACCATATTCCAATTTAATATTCTTTCTAATTTTGCTCATTAGAAAAGTAATAATGATCTTACACAGTTGTTTTTATTAGCAGTTCTTTGTTTCTTCTGGCTTTTTATCATCTTCCCCCTACCTCCTATAAATATTAGGATATATGCCTTTTCATAACTTAAAAATACCTACCACATATTCAATTTATTAGCTTTCAGGGTATCATATATATGCAACTATCCTATTTCAGGATATCACTTATGGTATTTTATTTTTTAAGGTAGTTTCAAATGTTTAGGTAGAAAATTTACTTGAACTTACCCTTCTTTATGCTTAGAATATCCTGCCTATGGAAAGAGAATGAAATTATTCTTACATATTTTCTCATCCATGACTTTCGAATTTTCTTTTGTTTGCCTTTAACCTCTTTAATGCATACAAGAAATATAACTTAACTCTTGGAGTAAGAGACGAACTCAATTCTTCATGCAGTCTTCAGTCACATGCATTTTCCTGACTCCTCTGTTTTCTGAGAACACTATAGCAATGTGGACATGGCAGTAACATGTGGCCTCAAAATAGGCAAGTTATGTCACGGCAATTCATCTAAACTCAAGTATTTTCCTTCATAAAATATCTAAACAGAACTGACAATGAAAGTTTAAACAAACAATTTTAATTTAAAAAGAATCACTCATTGAAAATAAGGTATGTATTTCAAGTTATTATTTCATTCATTTAAACAGTTATGACTGTTTAAATATGTAAGCATTTAGTTTTTACACCCAGTTCCTGTTTCTTAGAAGTTTAGTATAGAGTACTCTGTAATGCTTATTTGGCCTATGTCTCATTTCCCTTCTCTTAGTTCCTCACTCTTTGTCTTAAAGCCCCGATTTTCCTACTGGGTTTTACTGACTGAAAAGAAGGCTGTAATCTTTTATGTTCAGTGGGCTCATGATGTTTGTGGGAGACATATCCCGAGACAAGTCTCCAAATCTGTCAATGCCACTATAGCCTGTGATTTCCCTGATAAAATGCAACCAAGTAGGACTGAACAATGAAGCTTTGGGTAAGCGTTCTGTAGTCCTGTTCATCATCAGTCATAATTCATCAGGGCAGGAAGTTAATTTCCCTAAAACCTAAGTGAATTACTTCCATACCTGTAAAATTCCTTCTAGCACCACTGAAATCTGAACCATGGTAAAAATTTATGTTTATTATCTGCCTTCAAATGGTTGTCAAAATCACATGTAGGCTCTCATTTAAACTGTTAATCTAAAAGACTAACAGTTTTTTTCCTGAACCACTTTTTCATTGATTCAAAGAACAAGGTATTATCAAGAGAATTATAAGCAAAAACAATTGATCTATAGCAATATATAGATGTAATGGAGATTATAAAAAAACTCTAAATGAATATAGCTTAACTATAATTTCCTTGAATGAAAATCAACTTTCTGTAAGAACCCTAAATTAGTCAAAATATTCAGGTTCAAAATATTACTCAGAAAACTACATTCTGATTTTCTACAACCTTGTTCAGAATTACTAGATCTGGGCTGTCCTTCTATTTACCTAATATTTTAACTCATGTAGGAATCACCAGGTCTATGGTTTATTTCCTAAGTATTGGTACATTAAGATGCATAACTGCAAAATAGATTTGCCTGTGCTGGGAAAAGGTTAGATATAGTGATGATAATATTGAAAATATACCTCCATCCACAGAACACAAAAGCTATTGAAAAAAAGTTTGCATCTAGAAAAAAATTCTATCTATCTGGAAAGGTCTCCCCATGTGTCTTCAGTAATTGGTTGGTCATGCTCTAGATTAAGAACCACTAATTCCCGTAAGTACCCTAAAACTTGACTCTTAAAGGTATGCCACTCTTATGTTCTAAGAAGTTATGTTTTCAATAATAATGATCCAGTCCATCCTTAAAGTGAAAATTGGACCAAATATTCAGCACTCGCCTGAAAAAGATGTATGGTAAACATTTCTACATCAAACTTTATTACTACCGTATGTATGGATGCTGTCTGCTTCATCTCTATTAACCACATTCCTTAATATTTAGTCTTACTGCTAATATAGCATTAATCTACCCGTGTATCCAAGGTCTTAAGGAGTATATTTTAATCTTATTTAATTTTATCCATTGACAAAAATTATAAAATATATGTCAGTTTCACAGACATAATCAGAAAGCATAGGAATTATGTATTTGCATTCACAAATCACTCTGCCCTATCTCATTATCAGCCCTTTTATTCCCTCTCAGCCTTTTCTTTCTGCTAGCCTTCTCTTAAATAAACAGGCATGATCTTTGAAGGACATGGGTATGCAGAACAGAAAGAAGGCCTTTCACAAGAATGATACACATGGCAGAGCTACAGAACAACAATTTTACCAAAATATATCATATTATCTAGTTAGTGAAATCATTTTTAAACACACTATTGTGTGTAGAAAATGTAAGGTATATATGCACATTAAAACATATGTGTATAAAAAATGTGAATATAAAGATTAATACTTTAGAATAAGGAAATCAATTACACTTACAATCAATTATCATATTATCCAGTTAGTGGAATCATTTTTAAACACAGTATTGTGTGTAGAAAATGTAAGGAATATATGCACATTAAAACATATTTGTATAAAAAATATGAGTATAAAAATTAATACTTTAGAATAAGGAAATCAATTATACTTTCAGGAAGGCTCATTCTAATTTTTAAAATAAACGTAGCCACAGTTCTGACTTTGCATTTCATCTTTAGAGATACCAAAATGATCTACACAGACAAGCAATTTACAGCTCACAGTTAACATACACTCAAAGGGAACGGTGTAAGGATGTGTGCCTTTGATCCTCTGGTGTGGTAGCAGAAGACTAGAATCTATACCCTGTGGTTTTACAAAAAAATTGCCTGAATATGAACTGCAATGTTAAAAATAGGGTTCCTGAACTGATTTCCAGCCACTGTGTATTTCCTTGGTATGATATGCATTATAATTCCTACAGATTTTAAATATATTTGTGCTATTGGACTCATGTAATTATACCTCACAGGTAGAACTAATTTTCCTAAAATGATACACCCACAGAATACATGCACATTTTCTATGAGCATAGCTGTCCAAAGATGCTAAGCCATTCTTTGGAAGTGTCTGCACCTATCTGTGGTTTCAGTAAATGTGATGTGAAGAACCAACCCTAGACATGCCACACCTTGACTGTGATCATGGACACATACAGGATCAGTTATGGATACGGTTAATGTATTTCACATATTTGGTTAAAGTCTCAAATTTCTAGACATCAAAGTATATTTTTATTATACTTAAGTAGGAATTTTCCATGATTTTTGTATTTGTTCTTCACATAAAATCAAAACTGTTACACCATATCAAATATAGATAATAATCTTATCTGAGAACATGTCAGCACACAGCACACAGGAAATCAATGTGAGTCAATGCCCTGTATAGCTATCCTTATCTCAACCAGCAAAAACCCTTGTTCCTTCCTATTATTGCTGATATTCTCTCTACAACAAAATTAGAAATAAGGGCAAAATAGTTTCTGCTGGGTATTGAGGGGGGGAGAGGGAGGGGGCGGAGTGGGTGGTAAGGGAGGCGGTGGGGGCAGTGGGGAGAAATGAACCAATCCTTGTATGCACATATGAATAATAAAAGAAAAATGAAAAAAAAAAAGAAGAACTGATACCAACCCTCCTTAAACTGTTCCATGAAGTAGAAAGGGAAGGAAAACTGCCTAAGACATTTTATGAAGCCAGTATTACACTTATCCCAAAACCAGGCAAAGACACCTCCAAAAAGGAGAACTATAGGCCAATCTCCTTAATGAACATTGACACAAAACTCCTCAAAAAAATAATGGCAAACCGAATTCAACAACACACCAAAAAGATTATTCACCACGACCAAGTAGGCCTCATCCCAGGGATGCAGGGGTGGTTCAACATATGAAAATCAATAAACATAATAAACCACATTAACAGAAGCAAAGACAAAAACCACTTGATCATCTCAATAGATGCAGAAAAAGCCTTTGATAAGGTCCAACACCATTTCATGATAAAAGCTCTAAGAAAACTAGGAATAGAAGGAAAGTACCTCAACATTATAAAAGCTATATATGACAAACCTACAGCCAGCATTATACTTAGCAGTTCATCCAAGAGTCAGTACATTTTGATCTGTTCTGCCATTCTCCATCTCTTGGCTAGCACTCTTCATATTCACAAGACAGCTACAGTTATGTAGGCATCTGTGTGCAACAACTTTCACAGACAGAAAAGTAAATAGTTCTTTTTAGAATCTTATTTTAGGAACATGGATATGTCTCAGAATTTTTCCAAGGGAGTTCTTACATCACTGAATTATAAGCCATTTCTTAAACAGGTCATTGGTAAAGAGATGTAATTATTTTGCTTTATGTAGACTACTTGAAATTCATCCCCTTGAGCTGAGGCCAACTTTATAGGAAACATAAAACAACTTTTTAGCATATAAATTATTTAATAACACTGACATTCTGATAGTAAGACAGTGAGTAAGGGGAGAAGAACTGCATCTTATGTAAATAACCAACTATTCTTTAATAAATTTGTGACTTTCTAAGTTCTATCTCAAAAGATATTCAGATAGGTAAAATGTCTCCTTAGTCAATGCTAACAAAGTCAATTTCCCAAAAAATAAAGGGCATCATGGTGCTCTTCATATTAGACAATGAAGGTGTTTCAGCTGATTTTAGAAAGTTGATCACTGGGTACTAAGAAGTACCGTGTACTATTATATGGTAGCATGACTATAGTTACTAATGTACTGTACATTTCAAAAAGCTAGAAGAAATTTTATTGTAAGTTTTTGCCATAATGGAATGCTAAGTGTTTGAGGAGGTAGATATGCCTAACCTGATTTAAACATTAAAAATTTGTAGAAACATCACAGGTACCCCATCAATATGTACAATTTCTATGTTTAAATGTGTCAATTAAAATAAATGAAACACATAAAAGTAAAACTGAGACTTGAAATAATAATGTTAAAAAAACTTTTTTGATTAAAAATAGTAGCTGAGCATATTGTTTGGGCTATCAAAGACATGATTAATTTTGTATAGCTTTATATTGATTTATGGTATATATATACTTTATAAATTCATATACAGTGTTATCCAGGGTGAATTAATTTGAAATAAGGAAAATAGTTTTAAGTTTAAAACATTAATCTACTTCAAAATATTATATTCTTCATTTCAAAACAAAGTCTCTTAGGATCTTTGCTGATTAAATTCAGTTTTTCTTTATATTTTTAATTTCTAAATACCAGTGCCTATTTTTTTTTTTTTTGGAGTCTGATAATAAAAATAGAGTGGAGAGACATGAGGAGTACGTGCTGAGTCAGAATGCTGCATGAAGCTGAGTTGCTGTGGGAGCAGCCACTGACTGGCGTGGCAGCATGACTCAGCATTTCCATAGTAATTAGGTGTTCCTCTGCATGGCTCATAGAGAAGGCTGAGAAACACATGGATTTTCCTTTTGTTTTTTTTTGTTTTGTTTTGTTATGTTTTTTCTTTTATTATTCATATGTGCATACAAGGCTTGGTTCATTTCTCCCCCCTGCCCCCACCCCCTCCCTTACCACCCACTCCGACCCCTCCCGCTCCCCCCCCACCCCGCTCAATATCCAGCAAAAACTATTTTGCCCTTATCTCTAATTTTGTTGTAGAGAGAGTATAAGCAATAATAGGAAGGAACAAGGGGTTTTGCTAGTTGAGATAAGGATAGCTATACAGGGCATTGACTCACATTGATTTCCTGTGCGTGGGTGTTACCTTCTAGGTTAATTCTTTTTGATCTAACCTTTTCTCTAGTACCTGTTCCCCTTTTCCTATTGGCCTCAGTTGCTTTAAGGTATCTGCTTTAGTTTCTCTGCGTTAAGGGCAACAAATGCTAGCTAGTTCTTTAGGTGTCTTACCTATCCTCACCCCTCCCTTGTGTGCTCTCGCTTTTATCATGTGCTCATAGTCCAATCCCCTTGTTGTGTTTGCCCTTGATCTAATGTCCACATATGAGGGAGAACATACGATTTTTGGTCTTTTGAGCCAGGCTAACCTCACTCAGAATGATGTTCTCCAATTCCATCCATTTACCAGCGAATGATAACATTTCGTTCTTCTTCATGGCTGCATAAAATTCCATTGTGTATAGATACCACATTTTCTTAATCCATTTGTCAGTGCTGGGGCATCTTGGCTGTTTCCATAACTTGGCTATTGTGAATAGTGCTGCAATAAACATGGATGTGCAGGTGCCTCTGGAGTAACAGTCTTTTGGGTATATCCCCAAGAGTGGTATTGCTGGATCAAATGGTAGATCGATGTCCAGCTTTTTAAGTAGCCTCCAAATTTTTTTCCAGAGTGGTTGTACTAGTCTACATTCCCACCAACAGTGTAAGAGGGTTCCTTTTTCCCCGCATCCTCGCCAACACCTGTTGTTGGTGGTGTTGCTGATGATGGCTATTCTAACAGGGGTGAGGTGGAATCTTAGTGTGGTTTTAATTTGCATTTCCTTTATTGCTAGAGATGGTGAGCATTTTTTCATGTGTTTTCTGGCCATTTGAATTTCTTCTTTTGAGAAAGTTCTGTTTAGTTCACATGCCCATTTCTTTATTGGTTCATTAGTTTTGGGAGAATTTAGTTTTTTAAGTTCCCTGTATATTCTGGTTATCAGTCCTTTGTCTGATGTATAGTTGGCAAATATTTTCTCCCACTCTGTGGGTGTTCTCTTCAGTTTAGAGACCATTTCTTTTGATGAACAGAAGCTTTTTAGTTTTATGAGGTCCCATTTATCTATGCTATCTCTTAGTTGCTGTGCTGCTGGGGTTTCATTGAGAAAGTTCTTACCTATACCTACTAACTCCAGAGTATTTCCTACTCTTTCTTGTATCAACTTAAGAGTTTGGGGTCTGATATTAAGATCCTTGATCCATTTTGAGTTAATCTTGGTATAGGGTGATATACATGGATCTAGTTTCAGTTTTTTGCAGACTGCTAACCAGTTTTCCCAGCAGTTTTTGTTGAAGAGGCTGCTATTTCTCCATCGTATATTTTTAGCTCTTTTGTCAAAGATAAGTTGCTCATAGATGTGTGGCTTCATATCTGGGTCCTCTATTCTGTTCCACTGGTCTTCATGTCTGTTTTTGTGCCAGTACCATGCTGTTTTTATTATTATTGCTTTGTAATATAGTTTGAAGTCAGGTATTGTGATACCTCCTGCATTGTTCTTTTGACTGAGTATTGCCTTGGCTATTCGTGGCCTCTTGTGTTTCCATATAAATTTCACAGTAGATTTTTCAATCTCTTTAATGAATGTCATTGGAATTTTGATGGGAATTGCATTAAACATGTAGATTACTTTTGGGAGTATCGACATTTTTACTATGTTGATTCTACCAATCCATGAGCATGGGAGATCTCTCCACTTTCTATAGTCTTCCTCAATCTCTTTCTTCAGAAGTGTATAGTTTTCCTTGTAGAGGTCTTTCACATCTTTTGTTAGGTTTACACCTAGGTATTTGATTTTTTTTGAGGCTATTGTAAATGGAATTGTTTTCATACATTCTTTTTCCATTTGCTCATTGTTAGTATATAGAAATGCTAATGATTTTTCTATGTTGATTTTATATCCTGCTCCCTTGCTATAGCTATTGATGATGTCTAGAAGCTTCTGAGTAGAGGTTTTTGGGTCTTTAAGGTATAGGATCATGTTGTCTGCAAATAGTGATATTTTGACAGTTTCTTTACCTATTTGTATTCCTTTTATTCCTTCTTCTTGCCTAATTGCTCTGGCTAGGAATTCCAGTACTATGTTGAATAGGAGTGGAGATAGTGGGCATCCTTGTCTGGTTCCTGATTTTAGAGGGAATGGTTTTAATTTTTCTCCGTTAAGTATAATGCTGGCTGTAGGTTTGTCATATATAGCTTTTATAATGTTGAGGAACTTTCCTTCTATTCCTAGTTTTCTTAGAGCTTTTATCATGAAATGATGTTGGATCTTATCAAAGGCTTTTTCTGCATCTATTGAGATGATCAAGTGGTTTTTGTCTTTGCTTCTGTTAATGTGGTTTATTACGTTATTGATTTTCGTATGTTGAACCACCCCTGCATCCCTGGGATGAAGCCTACCTGGTCGTGGTGAATAATCTTTTTGATGTGTTGCTGAATTTGGTTTGCCATTATTTTGTTGAGGATTTTTGCATCAATGTTCATTAAGGAGATTGGCCTATAGTTCTCCTTCTTGGAGGTGTCTTTGCCTGGTTTTGGGATAAGTGTAATACTGGCTTCATAAAATGTGTTTGGCAGTTTTCCTTCCTTTTCTATTTTGTGGAACAGTTTAAGGAGGGTTGGTATCAGTTCTTCTTTAAAGGTCTGATAGAATTCAGCAGAGAATCTATCTGGTCCTGGACTTTTCTTTTTGGGGAGACTCTTGATTGCTGCTTCAATTTCATTTTGTGTTATAGGTATTTTTTGAATAAACACAAATTCAGCATCATTTCCCTTCTCTTAAATGATTATTTATTTAGAACTTCAGCATACTATATACTCGAAATACTGGATTCAGGCTTCTAATTTTACTGTAAGTTATTTAAACTAGAAAAATTTAAACCATTCTGTAAATATGCTGTCCAATTCATGAATAAGTATTCCCTTAATCCTGTCCCTTCTTCTGTAACATTAACAAGATATTATACTGTGTATTATGTGGCCCAGCAGCTAGTTGGTGATAAAATAAAAATAAGCAAAATCTAAACCAATAAATTGGATTTCTTATTGCCACTTCTTAATAACAAATGCATATCACAGCTGATAAGGGTTAAAAATAAGGGAAAATTGTTGGGTTCCTATGGAAGCTTTTCTACTAGATTTGTCATAGAATAATTTTATGTAACTGTTTTCTGTAACTGAAGACATATCTTCACATGCGTAAATGCTTTCCTGCTACTATTGATTTGAAAACTAGCATTGAATCTTAGTCTTTGAAAAAATGTTTGTGGGTGCATACGTGTCATCCTATGTATCCCAAGAAGCAACAAGTTTGTTGTTCACTAGGGCAAGTCCTGCACTGAACTGAAGAGAAAAAAAGCATAGGTATTTCCAACTCAAAAGGAAAAGGAGATCCAGCTACAAGGAATGTTTCAGAAGTCACATTAATAAAGAGGACTTCAGTATTTTAACTGCAGATAGGTGAGAGTATCTTTTATAATAGACATGCTTTTATGGAAAGGAGATCAACTTCCTTCTGCTTTTCTTCTATCTGAAATTAATGTTTTTTATTGATGTGCTGGCTAGGGGTACATTGTGGTATTTACAAAAGTTCTTACAATAGATCAAATATATTATACGTGACTTCACTCCTTCCACCATTCTCCTTTATCTCCTCCTTCCCCCATGCCTGGAATAGTTTTAACAGGTATTATTTTTCCATTTATATACATGTGTACACAGTATTTGCATTATTTTCATCCTCTCACACCCTTTCCCCACCTCCTCCCACTAATATTGACCACCCAGGCAAGACCTGTTCCACCCTCCTGTTCTCAGATTTTGTAAAAGAGAAAGAAAAAACTGACATTTGTGCTTGCTTAGGTAGCAACACAGGGAGTTTCCTTGTGGCACTTCCATGTATATATGTAAAATCTTAATCTCACAACTCTTTGAAGATAGTTGCAAAAATATCAGTGAACCACCATATTGAAAGCAATTTTTATTAATTGTCTAAAATGATATGAACATTGTATAACAGAATTCAGCAGAGGCATTTCCCTATGTAACACTTTTATTAGATAAATGAATTTATTTATGAACTTATTAATGTATTCTCTGTGTGGCAGAATTTACTTTTATTAAAATAATTATCACATGAGTACTTACCGAATACAGAGAAGATAATTGAGAATGAGATGGTATAAAAACTTTTAAAGAATTCAATTCTAAGAAAGTTCTAAGACCCTGTTAAAGGCTTCTTGTCAGAATAGTCAGATTGTAGCTAAGAGTAATTTTTAAGAATTAGTATATAATACTGGAACTCCAGGATAGATAATTCTCCTGAATTCCAAAATGGGATTAATTCAACTAAAATATTAAATTAGTATTAGCAATGGATATATTGTATGTTGCTTTATCTTGTATCAGTGTTTGTTAATATAGATAGTTATATCAAGCTAGTGCTGTCATTTTCACAAATGCATATTATACTTTTTGCCAAATTTGATGTAGTTTTCTTTATTACACACTTTGACTATGACCACTTATTAATTAGTTCTCTTTCATTTTCTCTTCTTCATGAGGAATTTGATTTATATCGGAGAAGTAAGAGTTCCCCTTAAAATATGATGTTTAAAAAGTATAAATAAAATTTTAAACTTAAATTAATGAATTCTAATAAGAGTTCTTTGCTAGTCAAACCTAAGAGTAAACAATTCGATATATTCACCTGATGTTTAGGAGAAAAAGATGGTTACAAAGGGAATAAATTAGTGGTTAAAAATACACTATGTCTAAATTCCACAATAAATGTAAAATTGGAAATCCTTCACAGAAAGAGAACATCTGTGGGAGTTATTTTTAAAAGTTGAAGATATGTTCCATTGTTCTTCAAAGAAAGTTTCTCAAAATATTTACTTTATTCTATAGAAAAACCTTAAGAATACAACTTAAAAATTACTATGCTATGAATTAGCAATCATTTCTCATTTTACAGTTAATCTCAATTAAGAGGAAAGTATCTTGGAAGCTAAAATAGTGTTTCTTTCTCACTTCCCTTGTTTTCAGTCCCTCCCTTCTCCCCTTTCTCCCTCTCTTCCTCCCTTCCTTCATTAATTTTTTCTTTTTATTTCTTCAGTGCTAGGGATCAAACCCAGGGCCTCTTTCATGCTAGGCAAGTGCTCTATCACTGAGCAACACTCCTAGCCTGTTACCTAATATTCTTATGGAAGCATTGCCACACCATGTTAGAAAGCTTGCTCATAAAGAGGCATGCTTAGGAATCAAGGCCAGATAGTCTACTGAAGAAGACTACACATTTTACACTATTCTGTCCCACTTGGTGAGGGAAGTGATTCTGTCAGGGTCTCTTATGCATGTGAAAGTTGTTTAAACTACAGGGAATCAGAGATATTAAATGAGCAAACATCATCTCACTATGATAGTGAACATGTGAATTTCAAGTAACTTAAAAGGAAAGTGAGTATAATAAATGTGCCAAAAAATTGCACAGCATAAATGTTAAGAGAAGAGGTGGTGACACTTAATTCTTCAGCTGACATTTCACCCCAAGAATACTCTCATTCAAAGCAAACACATAAAATGGCAAATGGACCTATTTAACATTCAAGGTTATATACTTAAATTATATACACTGAAAAACTGCAGAGGCATCCCTCATAAATTATGCTCAAAGAGAATTTTCTCAACTGTTCCAAAACAAGAAAGAAACTTTGCTTCAAAAATAATAAACTGCTCAAAATATTGAAACAACTTTGTTATTTATTGAATGAAATTTCATGTAACTCACATGGTATAGAGGCAGGTGAAATTGTAATGGCAGAGATTTTGGGATAATTGATTTTTAACTTTCCAAATTAAAGGAAGCATGGAGGTTTACATCTATGACACCAACCTGAAGTCAGACAAGAAGAAAGTTTGACTTTTGATAACTGTGGATCTACTTTCCTTTGAAGGTATCTCTGAAAGGAGCACTAGGAGGGACAGCAATGTTGATCTTCTCTAGAGGTGAATTCCAAAGGCTTTATTTGGCCCATCTTCCAATAGGAAGAATTAGAAAACTTTTTTGTCTTTAATTTTCCAGTGTTGGATATTAAATGCAAAACTAAGTCAAATCTATGTAGGTCCCTGTGTGGTAAGAGATGCATTAGGAGCGATAGTGCAAGGAATGTAAGATACAAGGTCTATGTAACTGGCTGCTGTGAACTTTAGTGGCAAAGTTAAAAGAAAAGAATCTTTAGCACTTTAATATAGGCCTCAAAATCCACCCAAGAAACTTTCTTCAACTGGATCCAATGTATTAATGAGATAATAAAAACAGAACTGCTAATTTAGAATTAGATATATTGGTAAGGAAAGTTTATTACAAATTTAAAAGCCACAGTTTACAACAATAATTGGATGTGGCAATAAGTAGTATTTTCTTTTTTTCTTTATTCATATATTCATATGTCCTTACATTGTTTGGTCATTTCTCCCCCCTGTCACCTGCCCCCTCCCTCTAGCCCCCTTAACTTCCAGGCAGAATCTATTCTGCCCTTTCCTCCAAGTTTGTTTAAGAGAAAACATAAGCAATAAAAAGAAAAGCAAAGAATTTTTGAGATAAGGATAGCTATACAGAAAGATTCTTAGGATTGCTTCCATGCACAAGTGAATTACAACCCAAATTGATTATTCTCTACCTGACCTCTTCCTTAATTCCCAGTCACCTTCCCATATGACCTATTGTCCTTTTAAGGTTACTGTGTTAGCTCCTCTGCAGTGGGGACATCAAACACTTTTAAGTTTTGGGTTTCCTACCTATCACCATTCCTCCAGTATGTGCTCTCCCCTTAGTGTGTGACCCAAGTCCAACAACATTACTGCCTTTGCCCTAGATCTAAAGTGTGCATAAGAGTAAGAACATACGATTTTTGATCTTCTGACCCTGGCTAACCTCGCTCTGGATGATGTTCTCCAGTTAGATCCATTTACTTGTGAATGATAACATTTCATTCTTCTTCATGGCAGAGTAAAATTCCATTGTGTATAAATACCACATTTTCTTAATCTATTCATCAGTAGTGGGGCATCTTGGCTGTTTCCATAACTTGGCTATTGTGAATAGTGCTACAATAAATGTGGGTGTGCAGTTGTGAATAGTGCTACAATAAATGTGGGAGTAACCTGAGTTGCATTCCTTTGGGTACATCCTTAGGAGTGGGATTGCTGGATCATATGGCACATTTTTGTTTAGATTTTTAAGAAGCCTCCATATTGTTTTCCATAGTGGTTGCACTAGCTTGCATTCCCACCAGCAGTGTACAATGGTTCCTTTTTACCTACATCCTCACCAACACCTGTTGGTGGTGGTGTTTTTGATGACAGCTATTCTAACAGGGGTGATGTAGAATCTTAATGTGGTTTTGATTTGCATTTCCTTTATGGACAGAGATAGTGAGCATTTTTTCAAGTGTTTTTTGGCCATTTGAAGTTCTTTTGAAAAAGTTCTGTTCAGTTCAGTTGCCAGTTTCTTTATTGGTGCATTGATTTTTGGAAGAGTTTAATTTTTTGAGCTCCCTGTATATTCTGGTAGTTAGTCTTTTTTCTGATGTATAGCTGGAAAATATTTTTTCCCACTCTGTTGTGGTCTCTTCAATGTAGAGACTGTTTTGTTGTGCAGAAGCTTTTACATTTTATGTAGTCCCATTTGTCCATCCTTTCTCTTAGTTGCTGAGCTCCTGGGTTCTATTGAGGAAGTCCTTGCCTATACCTATTGCTTCCAGAGTATTCCCTGCTCTTTCCTGTACTAACTTCAGAGTTTTGGGTCTTGATCCATTTGGGGTTGATACTAGTACAGGGTGATAAGCATGGATATAGTTCATTTTTTTGCAGATCGATAACCACTTTTCCCAGCAACATTTGTTGAAGAGACTGTCTATTATCCATCATATATATTTAGCACCTTTGTCAAAAATGAGGTGGGTATAGTTGTGTGGATTCATATTTGGGTCCTCTATTTGATTCCAGAGTATTCCCTGCTCTTTCCTGTACTAACTTCAGAGTTTTGGGTCTTGATCCATTTGGGGTTGATACTAGTACAGGGTGATAAGCATGCATATAGTTCATATTTTTGCAGATGGGTAACCACTTTTCCCAGCAACATTTGTTGAAGAGGCTGTCTATTGTCCTTCGTATATTTTTAGCACCTTTGTCAAAAATGAGATGGGTATAGTTGTGTGGATTCATATTTGGACCCTCTATTCTGTTCCACTGGTTTTCATGTCTGTTTTTGTGCCAGTACCATGCTGTTTTTATTCCTATTGCTTTGTAATATAGTTTGAAGTCAAGTATTGTGATACCTCCAGCATTGCTCTTTTTGCTGAATATTGCCCTGGCTATTCATGTTCCCTTGTGTTTCCAAATGAACTATAAGGCATATTTTTCAATCTCTGTGGTGAATGTCATGGGGATTTTGATGGTAATTGCATTAAACATGTAGACTGCTTTTGGAAGTATAGCCATTTTTGCTATGTTGATTCTACTAATCCATGAATATGGGAAATCTTTCCACCTTCTGTAGTCTTATTTAATCTCTTTCTTCTGGGGTTTGTAGTTCTCCTTGTAGAGGTAATTCACATCCTTTGTTAAGTTTACTGCTAGGTATTTGATTTTTTTGAGGCTATTGTAAATGGAATTGTTTCCGTATATTCTTTCTCAATTTTGTTGGTGTGTAGTAAAGTTAATGATTTTTGTAAGTTGATTTTGTAACCTGCTACCTTGCTATAGCTGTTTATGGTGTCTAGGAATTTTGGGGTAAGTTTTTTGGGTCTTTAAAATATAGGATCATATCGTCTGCAAATAGGGATATTTTGACAGTTTCTTTACCTATTTGTATTCCTTTTATTTCTTTTTCTTGCCTAATTGCTCTGGTTAGGAATTCCAGGTCTATGTAAAGTAAGAGTGGGTATAGTCAGCACCCTTGTCTCATTCCTGATTTTAGGGGAATTCAGTTTTTCTCCATTAAGTATGATGTTGGCTATAGGTTTGTCATATATAGTCTTTACCATGTTGAGGTACATTCCTTCTGTTCCTAGTTTTCTTAGTGTTTTTATCATGAAATGGTGTTGGATCTTGTCGAAGGCTTTTTCTGATTCTATTGAGAAGATCAATAGTCTTTTGTCTTTGCTTCTATTAATGTGTTGTATTACACTTACAGATTTGTGTATGTTGAACCACCCCTGCATCCCTAGGATCATGGTGAATGATCTTTCTGAAGTGTTGCTGGATTCAGTTTGCTATTGTTTTCTTGATGATTTTTGCATCAATGTTCATTAAGGAGATTGGCCTATGTTATCCTTTTTGCAGGTGTCTTTGTCTGGTTCAAGTATGAGTGTTTTGCTGGTTTCATAAAATGACTTAGGCAGTGTTCCTTTCCTTTCTATTTCATGGAGGAGTTAAGGAGAGTTGGTATTAGTTTTTCTTTAAAAGTCTGATAGAATTCAGCTGAGAATCCATCAGTTCCTGGACTTTTCTGTTTTGGGAGACTCTTTATTGCTGCTTCAATTTCATTTCGTGTTTCAGATCTACTTAGGTGGTTGATACCCTCTTAGTTCAATTTTGTGTCATCATAAGCATGTAGAAACTTGTCCATTTCTATAGAATTTTTAAATTTATTGGAATATAGATTCTCAAAGTGGTCTCTGATGATTCCCTGGATTTCCATGGTGTTTGTTGTTATCTCCCTTTTTCCATTTCTGATTTTACTGATTTGGGTTTATTCTCTCATTTTTGTCAGATTTGCCAGAGGTCTGTCAATCTTGTTTACTTTTTTTTTTCAAAGAACCAGCTTTTTGTTTTGTTCATTCTTTGTATTTTTTTTTTGGTCTCTATTTTGTTAATTTTGGCCCTTATGATTATTTTTTCTCTCCTTCTGCTTGTTTTGGGTATCACTTATTCTTGTTTTTCTAGGAGTTCTAGATGTAGCATTAGGTCACTTATTTGAGATCTTTCTGTTAATGTATGCACTCATGGCTATAAACTTTCTTCTTAGGACTGCCTTTGCTGTGTCCCATAGGTTCTGGTAGGTCATGTTTTTATTTTCATTAACTTCTAGAAATCTTTTAATATCTTCTTTTATTTCATCGATGACCCACTGATCATTGAGCAATATGTTGCTCAGCTTCCAACTGTTTGCATATTTTTTACTGTCTTGATTGTTGTTAAGTTCTAGTTTTAATGCACTGTGATCAGATAGAATGCAGGGGATTATTTCTATTTTCTAATATTTGCTGAGGTTTGCTTTGTGCCCTAAGATGTGATCAATTTTAGTGAAAGTTCAATGGGCTGCTGAGAAGAATGCATATTGTACAGAAGTTGGATGAAATATTCTGTAGATATTAGCTAGGTCCATTTGATCTATGGGGTGATTTAGTTCAAGAATTTCTTTACTGATTTTTTGTTTGGATGACCTATATATTGGTGATAGGGAGATATTAAAGTCTTCCACTACCTCTGTGTTGGAGCCTATATATGCTTTTAGGTCCTTCAGAGTATGTTTGATAAAATTGGGTGCACTGACATTGGATGAATATGGATTGATAATTGTTACTTCCTGTTGGTGTTTTTCCCCTTTTATTAATATGGATTATCCTTCTTTGTCTCATTTCATCAATATAAGTTTGAAGTCTACTTTATCCAAGATAAGTATTGCTACTCCTGCCTTTTTTGGGGGGCCATTGGCTTGGTAAATCTTCTTCCAGTCTTTCACCCTAATCCAGTGCTTGTTTCTGTCAATGAGCTGGGTCACCTGTCAGCAACAGTTTGTTGGATATTCCTTTTTAATCCAGTTTGCCAGATGATGTCTTTTGATGTTGGAGTTAAGTCCATTAACATTCTGTGTTACTGTTGATCGGTATATGGTAATTTCTGTCATTTAGTTGTTTTTTGTTGTTTGAGGGTTTGATTGGGTGCAGCTGAATTAATGTTACCCCCTGATTCCTTGTCTTTTCTTCTCCTGTGATTCGGTGTTGCTTGTTCTCTCATGGTTTTGTTTGCTTTCATTTTCTGCATGCAGAATTCCTTGGAGAATCTTTTGTGGTGGTGGCTTGGTGGTTATATATTGTTTTGGTTTCTGTTTATTATGGAAGACTTTTATTGCTCCATCTATTTTAAATGATAGTTTTGCTGCATAGAGTATCCTAGGATTGAAGTTATTTTCATTCAGTGCCCAGAATACCTCACTCCATGCCATTCTTGCTTATAAGGTTTCTGTTGAGAAATCTGCTGTGATTTTAATGGGTTTACCTCTGTATGTTATTTGTTTTTTCTCCCTTACAGTCTTCAATATTCTTTCTCTATTCTCTGTACTTGTTGTTTTAATGATAACATGTCATGGGGTAGTTCTATTTTGGTCAAATCGGTTTGGTGTCCTGGAGGCTTCCTGTACCCAAATGGGCTTAGCTTTCTCTAGGTTTGGGAAATTCTCTTTTATTATTTTGTTGAATATATTATGAATTCCTTTTGGTTGGACCTCTTCTTCTTCAATGCCTGTGATTCTCAGATTTGGTCTTTTGATGGAGTTGATGAGTTCTTCCACATTCCTTTCACAGTTCTTGAGTTGTTTGACTAATAGCTCTTCAGTTTTTCCTTTAATTTCTTTTTATCTTCAAGTTCTGAGATTCTGTCTTTCATTTGTTGTAGTCTGTTGGAGTGGCCTTCCATTGTGTTTTGTATTCCTGTTTCATTCTTTTTCTGAGGTTTTCCATATCATGGGTCACTTCTTCTTTAATATTGTCTATTTTCATCTTTAATTCATTATCTCTCTATTTATAGTGTTCTCTGTTTCACTTTGGTATTTATTTAGGGCTACTATGAATTCATGTATTTGCTTCTGTGCCTTCTTGTATTTTTATTTTTTTTTGTCTTGAAATTTCTTGAATGCCTCTTGTACATTTTGGTTAACCATGTCTAGTAACAGCTCCATGAAATCCTTAGTGATTACTTGAGGGAGTTTTTCTTTGAGGGTGTTGTTGTGTGCATTGTTGGGTTCCTTGGCATTGTTTATCTTCATTTTGTTGGAGTCTGGAAGTGGGTATCAGTTCCTTCATTTCCCACAGAATCCTGTGTTAAATTATTTTAGGGGTGGGTAGAGAATGGTTTCCATCCCTTTTTCATGTTTCCATCACTCCACTTAGTACTGTGCAACTATGTTCTTGATAGGGTAGTTGGTGTTTTCTGTCCTTTGGTTTAATTTTGCTTTGTGGCTGTATTGGGTTTGTAGCTAAGTGTGTGTGTGTGTGTGTGTGTGTGTGTGTGTGTGTGTGTGTGTGTGTGTGTTCTATCTCTGGTCTGGGTGTAATTTAGTATTTGCTAATTCACAATAGTAAAATTAACAACAAGGAAATCATCCCGTGGAGATGGACAAACAAAGAAGAAATGGAACAAACAAACAAATAAACAAAAATTCCAGGCTCAGGAAAAATAGAATTTCAGTCTTGTTTACAAGTTTTGGTGTTACTTCTCCAGCATCCAACCCTGGTGTTGTTATTTAAGCAGAAGCTGTCATCTGGCCAGGTGGTTGGGTAGTGTTTGGTTTTTTTCCTTCTGTCTTTCAGAGGCAGCTGCTTGGTCAGCTCCTCCCTCCGTGGTGTGTGACAGTTTAAGTTTGCAGGTTGTCCTCAGGTTCTGGGATCAGCTCTGTAGCCCACTAGCTGTTCTGCTTTGGTGGTGGGTTTTCACTAGGCTTGATTACTTTGCCTTGCTCCCTTTCTCTGGGGCAAGGTCAGTGATCCATCAGCTGGCCCCTTGTTGTGAGCTGTTGTAATGGTTTGCTGATTATTTTTTAATTTTGCAGTGTCGTTGACTTTGGATGTTGGTCACTGGCTCAGGAGATGAGTTTTGTGGACCACTACATGCCGTATTTCAGACAGCAGCTTATCACCTTCCTGCTGTTGGCCCTTTAGCCTTTCCAGTCTTTGTTTACTGAAAGTTGGCATGAAGATCAGTTCCTTGCCCTTGCCCCCCTTCTCTGATGCACTTCCAGCAACTCCATTCCTCTGCTGTATGTTAACTTTCAGTTCCTTGTTAATTATTCAGGTGTTTGTTTGTTTTTTGCAGGGACAGGGGCGTCAGTCTGCCCACGGGGCTATGCTGCTTTATCCTAGGGGTGGTTGGGGAAAAACTGTGTGATGCTTGGTGCTCACCTGTTGTTCTTCCAAATGTCTCCCAAGCAGGTTTGGAGCCAGTGTCTGGCAGCATGGCAGCCCTCCTGTTTTCTCAGTGTAATGTGGCATGGAGAAGCTTTCCACAGGCTAGGTGTTCAGGGTGTCAAAGTTTTGATTCTCCTTGCTGTTTTATTTCCACTAAGTATGGCTCCAGTGTCTCAGTGAGGTTTTGGAGTCACAGAGCTCACACTGTCTACTTCTGCACCCTAGTTGCCATCTTCTATCTCCAGTATTTTTCATATATGGTTCATATTGTATGGATTAAACTCAGACAGCTTCAACTAAAAGAATCCCCTGAGTTTAGTGAATAGTTTTTAAAATGGGTTTGAAAGCATTTAAGCAGTATAGAAAAGCTATAAATAAATCTTGTTTAGCAAGATTTAAAATCTCAGTTGCTCACTTTCTTTAAAAGATAATTTAAAATTATTATGACTATAATATAAAACTAGTCAAAGAAATAAATAAAAATTGAGTAAATAATGCAATTTTATTTGATATACATTTTATCAGTATTCTTGGTACTAACATCTCCTGTGTTCTTTATAAAATCTCCCCTGGTTTAGATATGTAATTATGCTTGTAGTTTTTGCAAAATTCCCAGTGTCTAAATGAATATTAAAAAGTAAATCTCATTAATAGTGTAAAAATACAACTGCTAAGCAAACCATGTTCAAGTTTTCCAGCTATGCTAGTTTTTTGATCTCCTGAAATATAATTACTAAGTCATGAGTTTCTAAATGATTTTCCAGGAAGAGAAATTCATACTAAAACCCAAGCAACACAAGTACTAAATTTAAGGTTCAAAAATTTTTACTTTATTTACAATTATAATTAAACAAACCTATCCATTTGTTGACAAAGTAAATTATCTCAACAAGAGAATAGCATATATAAATTACTATATTTAAGAGAATATACAAGAGGATTACACTTTCCCCAAAAGGTAAAAGAAGCAATTATTTCCTTTCTTCCTTTCTTCTTTTTTTGTGGTCAGTAGTGATTCAATAAGTGAATCAGATCCCTATAGGGGATATATGAACACCATTACAAAGAATGAACCAGTGAAGTCTGGAAGTGAGGGCTAGTATAAGGTGTAATTCTATAGGAACATTTTTCCTCACTTTTAAAAGCATTAATCTTCCAAACAAAATATAATACAAAAGTTTAGTGATTACAGACTATCTTTCATCAAATCATGGCAGGATATAAGTGATTCTGGTCCCAGTCCCATTTTGTAGAAAAATTTGTGATGAATGGCCAATTTAGCTCCTTCATGGACATCCACATTCATGGGAGCTTCAGCTTACAATATTGCTCCCAGAGTGTTCAAAGAAATCTCATATTTTAATGCAGATAAAGGTTTCTCATATTCATCTTAGTTTTAGCTTATGGACTATTACAGTATAGTCAGAACTTCTTTTCTTACCTGATAGCTCTTCAATATTTCTAACCTTCGTGCCCTCACTTTTCCAAAATCTTTCCACTGAATTTCATAGAATAATCTTGCTTTGTTTCTCTTCTGGATGCAGTATTGCTTGCTGGTATTATACTTTCCCGATTCTATCTAACCATTTAGTGCCCAGAACAGATACAGCATTTAAGATGTGGTGATCATTGCAAGTCGTGATAGGATAATCACTCACTTAGTACAACACTGTTTGCCCTACTTAGTAGTGTGTTGACTTTCACAGTCACTTTCCATGACAAATACCCAGCTTCCAGCCAACAAAACCATGGTCATTTGTTATGTACATCTCCTGGACCCTAATCCAGTGCTTTAAATTTATATTTATTCCTAATATGCAGGATTATGACACAAAATAGTTTCATGCAAATTCCTGTATTAAAGTCTTTAGTATGTCATATGGAAAAACTCCAATATACTTTGTTACCTAACTTATATTATATTCTTCAGTGTCATACAAATATTGTTATACATTAACTTATATTTTATATGTCTGCATTGTATCTAAAATCATATGCCATTAATATTCAGGAAATCTCAAAGAAAATGTTTTCCTGTATGACAACTTATTTTTAGAGAACTTTGAGATTTCTTTTTCTTTTGTTAATTTTTAAACAACTTTTTAGAAAATAATTTCATGCTGAAGAAAATGTGCCAAAGAGGGTTTCTTGATAGCTAATCATGTAATAGAATTAAGTGGTGATTCAAAATAAAACCATAGGCTCCAATTCCATCTGTGAGGCAGGACAGCAAATGTACCATTGACAGCAAATTCTTAGATTGACACCTGTGCAGCACTAGCATATATGTTCCACATGAAATGGGCATGGAGCTAGAAAAAGGTATGCAAAAAAGGTATGTGAGTGGAAAACAAAGAAACACTATTCTGGTAAAATTGTCCTGCATTCCAACTTTTATTTCATTCTTTCCTTCTTCTGGACCACAATTTTCTTTCAAATAAAGGCCTAGTATGAGAGTTCTGCAAACTTCCACTCTCCCTACTAAGTCCAAGTCACAGCCTTCTACTCAGGCTCATTAAAGTCAGGTTACAACTGCAGAAGCTTGAACTGTAACCAGCTGGCCTTTCCACGCGACTCCTGCCCACAAAAACGGCTCCCAGGTCTGGAAGCAGAGGAGAGCGAAACCACAGAGGCTTCCCACTCAAGGAGAAGGAAAGAGCATTCCAGGAACCATTCCTCTGTTCCAGATCCACCAACCCCAGAAACTGGCTGCACCCAGAGAGCCTCCCTCAGGAGCGTCCTTCTGTCTGCTGGCTGGGGGTGAGCACTGAGGTTAGTCAATCCTTAAGTGAGGCATGATGCCCACATGACACCACAGTGGGCTGGGGGAGAGGGACCAAGTAGTGAAGCAGGGAAAAAGATACCAAAAAACCAGTCAAGGCAACCAAAGCAGTTTGTCTCCTCCCTTCCTGGCCAGCCAGTGGCCCCGGGATCCTTAAGGGACTGCTAGGTAGTGAGGCATCTTTAGCCCAGTTTGCAAAATGTCAGACTCAGTTCTCTGCTGGTCCTACCACCCTGTGCTCCTCCCAGCCCCACTAGTGATACCTGGGACGCTCAAGCTGCTCTTCTTTTCCTCATTTCTTTCCCTTCTTCTCATTCTTCTTTCCTTCCTCCCTTCCCGCAGAGCTTTTCATTCACTGTGGGCAATGACACTGACACATAATCAATTTGCCCCAGGAGCGCTAGGGAGGTCATGCAAGGCCGAACCTTCCAAATGGGAAGGCCTAACTCCACAAAGTTGCTCGCCACTCAGCAGCCCACCCCTCTCCTTCTCCCAGCCCCTCAGTGAATCCTCAGAAAAGCTCACTTAGCCTACCCCACTGTCGCACATCAGTAGCCAAGCTGGTGAGCAGTTGGGTGGGGATGGGGCTGGAAGGGGGTAGGGATGTCGGGGGCCACTCCTGAGTGGGGCCAGTGGGAGTGCGCGCGCCCGCCTGTGATGTTAGCTGGTAATCATGACAGCTGCAGTGGCAATGGCAGTGAGTGTGTGTGCGAGTACTAGTTGTACTGTACTGGCAGAACGGGAGGAGGCGGGAGGAGGGAAGAAGCAGGAGCTGGAGGAGGGGCGCACGCCCTGAGTGGACGGCAGGGAGGGCTTCACCACTGTCTCCCCCACTCTGCAGCTTGACCCAGTAGTGAAAGCAGAGAGAGAGAAAGAGAGAGAGGAGAGAGAGAGAGGAGAAAGAGAGAGAGAGAGAGAGAGAGGAGAGAGAGAGAGGCCGGCTGGGTTCGCCTGGCAGCCTAGAGAGGAGGCAGGAGCCGCGAAGGAGGGGAGCCAAGAATTGGCCAGAGAGGTCACAGCGGACCTTCCTCCAGCCTCGTGAGGCAGAGTTCTGCGCTAGGCTGCCAAGCTAGGAGGACGTCCTGACTGCCTCCCACCCGAGTTTAATGGAACAAATAGAGGGACCTAACAGCTGGAGAGTCAAGCGCCTGGTGCCACATCTCTGGGATCCTGCCATGAGAAAGTTGGGGTGCTGGGACTCTGTGTGGGATTGCAGAACCCCTGGGATCCAGGAGCCCTGCTGAGGGAACAGTTCCATTGTTAAGAGAGGCTTCATTGCTTCACTCTTACAGTCCCTTATTTGTTGCAAAGTTCAAAAGTCCCTCTCCAAGAAGGGAAAGTTAGAGAACTGGAGTTTGGTTGTCCTGGTTGCTGGAAGAAAGTGAAGCAGCATCTTCAGGATCAGGCAGACCTGATCCTTGAGCCAGGCAAGGACAGGAATTTAGCTGGTGTCTGGGGCTGTCTGCTGACCAGAGATTATAGGGAACTAGGGTAAAAGACTTCACTATTCTTCAGTAGGAGAAACATAAAGAAAGGTGGTACAGGGATGATAGTTGTATAGGAGACAGTCACAGTGATCATCCTAGACAGAGAACAGGACAGTTTAACCTGGGACCTGCAGCAGAGAGAGAGAGGAGGGCATGCTCTAGTCCAGGAAAGCCACTAGAATCAGGCTTTTACATGGAAAGAAACCTTGGTTGATCTGGCCCAATGACCCTGTGCTACTCAGAAAGAAAAGAAGGCTTTCATGGGGCAGGAACTCAGCTCCCTGGCCCCATCCAACTGGCACCCACCTAGCTTCTTTCCCTTCAAATTTGTATCCAGGAAGGTGAGGAAAGGATTCAAAGATGAGGGGGTGGCAGGGAGAGGGATTGGGCAGAGTGGGTGGCAAGGGAGGGCATGGGGGCAGGGGGGGAGAAATGACCCAAGCCTTGTATGCACATATGAATAATAAAACAATAAAAAATTTTTTTAAAAAAATGCTGAATAGAGCTGCTGATTTTCACTCAAAAGTCAATTTCCATGAGACACTCATTAGGTGTTATTTTTTTTTAAGTTCCTGTAACTGGTAAATGAATTTCATTTGCTTAACTTTCAAATGATACCTTTCAGACAAAAAATAGTTGCTCGTATACTCATCTCTTTAAGTCAGAGTTTGAGAAGCAGTGAGCAGTTAGGACTCTTGCTGTATGAGATGCAGAGTGAGAGGCAAAAAGTATAGTCAAAAATGCCTAAGGATCCAAAGAGGGTTTGAATCCAGGCTTTGATGCTTACCAGGAGTTTGATATGAAGTAAACTGCTTGACTTCTCTGAGACTCAGTATCCTTCATTCTTAAACAAAATTAAAAATACTATTTGGAGAGGGCTTGGTGAGGATCTAAGCCTGTAGAGTGCTTACCTGGCACAGATAGGTAGGTTTTAAATGGCAATTTCCTGGAGGAGATCTTAAAGAAAGATGATTTGTTTAACCTTCTCCGTTTTTCCACTTGACAAAACAGATCTGCAGTAAGTTGGCTGTGACTGGTGAGGATTATCCAGTGAGCCTGGGGCATTCCAGGAATCTGGAACCAGACCTGCAGATAATGCTCAGGAATAGGAAAGCCTTTGTCACAAAACCCAAAGTGAAAGAAGGTGGCTTAGCATGATGAGGCACTATCCCCAGGAGAAACTGTAAGGAGAATGGAATAATTTGTTTGACACCATTATAAGTTTCCATTCCTGAGAATAGTAATATTTAATTACATTCTAGTTATATGTCAGATGTTCTCCTATAGGTTATATAAATAAATATATATATATATATATATATATAAGTTTTCATATATTTCTCTTGGTATCTTAACAAAATAGGTATTGTTTTAATTCTCATTTACAGATAAGGAAAATATGATATAGAGAGATGAACTTTTGGATGGCTACTGATCTCGTCATTGGTGATGCTAATATCCATTGGGACCAAAGTGGTTTGCCCCAGACCTTATCTCAATCACTGCATTGAACTCTCTCTCCATACACTTATTATGTGTCATACCAGTGCTCAGTACTTAGTGTCACCAAAGGTTAGGTAGTTTCTCTTCGAGAATTCTTACAAAAAAAAAAAAAAACTAGTGCAGCAAAAGTTTTGTATAAGACATGCTAACCCTCCAGAGCCCAGAGAACCATGGAGATGTGTGCCAGTTAATTCAGTGCTCTTCAACCCCAAATCCACTCTTCTTTGCCTTGCATTGTGATATTAAAGCTGAAATCTGTAAATACGTCCTTGTCCAATTAGGAGGAAGCAGATAACATGCCTCCTATAGTGAAATCTTGGAGAGATGCTGGAGACACACCTTGCAGCCAAAACCACCAAGAAGAAGCAAAACTTGGACCCCTCCACACCTCCAGCCAGCGCAGAGCATCTCCACTTCACTTTAAACAGAAAAAACAGGAGGGCCCCTGGGCCACCAGCCACCGGCCGCCAGCTGCCAGCCACCCATGCCCAGACAACTTGGGAAGATGCAGACAAGGTGAGCTTAGCGGTACTGCAGTACTCCCACAGACAACCCTGGGCCAGAGCAGCATAGCCCCCCTGGACAGACTGACCTCCACCCGGGGAAAAAGAGAAACTGAGTAATAAGCAATAAGAACAATAAAGACAAGCTGGAAAGAGGGTGGGGAGCACTGAGTGCCGAAGTTTGGGGGAAGGGAATCCTTCCCGGGACTGTAAATAAACAAGCCAGGTGGTCTGGAGAGACTCCAGCAGGAGTGGGGACGTGCACCCAGCAACCAGGAGTGGGAAAGCTTGTGAGAGTGGCGGAGGGAGGAAAACTCCACAGGAGAGGAAGGAAGACCCACTTCTCACATGAGCTGTAAACAAACATGGCGGCTGGCAGGTGCAGCAGCACCACCCAGTAATCACAAGAGGGAAAGCTTGCAAAAGTGGCGGTGGGAGGAAAACTCTACAGGAGAGGGGGAAAGACCCACTTCCCATGTGAACTGTAAACAAACACGCAGGCCTGAGAAAGCAGGTGCAGTGTCACCTCCCCCAGTGTGCATGGAAAGGGGAAAGCTTGTAGCAGAGGCTCACACACAGGAGAACTCTGAGTAAACAAAGCCTGCAGGGCCAGGTGAGTGCTAAGCTCACCCCTGAGATCTGCATAAATAATGCCTCCAGCAACAGCAGGCTGACAGCAGTGGGCAGGGAAGCCATAGCTGCAGATACCATTCATAGAACTATCTCCAGACTCTTTTTTTTTCTCTCTCCCTACATTTGATGAGAAAACAACCTAACTACACCTGCATGCTGAAAAACTTACTGAAACTGTATTGCATTTGAACTTGTTACACTTTGTGGGGTTTGTGTGTGTGTGTGTGTGCAGTTTGCTCTACTTTATGCATCCCCTTTGATGAGACAACTACAGAACAACATCTGAGGCACCATCTCCAGAATTGGACACTGATATGGACACCAAAAATATTAAGACTGAAACTTCATTGCATTTGAACTTGGAGGGTTTTTTTTATTATTATTGTTTTTTTTTATTTTCTATTTTTCATTTTGTTTTATTTTATTTTTATATACATTGCTTTTATTTACTTATTTTTTATTTTCATTCTTATCTTTATTCTTTTTATTTTTTCTATAAAATAAAATTTTCAATCCTCTCTCTGCCTCTTTAAGGCCTGTTCAGCTTACTGTCGATTAGTACACTAATGCTCCCTGTTTATACCTTTGAAACTTTCTTCTTTTGTTTTTTCCTACCTGTCTGTTTTTCCCTTTTCTTTAACTTCTTGCTTTCCACTCCTCTCACCCTTGTATTCTAAATATTACCATTGTTATTATTACAAGCTAGAAAATACTTAATTGCACACACTACAGGGACAGTAACAACACCAAGGGCAATGACGGGAAGACAGAAAAAAAAGGGAAACCAGTTTCCGAACAAAAAAAAATAGTACAGGAACGAGAGGGAAATGAAGAAAACAGATACTCAGACCCAGACTCCAACAAAATGAAGATAAACTATGCCAAAGATCCCAATGAAGCCCACAAGAATAATTTAAAATAAGACATACTACAGGTACTCAATGAGAACTTTATAGAGATGATACTGGATACGGGCAACCAAAATGTACAGGAGACACTCAACAAATTCCAAGACAACAAAAATAGAGAATTTGAAAAAGCAAAAGAAGAAATAAAGAAAACCATAGAAGCACTGCATAAACACCAAAGTGAAACACAGAACACAATGAATAAACAGATAAATGAACTCAGGACAAAAATAGACAACATTAAAGAAGAAACCACCCAGGATATGGAAAACCTCAGAAAAAAGAACAAAACAGAACTGCAAAACAAAACAGAAGGCCAATCCAGCAGAAGAACAAAGAGAAGACAAATCTCAGAACTTGAAGATAAAATGGTAATTAAAGGAAAAACCAAAGAACTATTAATTAAACAACTCAAGACTTGTGAAAAGAAAAAGGTAAGAACTCACTGACTCCATCAAAAGACCAAGCTTGAGAATCATGGACATCAAAGAAGGAGAAGAGGTGCAAGCAAAGGGAATGCATAATATATTCAACAAAATAATAAAGGAAAATTACCCAAATCTAGAGAAAGATATTCCCATACAGGTGCAAGAGGCCTCCAGGACACCAAACAGACCAGATCAAAATAGAACTACTCCACAACATATCATCACTAAAACAACAAGTTCAGAAACTAGGGAAAGAATATTGAAGGCTGTAAGAGAGAAAAAACAAGTAATATACAAAGGTAAACCCATCAAAATCACAGCAGACTTCTCAACAGAAACATTAAAAGCAAGAAGAGAGTGGGGTGAGATCTTCTGGGCACTGAATGAAAATAACTTCAACCCTAGGATACTCTATCCAGCAAAGCTATCATTCAAAATAGATGGAGCAATAAAAGTCTTCCATGATAAGCAGAAACTAAAACAATATGTGACCACAAAGCCACCACTACAAAAGATTCTTCAAGGGATTCTGCACACAGAAAGTGAAACCCAACTTAACCATGAAAAGACAGGCAGCACCAAACCACAGGAAAAGAAAAAGCAAGACAGTAGAGAGTAACATCAAGTTAGGTACACACAATCAAACCTTCAAACAACTAAGACAACTAAATGACAGGCATCACCACATACCTATCAGTACTAACGCTTAATGTTAACAGACTTAATTCACCCATCAAAAAGCACCGCTTGACGAAATGGATTAAAAAGGAAGATCCAACAATTTGTTGCTTATAGGAGACCCATCTCACCAAAAGAAATAAGCATAGGCTTAGGATGAAAGGCTGGAAGAAGATTTACCAAGCCAATGGCCCCCCAAAACAGGCAGGAGTAGCACTACTTATCTCTGACAAAGTAGACTTCAAACCTACATTGATCCAATTCTCATATGGACGGACATTCCATACTAATAAAAGGGGAAATAGACCACAAGGAAATAATAATCATCAATCTTTATGCACCCAATGTCAATGCACCCAATTTCATCAAACATACCCTGAAAGACCTAAAAGCATATATAAATGCCAACACAGTGGCTGTGGGAGACTTTAACACCCCATTATCATCAATAGATAGGTCATCCAACCAAAAAATCAATAAAGATATCCAAGATCTAAAATATACAATAGATCAAGTGGACCTACTTGATATCTACAGAACATTTCATCCAACTTCTACACAATATACATTCTTCTCAGCAGCCCATGGAACCTTCTCCAAAATAGATCATATCCTAGGGCACAAAGCAAGCCTCAGCAAATATAAGAAAATAGAAATTATACCGTGCATACTATCTGATCACAATGCAGTAAAAGTGGAACTCAACAACAAAAGTAAAAACAAAAAACATGCAAACAGCTAGAAACTACATAGCTCACTACTTAATGAACAATGGATCATCAATGAAATAAAAGAGGAAATTAAAAAGTTCCTGGAAGTCAATGAAAATGAAAACACAACCTACCGGAACCTATGGGACACAGCTAAGGCAGTCCTGAGAGGAAAGTTTATAGCCATGAGTGCATATATTAAAAAGACTGAAAGATCCCAAACCAATGACCTAATGATACATCTCAAACTCCTAGAAAAACAAGAACAAGAAAATCCCAAAACAAATAGAAGGAGAGAAATAATAAAAATAAGAGCTGAAATCAACAAAATAGAAATCAAAAAAACCATACAAAGAATTAATGAAACAAAAAGTTGGTTCTTTGAAAAAATAAACAAGATCGATAGACCCCTGGCAAACCTGACTAAAATGAGGAGAGAAAAAACCCAAATTAGTAGAATCAGGACTGCAAAATGGGAGATAACAACAAACACCATGGAAGTCCAGGAAATCATCAGAGACTACTTTGAGAACCTATATTCAAATAAATTTGAAAATCTTAAAGAAATGGACAGATTTCTAGATACATATGATCATCCAAAACTGAACCAAGAGGAAATTAATCACCTGAATAGGTCTATAACACAAAATGAAATTGAAGCAGCAATCAAGAGTCTCCCCAAAAAGAAAAGTCCAGGACCTGAGGGATACTCTGCTGAATTCTATCAGACCTTTAAAGAAGAACTGATACCAACCCTCCTTAAACTGTTCCATGAAATAGAAAGGGAAGGAAAACTACCAAACACATTTTATGAAGCCAGTATTACACTTATCCCAAAACCAGGCAAAGACACCTCCAAGAAGGAGAACTATAGACCAATCTCCTTAATGAACATTGATGCAAAAATCCTCAACAAAATAATGGCAAACCGAATTCAACAACACATCGAAAAGATTATTCACCACAACCAAGTAGGCTTCATGCCAGGGATGCAGGGTGGTTCAACATATGAAAATCGATAAACGTAATAAACCACATTAACAGAAGCAAAGACAAAAACCACTTGATCATCTCAATAGATACAGAAATAGCCTTTGATAAGATCCAACACAATTTCATGATAAAAACTCTAAGAAAACTAGGAATAGAAGGAAAGTACGTCAACATTATAAAAGCTATATATGACAAACCTACAGCCAGCATTATACTTAATGGAGAAAAACTGAAACCATTCCCTCTAAAATCAGGAACCAGACAAGGATGCCCACTATCTCCACTCCTATTCAACATAGTACTGAAATTCCTAGCCAGAGCAATTAGGCAAGAAGAAGGAATAAAAGGAATAGAAATAGGTAAAGAAATTGTCAAAATATCCCTATTTGCAGATGACATGATCCTATACCTTAAAACCCAAAAAACTCTACTCAGAAGCTTCTAGACATCATCAATAGCTATAGCAAGGTAGCAGGATATAAAATCAACATAAAAATTTATATGGAAACACAAGAGGCCACGAATAGCCAAGGCAATACTCAGTCAAAAGAACAATGCAGGAGGTATCACAATACATGACTTCAAACTATATTACAAACCAATAACAATAAAAACAGCATGGTACTGGCACAAAAACAGACATGAAGACCAGTGGAACAGAATAGAGGACCCAGATATGAAGCCACACAACTATAAGCAACTTATCTTTGACAAAGTAGCTAAAAATATACTATGGAGAAATAGCAGCCTCTTCAACAAAAACTGCTGGGAAAACTGGTTAGCAGTCTGCAAAAAACTGAAACTAGATCCATGTATATCACCCTATACCAATATTAACTCAAAATGGATCAAGGATCTTAATATCAGACCCCAAACTCTAAAGTTGATACAGGAAATAGTAGGAAATACTCTGGAGTTAGTAGGTATAGGTAAGAACTTTTTCAACAGAACCCCAGCAACACAGCAACTAAGTGATAGCATAGATAAATGAGACCTCATAAAGCTAAAAAGCTTCTGTTCATCAAAAGAAATGGTCTCCAAACTGAAGAGAACACCCACAGAGTGGGAGAAAATATTTGCCAGCTCTACGTCAGACAAAGGACTGATAACCAGAATGTGTAGGGAACTTAAAAAACTAAATTCTCCCAAAACTAATGAACCAATAAAGAAATGGGCAAGTGAACTATAGAGAACTTTCTCAAAAGAAGAAATTCAAATGATCAAAAAACACATGAAAAAATGCTCACCATCTCTAGCAATAAAGGAAATGCAAATTAAAACCACACTAAGATTCCACCTCACCCCTGTTAAAATAGCCATCATTAGCAACACCAGGAACAACAGGTGTTGGCAAGGATGCAGGGAAAAAGGCACCCTCTTACACTGTTGGTTGGAATGTAAACTAGTACAACCACTATGGAAAAAAATATGGAGGCTATTTAAAAAGCTAAACATTGATCTACCATTTGATCCAGCAATACCACTCTTGGGGATATACCCAAAAGACTGTGACACAGGTTACTCCAGAGGCACCTGCACACCCATGTTTATTGTGGCACTATTCACAATAGCCAAGTTATGGAAACAGCCAAGATGCCCCACCACTGACGAATGGATTAAGAAAATGTGGTATCTATACATAGTGGAATTCTATGCAGCCATGAAGAAGAATGAAATGTTATCATTCGCTGGTAAATGGATGGAATTGGAGAACATCATTCTGAGTGAGGTTAGCCTGGCCCTAAAGACCAAAAATCATATGTTCTCCCTCATTTGCGGACATTAGATCAAGGGCAAACACAACAAGGGGTTTGGACTTTGAGCACATGATAAAAGTGAGAGCACACAAGGGAGGGGTGAGGATAGGTAAGACACCTAGAAAATTAGCTAGCATTTGTTGCCCTTAACGCAGAGAAACTAAAGCAGATACCTTAAAAGCAACTGAGGCCAATAGGAAAAGGGACCAGGAACTACAGAAAAGGTTAGATTAAAAAGAATTAACCTAGAAGGTAACACACACGCACAGGAAATTAATGTGAGTCAACTCCCTGTATAGCTATCCTTATCTCAACCAGCAAAAACACTTGTTCCTTCCTATTATTGCTTATATTCTCTCTTCAACAAAATTAGAGATATGGACAAAATAGTTTCTGCTGGGTATTGAGGGGGTGGGGGGGAGAAGGAGGGGGTGGAGTGGGTGGTAAGGGAGGGGATGGGGGCATGGGGGAGAAATGACCCAAGGCTTGTATGCACATATGAATAAATAAAACAATTTAAAAAACAAAGTTTTGACAATAGTAGGTGATAGAGGGACTCTGGCAAAATAGAGGTTCCCTTCTTGGTTCTAGTGCTTTTCTGCTTGTACCTATTATGCACTGGTCCACAAGTGGCTTGTGCAAAGATCCTTTGTTGTTAAATACCTTCCAGTCTACTGGCCATACAGCTGGCATATTCTTGCCATCCCAAGTAGACACCTCTACAGAGTTCTTGGTCAATAGGTGTACTGTGGCCATATTATCTCCAATGAGGTCTTAAATTATTCCCACCTTAGATATTTTCCTTATTACTTGGAGATAGTGCCTGTTCCCTATATCTATTAGTCCTTCTTTCTCTAGTGGTTTCTTTTCCTTTGAATATCCTTTTGTTACTTAATAATTTTTTATAACTTTTCTCTCATTCAGTTGTGGTATGGTTATGGTCTCCTCAGGTTTGAGGACCTATGAAAAATATGACAGAAATTCTAGTCTCAGGCTAATTAGGTTCTGCTCTGTTCTGGCATCCTTCATGTTTATTTTATTTCTCCTTTCTCTTCCTTACCACATTTGGATTTGATGATTGTATCAAGAAGGTACTCTGTGTGAAGAACATGACACTAGATATTGCATGCTATCCCAGAAGAAAAATAATTTTGAAATCCTAAAAGCCATGGACAGAAATGTATGAGAGCATTCAATTCTTAAAAGATTTCTATGGGGGTAGAGACTAGTAGCTGACATAGTCAAGCTTCACCCTGATTCCCTAAAATTCCTTTGGCTGGTTCTGAGAGTCTCCCCCGGCCCCCAGCTTCTGTGTTCTTTTGCTTCTCCTGCTTGACTCTGAGACTCTCTTTGAAAGACTGCCCACAGCTATAGGACTCAGTCTGCATACAGGCACAGAAAGTCAGGGGGAATGACTTAGGCGTTAGCTTTTCTCCCAGGATGCTCTTTGCCAAGGATTGTGTTAGATGGTATAAAAGGAACCTTCTACTAGAAGAAAATCTAAGGTATAATTTATACCCTAAGGCTTCTTATCATATTAATTTTAATAATTTATAAAACTCTCCAGACACTGCTCTGTGTTGAGTTTGTTTTTAACAGTTTTTGAGTGTTGAATGGGGTAGCAGGAAGATTTGCCATGCTTATGTTTTCCAGCAGTCTTGGCTCAGCCTGGTGACTGTGTGGGTGTGTGCAAGTCCAGTAACTAGAAATACAAGTCCAAGTTCTGGAGTTTTAGTTGCAGAGATATATAAAGGGATACTTCAAGGCCTTTCTCATTGACTTTATCAAGTGGAAAATGTGGGCAGAGGAAAACACTGAACTCTGGCTTACAACCTGCTTTACTGGGCAGAGAAGAGAGGAAAAAACCAGTGAATAAGAATGTATTCCAATGGGAAGATCTAGTAGTGAGAAATTCGGCCTCATGTTGTTAATGAGGAGAAAGTTTAGGGCTTAGACTCCTTAAAACATATGAATGGCACTGTATATTTTATCGAGCATCTTGTCAAATTACCCTCTACCTGAAATCCTCAAAAATTCTGGTAATGGTACCTTTTAAGTGTATGTTAATTAAATTTGCATGAGAGGGCTAGAACTGTTTCATTTCAGTTGAGAATTAGTGTTCATTAATTGTGCTTCTGTATTATAGAGAACCAACTTAATATTAAGGAAGAAAATATAACTCCAAATTATGGATAACTCAGCACTGTCAATTATTAATCTTTCTCTGTGCAAAAGATCTGCAAACATGGAGAAAAAATGGTGGAAGAGGCAAAACTTGACTACCTAGTCAAGATAGTATTAAATCATTTTGTTCGCTAGAAAGTTCTGAATGATGTGACTTTGGTACTTGTAAGATACTTCCTTGCATGAAATTCATGGCCCACGCAATGTATATGGAGTGGAAAAGGATATATGAAGGAGTAAATTCTTTAAATTATTGCTCCACCTTAACTATGAATTTCACAAATATGGAGAAATTTTCCAGGTCATGAAAAGGAAACAAAAATACTTTTGTTGTGTAACTATAATGTATTCTAATATTTTATGTAATGATAATTGGTATTTTCATAAGACTTCTTGATGCTTTTGTAATCATATTCAACATGTGCATAAAATACAACTATAATATTTTTTGAACCTGGAAACATTCCTTCTTAGCTAGTCCACGTCAGTCATTCTGCTTGAATATCAGTATCAATTTTTTACTATTTTTCTGTCTTCTTATTCATTGCATGTTAGTCTTCCATCATCAGTTTACATTCTACTAAGCTCAAGAAGACGTTCTCATACCTTTTTTGTTTTCTTTGCTGTAAGGCTTTTCTGACTAGGTTGTTTTTCTTTTTTTAGCACTGCAAAAATTCAGATGCTTTGATTTTATGTCACCCTCCTTTTTATTTATGTCACCCCTCCTTTTAAATTTTAACTGAGTAGTCCAATTTCTGTCAGTTTTTACTTTGTGCTTTCTAAATCTTTTTAAAGCATTTTACAATTTTCTTGTGCTCATCCCAAACTCTTTCTAAAGCAATTTGCTTAGTGCTTACTTTTCTGTTTCTAACAGTTCCTAACTTTTCCATATTATTATTCCCTCTGCTTTTCAAATGTAAACTGTAATTTATCATCTTTTTCTCTGTAGGTCTCAGTATATGCCTTCATACTGTCATTAATTTCCATCTCAATGAATCAATTCAGGTTGAAATACATATGTGCATGGAAGCAATGCTAGGAATCTCTATATATAGCTATCCTTACCTCAAACTAGTAAAAGTCCTATGTCTTTCTAATTGCTTATGTCTTCTCTTCAACAAAATTGGAGAAGAGGACAGAACAGGTTCTGGCTAGAAACGAGGGGAGTGGGGGGAGAAGGAGAGGGGCAGAGAGGCAGGGCCTAGAAATAACCCAAACAATGTATGCACATTTGAATAAATGAATAGATAACCTCAACCCCACCCCCCCCCCAAAAGAAGGAAAAGCAATGGCAATACCTAACAATCTAACCTGGTTAGCCTCTGTGCTACGCACCACACCTAAGGCTAAAAGGCAAAATGAATGAAGTAAAAAGCTGTCATCAATAAAACCCACTACTGATTGCGGGTTCCCTACCGCCTCCAGGCCCCGTCCCCGCCCCCCCACCCCGGCTCCCTAGCATCCTGTCCGGCTTGCTGTCCCTCTGCTCGCCTTCCAGCGCTGCCCGCTCTCTGGAGCGCTGGCCCCGCTGGCGCCGAGAAATGGACCAATTTTGACAAGATGTAGTGCTGCAGCATCCCTGATGGGCTCTGTTCAGTTATGGCGTCCGAGCTTTGTAAGACGATCTCTGTGGCAAGGCTTGGAGAAGCACAAGAACCTGTTCTTGAATTATAGGAATCTGCACCACTTCCCACGGGAGCTGCTGAAAGATGAAGGCCTGCAGCACTTGGAGAGACTCTACATGAAAAGGAACTCCCTTACCACCCTGGTACCTTCACTCAAATAACATAGTTGTGGTTCCTGAAGCCATTGGGTCCCTTGTAAAACTCTAGTGTTTGGATCTTAGTGACAATGCCTTAGAGATTGTTTGCCCAGAAATTGGTCGTCTGAGATCTTTGCGTCATCTTCGTTTAGCTAATAACCAACTGCAATTCCTCCCTCCAGAGGTTGGTGATTTGAAGGAGCTGCAGACACTAGACATTTCTACCAATCGTTTGCTAACTTTACCCGAGAGGCTTCACCTATGCCTTTCTCTGCGGTACCTCACTGTGCACCGCAATCGGCTATGGTGTGTGCCGCGCCATCTCTGCCAGCTGCCCAGCCTCAACGAGCTCTCCAAAGGCTGGAAACCGTCTTGCATTTTTGACACTTGATTTAGGTGGATCTCGAGAGCTACAGTATATGTATGTGGATAACAACATTCACCTGAAAGGCCTTCCATCTTATCTATGCAATAAAGTCATCGGGTGCAGTGGCTGTGGTGCCCCCATCCAAGTGACTGAGGCGAAGCTGCTCTCCTTTTCATCGGGGCAGCTGACCGTCTTCCTCCCAGCTGAGGTGAAGGCCATAGGGACAGAGAACGATCATGTCCTGCCTCTCCAGGAATTGGCCATGAGGTGTCTCTATCATACCTGCCACAGGTTTCTAAAAGATTTGAACTTTTTGTCTCCGATCTCATTACCCAGAAGTCGCCTGGAGCTGCTGCACTGCCCCCTGGGTCACGATCACCGGTGTAGTGAGCCCATGTTTACCATCGTCTACCCCAAGCTCTTTCCCTTGAGAGAGATGCCAATGGCAGGGCTGTACCAGGGGTAAGCATGCCTAAGTGGGCACCAGGGTTTACAGTGAAGCGAGGGGTGCATCATGGGGAGAGTGTTGTTAAGTCTGAGGCTTCCAAGGGGTGAATATGTTTCCTGAGATGCAGCTAAATGAAACAAATATGCATTTTCAGCATTACAAGAAAACTGGACTTCCCTCTTACTTAATTTTCAGTCATACACAGAACCAGCCTCATGTGTTATTTAGAGTAGCTCTTTGTGGAATCTTTTCCTGCTATTCCCCTGTTCACAATAGTCTTTAGGCAATGAGGATGCAAGAAAAACGGTCATGGCATAATGGGACAAGCCCAGCCCTTGTGCTTAATTGGCATTGCAAACTGAAAGTGTATGACCAAATTCTGTATGCATGCACGTGCATGAGTTTCTGTTTTCTTACCGCTCATTTCCTGGCATGATGCCTTGAGTTTGCTCAGAATGCTTAGTAAAATCTCAGTGCAGATTCTCTGGTTTAGAAAAAGACTACCGGTCAAAGCTAGGACAGCAAGTTAAAATCAGCACACACACCATCATCACTTACGAATTTTCTAAATGTATTATTTCTAAGTTGGAATTCTTTTTTTTATTATTTTTATAAATAAATAAATAAATAAAACCCACTACTTTAAATGTGAAAAAAAAATTCCCATCCCAAGTCTACAAATAAAATTTCAATATCATGTGTATATTTTGGTTTATTTATTGCCTGTATTCTAATCCTGCTTATACATTTATATCATTTTATTATATTTTTTAAATGACATTCATTTAAATTCAAAGGAAGTAAAGGAAGAAACAAAGAAATAAGTTTCAAGAGTGAAAAAACATAAGTCAAAGGAAAATTGTAGGAAGAAAATTATCATATTAGATTTCAAAATTGTAAGGAATAGTCAGATGTGTTTTCTATTCTTCAGGAAACCATACTTGAAGAAATTCAAAGAAGAGTTCATCATGCTTTCTTAGCCAGATTACAGAGAGGCACAAATGCTGATGAACATTTGGAGGCAATTCGTATATATGAATTTTAATTTGTAAAACTTTCCAGACACTGTTCTGTGTGGTACAGTTGCTTTTTTAACAATTCTGAGTATTACAGCTCTTTCAGAATATGACTCACTAGTAATCTTATCCTGCCTTCTGTCCTTTCCAAAATATATTGTATAATATGCGTGTGTATGTCATATATATTGCATATGCATATATGCATTTTCCAAATAATTCGTATAATTTCATGCATTTATGCACTCATTGAGGACCAACCATTTGCTTGGATAGCATTTCTTTGAAGTCTAGCATAAATAAAACTCTTGTAGGAAGATATTTTTCTATTTATGTAAATATCAAAAAGAACATAAGCTTCTTATCTGGAAAGGTGGTGAATTTTGAGACAATTGTCACTAATTTTATCTAACAGGAAGATGATTTCAAAGTTAAAAAGGGGGAGCAAGTTTCCTTATGAGAAAAATTGTAGCTTAAGACAGATAATGGGATAACTGGAAATCATTTACTTGCTTTAGAGGATTTCAATCTTTCAATTTCTCTCAATTAGATAATATGTCAATAGAAGAATGGAGAATTTGAGAAAATCATTATGTTTAATCTCTGAATAAAGTGGACATTAGGGGAGTCTGTCAAATTTGAAAGTGAAAGGCAAAGCTATTACAAATTTCTGACGATGAAATTCATAGCAAAACTGTTAGGACATCAAGAGAAGAAGTAATAATATGAAGCTAGCATAGGTTCATAAAAGAACAAGTTACTTTTATTTATAAAGAAAGGCTTGTTCACTGTAATCCATGTTAGCTTAATTATTCCACACTAATATCATCATGCCTATTCCTATGTCAGTAATACTCAAAAGACCAGACCGCTGCTGTCCTGTTTAATATCAAGTAATGCTCCAGTTTGCAAATGCTCTAATATTCCCATGAGTGGGTTGACCAGGACTACACATAACAGTCCTGTTACTTCCCTCACCTTAGCTCTCCAACTATTTCATTCTGTCCCCATCAACTTCTCCCATTGTTAACTTATATTTAATTTGTGGGATCATGCCCTCCAGTTTTTCCTGAATAATTCCCTAATCCTAAAGCTCTCAGATATTTGAACTGAACTGACCAGTTATAATAATATAAATTTATATAATAAACATAATCAATATTTGTTCAATGTACAATGCACTTTGATACAACAAGGAGTAGTTATGATTCTAATCAATTGCTTTTTATGTATGGGCTATAAATTAAATGAATCTAATCCAGTTTTGAGTCTTAGTTTAATTATTTGCTTGTTTTAAAGTGTTTCATAAAATGTGGTATCTATACACAATGGAATTTTATGCAGCCATGAAGAAGAACGAAATGTTATCATTCGCTGGTAAATGGATGGAATTGGAGAACATCATTCTGAGTGAGGTTAGCCTGGCCCAAAAGACCAAAAATCGTATGTTCTCCCTCACATGTGGACATTAGATCAAGGGCAAACACAACAAGGGGATTGGACTATGAGCACATGATAAAAGCGAGAGCACACAAGGGAGGGATGAGGATAGGTAAGACACCTAGAAAATTAGCTAGCATTTGTTGCCCTTAACGCAGAGAAACTAAAGCAGATACCTTAAAAGCAACTGAGGCCAATAGGAAAAGGGGACCAGGTACTAGAGAAAAGGTCAGATCAAAAAGAATTAACCTAGAAGGTAACACACACTCACAGGAAATCAATGTGAGTCAATGCCCTGTATAGCTATCCTTATCTCAACCAGCAAAACCCCTTGCTCCTTCCTATTATTGCTTATACTCTCTCTACAACAAAATTAGAAATAAGGGCAAAATAGTTTCTGCTGGGTATTGAGGGGGGGAGCGGGAGGGGGTGGAGTGGGTGGTAAGGGAGGGGGTAGGGGCAGGGGGGAGAAATGAACCAAGCCTTGTATGCACATAAAAGAAAAAATAAAGTGTTTCATAATTTAGGAGCTGATATTTTTGTAAAAAAGTTAGCTTCAAAGACATACTTAATGCAGTGCAATTCATCCCACATTACACTGACTCAAAATCTTACTTCTATTTTTCACAATGTATTTGAAAGAAGAAGAAATAAGGTGATATTTCCTTCATTTGACAAGAATAAGTATTTTGGATTTTTAATAAACTTTGAATTGGCAATGTGTACATGCAGTGTGTTTGATTATGTGACTATAGGAGTTCAAGCATTCATTAAAATATCTTACAGACCACAAGAGCAATAACCATATTACATGTTTCTTTTCAACTCCCACAGATATTTTTTTTAAAGGCCATTAGTTTATAAAGAAATCTTCCTTGAAGCTCCTATGTTAGCAGAAAACACAAATAACAGAAGTGTAAGTTTTTGCAGAACTCATGGAGGTTTACTTCCCAGTTCATTTCTCTGGAGACAAATGTGGATCTCTCATCGGGTAGAAAGATTTGCATATGAGGTATACTTTAAATGGCTAGCAACATCTTTTTCACTCCCTACAAAATGCTTCACTATGTTTTGTTATATTGCCTGATAATTTTGCACAAAAGATTTACCCCTTTGAGATAATAATATGCAAATACTTCTGAAGGGTCACTTCTGCCTTAGTCATACTCATTTAACTACTAGTGAACAAAATACATTTATTAGAGAATAAAGGGAATATTGTCAGCTAACAATTCCCTACAGTCTGTAGTGCACCAAACATTGCTTAGCAATTGCCATGATTTTCTCAGTCTAATTTGCAAGAATGAAGAGATCTGAAATCATGGGGATGTTGGTTATATAAGTTGAGACACTGATATTTATTGTATGCTTTTATTCTTCCTATATTGAGTGCTTTATAAACAAAGGAAATGAAAGGTAGTGGTTATGGTAGACCACCACTACTGTAGCACAAGAAACTTGTAGGAAGTGATTTTTAAGCCAAGACTTGAATGATAAATAGTATGCAATTTTGCTAAAATTGAGGTGGGGGTTGCTTTTAAGTTAGAAGATAAAGAAATATTTATATCCTGAGGTGGGAATGCATTTATGCATTCAATCATAGTACCTCTTAAATTGGTTATTAAGGTTTTCCACAACTGAGTCCCTGTTTAAATTCAATTTTCCCCAGACTCTTTGTTAGCACATACTGTGCTGATCTACATCTCTGTGGCTTTGTACAAACTGTTTCTTTGTTAGGATTCTCATCCATTCCTTCTTGCCTGATGAACTTAATGTAACTCATCTGTTAAACTCTACCTGAAGCATTCCCTCTTTAGGAAGCCTCTCTCACAGTCTCTTCCAGCCACCCACAGGATTTCTCAATCCTTGTCCTACCATCATCTTGTGCATTTGACACATGGCTTCACAATACTGAATTTACACATCTGTTTTCATCATTCCTGGATTACTTTGGGACAAAGACATTATTAACTCATTCAGGGTACATATGTGTGTATGCAGTACATAGTACCAGTAGCACTTTGGTCACTCAATAAATTAGTGATGAGTGATTGAATGGGATGCCTTTTGTTATTATTATTTACTAATGTAACATTCTTGTGATATAGTCTAGTTAAAAGTTAATATCTACTGGAATGTATTTCATTATTTCATTCAAAACATTAAATTAAATGTGATTATTCATGTTGGATGCAAGTTATACTCATGAAAGTATTATGAAAAGATTGAGTAATTTTTGACATAGTTTTTGTTGATTCAGCATTTCTGTGTACTATAGTTCATGATACACTTTCAGCCTACATTTAAATACATTGTCATAGAAAGCCATTAATTAATTCATGAAAATCATGATTACTCATATTTTGTGTAGCTTGTCTGATTCCCTTTTTACGCTAAAGTAGTAGAGTTATATTTGAGGCATTCCTTGCTTTATCTTCACCAGGGCTTAAGTTCTTAACTTATCATTTAAGGGCTTTACTGACCCCTAAATGCCTAGAAGGATTAAATAGCTGGATTTGAAAATGTGAGGAGAAATGGTAGAGATGTGGCAAGAGAATTGGGATGGTAGTTGATGTTCAAGAACTGTCCCTTGTTCTGTTTGCAGTGTCAAACACAAGGAGGTAACACGTGTAAAGTGAAGACATTCAGGAGGCTCACTTGAAAAGCCTGTCTGTGGTTTATAATTATAGAATGTTGCTTAAGTGAAATGCCACAGTTGCTTCACAGTGAACTGAATCACAATTAAGGGAGGAAAAGAAAGGAATTAAATCTAATTTCATCCCTCTTTACTTCTATTTCTTTCTCCCAGAGTCACTCAAGCTTATTATATAATTTATTTAGCCTTTCTTTCCTACCTACCTATTTATGTACTAGCTGTAAACAGTTTCCATGAAAAATACCTTTGTAGTATTTCTTATGTAAAAAATTGAAATTCAAATCATGATAACTGAATATACTTTGTATTTCCTGTGCCTACATTATTCCTGCTAATTCCTTTGTTTTTGATAATTAAGTCCACCATATTTCTCACGTTTTCTTTTTCTTCCTCCTGGAATACTCTTTCCTCACATCCTTCCACTTTGGAGTTCTGCACTTCTAAGTCTCAGGAGAGTTTACAGAGACCTTCTGTAATCCTTTATCTAATATAGTTCCCTTTTCTCCCCTTGTCCATCAGTCTGCTCTCTCTTTCATGAGCCTATTTCATTTCCCTAAGAACATTTACTGTGATTTAAAGTCACCTGTGTACATTTAATCCTTTTTATTGCATACTGTCCATCTCTCTCATCCCCCATTCCCACCTGGGAGGAATAGAGGCATTCCCCTCTGGGAATAGAGACATTTCTTGTTTTGCTCTCTGTTCTATTCCCAGTACCTAGAACAGGACTGCTACCCAGAGGAACTTGAGATATATTTGCTCAGTGATGGAGTGGGTAAATTGAAACTTTACATTACTTTCTAGAAGAGAACAAATGTACCTAGGGAGAATGAGCAGAAATCAATAGAGCCTGTTCCCAGTCTCAGCAGCACAAGGTTTTTAAAAACGAAAAAAATCATAAACTTCAGGTCCTCTCACTTGCACAGACTTTTCCCATAGCCATGGTTCATGTGGTTTCAAGATTTATAGAACTTGTGAAATTAAAGTGTTTAGCTGTGTTGCGTTAAGATGGCTGTTTCTACTCTGACTTTAGGATCTATTTACAAATAAATTGAGTTCAGAACACCTTTGGTACAAGTGGTGACATTAATGAGGGTCATAGTCACTGTTGGTAATGGCTAGAAGTCCCAGTGTAGTGAGATGATATTCCTCCAACTCCAAACCTCTCAGTAAACATGGTGACAGGAAGTGATCTATACACTTGTGAGTTAACCTTTTCTCAAGAAGTATATATGTTTATTTACTGTGCCATGAAACCTGAAACAATTATTAATATGGCCCAAATACAAAAGAAAGATTTCCCCCAATTTAAAAATAATCCAAACATTTGCATGCTTTCAGTAACAACTTGCAAATCTAAAAAACTGTTAAGATATTAGTAATGAAAAATATATTTTACTAAATACTATTTCAAGAGAAGCTAAAATATATTATTTCTCTATTCATTTTTTGTTACTGTGATTTGAACTCTGGACCTTGAACTTTCTAGAGAGCTATTCTATCTCTTGAGCCTTGCACCCAGCCCCTTTAACTTTAGTTTATTTTCCATACAGGGTCCTTCACTTTTTGCCCCAGCTGAGATCCCCCTTCCTCTGCCTCCCATGTAATTGGATTACAGGCATGTACTGCCACATCTGGAGTTTTTGAGCTAGGGTTTGTGACCTGGGATGGCCTTGAACAGCTTCTTCCTATCTCAGCCTCCCAAGTAGCTGGATTTAAAGCTGTGACACCACACCCAGCCCTTTCCTGTTCTTTCTATAAAAAGTGATATCATAAAAATATTGTAACATGATGAATTGATCAAAGAACACACAGCCAAAAATGTAAGGGATAATATACTAAAGGAGGGTAGCAATTTGTAAAGTAACAAAATATCACTGTTATTTTTCTTGTTTATGAGATTCATTTCTTAAATGTTGTTAAATTTTCAAAAACTTGTGGTGTAATATCAGTCATTTTGGGGATGTCATTTTTAGTCTAAATGAAGACTTATTTTTAGACATAACTGAGTTCATAATTTTGAATTTTATTCCGTAATGCAGTTTGCCACACTGTGCAAATACCAGATCTCAAAAAAGCCCCTGGTGGCCTCCTGATTTTGGGGCAAATTTTAAGTAATAATACTTTAGGGTAACTATTTATAAATGCAGTTCCTCAGTGAGAACTGATATAAGAGACTAGAAGCCCTGATGGAATATCACACAATTCTACTTTCTTCCATCAACTTTCATATTCCCCTGGCACTTTCTTGACATGCTCTCAGTTATTAAATCAGTAAGTTAGGTGCCATATATACTTTACTGATCATTAAATCTATATTTCATAATTAACCTTTTGGCAGGCCAAGTCAAAGATAGTTTCTATTATGGAACAAGTATAGCATCATACTGAAACAGATGACAGAGATATGGCATTACACTAACTCTGCAGAATTGAAAGTACACACAGCATAAAATATTATATTTTCCTCCCAAAGTTTCTCATATTTTGGTACTTCTCTGACTTCTGAGGAGACAAGAGTATGAGTGACTGGTACTTGTTCTAAGCATTCTCTATTACAGCTCAAGAAATTATGCCATGAATGTTCTTCTTAAAGAAGTCAGAATGAATCAACAAGCCTTTAATATCAGTCCCTTTATCTTTAAAGTTTATATCCACATGTACTGCTAGGTTTTTGTTTAATTTCATAGGTTAGAGTGTGCTAACAATGTTCTTGATTTTGATTCTCAGATTTCTCATTTGGCCACAAGTAGCTCCATAAAATTGATTCCCTTGTCTTTTTGCCGTGTCCCTCTGATTGAGCAGTTCCTTGCTTCTGATATAACAAGATATCCCACATTTATCATGTAATTTCTCTTCATCAGCTCTGAATTCTTCAAGAATCTCTAGGAAATTTGTCATAAATCATATTTGGAGGCCAAGACACAGGGATTTGGCTCATATATTGCTATCAATGGGCCATTACTATAGACCCTCTTTGTGGATAAAGCTAGGAAATGTAGACAGAGATATGTCAATTATTTAATAGATCTACATCTAAACATATTAAAACCAGGAGCTAATACTTCCTGCTAACATGATTCTCTTTAGTTATCACAAGAAAACTCAGATCATTAGTTTATTAGGAATAAAGTATTAATATTTTTGAAGGGAAGGTATTTGTTGTCTGTATAAGCTGAACCTAGAAAGTAACAGTATCAATTTTGATAGAAATCCTAAATAGGTTCTATTAGTAATTAAGCATAATGTATCATAGAATCCTAGATATATGACAGAGCTATCAGCCCGAGCTATGATCTAGATGTCTTCGTGTAGACTCTTGTAGCATTGTTTTGGATGTGCGTTGGAGTAGAAAAGATCCAAGGACAAAATCTCATTGTAATCCTCCCCAACACTTTCCCTCATATGGACAAAGCAAATTAAGCATTCCTTAAACCCATAATCTTGAAATAAATGAATATTTATGGGGAGGTATAAACAAAGAGGGAGTAGCAATGTTATCTAGATGGGAGCAATACTCATGCCTTCGTTCTGGATGACCACATTAACTACCCATGTGTGATGGTAGTGACTCCATGTAAAAATAGCACAACTACTTCTTGGCTGCCAGACTGAACATCTTGTTTAGGGATTACAAGGAAGTGTGAACAACAACATAGATTGTTTGGCTTTGAAGAGTCACTTAAATTATAATTGAAAATGGACCCAAAATACATAAAGATGGTGTAGACTACACACATGTGGATGAAAGTTGGCCTTCGATCCTCTTATTGGACTTCATCCCAAAGGACTGCTTAAAAGGCAGTAGCATTCTAACAGAGAGAGTCTCAAAAATGATAGACTACTGATACCAAACCTACTATCAGTGAAATGCAGGTAAGGATGGGAGTAAGTGGCCTGAGAAACCCTGCAGGGAACAAAAGCACTATGCAAGAGACAGAAGACCCAGTGTCAGCTTTGACTCCCACCAAACCCAGACAGCAAGGATAGCAGCAGCTCCCCAAAATACCAGCATTTAGGCACTTTCTTGCTCTCTCAGCTCTCCTACTTCCACACTCTTGGACCAGGGTGTGGTCATAAGCAGTGTAAGTTAACAATGGAAGAAAAGAAAGACAAGGTAGAAAATGGAGTCTCTACCTAAGTCCTACTTTTGTACCACAGTCCTGCCTTCTATGGCATGACCAGTTTGGTGGGTGCAAGAAACTTTAATTTTGAATTAAGCTGGGAGAATTCATTTTTATTCTGGCTACATCTGCCAATTGTAAACTGAAACAGTTTAAGTGACAAAACAACAAGGAAGATTTTCTTATTATTTAAGACAGCTATGGAGGCCAACTAAAGTTCTACCTGGGGTGGAAAAAAATTATACTGCATAGCAGATTTCAAGAGGAATTATGAGAGAAAAGAGAGAGCTCATTTTGATAATGCTGATTCTTCCTAATATCACATATCTATAACCATTTATCACAGGTCTAAAACTATACATTAAATATTTGCTATGGGATGTACTATATGAAGCATGCTGTCTTTCACGTTTAAAAAATTCCTATTTGATTATTCTCTCAATTGCATTTCTGCATACTCTTTCTTCCTAAATGTTTTAGCTGCAAGAAAATAAGGGTAAAGTTAGTTTTGATATCCGAGATTCTACATGTTTTCTTTTATAACTGTATGAAATCTTATTTTACTTTAAACTGCAAAATATCATGTGATGTATTTGACATCCTATCATCCTTGCATATAAATGTTTTTAAAACACAAATCATCTCATATCAATATGAGCAAGATTGGATTTGAAAATGTATTCAGTAAGGTGTGTAAGATGAGGTAGAATTAATTCTAATTGAATTCACAGGGGATTTGAAATTAGTTGTAAATCTGTAATATTGAATTACATTAGATATGAGTTAGTATTACATTTGCGTTCAGAAAAATGTGCTGTGCTCACACCTAAGAACAATTTAGACAGGTCATTAGAGTGTTTATTCTCTCCTCCATTCCCACCACTTAAGTGTTATTAAAAATTTGTCCATATTTTCAGCATTAAATATTTTAGAAATAAGGAGAACCTAAGACTTAAATTTTAGTGTCAGACAGAATATGATTAATAAAATCATTAGTTTTATAAATGTACAAAATTATTTCTTAAGAGACAATAGATCTTAAAGGTAATCTATCAAAGCTTGAATTTTAGATATTAAGACTAAGAGAGGTATGCAAAACTCAAGGATTTCTGGAATTAATGTTCCATGGTTAACTTAATAATTTGGTACTCTACTATCAGTAGGTGGCTACTAAAGAAATATTATTTGAAACTGATGTAGCTGAGAAAATCGTTACAGTTCTGCATTTGGGTCCTATAACTGAAATTAAAAATATTGTAGAAAGAAGACTAGTATTGGCCAAATATGGGCCTGAATGCCATCATTTTAAATCAAATGTGTTAAAAACAATATTCTAGTATATAAAAGTTATAAATAACCCAAAATGACCTTGTACTCACATTTTGATGCAAGGAGTAATGTATGTAAGGAGTTTATTATAAAGGACATCCATTACAAAATAAAAGTCTCAACTATAGTAAAAATGATCATTGAGAGTCTGTATTCCCCTGAAAATTCAGTCCACCTCAAAATAGAGATTATGAATTTGTAGCATTGAGAGTTAAACGAATCTTTAGACAGTGCTAATTTCCTTTTTTTCTAATATTCTACATGCTTTTTTTTTCTTTTATTATTCATATGTGCATACAAGGCTTGGGTTATTTCTCCCCCCTGCCCCCACCCTCTCCCTTACCACCCACTCCGCCCCCTCCCTCTACCCCCAACCCCCTCAATACCCAGCAGAAACTATTTTGCCCTTATTTCTAATTTTGTTGTAGAGAGAGTATAAGCAATAATAGGAAGGGACAAGGGTTTTTGCTGGTTGAGATAAAAATAGCTATGCAGGGAGTTGACTCACATTAATTTCCTGTGCATGTGTGTTACCTTCTAGGTTAATTCTTTTTGATCTCACCTTTTCTCTAGTTCCTGGTCCCCTTTTCCTATTGGCCTCAGTTGCTTTTAAGGTATCTGCTTTAGTTTCTCTGCGTTAAGGGCAACAAATGCTAGCTAATTTTTTAGGTGTCTTAAATATCCTCACCCGTCCTTTGGGTGCTCTTGCTTTTATCATGTGCTCAAAGTCCAATCCCATTGTTGTGTTTGCCCTTCATCTAATGTCCACATATGAGGGAGAACATACAATTTTTGGTCTTTTGGGCCAGGCTAACTTCACTCAGAATGATGTTCTCCAATTCCATCCATTTACCAGCGAATGATAACATTTCATTCTTCTTCATGGCTGCATAAAATTCCATTGTGTATAGATACCACATTTTCTTAATCCACTCGACAGTGGAGGGGCATTTTGGCTGTTTCCATAACTTGGCTATTGTAAATAGTGCCACAATAAACATGGGTGTGCAGGTGCCTCTGGAGTAACCTGTGTCACAGTCTTTTGGGTATATCCCCGAGAGTGGTATTGCTGGATCAAATGGTAGATCGATGTTTAGCTTTTTAAGTAGCCTCCAAATTTTTTTCCAGAGTGGTTGTACTAGTTTACATTCCCACCAACAGTGTAAGAGGGTTCCTTTTTCCCCGCATCCTCGCCAACACCTGTTGTTGGTGGTGTTGCTAATGATGGCTATTCTAACAGGGGTGAGGTGGAATCTTAGTGTGGTTTTAATTTGCATTTCCTTTATTGTTAGAGATGGTGAGCATTTTTTCATGTGTTTTTTGGCCATTTGAATTTCTTCTTTTGAGAAAGTTCTGTTTAGTTCACTTGCCCATTTCTTTATTGGTTCATTAGTTTTGGGAGAATTTAGTTTTTTAAGTTCCCTACACATTCTGGTTATCAGTCCTTTGTCTGATGTATAATTGGCAAATATTTTCTCCCACTCTGTGGGTGTTCTCTTCAGTTTAGAGACCATTTCTTTTGATGAACAGAAGCTTTTTAGTTTTATGAGGTCCCATTTATCTATGCTATCTCTTAGTTGCTGTGCTGCTGGGGTTTTGTTGAGAAAGTTCTTACCTATACCTACTAACTCCAGAGTATTTCCTACTCTTTCCTGTATCAACTTTAAAGCTTGTGGTCTGATATTAAGATCCTTGATCCATTTTGAGTTAATCTTGGTATAGGGTGATATACATGGATCTAGTTTCAGTTTTTTGCAGACTGCTAACCAGTTTTCCCAGCAGTTTTTGTTGAAGAGGCTGCTATTTCTCCATAGTATATTTTTAGCTCCTTTGTCAAAGACAAATTGGTTATAGATGTTTGGCTTCATATCTGGGTCCTCTATTCTTTTCCACTGATCTTCATGTCTGTTTTTGTGCCAGCACCATGCTGTTTTTATTGTTATTGGTTTGTAATATAGTTTGAAGTCAGGTATTGTGATACCTCCTGCATTGTTCTTTTGACTGAGTATTGCCTTGGCTATTTATGGCCTCTTGTGTTTCCATATAAATTTCATGGTAGATTTTTTGACCTCTTTAATGAATGTCATTGGAATTTTGATGGGAATTGCATTAAACATGTAGATTACTTTTGGGAGTATAGACATTTTTACTATGTTGATTCTACCAAACCATGAGCATGGGAGATCTCTCCACTTTCTATAGTCTTCCTCAATCTCTTTCTTCAGAAATGTATAGTTTTCCTTGTAGAGGTCTTTCACATCTTTTGTTAGGTTTACACCTAGGTATTTGATTTTTTTGAGGTTATTGTAAATGGAATTGTTTTCATACATTCTTTTTCCGTTTGCTCATTGTTAGTGTATACAAATGCTAATGATTTTTCTATGTTGATTTTATATGCTACTATCTTGCTATAGCTATTGATGATGTCTAGAAGCTTCTGAGTAGAGTTTTTTGGGTTTTAAGGTATAGGATCATGTCATCTGCAAATAGGGATATTTTGACAGTTTCTTTACCTATTTCTATTCCTTTTATTCCTTCTTCTTGCCTAATTGCTCTGGCTAGGAATTCCAGTACTATGTGAATAGGAGTGGAGATAGTGGGCATCCTTGTCTGGTTCCTGATTTTAGAGGGAATGGTTTCAGTTTTTCTCCATTAAGTATAATGCTGGCTGTGGGTTTGTCATATATACCTTTTATAATGTTGAGGTACTTTCCTTCTATTCCTAGTTTTCTTAGAGCTTTTATCATGAAATGGTGTTGGATCTTATCAAAGGCTTTTTCTGCATCTATTGAGATGATCAAGTGGTTTTTGTCTTTGCTTCTGTTAATGTGGTTTATTACATTTATTGATTTTCATATATGTTGAACCACCCCTGCATCCCTGGGTTGAAGCCTACTTGGTTGTGGCGAATAATCTTTTCGATGTGTTATTGAATTCACTTTGCCATTATTTTGTTGAGGATTTTTGCGTCAATGTTTATTAAAGAGATTGGCCTATAGTTCTCCTTCTTGGAGGTGTCTTTGCCTGGTTTTGGGATAAGTGTAATACTGGCTTCATAAAAGGTGTTTGGCAGTTTTCCTTCCCTTTCTATTTCGTGGAACAGTTTAAGGAGGGTTGATATCAGTTCTTCTTTAAAGGTCTGATAGAATTCAGCAGAGAATCCATCAGGTCCTGGACTTTTCTTTTTGGGGAGACTCTTGATTGCTGCTTCAATTTCATTTTGTGTTATAGATCTATTCAGATGATTAATGTCCTCTTGGTTCAGTTTTGGATGATCATATGTACCTAGAAATCTGTCCATTTCATTAAGATTTTCAAATTTATTTGAATATAGGTTCTCAAAGTAGTCTCTGATGATTTCCTGGACTTCCATGGTGTTTGTTGTTATCTTCCATTTTGCAGTCCTGATTCTACTAATTTGGGTTTTTTTCTCTCCTCATTTTAGTTAGGTTTGCCAGGGGTCTATCGATCTTGTTTATTTTTTCAAAGAACCAACTTTTTGTTTCATTAATTCTTTGTATGGTTTTTTTGGTTTCTATTTCATTGATTTCAGCTCTAATTTTTATTTTTCTCCTTCTGTTTGTTTTGGGATTTTCTTGTTATTGTTTTTCTGGGAGTTTGAGATGTATCATTAGGTCATTGATTTGGGATCTTTCAGTCTTTTTAATATATGCACTCATGGCTATAAACTTTCTTCTCAGGACTGCCTTTGCTGTGTCCCATAGGTTCCGGTAGGTTGTGTTTTCATTTTCATTGACTTCCAGGAACTTTTTAATTTCCTCTTTTATTTCATTGATGATCCATCCTTCATTAAGTAATGAGTTATTTAGTTTCCAGCTGTTTGCATGTTTTTTGTTTTTACTTTTGTTGTTGAGTTCCACTTTTACTGCATTGTGATCAGATAGTATGCACGGTATAATTTCTATTTTCTTATATTTGCTGAGGCTTGCTTTGTGCCCTAGGATATGATCTATTTTGGAGAAGGTTCCATGGGCTGCAGAGAAGAACGCATATTGTGTAGAGGTTGGATGAAATGTTCTGTAGATATCAACTAGGTCCATTTGATCTATTGCATATTTTAGATCTTGGATATCTTTATTGATTTTTTGGTTGGATGACCTATCTATTGATGATAATGGGGTGTTAAAGTCTCCCACAACCACTGTGTTGGCGTTTATATATGCTTTTAGGTCTTTCAGGGTATGTTTGATGAAATTGGGTGCATTGAAATTGGGTGCATACAGGTTTATAATTATTATTTCCTTTTGGTCTATTTCCCCTTTTATTAGTATGGAATGTCTTTCTTTATCTCATTTGATCAATGTAGGTTTGAAGTCTACTTTGTCAGAGATAAGTATTGCTACTCCTGCCTGTTTTGGGGGGCCATTGGCTTGGTAAATCTTCTTCCAGCCTTTTATCCTAAGCCTATGCTTATTTCTGTCAGTGAGATGGGTCTCCTGTAAGCAACAAATTGTTGGATCTTCCTTTTTAATCCATTTCATCAAGCGGTGCCTTTTGATGGGTGAATTAAGTCTGTTAACATTAAGCGTTAGTACTGATAGGTATGTGGTGATGCCTGTCATTTAGTTGTCTTAGTTGTTTGAAGGTTTGATTGTGTGTACCTAAGTTGAGGTTCCTCTCTACTGTCTTGCTTTTTCTTTTCCTGTGGTTTGGTGCTGCCTGTCTTTTCATGGTTAAGTTGGGTTTCACTTTCTGTGCGCAGAATCTCTTGCAGAATCTTTTGTAGTGGTGGCTTTGTGGTCACATATTGTTTTAGTTTCTGCTTATCATGGAAGACTTTTATTGCTCCATCTATTTTGAATGATAGCTTTGCTGGATAGAGTATCCTAGGGTTGAAGTTATTTTCATTCAGTGCCCAGAAGATCTCACCCCACTCTCTTCTTGCTTTTAATGTTTCTGTTGAGAAGTCTGCTGTGATTTTGATGGGTTTACCTTTGTATATTACTTGTTTTTTTCTCTCTTATAGCCTTCAATATTCTTTCCCTAGTTTCTGAGCTTGTTGTTTTAATGATGATATGTTGTGGAGTAGTTCTATTTTGATCTGGTCTGTTTGGTGTCCTGGAGGCCTCTTGCACCTGTATGGGAATATCTTTCTCTAGATTTGGGAAATTTTCTGTTATTATTTTGTTGAATATATTACGCATTCCCTTTGCTTGCACCTCTTCTCCTTCTTTGATGTCCATGATTCTCAAGTTTGGTCTTTTGATGGAGTCAGTGAGTTCTTGCCTTTTCTTTTCACAGGTCTTGAGTTGTTTAATTAATAGTTCTTCGGTTTTTCCTTTAATTACCATTTCATCTTCAAGTTCTGAGATTCTGTCTTCTCTTTGTTCTTCTGCTGGATTGGCCTTCTGTTTTGTTTTGCAGTTCTGTTTTGTTCTTTTTTCTGAGGTTTTCCATATCCTGGGTGGTTTCTTCTTTAATGTTGTCTATTTTTGCCCTGAGTTCATTTATCTGTTTATTCATTGTGTTGTGTGTTTCACTTTGGTGTTTATACAGTGCTTCTATGGTTTCCTTTATTTCTTCTTTTGCTTTTTCAAATTCTCTATTTTTATTGTCTTGGAATTTGTTGAGTGTCTCCTGTACATTTTGGTTGCCATATCCAGTATCATCTCTATAAAATTCTCATTGAGTACCTGCGTGTTTATTTACAGTTCATGTGGGAGGTGGTCTTTCCCCCCTCCTGTGGAGTTTTCCTACCACCGCCACTTTTACAAGCTTTCCTGCTCCTGATTACTGGGCGGTGCTGCTGTTCCTGCCAGCCGCCATGTTTGTTTACAGTTCACGTGAGAAGTGGGTCTTCCCACCTCTCCTGTGGCGTTTTCCTCCCTCCTCCAGTCTCACAAGCTTTCCTGCTCCTGGTTGCTGGGCACGTGCCCCGCTCCCACCAGAGCCTCTCCAGTCCATCTGGCTTGTTTATTTACAGTCCCGGGAAGGATTCTCTTCCCCCAATCTTCGGCACTCAGTGCGCCCCACCCTCTTTCCCACATGCCTTTATTGTTCTTATTGCTTATTAGTCAGTTTCTCTTTTTTCCCCGGGTGGAGGTCAGTCTGTCCAGGGGCTATGCTACTCTGGTCCAGGCTTGTCTGTGGGAGTACCACTGTACCGTGAAGCTCACCTGGCCTGCGTCTTCCCAAGTCGTCTGGGCACGGGCGACTGGCGGCCCTGGGGCCTTCCTGGTTTTCCCGTTTAACATGGAGATTCTCTGCGCTGGCTAAAGGTGTGGAGGGGTCAAAGTTATGCCTCTTCTCAGTGATTATGCCTGCAAAGTGTGTCTCCAGCGTCTCTCCAAGATTTCACATAGGAGGCTCACTTTCTGCTTCCTCCCTCTAGCTGCCATCTTGGAATCCCAATAGGGAAGATCTGCAGGTGATGGTTGGGCTAATAGAAGCACATTTCTTCTTTTACATAAGATGGAAGTTACAAGTTATATTTCCTTATTATATTTGAAACTAAAAGGTTATGTAATCAAGAACTTTATTAAAGGATATAAAGTATGCACAGAGAAAATTTTAAATGCTTCATTCTTTTAAAAGTGTTATGACATACAACAGAAAAATGTATAGTACACTTTGCAAATCACCGAACACAAAGATAAAAGCAAAATAGCACAAAGTATACAAACTAATGAGAAATTAATGCAAATGTAGTTACTACAATTAACAATAATGGTTTCAATATCAACAGGCAAAAAGTATTAGGATTAATTACAAAGCAAATGAAATTATGCACTCCCCTTGTAAACATAAAGTTAAACAGGAAAGCTTAAATATCACATCATTTGGTACAATCTGCCTCTGGACATTTGGGCACTTGTTGCAGACCAACTGTTGCTCTGCCTGGCCACTAATCAACTTCTTGCAAGCATGATTCATGGTATTTTGCCCTATGCCCATGCAAAATGTCTTACCACTTCACCTATGCTATCACACTGATGGTGAGATATGATCTGCCTTAATGTCTTCATGGCCTCCTCATTCATCATGCAACCAGCTATTCAAGGGAATTAGTTTCCCATAGTATGTAACTTTGCTTAATGGGAGACAAGAAAGATTGCAAGACTTCTTGATCTTCCCATTTCTGTATAAAGGGCCTTAATTCTCATTCACCTATTTCGTTTCTTAAAGATGGTGCCACATGGATTTGCAAATAGTCAAACTACATACTAAGCAGGGAGTGACCCTCATGGTAACTTAGCCTTTTGTACTGACTTTTCTTCACTTCTTTTTTTCTGTTCACTCCTGAACAAAAGATGTGCTTTAAATAGAGATATACAAGTCTCAGTTTTAGGCCTTATTCTCTGGAGACCTTAGGGTAGGACAGTTACTAACAGGAATGTTCTTAGAAGGTAGACCAGAAAGGTGAGATTTTAGAGCAGGAATACTCACTGGTCCGAAAGCAATGAGAATTTCAGTGGTAGTGGCAAGTAGGATGGTGAAAGTTTCTGTTTAGCAGTGATGTGATAATTAAGGGGTTTTTTTCCTTCGTTAAATTGGAATAAAGTGCAGGTAAAAGGGGAAGCATTCATATTTATATAACAGTTCTGGTGTTTTAAAAGTATGGGGTCAGAAATAATGATAAGAATTACATGAATGAGCTTCCTTCAATGGCATTACAGATGTTGAAAACATGAAATGCTAACTCATATCAGCTAAATACCCAAAAGAGGAGCAATGTAAAATCCAGAGGGCTTCAAAGGAAGCTTTAAAGGAGAATAATCAACTCTTGCATCTAAACAGAATGTGCTGAAAATTCAAGCTCAATGTCTAATGAAGAGCTGCCAAAGCCTCATTGTTCCTTGAACACCTAGATTCAAGAGGACCTTATGCTAAAATTAGTGACTATAGGAGAGAAATGGTACACTGATATCCCAAACAGGGCTGTTTGGTTAGAAATTCCTTAATACCCCAAACTTGCAAATTCTTTTGAACATTCCACGTGGTGGGAGGAAGCTCTCTTATCCTAGCTGCAGAAACTCTACAACAAAATCTGAAGCAAGTGCACCTCAATATCCTGTTGCATGTGTTATCTTCCCACTCCCCTTCATTGCCTCTTGTTAATGGCTGACATTGGGCCTCAGCACAGCCTGATAAAGAGGTGTAATTCATTTCCAGGAGGAGAGACTTTACGCACCAGAGGAATTGACCAACCTTTCTAACAATTACTGGCAGAAAACCAAGAAGCAAATGTGAGAGTAGTTCTTCAAAGGTTCGCGAGAAGAGGTGAGGCATAAAGCTGGACCTGGGAGGGATTTAGTGAATGGAAGCACTCGCATATACCTCAGGATTTGATCATCTGACAATAATACCAAAGCTTATATCAAAATACTTTGCTTGGGCATCTCCTTGAAGCTAAAATACAGAAAATACTATGAAAAATCTGGACTTCCCTAACATGGTATTGAGAAGGTGGTCAGAAGATTTGCAAGGATGGGAATGTTAGAATAGATTTACCATGTAAGGCGTGAGAACCTTCAACCTGAATAAGATTTTTGGGTGCCAAGTGTAGTAGCACACATCTGTAATTCCAGCACTCAGAGACTGAGGGAGATAGATCATAAATTTGAGGCCAGCCTGGGCTACATAGTTGGCTCAAGGCCAGCCTGGTCCTTATAGCAAGACTCTGCCTCAAAAACACAAATCAAACAAAACAAACAAAAAATATCACTTGATGGAGACAAAGGACACCCATAAGAAAGGAACTGATGAGAGGTTCATTGACATCTTTAAAAAGCTTGGTTGGTGGCAACTGTACTTTGCAGGCTGCAATTGGTAGGAGTTGCTGGTGTCTAACTGGGCTTTTTAGTATCTATGGAGATGAAGGCATAGCTGTGGCAAGAATGCAGCAGAGGCACAGTGTCACAGCAGATGCATTACTGGACTTCACATCAGGTGGTCTTGACCTTCCAGGATTTGTGGTAATAGCTAGTACAACCTGGTGTTTTTAGACATGAAGTAGCTGCATAGCTGCCTATGAAAGAGAAAGAGAGGAAAATGATGGTTGAAAATCTGTCATCAACTGAAAAAATGGGAAATTCTCCCTTATCAAAATTTCCACACATGTCATTGCTCAAATTTAGAATTAATTGATTGAAGAGTAAGGTCCCCTTGAGAAAAAAGCCTGTGATAGCACCTGAAGTGCCTACAATAAACATTCCCTTGGTTATTTTCCAAAAGGACCTGGAAATATTTCCAGGTAATTGTACATTGAGCATTTTTAGGATGCTTAGATAGAAGGTCTGAGCAGAAACAGTGTCATAGGATCGGAAACACCATCAGAGTTCTCAAATTTAAATCAGAGGGAAGGTGGAATTTCACTCATTTCCATTTCACAGTGTATCCAAGTATATTTGTAACTAACCTGTGTTTATTTCCTTGTTCCCCATGTGCACAATTGAAAGAGAAATAAAAATCACAACCAGAACCTATACATTATGGCCTATGGAATAAAAACCATTAGGGCATCAAGAGTTAGGTGGAAGCTATGGAAACCATACTCCCAATCTGAGGAAATTCCAAATCAGAAGTTATACTGTATTTCATCGGAGAAAGTGCTGAGATTAGTGCTAATCATAGCATCAAGGAGTAGAGGATGTGGGGGTGATGGTCCACATCTTATTTTCCTTCAGTTCACCTAGATGGAACCTGCAAAATGAAAAGGATCTTGGCAGATGACAGTATATTACTATAAATTTATCCAAGCTGCAATCCCAGTGACAACTTCACAGATGCTGTGTTACATCATCTGCCACAGAAGCTGTTATTGGCACAAAAGTAGAGTAACACAGGTTCTGGTACCCACTATTGAACTACTGATCTTACAGTACTTTTTCTCCAAATTCTCTTCAATAAGGAGGATCAAGTTCAGTTTTGATTCACACAGTATGACCCATAGTACACATTTACTTCCTGTCATGGGTTATATTAACTGTCATGCTCTCTTTCACAGTAGAGAAAACTGGTATCTCGATCATCAGTTCACTGATGAAATCATGGTAATTGAACTTGGTGAGCAGAAAATGGAAAGTAAAATAGATATCCCAGTGAAACAAGTGCCAGAAGTTTTGAGGTAAGCTTCATGAAGACTCAAAGTATTTCAGTTTCACAAGGAATTAAGCCTGACATGTCACTTGGGCTTATGACTCTGTATACCTGATGGAGGTAGAGCTATCTATGGAGGAAAAGAATGCTGTGACTCTGAGAAGTTTCTCAGGTTTTAGAGGAATATAATGCATCTCTGTAAAAGAACTAATTTCATTGTGAAAAACATTCCTTCCACGATACAGAGTCCTCCTAACAACTGATAGCCTGACAATGGGATGCTATGTAACTGTGCTGTTGAACTTCTCATTCTTGAGGTGGATATTATTGGATCCATCATTTCATATATTGGACAGATGTAGAAACAATTTTGAAGTTTTAGCCTGAGAATATCCAAAACACTGGTAAATTTCACAAATATGTGGCCCACATTTCCTGTCACTTACTTGTGCCACACCAACACTTCTGTCTCAACTTGCCTCTTTGATATTTCCAACAGTGCTAACACAGCAAAGAACTTAGGCTTGTACTTAGTGGAATGATGTGACATGTTGATGGTAAAATGGACAGGATTGATACCAATCCTTATGTTGGCAGACCAATAAACAAAGAAGAAGTTACATTACTGGTGGATTAATCCACCCTAATTACAGGGAAAGGCTACTGTGGTTACACATTGAAAATATGGAGCCTTCTGTCTAGAACCAATCAAATTTTTCCTTAATTCCCATAAATGTAAATTCGTAACTGTTGCAACGGTGGTTAGAGAAAGCATTTCTATGTGTTATTCTGTGTAACTAATTAGTGATTCAAGACACAAAAAATAAGAAGTCATTTGGCTTATAAATGCGTAATTTAGTCAGAGCATATTTTTTATAAACAATTTCTTTTATTTTTACTATGAGCATATATTACTTTTCAAAAAGTCAGTGATATAATAAAATGGAAAAGAGCTGATAATTTAATTAAAAATTAGAATATAAAGTTTACTATAATTACAACTATAAAATACAAAAATATAGAAAAAAACTGGTTCATAACTTTACAAAATGGAGGAAATAAACCACAATGCTCAGCTCCATAGCTCTAGTTCCTAGTATGCAATAAATTTGTTGCTTTTGAATAAGTATTGGGATTAGGAATGAATTCATCTATTTTCTACTTTGTTGTAATGAGATTACTATAACTTTCATAATGAAAAAAAATTAAGTACTGTATATAAAAATAAGATTGATTTCACAATCAAGAAACAAAGACATGGAGGAAGGGACTATAATGTTGTTTACAGAAAGGCATCAAATATCAGATCAGTAATCATGATTATAAACAGAAAAATCATGCCATTTGGACTAATGAAATTTGAAATTATTACCAAAAAAGAAAAGAACTTATTTTCAATGTAGATCTATAACACTTCAACGTTTTCGACAATGTTGAAATTTGTAAATAGCTGGGGAGTTAACTGTTTCTTTCTTCACCTCCACCCTCTGAGTTTTATTCAGAAGATCTTTGCGTGTTTGAATTTTCTGTGCAATAATGAACAATTTCTTCTCCCGTTCAATCCTCTGTGTCAAGCAGTTATATTGCTTTTGCCTTTATAAAGCGATTCGCTTAAGTCGAGTCTGATGGGTGACTCCTTTCACCTTTTCCTTCTGCAAGGTCTCTATCCTAGGTCTATTAAAGACTCTGTCGACTAGTTCTGGGGCCGTTTGCAGGTGAGTGTCAATATCAAACTGTTCAACTTCCTTTTTGGTGTCAAAAAAGAATACATGCTTATTTTGTTGCTTCCCCTGGAAATCCAGCAGATGGAGCTCTGATTTTAGTCTTTCAATTTTCTTAGCTTCTGCAACCCTTTTCATTTCTATGTATTTGACATCCTGAGTTCTCAAGTTTCAGCTGTTCTGGATTTACTTCTTTAGTTTCCTTAGTGAGATGAACACCATCCTGGAGCTTAACCCGAGTCATTTTATAGTAGAATTCATCTGGATTTTTTTCAAGAGCCTTCTTCCTGAGAGCTCTGAGGAATTCTTGTTTTTTATGATAGTCATCTGCCCGAAGTTTATAATCTTATTTTTTCTCCAACAGACCCAGATGTTTTCGAAAGCCAGGCTGGCTTCTCTCTCGGTGTTCCCGCTGCCAGGACTTAGCCACCTTGCAAAAAGCCGCCGCCATACCCGCAAAGTCCTGCTAAAGCTTAAGACAACGCAAGTTACGCACTGCCTCAGCCGCAGCGTCTGTCTGATGATGAAGATGAGGTCATCTTACCTCTGCTATAAGAGCTGAATGAAGTTTCAGCTGATACAACCTGAATGCACGGGGGCCAGAACTATTAAGACATCTCTGTCATTGTGTGGATTCAGGAAATCACATGACTAGTAGTCTCCCTCACTACTTTGAGGGAGTCTTGGTTTTGTTAGAAAACCAAGAGTGAAGCTGGGTGCAGCTGAGATTGGGAAGAAGCTAGGTCCAGGCTAATGATTAGAAAGTAACCAGCTACTCAAGAGACATAGGTAACAAGACTTTAAAGCAAAAATGGCTGGAGTTGTGTCTCAAATAGTAGGGTGCCAGTCCAGCAATTGTAAGGCTCTGAATGCAAAGCCCACTACCACCAAAAGAAAAAAAAAGAGGTAAAAGTATCAAAAGAAAAAAACTCTCAGACCACATTAAAAATAAGAGTTAACAATGTCTAAAATATTCTCATTTAAAATGCTTGCACACAAAGACAGACACATAAAATGGATACTGGTGGCACGAACAAATATATTTAGAAAATATCAATTGGAAATTTTGATAATAGAAGAAAGTAATGGTTTAAATGAGAATTATCACCAAAGGAAGATGCTATGTATATCCAAAAAAAGTAAATCAGGAAAGTTTTAGTTTTATAACTATGTAAAGGACAATGGAAAAAATGTAAAATATATAAAATATATTTATATATGTAAATTTAATATATATTAAATTTAAGATAATTATTTCTATTATTCTACTAGACCACAAAGAATAGACTCAAGCTATAAAAAACTATAACTAAATCATCATGGAGGGCCATAGTAAAGAAACACATTCTATATAAGGGATTATATGATTGTATTAATCAGGTTTCTTGTCACTAAACAAAATACCCTAGAAAACAAACTTATAAACATAAAAGTTTTCCTTAGCTCACAGTTGTGGAGGCTCTAGTCCAAGTCCAGGTAGACCCATGATTCAGACCTCTGGGGGAGGTCTGGATGGCATTGGCAGGGAGCACAGGAGGAACAAACTGCTGTCCTATAGCCAGGAAGTAGAGAGAGGAAAGAAAGTGACCAGTGTCCCACACTCACCCTTCTGGAGAATTCCCAATGAGCTAAGAACCTCTACTAGGTTCCACCTCCTAAAGGTTCCACCACCTCCCAATAGTGCTGCCCTGCACGCCAAGTCTTTTAACACATGGACATTGGGAGACATGCAGCATCCAAACTGTGATGCATAGAGAACAATAAAGATGAGCAGACTTCAATGGCATGACTACTAGTCTGACCTAATAAACGTACCAAGAACTTCAAAACAAATAAACACAGAATAGAAGGACACATAAAATATTAAGACACACAAAACTTTAATCAATGATGGTAATTGCCCCAAAGAAGTTTTAAATTTTTAAATAATTAATAATATGTGCTTTACATTCTATTATAATGGTACAAAATTAGAAATAAAAGAGTAGTATTTATAGAAAATTTCTACTTCTAAAAACTAACAGTTATTTTTCATTTAAAGTAGAAATCACATAATAAATTTTAAAGTTTTTACATATGAATGGTAATGAAAGCACTAAGAGTCAAAATCTATTCATTACTGAACTTCAGGGGTAAAAGTATCTATTTAAAACATTAATTGGAATATAAGAGAGATGAAAAACAAGTAAAATATTGATAAGCAAGGAAAAGAGTAATAATAAATCCAAAAACAAAAGAGTATGTAAATCAATAAGAAAGTTATCAATGAAGAGAGAAAATGCAAACAAACTATAGGCAGAATCTAAATGTGAAAATAATTATGTAAAAGAAAAAGGTTTACAAGTATATAATGGGCGATTAGATGATAAAAATTTGAAAATTCAGATAAAATAGTTTTTTAAAATGCTATGAAATGACAACATTGATTCAAGAAAAAAATACATAAACATAAAATTTAAGGTAATTACTTCTCTCACCCTCTCCCCCAAATAAAAAGATAAGATTGAATACATTTTAATATGAGTTCTGTTAGTTTTCAAGGATTAAATGCCCTGTACAATTTTTGCCCCCAGATAATAGAAAAAAAAGGAAACTGAACAATTTGTTTTATGAGGTTTATATAATCTGGGTACACAGTCTTGATAATGACAGTACAAGAGATCTAAATTGCTGATCTGTTATATTCATGAACATAAAAGTAAAGATCCTCATATACCAAATTAAATCCAACCATCCATCAAAATAGACTGTGATCAAGTACACATAAGCTAAAGTATGCAAAGACTGCTCAGTTTTGAAACCTTATGTAATATATAACCACCACATTCAGTGAGCAAAGAAGAACATTTTTTCTTATTTTTCAACATATGGTAAAATAGCATTGAATAAAATTCATCATACAGTTCACATAAAATTCTTAGCAAATGATGAAAGAGAAAGGTACTTCTTTAACATAAAAAAGGATTTCTACTTTATCTGTAACAAGCATTGTATTTAATGCAGATTTTTTTATTTGTCTTTTCCAGATAGGTATCAGAACAAAAATGGTTGCAATCACTGGTATGGCTCAATGCAGATATGAAGTCCTGATCAAGACATTAAAACATAAACAATAAGAAATAAAGAGAATAGGTAAAGAGACCAAAATGTCAAGGTATGTATATCCTAATGAAATGGCCAATAGAATCTATAAACGAATTATAAAATGAAAATTTAGTCACTTTAGGGACAATGTAATGAACATTGATATAACAAGGAAGTGAAAAGTGTTGTCATATTTGTTTCATGTTTTATTTTAAACAGGGTTATGCTCTTTTTTAAAAAAAGTGCTTTGAAGCATTGTATGTGAGTAAACACAATTGGAAACAATCTTTTATATTAACAAAACTGAAGCTGAAAGAGCAACAACTACTCATTTACCCCTGTAGAAATTTCAATTGATTCAATCCAGATTTTATACCAGATCTTTCTAGAATAACACAAAGTATGTCATACATATATGTATGTTTCTAATATTCAGAGATTAGAGGGAGTCCCACCTTAAAATCAAAAAGGATTTACTTAATTACATACATTTGGTTTCTCTCTATTGTTGTTGCTTGAACTCTGTTGTCTTGAGATTTTATCATAATCATTGCTATGATTCTGCAGTGTCATCTTCTATGATTATCCCTAACCAAAAGGAGAACCACACTGAACTTTAAAACAATGGGACTTCTCTCAGCAGCACATTCATTATAATTTGGATAAACACTGTGAGTTTTCTATCCTTACATGTCATATTCATTCTATAACATTCTAGCACACCCACCCTTGTTAGCTTTTACATACCTACTTTTCCATCTGCTGAGTAACTTTGGCATTTCTACTTTAGTTGGTCTGTGATGGTTTCTAGGCTTCTAAAACCTTGTCCTAATACCATGTTAGCTCTATCTTCTTAGGTCTTTGATAAGGATTTGCATTCTATATTCTGGAAAAGATTGCTTTGATCATTTCTTTCTATCCAACTTTCTCTTCTGTTACCCTTAATAAACCTCCCTTAAGATCTGGGTCACATATATACTCTTCCTGCTGGCCTCTGGTGGTGGGTTCTGCAGCTCTTTGAACATATAATTCTTTTTCTCTCTTATCAAATCCAAAATGTTTCTAGCCAGGACATATGTAAAAGGACTATCTCAGGCAGAATAAGCCTCCGCATCTTCTGTAGGAATGGTAAATTTGCTATTTTTCTTTAAAGAGCTGTGGGACACTTCAGCAGGTATAGTAAGTCTAAAGGAATGTGAGAATTTCAGAAGCTTCAATGCAGATGTATCCATTCCATATGTTAGTCTCAATCTTTCTCCACAATGATCTAGACCTTGCCCTAACATGCATCTGTTTTAGCCCTTTTTTTTTTTATGTTTCAACTAATGTCTACTATTTATTGGACAATTTGCAAAGCATGATATAACACATACATACATAATCTCAATTTTTCTCATGAAAACACTTTGAGGTAGGTATTACATCCACATCTTACAAATAATGCAACAGTTTCAAAAAGAATAAACCATCTGCCCACTTCCCACTGCTAGGGAGAAACCAAACCATAATTTGATCCTGATCTGTCTCACACATGAGAATGACCCTTTCAAGGAAAAAACTTATCTCCATGTATGAGATCCATGTTTTCAGAGAGAAGTGGGATCACTTAATTTAGAATCTCATACAGGATCAGTGTCATCACTATCAGGAAAAAGGTGACTATAAATACTTGTTCCAGTTTGTTGATTCCACTAAAATGTCTTCAGGAAGACATTATTGGTAAAACTGCCCAACAAGCTCTGAAACAAAACACTATATTGGTACAAATTATACTTTTTAGGACTTTTTATCTTGTAGCTATACCCTACATAGATATATGTAACATTAGTTTCAATGCTATCACCATAATAGCAAAAGAATAACCTAAACATTTATCAGTAGCAGATTAAATTATGGTATATCCATTTAATAGAATATTATGAAGCCAAAAAAGGAATAAGGCTTCTTATTCCTTAGAAACTAATATGGAATGACTTCCATTAAGAAGAGGGAGGGTTTCCAAAGGGGGGCTATGTATAGTTTGTTAACAGTTGTGTAGAAAAAAGAAAAAAATTCATGCAAGTGAGTGTTTAGGCAGAGACTCTTTCTCAAAGGCACAAAGGAAGTAACGATGAGTGTCAGAAGGGGAGGGGCTGGGAGCAAGAGGACAGGAGTTAGAGAGGTCCTTTATATGAAATCACTTTTGTATCTTCAACCATGGGAAAATATTTTTAATTAAAAAAATATGGAGGTGAAATGGTATACAACTATAGTCCCAGCACTCAGGTGCAAAAACTGGAGTTGGCGATCAGCCTGGGCAACACAGTGAGACTCCACCCCACCCCACCCCCCAAAAAAAGACTGATTATACATTTGACAAATTACTAGAGCAATTTCTAATTGCACAACACCAACCCCAAAAAAGAATCACCTATAAAAAGAAACTGAATTTTTTCTCAAGTTGCTGATTTCAGTGTGAATTTGGACCACACTTTTCTTAGAATAATCACTATGAAATTATACTGTAAATACATTTTTTAGTGTGAAACACCATAACATTTCCTTCACCAACAACTTCTCATTTATCCATCATGCAATGTCAAACACATCTATAATCTTATGATTCTTTGGAGGAAAGAGTCAGACCAAATATATCATTAAAGAAAAACGTGCATCGTAAATAGACTGTGAACTCTATTGAGACAAAAACAATTATTTTGCATATTTTTTTTAATTCCCCAGTTCTATACAGAATTCCTAGAATATAGTTTCTCAGTTAATGAAGAGCAAACTGATTTATTGGTTAAATTATCAACTGTGGAGCTGCCTGATAACAGTATAAAATAAATGGATAATTCACCAGAAACTGGCTTCTACATATTTTAATTACCTTGAATCAACAAATTTTGTAACAAGTGTTTTAGCAAGCACCCATTATAATTGCTAAACTGTGAAAATCAGCATTACTTATACCTGGTCAGCTATACAAAACTCATCAATTTTTCTTTTGACAAAAGGTAGTAGAAATCCCAAAGAGGAAATAAACTACTAATTAAAGATTGTGTTTGCTAACCTAGCACCGTAATCCAGTATTAGAACCTCCCAAGAAGCTAGAAGGAAGACAAAGGAAGAGGTGAGGCTGCTGGAAACATAAAGGGTAGTTCTCAACTTGTAGCCCCATTTTTCTCTGAGGCAACACACAGCATCTAGAAAGAAGAAAAATCGCTGAGACTGGAGAAGAAAGCAAGAGTTTTGGGATTAGGAAGTAAAGACGGCCCCTCAGAAGCAGTAGAATTGGTGAATCCAGAACACAGTGCTGGAGTGGGCCTTAGGAACTAGGGGGTTTCTTCTTGGCTTCCAAGTCCTTTTTAATCTCTTCAACTTTTTTAGCCAGGTTTGGAATGTCATAGTTCTGAGCCAGGTACATACCAACCACGTTGCCAAAGGTAAATCCAAGCAGGAACTGGAGCGTGATGTCGTCAGAGAAGGCGAGGAGGGCGCGAAACGTCCCACAGCTCCCTGTTTTAGCCCTTAATTTGAGTATTAGGTACAAGACTTCATCCTTACTTATCCTTAAGAAGATAATAGCCTCCTTTTATACTACTGACAAGGCACTCAGGCTTGTATATTTAGTCTTTAATTGCTAATAAAGCTGCAACTATAGATTATCTTGTACAGAATAATCAACTTAGTTAAAAAAAACACTCAATTCCACTACTGATGTACAGTTGGAGGGAGCTGCAGTCAAGGGCTCAGCAGTCCTCCCCACTCCATTGTTCTTAAGCATGTCAACATTTGTATTTCTGGCTGGAGCACCACCATTTGGAAGCCTCCGTGGTGAGTGGCTATAGTGGAAGCACACTCAGCTAAATCCTTTTGCAGATAATTTCCCTCACCAATATCATTTATTAGGTGGCCGTAAGGACACTTTTCTCTACCTTGACTCAATATTCAGTACCTTTCCACTTCCAGTACTTTCTCCACTCTCTCCTGTGGGGCCCAGGTCCATACAAAGCCAAGAGTCTTTTGTTTGGAGGTCCCTGGGTGGTGCGAGATTCCCCAATCTGCAATGATACATCTGATGCTCTCACCTTGGGAAAAATAAAGTATTAGGGAAGCTAGTGCTGTTTCCTTTTTAGCCTCTTGCTTGCAATATCTCAGTAAGTAAAGGCTTACTTTCATGTTTATTTGTCATCTTAACTGACCACTCAGACATCTGGCAGCACAGGTCCCTCCAGCTCCATTCTTGACAATTTAGGTATTTATATTACTTAGACATTTATATTCATGCTTTTGATGGGTTGGCAATTGTGCCTGGTGTTTGGTGTAAGGAACGAATTTAATGTTATTATTTTCTGCAAAGCTATCTTGTCACTTCATCGTCAGTTATTTAAAAGAATGCCTTTTCTTACTGTTTTGAAACATAACCTTTAAACAAATCATTGATTGGTGCTTCTGCCCTCAACATGAAACATGTCACTTCCTATCACAATTTACTGGTCAAAGCAGAACATATGATGGAGCCTGGTATCAGTAGGATAGGAAAGCATAATTTTATCTCAGGAAAAAATAGAAAATATTTCTGAACAATAAAATCTACAGCAAACCTACTCTCTACTCCCATCTGTACCAATGCATACCTCATCCAGAACAGCAAATGAGGAAATCACTGTTACTCATGTTACTTAGTAGATGTTTTCACGTTTAATCAATAGTAAACAATAGTGGTGACAAAGGTCACCCTCATCTCATTCCTGAATTTAGCAAAATTTCCTCTTGAGTTTTTCCATTAAGCATAATGTTGGATATGGCATTGAAATACATGTATTCTATTATTCTTCTTTCATTATACACTGTTTCACCAAATTCCAAAGTAATATATGATCTTTCCTGAGATTTAATAAGACAATGCATAATGTTAAAACAGTTCCTAATTTTAAACCCTTCTATTTCTCAAGAAATCCCTCACTAAGTCATGCTTTATTATTTCATTAATGTGCTTTTGAATACTTGTAAGAAATGAAAAGAATATTTAAATTATTTGGCACAGTATTTAGCATAAGATTTCAAACAATATTATGTGTTAGTATTATTTGCCTATGTATTCTCTATGTTTAAATTTCCTTCATTTCATATGTAAAGTTTAAATCAGTCAAATTTTGACTTAGCATAACACATAAAATACATCTACTTTCTTTTTCTCCATCCCTCCATTCCTCTATCTCTTCTTCTTTCCTTATCCATTCACTCAATGTATGCAAAAACACAGTGGATTTCTGAGGCTGCATGCTCACCGTTTTTGATTACTTTTGTGCATTTATCATGAATAAAATGTGATTGATGTTAGTAAGGACTTTATATAATTTGTGATAGTAAGTTTTTCCTCAATCTTTTTTTTTACTCTTTTCAAATAGTTTGGAGCTTCAATAAAGTATGTGATGAGACAGAAAAAAAATCCCTTAGTGTTCTCACAGAGTAAATTTCCCTCATTTTAATATAAGACCATTTAACTATTTTAATTCTGCCTCCCCCTCCCCATTGAAGGCAATGCTTCAAGAAACAAGCTAGTCAGGTGCGACAGCACACACCTGCCATCCCAGCTATGTGAGATCAGGAGGATCACAGTCTAGGCCAGCCCAGGTGAAAAAGTTCATGAGATCCCCATCTCCCCAGAAAATGTGAATAACTTGTGCCTGTCATTCAAATAGAGCATGAAGCGTCCTATAGGAGTATCACAGTCCAGGCTGGCCCTGGAAAAAGTGGACTCCTATCTCAAAAACAGCTGGATGTGATAAGAGTGCCTGAATAACAACTGTGAAGCCCTGAGTTCAAGCCCCAGTACTGCCAAGAAAAAAAGAAAGAAAAACAATTTTACTCAAAGTTACAAACAGATATTTGTAACTATACACAAGTTGAACATAGATTTAGATATTTACAATTGCCATGTATAATGATAGATTGAAGGCACAAATGTATTTAAAGTGACAAAAATGTGATACTGAGACCATAGTGACAAATTGACCTTGGTCCTTTTGCTCTAGGCTGTTGAAGAGTCTAACATCTATGACAGCCATTTTCCTATGAAAATGGGCAGGTTGGTTTTTCCAATTTGTTTTCCCTGTAAAGTCTGACCAGAGTTAGTTAGATAAACATAAATAAGTACCATTAATTTTACAGAGGAGATATCAGGGTACTATGATAAAAATTGTAAGCTGTTCATTTTTTTCTGGTCACGTACACAATTTTTCTTCCTTCATTTAAAAGGTTTTTTTTGAAGTTGGATCTTATATAATTAAATTTATGATCACATGGGAATCCAGAATAGCTTTATTATAATGAATTATGTTGAAACTATTTCATTTTAATTTTTTCTCTAACAAGACATTTTACGTAACAAAAAGAATCAGAATGTTTGATTCCTTAAGCTCCATACTAGTGGTGCTCTCATTACACAGCTGCAAATATGAAGGGGGAACTTTATGTTTTACTAAAATAAAAAATATCAACAGGGAATTGAATCTTAAAATGGTTTGAGTTTCACATTTCAAATGCATGTATTCCTAGGGGCCCTCCTGACAGCTAAATTCACTCTGAAATTCCATTTTTCATCGTATTTAATTCATTCCACAATAAACTACAAACTACTTCAAAGAAGAGAGTAGGTCTTGTTCATTTTTAATCCATGGAGTTTATCTCCATGCCTAGTACATAGTATAGGTTCAGTGAATATTTACCAAATACAAGCTTACCTGTCCTCCTGGGCTTTCAATGAAGGTTATCATGGCTTCAAAATTCTATATGATATTTGACTCCAATTCAATCATTTTCCAAATTGTATAGATCCAAAATAATGGCTTTTAAATTTGACTTTTTCCTCCATGCCTACCACTAGTTTACTAGCTCAAGATTTGATTGCTTTTGTTTTACACTAAAACACTGGCATTCAGTCTCGTTCTTTTTTCATCTCTTCATTGCTGCCTGACAAAACATCCCAATAGCACAGAATTTGCCCTCACACTTTCTTAGGTGGACATTTTAGACCTCTTTCACATCTAAAAAAATAAAGTTCAAACCTATTTGTATTCAAGGACCCCTGTAATCTAGTTTCAGCCTCCTTCTCAGCAAGGTGCTTAGAGAGAGTCTATTATTTTCCTCATTGCTAAAATTGTATGTATTGTGTGTGGTTTGTAGAAGAAGAGGATGACCTCTTCTAACCTGAAGGTTGACCTTGGAATTTTTTTTAATACAACTCAGTTTAATTCCATCCCTTGCGGTAACAAATCCTGGCACATTAGTACTCATTTCCTGAAATTAATATGTTCATTCATTTTTTTAAAAGCCAAATTGCAAGAAGATTGAATACTTCTGTGTAATATAATCAGCTTTGCCTTTGGGTCTTGGATATTGTCTTAGAAACTGCTGCAGCTCCTCTATACCTTTATGAGTAGAAGTCTCTTTATTCAAGTTTTTCAATTCATGCAGTCTTACATGACTTGGAAATTTCTTGAACCATCCTTGACTTAAAACTCAGTGGCTTCACCACATCTTCTCTCTGCCTCTCTTTCTGTCTTTCTCTGTCTCTCTTTTTTCCTCTCCCTCTATTTCTCCCTCTATTTCCATATATCTGCAAAATTTTCCAAGACATTTTCCGTAGCAACACAGCACTACATGGCTTTCCACACTATATGTTGCCACCAATCGATTTCACAAAATTTTTCTCTGATTTTTCAGACATGTTATGTTGTAATTGAGAAATCTGATAACTTTTTATAGAAACAACATTATCATTTTTTTTAAAAATTACCACACATATAATTTCTTCTTAGATTTTGCCACTTTCTTGGAAGACACTTTCACTCAAAATGTATGTAAGATGATGAACAATGTGAAAAAGTTGTGGATAAAAGATAGTTAGGCACTGCTTTATTAAACATACAAATTCATTACAGCAGGTTGTTCTGTTCAGCTTCAAATTCTGAGTAAATGTATGAGTTGTTACACTCAGAACTGTGGAAGTCAGTGTAAAACATGACAGCTGGCTGAAATTATATTCTATTCCATATATACTCTCTGTCCAGGTATATCAAGTTGCATGTCTTTTCACCATTTGCTTTCCATGCTCTTAACTGTATCCACCACTGGAAATATCTCTTCATGCCACCTTCTCTCTGTTGGATTCCAAATGTCCAAAATCCTCTGTAAGTCTGTCATCCAAGTTGTGCTATTTTCTGTGTTGGATTTTTTTGCTTCCTCACATTTGGAAGATAACTATTTTCATCTGAATTCTCCTAGCTTTTTCATTCATTTAATCAACAAATATTACTAGGTTTCTATTATTTTCTAAACACTGAAAATAGAATTGTGAAAAAACACTAAACTATTTTCCCTTACAGTGATTACATGCTGGTAAGAGAGATGGCATGGTGAAGTTAGCTCCCACCAGCTCGCAAGAACTAATTGTGGGACTGGGTATGGTGGCTCATGCCTGTAATCCTAGCTACTCAGGAGGCAGATATTGTGAGTGTCTTTTTTCTGGTCCAAGGCAAAACTTAGTGAGCCCCCCATCTCAACAATAAGCCAGGAGTGGTGGTATACATCAGTATGGGGGACATGATGGCATAGTTAGAAGGATCACAGTTTGAGACCATTCATGATAAAAAAAATTTTAGCCCCTACCTGGCAAATCCTAAAGCAAAAAAAGACTGGGGGCATGGCTCAAGTCATAGAGTCCTGAGTTCAAACCCTAGGACTGAAATAAAAACTGATTATGAGCTGATTGTGAGCATGATTTCTCATTTCTGTGTTTAGTAGCATCATGTTGACCTCAAATTGGTTGTGGTTAGACTATCTACACCATGAGATTCAATAAATGGTACAAATCAAGGATGTCTTTTCCATGGAAAGTCAGTTTACAAACACACTTAAATTCCAAAAAGTAAGATTGCATTTGCACCAACAAATATCATGACAAACAGCTGATGGACTATGATAGGTATGGATGTCTATTAAGCAGAAAACAAACAGAAGCAGAGGATGAGATGTGGGGTGGCAGGGTGGAACTTCACATGAGGTCATTAGGGAAGGCTTTGCTGAGTAAGATGTCTGTGGACATGAGAAGCAAGCTGTGGCAAGCATTTTAGGAAGAGGATTAATCCGTGAGAGAGCTCTGAGATGGCTGCATGGTATGGCATTGGAGAAATGGTGAGAAGGATATGGTGGTTGGAATAGAGAGGAGTAGGTTGCAGGACTGTAGAAGTTAGAGATATAAATGTGGAGTAGAGGAGGTAGATTGTGTAGAGTGTTAAAGGCCATACTAAGATAGTAAGGACCTTTCTTTTTACTCTGAGTGACTAGGAAAAATATCACACAATTTTGAGCAAAGGAGTGACATGTTCTGTCTACTGTGTGAAGAACAATTAATAGAGAAGAAAAGGCCAGGGAGAAAGGCATTTCAGGGACTCATGATATCATAATGGCTTGAACCAAACTAGTATGAATACAGATGTAAGAATAGATTATTATGAAAATACACTTACAAGGTATTGACAAAAATTATTGATGGATGGTCTGTGGTATAAGACAAAAGATAGAAGGATAAACAATTATTTCCACAGTTTGAGCAACTGAAAAAATGAGATGGGAAAATTTAAGAAAAGCATACATGACTGAGAGGATGGGACTATAAAGAATATGGGAACTCAATTCTAAGCACGTTAAGTGGTGTGATGTGCAAAAGCTTGATTGGAGTGAGTTCAAGACAGAATTGGAGTAGAAAATTTTAGCAGCAAACACAGCTGAGTCTTCTAAGGAATTTTCATGAAATGGAAGAGAAAAGTACAGAGTAGCTATAGGAGGATATGAGCAAGAAAAGAAGACACTTTTCTAAGGAGAAATAAGAAGATACTTGTGTGCTGATAGAATAATCTAATAGAAAAGGAAACACGGAATCTGTCCTTTAACACAAGTAAGAACTTCTCTCACAATCTCCTTCTCTCCTATCCTTTCCTCATACTGATGCAACTGGCTTCAAGTAATATTTTTTCAACAATTGTATTATTTTCACACTTAATTTCCTCCAGATTATATTTTTCACTTGAAAACAATCTACTCAAACTCTGTACTTACCTAAGAATGTGCTGTTTGAGATGATCTCTACTAGTCAATTGGTCTGTTGAACACATGAAATGGGATTAATCTGAATAGAAATATCTACACATACAAAATATACAACAAATTCAATTGCTTAGTTTGAAAAAATGTAAATTCTCACTAAAATATTTTATATTGATTACATCCATTGTAATGATGCTTTCTTAGGATTGATTTAACAGAATATACTTTTAACATAACTCTTCCTTTCTGCTTATTTTCGTATGGTTAATAAAATATGAAAATTACATTTATGGCTTACATTTTTATGTACATTATCTTTCTATTGGACATTGCTGATTTATACATATCTACCTATCTATCTATATGTATATATCTTTTATTATCAAATCCTGAGCATTGAATTTGCTGAGCAAAATCATATAAATGTACGTGTTTCATACTTACCATTTCTATCCTAAAACTGCTATTAATAATTCTGTGATTACCTTTAACTTGTTTCTTGAGAACTCCACCCCTCCTCCTAGCATAATGCATGCAACCAGATCTTCATTAGGGTCTGGCAGAATGGCTCAAGTGGTAGAGTGCCTGCTTAGCAAGTGTGAAGCCCTGAGTTCAAACCCGAGTACCACCAAAAAATATAAATAAATAACAAATATACATTGGATACCTGCTATGCCAATCACCAATTCAGGAGTTGAGGATAGCACAGGGATTAAAATCCCTACCTTCATGACCTTCATGATGGAGTCATTAAAAATATAGTATGCTGTATAATTCAAATGGCTAATCTGCACTAAAAATCTGATTTGGTGATTATGGATAGAAAATTTCAGGAAATGAAAATTGCATAAGTTTTAGATACAGTGGTGTGAAAGGTGATTACTGTGCTACAGCATTAAAGGCATGAAAAAAAGTTGAGTCATACACTTTCAGAAAGAACCTTCAGGTTGAAAGAACAAGCATATACTCACAAGTAATTTTGGAGCATTCCTATTAGCTTCAAAAGTACCTGGGTGGCTGGAGCTAGGCAGTCAGGGAAAGAGAAATAGATGGGTTCAAGAATTTGCTAGTGAGAGTTGTAGGCACAGTACAGAACAGGTTAAATTGAACACTATGGGTTTTTAGGGTGTCTGGAGTCAGTATGGTAAAATAACATCAATCTGCATATAGCATTAAGAAATGACTGAATGAAGATAAGGTTAAAAGCAAGCTCAATGATATGAGACAATTGCAGTACTACAGTTGAAAAGCATGAGTAGCATGCAATTGATAGCACAAAAGAGAAAGAGCCTCCTCTCAAAGAGAAATGAAATCCTCTTGGTTGAAATGCATCTGCCTGCACAGATAGTTTACCTAGGTCACAACCTAGCCTTAAATCTTTCCTTTTTTCAGACCAAAACCTATCCATATCTTAAGGATAATCCCTTGAGCATTTTTCTGGGTAGAGTCCTCCTTCTGCTTATCATTTTTCTTCATTAGTTGTACACTTTATTTTTGCTGTCCCAAACTTAACCTTCACCATTAATTCAATAATGACAAACATAAGAAAATAAAATCTCCCTCAAGCACCCATGGTATTCCTACCCCATTGTTATATATATATGTAACAATAATATATATATATATATATATATATATATATCAGGCTTGTTTTTGTGTATACATTAATCTTTTGGATCTATCTTCCACATATGAGAGAAAACATCTTTGTCTTTCTGAGCTGGATGTACTTCAGTTAACATAATGTCTTCCAATTCCTTCCATTTAACTGCAAATTACAGAATTTCATTCTTTCTTATGGCTAAAACTCCATTGTGTATATAAACCACATTTTCTTTCTCTCTTTTTTCTTTTTCTTTTTTAATTGTTGTGCTAGGGGTACATTATGGCACTTAGAAAAGTTCTTACAATATATCCAATATATTGTACTAGAATTCATCCCCTCCATCATTCTCCTTTATCCTCCCCATCCCCCATTCCTGGAATAGTTTCCACAGGTCTCATTTCTTAATCCATTCATCAGATGTCAGGCATCTGGGCTGTTTATAAAACATGGCTATGGAATAGTTTATTATGTTTACATTTATATCTCCACTGGTCTTTGAACCACTGGACAGGAAGAATTGTATCTATTTAACCTTGGTCAAAAATTTAACTCTGGTTAAAGTTAAATTTATTTGAATATAAAATAGATGCTAATATAAGAATATTCCAGTTCAGTTGATAAAAAAGAAACTCACCTTCTGTTCTTTTCCTTCCATAACTGAAAAAGATCAGCCTTTTCAGAAGATCTGTGATGCCTCCATTTTCTAAAGTAATAGAATATTTAACCCCTGCTCTTGAAAGTTTTTGAAGATGAAGCCCTCTGGGCTCTCAAACAAAGAGAGTCAGAGTTTTTGACTGTTTGACTTTGGCGTTAGGCTGTCTAGCTTAAGTGTAAAAAAAAGGAAATTAGCTTCTATTTCCACTCTGCTTTCTTATATTGGATAAAAAACATTTTATGTTAAGAGTCATAAAGCGTATTACAAGGGGAATGGATGAGGGAGAGGTTTCCTAAAAAAATGTTGATTTAGTGGATCAAAATACTGAGCATTGAGTGAAGGTCCCAGAACACTGATTTCCAGGCTTCAGATCAGCTCAGCTGCCATCTTTGACTTTTATGTGAGTGACAGCCTCCAACTCCTATACTCAGAATCTATGTCAGCTGTCATCACCACTGCCCCACCAGTTGTCCATCAATAGTTTATCCACATTTTGAGGACTCTGCTTGGATCTTACTATAACACTCAGCATACCTGTAATCCCTAAATTTAGGAAGCAGTGGGGAAGTGGAGCTAAGCATCTGACATGGTAGCATAGTGAATGGGGGTAGAAAGGAGCAAACAGCACCATGTGACACATGAGGGCCTAAATTAGAGAAGCTATTCAGGGGCACTTGGTGTTCATAACAACTGTCAACTTCATGGACATCTAATCACCATTGTCCAAATTATGCATAAGGCAATTTTCATCTGTGTTTACCTACAAATCCAAATGTTCACGCTTTCCATAGCATGTGGATAACAGAAACAGTTGCAAAAATGATAGCTTTTGCACAGAAAAGTAAAACAGATAGTGAAAACTGTTCTCTGAAAGGAAAAATGTTAGGTATTTATAGATTGTAGAGTGAATTTAATTGACTTTATTAATTTAATCTGAAGAAAAAAACAAACAAGTCTATGTCCAACATCAAGATAGAATTTATGTGGGGAAGATAAAATACAAAGAAAAGAAAACAGCAAATAACATCTGTGTGTGTGTGTATAAGTCACATAGTTTGTGTGGGGAGTTTTAACACAAATACTTTAAAGTATTTTTGTGTTATAGAGAATAGTTTTCCATTTGTGGAGATGTAAGCATAAGATTTTCTCTGGATCCTGCTTATTTTACTCTTTCTGTCACTTTTCCCTAATGACCTCTGATTATTTTATGTCCATGTAGCTCTGCCTACAGGGAAGATGATAATGTCTTTGTTAGTGCTTTAATCCCAATAAAATCCCCAGAAATTTTACTTGTTGCTACTTTTTAAATAATTATAAATTTATTTAGTGTGACCCAACATTTGGAAAAAGGACACAAATCTGGTAGGCTAATGAAAACAGATCTGTGAGTTCAAAAGCCTGAGAACTTAACTCAACCATTGTTTCTGAACTACAAATATATATCTGAATCTAACAAATTTTTATTAAAATTCCCATTGAGTTTTTTTGTTTTTAATTTTAAACAAAATGTAGATATTTAGTTATTTCTTAAGAAATCAAGATTCTCGTTTCTTTTGGGAAAACTGACCTGAAAACAACTGTCTGGTGCTTAGTGACTTGGTGGTGACTTAGTAACTTGAAAAATCCATGTGGATGATCTCTGTCAATGTCCTTTCTGCTGAGGACTGCTTACTTACCTTTAGGATCATGTTCTGCCCTTAGCCAAGAGTCTCTCACTTGCTTTACTGTGGAATTGACAATGTTTTAGAGGCTTCCTAGGTGATTTTGACACAATCAGACCAGTGTTTCTCAGGAAACATGCATTAAATCACATGGAGAACTTTTAAAATACTGGATCCTGATTCAGCTGAGATTCTGTATTTGAAAAACTCAAGTGATCCAGATGAGGCTGGATACTGAGCAGCATTTTAGATAGCAAGCTTGTAGCTCACCATACCTCTTTATAGAACCTCCAAAATCTTATAATTAGGAGTCACGCTCCAACAATTTCTCAGTGTCAGCAGAGACTTTGGAGGACATGTTTTCTACTACCTCTCCTAACTCAGAGTCCATAATCATTCACCCTAATCATCTTTTTTGCATCTAACTTGTACTATTTCTTCTTTCTAAATACTTCTGGTAAAACTTCCTTTCTGGTTAGAGAAAATGTTCTCCTTATAACTGAATAGCTGAACTCAATAGAGGTAAGTAACACCTTTGCAGCTTGGCTTGGAACTGAAAACAGCAGGTCTCCAATGGACAATCAGATTTGCACATCATTTCAGCCAGTAGCAGAATCACTCTCCCACATCACAGAGAAACCATCTTAAAGAAGAACATACATCAAAACTCCACCTTCCCTCCCATTATTAATCACAGAAGCAGTAAAAATTAGCATACTGAAACAGTGTTCATATTCTACAGATATAACATTTTCATTTTTTTTTTCTTTTCCTTTCCTACAGTTTTTTCTTCAATGCCAGAGAAAGTGGAGTTTAAAATAGAAAGGAAAGGATGGAATCTGAGATTCAGAACCTTCTTAACAAAAGGCTGGTCCACATGCACACATACGAACACACATTCTTGAAAGGCATGGCTTTAGCCAGGTATGGTGGAATGTCTTTAATCCCAGCTACTCAAAAGGCAGAGGCAGGAACATGGTAAATTTGAGGCCAACTGGGACAAAGGAAGTAAAAGCCTATCTCAAAATACAAACAGAAAGGCTGGTGACATGGCTCACTCTGTAAAAGCACTTGCCTAGCATGAGGAAGGCAAAAAGAATCATGGTTTTAGCACTACACTTCAGAGAAAATGTTTGACCTACTTAAGAAATTGTAGTTTTAAAATGAACACAATTAGGTCCTAGACACGGGAATGGGATGATGAGAATAGCACATTTAGCCGAAAAGTAACTGCCATTAAGTAGCGTGCGTTCATACAGAAAAAGAGAAGCATAGAAGTGAGAAAAATACAAAGCAATACCTTGGCCAGGCTTCTCAGTTTACCAATGACCTTGGTGACAGACATTTCATCTGTCTTTGGTCATTGGGAAGTCTTTTGACAGCATACTAATTGTAGTGATCAGTATAGCTACCATTCTTCAGCATGGGATCTCTTTTCTGGGAACTGTACAACTTTCTGTTCCATTATCCTTGAATCTGAAAACACTATTTAAATAGAAATTAATCATGGATACATAGATATTAGATTCCTTTTAAAATTTTTTAATTAGCTGAGTAGTTTCCTTTTATTCATATCATCTCATTATCCCTTTCAATTAAGTATTGTATTTGTGGCATCTTATTTCAATTTATTTTATTCATTCCTTCACTCATGTATCAGTCACACTTATTTATGGTTTCACCTGCATATTAAACTCTAAAAGGCAGAAATAAATAAAAGAAACTTCTTCAAGGGGTTTATTATCTAATCTATTTTTTCCAAGTTTGAGTTTTATTCTCAAACTTGCCTTTACTGATCTTATAATTGTATCCATTTTCAAAATATGTTTTTAATGCATATTTTAGGAAAGTAGAAATATTTGCAAAGAGTTACAAATCTCTCCAATTTGTTTGTAATCAGTTACAGGTATTAAAAATATAGCTTCTTATCTTCCACTGAGATTAACAATGAAAGGATACACCTGTCCATAAAACACGCTTTCCAAGAGAGACAGTATTCTTAGCTATCCCTTTTATAACAGACAGCTGTGTCATGGAAACAATGAAGCCTAAGCTACACAGCCCCTCTTTTTCAGTGTCTCCAGAGGAGTGCTATCAATGTGCTCACATGGCCAGATACATTTGTTTAATTTTCAAAATTTTCATTCTTAAACAAAAATTAATTAAATTGCTGTTTACATTATGGTTTTGCTTGCCACTCTTGTTCTAACTAGGAATTTAATGGCATAGACCTAGGCATTATGGGCAGGAAGGTAAGCTGCCCAACCTACAATTTGGAAAAAAAGTTGGGAAAGTTTCAATAAAGTAGGAAACTACAAACTCCTGAATCAAAACTCCATAAAAATACTAAATTTATTTTAGTAAAGCCCTGACCAAAAATGTAGATAAAATTAATGGAGACTATGACAAAAATAAGGAGAAATTAAAATAATTCTGACACTCAGATGTTAATTGTAATGAAAAATGATTTCAGATCACACCAAAGCAGTAACTCATGTAAAGAAAGAGGTACATTTTTAATACAATAATAGGCTTTTGTAATATTTCATAATCCAATTAATGAAGTGGAATGAATCATAATCATGTTGGAAAAATATTTAAATTTCTTCTTGACATGACATGAAATGCTGATAGGAGCAAGGATAGCATAAACTGTGTAAGACTAACATCAGGACTGCAGCTAAAAATTGGCTAATGACTAATGTCAACTCAAAGGGTGTCCAAGATTAAATACTGCAGAAGCAAATGTAAAGTGCTCGCAAATCCTACATCTTATATATGAAGGATACAGCAATTCACTCAAATTTTTTGATGCTTAATATTTTATTTAAAATTAGTGTGAGACAAATTCTTAAGAATTCTCCTTGCATCCTCAGACCTCATAATTCTATCTACTCAGGTTCTAACCAAAAAATTACAATTATAGTCTCAAATCATGAGAGTCTTAGCTGCTTAAATAAGCTGCTATTTTACAGGTAGAAATTCTGCTCCAGGAACTGTTTCATGAGGAGAAAATTAAACTCATTACTAAGCTTAGAGACCACTGTTACTGTGCCAATGGTGGCTCACTCCCTGGAAGGTGGTGAGAGAAACCTGAACAACCAGAAATTTCACTCTGATGTTTCAACACACACTACTTTCCCCACTTTCCACCATGAAACAGCTTCCCACTCCACAGGCTCAATTGTGCCCATATCAAACACTCATCCAGAGTCATTTGAAGGTTCTGACCTGTGCTGTGTTCTTCTGACATCACTCTGATGTGAATACATGATGTTTGCTGAACAACAACAAATTCTCCAACACCAATGGGTATCTCACATTTCAGTTCTGTTACAGCATGTGTTCAATGTGTATGGCACAAGTTCAGAAGTGAGTGCCACGAAACTAGCTACACAGCAGATGACAGTCCACAATGTGTTTGTTCTGCATGGTCACCATTCCCCATCCTGAAGTTATCCCTTAGTGGCACTGTGCTTCACATCACTAATATAAGTTCAGATATCACCTCTTAGGACTCAAACATAAGCAACCAAAGATGCTCGTACTGCTCAGGCCATTGCCCACCTCTGCAACCTTCCAGTTATTAAGTTCATGCCTTGCAACAATGTGCATTTCATTTCTGAACACACTGTCTAGGAATAGACCATAGAAAGTACCACTTATGCCAGAAAAGGCAACAATGTCAAACCTAAATACCTCCCCAATGTCACCCCTTCTGCTTCAACCCCAATGCAATGGACTGCTTTTGCAGTGAGTTGTATGATGTGGGGATACCTGTAAATTTAGGGATTTATAACAGCCCTAAGAAGCAAGGGACTGGTTACATGGCCCTGGATTTGTGACCCTGCTTCCAAACATTCATATGACTCTGGGCAGTCAGCTCAGCTCTGAGGAGACTGGAAGAGGTTAGAAACCCAAGAACTACAGCTGCTCCTTTGCAGGAACTGATGACTTCCTGTCATCCCTGCTCTCTGAGAAGACATGCGGCTCAAGTGGTGGTGAGCTGAACTGAGAGAGCACAGAATCTGGGCCCTGTCACCTGCAAGTAGTGTACAGGGTGTCAGGGTTCTACCCATCTACCCAAACTCACAACTGGGCCAAAGAAGACTTAATGCCATGGGGCGCCAGCAGTGACTAGGGGCCCAGACTCCAGAACTCTGCTGGGGAGGCCAGCCATCAAAGAAGTCTCTGGCCACTTCCAACCTCCTCATTCATGCTGGTCTTAGGCACTAGTTTCCAGTGTGAGTTATTTCATGACTATGAAGGGTACTGGATAGAGTGAAGGGTTTCCAACATTGTTTACATCTTTAGATTTTACATCAGTAGTTCCTTCATCAGTATGTAGAGTACTGTACAGAGTGAAGGCTTTCCCATATTTCTTACATTCGAGGTTTTTGTTTCCTGTATGAGTTCTTTCATTGTTCTTAAAGAGACTGGAATATGTAAATGCTTTCTCACATTTCCACATCCATAGCATCTCCCTAAATGTGATTTCTTGCATGTGTGCATAAGACACTGGAACATGTGGAGGCTTTTCCGTGTTGGCTACATCCATAAACTTTCTCTCCAGTGTGAATTTTCTTCAAGTTTCTTAAGATCACTGGGAGTTTAAAAGAAAAAGCACTCTACCTTGGTTACATCAATGTTTCTTTCTAGTGTGAGGTTTTTCATGTGCTTTAAGGAAACTCGGATATGTGAATGCTTTCCCATATTTCCCACATCCATAGGGTTTATCTGCAATGTGATTTCTGTCATGTGCTTGAAGTCAATCAGAACTAATGAAGGCTTTTCTGCATTGCTTATATCGTAGGATTTCACTCCAGAGTGATATCTTCCCTATGCCTGAAGTCATTTCAAAGGAATGGAGGCTTTCTGACATTGCTTGTATTCACAGGGTTTCTCTTCCGTGTCAGCTCTTTCATGTCTCTGAACATGACTGAACCGAGTTAAGGCTCTCCCAGAATGGTTGCTTCCATGGGGTTTATCTCCATTGTGCACGCTTCATGGATTAGAGGAGCCTTGGGATCAGTGCAGGTTTTGCAACAAGCCTTATGTACATAGCATTTACATGCTGTTAGTCTAGGAAGAGTTTCCTTCTTTACACTGTGCTGTGGAATCTGTTGAAAAGATCCTCCATATTGAATACTGTATATGTTCACACAATCTCTCTAACACATCCATTCTCATATTTCCTTTAGGATTACTGTAGTTTCTTCAGTAGTTTCTGTTTCCTCTGTTGTTCCTATATAGGACAGGCTCCTGCAAGTGTCCGGCACCACTTCTCTGTACAGTTTCTTTTGGGAAGGATCCAAAAGGCTCCACTCTTCTAGGGTGAAGTTCACAGCAACATCTTCATAGGTCAGCGGCTCAACTTCAGGCTTCCTGGATGACTTCAATTCTGCTCACAGCCCTGGTGTCTCATGCAGGTCACAGCAGGAGAGAGACTGCATCACACTCAGTTTCTTTAAGCAGTGCAGCATGATCCAGAAAATAGAGTTTACTCAAATGTAACAAAAACTTTAAAATGTACTTGAACTCACCAACAAAGAGCTGTTATACAGTATAGACTACTTAGTCAAATCTCTAAAGGAGAAAGTATTAGAAAAATGTGTCAAAAGTTAATAAAAATATTTTTTCTGAATTTTTGATGTTTATAATATTTGTGAGCATTCAGTCTTAATATGTTGCTACAGTTCTTCATGGTTTAAATAACTACTCATTTTTATGACTGATCTGAACTGTTAATTTTCTAGTCTGTGTTTTTAGAGACTCATCCTACTCCTGAACTGGTGTAATGTTCAGAATGCTCAAAACGGAATCTGCATTTGTTTTATTTTTCCTATTTTTTCACGTTAAACTGAGCTTATTAAAAACAAGAATGCAATGAGAATATAGAGATGTACAAAATACCACTTTTGCTTCAAAATGTGTGAGATGTTTTCAAAAGGGAAATTTCACAAAAACATCTGGATAAAATTATTTACTGTCATTTTAAGAAAAATTATAGAAAATTTTTCTGTGGGAAAAGACTTTGAAAATTGTCAATGATTGTTTTAAAAATTACTTTACAAAATATACAGAAAATCAAAATATGTTTAAATTTTTTAAGATACCAAACCTATAGCTCCTGAGAGCCTGTATATAGGATACTCAAAGGTGTCTCCCAGATCCATTCTTTCAGTGGGGCTTGGAAAGAAAAGAATAAATGTGTTTACTGGTTTCCATAAAGAAGAAAATGACAGGGTGTGGTGAATAGAGCACAGGGCAAAATGTGAGATGCAAAAGAAACTTCCTAAGAGTATGAATTAGGTATTCTACCTGAAGGACAAGAAGGGGGCAACCATGAAAATTAATTAATTAATTAAGTAAGTAATGATTTTTTAAAATCCAGGAAGTAATTCATGTGTAAAAAAGAGAAAGTGCAGTCATCCACAATATCTGGGCTCTCATGATTAATTCTCCTTTTTAGCATTATTTCTGCTTCCTTTCTTATCTAGGTTTAGTTAAGCAGATTTTATAATATTTCCTCTATCCAATCTAGTGTTTCCATGAAAGCTGTACCCGGTACATATCCAGTTTTCTGACCATCAGTGGACATTTAAATTAATTAAACTCAAAACACAAACATTAAAATCCTATATAAAATGAATTTCCACCCATATAACTTCATGTGTGTCTCAAGTTAATTATGAAGAAACAAAGTATGATGAGCTCTGACAACGAGTTGCATCACAAGCAAAGGAAGAGTCCTTGTTAGTGCTGTGACAAGTGCTTTTTGAAGAAATTTTAGTCTTGAGAGCTTGCCAAAACTCTCTTTGAAAAGTAATGCAGCAAACACAACAAGGGGATTAGACTTTGAGCACATGATAAAAGCGAGAGCGCAAAAGGGAGGGGTGAGGATAGGTAAGACACCTAAAAAATTGGCTAGCATTTGTTGCCCTTAACGCAGAGAAACTAAAGCAGGTACCTTAAAAGCAACTGAGGCCAATGGGAAAAGGGACCAGGAACTGGAGAAAAGGTTAGATCAAAAAGAATTAACCTAGAAGGTAACACACATGCACAGGAAATTAATGTGAGTCAACTCCCTGTATAGCTATCCTTATCTCAACCAGCAAAAACCCTTGTTCCTTCCTATTATTGCTTATACTCTCTCTACAACAAAATTAGAGATAAGGGCAAAATAGTTTCTGCCGGGTATTGAGGGGGAGGGGGGAGAGGGAAGGGGCAGAGTGGGTGGTAAGGGAGGGGGTGGAGGCAGGGGGGAGAAATGACCCAAGCCTTGTATGTACGTATGAATAATAAAACAGTAAAAAAAGAAAGAAAAGTAATGCAGCAATTCATCACCTTCATAATTGACAATATATTCTGTAAATGATTCATTTAAGGACAGACAAATAAAGGGTACCATTTTGGAAGGATGTAATAAATTTGAAAAACCAAAGAAATTTGAAGCAGAAAAATGCACTGTTAAGACAACAGTCTGTGCAAAGTCTTTTAATATTTGGCCCTTGGACAATAAATATGAGTGCTTCTGTAAGATAAAATAGCAAACACCCTTGAGCTCACAGCAGGCAACGATTAGCTTTTAAACAAATATAATATGAAGAATAATATAACTCAGTTAGACTGCATTAGAACTAAGAATTTCTGTTTACTGAAGGATATACCATGAAAATCATAAAAGAAACCAGAGGAGAGGAAGATATTTGCAATAGTTATACCTGATTAAGAACATGTATACAGATCAACAAAATAGGAAGGACAATTCTAAAAAATGGAAAATTCTTTAAATACTTACTTATATAACAAAAGGTACACATTTGGGATACATATATGTATATTTTATACATATATGTTTTATATATGTATATGTATATATACATGATGCTTAATCTTATTAGTAACTAAGAAACTGTAAGTCAGGGTTGGAGATATGGCTTGAGTTGTAAGTCACTTACACAGCAATCATAGGGTCCTTGTTCAAAACCCGGTGCTGTAAAAAACAAATATACATGGAAATGTTACAATGAAACACCCTGTATAGCTGTCTTAAACAAACAAAATTGTCTTTTTTTATTTAAAAAAAACCATAGAATAGGAAGGCAAATAGGTCCTGCCAGGGGGGTAAATACAATGGGAAGAGGGGGGATATAAGGAGTGCAAATACGGTGGAAATATTATGTACTCATATATGTAAATGGAAGCATGAGACCTGCCGAAACTATTCCAGGAGTGAGGGGTTAGAATAATGGAGGGGTGAATTCAACTATGATATATTGTAAGAACTTTTGTAAATGTCACATTATATCCCAGTACAACAATAATGAAAAATTAATTTAAAAAAATTTAAAAAAGGAAAGGAAAACAATTACAAAGCAAAATCACACTGTGATGTCACTAATGTGATGACTATACAACAATGGAATGAAAACAGACAAGAAAAACATTTGCTAAGAACATGGAGGACTTGGAAGGCTTGTTGTTTTGTTAATATCCTTAGGAAAACTGTGTCATGTACTCTGAAATGGCCACTTCCATTGTCAGTCTTGTTTACCAGAAAGTATGTACAAAAAATATTCATAGTAGTTGGATTTGTAACTAAAACATTAGAACAGAAGAAGTATAATACAATAAAATACATAACACCATGAGGAAGAATGAATAATTGCTGTACTCATGAGTTTGAGTCTCATAAACACAATGTTGAATGGATCAAGACAGACACACATAAATACTGAATAATCCATTATAAGAAAATTAAAAATATACATTTATTTCTTCTTTCCTATTTGATCAGTCCTATTTTTTATTTGAAGGTTTGTCTATCTTTTTAGTCACTTGAAAGAATGATATATTTATTTAATTTTGCTTTTGTTCTATTTAGTTAGCATTAACTTTACTGTAACTTTTTTTGTTTTTGTCTTTGTTTTTTGCAATGCTGGGTTTTGATCTCAGGACCTTACAGTTGCTAGGCAGGTGCTCTACCCCTCAAGCCACTCCACCAGTCCTTTGTTGTGTTGGGAATTTTTGTAATAGAGTCTCACTTTTTGCCTAGGCTGACCTCACACTTGAACTGTGATCCTCCTATTTCTGCACTTGAGTAGCTAGGATTACAGGTATGAGCCACAGGCATCCAGAAACATCTTCAGCTAACTTGTTTAGTTCACAATCAAACTTTTTTTCTTACATTATTATTTAAGGTAATATTTTCTTCAAGGTATTCTTTAGCTGATTTTTCTTTATTTAGATGAGTAACATTTTCAATATCATTAACATTTTAGTATTGTACTTTCAAAAATTTATCATAATTTCCTTTTTAGTATTGGTTATTCAGAATTATTTCTATTGTATTAGATTTTTATTTTCACATTGTCTTTTTGTTACCTATTTAACTGACTTTGCTCAGAAAATATTATTGCATTTTTCAAATAACAGATATTCATTGTGAGCCTTCTACAGTGCAGGTAAATGTCTTCATCTTACAGATATGCTAATGAGTAAACAAACAAAGTGCTTCTGCCTTCATAGAACTTCATTTGCTTGGTATTAATAATTCATCAAAACTATATTTGTTAAACATAAAGTATGTTCAGTTTTTATACTTGTTTCATATGCACTTATAAAGAGTATATATCACTAATTGTTGCTTCAGGGTTATAAAAATGTCTTATAAACCAAACTTGTTTTGTTTTTAGATATTGTCTACACTTCTACTATTTCTTGTGTGTTTGAAAGAAGTAAAGCATGAATACATGTTTAAAATTTTCCTCCAAAATTAATAAAATTTTCCACCAAAATTTTATTAATTTTAGTTTCAAATAATTTAGTAGCTTCCTGAGTTTATGGTTTTAAAGCTATTATGTTAATTTAAAATTAGTATACATATTTGAAACTTTTAGTTGGCATTCACTTGTATTTTTTTCTTTCCCGTTCTGTGTATTTGTCTTGAGATTTGTCTCTTATAAACAACTTACAACAAACCTTTTAAAAATCCATTTTGATGACCCACATTTTTTTCCTTATTGTTGTACTGAGTGGGGATATTTTGGGGCATTTACAAAGTTTCTTACGATGTATAAACTATATCATACTTAAATTCACCCCTTCCACTGCTCCCCTTTATTCTCGCTTCTCTGATTCATGGAACAGTTTCAACATGTATCATTTACATTTACATGCATTTACATGCATGTGTATACGTTTTTTCCCTGTATTCACTCTCCTACCCTCTTTCTAGCCACCTTCCCCTTCTATTGGTGCCAACCCTTCCCCCGGGCAGGACCTGTTCTGCCCTCCTGTTCTCCCATTTTGCAGAAGAGAAAAGAGAAAAAGAAAAACATGACATTTTTCCTAGTTTAAGATAAAGGTAGCTACATGGGGAGTTTCCTTGTACATTTCTATGTATATATGTGTTATAACCCCAATGGTTTGTCTCCTCTAATTGTCTACATTCTGCCTTAGTCCCTTCCTTAAAGAGGTTTCAGCTGGTTTAAGATTTATATATTCATTCTTACATAGAGAGAATTTGATGATCCATTTTTAAAACTTACTCTGTGTGTATTTATTGCATTTAGTGCTAAATATGAACTTCTATTTTGCTATGCATATTTTAAAGTTTTCGTGCCAGTTTACATTGAGTGTTGCTGCTTTCTTTTTGCTTATGTTATTACATTTTTTATTTGTGTCTTGGCAGTTATATAAAATGTTTCTGTTTCTTAATAATATTTCCTCTAATTTCATCTCATCTATTTCACAGACTGCAATGCTTACACATTAATTATACTCCTTGGCAATAAATCCTTTGCCACTATTTAAGAAGCTAGAGAGACATTCAGCTGACCAAACTAAACTTTGTGGTGCTGAGGATCAAACACAGAGCCTTAAGTATGTTAGGCAAAGGCTCTGCCATGAGCTACATACCAGCTCCAAGCTCTTATCAGAACTGAATTCTTCTTGAGAGCTACCAATTTGCGATCTGTGGACTCCAGTTGACTTCTAAGGTTTCTTCCAGCTCTGATCTCCTTACCTCTCAACTCCTGAGGCTCTTGAGGCCAAGTATAAGTAGAGAGGGACAGTCTTGGCTGAGGACCAGCTAGCCCAGATGTCAAAGCAGCTGGACATGTTCAAGACCAACCTAGAGGAGTTTGCCAGCAGCACAAGCAGGAGATCCGGAAGAATCCCGAGTTCCGGGTACAGTTCCAGGACATGTGTGCGACCACTGGAGTGGATCCTCTGGCCTCTGAAAAAGGATTTTGGTCTGAGATGCTGGGCGTAGGGGACTTCTATTATGAGCTGGGTGTCCAGATTATCGAAGTATGCCTAGCCCTGACGCACCGGAATGGAGATTTGATAACTCTGGAGGAACTACATCAACAAGTGTTGAAAGGAAGGGGCAAGTTTGCGCAGGATGTCAGCCAAGATGACCTGATTAGGGCCATCAAGAAACTGAAGGCCCTGGGCACTGGCTTTGGCATCATCCCCGTGGGCGGCACTTACCTCATTCAGTCTGTTCCAGCCGAGCTCAATATGGACCACACCGTGGTGCTGCAGCTGGCAGAGAAAAACGGGTCCGTGACTGTCAGTGAAATCAAAGCCAGTCTTAAGTGGGAGACCGAGCGAGCACGGCAAGTGCTGGAACACCTGCTGAAGGAAGGGCTGGCCTGGCTGGATTTGCAGGCCCCGGGGGAGACCCACTACTGGCTGCCAGCTCTTTCCACAGACCTCTACTCCCAGGAAATTACTGCTGAGGAAGCCAGACAAGCACTCCCCTGAGTGTGGAGGATGCACAGCAGGCCAGAAGAGGGAGAAACCCGTCCAATAAACCTGAACAATACTGTTTATAAAAGTAAAGTTCCACGTTTTCTTAAAAAAAAAAAAAAAGAAGTCAGAAGATTCTACTTTAGAATTTTATGCTTTCAGAAAGTTTCATTCTTCCCACAAGTTTAAGGAACCATCTTTTCAACTTCAGAAGTTTTGATTTTAGTGTAAATATAAAGAGGAATGATGGAAAGTCACAGGTTTCACAAAACAAACAACATTCTTCCAGCTGTGAAGAAAGTCATAATCTAAGACAAAATGCCTATGGACAAAATAAATATCTTTATATTTGTCAAAATTATAGAAGTGGATTTATTACTGACTATGGTACATAACATAGCCCTTTCAAAAGATAAATCAAATCCCTAGGTGTTCTTTATGTAGTCTTTTAGTGGTAGTGTATATATATATATATATATATATATATATATATATACATACATACACAAAACCTACACTCAAAGAGGGGCCTGCTATTTCTTGTTTTAAAATAAATCTGAAAACTATTTGGGATTTTCAGTGTATATATTTTCACCTCTAGAATAATGCCTCAGAAGGAAGAATCAAAAATAACAAAGAACAAGTGACAGCCACAGTTGATTCTCTTAAGAGAGAAATAAAATGAAGGTATTTTATTTCCCAATATACTAGATATTTGAAATTATATATGTTAGACTTAGGGCTATCCCTAAAAAAATTCTACATTATGATTTTTTCTGTATCTATTGTTTTTGAAACACACCATATTTGAGAAGCACTGGCATGAGTATCCAGAGACGTAATTATTGGTATTTTACAAATTATGATAATAGACTTTTGCAGCAAGTTAGACCAAATAAGCAAGTAATTTGAATTTTTTATTACTCCACCCCAGGTAATACAAAATCTTTGTTAATTTAAAAACATAAATCTAATAACAGTTATAGTTAAGAAAACTCATGGCAGAGCATCTCAAAATGTATTATAAAATTCAATTATTAAGTGTATTTTATTTAAACAAAGAGCATCTTTAGAATTACAACTTTTTATTTATCTTAAATCATGAAAACTTTTCTACATGTTTAATGTGAACAAAAACTTGAAATAATTCAAAATTATCTTCATAATTTAAAGACACAAAATTGCTTAACTGCTGTATATTCTCTCTGAATATGAATGTGATTCATAATAATTGTTATAAATTTTCTTGTTTTCCCTAAAAACAATCAAGGAATATTTATTAAAATAAAAACCATTTAATTATTTTTGCCAAACTCACTGAGAATCTCATAGAGCTTTATTAGCTGTCTAATATCATCTTACCCAAAACAGCATTGTTAATTACTTCATAATTACTGTGTCGCACACACCTCAACTGGGTCCTCTCAGTTTCTTTCCTTTTGATTGAATGAGGTAATGAGTTTTAATGAAATTTCCATACATGCATATACTGTGCTTTGATCATATTCTCCTCCTCTGTTACCCTTTCTTATCCTTCCTTTTCCCCTTTTTACTTTCATATCCTTTTGTTCCCCCTTAGATCCCACATATGTGACAAAACATGAGACAGTTGTCTTTTTGAGTCTGGTTTATTTAACTTAACACGACAATCTCCAGTTCCATCCCTTTTCCTGAGAATGACATAACATCATTCATTTTTAGCTCCATAAACTCCACTGTGTACATTTCCCACATCTCCTTTATCCATTCATTCACTGATGGGTTGCCTAGACTGTAACCTGGCTATTACAAATAGTGTAGTCATAAATATTGTAATGCTAACTTTGATTCTTGTGTGTATATACCCAGATATGGTATAGCTGGATCACAGGAAAGCCCTATTTTTTAAATTTTAAGGAAGTCATGCACTGATTTTCATGATGACTAAACTAACTTACATGCCCACCAACAGCGTTCAATGGTTCCTTCTCCCGTGCCAAATCCTTGCCAACCATTGACCCCCTCATCACTGCTCCCCTGGCTGCCACAGCCATTCTGACTAGAGTTTTGCTTTGCATTTCCCTGATGGCTAAGGACATTTAATATTTTTTCATAAATTTAGGCCCATTTGTACTTCTTCATTTGAAATTCTTCCAATATGCCCATTTATTGATTGGATTTATTTATTGCCCTTTTCATGTTTTATTGGCTATTTATACATTCTGGGCATTAACTTCCTGATGGATGGATAGCTGGCAAAGATTTTCTTTAGACTGTCTTTTCACTTTGCTAATTGTTTCCTTTGTTGTGCAGAGTCTTTCTAATTTAATTCAGTCCCATTTGTCAATTCTTACTATTATTTCTTTTTTTATTTGAAAATTTAGTGACTTTATTTTTACAAAAGTAATAAATATACCTAGTTTAAAATGTCAAATAGCACTATCAGATTTATGGAGAAAAGGAGTAGCAACCATTCCCCACTCCCATCACTGCCTGGTGTCTCTAATACGGAAGCCATGTGTCAAGTGCCATTCTTCATGGTACTTAGGCTGTTTTCCTTAGAAGACTGGAAAAATAGTTACTTTCAATAACCATACCACTATGAAAAGTGAAATATAAAAAAAAGTCGCCTGCTTCAAGAAAAATAGAGTATTTAAAGAAAAGCAATTTTTTAAAATCATTTCAAGCTCACAAGTTGTAGGAACAGTATATAGAACTCATGTCTATCCTTCATAGAGAGATCCCATTAGTGTCACTTATTGTTCCAGTAATGCTCCTGATGGCCAAGAATCCCATCCAAGTTGTGCATAGCAGCTGTCTGTTCCATTTTTCCAGTTTCTTCCAATGTGGGGCTTGCTATTATTTCTTGAGCTAATGGAATTAGATTCAGAAAGTCCTAATGCCAAGGTATTGGCCTGTTTCCCCAGTGTTTTCCTCTTGTAGCTTCAGAGTTTCAGATCTTAAATTAAGGTTTGTAATCTATTTTGAGTTGATATTTATACTGAGTGACAGATAGGGACCTAGTTTCAGTCTTTTACAGAAGATATTCAGATTTCTCTTCACCACGTGTTAAAGAAATTATCTTTTTTCCAATGTATGTTTTTGGAACCTTCGCCAAGGGTCAGATGAATATGGTTGTGTGGGTCTTACGCTCTATTAATTGGCCTATGTGTCTGTTTTTGTGCCATTACTATGCTGTTTTGTAACTGTGGATCTGTAATATAGTTTGAAATCAGGTATTCTGATACCTCCAGCATTGCTGTGTTTGCTCAGAATTGTTTTGCTTATTCAGGGTTTTTTGTATTTCCATATGAAATCTATAACGTTTTAATTTCTATGGAGAATGTCATTCAGATTTTAATGAGAATTGTACTTAATCAAATCACTTTGGTAATATGGTCATTTTGATCCATGAACATGGGAGGTCTTTCCATTGTATTCCACAATTTCATTTTTCACTGTTTTATAATTTCCCTTGTAGAAGTCTTTCATTACTTTAGCTAAGTTTATGCTTCGGTTCTTGATTTCATTTTTTTAAAGATATTGTGGGTGAGGTTGTTTTTTTCACCTCTTTTTCAGCAAGTTCTTTGTTGGTGTACAGAAAGGAAATGATTTTTGTGTATTGATTTTTATCTTGTTACTTTGATGAAAGTGTTTGTCAGATGTTAGTCTTTTGGTGGAATCTTTAAGTGTAGGATCAGATCATCCGCAAATAGGAATAACTGGACTTCTTCCTTTCCTATTCATATAATTTTTGTTTCTCTCTCTTGCCTATTGCTCTGGCTAAGATTTAAAGCAGCATCTTGAATAGGAGTGGTAAGAGTAGTAGACACACTTGTCTCATTACCAATAGAGGAAAAGTTTCTGTTTTTCTTTTTCTCTATTCAATATTGTGTTGGATATTGGTTCTTCTTATTCTGGTGAGATGTAGTTCTACTATTCATAGCTTCTTCAGCGCTTTTACAATTTAGGGATGTTGACATTTATCAAAAACATTTTCTGCATCTATTTAAATAGTCATGAGATTTTTGTCCTGGATTACTTAACTGTACAATATTATGTTTATTGATTTGTATGTGTTGAAAATTCCTTGAATCTGTAATATGAAAGCAACTTGATTTCATCTAAGATCCCCTTAACATGTTGTTAAATTTGGCTTTGCAAGGACTTTATGAAGATTTTTTTTTGTCTGTTCAAGGGAATTGGCTTAGAATTTAGATTTCTTGTTTTTGTGTGCTTATCCATTTTTGGTATCAGGGAGATAGTGACTATGAAGCATGAGTTTCTTTCCCTTTCTATTTTGTGGGATAGTTTGAGAAATACTGGTATTATTTCTTCTTTATGGTCTGGTAGAACTCAGCAGTGAATCCATCCAGTCCTAGATTTTGCATTGTTGGGAAATTTTTACTACTGCTTTAATGTCATATATCTATTTAGATTTTCTATATCTTGTAATATCTGTCATGAAATCTATCCATTTTTCTAGGCTTTCCACATTATCGGTGTATAATTTTTCTTTACTTTGTTTTTTTGTTTATTTATTCATATGTGCATACATTGTTTGGGCCATGTCTCCCCCTTGACCTCTACCTCGTCCCTCTCCCCCCCCCACTCCCCTTGCTTCCAGGCAGAACCTGTTCTGCCCTCTTCTCCAATTTTGCTAAAGAGAAGACATAAGCAATTTTGATCACCCTGAGCTCTTAGACTTTGATTTTAAGTATGTTGAGTTCCTTGTAGTTTTTATTTGATATCAGTGAGTGTGCTTTCAGGTACTGGAGTGAAGTCCTAGTCACTAGAGATTTGCATTTGGGATTATTTGGGATTTTCTCTCTTGACCTTGGTGGAAAACACCCATAATTCATGGCAGAAAGAGATCTTACATGTGTTATGTTGTAGCTACTCTTGTAGTTGTCCAACATCATTTATAAAATCAGATATGAAAATTTGACCATTTAGACAGACACGTTTATTTTTTCTTGATACTTGCCTTGGCTTATTATTGACAAGAGCATATAAAGTAATGGTAGAATATAGCATGAGTAATATTAAATAAAATTCTTTTTCATGACAATTAACACACATGAGAATTTGTGCTCTGCAGATGTGAATGTTTTATCCACTGAGCTCCTAGGGGTCTTAAAGGTAAATTCTGATTCAACGTGCAGAATGTGGACAACTATGAGGTACTAAAGGACTTGAACTGAAGAATTAGAAACTCAAAAATGACTTTTAAGGTACACGGTTTGTGTGAAATGAAAACTTTTCCACATAGAGTTATCCATTCCTTTATACATATATACCCTCAGAGTTTGGGGGAAGTGTAAGCTTATTGAACCAGAACATGATATTTTTAATAGTAACTCTATTATTGAAAACTATGTGAGGATTCCTACTGAACTTAGAGAATCTGAGTTTTATGCACAAATCAAATATGTTTTGTAGACTGAGAATTATAATTAATTTTTGTTAGGGAAGCAAACTTTTATGAAGAATTAAAAAGGGGCTAGAAATGTAGATATACATAATGTATGTTGGATTATAGTACGTTGTATGAATGCTGTGACTGTCACAATATCACTTTGTATAATTAAATTATGCAAATATTTTTAAAAATGAATTAAAAAGTACATCAACTTTCTCTTTTCATGAAAAGTTCAGCTAATATGAGTGTCAAGGTAAATATTAGAATAACTAAAGTGGAAGTTTGATTATATAAATAAGGTTCAATTGTGATAAGTATGGGAGTAAATGAGTTCCTGAGATTTTCAGTACACACAAAGATAAATAATTATGGAACTGTAAAATCTAATGATTCTTTATGGAAAGTATGAGACTTTAGCTACCAATAAGGAATGTTAATAGCTAAGGTAGAAAATATTCAGTTAATGGGAAACAGTGAAAGTAAATAATATATGGATATGTTAAAAAAAAAAAAAAAGATGTGATGGCAAATGACCAGATTAATGTGCTAATTGACAGGGAGGAGAGGAATTATTGCATACAAGTTATTGTGAATAAGTTAGTATAGTGATTTCTGGCCAGTTTATCAAAGATATTCAATGTTAGGTTGAGGGCTGTGGGCATCGTTGTAGAGATTAGGTTTATTGAACAATTTCATTGAAGAATGGCATAGTGAAAGGAATAACTTCAAAAATCTATATCATAAAGCTGTGAATATGGCTCAAGCTTGTAATCCTAACTACTTGGGAGGTTGTTATCCACAGGATCATCTTTGAGGCCAGTAGAGGTACGGGGCAGTTCATGAGGCCCCCATCTCAACCTGTGGATAGGCACCACACCAGTAGTCCCAGCAATAGTGGGAGCCTTGAAATAGTAGGGTTGTGTTTCAGGCCATCCAGGGCAAAAAGCAAGACCCTATTTCAGAAATAACCAGAGCAGATAGGCCTAGAGGCTGGACTCAATTGGTAGAGAACTTGCCTAGCAAGCAAAAAGCCAGAGTTCAAATTCTAAACATTATCTATAAAATCTACATCATAAATATAAATGCCACAAGTCAGAGTGGAAGGACTCTAAGCAGAGAAACCATTCAGAGCCTAGACTGCATGGTAGGCATGAAACCAATAAGAACCTATATAAGTATCTTAGAAAAAATGCAAAATAAGATACTAATTCAGGGAGTATAATTCTATAAATAGTACTAATGGGACTGAGGATTATAGAGGCATGAATACAAAGGGAGGATGATGAAGAAGGAATTGATAGAATGCTAAGGGTAGCCCAAACAAATCAACATTACAAATGGAGTATTTTATGAATGGTTCTATATGTAACTAAAGTACTGAATGAAATGTAACCAACAGAATATTTATTAACAAAATATAGATAAGTGTCAGGTGTCAATGTAAAATAACAACTTTATTTTACAGCAATAACTTAAAAAGAAAAAATCTTCTTACTTTTCTACAGCATCTTAATGAGGCTCTCAGAAAGCATACCATGGTGGACTCAGAGTCACAGGTGAGAGAGGTTCTCCTCAAAGATAAATTTCTAACAGTCAGCCCCAGATATTCATAAAAAATTCAGACTGTGGCTGAAGGGAAAAGTCACTGAACCAAGTAATACAGCTAGCCATGTCTGTATTTATGGCTATGTCTGTATGTCCGGGACCTTACTAACAGGAGAGAAAAAGATAAGAGACACCATGGCCTCATTGTTGCTCTCAGAGAGGGGCCCCACCAGGCCTGTATCCTGAACTTGCTACCGTGGTGGACAGGAGGGGCACTTCTGCAGAGAATGCTTAAAGTGGGACAGCCCAGGAGACAGCCCTGCCCCCATCCGGGACCCTGCCCTCTGCAAGGGTAACCACTGGAGGTCTAAGTGCCCCCATCACCAGATGGAAGACGAGGTGCCACCTTCCTATGGATTGATGGGTCCAAGCCTCCTGGCCACACTCCACTTCTTGGCATCAATGTTGAGGAGCCATAATGGCAGAAAAACAAAAGGCCATTTTCCTCCTAGACAGTGGAGCCTGTTTCTCTGTTTTACCTTTTCCTCCTGGTCCCCGGTCCAATGACAAAAGTTATCATTAAGGGCAAATATGTCTAGCCCCTAGAGCACTAGTTTACCTGGCCTCTGGACTGCTCTTGGGGAGACCTCCTCTTCTGTCACTTTTTCCCCATAGTACCAGTGTCCCTGCTGGGACGGGATTTACTATCTCAATTAAAGGCTCAAATTCTCCTCCCCCCAGGCAGCTATCTCTACTGCCCCCTCCTTCAGGAACAAAGAGATTCCACAGTGTGGACTGGTGAGATGAGTGTAGGGTGAGCCAGGATGGCCCTTCCTATTCAAATAAAACTCAAAATCCCTCACAGTTTCCACACCTAAAACAATATCCCCTCAAGCCTGAGGGATGATGAGGTCTTATGCCTATTCCTAAAAACAATAAGGGCTACTAATTAGTTGCTCCAGCTCCTACAATAAATTTAAAATTCTTATAAAAGTTAATTTTAAAATACAAATTACAAAGTAAACAACTGGAAAGGATATGGATAGGTAATAAATGTATTTTTTGAGACGTTAAAGGAAAAAAGATTTTTTTGGGGATGAGAAGGGATTTTTTTAAAAAAGGGTTTATCCTAAAGATTGTTTCAAATAGGAGGGATAAAAACAAGACATCAAAGGGTTTAGTATGTTATATAAAGATCTAAGTAAGTTTTAAAAGTGCATAATAAGAAACTTCAGTGTGTGATAAAGTTAAAGTTGAATTTAATCTAAGAGTTGCCTAAAAGATTTTTAGGGTCATGTCAAACTAAAATCAAATCCTCTATGTCTATAAAATAACAAGGTTATCTTAATATTGTTCTGCTCTGAGTAACATCTACAAAAAAACATTACAGAGAAAGATTTTATCAAAGAAATTATTTGTGTTTTCTGCCGATCTTGTCAAGTTTTTAAGTACTATTAAATCAGAGTTCATTTATGTATTTCTCTATGTGTCTTAAATGACCATCTTGTAATACTGTTATGTTATACTTTATCTAAATATGGTACAAACATTTAAAAAGTTAAAAGTGTCAATTTATATAAAATAATGAGCTAAAGCTCTCTTTCATCCAAGAGTGTTACATTTAAATCCTGACAGTCCCTGCCTCCCACAGGTCACCTACCTAGGTGTGGCCTTAAAGGGACAGACTCACTCCCTGAGTCATAAATGCATCAACCCAATCTTCTGTTTCCCAACCCCCATACCATAAGACAGCTTACAGCTTTCCTGGCAGTTATAGGATTTTGCAGACTCTAGATCCCTAGGTATGTAGTCCCTGAGCAGACACCTTTTTATGCTCCTCGTAATATTCCTATTTGGGTCTTAGATAATGTATGGCCACCCATTTCTCTCTCTGTAGTTGGAGGACTCTTGAAATTGTCTAGGGAAGAACATTTCACAGTGATTCTCCTGGCCAATGCCCATCCTAATGCCTATGTTCTTGCTCTCCTATTCTTAAGCTTCCTCCCTTGTGTCACACTGCATGTCTGCTATTGCTAATCAAAAATGTAACCAGTTGTACCTCCAGGGATACCAACCTCTCCAAAACCGACCTGAAATCTACTGAGAAGGCCCCATCCAGGACACCACAGGAGCCTGAGGATCCTGTCCCATACAACGCCCCCTGCCAGGAGGAAGCAGTTAAAGAGATCAATGCTTCGCCCCAATTCCTGATTCTCAGCCCCTACCCTCATCATTATTAAAGAAAAAATGGGGGAATGATAGCACAATAATGTAGCCATTTTGTGAATCAGCCAAAATGGCAGCCCCACCCTTAAACAAATTCCCGTGCTCTAAGACAGCACCACCCCTACCAGAGACTATTGCGCATGTGCTAACCTCCTTACTCTCCCCCTTCTATAAAAGCCACTGCTTGCCCAGGCTTGGGGCTGCACCATCTTTTCCCCGGCCAGCCTGGCAGTTTGGGCCTGCCATTAAACTTTGCTCTATGGACGTGAGTTTTCTCGTGAGCTTTCTTTGGGAGCAGCGTTTTTCCTAACAACCTCCACTCTCGGGCCATGCAAACCATGAAGGAAGTGTGAGAGATCTGAATGTCTGTTTGCTGTGGATATGGATGGAGGGGTCCAGAGACTTAGCCAGCTTTGGAGCATCAGGGAAGGTCATGAAGTTGTGTTTCCACCCTTTGGGTGACACCAGGGAGTGCCCCAGCCAAAACACCTTTTTTGACTTGAAGACAAACTTTCCTTTCCATCAGCTGTTTTCGGACCTCCTCTTAAGCAGGTCAGACCTTGAAAGAGAGAGAGTTAGAGTCTGAGGAGAGGAAAAAAGAAAAAAGCCTTGGTGCCCTGAAGTCAGGTTCCACACATGTAGCATTGGCAGTGCAGTATAATCTCCTGACTGGTGTCTGAGTTCCCTCAGATTGCCTTCCTTACAGCTATAATGGGCTTAGAGCTTTTCCTCAGTTTTCCAAGAGAGAAACCCTTTAACAAGACAGAGAGAAAGAAAGAAAAGGCCGACCAAAGAGTTCCACAATAGCTAGGCCATGATGAGGAAGGTCTGTCCTGGAAAATAGACTCCACTGGAGTGCTGGACGTTCATGGTCACATTCCTAGGCAGCCTTTCTGAGTTTGACACAACCTATACCAACCTCAGGTGATGACTGGTCACTTTGTGCATTGCCAAATATGATGCATGGATGACACGTGCAGGAACTTCAGGTTCAGGGTTCTTGAGCCAGCTCTGAGAATGAAAGCACAGGTGGACTCCAACAGCAGAGGTTGGAAAGATTTTATTTGTAGAAAAAAGAGAAAGACTGCATAGTGGAGAATGCAGTGGGAACTGGAAACTGGTGATCTCATGAGTCAGGTTGGGGATTGGGTTTTTATAGCCATTTTTGGCATTGCCTGGGGACACAGATGTCTCTCAGGTGCAGACAGAGGTTTCCTGGGAAGAAGAGGTGTCCTTGACCACTTATCACCTTTTGGGACCGCCTGTAGTCCATCCTTCAACTTCATCTAAACTGTTTAATAGTGTAAAATAGTGAAAAACTTTTACTTTCATAAAATAAAGTCCCCTCTCTGTGAAACATACATGTTTTAATTCAAGTAACATCATAAAAATCATGAGCATAGCTAAGCATTGGTCATTATTCCAATACAGCAAATACATTTTCAATGAATTCATTTTTATTTTTTAAATTTATTGTTATTATTGTTGTACTGGGGGTACATTGTGACATTTACAAAAGTTTCCACAAAATATGATAGTTGAATTCACCCTCTCCTCCCATTCCTGGAATAGTTTTAATAGGTCTCATTTTTCCATTTACATACATATGTACATAATATCTCCACCATATTCACACTTATTCACACACATGCCACAAAACAGGGAAAGGCAGAACAGCTGCATCTCCTAAGCTGTGTTCAGAGAAGCAGGAATGCAGGTTTCTCCTGTTACAATGTCATGCCTCTCCCCATAGCTCCACCTGTTTACCACTATAAAAGATCCCTGAGCTAGGAAAAGTGGCTTTTGGCTTTGGCTTTTGAACTTTTTGCTTTGGGGGGCTTTTTGCCTTTGAATATGGGGAAGCAGCTTTTACTTTGGGCCTTTTAGTATGGGAAGCTTTGGAAGGGAAAAGAATTATTGAAGGGAAAAATTGCTGAAGGGAAAAGAATCGTTGAAGGGAAAATGCTACAGGGAAAAGGGAAAAATTTCTGAAGGGAAAAGAATTGTTAAAGGGAAAATGCTAAAGAGTGGTTGTTAGAAAGTCTGCACTAAGAACTTTAACATAGGCTTCAGAAAGCAAAGCTGAGAAAGAACTTCATACATGGGCCTTAGGAAAGCTAAAGCTAAAGAAAAGCCAAAGAGAACACGGGACAGTGCACAGCGCAAGTCTAAGGACCAAGACTTTAAGAGTTATGCACATGCAGGTTGTAGGCATGGCTGCTGGTTTGCAAGTTTGAGCACTGAGGCTTTAAGAGAGCTAAAGAGAGATGGGACAGTGCAAGCCCGGGGGCAAAAGACTTTAGAGCAATTAAACTAAAGATAAGCTGAGAGCAAGCATGGAGAGTACAGCCTAAGGAAAAAGATTTTAAGCAAGGTTTTAAAGACCTGCAAGGAGCAAGGCCTTAAAGAATCAAGATAGAGAAGAGAAGCAATGAGAGTTGTGCATCTCCAGCTGAGCGTACAACACACACTCCTGACCCCAAATTTCTTTACCTGTCCTATATCTTTTCTAAAATCTCCAGTCACCTCCAGTGAAACCCAGTTAGGTCCAGTAATAACCAAGGAGCAAGAGAGAGAACCTCGCTCCAGCAAGGGAGGGAGCATGAGAAACAGTGCCCCCTTCAATTATATATTTCTACTTCTAAATCTATAGTAGTAGGCAGGGCACTGAGTCTGGACATTTCAAATTTTTATTCCTTCCAATTGCAGTTATTTTTAGTTTGGGGGGAGAGGAAGGAATACTGGAGTTAGAACTCAGGGCTTTGTGCTTGCTAGGCAGGCACTCTACCACCTGAGCCACCCATAAGCCCTCCAATTACAGTTACTTTTAAATAAACCTCCTACCTTATTTCTGCTTGGCACTTTAAACAATATTTAGCCCATTTTCATCTATTGACAGTCAAAGAAAAAACATTCTGTCAACACTTCAGGAGGCCTCTTCAAACTTGACTCTATTTTTATACATTGTATGATTTTCTTAAAAAGCTTCTGTCAAAAAGTCAAATCTTTTCACAAGTGAGAACAAAAGATCCAGTCAAATCTAGAATTTGGTTTCATTCTAATTTACAAAGGTATCATTATGTACTTTTAAAAAAATCTCCTGACTATCTCCTACACCTTTGGGATAGTGGATTCCAAGCTAGGTCTTACATGGGATTAACATAACTTTTATAAACTAAAAAAACAACAGATAGTTTTGAGAGATGATGACCTACAAGAAGCTACTGATGGTCTTCTGGTGATGAAAATGACACTATCTAACGCTCCTATTGAAAAGGAAGAAAAAGATGAAGAAAACCTGGAACTGAGAGTATGGTCTGTACTAATTTAAAGGTTATAATATATCTATGGGATTAAAATGAAATGAGTAGATTAAATTTTTATTATTTTACTGTGCATGGTGGTACATTCTTTCCTAACCCACACCAGATGGACCTTATTAAAGACTTTGTCAAGTATATTACCAATTTAGACATGTAACATTTTATTTATTTTTTTTTAAGTTTTTAAATTTTTAAAATTTTTTTATGTGCATACATTGGGTCATTTCTTCACCTTGTCCCCCTCTCCCACCCTTTCCCTTCCCCTCCTCAGTTTCAGGCAGGTCCCATTCTGCCCTTGTGACTGATTTTGTTGAAGAAAAGACATAAGCATAATGAGAAAGACAAAGTGTTTTTGCTAGTTGAGTTAAGGATAGCTATACAAAAAGATTCGTACTCTTGCTCTCATGCACCCATGTGTTACATCCCATGTCGACTCAACTCTAACTGATCTTTACATTAGTTCCTGATCCCCTGCTGGTGATAACCTGTTGTTTTAAGGTTTCTGTATTAGTTCCTATGGAGTGGGATATCAAAAGCTTTCATGTTTTGGGTTTTCTACCTATTCCTATATCTCCTGCACTTGCTCTCCCCTTTTCTTGTGATCTGAGTACAACATTTAAAATTCTAATGTTAGCACAGTAAAAAAGGCACTTTCATACATTATTGGTGTGGATGAATATGGCTATAAACTTTGGAAATCAGTTTTGTGAGACAAATCAAGAGTATTAAGCTATTCACACTGCATAAATTCCATCTTTATAAATATATTGTAAGGAAATTACCAGAGAAATTGACAACCATGTTAATATTATATATAAAACACAAAAACTGGGAGAAATTGAATAGTCAAAAAAAGAGGCTTTGGTGACTACATTACAATATACTAATACATGAAATATTTTTCAGACATAGCTATAATTTTAAAATATGCAAGAATTGACCAAATATAAAACAGCTAATTTATACTCAAAATAGTATATGTAGTTTAAATGATAAATTCACCAACACCTGCAAGGCAAGAAAATCTTGAAAATGCATATAAGTTATTAAAACTAGGTGTCTCTGGGTTCCTAAATCTTAGGTATTTTTCTTCTTCATATTCCTTTTGTTTTTCAGATGTCTAGGGATTGACATGTAGATCATTTGTCTTCAAAAAAAAGTAATATTGTTCAACAGTGCTGTAGCTTAGGTACATAGTCTCTGTGAAAGCTACCAGGATAGTAATTACAATGGAGCTAGAAATGAGGTTAATTGCTGGTAACTCATTGTAATAAATTTATTTTATTTTTGTAAATGTTCCTTCTGTCTTCAAGTACTCAACAACCACTCACTGGAAAGACGGTAACTCTTGATATACCTTAATCTCATTGGTCTCTAATTTGCAGAGTATCCATTCCAAAACAAGTATATTTCCATGGTTACCAACACTTCAGTATTGTGTTAAGTAAGATCTATTCCTTGTTTTCCTTTTTAACATTTTTCATTTGATTTTTTTTTCATTTTATGGAGCATTTTCCTTAATTATTCTTTTTACATTTTATTTGAAATGTATAGGTAGATATTAGGTAAATACATTCAATGGCAGTTGTTAATAAAACTGTCAGTAATAGAACAATAAAGCCAGAGAATTTACTTCAAAATGTATTTGTATTTCCCTAAATTATTTCCAGTCTGAATACTGCCAATAAAGGGTTGTTAAACAAATTCTGAAAGGTAAGGGAAACCCTGCAGTAGATCATTTTTCTTAAGTGGCTTTAGCAACAGCACATTCTTACTACAGAAGTCTTAAGTGGTCAATCATATGTGAAGCAGGGGATGAGAGGATGTTCTAATTTTAAAAAGAAGAAAAATTTGGAGCTTGCTCTTCTCACATCCTCATTACTCCAGTATCTACCGTACGGAGCCTAGAGACACTACAAAGAAACTGCAGATCTGGAAAAACACAGTAAGAAATCAAGATTTTAGGATATTCTGAATATGCAACATGCAGTCTATAGCAGCAGTAGTTGTTAGCTATATCAGTCTCATGCTAAACCTGCTATGATTTGCATAAAAACAAAGGATTTTGCACATAACTCAATGAATTTTCAATAAAATGCTAAATTGACAAATAATATATTCTTTTAAGATAGAAAGGATTCAGGTAATATTTAAATAATACAAGAGCTTCTAAAAACAATTTATAATAATTTTTTTCATATTAATACCTACCAATATTCTATTGCATTAGGTGAATTTAAAATAATATTTATGTAAAGTTGACAACATAATAAGATAAATGCTATTAATGAATTAAATCCTTATATATGAATAATATATATAAAATTCTAGTGATTTCAATTATTTTATACCATTTTTAGGTAATTGTGTAATGTGTGTGCATAAAAAATCTGAAATTAAGGACAATATCTGAAAATTAGCAATATTGCTAAATATAGGATGATCTTTAAATATCTGCATTACTTTGCAGAACCAAAAGACATGTTGCTATGGTTTGAATAAGTTTTGACCCTCCAGAATTCATTGAAACTTAATCCCCATCATGAAATATAAACAGATTGAACCAGATGGAACCTTTTAAAAGGTAACTATGTCTTTACCATTATGAATGAACAAAACTAATGGGTTAATGGGTTATCTTTTTTTTTAATTTATTTTATTAGTCATATGTGCATACAAGGCTTGGGTCATTTCTCCCCCCTGCTCCCACCCCCTCCCTTACCACCCATTCTGCCTCTTCCCTCTCCCCCCTACCCCCTCAATACCCAGCAGAAACTATTTTGCCCTTATTTCTAATTTTGTTGTAGAGAGAGTATAAGCAATAATAGGAAGGAACAAGGGTTTTTGCTGGTTGAGATAAGGATAGCTATACAGGGAGTTGACTCACATTAATTTCCTGTGCATGTGTGTTACCTTCTAGGTTAATTCTTTTTGATCTCACCTTTTCTCTAGTTCCTGGTCCCCTTTTCCTATTGGCCTCAGTTGCTTTTAAGGTATCTGCTTTAGTTTCTCTGCGTTAAGGGCAACAAATGCTAGCTAATTTTTTAGGTGTCTTACCTATCCTCACTCCTCCCTTGTGTGCTCTCGCTTTTATCATGTGCTCAAAGTCCAATCATTAATGGGTTATCTTGAGAGTGAGTCTGGTACTCAAACAATTTCCTAAGGTCCGTCACACTCCCTGTCTCTTGTCATATCATGCCTTACTTTGCTTTGGGACTATGCCAACAAATAAGTCATTACCAGATGTAGCCCTTTGCCCTTGGACCAGAATCATGAGCTAAAATTAATCTATTTAATATGAAACTTATTCTGAGGAATTTTGTTATTAGCAACAGAAAACAGACTAAAATGTCTTTTTCATTAACTTCCAAATGCTTACTTTTATTTGAAGAAAAATATTAATATACAATATACAAAATATGAATGGCATATGCTTGTCAATTTCTAATGTGCAAAGGAAGCAAAATTCACAGTAGTATTGTATACTATAGAATAATCCAGACACCATCCACATATCCATGAGTGGTAAAGAAAATGAATGGCACATGAATATAATGTGTGACTTAAGGTGGTTAGCTCTGTACAAAATTAGGAAGAATTTTACAGAAGCAAAAATAAAAGTAATAAAGGTTACAAATAACATGATATACACTTCAGAATGTGTCAAAAACACACACCTATATCTTAACAATGTATATAGATAAAATAAAACCCTATAAAATTGCAGGTAAGGAAATACGATTCATGAGATGCAAGTGTAGGGAGCAGGGAGAGGTAGTCAGACATGGACTTGTGAATATTCTACTTTTGTGTGTTGGTAGAAAATGACCTTAAAAAAGAGCAAATGAAATTGGTGCATAGATAAACCAATGACAAAATGTGTTAAGAGCCAACAATTATTTATAATCTAAGTCTCTTTTCATTAACCTGTTGTGAATCCAACCATTCCAACAATACACATAGACAGTGTAATATAAACTGTGCCTGTATGTTTAGGCAGAAAATTGGATTTAAATGTTAAATGTTTTAAGGGGAAGAGTATATATTTGAAAGACTGTTTTATCATTTACTAGCTACAGCATCCCAATTGCTCCAGTACTGTAACGTGTAGTAACATTTTCTTTTCTAAAGCCTAACATGAGAGGGAGATAAAGGCCACAAATGAGGTGAAATAATGGTGAGAAATTTCCATGACAGTCAGACATAAAGAAGGTGTTTTTACTTATCTACATAACTCCATTATTCATAGCTGTGTCCCCCCAAATACTATTTTGGTTTACAAGTCTGTTCATAAAATTCAACATTTTATTCAGAATGTTTTGGATGACACAGAATGTGGTCTGTAAATTGGTAATTTATGCACTGTGTCTGAGAATTATGAGTAAAGTTAACTGATGACATTTCTGAATAATTAGTTCACTTTCGTCCTAGAAAATTTCTTCTCAGTATTACACGTTTCCATTTTATAGCTCATCAGAAAAGGTCCACCAGGAAATTTGCTAGTAGTTTGACTCAGACATTCAAAAAATGATACCCTGTTAAAGAAAAAAAAGAGAAGTGTATTTTTATGTGCCATAAAAATGACCCTGCCTGTGATAATGGCTACAAATAATATAGTTGTGTTCCTTTTGCTCTGTAGATGGAAGCTAAAGTTCTATTCAGACCACCAATTATCCTACACTGACAGTGAGTCTTGATCACATGACTGTGTGTTAGCAACTGGATTCTGTCCTGGGAGATTTTTAAGATAGGACAATGTCCCATCTAACAAGCTCATTTAAAGTCAAGGCCTTTCTGTAGTATAATTTTTATTTTAGGAGATTTGTAGTTCCTTTTCAGCCTAGAAGATATGTTATTTTAGTAATCAGTAATATTTTTTCACAAATTAAAACTATTAACAATTTTAACATAACATATTTATAGAATATCTGGGGTATCGCCATTGATTGAAATCATCAAAAGAATATATGTCCTCTCACTGCTTTGATACACAGGTATTTTTTAAGTAGAAAATACCTAATGAGACTGTGAATTTCACTCATTAGTATATTGACACTGAATATTGTAGTAATTCAAAATATTTTAACATAAGAAGATTATGTTTCTTATAATTTTGCACTCATGTATTATAATTACTTAAAAAATGCCAAGGCTTAAATTCCTAAATAGATCAATAACAAAAAAATGTGCCTTAGATAGATAGATTCAAAACCACCTTTGTGTCCCCTTTAATCACTAACATTAAACTTTCTGTAGACAGGGTCACATATACTTGGAATTATTTATACATATATATATAACAAGCTTATCTATCTATATTTTTGTTAATAAATATTCTGATAGTTACATTTCATTGAGTACTTTAGTTACATATAGAACCATTCATAAAATATTCCATTTGTAATGTTGATTTCTTTGGGCTACCCTTAGCATTCTGTCAATTCTTTCTTCATCATCCTCTCTTTGTATTCATGCCTCTTTAATCCTCAGTCCCATTAGTACTATTTATAGAATTATACTCCCTGAATAAGTATCTGATTTTGCATTTTTACTAAGATACTTATATAGGTTCTTATTGGTTTCATGCCTACCCTGCAGTCTAGGCTCTGAATGGTTTCTCTGCTTGGAGTCCTTCTACTCTGGCTTGTGGCATTTATATTAATGATTTAGATTTTATAGATAATGTTTTGGTGGTAGTAGAATTGGAACTCTGGGCTTTGTGCTTGCTAGGCAGGTTCTCTACCACTTGAGTCCAGCCTCTAGGCCTATCTGCTCTGTGTACTTTTGAAATAGGGTCTTGTTTTTTGCCTTGGATGGCCTGAACCACAACCCTCCTACTTTATGCTTTCCACTGGTATGACCATCCATGGTGCCTATCTAAAGGTTGAGATGGGGGTCTCATGAGCTTCTCCCTCCCCCTACTGGCCTCAAACATGATCCTGTGGATCACAACCTCCCAAGTAGTTAGCATTACATTCTTGAGCCATATGCACAGCTTTATGATATAGATCTTTGAAGCTATTCCTTTAACTATTCCATTCTTCAATGAAATTGTTTAATAAACTCTAATCTCTACAATGACGCCCATAGCCCTGGACAGAAATCACTATTCTACTTTATTCCCAATAATTTGTGTTCAAGGATTCCTTTCCTCCTTGTCAATTATCAAGCCAAATTAGTCCAATCATTTGTCATTACATCTTTTTTTTTCATATTCACATATTATTTACTTTCATACTTTCCCATAACTGAATATTTTCTACCTTAACAATTTTCATACTTTAATGTTGAACTAAAGTCTCATACTTTCCATAAAGAATCATTAAATTTTAGAGTTCCATAATTATTTACCTTTGTGTGAACTGAAAATCTGAGGAACACATTCATTCCTATACTTATCATAATCAAACTTCAACTTTAGTTATTAAAATATTTGCCTTTACACTCCTATTAGCTGACATTTTCATGAAAGGAGAAAGTTGATATATTTTTTAATTCTTTTTTTTTAAATTCATGTAATTTAATTGTACAAAGGGTTTCTTTGTGATATTCACAACATGTATACAGTATGCTATAATCAAACAAACCTTATCTATATCTACATCTCTAACCCCTTTTTAATTTTTCATAAAAGTTTGCTTCCCTAACAAAAATTAATTATAATGCTCAGTCTACAATACATATTTGATTTGTACATAAAACTCAGACTCTCTCAGTTCAGTAGGAATCTTCACATAGTTTCCAACAATAGAGTTACTATTAAAAATATCACATTCTGGTTTAGTAAGCTTACCCTCCCCCCAAACTATGAGGGTATATATGTATAAAGGAATGGATAACTCTGTGTAGGAAAAGTTTTCATTTCACACAAACCGTGTACCTTAAAAGTCATCTTTGATTTTCTACTTCTTCAGTTCAAATCCTTCAGTACCTCATAGTTGTCCACATTCTGCACGTTGAATCAGAATTTACCTTTAAAACACCTAGGAGCTCAGTAGATAAAACATTCACATCTGCAGAACACAAATTCCTGTGTATGTTAATTGTCATGACAAAGAATTTTATTTAATATTACACATGCTATATTCTACCATTACTTTTTATGCTCTTGTCAATAATAAGCCAAGGCAAGTATCAAGAAAAAACAAACATGTGTCCATCCAAATGGTCAAATTTGCATATCTGATTTTAGAAATGATGTTGGACAACTGCAAGAGTAGCTACAACATAACACATGTAAGTTCTCTTTCTGCCATGAATTATGGGTGTTTTCCACAACATCAAGAAAGAAAACCCCAAATTATCCCAAATACAAATCTCCAGTGACTAGGACTTCACTCAAGTACCTGAAAGCACACTCAATGACATCAAGTAAAAACTACAAGGAACTCGACATGCTTAAAATCAAAGTCTAAGACCTCAGGGTAATCAAAACTTCTAAGAGCTCTGAACACCGATTTCCCTGTAAAACTAGCACAACTAAGCATAGAACCAAAATAAATTTGGCATAAACCAGCCACCACATTTAATGGTTAAGTTTGGCCCAAAGCAGTTTCTGTGCACAGTGAACTGCACCCTAGATTGACATATAAATAAATTATAACAAAACAAAATGATATTCCCTCATAACCAAACAACTTAGTGTCAGCCAATAACAGCTCAATTTCCCCTAAGCTCAACTCAGGACAAATGTGTACTAGAAATAGATCTCCCTTTCCACTCAGCATCCTATCAAAAGAGACAGTGTCTTACTGGGAGGGTCAGACCCTCCATTTCTCACTCTCTCTACTTGGAAGCTGAAGGTACAAAATTCCTAGTCATTCTGTTCTATGTTCTTTACTGGTGCACTAAAATTAGTGCAGATATCAGAGAGTGGCTTATACAACAACAGAGTGTCTAGGTAAGTGTCCATGGATGACAGCAGTCTGCTTTTCTCTTTCAATGTCTGTTATTTGTAGATATCTTTATATTTGAATTAGAATATATTAACTGAGCAAAGTAAGGTGTGTCATTATGACATTTCCACACATGCATATAAAGTACTTTGATCATGTTCACCTTCTCTGGAGATGTTGTACATGAACTAACTTATTCCTGACCATATATGACACTATTTTTACATAATTTAAAAATAATTCAGCAAGACATTGAATTTGTGATTTGGGGAGTCATAGGTAAAAGCTGACATTTTGCTATTACAATGGAGACTGAAATCCTAAAGGTATAGACATTTTACAGCCAATGGCCACTTGGCCACCTATTAGAATAGAAGGACACTAACCACCAAGTGATGAGGATCGTGAAATTCTGCATTAAATAATAATACAACAGCAAAACAAAAACAGTGTCTAACAATTATTAGGTGTTGTTTTTCTGGGAATTAAATACATTTTAACAAGAATAAATGCCATTCTCCTGCAGTCTGGAAAGAGTTGACTATTTACTTTCTTGAGTCTAGAAAATAGTTGGAGGAAGCAATGTTTTGCAGCCTTGAGGGTTTTCATTCCAGGCTTGCTCACATACTTGCTCAATATGATTTGGTGACTAATAAGTAAACTCTTGACAGGTGTAACTTTGACTTGGATGTACTTCCTAGTTATACTTCCTAAAAAAACATAGTAATTGTTTTTAAATTCTATATTTGTTTTATAGTGACAGCTGTTTTTTTAATGGATTTCGATATACATATATAACCTCAATATATCTTGTTATTGTATTGCTTAATGTTAGGTTAAACAATGCATATGAATTATGTGTAAAGCATAAATTCCCAAGAGATGTACATAAGTTTGCACTTTATCCAAATAAAATACAAATCATCAACTAGAGGGGTGGCTCAAGTGGTAGAGTTTGGGGAGTGGATTATGAGAAGCTGCAGTTGTGTTTCTGCAAGTCTAAGGACCAAGACTTTTGGAGTTGTGCTAGAGATTAGAGGAAACATGGGACAGTGCAAGCCTAAGGACTGAGATTTTAAAGAATAGAAAAGAGGTAAGGTTTTAAAGAAAAGAGAAAAGAAGTAAGGTTTTAAAGAATAGAGAAAAGAAACAAAGTAAAAGAAGTAAGAAAGCAGTAAAACTATTGTGCATCTCCATCCAAGTGCCCAGCACACCTGATCCCAACTTTCTGCATGCTTGTCTTCTATCCTCTGTCCTTTCTGCATCTCCATTAGTCCCCAGTTAGGTCAGTAGGACGAGCTCATGAAGCTCACTAGAGTAGAATACTTGCCCAGCATGTGTGAGGCTCTGAGTTCACCAAAAACAAAAATCAGTATAACATAAATGTCATCATTTTTATTTTTGAATATAATATAAAAAATATAATGTATTGCCAATTTCAGATCTCACAGATGTATTTTATACACACACGTGGATGCATATATGTTTTAGGGTATGTGTTGACATTTCAAAAGGCATTGCAACCTTTATTGGGTACAGCAAAAAAATGGCAATCTGTTTCACTCTTTCCACATATATTTAATTAAATATTGACTTTAAAACCTGTCCCTTTTTTTTTTTTTGGCTTGTTTGCTTCTTTGTGATGGTACTGAGGTTTGAACTAAGGATCTTGAGCTTTGTAGGAGAGCCCTTCACCACTGGTGCTTTAGTAATAACATTTTTACTTCAGTTTATTTTTCAGATAGGGGCTAATGCTTTTGCCTGGGCTAGCTTCAGACAGAAATTTTCCTACCTTTACCAAAAAATGCTATTGTAGCAAAGCATTTCACATTTCCTATTTCAGATGAATCTTAGATAATTTTATTCTGGTTCATTCTAGACCTTTTTCTCACTTGACTCAGTGTTCCATAATTACTGTGGAAATAGTATCTTAAAATGAAAAGAAGAACTTCAAAATGTTTATATCTTTAGATAAACATAAAAGTCAATATTTTGAAGGATTATTAACGCATTTAAAAAAAAAAAGAGAAAATCAAATGTATTGTGATGCTATAAATTTACCCAGATACACTGAGAATGTTCTTCTTACATTCAAGGACTTTAGTTGAACATTTCTTCATGTATTTCATACACCAAAATATGCTATTTGAAGAAAGTGAAAGAAGAGTAGACAGATTATCAACTGTTTAAAATACATGACAGCATATTAAACTATGAACAAATCAATCCAATACTCACTATTTGTGTTATATTTGTTTCAGGATATGTCCATACAATTAAATTATTTAAACTACAAATATGTAAAGCACATTTTGCTTTGCGTTTTAACAATACAATGCATTGCATATCAATATTTAAGGACCAGATGATTAAATTTTAATTTCACCCACTTTTTGGTGTCCTGTTTTCAGAAAGGGGCTGAGTGAATGGAAAATGCAAGCAGTGGGAGAAAGAGCTATCACTGATGAATGATATCTCATTTTTATCTGAGAAGTTTATTTCACACTATTTCTTATGCCTTATTCAAAAGAACTATTGATTTCCTATGGGACTGAAATAAATGTACACTGCGTTCACTTTTGAATAAGAAGCAAACTATTTTTAAAAATTAGCTCAAAACATACGGCTGTGCTGTATGAAAGGGACCTGTGAGTGTGTCAGTTGTAAGATGCCCCTGCCAATCTGCACTTGGCCACTTGACGGACTCTTTAGCCATTTTTCTTGGCACCAGTTGGTTACCTCTACATTGATCACTTGATAATACATTTTTAAAAGTTCCATGAATTATTTGGTTCACATTTAACCTGTGCTCATTTCTTTTCCTTTTTAATCAATATTGCTCTTATCAGGTCAATTGCAAAGAGTGAGTGTGTGTGCTTGTGTGTGTGCTTGTGTCTGTGGATATGTGTGTTTATGTGTCTCTGTGTGTGTACATGTGTGTGTATATGTGTGTGCCTGTAAAATCTAAGTCCCTCCAAATTTCACTAATAGTCTGCAAAATGGAAAATGTTTTGAAATCATATTTTACAGAAAATTTTTCTCAAAATCATTATCAGAATGTAACCAGATTCCAAGTCATGAAAGGAAATATACCTTAAAAGTTTGATCAAATACTATATTCTGAGCATCAAACATAAGTCTCCCACTACCAAACCCAGATAGGAAAAAAGAAAAGACATAGGTCTAGATTCCTGCCTATTATAACTGAACAAAGGCAGAGAAAATTAATTCAGTTGTGTGAAAAAGCAAGTGTAATAAAGTAATTGTTGATGCATATGAATTACGCAAGTTAAACAGATATGGTTAATTACATTGAAAAGCTTTTGCAAAGACCATGCCTTAAACTAGATAAGAAATTCATCTTTCTTTAGTGAAGAGGTGTTTTCAGTCTGTACAGAAGAGTTTGCTTTTTGGGAATTATCTCTAAAAATTGTGATTAATCATTTGGTGTTCAGGAAGTTCCATCCAAGTTTATATTTATATTCATATATCCTTATGCTTGTAAATATAGCTATCTGTGCATATCTATCTACCTAGATATATGTGTGAGTTACAATGAATTATAAGCTTATTTCTTCATCCAGTCTTGTATCCATTCATGTTGCCCTAAAGCATTTCCACTAATAGTGAAATTTCCTTCTTCAACCCTTCATGTAGGGATCAGCTCCTGATTTGATTTCAACTAACCTAATGCATGTTGGATTTGAAGCAAGTTGTGCCCTTTGGTTGGCTTTTTGCATCATGATCAACATTCTAAGAATCTTTCCAGATCTTCAGTGAAGTGTTATTGAGTTTCTGCATGTCTACTCAGCCAGCATCCAGCTAAAAGACCAGATACACCCCAGCCAGCACAAGGACCCATGAGAACAAAGTGCTCATCACGTGCCATGGAAAACCATTGGTTAGCACATAGCAGCTGACCAATGAAGACACTTCAGTCCATTTACACTTGCAACACATTTCTTTATGTCTTGATGAATTACTGTACATTCTTAAAATTTAAACTAACATAATTAATACTGTATGATATTCCTTATTAATATAATTTCTTTATTAATAAATAGAGCAGTGTATAATATTTGTATATACTTGGATCAGGGAGAATCTCTAGCAAGAAAATGAAAATGTAAGTCACAGAAAGCAAGAGAAACTTTAAGCCATGAGATGAAAAAATTCAGGTAAATGCTTACAATTTTCTTAGGTTAGAGTACATTAATATATGTGTAATACACATTAAAATACACTTAAAATGAAAATCATGAAATATATGTGTAATATGTAACTACAAGTGTAAATTTAATGTACTATTAATTTAGCAATATAGTGATATTCTATTCAGGTAAGTTTCAGACAACAATGGTCTGCCTATTGAATATGATGATGATCCCACAAAACTTAATTAAAACTGGATAATTAAGCCATCATAACAATGTATTACAATACATCATTCCAGTATTTGTGATTATGCTAGTGGGAATAAGCCTACTGCCCTGGCAGTGGTATACGTACACTGTCTAATGTATAGTGCCTAATATTTGATAATAAAGATTGTTACTGGTTTATGTATTCTTAGTCTTTTGCATTATTTTAGAGTGCAATCCCTCTACTCATAAAAAGTGTTCTCTGTAAAACACCGTGTCTCATCACATCAGCAGAAGCCTCCATAGATCCTGTGTTGAGTCTCTTTGTTGCATCAAGAGACCAAGTGGAGTGACTGACTTTATCTTTGCGGATTGTGCAGAACACTCTATGATGTTCACTCAAGAATGAAACCACCTAAGTATGCCCTAACCAAAATGTATCACATCACTAAGCAATGTAGCTACAGGTAACAACAAATCAATGAAAATCAGCAAATATTTGAGCAATTCATATAAAAGAAAGAAAATACAGTAAAAAGCATGAAAGTGTGACTAGATCTCAGTAGTATATGCACATGTCTTATTTTCAAAGATGCTATTGGAATTAATAAAAAGCAAATAATATTAACAGCATTTTTAAGGCAATTTTGTGGGGAATTGGGCTATTTGGACTAAGAATTATTGCAAACCTTCTGGAAATGTGATGACACAATTAAGGAAAATGAAAGCACATCATACTACCTTTCTTCCACATAATTATTCTTACTGATATGTAAGTATGTTCATGTCATATATAAGTATATAGAAATATACATATATACATAAATTTATAGCACAGTAATGAAACATGAAGAAAGGCTAATGTTCATTGGTAGAACACGAAGTAATTTATGGTTAAAATTACATTACCTTTTGTAAGAACTTAAACAGAACAAGATCAGAAGACTCATATAATTTGATATTATTCCTCTTATATATTATTAAGTATTTTTCCCTCTACTTACCCAAATAAAATTTTATTTTTAATGTCCTTATCTATAATTATACTAATATTTTATTTTCTGATCTCATATTCATGCACATAATTATTACCTGATGTTGGGTGTTTACCATATATTCATATCTTTATTTTTTCACTGTACCATTCATCTTTTGACCCAGTGAATTCTGAGAAGAGCTTCTGGAGTTTATTCTTCATACCACTAACTTAATTTGGGGGATGATGGTTAGTTTCACATCTTACTGCTTATAACACAGATTCTATTACTATAATGACATGTTTTTTCTTTGGAATTTTATAATTTGAGTAAGCCTCCTTTTATCTTCACATGCAACATAAATATGTATTCTCTCACTTTCATCTTTTTGTTGATCAAGCACATTTTAACAACTGTAACAAATGCTAACCTGATGCTCTAATATTTACTTGACTCATGTACTATTATTAAAATCATGATTTCTCACTGCATTGCTTTTTTCAGAATTGTATGTGGGTTCAGGTCAAGGTGTTCATTTCATTATTTTTGTTTTCTATAACAGATTATTTTTAAAACATAGAGTTTATAGGTAGATTACATTGGAAGGCTGTGTAGTTTTGGTTAAGAATATACAGAATAAAAGCAATGGAATTCTTTACAGGAATTTTACAAATTTTGCTGTATTCAATCTCTGGATTTGAAAACCATACACCTAACTTTCAATGGAACACAGCTACATTTCTAATATAATACCAATATTTTGACTTAGAAGTAGGCATTCAAAATATGATTTCTTGAGATAGTATGTGGAAGTCATGTATCTACTTTTTATTTTATATGATGCTTTCCTGTAGTTAGAAAAGTGAGGTTTTCAGAGGTGTTTGTGATGTTTTTCTTTTTTTTTTCTTTTTTTTTTTTTGGAAACATCAATTGAAAAGACTTTATTTCAACATAAAAGATTTGGAGAAGTCTGGTAGTAGTTATCCCTGCTCCATGGTCTTGGCAGATATACCTGTCCATTTAAATGGAAGGCTTTAAGGTTTTACCTAAGGTAGATTCCCCAAGAGTTAATTTCAGTTGGACTGACAGTTGATAATTTAAAACATCAATGAGTCTTAATGTTTAGCATAAAAGAAAGGGCTTAGATCTAAACTAGGCAATGTGTAAGTCTTTTCTTACCCTAGAGTCCAAAAGTTTTCTGTCTCGTGGGCATGACATGGCACTATACATCACCCTATAACAGGGCACACAAAGTGTTCCCAACTGAGTCACACTGAGTCACACCGGGCTTGCCTGCACACCTGTGAGATGAAAGATGATCCATACGATGTCATTGCCCTAACGTTCAAATCTCCACCAAGTTCAGGGCCAACCAATGGCTGTGCCCCTCATCCTCTTCTACTCCACCCAGACCTACGGACACAGAGAGCTCAGCCTTGGTGAACAGGAAATACACCTGCTTCCAGGGATCACTGCACTGAGTGATCCAACAACACTGAGATTTATGGTGTGCCACACTGGAACCAGGTTTTTTCCCACCAAATTTTCATTAATGTGTCACTAAGTATAATTCAAAAAATGTAGAAAACACTCTAGATAAAAACAGAATCAGAACGAAAGCTTTAAGAACAGGATCTTCTGAACTACCAAAACAATTCTACCCACACATGGTTTCCCACTAACAGTAGAGCAAGATAATTTCACATAATACCTGTAAAATACATATTAATCCTAGTTCAACATAAAGGTACAGTTTCAGAGACTAAACTACAAACAGTAGGCATAAAATGTAAAAAAAAATTTTACTTCTTTAAAGGAAAAAATATGTAATAAATCTGATAATTTCACTTCTAAGACTTCTCCATCTTGAAAAAACAGTGGTTAAAATCATTTGAACAGCAGAGAAATGATAATGAGTCAACTTAGTCTTATTCAGATCTTAACCAAATTGTTAGATAATGATGGTCAAAGTTTATTATCTCTTCAGTTCTGACCACTGGAACTAAGTGCAAAGTGTTTTTATTATTATTATTGACCTTTGCTGTGGTTACTGCAATTATATAGTACATTGTTAGGCTCAACAAAGGAGTCCTTTTAATGGTTACAGTTAAATTACTGATGGGAATCAACCTGTTTGAATGATAGGCTTGAAACAAGATAAACAGAAGCCAGTCAAGGCCTATCACAAATAAACCTCTTTCCTGAGGAAAAAATGCTCTATAAATATTTCTTTATATTTAATATTACCAGTTTCTTCAAAAATAAATACTGACGGCACCTTTCAAAACTGACGTTTTCATACCTCCTCATTTTTGGCAGAATCAATGACTGATGCTACTTTAATTTTTTCTACAAAAAACAAACGGCCTCATTGTATGAAGCCAGATTTAAAAACTGCCGTCAAATTGTCTCTTTATCACAGTCACGCTGGAGGGAGAGGCAGCCTTGAACAGGGAAAGCTCAAGTCAGCTGTTCACAGTAGGGACACCCTACTCTTTTGAGTCAGGACAAGCAAAATGATGGAGGGAAGCATTCATAATAGATTTAACCAGTAAGCCTAGAAATTCCACAGGGTGGCAAGTCACCCATGCCTTAACAGTGCGTCGTTGGGGAAATATGGAGGTCACATTCTTTAAAATAAAGGGGGGGGATAATTTAAATTATAAAGCTGTCACGACTGTAAAACATGGACACACTGTTACACATCGGTATAACAAAGGAACCTGGGAAGTTGTCATATACTTTCACTACGTCCTGCAGCCACATTTTCCTTGTCTTCCATCGACCTCTCTACATCATAATCACCTCCAAACTTTCGCGTACAATCGTTTTTTGCTTCATCCTCAGCAGAGCCCGGCACTCTGGAGGTGGAACCTTCTTCCTGCATACTGTTTATGCCAACCACTCCTCTCACTACCCTACTGCTTCCCTTCTTAGGCATTAAACGGCCAGGGTGTCCTTTCGGATGAGTGGAGCTGTCCACGGTGTAAGGCCGGCTGCTTCCCTCTGGGCAGGCAGTGTCCCTCTGCTGAGGGCCAGACTGGCTACCAAGCACTGGGTTTTCTTCAGCTGCAGATGTTTCTCCAAAAGCCATGCTAGCAGATGTTGTATTGCCTTTGTCGTTTGTGGGTTTCTGAAGACTGAAGCTAGGTTTTGCTGTTAAATCGGTAATGTTGACTGTTGAGGGTTTTTCCCCAATACAGGAAAAGTCAGCCATTCCTAGTATGCTTGTTCTTTCCCTTTTAGAGAGACTTCCACAGCCGAAGTGAGGAGGAAGAGGCCTGGGACTCCTTTCCTTAAGGTTGTTAGGTGAAAAGTAGTCCTCATAAGAGGAGCCTCCAGCATGAGGAGCCTCCAGCATCAGGACACTCCAGAGCACCTGTGGCCATGGTTGGCAGGTGGCGCTCCAACTTGAACAGCTGCAGGTGCTGCGTGGCAGCCCTGCTGCTGCACCTCCTTCTCTTCAGTTTTTGTCGTAGAGGTAAATGTATGTCCACTGCCACTTTTTTTCTCTTTGCTAAGGAACTTTTGGGCCTTGAATGAACTAAAAGGAGGTCTTTTGTTGTAGATATGGTAGGAGACAAAATGCATTTTCCTAGCATCGCCTTAGACACACCTTCGGCTTGTGTTTGGCCTGGGGCCACTGTTTCACCTGTAATATCTCTCTCCTGATTTATTTCTTCCTTTGAAAAACTGCTCATGGGTTTCTGAGGACTGGATTGATTGAGGTCACTGGATGATACTGACAAGTGGATATTTGTCATCAACACAGGTGAGGAGGTGCATGCATCACTTCTAATTTCTTTAACAGATCCTCCCCATTTCCTTTCCTGATTTCCACATTCTGATTTTCCACACAGACCATCAAAAGATGAGTGTAAACCACCAGCAAAGGACTCATCTGAACACAAAGGATTCTGTGAAATGTTCAAAGATGCTTCACACAGAGGTATCTGGGTTCTCCTGAGATTGCTCAGTCATCTGGGAAGAGGTAGGGGAAAGATTTTCCCTCTTCTCTTTCATCTCTTGTAATCCCTTCCCCGTGGCACTGTGGTGACTGCTAATTTTATTTGTGGGGCTGTACATCAGTGAGCCACAGGATTCAAACAAGAGGACAGAGACATCGTCCTCTAGAGTTGTCTTTTGCCTTTGTAGCTCTTCAGATATCTTTTCAAATTTCTTTTGAAGTCTTCTATCATTTGCTGGTGTTTTGGAATAAAATCTTTGGGATGCATACACTTACACTTTTTTCTCACCAGGCTTGGTAAGCGCTCATTGGTACTGGCCGCGGGGAACAAGGACTCATCGATGTGTGCTCCGGCTGTCCTGCATTTCTCAACCCAGAGCACAGAAACAAGCTTGGCCCCTATATCTTCTGGGTCTTGTCCCAAGTGCTCTGATAGCCGTCCTTGAAAACCACGAGTACTTGTTTGTTGAAAGTCTTTGAGACCTTTGCCCTCATATCCACAAGTTGGTTTGTAAATGTCTTTGAGTAATTTTCTGTCCCCGTGGAAGACCACACTTCTACATAGGCCACTACATCTTTTCGGATGGCACCCCCCTCCCCCCACCCCCGCAGCTCCGGGAGCGGCCATGACGCGCGGCGGATCAGGGTGGTGGGACAGCGCGAGAGGAGCATGAAGGGGCGGGCCTTGTGATGTTTTTCTAGCATTTTATGTCAGCTGTTGGTAGCAGCACTCTGGAATGGTGTGATCTAATGTTGTCTAGTACCATTTTCTAAACACACAGAACTTCCTAATAATAATGGCCACAAACCCAGATTTTAATTAGTCTGTAGTGCAAAATATAAATCTATCATCAAATGTTTATGGTTTATCCTTTTAAAAATAGCTCATTATGCTATCAAGTTTTAGAACACATAGAACATAACCATTTACTGACAGTTTTTTGCACAGGAATCACTTCAAAACACATTTTGAGGTGTATAAAATATTTGCAGGACAGAGGTTTCTGAAATTATTTGGTTACTAAAGTTTATTTAATACTATGGTAAACATCACTTTCTTATAGTTTTATTTAGAATACGTTTCAATAATTGTGCTAAAACAATTGCATAAATTTTGATGACAGACATCCGTGTCAATTCAGGGCACCACCACATATTTATCCTGCCTTCACTCATTTATTGTTACTTCTTAGATTTAAACATATCTTGGTGGGAAAGTAAGGAGTTAGGTGCTCATGGAAGCCAACTCATGAGGAGTGAAGTGTGAAGAAGAAGCAAACCCTAACAAATTATCCAAAAACATTGTCATTCTGAAGCACTAGAAAGAGAATGTGATGCAACAAGATGACATATAAACGGGTATTTCTGACTTCACTTTAACTGTCAATTTGCCAAACAAATTCACACTCTTTTCTTCTTAACTTTTCTGTTTTCATCTCTTCTTTTCTAGGAGAAGGAAGAAGAATAGGAGAACATTCAGTGAGAGCAATACTTGACAGCACTTGGGAAACCCAAACTAATAAGCATGGTTGCAGCTTCCCTGGAGGATCAGAAGTTTCAGGTTTACACTGTACAAGTCTTTTACCTGTCTGAAAAATGGGAGCTTCCAGGTTACCTATGGTATCAAGATCAGACTCATTTTTGCATATTTTTTGTAGACCTCTAAATGAGTTGCAAAAACTGAACATAGTGACCTTAAAGGAAATTAATCCTACCAATTATTTTATTCATAAATACTGTAGAAGCAGTTGTCCAGAGTATGTAAGTCCTGTGTTACAGGGAAAGCCCATTGTGTGTGTGTGTGTGTGTGTGTGTAGTTCTAGCCATTGATCCCAAGCCTCCTACATACTAACATGTACTCTACCACTGAGCTAAATCCCCAGTCCCATTTTATCTTTAATTAATCAGCATATATTAAATTATATCCCGCATTTCCATTATTTCCAACCACTTAACATTTCCTATTCCCCACATCTTAGAGATAATGATTCTTCTCCCTCAGTTCAGTAGCCCCACTGATTTGGCTGACATGGACATGCCACCTCCCCTAATTACTGGCAGATTCAACTTTTCAGAAAAGAAATTTCTTTCATCTTTTATTCACTGACATGTATATTTTCCTCTTTAATTTTTGTACTCAGTTAAAACTTCTATTACAGAAAAAGTTCTTTAGTTAAGAGTAAATAGCTATGCTTTACCACCAAAAAACACTACAAACCCAGCAATTACTTGAAGACACTCGATTCTTTAGAGTTCTCTTTCCAGATGATTAAAATTATTATAAGCATGTTAAGATAAATTTGGATTCTTCTATTACTTGAGGAGGGATGAGGGATTCCCAAAGCTTCTGAGTTTCCACACAAATCACAAGATCTTGAGAGATCTCAAAGCATTTCAAGTTGTCTCACAACAAAGAGTCTTATAAGTTGATAGAAGTTTTAACAAGGATTTATTTTGGTATAGCAGGATAAAAGTTGGGAAGAGTAGGGGGGAAAGAGAGAAACATTTCCTGTTCCCCATACAGGAAATGAGAGTAAAAACTCAAAAGGGTGGTTCTTACCTGTAATCTATTTTCTGACCTGAGGGCAAATATGTGGTCAGGTGTAGCAGTTTCTAATCATTAAGACAAATGGATCTAGTGGCTAAGATGGATGCTAAAATATGGAGATGTTATCTAGGTCCACTCAAAACACAGGGACAATAGGTGACTTTTAGTATTTCTCTCTATCAGATATGCATTTCATTCTTCCTATCCCTTTACTGATTCAAGGACCCTTGCAAGTTTTAAACATCTCAAAAAAAAGACAGATTCAGACAGACTCTTTATATCTCCCTATTTTTGTAACTTAACATCTGAAAGGAAGCAGGCGGGGACTAGCTGCTAAGGTTATTTAGTTTTTACCAGCTCTTCCAATGTCTCAGTCTGGCCCTTTTAATATTTATTAAAATAGTGTAATTTCCTATGTCTTCTCCCCCATGTATCTATCCTGCCTCACTTACTCCATTTTTCATTTACTTGGATATTAATCCACCTAATGACAAAAAGAAAGTATTGAATATTTTTATAACCCTCAAAGATTTCTTATCTTAAAAGGGAATAGTATCAGAAACAGAGATGTAGCATAATATAATATATTTCTGTTAGATATATGCTCAAAGATGCATGTAAGCAAAGCATCTAAACATTTATTTATTTATTTATTATTCCAAAGAACGTTTACTAATATATTTTCAAGCTCTCATTTTGAAATAATTTTATATTTGTACAAATACTCTAAGAAATACATGGAGTTCCTGTATAGCTGTTCTCTAGATTTCCAGTGTTGATACTTTACATAACCACAATACTGTTATAATCAGTACAGTACCACTTAGTAAAGGTGATTTGTTGGATTTTATGTAATGAACATCCTTTTATTGTCACAGAATCCAACTATTCATCTTCTAGTTACCATGTCTCCTTTAACCTGTGGCAGTTCCTAGTTCTTTCCTTGTCTTTTTTTTAGGTCTACCGTTTGAAATCAGTCTCACACTTGCTCGGAAGGCACTCTTACTGCTTGAGTCACTCTGCCAGCCCATTTTGTGTGTCAGATCTTTAGAGATAGGGTCTCACCAACTATTTCCGCAAGGCTGGTTTTGAACTCTGATCTGTCTTATCTCTGCCTCCTCAGTAGCTAGGATTACAGGTGTGAGCCACCTTCACTCAATTCTTTTGTCTTTTATAAGATTGACACTTTCAAAGAAATTTTATCAGTTATTTTGAATAATATCCCTCAAACTTGGTTTATCAGATGTGTTCCCATGATTATATCAGAGCTGTGTACCTCTGTGTGCTCATATTGGGGGAACATCATACTGCTATGTCTACTGTTCTTGACCTTCTTTACTTAGGTAAGGTGGTAAATACTGGGTATTCCCTACTGTGAAGTGTAAGTAATACCTACCAATAGAGAAATACATAACCTAAGGAAGATAATTTGAGAATATAGAACTATTACATCTCAGCTCAAATTGGTTTTATAATCATTGGTAAAAATTGTGTCTGCTAAAATGAAAATTCTAATATTTTATTGATACTTTTGCACTGTCATCATGCCTTATGAATTTATTAATTGGAATGCTTCTATGAATGAAAACTGTTCCTTTTCCCCACATTTTCATCCTTGTTCAATTACTTGTATCTTTACTTGTTCTTTTGAATTTATTTATTCTATGGGTTATGGAATAAAATAGTCATTATTTACTTAGCTCCTCATAGTCATTATTTACTTAGTTCCTGGTTTTTCTATTGTAAGCTCTTCTACTTTGTTTGCTGTGGCTTATTTTTATTTCCTGTTTTTTTGTTTCTTTTGTTTTTTGACAAAATTATATCATTTTGGGAGAAGTTCCTTGTGTTTCAGTATCACAAGATTTTCTAAGCTCTTGTAATATCCCTACTCCAGTCTTGGAACCAACTATTACAATAAGTCAAAGTTACTTTTATTGAAGAATATTCTTGTTGCTATTGGATGTCACTCACTTCTTTATGAACTTTCAGTCGACAGTTTCAAAATATGTGACAATATGTCTACTCACCTGTGCCTATCCACATACACACACACACACACACTCTCTCTCTTTCTCTCTCTCTCTCTCACACACACACACACCACACCACACCTCACCACACATTTCTGACTCAAATCCAGAATGCCACATTTCATTCTTGCATTCTCCTGTTCTTTATTTCTGATTTCTTTCTCTACTAATGAAATGCCTGGCTCCATTATCTGCAATGAATTTGCTAAATTGTTCAGTCCTAGTAGACACATGAAATGATATCAGAGCATACCCCTGTGAGAAACCAACTTACAAATTAGAGTTCAATATTTGCTTATGGTCTTTAAAGTACAAATTAACAAAGGTTAGGAAAGTGAGTCCATTTTCTCCCTATCACTTTCTTTGAAGTAACTTTTTTCAAAAAAATTAATTCATTTTTATTTAGCTGGGTTGAGATTTACAGTTTATTATTGATTTACTGTTGATTACTATTTGAATTCCATTTCCTCCTCCATGTATCTTTATTGATTGTTTAAATTCACATAAAGTACAATTCAAAGTTTGAGATGTAAATTTTAACAAGTCCAAAGAAGGTTTCATCTATCTTTCTACTCCTTTCTACTTGTTTTCCCTTATAGAACACCTCCACCTCCCTAAATATTCTGTATATTCGCTTACTCTACCCTTCTGTCATCAATTCCCTTCTACCCACGCTCTACCTCTGGAAGCTACTTATCTGTTTTATACCCCTGCAGTTCTACCTTTTTGAAAAGCCACATAAGTAGAATCATGAAAGATTATCTTTTTGGGTCTGGATTTTTCTGGCATTTTTTTTTTTTGCAGAGTTCTAGGGATGAAATCCAGGGCCTTGTTTATGCTAGGCTAGCACTCTACCCATTAACCATACCCTCAGCCATTGGTCTGACTGTTTCACCAAGCAAAATGCATGTAATATTCAGCTGTACTATTCTGTGAGTACAGAGATAATTTGTTTTTAGTTTTGAGTAGTATATCATTGAACAGATTCATTTTAATGTTTCTATCCATACATCTGTCGAAAGATATTTGGGTTGTTTCTGGTGTTTGGTGATTATAGACTTCTATAAATATTTGCTTACCAGCTTTTGTATAAATATATGTTTTCATTTCACTTGAGTAAAATTTCTTGGTTTTATTACAAGCATATGTTGAATTTTATAAGAAAATCTCAAACTGTCTATTTCAGTGACTGTGAAATTTGGCATTCATTCCATAAATTTACATGAGTGCTAATAGTGAACATTCTATACAGCACTCAGTGCTGTGATTTTTCGAATCTAGTCCAGTAAATATTCACAGGTGCCCTGAATTATCCTCCTAATTATTGACACTATTGAGCATCTTTTGGCATTCTTATTTGTCGTCTTTTATTTGCTTCAGTGAAGTTTTAAGTTTATATATTTTCCCATCCTTAAAACTGTGTTGTTTGTATTTATGTTGTTGATTTATAGAGCTCTTTATCTACCCTAGATACAAACCCTTTGTCACAGTGTGATTTGCAAAAATTTTCTCATAATGTGCAGTTTTAAAAAATTCTCTTAGCTGTTTCCATAGCTTGTCTATCGTGAGTAGTGTTATAATATACACGGGTGTTCAAGTGTCTCTATCGTGTCCTGGCTTCCATTCCTTCTGATATCTGCCCAGGACTTTGTTATCCCTGGATTGTATGATAGTTCTCTTAGATTTGGGGGGAACCACCATACTGCTTTCCATAGCGGTTTTACTAATTTACATTCTTACCCACAGTTTATAAGGGTTCATTCCCCAAACCCCATCCTTGTCAACATTTGTTGTTTGTGGTCTTGATGACAGCCATTCTGACTGGAGTGAACTGAAATCTTAATGAGTTTTGATTTGCATTTCCTGTACGGCCAGGGATGTTGAGCATTTCTTCATGCATTTTTTGGCCATTTTTACTTCAAAATTGTCTTTTAAAGTTGTCTGTTCAGTTCATTTGCTCATTTACAGGAGCACAGAACAAGTCTTGATAGGGGTGGTTATGAGTGGGAGGAGTGAAGGTGAATGGAAAGGGTAAAGGGGGACAAATGTGAGTCCATGTAGTTTATATACTTCTATGGGAATAGAACAACAGAACATGTTGAAGTCACTTCATGTAAAGGGGAGGGGATGAGGGAGAATGATGTGGGGTGAACCTAACTAATTTACATTGTAAGTATACATAGTAATGTCACAATGAATCCACCCTGTAAAATTAATATATACTAATAAAATGGTTTTTAAATTCTCTTAGCATTGCCTTTATAATGAAAATATTTTATAAAGTCCAATTCGTCATTATTTTCTTTCACAGATTATGTTTTAGACATTGCAAATAATTGTGTAATGTGAGGTTGTAAAAATTTCTCCAATTTTCCTCTAGAAATTTTATAACTTTACCTATACTTTTAGATCTATAATGCATTTTGAATTAATTTTATATAAGGTACGAAGTATGGATGGAGATTTTCTGATTGCCTAAAACATAGCATCTAATTTTTATAGCACTACTTGTTGAAAGCACTTTCTATTATTATTCACTGAATTATTTTTGTTTTTTCAAAAAATTAGTTGACTTTTTGTTCATTCATATGTTCTGAGCTTGCTTTCTGACCCCACTGATACTTAGCTATGCTTTGGCCAACATCATACTGTCCTGATATTACTTGTTTCATAGTAAGTCAAAAGTGAATAGTGTAGCTATATTAGTTCATTGCTTTTCCATATAAATTTTAGATTCAATTTGTGACATCTACAAAATAGCCTGCTAGGATTTGGATTAGATTTACATCAAGTATGTGAATAAAGAATGGAAAAAATACTCAGTAATCGACCAGACAGAAAACATTTAAAGCTTTCTGCCACATATATTCCCATTATATAGTTTGGTTTTCATTTTTTATAAAGCTGTAAGAATGTAAAATAATAATTCGTAGTTTGTAGGCCATATAAAAATAGGCCACAAACTATATTTGGCCCATTGATCACACATACACTCTGTGGATTGCTGTTCTACACTGTATAGTAATGTGGAGAGAATTGACATCCTTTTATGTGTATATGCATATAAAATGCATATAATTTTAATGGTTCTTAAAATGCCTACTTATTTTAGAGTCTGATGTAATGTTTTGATAACATGTATACATTATGCAATGTTCAAATAGGGATAACCATATCTATCTCTTTAACCATTTATCATTTCTTTGTGGTAAAAACTTTCAGCACCCTTTAGTTTAGCTTTTCAACAAAATCAGGTCTTTTAATCCATGAAGAGGGTGTATTTCTACTTTTATTTAGATGGGAGGTATCAGTACTTTATTGGTTCAGACATATAAGTCCTCCAAATGTTTTCTTATAAGTTTACCTTAGTATTTCATTTGTTTAATGATTTTGTAAACTTTTCTGCCTTTAAATTTCAAATTTAAATTTTATGTGAATACAGTACGTAGAAATATAATTGATGTCTGTATAAAAACATGTCTGTAAACCTTGTTGTGTCCTTGAGTTCTGGGATATTTTTAATATGATTTTCATATTTGATCATATCATGATTGAATAGAGATAGTACATCTCTACATTTGCAATCTGTACCTCGTTTATTTTTTTTCTTGTCTCACTGCACTATCTAGTACATCCATTATGAAGTTCCTTGTTGTCAGTCTTATAGAATACATTCAGTATCCAAGCATTCAGTCTGATTTTAGCTACTGTTACTTGTGGGGCATCACATTTTTCATATTAAAGTAGTTTCTCTATGCCTCAGTTGCTGATAAGTTTTACCAGAAATTGGTTTTAATTGTTTCATTTGTATTTTCTATACCTATAGAAGTAAGCACAGGGCTTTTCTTGAATCTGCTAATGCAGGAAATTGCATTTACTGATTTTAGAAATGAGCCTTGGATTTCTGCAATAATCCCCACTTGGTTGTAATGTAGTTAGTGTATTTTCCTTTTAATATATTGGTATATTTAACATTGAACCTATGTTTTTAAAAGTATTGTTCTGTAGGTTTAGTATCAGGATAATGCTATATTAAAACATTTTGTTGGGAAGTATTACTTTTTCCTCATTATCTGATATGCATATACCTGTACATATCTATATCATGAATGTTTTGTCTATATTATTGAGAAGGTATCTGAAAAAACACTATCTTGTAACATACCTAAGATCATCTCCTCACAAATTACCTCTGTAAATTGAAGAATGAGTAGTGCTTTCCAAATAGGCAAAATGTCTCAGTGGTAATTTATTTATTAAGGAAATGTGATGTGAAACTCTAACATCTGCCAGGAGATCTGCAACAATAATGTCCTGAATATAAGTTATACATTTTCCCATAGGAGCCTCATGAAAGAGTTCTTCATGTTCCTCCATAGCTTTTGCTTTTCTGAAAATATTTCTATATGACTCCATGTTGATATTTTCCTTCATTTTTTTGTCTCAACATTGTTTGAGATCAGTGTCACACTAATCTACAGTATTGGTCATATTCCATTGTGTTTTCATTCTTTCATAAAATTTTCACTTTTATAGGGGAAAGAGCACTGTGATAATGTCCTCAACTGAAGTTTTTTAAACATCTTGTCTTTTGAACCTCAGAATATGCAATAAAATCATCTCTCTGTACTATTTCAAATATGCTCTCTAGAATGCAAAGAATATATCTATTTAGAGGACTTCGAATGACAAAGATGCTGCAGTGAGAAATTCTGACTATACAAGTGTGGAATGTACTGATACAGGTAAGAGAAGTAGCATTTTTTTCTATTGTAGTTAATAAAAGAGGTATGACAAAAAGTATAAGAAATTTCAGTAACCGTAGGTAAATGAGAGAATTTATGTCGAGTCAAATTGTCAAAATCTAACATTGCTCTGAGCTAGGCGAGTTATTTTTATAAAATGCAAAATAAAAGGTGATTACATGGCAACTTCTTATAATACAGTTTAAAATAGAATTATAGGTAGACTAAACTTAAGTGATGTTTATATCTTTCATTGATTTTTTTTATTTTGGGGACATCATTGTATTTTTATGGTAACAAAACAGAAACAGGCCTTAAGGCTTAAAATTACTTCTACTTTCTTCAAAGAGGGAATATTTAACAAAATATAGTAGTTGCTGTCATTTTAATGGGAAACCCCACAATGACCATCTGCCTAATGAAAACTTTATTTTAAATGTGTGACCATAACATCTATACTATGACTCTTTAATTGTATTTTCTTCCATTTTTTCCTCGATGAAATACTTGGTATAACTCAGCATTTTCTTGTTAAGTGGACTATATCTTACTATACTTTAAAGTCTCATACCTTTTGTGCTTACCAACTAAACACCTAATTATATTAGCAGAAAATATCTAGATATTATCCCTTGTCTCTTAAGAATTGCCTTTTAAGTGTCTAAATACCAAAATAAAACAAAATGTGATGTGGAAAAAAATTTAACCCTCTCTTCTATTCTACAGAGAAAATAAATTTCAAAAATGTGACTTCCCAAACATCTGCTGCACAAACAGGCTGGCCAGCATTCTTATAAGTCCTTCAGCCACCAAAAGTGTCCTATGCATGGGAGTAACAGCTGACTCCCAAACTGGAGTGGATCAAAAAGGAGGGCAGAGTATAGCAGGTTCAGGAAAGACAACAACCTGGGAGAGGAAAAGGTGCCAAGTTTTCTTACAATTGCCTATGTATATTCATTTGCTTTGTACCTGCCATACTACTTGTTCCATTTCAAAGTGGGAATTTCATGTCATGTCAAGGCTTGATGTTTACCTACAGAAGCGCCACTGTAGAAAGCTAGAATATTTTGTTTTTTTATGTTAAAGTAAACGTTTAATTATGAGATAATTTAAACATTCAGAAAAGGTAATGAATAATGTGAGAAACATATAGTCATTCTTTAATAAGTGCTGTAACTGCAACAGTAGATGCATGCACTCATGTGCAGGCATATATACAGGTATGTATAGCGAGATATACATATGTATAATATGATTTATATGACATTAATATATTGCTATATCCTGTGATAGCAAATATTATTTATGTGTTTTTAAAATAAATTGTAATATTACACAAAACAATGTTCTTCCATATAGCTTAGTAGTTTATTCTTTGCCTATTGGATTTTGTTGATGTCTGTATTCTCACTGCCAAAATGTATATGGATCTTTTTGTTTCTTTCTTTCTAGATTTTCATATATCTGTTTCTCTGTATCATTCTGTCATTACCAAAGAGCTTTAATGAGTTATTAAAAATAAACCTTAACTTTTATTTTTATTTATCAAAATTGTCTCCTCCTGACCATATATTTCATACAAACTTTTGAACCATCTTGCCTGATTGCACTGATACTTTAGAGAGAAAATATTTGTGATTTGTGGATTACAGATATAATCTTTATAAAAAAATGTTAATGTGCCACAATTTTCAAAAAACCTAAACAATTTTGTAAAATTTACCCTAAAACATTTAGGGTTTGTTTCTATTCCAGATTGTGGGGCATTTCTTAGTTAAATTCTACATTGGTTGTGTCTGGTATGCACATTTTCCAATAGTTTTATATATTGATCTTTTCAATGAATGTATTGTTAACTTTTAAATTTTGTATTTCTTTGGCATTTCATGTAGCAATGGATCAACATCATCTGAAGTAGATGATAATTTTGTATTCATTTCTATTATTCATTTTATTTCTGTTTCATGTCTTACTCAATTGGCTTGAATTATCAATTCAATACAGAAAATGGTAGTGATAATTGACACTGACTTTGCTTGGGATATTTTAGTATTTCTCCATTTTCTAATATATGTACTATAAAATTTGGGGATGATTTTGTAAGATTTTACCTATTCATTCCAAATTCTGGAAAAAAATGACACCATGTAGATGGAGATTTTTTTCTATGTTCATTCCATGCTTAGCTTTTTATTCTTTCAGTTATGGATTATAATCCATATGTGGATGATCTCTGGGATAGCTAACAATATCCCATCTGCTGGTGTTTATATTCATTGCACAATCCCTTCTCCCTTGAGTACATGTGGCATCTGCAGCTTGCTTCTTACCAACCGAGTATCATGCACTATTAACAAATGAACTTATCCTTTTACATTTATTGTGAGTAGTCCTACACTCACAATAGGACTACTGTAGATAACCTATATTCATAGACTACTGCATAAGCAAAGTATATTTTATATATATTTCCTGAAGTGATTAACAATCCCATTATAATTCATGGTACCCCGCCAATTTTAAAGGGGGATTTATTCTATTTAGTACCTAAATAAAATATAGCATTCTAATTTACTTATAGTAATTTCAGAGATTTATGTCACTAAAATAGTGAAGGAATTATTATTTCTTGGTATTAAAGGAGACAGTCAAACTGGTATTCAGGATACTATGTTATAGACATGAAAACCTGAATAACACTAGTGTGAAATGGGAACTGTTAGGGGTGGGAACCACTGGGAGAGTGGAAGGCAAAAGAGAGGTGAGTGGGGGTGAATATGATTGAAATACTTTACACAAATGAAGATAGAATGATGAATAATGTATTTGTAGTAATCGTTCATTAAATAAAGAAATTTAATGAGTTAAAACTATTTAGAAAAGGGGGCAAAGAGGATAAGAAGGAGTGATAGAGGGAGTGAATTTGATCAAAGTACATTATACACATGTATGGGAATATAATAATGAAACCCCTTTGTATAATTAATACATGCTTAAAAAGACATTGTAAAAGCATCATCTTAAGACAAGATAGATTTTTTTCTGTTTTTTAAAGTATGCATATATGGGTACATTATTTATTCAGCAAATATTTTAAACCTACTACATGACAGATATTGTCATATTATAATTATTGGATGAAATTTGTAATCAGAAGTAAAGTTTTCCAGCTACAATAAAGGAAATTGTACTACTCCCTGTGTAGTATTATCTGAAACCTGGTGAAAACAACACTTTGAAGGTACTGGTGATTGTCTTATTCAATTTGGGTTATTATAGCACAGGACCCAATAGACTGTGTGGCTTATGCACAAATTTATCTCTGCTGGTGGGACTGTAAATTAGTACAATCACTGTGGAAAACAGTATGGAGGCTCCACAAAAAAACCTAAAAATAGAACTGCCATATGACCCAGCAATACCACTTTGAGGGACATACCCAGAGGAATATAAGCCAGGTAATAATAAAGGCACCTATACACCTATGTTTATTGCAGCATTATTCACAATAGCTAAGCTACGGAAACAGCCAAGATGTTCCACTAGTGATGAATGGATTAAGAAAATGTGGCTTTAATATCAAATGGAATTTTATTCAGTTGTAAAGAAGACTGAATTTTTTAAATTTTTAGGTAAATGCATGGAACTGGAGAACATCATCGTAAGGGAAGTCAGCCAGGCTCAGAAAATGAAAGGCCACATGTGGAATAAAATACAAATACAAGCAATATTTTGAAAACAGTTCATGCTAAGTGGAGATCAAAATCGAGAGAAGGAGTGGAAAAGAAGGAAGTTAAGAAGGTGAATATGGCTGATGTACTTCCTATACAACAATGAATATAGAATTTTTAAACCTGTTAAAACCACCATGAAAAGAGGACTAAGGTAGAAAGGAGAAAAATAGAGGGCATGAATCAATTTGAGTTATAATACATATATAAATGTCACAATGAAACAGCCTGTATAGCTATTTTATTGTTTTCACAAAAACAGACAAAAGGAATGCAAAACAGATCTTGACTGAGGGGGGAGGGTTGGTACCAGTGGGAGTGGAGAGGATATAAGGAAAGGGTGTAAGAATGTGAGTATGGTGGAAATATTCTGTACACATGTATGAAAATGGAAAAATGAGATCTGTTGATAAAGTAGAATGATGCAGGGGATGAATTCAGCTATGATATAATATAAGAACTTTTGAAGATGTACCCCTGGTCAACAATAATACAATTAATTTACAAATTGAAAAATAAAAGAAAAAGTCCAGTCAAGATTAACATATGTTTGAAAATGAGGCTGTACATTTCCACATAACTATGGGTCAAAGCAAAATTCCCTAAAGATGTTAGAAGAAAACAATTCATTTTTAATAGAAATGGAATATCAATATTTATGTTATAAAAATAAAACCATAAAATGCACATGTAAGAGTATAATGCAAGCTTTAAAATCATCTGATTAGCAAGATTAAAATACTAGAAAAATACTGCAGAAAAAGAAAGAGTACATAAAATATCACAAAATATTAAAACAAAAAAGGTGGACATTAAGAAAATCTTCACTCTTTCATCCCCCTCCCCCGATTCCTGGAACAGTTTCAAAATGTATCATATTTTGCATTTACTAGTATGTGTATACATTATTTGCACCATAGTAGAAGAGGTGAATTCAAGTATAATATATTTGATACATTGTAAGAACTTTTATAAATAATCCAATATATCCCCACCCAGCACAACAATAATAAAAAAAAGAAAATCTTCAATGAAGTAAAATGTTGAGTTTCTGAATAACAGATACATATCCCACACAAGCAAACATATCAATTAAAAACTCAAAAGTTAAAGGGCAATATTAGGAATTAAAAAGAAACTAGTAGAGGTTTAAAAAGTAAAAGAAGATGATCCAATGTATCTTTTGGAAATGTATCTAGCAGTTTATGTATGGGCAGGAAAAGGAAGGAAGTATACTAGGCAAAGAAACTTAATCACAGTGTGGTTCCAATGATGGACTCATCTAACTCCACAGGCATGCCTTTTCAGAACTACCCGTGATTCTGGATAGAGGATGATGCAACCTGCTAACAGACTGGCCCCTAGCTATCTTGAGGCAAAACTTTCAGTAGTTATTGGGCTAAGTTCAAAAATGCTGACAAAAAAAGACTCAAGCAGCAACCTACTTTACATTGTAGATAAAAGTAATTCAAGAACATTTCATAAAGACAAATGCTTTTATTCATTTATTCACATGTGCATACAATGTTCGGGCCATTTATCCCCCTTGCCCCCCACCCCTCCCTCTTCCCCCCAACCCCCCCTTGCTTCCAGGCAGAACCTGTTCTGCACTTTTCTCCAATTTTATTGGAGCATTTTTGCTAGCTATACCGAGAGATTCCTAGCATTGTTTCCATGCACAAGTGTTTTACAACCCAAACTGATTCATCTCTGACTGACCTCTTCACTACTTCCTGGTCACCTTCCCAAAATGACCTAAGTCATTTTAAGGTTACTGTATTAGCTCCTTTGCAGTGCAGACATCAAAAACTTTCAAGTTTTGGGTTTCCTACCTATTCCCATTCCTCCCGTATGTGCTCTCCCCTTAGTGTATGACCCAAGTCCAAAAACATTGCTGCCTTTGCCTTACATATAAAGTCCACATATGAGGAAGAACATAGGATTTTTGGTCTTCTGACCCTGGCTAACATCGTTCAGGATGATGTTCTCCAGTTCCATCCATTTACTAGCAAATGATAAGATTTCATTCTTCTTCATGGCTGAGTAAAACTGCATTCCCACATTTCTTAATCCATTCATCAGTAGTGGGGCATCTTGGCTGTTTCCATAACTTGGCTATTGTGAATGGCGCTACAATAAACATGGGTGTGCAGGTGCCTCTGGAGTAACCTGAGTTGCTTTCCTTTGGGTATATCCACAGGAGTGGGATTGCTGGAACATAGGGCAGATCTATGTTTAGATTTTGTAGAAGCCTCCATATTGTTTTCCAGAGTGGTTGCACTAGCTTGCATTCCCACCAGCAGTGTATGAGGGTTCCTTTTTATCCACATCCTCACAAACACCTGTTGGTGGTGTTTTTGATGACAGCTATTCTAACAGGATTGAGGTGGAATCGTAGTACGGTTTTGATTTGCATTTCCTTTATGGCCAGAGATGGTGAGCATTTTTTCATGTGATTTTTGGCCATTTGAATTTCTTCTTTTGAGTAAGTTCTGTTTAGTTCACTTGCCCGTTTCTTTATTGGATCATTGATATTGGGGGAGTTTAGTTTTTTGAGTTCCCTGTATATTCTGGTTATTAGTCCTTTGATGTATAGCTGGCAAATATTTTCTCCCACTCTGTGGGTGGTCTCTTCAGTTTACAGACCATTTCTTTTGTTGTGCAGAAGCTTTTTAATTTTATATAGTCCCATTTGTCTATCCTTTCTCTTAGTTGCTGAGCTGCTGGGGTTCTATTAATGAAGTTCTTGCCTATATCTATTGCATCCAGAGTATTCCCAGCTCTTTCCTGTACTAATTCAGAATTTTGGGTCTGATATTAAGGTCCTTAATCTATTGTGAGTTGATATTAATACAGGGTGATAAACATGAACCTAGTTTCAGTTTTTTGCAGTCAGATAGCCACTTTTCCCAGCAACATTTGGTTAAAGAGGTTGTCTTTTCTCCAGCATATGTTTTTGGTTCCTTTGTCAAAAATAAGGTGGACATAGCTGTGTAGATTCATATCCGGGTCTTCTATTCTGTTCCACTGGTCTTCATGTCTGTTTTTGTGCGAGTACCATGCTGTTTTTATTACTATTGCTTTGTAATATAGTTTGAAGACAGGTATTGTGATACCTCCAGCACTGCTCTTTTTGCTGAGTATTGCCTTGGCTTTTCATGGTCTCTTCTGTTTCCAAATGAACTTAAGGGTAGATTTTTCAATCTTTGTGATGAATTTCATTGGGATTTTTATGGGAATTGCATTAAACATGTAGATTACTTTTGGTAGTATAGCTATTTTACTATGTGGATTCTACCAATCCATGAGCATGGGAGATCTTTCCACCTTCTGTAGTCTTCCTCAATCTCTTTCTTAAGGGGTTTGTAGTTCTCCTTATAGAGGTCATTCATATCCTTTGTTAAGTTTACTCCTAGGTATTTGATTTTTTTTGAGGTTATTGTAAATGGAATTGTTTCTGCATTTTTTCTCAGTTGTTCATTATTGGTGTATAGAAAATCTGATGATTTCTGTAAGTTGATTTTGTATCCTGCCACCTTGCTATACCTGTTTATGGTGCCTAGGAGTTTTTGGGTACAGTGTTTTGGGTCTTTAAGGCATAGGAGCATATCATCTGCAAATTGGGATATTTTGACAATTTCTTTACCTACTCATATTCCTTTTATTCCTTCTTCTTGCTTAATTGCTCTAGCTAGTAATTCCAGTACTATGTTGAATAGGAGTGGGGATAGTGGGCACCCTTGTCTCATTCCTGATTTTAGGGGAAATTGTTTCAGTTTTTCACCATTAAGTATGATGTTGACTATAGGTTTGTCATATGTGGTCTTTACAATGTTAGGTACATTCCTTCTGTTCCTAGTTTTCTTAGAGCTTTTATCATGAAGTGGTGTTGAATCTCATCAAAGGCTCTTTCTGCATATATTGATTGTCTTTGCTTCTATTAATGTGCTGTGTTACATATATAGATTTGTGTATGTTGAACCACCCTTGCATCCCTGGGATGAAGCCAACTTGACCATGGTGAAGGATCTTTCTGATGTGTTGCTGGATTCAGTTTGCCATTATTTTATTTGAGGATTTTTGCATCGATGTTCATTAAGGAGATTGGCCTACATTCTTCTTTTTAGAGGTATCTTTATCTGATTTGGGGATGAGGGTAATACTGGTTTCATAAAATTAGTTAGGCAGTGTTCCTTCCCTTTCTGTTTCTTGGAAAAGTTTAAGTAGAGTTGGTGTTAGTTCTTCTTTAAAGGTCTGATAGATTTCAGCTGAGAATCCATCAGGTTCTGGACTTTTCTGTTTTGGGAGACTATTGTTACCTCAATTTCATTGTGTGATATAGATCTATTCAGGTGATTAATATCCTCTTGGTTCAATTTTGGATAGTCATAAGTATCTAGAAATCTGTCCATTCCTTAGGATTTTCAAATTTATTAGAATATACATTCTCAAAGTAGTCTCTGATGATTCCCTAGATTTCCATGGTGTTTGTTGTTATCTCCCCTTTTGCATTTCTGATTTTACTGATTTGGGTTTTTTCTATCCTTATATTTGTCAGGTTTGCCAGGGGTGTGTCATTCCTATTTATTTTTTCAAAAAACCAGCTTTTTTTTTTTTCATTGATTCTTTGTATGGTTTTTGTTTGTTTGTTTGTTTCTATTTCATTAATTTCAGCCCTTATTTTTATTATTTCTCTCATTCTACTTTTTTGGGGTTTTGCTTGTTTTTGTTTTCCTAGGAGTTTGAGATGTAGCATTAGGTCATGGATTTGAGATCTTTCTGTCCTTTAAATATGTGCACACATGGGTATAAGCTTTCCTCTTAGGATTTCCTTTGCTGTGTCCCATTGGTCCTGGTAGGTCATGTTTTCATTTTCACTAACTTCCAGGAACCTTTTAATTTCCTCCTTTATTTCATCAATGACCCACTGATCATTGAGCAATGTGTTGTTCAGCTTCGAATTGTTTGCATCTTTTCTTCTGTTGTTTTTGTTATTGAGTTCTAGTTTTAATGCATTGTGATCAGGTAGAATGCATGGGATTGTTCCTATTTTCTTTTATTATCCAAGGCTTGCTTTGTGCCCAAAGACGTGATCAATTTTGAAGAAAGCTCCATGGGCTGCTGAGAAGAATGTATATTGTATGGAAGTTGGATGAAATATTCTGTAGACATCAGCTAGGTCCATTTGATCTATGGTATGATTTAGTTCTGCAATTTCTTTATTGATTTTTTTGTTGGATGATCTATCTGTTGGTGATAGGGGGGTATTAAACTCTCCCACTACCACTGTGTTGGAGTCTATACATGCTTTTAGGTCCTTCAGAGTATGTTTGATGAAACTGGGTACACTGACATTGGGTGCATATAGGTTGATAATTGTTATTTCCTTTTGGTGTATTTCCCTTTTTATTAGTATGGAGTATCCTTCTTTATCTCATTTGATCAATGTAAATTTGAAGTCTACTTTGTCCAAGATAAATATTGCTACTCCTGCTTGTTTTGGGGGACCATTGGCTTGGTAAATCTTCTTCCAGCCTTTCACTCTAAGCCAGTGCTTGTTTCTGTCAATGAGACGGGTCTCCTGTAAAGAACAGATTGTTGGATCTTCCTTTTTAACCCAGTTTGCCAAATGGTATCTTTTGATGGGGATGTTAAGTCAGTGTTAATACTGATAGGTATGTGGTGAGTCCTGTCATTCAGTTGTTTTTGTTGTTTTAGGGTTTGATTGTGTTCAACTGAATCAATGTTACTCTCTAATTTCTTGCCTTTTCTTCTCCTGTAGTTTGGTACTGCCTGTCCTCTCATGGTTTTGTTTGATTTCATTTTTTGTGTGCAGAATTCCTTGGAGAATTTTTTGTAGTGGTGGCTTGGTGGTCATATATTGTTGTAATTTCTGCTTATCATGGAAGACTTTTATTGCTCCATCTATTTTGAAAGATAGTTTTGCTTGGTAGAGTATCCTAGAGTTGAAGTTATTTTCATTCAGTGCCCAGAGTACCTCACTCCATGCCCTTCTTGCTTTTAAGGTTTCCATTGAGAAATCTGCTGTGATTTTGATGGGTTTACTTTTGTATGTTATTTGTTTTTTCTGTATTACAGCCTTCAATATTCTTTCTCTAGTCTCTGTGCTTGTTGTTTTAATAATAATGTGTTGTGGGGTAGTTCTATTTTGGTCAAATCTGTTTGGTGTCCTGGAGGCTTCCTGTACCTGAATGGGCATAGCTTTCTCTAGATTTGGGAAATTTTCTGTTATTATTTTGTTGAGTATATTATGAATTCCTTTTGCTTGCACCTCTTCTCTTTCTTCAATGCCCTTGATTCTCAGGTTTGTTCTTTTGATGGAGTTGGTGAGTTCTTGCATATTCCTTTAATAGCTCTTTAGTTTTCTCTTTCATTTCCATTTTGTCTTTAAGTTCTGAGATTCTATCTTCTGCTTCTTCTAGTCTTCTGGAGTGGCCTTCCATTGTGTTTTGTTTTCCTGTTTCATTCTTTTGTCTGAGGTTTTCCATATCATAGGTCACTTCCTCTTTCATATTGTCAATTTTTTATGTTAATTCATTTTTCTCTCTCTATTTATAGGTTCTCTGTTTCACTTTGGTGTTTATTTAGAGCTCCTATGAATTCACTTATTTGTTTTTGTGTCTTCTCATATCCTTTAATTTTGGTGTCTTGAAATTTCTTGAGTTTTTCTTGTACATTTTGGCTAACTATGTCTAGTAACATCTCCATGAAATTCTCAGTGATTACTTGCAAGATTTCTTCTTTGAGGTTGTTCTTGTGGACATCGTTGGGCTCCTTGGAGTCATTTATCTTTGTTTTGTTGGGAGCCAGAACTGGGTATCCATTTTCTGCATTTCCCTCTGAATCCTGTTTGCTCTATTGAATGTCTCCCAAGCAGGTTTAGAGCTGGTGTCTGGCAGCAGTGGGAGCCCTCCTGTTTTCTCAGTGTAACATGGCATGGAGAAGCTTTTATAGGCTAGAGGTTCAGGGTGTCAAAGTTTTATTCTCCTTGGTGCTTTATTTCTGCCAAATGTGGCTCCAGTGTCTCCACAAGACTTTTGATTCACACAGTTCACACAGTCGGCTTCTGGGCCCCAGTCGCCATCTTGGATCTCCAGTGTACAGCAAATCTGATTTTAGAACCAATAATTCCTAAGACATTTGTCAAAAACTATAGCCTGTAAGTTAAATATGACTTATCACCTGTTGTGTCTGACCAGTGAGCTAAAATTTTTGTCCACCTGAAAATGTACATAAAATGTATATTTGATGATGTATGAAAATTATATGCAATTTAAATTTTAAGTCTTATTGACTTTAAAGTTCCATTGTCCATAAACTTTAAAATGTGGAATAATATATATATATATATATATATATATATATATATATATATATATATATATATATAATTCCCCACACTGTGTGCCAAAAAGTGATGTAAGAGTGGGGGAGTTACACAGGTTCCTGTATGAAGGTTGGCAAAGAATGATAAACTCAAACTCAACAGTGAGGTGCAAAGTGACAATTATCTTAGGAAAGGAAAGGAAAACAGACTCAAGGTGTGGTGACTAAGACAATATGACCCAGTAAGTCATTTCATCTTGATCTTTATGTAAAAGCAATTTACTGAACTTTGTTTAGGAAATAATAGAATTTCCTCCTAATTTTGGAGGAAGTAAATATGTTTTAAACAGGACTCAAACAAACAAATGAAAATATTAGTCAGTATGGTTATATTAAACATAAAAACACTTTCACTGTTCAACATTAAAGAGAGCACCAAATGTATGACATTACATGACACAGAATGAGAGGACATATTTACACTATAAATGAAAAAAAGATTCATTATGTTGTTTTGGTATATGGGAAGGTAAATGTAAAGAATTCAGTCTTAAAGAGCAGTTCCAAAATGCAGGCTGTTCAATAGTTACTATTAAGGATGAAAACATCCTCAATTTATTAATTCATTGGGGAAATGCAAATTAAAATCCTAACTAAACACCAAAATAAATTATCAGTACCAAGTGTTGATGTTGATATGAATAAACTTCAGACTAAATACTTCTGGACTGAGTCGAATTTTCTGCAATCATCTTTGAAATTATATATAGTATAAAGTTTATGATATAGAATAAGCTGAACCCATGCCTAAACCAACTCTATAATTTCACTTCTATCTATATATCCTCAATATGAATGTGCTGTATTGCACTAACAGGCATGGACAAGAATGAAGCTCATCGCTCCATTATTTTTAATAATTCAAAATGAGAAAACATCGAGATGTTAATAACAGTAGAATCTGTAAATGGCTTTTATGACATTTAGCAGTGAATACAAAAAGCAGTGAAGACAACTGAGCTTCAGAGACACACAATGACATGGATGATTCTCAGACATAAAATGAAACAAGTCAGATACACGGTGGTGCACACCTGGATCCTAGTTATATGAATTTAAAACCTGGCAAAATTAACCAATGTTTATAAAAGTACAGATTCAGGTTAACTTAGTGTGCCCTTTTGTATGAGGAGCAGTTGCACAGGGAGGCACCTGGGCATATTGCACTATGTGTTCATCTTGTAAGGAAACTGAACTCTACACTTGAGAATTTTGCACTTTCTATAAGTTATTTTTTAATCAACTCCGATTCCCCACTCAAACCACCTTGTATAAAAGAGGAACATTAAGTGTTACTGTGTTTGTTGAATAAAATTAAAAGTAACTCATTAAGCACCATGAGAATACTAGATTTTGTTATTTGAGAAATGGGTCATGTGAGTTAATAAATATGTTTGTGCATGTGGATTCTATTTCTATCAGTAAATAAGAAAAATTGGATAAATGAATGAGAAAATGTAGAATTATGAAAAAGTACTTGAGGAAATTATGTGAGAAAAATTTTAAAAATAGAGATAATGAACACAAATGAGAGTGTTTTTTGATGAACACTGAAATCTAGAAGAAATAATGAAATGAAATATTCCTTTGGATATTTGCTATATGATAAAGGAACTAACATTTTGAGAAAATAGTATCATATATACATATGCATATATTTATATTTGGATATTCCTTGGATGATATTAAAAAAATGAAAATAGAATTAAAATATTAATTTGATAGAAGAAATTTTTTAAAATCATATATTATCAAAAATGAATTAACCAACATAGATCATGTGTGTTATAAATTCATCCATAAGGTTTTGTTTCAAAATTGTGTGACTGTAGACACACGCTACATCTGTGGATAGGTGATGTTTTCCCATGTCAGCCTAGTAAAATTTGGTGTATTATTACTGATTTATTACTGTATTACAAAATACAGTAATCAGGGGTAAAAATGTGAGTATACTTTTAAGTGTGAGATAAAATGAGATTCTTCCAGATGACTTAATGTAAATTGGGCCCAGAAATAGAAAGTAGCACTAGGCATTCAGGTCCCTTTACCCCTTAACTACATGCATTACTGGTGACAGAGTCCTCACATCTGCCACTAATTATGACAGGGATAGCAGTTTGCTCTCTCCAGCTTCTCCTTGATCAGTTCTCAAAGCTCTAGACACCTTTGGAACTACCAAGTGCCCTTAGAAATATTCTGGAATAAACTTGATTCCTGTTGAGGCTCACAGCTCTTAATATACAGCAGAAAATGCCATTTTAATTTAAATTCTTCAAACCCTGAAAAAAGTAACAAAAAGAATGCTACAAATTACAGGAAGTGTTTGGAGAGTTAGATCATGTCCCAGCTTCCTTGAGTTTGAATTGCATCACAATAGTATCATCATACAAGCTGAAATACCTCAAAATAGAGAATGCAATTATAGAAGGTGTATTATCTAGATTATCTTTACTATGAAAATTATTTAATTGATTAGAAATAGATGCAAATGAGAGTTACAGAAGAAAAGAGAGGGAAACATATTAACTTGAAGGCAGAAATAAAAAGAGACAGTAGTTTTTCATTGTAGTGGGGGATGTTGACCATGGACTTTCAATTTATTGATGTGAATATGTGAAGATTCTGTAAATTGTAATTGTGCCAAAACCCTAATGACAGACATTTTATTTTAAACCCAATGGGACACATAATATGCCACAAGCCCAAGACACTTACTGGGTATGGGGAAATGAAGTCTAGATAGCTTCAGAGATTTCTGAAAATCAAAGTTGACTAGTGACAAAAAAACCATGGCTACTAATTCATACTACATCCACATAGCTTAACAAATAATTTAAGAATAATGATAATACACATCAAAAAAATTCATCAGAAGTCCAGAAATTTGCAGTGTAGAGAAAAATGTAAACTGTCAAATGCCTAAAGTTCAGTGTCGAATATTTTAAAATGTGATTTTCTTTTAAAAAGAAAAAAGACAGTATTTTCCTGTTACAGTGACTTACTATGACCTTGTGAAATGAAGTCCATCCCTAACGTGCCCTGCATTTGTGTATGCAGTGTTCTACACTATGGCCATGGCCCATTTTATTGAGACTTTACAAGTAGAGCAAAAATTCACAGTTCTAATTTACTTTTTTTTTATGTTTGTGGTTTTTTTTATTGTTGTGTTGGGTGAGAGTACATTGTGGCATTTACAAAAAGTTCTTACAATGTATTAAATATATCATACTTGAATTCATCCCCTCCACCATTCTCCTTTATACCCCCACTCCCCCAGAATTCTCATTTACTTGAGGATAAAAATTAATGACTTTGATTTAATTGCAGAGTACGGTAGTGAGGTCAGGAATAGAAATCTTTATTGAAGATCAGACTTTTTCCCCCTCCAAGTTTCAAAAAGCAATAAAGTGTCTTCATCTACTTTGTGTCTGCAGGTTAGAAATGACAATTCAATAGCAACAGAAATTTTATAGAGCTATATTGTGAAGTTGAAGTGCCTCACTTCTTTCTAGAATTGTGATATATGCAGTGATTCTGCAGCAGTTGGAAATGGTGAAGGGAAAACATTGGCAGAATCTTTTAAATGTTAATTATAATTATGTAGTCCTTATAGAAACACAGCACCAAATAAATTCATGAATGATGAATGCAAACTATATGCAGTAGATTTTGTAATACAAATTTTGTTGCATTACAGACTGAAAATAACAATACAGTACTTCTCAGATTATTTTTATATGTCTATTAAGAATGCAGCCATGCACCAGAAGCTCACACCTGTAATCCTAGTTATGCAGGAGGTAAAGATCAAGAGGATCATGGTTCGAAGCCAGCCCAGGCAAATAGTTCCTGAGACCCTTTCTCAAAAACTCATCACAAAAGAAGGGCTGGTGGAGTGGTTCAAGGTGAAGCCCCAGTAGCACAAAAAAGAAAAAAAAGAATGATATTATGTGTGTGCTTCTTTTCTTAAAGGTCATGAAGGTCATTATGTGAAGTGTGCCCAGATAACAGTATCTAATTCCCTCCTCTGAATATAGAAGGCTCTAAATGTGCCAGTTCTTTACAGAATAATGATCTTCAAATCCTTAAATCTTGTCCTGGTATTTGTTGAGGCTTCTTCTACCTCTACCTTGGATAGTGTCCTGAAAAGAATTTAAACTGAGGATACAGTATCCAAGAGTTACTCTATTACTAGTCTAGGCTTTCACTCTGGCCCTGAAGAATGAAGTCTGTCTAGGTGTGCAAGGGTGTATGCTGAGGTACAATCACAATGGTCACTCCTGTTTCAATTTTTGACCTTCAAAGAGGACATATGCTGAATGAGAATTTTAAATAGAAGGTCCAAAATAATTATTTGAATTATAAAAGCTTTAAATATCTGCTACTTCCACCAAAACTGACATGTACTAGCACGTGGCAAAAGTATTTCTTGGCAGTAACCCAGTCATACCACCTGATGGAAGTTGAGGAAGTGGGCAGCTACATAGGGCTTCCTCTGATGTCAGAGTTGTGGTGAGGGGTTTGCCAGGCAGGGATATGCGAGTGGCATTTGTTCTCAGCCTTACCAGACAACTGCCTGCATGTAACCGTAACCTAGTAAAATACAGGCATTCATAATACTGTACTTGAAGGTAGTGGCTAATAAAACATTGACATGTGTTAGATTTATTCATATTATAAAGTTTTACCTCCCAGATTATAGGACCCAATAATCACATGCTGGAGAGAATTAAATTGTTTCAATTAAATAAAGTTTGAGAACTGAAAAATCAGACTCACTTTCTTAAATGTATTTACTCATTTAAAATGAGAGCAAAGTTTATTGTGTACACTAATGCCTTGTAGCATGTATATAGTATGGAAAGGTTAAATGTTGATAATTAATATTTGTATCATCTCACATAGTCATCATGTCTGTCACAAGGCAAATATGTTTATATTGTTTGTAATGGTCACATATATAAGAAATTGTTCCTTTTTGAATATAGTGAACTTCATAGTAAATGATCATACATCAATCATTTTTCCTAATCTTTTGCTGTGAATATTTGGTAATATTATATAACAGTACAGGGAGGGCATAATAGGCAAAAATATTGAGCATTTTCTATTTCAGAAAATACAGCAGTGTTATAACTCTTAAAATCAAGAGAAATATGGCTCAAGCAGTATAGCTCCTACCTTCCAAAAACACAAAGTCCTGAGTTCACACTCCAGTATAGCCCAAAAAATGTCAAGAGTGAACAAAAACAGTTCAGAATATAGACTTATTATGATCCTAAAAGTTACAGTCTGCTTTCAATTATATTCTTGCCCATGGTTTTATTGTACTCATTAACCTTTCATCAGCTGTACGGTGTTTTGTTCTCCCATAATTTTCAATAGCATTTCTTTTATCTGTATAAATATTTCATTTTCATTGGTATAGTATTATTATATAATAAAGTAGTTAATTTGATTTATCCACTAATATTTCATTGGTATTTGGCTGAATATTAGAATTTTTGCATGTGGGTAAGTTTAAATTTTTGTTTTATTTAATTATGTAAACATTCAGAAATAGATAAATACATACATACATATGCCCACACAATTCTTGTAATTTTACAAACTTAACTAAATTTAAACCAATTTAACAGTATACATTTTTCAAAAATCTAAAATTACTTTAGAAAGTGTATTTAAATACAACTAAGAATAGCTTTGCCGGCATTTACCAGTACCAAATGTTAAATTTGCAGGTGTTGTTTTCATTTTAATGTTCCTTTACTGAAATCATACAAAAATCTGAGTTGGAACTTTGGAAACACACCTAAGTAGTGTGTGTGTGTGTGTGTGTGTGTGTGTGTGTGTGTGTGACAGAAAGAGAGAGAGAAAGACAGAGACAGAAATCTTACATGCATTCGAAGGTTCAGTCACCTTTCTAGGTATGATGACTTATCTTAAGGATCTGGTATTTAAATTTTTGGTATAGGTTCGTAGCCAAAATCTCCACTAGAAAAACTGATTCTTTGCTGTAAGCAGACTCATTGTAAGTAAGAGAGGATGTGAAGTGGCATAAAATTTTAAAACATGCTTATTTATTATAATATATTGATAGACATGGTAAATTTTAGGTTTAAATGAATCCTTTTTATTAGTGCATATTAATTGTAAGATGAACGATTAATGGAAGCTACTTCATGACAGAATAGTTAGGGATGATTTATAGAAATCTATCCTAAAGAAAGAACCAGATATTGGAATAATGATTTGTATATAATTGTGTGCATTATATAAGAGCACATAATTACTATTCAAAAGTAGATGAAATAGCTGAATTTGACAGCATTTAGTAACTGGTGAGCACTATTTAGTTTTTTGGTAACTAATTTATTAATATTATGATCCCATTCAGTAGATTATATTATTAACCCCTTGTTTTGCTCCTGAAGAAAGTAGGTTTAAGTGATGTTATGTCATTTGCCCAAGCTCGTAAGTATCAGAGCCAGGTTCAAAGGCAAAAGATCTCTCTTCAAATTCAGCACATTAACCAATATGTTCAACTGTAATAGTTGGCCTGTGTGTGGGGGGGTATATTTTTACAGCAGCCTGTTAAAAGTATCATTTACTTGTAATAATAATAATCCTAACAGACAATATTTAAAACACATGAGGATTAAAAACTGCATATATAGAAAGTATACATGCATGTGCATTCAGATATTGGCATAAATAAAGATGTGGATATGGAAATGGAAAAAGATAATCAAATGAGATATTAATGGTGCAACATAGGCTAAGGTCACCCATTCCAATGGATTGTTTCTAAACCTTAGCAAATTTTAAGACCCATAACATATCTGCTGAGGGAGAATATGAATCACCCTGACATTCCTAAAGATGACTTAACAAGTACACAAAAGTGTGATTCATTAAGTCTTTGCCTAAAGGGAACTATGATCTGTTCCCTGGATAGCTGAACTAGTCTAGGGACCTAAACCATCATCATGGCTCCTGTGTTAGGAATAAAGGGTATTTTCAAATAGGAAAATGAGTGTTGAGTATTACCACATACAATCGACCATCACAAACATAAAGCATCACAGACAACATAAAGAAGTCTATATTTGTGATACTGAGGCCACTACTCATGCTAGATTTGTGATCCCTAGATTGTTTAAAAAATGGTCTTGTGGTAAAAGTCATATTACTACTTTGTAATGCTGACAAGAATGGTTTCACCTTACACCACTTGATAACAAAGCCTGGATAGAGAATAAGCCTTGGCTCTTGGGCCAATACAGATGCTAATCTGTGAGGATGTAGGGGGATTGGAACCTTTATTCACTGTTGGAATGTAAACTACTCCAAGTTTTTTAGTGTAGAGAATCTGAAAATATTAAAAATAGAACTTTCATATGATTCAACTATCCCACTCTGGGTATATACCTCAAAATATCGAAGTCAGCTTTCTACAGAAATATCCAAGTTTATTATAGCACTATTTGCAATAACCAAATTATAGAATCAGGGTAGGTTTCCATCAGTGGATGAATGCATAAAGAAAATGTGGTATGTATACACAATAGTGTTTTACTTAGCCATAAAGAAAAATGAAATTATGCCTTTTGCAGGAAAAGTGATGGAACAGGAGATCATCATGTTAAGTGAAATAAGCCAGTCCCACAAAATTAAGTATCACATATATTTCCTCTCATTTGGGGAAGCCATGGGGGAAAAGCTCATGAAAGTAAAAGGGGGTATATTATTGAGGTGGAAGGGCAAGGGAAAATGGAGAAGGGTAGGGAGGACAGAAAGAGTAAGAAAGGGGTGAGTATGATCACAGTACATTATAAGCATGTAGGGCAATGTCATAATGATACTCCTTACTTTGTATAATTAATATAAGCCAATCTTAAAAATGAAAAATATGTCAGTTTGCATCTACCCTTTAAGCCCAACAGAAATGTGTGTGTGTGTGAAAGAGAAAGAGACAGCAACAGAGACAGGGACATTCACCAACAAAAAAACACAGAGAAAGACTGACTTTCATATTTGCTTATATATTGCAGAAACTCAGGGTTATTTTTTATTGCAGAAAAAGAAAAATGGACATCTTTGGTGTACTGTAACCTTGAAGTCTGAAGGATGGAGCTACAGTGCTCAGTTTTCTTTTTTCATATCTTACTGAATACATCTGTACTCCTCCTTCCTGTTAATGGGCTTAGATACCAACCTTCCAATAATTCAGAAGTTTTTACTGTACCTAGAAAAGTATGGAGGCAGGAAGAGTGTGGGAAGAGGATAATGAAAGGAATAGGAGGTCTCAGCGGGCCCCAACCCCCTTGTTGGAGAAACCAGTACCAAACACTCCATGTAGATAAGATAAGCAATGCGGCAGGGCTCGGTTAGGGCATATAGAATGTGGGGAATGTGAGCGGGAGGTACATGCAAGATGTAAAGTACGTGCAAGATGTGAGGTACACGCAAGATGTGCTCTGCCTGCTTGCCCAATGTTGATAACGAAAATATGCACGCCACCGCGGTCTATATAAGATTTCCCCTAAAGAGGCTCAGGGTCGTGTTTTTCCTAACCGGTCCTGCGTGTCCGTGTGGGAGCTCGACCCTGGCTAGCCAGCCCAATAAACTCTGCTTTGTAGATTGCATTCACGCCTGGCTCTCTGTCTCTCAGGGGAATAGGATTCCGGGTCCTAACATTTGGAGGTCCCACCGAGATTTCATTTTCTCGAGAGACAGAACCTGCCTGCGAGAAAGCAGGAGCGATCCCAAGTCCTAGGAGTTGGGAGGGGATCCCAGACCCTCATTTGGAGGAACTTGAGTGTTCCATTTGGGCCGCGGCGGGGATTTGGCCAATCCTCAGGGAGATTCATTCTGGGAATCTCGCAAAGAGGACCACAGGGTGCTATTGGGAGAGGCTTTCCTCTCATTTGGGCTCGAGCATTTTAGGAACCCTGGCGCCAGGTGAAGAACTAATTGAACTAGTTGACCAACCACCCGTCAAGTGGACGCCTTTCGGCCTGATATCCCAGTTGGACGGTGAGGAGGTTGAATGGGGTGCGCACCAGTGTGAGAGAAGGACCGGTCCGAGCGAGTGCTGGAGAGTGTTTTGTGTGTGTGGAATTATTGTTGTCTTCACCCTTTTTGTTCTCTCTCTCTTGGTGTTTGATTCTCCTTCCACAATGGGACAGGGACAAACAACCCCAAAGTCTTTGATCCTTTCTCACTTTTCAGAAGTTAAAGAAAGGGCCTTAAATGCGGGTCTGGTCATCAAGAAAGGTAAGTTCGACACCTTTTGTTCTACAGAGTGGCCCACCTTTGGAGTTGGGTGGCCCATTCAAGGTTCCCTCTCCCTAGACATGATCACTAAGGTTAAAGCAGTCATTTTTCAGCCAGACAATCGAGGCCATCCAGACCAAGTTCCTTACATTTTGGTTTGGGAGGATCTGGTGAGGAACCCTCCCCCTTGGTTAACAGTTTTTCTGACCCACCCCTCCAGTTCGGCCCCCGGGGCTAAAACCCCAGTCACACCTGCCTTGGTCATAAAGAAGGAGGAAAAACTTCCTCTTCCCACCTTGACCTGTCCTCAAATTAGGGCATCTCCTTCACCATCTCCGGTCTTACCAGAGAGTTCCCCCCTTTACCCATCCCTCGCAGGGGCAGAGGAAGATCGGCCACCTCCATATATGACTCCCCCTAGCCAAGCCAGTGCCCCGGAGGAGGAAATTTCCTCATCATCCTCAACAGGACTGGCAGCAGGAGGAATGGGTCGAAGACTTCGCCCCCAAGGGATCCAGGAAAGGGAAGGGGAAGATGGGCCCTCCTCATCAACACAGGGGGAGGAAACTGTCCCTACACTTCCAGTCCGGATGGTGGGCCAAGGGGGACCGGGAGGAGGGCAACAGTTTCAGTACTGGTCCTTCTCCTCCAGTGATCTATATAACTGGAGGACGCAGAACCCGCCCTTTTCTGAAGACCCCAAGTGTCTCATAGATCTCTTGGAGTCCATCATGCATACACACCGTCCCACTTGGGATGACTGTCATCAGCTGCTCAATACTCTTTTTACGACGGAGGAATGAGAGCGCATCCTCAACAAAGCGAGGAAGAACGTCTTGGGGGATAATGGGAGACCCACAACTCTCCAACCGGCCATAGACGAGGCTTTTCCCCTACGCCGCCCTGATTGGGATTTCGGGACCACAGAAGGTAGGGAGCGTCTTCGGATCTACCACCAGACTCTTATGGCCGGTCTCCGAGCGGCCGCTAGAAGGCCCACCAATTTTGCAAAAGTGAAAGCAGTCGTTCAAAGGGAAAACGAAAGCCCAGCCGGTTTCTTAGAGCGCCTCTATGAGGCATACCGTCAGTACACCCCTATTGACCCTGAGGCGGACCTCCACCGGTCTGCTGTGGTACTCTCATTCATTAATCAGGCAGCTCCAGACATTAGGAGAAAACTCAATAAACAGGAAAACTTAGGGGAGATGACTATAAGGGAAATGCTACAGGTAGCGGAAAAGGTCTTTACCGCTAGGGAAACTCCAGAAGAAAGGGAGGAAAGACTGAAAAAGGAAGACAGGGAGGCCCAGGAGAAATTGAGAAAGGAGGACTGGGAGTTCCAGGCTAAGGAAAACCGAAAGCAACAGAGAGAAATGGCCCGTATTTTCCTAGCGGGTGTCCGGGACCAACCCAGGGGAGGGGGCCACGCCAGGACCCCGGATAAGGAACACTGTTTTTACTGTAAGGAAACTGGGCATTGGAAGAGAGAATGTCCTAAGTTAAAGGGAAGAAGAGGGTTTGGAAGGAGACCGGGGGAAAACAGGGAAAGGGAACGAGCAGTAGAGCAGGCCAGAGTCCTCCTAGCCGGAGAAGAGGACTGAAGGAGACGGGGCTCAGACCCCCTCCCCGAGTCCTGGGTAACAATACATGTGGAGGGGAAGCCGATGGGGTTCATGGTGGATACCGGCGCCCAGTATTCGGTTTTAAACAAGGCACATGGACCTTTGAACAAGGCACGAACAAGTGTTGTTCAGGGGGCCACCGGTACGCAGTTATGTACATGGACTACCAAAAGAAAGGTGAACTTAGGAAAACACCAGGTCACACACACCTTCCTGGTTGTCCCTGAGAGCCCCGCTCCCCTGCTCGGATGGGACCTACTCACCAAAATAGGGGCCCATATCCATTTTGAACCAGATGGAATAATTGTGACTGATCGAGAAGGGAGCCCGATTCATGTCTTGTCCCTATCATTGGCTGACGAGCATCGTCTGTTTGAGAGTCAACAGGAACCAGGAGGGGACATGACTCATTGGGTAAAAAGATTTCCCACGGCCTGGGCAGAGACTGCGGGAACCGGCCTCGCCAAACACCTCCCACCCGTAGTTATACAATTGAAGGCTTCTGCTCTCCCCATTCGGGTGAAACAGTATCCTATGCCTGAGGAGGCCCGAAGAGGCATAGCCCCTCATATCCACAGGCTAATAAAGGAAGGAGTACTGCGGCCTTGTCAGTCTGCCTGGAATACTCCTCTGCTCCCCGTCCGAAAGCCGGGAAGCGGGGACTGTAGGCCTGTGCAAGACCTACGAAAGGTAAACGAGCGGACGGAGGACATTCATCCCACCGTTCCGAATCCCTACACCTTGCTCAGCCACCTACTCCCCTCGCAAGTATGGTATACAACCCTTGATTTGAAAGATGCTTTCTTCAGCATTCCATTGTCAGAAATTAGTCAGCCGCTATTTGCTTTCGAATGGCAAGAAGATGGGGGCCAATCCGGACAGCTCACTTGGACCAGACTGCTGCAAGGATTTAAAAACTCTCCCACCCTGTTTAATGAGGCCCTGAGCCAGGACCTGGAACCTTTTCGTCGGAGCCACCCACGAGTCACTCTATTACAGTATGTTGATGACTTACTGTTAGCAGCAGAAACCCGAGAGGAGTGCATCAAGGCTACTGAACACCTGCTAAAAGAATTAGGTGAGCTGGGGTATCGGGCAAGTGCCAAGAAAACTCACATCTGTAAAAGGTCAGTGACATATTTGGGTTATCGGATTGCAGATGGGGCAAGATGGCTGACTGATGCCATGAAACAGACTATTCTGGCTATCCCATCCCCGACATCCACTAAGGGGGTGAGAGAATTCCTGGGCTCCGCGGGGTTCTGTAGACTCTGGATTCCAGGATTTGCGGAAATAGCCAGACCCCTATATGAGGCCACCAAAGAAGCTCCAGATTGGAGTTGGGGAGAGAGAGAACAACAGGCCTTTGAACAGCTAAAAAACGCTCTTTTGCAGGCCCCTGCCTTAGCCTTGCCAGATCCTACAAGACCATTCACTCTGTAGATGAGAAAAAGGGGGTAGCCAAAGGAGTCTTGACCCAACAGCTAGGTCCCTGGAAGAGACCAGTGGCATACTTTTCCAAGAAATTAGACGCAGTAGCAACAGGATGGCCCCCCTGCCTCCGCATCATAGCAGCCATTGCCGTGCTGGTGAGAGAAGCCGATAAACTAACCTTTGAACAGGCCCTCTGGGTAACGGCCCCTCACCCGGTGGAGGGAATCCTTAAACAACCCCCTGGGAAATGGATGACGAATGCCAGGCTCACCCACTACCAGGGGCTCTTGTTGGATTCCCCTCAGATCACATTCACAGATCCCGTAATCCTGAACCCTGCCACCTTATTGCCTAACCCGGAACTGCAGACACCTGTCCATAACTGCAAAGAATTCCTCTCCGAAGTTACACAGGTACGGGCTGACCTAAAGGATACCCCCCTGTCCGGCTGCAAATTAAACTGGTACACGGATGGAAGCAGTTTTTTCCAAGATGGAGCCCGAAGGGCAGGGGCAGCTGTAGTCGACCAAGAAGGAAATACGGTATGGAGCAGCGCCCTCCCACCCGGAACATCAGCCCAAAAAGCGGAATTAATTGCCTTGGCAGAGGCCCTGGAGAGGGCAAAAGGAAAGTGAGTCAATATCTACACCAATAGCCGCTATGCTTTCGGTACCATCCATGTCCATGGGGCCATCTATCGCGAAAGAGGATTCCGCACAGTAGAAGGAAAACATCTAAAGAACCTAGCCGAAGTCCAGCGTCTATTAATGGCAGTGGAAAAACCGAAGGCAGTGGCAGTGATGTATGTCCCAGGCCACCAGTCTGCCAAGATGCCGGAAGCTGTCGGTAACAACAGAGCAGATCAAGAAAAAAAGAGAGTAGCAATGGTGAGTCCTCCCATGGAGACAGGGCAACCTTCCACGGTTGCAGCGATAGACGTGCCGGTCCCAGAGCTCCCTCCACTACCCCCCCCCCCCGACCAGAATACTCCACAGAGGATTTCACTTGGATGAGAGCCCACTCCCACTTTAGAGAAGGGGAAGACGGATGGAAAAGCGACTTGGAAGGCAAGTTAATTCTGCCTGAAAAACTCGGACGATTCCTGTTGGCTAACTTACATAAGTCCACCCATTTGGGGGCGGAGAAAATTACTAGACTTGTTGACATCTGCGCAGCTCCGATTTCCGAACCAGACCATAGCAGTCCACCAAATTGTGGAAGATTGTGCCAGCTACACAATCATGAAACCAGGACGAAGGGAGGGGCACCATACAGGTACTCGGGAATGGGGGAGGGCTCCGGGAAGAAGTTGGGAAGTGGATTTTACTGAGGTAAAACCGGGAAAGTTTGGGTACAAATATTTGCTGGTATTCATAGATACCTTTTCAGGCTGGGTGGAGGCTTTTCCTACAAAGAAGGAGACGAGTCAGGTAGTGGCAAAGGCTTTGCTAGAGGAAATCATACCCAGATATGGGGTGCCCGAGGCAATTGGGTCAGATAACGGTCCGGCTTTTGTTAGTAAAGTCCTGCAGGGACTAGCCCAGACTATGGGGGCCAATTGGAAGCTACATTGTGAATATAACCCCCAGAGCTCAGGGCAAGTAGAAAGGATGAATAGGACACTAAAGGAGACCTTAGCCAAATTGGCCCTGGAGACTGGCGGTGATTGGGTGACGCTCCTTCCCTTGGCCATCTTCCGGGTCCGGAACTCTCCATATGTCCACGGGCTAACTCCCTTTGAGATCCTGTATGGGGCTCCACCCCCCATCATTCAGAGGACCTTAAGCCCGAGACTAGGTGATATGGCCCCAAATTATCATGTTACTCTACAGGCTTTAGCTAAAGTACAACAACAAATATGGCCCCTAATTCAAGCGTACCATACTGCAGAGAGGACCCCGAACACGGAGCATGGCATAGTCCCGGGGGATATGGTATGGGTTAAGAGACATCAGTCCAAAACCCTAGAGCCTAGATGGAAAGGACCTTATGTTGTACTGTTTACTACCCCTACCGCCCTCAAGGTCGACGGGATTGCAGCATGGGTACACCATTCCCATGTAAGACGGGCTCACCCTCCGGAGAAAAAACAGAAAAATTGGTCTGCACGGAAGCATCCAACAAACCCACTCAAGCTCCGGCTGATACGGGATGCTCCGAAAAACGAGAACACTCCAGATGCTCCGCAGCCCTCCTAGAATGGAATTATCACCTGGGCCCACTACACCCACATCAGACCGGCAGATCCGGTAGCTATGAAGAAAGGCTTCCTGCCAACAAGAAGGGTGTCCCACCACAAGGAAAATTTTTTCAAACTCAAACTTCATACTGGACCTCGGTAACTTTATTCCTTTTTCTAACCCTGTCCACCACTTGCTGGGGGCATACAAATCCACATCAACCTTTTAACCTGACCTGGATGATTGTAGATGTATCCACAGGAGACATTCTTAACCAGACCTCCAAGGTGACCCCTCCCAGCACCTGGTTCCCAGAATTATACTTTGACTTAAGGGCCTTATTCACTGGCAGGGGACAATGGGATTTGCGCCAAAGTTACTTCTATGTCTGCCCTGCTCCCCAACCCAACCACAGAAAAAAATGTGGAGGAATCGCAGACTATTATTGTAAGTCATGGGGTTGTGAGAGCTCAGGGGATATATGGTGGCCACCCCCCAAACAGGGGGACCTTATTCAATTAAGTAGAGTCTCTCAATCTGGCATTACATACCACCAACCTAGACCTATAAATAAGGGATGCCCAACTCCCCTCAATTGTAATCCCATTATGATAAATTTCACTGATTTAGGAAAAAAGGCAACGAATTGGGAATTGGGTAAATCCTGGGGAGTCAGACTCTACAAAACAAATCATCCAGGAGCCCTTTTTACCTTGCGGCGTGTGCGACAACCAGTCTCTACTCTAACAATAGGCCCTAATAAGGTACTTAGGCCACCCTATGTAAAGCCACCTCCCCGACCTTCCACAGCTCATCACCTTCCCTCAACCATAGCCCGGGCTAATGTTACAACTCCAAGATCATCAGAAACCAGCCCTCCCCTGGTGAGGCCCAGTCTCATGACCAGATCTAAAGACCCCCTCTGGGAGCTAGTGGGTGCTGCCTTCCTGACGTTAAACCACACCAACCCTAACATGACTAACTCCTGTTGGTTATGTTATGATGTGAGGCCCCCATTCTATGAGGCAATAGGGCTAAACACCACTCACGATACCTCATCTGAGGAAAACCCTACTCAATGTTCCTGGGGAGACCGTAAGAGAGGTCTGACCATACAGCAGGTAAGCGGCCAAGGAACCTGCTTAGGAAAAGTGCCAAAGAACAGACGGGACTTATGTACTGTTATTAACGCCAGTTCTACCTGGGAAAATGCTATTAAATGGGTAATTCCAAAGGACAATGGGTGGTGGCTATGCTCGCGGTCTGGACTCACCCCATGCCTATCAACTAAGGTGTTTAACAGCTCTAAAGAATTCTGTGTTATAGTGGCTGTGCTGCCCCGCATCCTCTATCATTCAGAAGAGAGTCTATATTCATACTGGAATACAAAAATGGTTGAGAAAAGGAAAAAGAGAGAACCTATATCTGCAGTAACTATTGCTACCCTACTCAGCCTAGGGTTAGCGGGAGCAGGAACCAGCATAGCTTCTTTGGCCACCCAGCAGAAAGGGATGTCTTCGCTGCGTGCAGCCATAGACGAAGATATAGAGAGAATAGAAACCTCCATTAGCCACCTAGAAAAATCCCTCACTTCTCTGTCTGAGGTAGTACTTCAAAACCGACGAGGTCTGGACTTGTTGTTCCTCCAAAAGGGGGGACTATGTGTTGCTCTAGGGGAAGAATGTTGTTTTTACGCTGACCATACTGGACTTGTTCGTGACTCCATGTCTAAACTTCGAAAGAGCCTGGAACAAAGAAAATGAGAAAAAGAGGCCGGGGAAAGCTGGTTCGAGTCTTGGTTTAACCAGTCCCCATGGTTGGCTACCCTTTTATCTGCACTGGCAGGGCCAATAATAATCATCCTATTACTTGTTACCATAGGACCCTGGATTCTAAACCGACTTATGACTTTTGTCAAAAGTCGAATTAATACTATCCAACTTCTGGTCCTCCGCCAACAATATCAGGCTCTTCATCCCCTTGAGAATGATTCCTCAATTTAGGCCGTAAGAAAAGGGGGGAATGAAAGGAATAGGAGGTCTCAGCGGGCCCCAACCCCCTTGTTGGAGAAACCAGTACCAAACACCCCATGTAGATAAGATAAGCAATGTGGCAGGGCTCGGTTAGGGCATATAGAATGTGGGGAATGTGAGCGGGAGGTACATGCAAGATGTGAAGTACGTGCAAGATGTGAGGTACGCGCAAGATGTGCTCTCCCTGCTTGCCCAATGTTGATAACGAAAATATGCACGCCACTGCGGTCTATATAAGATTTCCCCTAAAGAGGCTCAGGGTCGTGTTTTTCCTAACCGGTCCTCGTGTCCATGTGGGAGCTCGACCCTGGCTAGCCAGCCCAATAAACTCTGCTTTGTAGATTGCATTCACGCCTGGCTCTCTCTCTCTCGGGGGAATAGGATTCCGGGTCCTAACAATTAAAGCCTATGAGAACTGGACACAAGCAAGGCAAGATGCAATTAATTGCTTTTACCTGTAGGTGGAGATAGGCACAGCCCTTGGCCATGCAACAGAGAAAGGCATCTCTGAGGCATCTCCTAAACTGCCTTCAGAGAAGCAGGAATGCAGGTTTCTCCTGTTACAATGTCATGCCCTCCCCATGGCTGCACTTTGTTTGCTGCTATAAAAGACCCCTGAAGGAGGAAGAGGGGCTTTTGCTTTTTGGACTTTTTGATTGGCTTTTGGCTTTGAGTATTGGGAAGAAGCTTTTACTTTGGGCCTTTTGGTGTGGGAAGCTTTTGGAAGGGAAAAGAATTATTAAAGGGAAAATGCTAAAGAGGGGTAGATAGAAAGTCTACAACTGAGAACTTTAACAAAGGCTTCAGAAAGCAAAGCTGAGAAAGAACTTCATACATAGGCCTTAGGAAAGCTAAAGCTAAAGAAAAGCCAAAGAGAACACAGGACAGTGCACAGTGCAAGTCTAAGGACCAAGACTTTAAGAGTTATGCACATGCAGGTTGTAGGCGTGGCTGCTGGTTTGCAAGGTTGAGCACTGAGGCTTTAAGAAAGCTAAAGAGAGATGGGACAATGCAAGCCTGGGGGCAAAAGACTTTAGAGTGATTAAGCTAAAGATTAGCTGAGAGCAAGCATGGGACAGTGCAGAGCCTAAGGAAAAAGGTTTTTTTTGTTTTTTTAACTATAAGCATCCATCTTACAGGGAGGAAAAAGGTTTTAAAAAGACTTTAGAAGCAAGGTTTTAAAGAACTGCAAAAAGCAAGGCCTTAAAGAATCAAAATAGAGAAAAAGAAGCAATGAAGGTTGTGGGTCTCCTGCCCTGCATACAACATATGTGACCCCACTGTCTATCTATCTGTCTGTCTATCCTATATCTTTTCTGAATCTCCAGTCAGCCCCACCTCCCCCCATTAAGCCCAGTAATAACCAAGGAGTTAGAGAGAAAACCTTGCTCCAGCAAGGGAGGGAGCACGAGAAACAGCACCCTCTTCAGAAGAGGACACAAATAGTTCCTCCTACAGAGAGTATATTCTGTTGATTCAGTATCTATAAACTTTATTATAATACTTGAGCCTGATTTATAATCAAACCTCTGTGCTTCCTGAAACACCATGACTGTCTTACTAGTAGTGAAAAGGAGATGTTATAAGACTCAGTTGCACACTTTAAGATTGTGTTCTCCCCAAAGCAAACAGCACAAAGAGGCTGCATAAGGTTACACATGTTGAAATCCATAATCTGTTAGGTATGTATTTTTCACCTTAAACAAGGAGCATGTTGTCATAAAAGTGAGAAAATGAAATATTCCACAGGTCATTCATCCCTTTTCCTCTTTGAGTGTGAGATTATTTTCAACAGATGTACCAATTTCCAGTTGATAAAAGTGGCATATGCTGTGTGTTCAATTATAGATACACAGCTCAGTTGTCATGCTGACATACTAATAATAAATTGTAAAATAATCTTTGCAGGGAAAATGTTTTCAGAGGAGATAAAATATTAAATTCATCATGATCAATAACTGATAGATGCAAGTATTGAAAGGAATAGGAGGTCTCAGCGGGCCCCAACACCCTTGTTGGAGAAACCACTACCAAACATCCCATGTAGATAAGATAAGCAATGCGGCAGGGCTCGGTTAGGGCATATAGAATGTGGGGAATGTGAGCGGGGGGTACATGCAAGATGTGAAGTACGTGCAAGATGTGAGGTACGCGCAAGATGTGCTCTGCCTGCTTGCCCAATGTTGATAACGAAAATATGCACGCCACCGCGGTCTATATAAGATTTCCCCTAAAGAGGCTCAGGGTCGTGTTTTCCTAACCGGTCCTGCGTGTCCGTGTGGGAGCTCGACCCTGGCTAGCCAGCCCAATAAACTCTGCTTTGTTGATTGCATTCACGCCTGGCTCTCTGTCTCTCGGGGGAATAGGATTCCGGGTCCTAACAGTATCAAATGCCAATAAGTAGAACATAACTGAAGATATATTTAATTTTTTTTTCTAGCTATGGTCAGTTAAGCTATAAGGGAAGCTATTCTTCATTTCATACAAGTTGCCTCTTTATCCTTGTTCTTGATTGTTTCAGCAATGTCCATTCCAAGGAAATGAAATTAAAGAATCAGTAATATTACAAAGGTTTGACATTCAATAAATCTTATTTTTGAAAATATGCAATTCACAAAAGAATGCATTAACGTGACAAACTTGTCTCCTCAGTAATATTTTTGACCTTAAAAGCTTTCAGGGACTAACTGCTCTAGTATCTGTTAGAACATTTGCAATGTAGTTACTAGATTTCTTAATTGAGGGCCAAAATTTTTTAAAGAAGTGTGAAATAATTTATGTGCATAAGGGTACAGTTGAGTTTTTAAAGTGATTGAGAAAGATTTACAAATATTTACTCACTAGTTGATTTTGGGGAAGGAGCTTGGATGATTTTAAACAATAATTTGTGCAAGAGAAATATAGAATTAAAATCTAATTAACTAGAACTTTTACAGTTTTTTAAGACATCAAAATTAACGTTTTTTTTTTTTTTTTTTTTTTAGTGGGTCTGGAGACCTAAGGCAGAGGAGTAAGTAGCCCATCCCCCATGGAGAACACTATCATTCCTGCACCCTGAGGAGGAGATACAGGGTCTCATAAATCTGCCACAGGGCTGATAAACAAAATGCTCTCAAGGTTGTACCTCCCCGCCCCCCCAATAAGGAGCAAACAGACTAGCTCATCTAAGAGAGCCCACATGCAAATACATGGCTAACAGAAAAAAACCCTTACATAACTGATACCCTAATCCAAGTTAAAGCATACATAAAAGCCCCAGCCTTCACCCCTGCAGTGGGTTACTAGTTTCCAGGCTCCCCTGCAGTGCTCTAGCTGTAGCTTTTCCTTTCCCTCTCATAAATCCCACTTTATATACTGGCTTTGGTTCATCATTCAGCTGCCTCATGAGCCAGTTCCCTGGCCTGTGAAGGCAAGGACCCTGGACACCGGCCTGCAACACTTCAACACCAGCACCTAACAGTAGTACTAGGGTTTGAACCCAGGGCCTCCTCAAAATTAATCTTGATAAGACAAAAAATACGTTTTCTTTTTAGTATATTCTTCCTTAGCAAATTCTAGACTATAATCAACATATTTCAAGAAATATAGTATATGTTAAACATAAATGCTGCGTTAGCATTTATTATTTGACCATATTTTTGTTATCTTCAGTGGTTTTGACCCCTCTAGCCAACTCAGTGTGATTAGTCTACTTTTCTAACATAATTTCCCTGAGAACTGTTGTACATTGTTTTATGGTCTCTCATATGGATACAGTGTATCTAAAATAATGTAGAAAATATAAAAATAAATGGAAATCAGATAATTTCAGTAATTGACCTATTCTTAGGAATAAATAATCTCTCTCATATACCTGTCATTCTAGTAATTATTCAAAGGCATGCCATAGAGTCAATATTTTATGCTGTATAGTTCTTGCAAAACTATATTTGATGCATGCATTTTATTTGTTTTCCATTTTTGCTATCAAAAATAGTGATCCTTTTTTTTTTAAGGTACAATTTTTCAGCTCTTTCATTACTTTAACATCTTAACAAAAAAGAGTTCCTAAAGTTAAAGAATCTTTGAAAAAATACAGTTTCATATTCTTTACACACCATCTGAGTACAGATTCCAATATCATTTATATTGCTACATTAGGAAAACATTGGGAAGGTATAATTCTGCCTTTTAGATTCTAAGGCATCATATTTCAATTACCTTTGTTACTTGTTTTCCCAGTACATAAACTATAGGTACCTGAGAGGTTGGAAGACTACTGACGAACTTTGTTTGGTCTTACTTATTTTCACATTTAAAACATACTGCATTTTAAATCTCTTTACAACTTTACTTCATCCACAGCTAAGCTAGCTTTATTCTTATTATTCTAAATGATCATATATTAAACACATACTGTTAATGTGTACACAGATCTAAAAATCAAATATGAAATCATACAGTGAAGTTGTGTAGGATATATATTTAATTCTAGGAAATTCCCTACTGCTTTGTGAGCAATCTAAATTCTGTTTAGAGAGATGTCAATACTTCAGTTTTCATGCTCTGAGCTATTTTAAAAATAAATAAATAAAAGACTGATAATAGTTAGAATAAGTCACCTCTTAAAAAACATCAAGAACCCTAAGGTTAAAAATTCTAAATTATAGTTTTATTCGAATTTAAAAATGCAATGTATATTTCACATGCGCCCACGATCAAGTTATTTTCAATGCACTTGGGTTCTGATGACATGGTTTGTTCTGACAAGTGCTTTTTCATGTTCAGCACAAAACAGGGAAACTCCAGTAGATTTCCACTGGCGCTGCTTCTGATGATGTGTATCGCCCCTTTGCTAATAGTGATGGGTGACTTTCACCTGCCTTTTATCGCCTGAACAGATTTCTGACCATAAAGATACTAACTGCAAGCTGAAGCAGCTGTGGTGACAGCTATAAAATACCAGTTTTGGAGATAAATACTGTCAGCATAGTTGAAAACTGGAGCTGCCAAAGACGCTGCCATCAAGATTAATTGGAGTGCTTGCTGTATTCACCTTGCTGGTGAACGTTGGTTTTAACCTAGCAGTGGCCCAAAACTGGGATATGACCAATTCCGTCACTGACAACATATTTGGGATTGTCCACAGAATTTCATCGGGCTGCTGGTGCTCTCCGTGGGTAGGTCCTGGCAGCCGCAGGCTGAGCTCAACAGGGCGCAGCCATCACCTCTGGCCAGGCGCCCCAGGAAGCAGGACGCGGGCACATCAGGGACCCCAGGAGCCTAGCGCCAGGGCCAGGCTGCCAGCAGGAGAGCTCGGCAGACCAGGGCCAGCCAGTGGCTTTTCCCTACAGCCTCAGGAGTACCTGGGATGAGCTGCCACCTCTGCCTCCATGCATGCCTCCTGGGCATGTTCCCCTGGCTCTCTTTTAAACAAGGAAATCTTTTAAATGTTGTCCAAAATGCTGGCACATTGAAAACAACAGCAAAAAGAAATCTTAGGAACCTAATCTTCTTTTAACATAGGTGAAATAGTATTACTAATTTAATAAGCTATCCACAGTATCAACAATGCGAATCCTTCTATAGATGACCTGCTGAGTTGACACAGTTGGATCCATTCTGTGGGATTGCTTGTTTCTACAACATTTTGTGAACTGAACAGTGTTAAATATAGAATGTTGTGTACCTTTAATAATAGAGGAAAAGGAGATTTTTTTTTCCCCTTTTTTTGGCAGTACTGGGATAAAACGAGATTTTCAATATTCAAAATACATGGCTTGTAATAACACTTTTTTTTGTGCTGCCTACAGATAATCATTTCTTAATTTGGAAGTGTTTCTAGCAACAAAATACATTTTCAAAGGTTTTTTTTAGTGTTTATTAATCGTACAAATTAGAGGGTTTTATTGTGACATTTTAATGCATGCATATAATGTATTTCGATCATATTATCCCCTGGATTTCCTTTATATCCCTCTTCTCCTTCCACTTAAACCCTTCCAAATCCCAAAGAGTTTTCCTTTCTTTCTCCTCTTTCTAAATTTTACATATGAGGAAAAAACATGTGATACCTGTATTGTAAATTTGGCTTGTTTTGCTTAACATGGAGATCTTCAGTTCCATCCTTTTTCCTGAGATGTACTCTTATTTCCCTTTATGGTTGAGTCAGGCTGTGCGTGTGTGTGTGTGTGTGTGTGTGTGTGTGTGCATTTTTCTTTTTTTTTTTTTTAAGAGTGGACACATTTTTACCTGGAGCAAGTCAGAGCAGCACAGGAGTTACTTCCAAAGCATTCAGAAGATTAAAGCTCCATAAATGAACAAAGCTAGGAGAGTAGGGAAAGAGTTGTTTACTGTTTGGCTCTATTTATTATTTGATATTTGGTATTTTGTTTTTAGCTTTAGTGTGAGTCTTTTGGTTAATAGGCTTGCTTTACTCTGTTACAATAAGCCTGGGAGTCATACTTTGTCATTTAAGGCATGGATGAGGAATTGGTAAGATTAAATGAGGTGTTGTCCAAATTGGGTTACTCTGGTTATGAAGGGACCCTGACTTCCACGTTTTCAAGGGTACTCATAGTCCCCTGGTTCAAAGGGATGATGTCTTATCTCTGTACAAGGAGGTTTTAGGTTTGCATAGCAATTACAGGTTGACATATCTGCCCTAGACTGGATATGTTTTATTGTCAATTTCCACATCTGGGTTTGCTTTAGAACTGGTTCCTCATGGAAGGGCCTTTCCTTATAGCATGTTAAAGTAGCTAAGCTTCAGCTTCCCTCTGAGGGCTGCTCTGATGCAGGTCAGAACAGCAGTAGAAGTTCTAACCATTTTATGAGATTTTGGAGTCCATTTGACCAAGGTAGCCCACAGTGGGTGATCAGCCCTTTCAGTTTTGCCAGGTGGTGGGGTCTCCATACTGCATGGAACCTCCATTATACTCCCAGCATCTGAAGAAGCCCAGGAACTATCTTTGAAATAAAATTGGCCCATTTTCAATTTGGATAGGCCAGGGTAACCCAAACCTGGGGATGCTTTCTTTTAAAAGTCCTTTTATAACTTGTCTTGCTTTTTCTGTTAACCCAGAACAGGCTTCTATCCACCCAGTAAGCATATTGACAAACAAAGAGATATTTAAATCCTCCTGGGGAAGTGGGCATGGCTGTAAAATCCATGTGTGTATCTTTTCCAGGCAGCGTGTCCCCTGTCTTATATTGTCCTTTCCAACAGGGTACAGGTGACCTCATTGAAAGTTATTTTTCTGGCACTTTACTACATTTTCTTTATTCATTCATCTGTTGATGAATACATAACCTGATCTGATAACTTGGCTATCGTGAATAGCCCTGTGATAAACTTGGATATGCAGGTCGTTGTATTGTAAGGAGATTTGAATTCTTTTGGTTATATGCCCAGAAGTGCTATAGGTGGATCTTATGGTAGTTCTATTCATATTTTTTTGAGAACCCTCCATACTGATGTCCATAGTAACTGGACTAATTTACATTTCCACCAACAGTGTACAGGGTTCCTTTTTTCTTATATTCTTCTCAGGGTTTGTCATTTTTTTCTTAATGATAGCCATTCTGACTGGAGTGACATGGGTTTGTGTCTTGATCAGTGGAAAGCCAAAACATTCATGGCCAAGAGATAAAAGAATGGAGAAAGATTTGTTGTCTATAACAGGTAAGGAGAGCATGGGTGTTGTATCCACAGAATTGCCCCCCTTCAACAAAGGAAGTGTAGAGATTTTACTTAGGGAGCCTGTACATTTTAACAGAGAAAAGCACTTTAGGAATGGCCACATTCCTGAGCACACTCAGTTAAATAGTACATTCCAGAGCAGGCTTGGCTCATGGTCATGGAGCACATGTTCAGATAGTTAAAATACCAGACAGAAACATTTTTGGACATGCTCACCTTGTGTCATAAAGTTGCACAAAGATAATCCTCTGGGCATGCTCAGTTTTCTCCAAAAGTTATAGCTGAAAAAAAAAGGAAAGGGAAGGGAAGAACAGGATGCTTTGAAAGTGTGCTAATACAGGTGTTTTCCTTAAAGATGGCTGCCTTGCTTAGGAACTTACAAATAAAATACCATTGTAGTTTTGATTGGCATTTCCCTGATGACTAAAGGTGTTGAATATTTTTTCATGTATTTATTGACTTACATAGTTCTTCATTTGAAAATTGTCTGTTCAGTTAAAATTTCCATTTATTGATTTGATAAATTGCTGTTTTATTGTTTAATTTTTTGAGTTCTTTAAATATTCTAGCTTTTAATACCTTTTTAATGAACAGTTGATAATATTTTCTACACTATGTAGGTTGTCTTCACTCTTACTTCATTTGCTTTACAGACCTTCTTAAATTTGATTACAAAGCAATGATATAATCCCATTTGTGAATCCCACTATACTTTCCTGAGCTATTGAAGTCCTATTGACAGAGTCACTGAGTTTGCCTAGGACTTCAATACTGTCCCATATATTTTCCTCTAGTAGTTTCGAAGTTCCTGGTCTTATATTCAGTATGACTCATTTTTAGTTGTTTTTTGTACAGAGTGAGAAATAGGAATCTTGTTTTAGTCTTCTACATGTGGATATCTAGTTTTCCCAGTACCACTTCTGAAATGGCTTGTCTGTTTTCAATATGTTTTCATCGTCTTTGTCAAGAACCAGATAACAGGGCTTGGTGGAGTGACTCAAGTAGTAGAGTACCTGCCTACCACGCATGAGGCCCTGAGTTCAAACCCCAGTACTGTCAAAACAAAACCAAACAAACGAGGAAATAAAACCACACACAACAACAACAACAAATGAATCAGATAGCTATAGTGGGCTTATTCTGGGTCTTCTACTCTGCTCCATTCATCTGTATGTATGGTTTTGTGGCATTGTCAAACTGCTTTTGTAGCTAAGGCTCTGTAATGTAATTTGAAGTAAGGTATTATGATAATCCATCATTGCTTTTTTCTTTGCTCAGGATTTCTTTGACTATTCAGGGTGTTTTTTTTATTTCCATCTAAATTCCCATATGAAATTTTTTGTGAAGAAGGTCATTAAAATTTTTATGAGGACTATATATACTATTCAGTTCCATTATATTGCTATGCCCATTTTAACAACAATAATTCCTCTTATTAATGAGTACGAGGTCTATCTGTATTCCAGTGGCTTCAGTTTATTTCTTCAGGATTTTATAGTGCTCATTGTAGAGGCATTTAATCTCTTTGGTTAAGTATATGTCTAGGTATTTAATTTTTATTTGTTTACTTTTTAAGAATATTGTACATGGAGTTTTACTCCTGATTTCTTTTTCAGGAAATTTGTTGTTGAAGTCTAGAAAAGCTCCTGGTTTTATATATTGAGTTTGTAACCTGCTACATTGCTGAATGTGCTTATCAGATTGAACAATATCCTGGTGGGAACTTTTAAGTGCATAATCATGTCATCCACACCAGAAATAGTTTGACTTCTCCCTTTTCTATTTGTTTATCTTTTATTTCACTCTCCCATTATTATTAATCTTCATTATCAACTTGATTGGATTGAGAAGTGCTCAGAGATCAGGAAAACACATCTTTGAGTGTGTCTGTGAGGGTGTTTCCAGAGAGGATATGTTAAGGCAAGAACAAACCCACCCTGAATGTGGGTGTCACCATTCCACAGACTGATGGGCCTGATGGAGTAAACGGGAGAAAGGAGAAACTCTGCTGGTGCAGGCATTTTCTCTTTGTGCTTTCTGGTCACCAGTGAAGTAAGTTGATCTTCTGTGTCATGCCCTCCCAACCATGGTGGCCTGAAACCTCTGAAATTACAGACCAAAATAAAAAATTTGTCTCTTTTCATTGTTATCTTAGGGATTTGGGTCACAGTTGTAGAAACCTAACTACCACCCTTGCCTCATTTCTCTTGCTAAGATTTTAAGCAGTGTCGGAGACAAGGCTCCCTTTGTGAGCCATTCTGTCTTGACCTTGCCCTGGAACATTTTGCGGTTGTTTGTCCCAACTTCTCCATCTCCAGCACAAGATGGCGCCATCCCCACTTCTCTTCAGGGAGTTTACCTTGCCGCCAGCGCGAACGTGCACCCTATCAGAAGTCCTATAGCAGAACCAGCCAACCAGCCTGCACCTCGTCATACCCCTCACTCCCTCAGCACATAAATACCCCTGTGTGAACAATAAAATTTTGCAGCTTGATCAGAACTCCTGTCTTGCTGTCTCCTTCGTGTCTCTTGTCCCTTCATTCTTCCCCTTCTAGGTTCACTACCCACGCTGATGTGTCCTGCAGGACGGGACAAAGCAGTATATTGAATAAGAGTGGTGAAAAGTAGACACACATGTCTTGTTCTTGATTTTAAAACAAAATGTTTTCAGTTTATAATGTTCACTATTTGTTATATATAACCTGTATTATTTCAACCCTTCTATTCCCAGTTTCTTCAGGGCTTTTATTAGGAAGGGATTTAAATTTTGCCAAAGCCTTTAGTGCATCTATTGAAATGATCATGTGTTTATGTCTCATTGATTTAATTCTATTTCTTGCTGATTTGTTATACAGAAAGTTGTATTTTCTAAAACACATGAATGATGAAGGCAAGGTGACCATTCCGGAATCAGCATTTTCACTGATTGTAAAGTTCTCCTCCATAAAGTGGATAAGCAGATATGCAGGGATTAACGTTGTTCAAATGGTGTTACTGTGAAAGCCTGAGAAAAGTGAGACAGGAAATGTGAAAGTGTGGATCACTTTTAACTCAGTGTGATGACACTGCTTTTTTTGTTTTTGTGATTTGAGGAATCTAATTTAGGAATCAACTTTTATAATTCCTCCCTGATTATGGAGTGTGAAAACTCTACATCTTAGTTTCTGATACTTCATATGTTTATTCACTTTCTGTTTGTGGCCATGAGAAATACGTAGAAAAGATGAGCAGAGCTTTTCTGTGGATTTGTAAGCTAAGTATCATTTTATATGTAATATTATATCATTTTTACCATAAAAAATTTTTGTTATGTACTTTGAACTTCTCATACCATTATCACTGATTTTCTCATGCTATTCTTCAAATGAAACTTTACCCTATTCTTTTAAATTGCAACATGCACTGACGTGGTCCATGTCCTCAAAACTCAAGGAAACACAACAGCATCAGAACAGTCCCCACACAAAGAAGAATTGTCATGTAATCCAATAATAAAGAATATAGATTACAAAAGTTTTCATGTATTTATGTAAAGTATTTTGAACATATTATTTTAAAGGTATTTCCCGTGTGGCAGTTTCAAGTTTATTTCAATTTTTCTTGAGGTGTTTTAACAAAATATGCATACCTGGCATGAATTTGGATATTATCTCATTAGTTTGTAAATAAAAACCATGTGTCAAATCATTGACAATACATTTTAGCACTTTTTCCATATGTTATAGAAAAAATTGTCAGGAGATAAAAATGCCCAGTTTTGTTGAGTCCAGTTTGTAGTGACCATCTGTAAAAGGCTGACCATTGCTGATTATTCCCTTCTAATTACGTGTTTTGTTGATTTTGTTTAAATGAATCACAACAAAAACAACTTTATTAACAAAAAACATTTTTCTAATTATATGAATCATTTTCTTTGGGAACACCAAAAGATACTAACTTGCTAACTTTCCTGTGCTTGTTTCACATGACTGACTCTTTTCAATCATTGCTACCCAAAGTGACTTTTATTCAACATAGACATAGAATATTGTTGTAATGATCCTTTCAGAAGCATGAAATTGAGATGAAATGATGGTAAAACTTTGCATTCTTTCTTTTCAATGTAATTTTCCAAATTGAAAGATATCCATTCTTAGTTTTACTGGACATTTCACAGCTTCACAAATGATTGAAAACAATGGAGTAACATTGTCCCTATCATTCTTAGGCTAAGTGCCCTTTCAAGAAAGGAGGGCCTGACTGAGATGGCCTGTGGCTTCTTGTAAAGCTGCACTGGGGTCTTAACAAAGCTTAAATTTAGGGCCAATTTTACATTTATGATTTTCATTAGGCTATTTTCCATTCCCAATTTGATCATTTAAAGTTAATTTTTAATGTGATGCCTATTATCTTTACTAAATGTACATTATATTACTTATATATATACATAACATACTATCATATATTATGTGATACATAGCTAAATACACATTATTTGCTATTAGCATTATGTATCTTAATGATTCCCTATTTATATGTAATACAAGTTGTACACATATAGATCAAGAATAACTATGATGTATAAGAATGGCATACAATGTCCTTAAGAGAGGAACTTGCAGCTCCTACACATACAGAGAAGACGGAAAGCCACACCACAGTTTGCAAACCTTTAGTCTTGAGTTTGGTGCTGCATTTATATCGCTGCTACTCTGGCAGTAGTCCTGTCCTAACAAGTAACTACGGTGAAACTACACAGAGTGTAGTTCATGTAAAAACTGCACCCAAAACATCCTGCAACCAAATACCAGTGGCAATAGTGCAATGATCAGCTCTACCACTATTTCTCAAGTATTCTCTTGTTCATTATTTCATTTAATCTGGATAAGAATTCATTCAGAAGACATGGTAGCTGTCTGGTAATTCTATCATGTGATTAGATAATTTTTTAGACAACTCATCATTCAGACATATTTGAATGGTTTCCAGATAAAACTATCAAGTTCACATTTACTTTTTCAATCTTTCCAATCAAACAAGAAAATAGACAAAATTCATACTGTTGTAGCCAAATACACAAGCTAGCACAGATGAGCAACTTAAAATAGTTCTCCAAGGCAGTAGTGAAGCTGCATTATTTATTCAAGGATATGTACTTTCTTTTATTCTTCCAGTGGTGCATATTGTCAAAGCTACCTTCTTTTCACAATTTAAAGCATAAATCAAAATTTCTTACTGTCCTAACATCAGGAAATTACTGTTAAAATTTATTCCTGCAGCAAAGGTTTTTTTTTAGTTTCCCTTACATTTCAGTCTGACTCATTTACTACAACAGAATTTCAGAGAAATGTGCATTATGCATTTCAGAGATGAAGCATTTTAAAATCTACTTATTTAGAAAAGTTCACATATAATAGTTTGCAAAAGGAATTTTTAAATATGTTTAGCTCATTTATGTTGTGATATTTTGGAAGGAAGTCATCACATCTATCATAAAGTAGGGAGCATTAGCAGTTTGGTCTTGACACAGAAATCAGACAATGTTGATATCTATGTTTATTTAGAACTGGAATTTAACTAGATGCCCAATGAAACACTAGTCTAATGATTTAATTGTGAATATTTAATCAGAATTAATTTGCTTGCCAGAGCAAGCAAAAATTAGTGAGACCATATCTCAGCAAATAAGTCAGGTGATGGTTGTACATGTCTCTAACCCAAGCTACATGGAAGGCAGAGGTAGGGGAATCATGGCCGAGGCTAGCCATGTCAAAACCACAAGATACAATCTAAAAAATAACTAAAAGTGAAATGGCTGTGGGAGTGTGGCTCAAAGGGTAGAGCACCTGCCTATCAAGTGGAAGACCCTGAGTTCAAAACTCCAGTACTGTCAATAAACTAATTATTTATTATAGAAGTACTAATTTATTCAATTTTATTTAAAATTCAGTACTTAAACAATGGTGAGCATCTTAAAAATAAGTAAGTTTTAGATTTTCCTTGTGTTCTCATTACACTATTGAGCTGGCCTTGTCAAGGTGTCAGAACAATGAACCAAACTGAAAGTAACAATGTACCTTTTATTCTACAAGAAAGAGATAAAAATAGTGACTGGCTGCCCAGTTTTGTATTCTCTCCATTTGTAGAGGGACTGGAAAGTCCTGCAGATGGGGGTATTGACTTAATTCTAAGCAAAGTTTTCCTGCCCTTTTATGGTGATTGTGAGGAGGAAAAGCAAGGAAGAGCTAGAGGTAGAAAAGTAACTGAGTTCCTGATCAGGAGGCCTCCAAAAGGAGGTGCCTGCACTCAAAAGGCATGTGCAGGTGTGAGCACCACTGGAGGGGGCCTGAGTCCTTGGTTTTCATTCCTTCCAGACTGCAGGACCTGACTATGCAAAGAGAAGGTAGCTTTGTCCATGAGACCTGCCAGGGAAAGTCTTGTAATTGTCTGTGATCATACAAAAAAGACCACACATAACATTTTGTCCTAGAACTGGATTTTGCATGTGTAATATCCATATATGTGCATTTCAAGGAATAATCTCAAGTAAAAATAATAGTAACTGAGCCTGGCATGGAGGCACCTGCCTGCAGTCCCATGCCACCTTTTCATGGAGGCTGAAGTGAGAGAATCATTTGAGCCCATGAATTTGAGTCCGGCCTGGGCCACATAGTAAGACCCAACTTTAAAAATATAATAATAATTTTTTTGGTGGTACTGGGGTTGAACTCAGGACCTCACACTTGCTAGGCAGGTGTTCTACCACTTGAGCCATCTCAGAAGCCACTGCCCAAAAAAAACAATAGTCATAATATCTGTTATCATCATGAGAGATGTATATTTTAAGGTGAACATAAATAGTCTAAAACAGTATGACTATTCTATTTAATAAGTATATAAGCACATTTATCAAATAATTGTTTCATTAGAAACAACATCATGAAATTAAGTGTATGTGAAGTACCCTTGACCTTTGGACAAAAATGAATCCATATTATGCTGGGGGAGTGGGTTAAGTGGTAAAGCAAACACAAGGCCCTAAATTCAAGCTCCAGCCCCACCAAAAAAAGAAATCATTACTAATATCAATGATACATGAAAACACCTTGAGTATGACTCACTTCCTCAAAATACATAAGTAAAATTTATCATTTTAACTTGGTCTATAGCTTTCAAAACATTTTTACAGTGTATAACAGACTGATATTTATTTTGAATATCCAAAACTAGAAAACTCATATAATAATATCCCGAAGCACATTCTATTTCCAATCCTACTATAAACTATCATTTGAAAAAGTTATTTTCAGAGACAGATTGACTTGATTTTCCCAAAATAGACTGAGTTGAATAATTGAGAACTTGGCACAGATACCAAAGTTTATTTGACTCTTTGTGCAGCCATTTAGCTCAGCATCAGTAGATGGTGACCAGTTATTTTTTAGGTAATTCAAAAGAAAATTCTCTTCTAAGCATCTCCTTCAGACACATGTAAGTTCAAGAGTGAATTTAGACAAACCTAAAAATGAAGGTTAAGAACAAATGACATGCACATTTGGATTATGTCAATGTATGCACATAAATGTAAATTTAACCTACTCATTTTTAATTAAATACCTTTAATACAGTATATTGCTATGTGATATCTTATCATAACAAATAGTTCTGAAGTGAGTTGGCTGTCATTCATACATTGACTCTTGCTAAAACAGCAACATGCATCTGTACTTCTTGTAAAATTTGCTGTGATGACATTAAAACAAATTGTAAAACTGTGATAGAACATGTAGGTATCAGCAATCAAATAGATCAGTGGAATAGAAAGTACCATCTACTTAACAGTTATCTGGGAGGGTAGTTCTAAGTTTCAAGTTTCTGGCACGAGGGAGATGTCACAGAACATGAACTACGAGAGTATGTGTCAGCACATACTCGAACCCCACTCTAATAATCGCTCCTGTGTGGTCTTCCTAGTCTCTGAAAATATGACAGTCTCAGCCTTTTCTTTCAGTTAATAATTCCACACAGACAGTGTTTTTGCAAAGAACTTCATGGGATCAATGGGATTCTGCCAGTCCCAATGTGCATATTCCTTGAGGTGGTAGAGCTGAGACCCTCATCCCCTTGAAATTCTGAGCATTCACTTAAGTGACCCTCATCCTAACCTGGCAGTTGGCTTTCTGAGGCAATTGTAATCTGTCTCTGTTGCTTTGAGAAGGGGAAGACATAAGGAAAGTGTGTAGGAGGGTGAAAATGGTGGAAATGTTATGTACTCATGTTTGAAAATGGAAAAATGAAACTATTCCAGGAATGGGGGGGCATGAAGAGTGATGGAGGGAGTGAATTCAACTATGATATATTGTGAGAAATTTCGTAAGTGTCACAATGTACTCTTGGTACAAAAATAACAGGATAAAAAAATAAATAAATGCATAGAAGAGATAACAGATAGATAGGAAAATGCCAGGTCAGTCTCTGAGGGAAACCTGGAAGGAAAATATTTAAACAAAATAGTTTAGCATGCAAGGTTTTTTTGTTCTGCAAGATATGACAAACCTGAAACCCTATAATTTATTTCATAAGTCTAATGAGAAGGCTATCATCTAAATCTAGGGTCTTACCAAGGTCAGGAATTGTATGAGAAATCCTCTTATGTTAATTGAAAGACAGAGGGCTACAGTCTTCAGGAAATGTGAAGCATAGGTAAGTTCACCTCCATAACCCCTGATTTCTAAACAAATTAAAGATTTTAGGTGAATTTTGTTTAGAATTGAGTGAAACAGGAGAACAACAACAAAATATATAAATAATAACAGTATGAGATTCCAATGAACAAAACATTCACAATTGTGCCAACAGACTTGTCCTTCTATGCATTTGTAGACAGGGCATGTAAGGGCTAGGGAGTAAGAGAACCATGTGCTATGATCTTAGATTAAAATTATCCTTGACCATTACTGCCCTGATTCATTCAGGAGAAATAGGGGAGGAAACTCTTAAGAGGAGGAATATTTCCTATTTGATCTTTAGAATGCTCTATCAGTGAATTTTCAAATATAAATATAAGACCCTCTCAGTGATAACTAGGCACATAAATATATGCATACCCCACACAAATAGTAGAACTATTGGACAGACATTAAAAAGAAAATATGCTTACTATGTTTAAAAAGTATATGACAAATTTGAAAATAAATAATGGGTATAGAAAATTATTTTTAATATTCTGAGTAGATTGAGTTTGGAAGATAAAAGTTTCTCCTGAATTTTAAATATACCCATATACCTTTCCTCAACCCTAACATTTTTTGACACTGCATATGCTTTATTAATATTTTCATGGTAGATGTTCCAATAATCACAGACTACATATAAACAACTTCAGTTACTTAAAAAATGAGTTTACCATTTTTATGGTACTTAAAACATTGAAATAACTACCGCAAAGTATTAAACACAGCCTTTGAAATAACTACCGCAAAGTATTAAACACAGCCTTTAACAAAGGTAGGCTTTGTTTTCACTCTCATCTAACAGATAAAATACTGAGGCAGAAGTATCAGCTATTTAGTGTGGGAACCTACGTTTCTTCCTTTCTTCTCCCAAAGAAAGCCAAAGTATAAGCAACTTATATTATCAAGAGTCAAATACTGGTAAAAAAATAACAAAGTGGTTACTCTCATGTTAATTGACAGGATCAGATATTAAGCATAGTTTATAAAATATATAAATAGAAAAAAAAGGCCATTTAAACATTTTCAGAGAAATTGACTAGTGTTAACATTCAGTGTACAACGACTTACAAAGTGTTATATACCACACCAAAAGTATTTTATAGAAAAACAAATTGGGCATGCCAATTTAATAATATCATATTAAAATTTAAATTAACAACTTTCCAATCCCACTAGTTTTGTTAATGTACACTACAATGACACAGAGCAAAGAGGATTTAAATATCTCCTAATTAGTTCTAATTACTATACCATAAATAAAAGAAAGAATATAAAGAGAAATATTATATTCTTATACTGGGTTTAGAACACTTTTCATTGCATTAGTAACAAGTAACTGCTGAATCCATGTCCCTTCGCCATAGAAAGGAGTAACCCCAATATAGTTAATAATTAGACATTTTCTTATGAAGAAGTAATATGAAAGAGAGTATAAGTGGTAGAAGCATTTTATTGCAGGAAAAAATGGATGTAGAACATAAAGGTGATAGCATTTGGAGGCATAATAGTGAGAAGCAAAAGAAAGGAAATGTGACATACTGATTGTTTACCTCCTTCCTGTCCCCAGTAGATTAATCAAAGAACTTCATAGAAGATGGCTGGACAAAAATGGAAAGGAATACTAAGAACCCTTCCTCTAAAATTAATAGCAACAGAGAAAAGACCATGCATTGTCTACAACAAATTATTGTTGTAAAAACAAAAACTATAGTAGAAAATCTGCTAGGTGAGGTGGCTCACTTCTGTAATCCCAGCTACTTAGAAGGCAGAGATCAGAAGGATCACAGTTGGAGGCCATCCTGGGCAAAATATATAGATGAGACCCCATCTGAAACCAATAAAAAAACTGGGTGTGGTGATGTATGCCTGTCATTCCAGCTACACGAAAGTTATAACAAGAAAGCAGGAAGATTATGATCCAGGCCAGCCAGGTCAAAAGCAGAGAACTTATTCCAAAAACAAAGAAAGCAAAATGGGCTGGGGGCATGGCTCAAGTGGGAGAGCACTTGCCAAGCAAAGACCATGGCCTGAATTCAAAACCCCAGTACAACCAAAGAGAAAAAGAAGATAGTAATCAACCCATTTTAGCTGTTGAAAAGTTGATGACAAGTGTATCATAACACTTCAGACTGGATCAAGTACACTTAAATAAGCATCTGGAGATAGGAACAACAACAGAGAAAAGATGACTTAGAGAAATTGATAAAAACAAATGAGGTACAAATAAAACATGAGTTGTATGAAATCAGGGAAAATGCACATAAAATCATATTTTACATGGATCTTAAGCACGTCTGAGAGAATAGACTGAAATATCTTATGAGATAGATATGAAGTGTAGCCCCCGCCCAAAAAAAAGGCTCATGGTGAAAGCTTGGTCTCAGATGGTGGATACAAGCACTCAGCAGTGATTGATCATGAGGGCTCTGACTGCATCTGTAGATCAATCCATTGGTGGCATTATTGAAGGTGGTAGAGACTTTGGAGGTGGGGCCTGATTGAAAGAAGTATGTCACAGGAGTCATGTCTTAGAATGGTAGCTTGCTTTGACCCTTCCTGTCTCTGTGCTTCCTGCCTACCATCAGATGAATAGTTCTCCCCCACCACATGCTTCCACTATGATATTTTTGCCTTGACTGCTCGAGGACTAAAAGTAATGGAACCAGCCAACCACGGATAAAACCTCTAAAACTATAAGCCAAAATAAATCTCTCCCCCTTTAAGTTGAATAAAATCAAGAAGATTGCCAATATATATATAAATGAGATAAAGACAGTAACAAAATGGATCAGATAAAAAATAATTGATATAGAACATAGGCAATTGAAGATACATAAATAATTAATGTCTACAAAGCAAAAAAACCAGAACAAAGGAACAGAACTAATACTTAGAACTTTAGCTCAAGACAATGTTCTAGAGAAAAAAAATACCAGAACATTTATACTGCAGTAATCCACTGGTGTCAGGGATTACTGTCTCAAATGTCAACCTTTTCTAGTTAGATGACTAGATTGTAAAGTTAGAGAAAACAATTTGCTCAGAGTACATAAGTACATGATAAAATAATTTGTGAAAGAAAGAAATTAGTTCATACTTCTCAAAATGACATACAAAGAAACAGTGGTAGAGTTGCATTTTCTTCAATCATTTTAAAAAGGAGTTATGGCTTTTCTATCAATAACCAGGATTTCTGTATTAGTTTGCAAAACTGCCATAAAAAATTTCCAAAGACTAGGAAGCTTACACAACAAAAACTTATTTCCTCATCATTCTGGAGACTAGCAGGCTGAAATCAAGCTGCTAGTAGGGTTGATTTGTTCTGCGGTCTCCCCTCTTGCCTTGTAGTTAATTTCTTTTCCAGATTCAATATTTTAGATTTTCCACTTTAATGTTCATTCACCATCACTTTCTTACTTCCTTATCTTCATCCAAAAATAGTAATCAGACACTAAAATTTTTTTACAAAAACAATCAGTAAATTATGGTTGTAAAATAAACCCTATTCTATAATTTTTTAATGCTTAGATAATACATTTTCTTCATATTCTCAAGGAAATTCCTCAGTGATCCTTTTTCCTTTCTTCTTACAATATTCTTCCAGTGTTTTATAATCTTGCATGTTGACCTTCTGTGTATTTTTTGAAATCTTGACTAATTCACAAACCTCCTAAATTGTATCTTTCAAGCAGATTGTCATAACATTTTTCATATTTCATAATGTACATGCCTACAAATTATTAGATCTGCGTATCTTACTCTCTACCATGTCTGCAAATGGTCAAGCTATTGTTTTTTACATGTTAATATTACAAAGAAAGTCAGTGTTCTAAGCTTAGGGAAATTAGAACAATTTTCTCATCATTACTCAAAAGTGTTATTACTTGACTTCATGGTTAACACCTCAGAATGCTAAAAAAAAAATTTCCTCCTATTTCCACTTGTTTTTTGGAAGTGAGCAATCTCTTTGTTTCTATGTCTCAGTTGTGGCTGATTGTATGTTCCAAACATGCTTACAATGACATATCCTATCCAACATGCCCTTTTACAGTGTGACTATTTTTTTTATTTTTTAATTTTATTATTCATATGTGCATACAAGGCTTGGGTCATTTCTCCCAACTGCCCCCACCCCCTCCCTTACCACCCACTCCGACCCCTCCCTCTCCCCCCCACCCACTCAATACCCAGCAGAAACTATTTTGCCCTTATTTCTAATTTTGTTGAAGAGAGAGTATAAGCAATAATAGGAAGGAACAAGGGTTTTTGCTGGTGGAGATAAGGATAGCTATACAGGGAGTTGACTCACATTAATTTCCTGTGTGTGTGTATTACCTTCTAGATTAATTCTTTTTGATCTAACCTTTTCTCTAATTCCTGGTCCCCTTTTCCTATTGGCCTCAGTTGCTTTTAAGGTATCTGCTTTAGTTTCTCTGTGTTAAGGGCAACAAATGCTAGCTAATTTTTTAGGTGCTTACCTATCCTCACCCCTCCCTTGTGTGCTCTTGCTTTTATCATGTGCTCAAAGTCCAATCCCATTGTTGTGTTTGCCTTGATCTAATGTCCACATATGAGGGAGAACATACAATTTTTGGTCTTTTGGGCCAGGCTAACCTCACTCAGAATGATGTTCTCCAAGTCCATCCATTTACCAGCGAATGATAACATTTCGTTCTTCTTCATGGCTGCATGAAATTCCATTGTGTATAGATACCACATTTTCTTAATCCATTTGTCAGTGGTGGGGCATCTTGGCTGTTTCCATAACTTGGCTATTGTGAATAGTGCCGCAATAAATATGGGTGTGCAGGTGCCTCTGGAGTAACCTGTGTCACAGTCTTTTGGGTATATCCCCAAGAGTGGTATTGCTGGATCAAATGGAGATCAATGTTAAGCTTTTTAATAGCCTCCAAATTTTTTTCCAGAGTGGTTGTACTAGTTTACATTCCCACCAACAGTGTAAGAGGGTTCCTTTTTCCCGCATCCTCGCCAACACCTGTTGTTGGTGGTGTTGCTGATGATGGCTATTCTAACAGGGGTGAGGTGGAATTACAGTGTGACTATGACATTACTCCTTTTAGTTGGAACCTTAAACCTGTGGGAGCTTTGTGAAGGATTTTAAGAGCAAACTAATACAGTTCAGCAAAATGATATTTATCTTTTTTCACTGCACCTTATAGGTGCCATACAGCATGCCTTGTTCTCCTGATCTGTTCCCCCTTAGAAGTCACCATGCTCTGTTGAGGCTAAGCAATCTCATAAGCGTTCACATGTAGATGCTCCAGCCTGTGGTCCAAGCCAGTAACCAATATCCACTACCACACATGTGTATGAGCTGACCATTAAAATTAGACAATTTCAGGTCCTGGGCTTCAAACCACCCTCTGATACACTTGGAAAGTGTCGAGCTGTCCTTGCCAGTCCTTGACCAAATTACAACCTTATGAACAAAATAATGATTGGCATTTGAGGAGTAGATAACCAGTAGACTGCTATACATTTATAGTAAATATAGAATGTCTTACTTTTATATCTTTGCTCATGGTTCTCTTCTTCTAGTGCTTCATCTCCAAAGGGTGTTCAATCTTCAGATCCCATATCAAAAAACATCTGATTCAAGATATCACCTCTAATTCTTTTGGTCATAATTTCTATACATCCATATACCTCTACATGTATTTGATCTGTCTATCATGAAAAAGACAATCTACTTGAAAACATGAAAATTAGTGACTTATGTTCATATCTGATCCTTTCCTATCAGAATTCATGGTCCTTGAAAACATAAAATAAGTTTCAGTTACAAACTATAATTGCTAAATAATTTCTCATGTTATCTAGTTATATAGCATAACAAGAAAGAATAATGACATCCATAAACAACACTGAGTTTACTCTTCATGTGTGCCACAGTAATTATGTCCTCCTCATGTTTGTTTATTAGCATCAAGTCATCAAAGTATATGACTGAGTGTTAAAATACATAAATTAGTAGATGATTTTTGAAGCTATTATCTTTGCTAAAATATGTTCCTTAGCCTCAAGAGCAGAAAAATATTACCAGAATTCTTCTTTTTATAATTTGTACCTTAGACGGTAAGTCCTTCTGTCAAGAAATAAAGTAAAAAAAAAATTCTCCAAATTAAAGGCCTAATTATGAAGGAAATAAAACTTATTTTATATAATCTGGCTTTTCATAGAATAAAAGCACATCTCCAAAGTCATTTTATCAATAAATATGTGCTATAATAGTACAAATTAAATCTAAGGTATCATGTGTAAATTAGTTAGCAATATTCAGTGGTAAGGAAGATTGTTTCATGAATTCTATCATTAAATTGTCTTTTTAAAAATATACTTTAAATAATAAAGAGTTGAAATCTGCACTATTTTAAAAAATACTTCATCATGTCAATTACTTTTTAAAGAAGAAATTTGGTCTGGATGTAATCTAATTTCCATGGAATCAGAATCATAGTAGCTATTTACTTATTTTTTTGGTGGTGGTACTGGAGATTTAAACTCAGGGTGTCCCTTTTGCTAGTCTGGTATTCTACCACTTGAGCTGTGCCTCCAGCCCAATTTACTCAGGTTATTTTGGAAATAGGGTCCTACTCTTTGCCCAGGCCAGTCTGGACCTTGATTATCCTATTTTAAGCTTCCCGCCCTTGCTGAGATGAGAGGTGTGCAGCACCACGCCCAACATGCTTCTGATGAGATGGGGTCTCACAACCCCCGCTTCCCTTCTGGTCTCCACTTACAATCCTTCCTATATCAGTGAAAACCTAATTTATCACAAATAGTTGAAAATTTAATGTTATTGTAAAAGAAATAAATATGTGTTGAAGTATCTGCCATTAAAAGTTTAGCATTTATCAGTGAGGGAAGGAAGAGAGAGAGAGAGAGAGAGAGAGAGAGAGAGAGAGAGAGAGAGAGATCTTGAGTGAAGCAGATTGAAATCTGCACAAAATAAGCAAAATTTTAAAACTCAAAATTTATTTTCAAATTGTACTCAAATTTATTTTCTTCAAAACTTCCCTTCTCTTAGAAAATAAAATATTAGATTCTGGACATGAGATAGTAGGTCTAACCTGCATTGCACTTTGCACACATGCTTATTTCTCTTACATAATATGCTAACATTTGCTGATACAGTACCAAAATACCATTTGCTCATGGTTATATTGTTCCTTTTGCCTGGAATACAGTTGCCATGTCTTTTTTAGCAGATGGATACTTAACCTTATCTTTCACCACTGAGTTTCATAGGAATATCAATTATATTTCTGCTTAATTTATTCATTTATGCATACTTCCTCTATTGTACTATAGACTGCATGATGGCTACAATTGGGTTTTATTCATCTCAGCACACTCAGAAATTAACTTAAATACTGGCACAAAGGGATACATTCTAGAAAGATTTTTTGAAGAATCATGTGTGAAAACAAACAGGAGAAAGGATGGAAGAAAGAAAAGAAATCTGGTTTAAAACTATGGACAAGTTTATTGAATAATTATTAATGTCTTAATAAGAATCTTTATGTGGTAGAAAAAAGTATTTGTGACATAATCTCTTAAGAAAAATCTCAGATGTCAGAGAATCCTGATTCCTGCTGAACAATACATTATAAAAATTTTAGCACTAGTCTTGATGAAAAATTAAGTATGGCAAAGGAAACCTGCAAAGTAATTACCAACTATCATTAGAAGACAGAAAACACTAGCAAGTTAGGTAACAAAATAAATGAAGGAAGCACCAGGTATATTGAATAAATGGTAGAGCTCAAAGGTCAACTTCAATTTTCTTACCACTAAAGGCAGCAGTCTTATACAAATTCCATCTGCCTCTCAAAATTTTCATAGGTGAGATTGCCATATCTCAATTTTTAAAAACAATTTATCATTCAATAGATTAGTCAAGAAAGAACTTTAAATGACCAGGTAAGGCTGACTATAGCTATATAGTATTTAAGGTAGATATTAAATACAGTTATCATCTTCAAAAAACACATATAAATTTTTTTTAATTTTTTCTTTTATTCATATGTTCATACAATGTTTGGGTCATTTCTCCCCCCTTACCCCGCCCTGTCCCTCAACCCTCCACCCCCTCGCTACCAGGCAGAAACTATTTTGCCCTTATCTCTAATTTTGTTGAAGAGAGAGTATAAGTAATAATAGGAAGGACCAAGGGTTTTTGCTAGTTGAGATAAGGATAGCTATACAGGGAGTTGACTTGCATTGCTTTCCTGTAAAAATACATGTAAAATTGATAAACATTTGTAGTCAATACCAAATAAAATATGGAATTACTGATATTTCCATCTATGACATTTTCAGATATCATTTTTATAATAATGAAACATTTTGATAATTAAGCTATGCCAGATACACTGAAATATAAAAGTAACATGTAGGTTAGCAGAGAAGAAAATAAAAAGATGATATCATGAAGAGATCAATATGGAGATTGGAAAGTTAAAATTCTTAGCACACACTTTGTGAAAAAGTGGCAGAAAATATATTTGAAGTTTACATGCTGGTTATATGATAGTTTTCACTAGACTGAAAGTAAGACTGATAAAGAAGTTATTTTGTGAGCTTTTTGCTGTTACTTATGTATATTTTCCACACTTAGCACTCTGTCCCATTGGTGGAAACTATTTATGATCTTAGTAACAATATGTTAATTACCTAAGTGATGAATTACCTGTCTGATAGGAAAGAAAGAAGAACACAAATGATAAACAGAGTCAACCATTGGGAGGTAACATGACAGCCTTCACTTTAAGGTTATTTTAAATAAAACCATAATTTTCTAAATGTTTCCCAAGAAATAGAAATAAGAACCTTATGAAAATCATGTGTAGAAAGAAAGAATTACTTAATGTTAAAGCTGCAATCTCAAAAATGTGTTTTGCAAAGGGTTCTGGGAAAATGTCATTACTAATAAAATATATGATGATAAATAACAAATTATTTTTAAAAGGATTTTTGTGATTCAAGTACTTGAAGAAGACTGAGCATTCAGTCACAATGCCTTATATTACAAACACAGACTCGTTCCTGCTTTGGATTTTGTTCTGTATTTGGTAAATACTGTTTACTGTTGAAGAGTATATCTGAACACACATGGTGCAACTTTCTTTATTAATTGCAATCTGTGGAGTTTCTTCCTGCTATTTAATTACAATTCATACTTATTGTTTACATGGTGGTAATCTGTTCATTGGCCTGTCATTAACATGATGCCAGAGATGTGTCTATGTCTGGCCCTCATGTGTATCATGTCAACTATACATTAAACACTTAACGAATAACTGCTGAATGCATGAGCGGATATATGACTATACATTTAGCAATTTGTAATTATAATTATAAAATAAAATTAGGGACTCTGAGGACTTAAGCTGTCTTTAAATGGATTAATATAAAAGAGTGGGAGTAACAGAATTTTTTATTTTTATAGCTTTTCCTGGTACTTTAATATTTAGATATTTAATTACTGAGCCAATAAGAGTAGTGGGGGAAACTAACTTGATTCAATGTAGAAACACAAGATCAGATAACAACCTAACTACAGACGGTCACGTAATTGCAACGAGTTGTTTAAACTAAGATCCAGAGCTTCCTTAAAAACACATTCAATTTATTGAGCATAAAGCTTCTGTGGTATCTATTTCCATAGTATTCCTGTTTCTTCAGGATGAATATATTAAACTCTGCATTAATTGCCTTATACCTTTTCATATTCCACAAATCCTATGGATTTAAGAAGCACCAAACTGGTTTACCTAACATTCTCTAAATAGGATATTGCAACATAATATGCCAATGTTTCAATGTGCATTGGAAAACAGTATTGCACATCTCCATTGTGGATTGAATTTATATTTATATAAATTTATATATAAAACATATATATATTTACTTGATTTTATTTGGTTTGATTAGTTCTTTAATTGATGCATTTGTTCAATTATTATTGCTTGAGTACATAATACACACCAAACACTCTGTTGGACATGTGACAGACCCTTTGTGTTTTCCCCCCCTCTTTTTACATTGCTGGAGATTTAACTCAGGGCCTTCTGCATGCTAGACCAGCCTTCAACTACTGAGCTACATCCCCATCCCAGATACATTTAAACTGCAAGTGGATTGATGGTAGCAATGACCTCATAGGAAAATGTTTCCTATGATATGATATGAATAACTATTTTGTGAAATGGGCATATTTGGTTAAATATTTAATTAAAGTTCATCAGGATGTCATTTGTCTTTTTCTTTTTGAAATATAATTGTCCAGACATGCTAAGAAGCCTGGACAACTATATCTTCCTAGACATTCTGCAGTACCCCTGTAGGAAAATTAAATAAGAATCTAAATTTTGGTCAAAATAACACCAGTTGTTCATGAAATTAAGATATGGGAACTTGGTCAGATAATTTTAATTGCTACTAACATTAAGCTAAGATATCCAGTCAGTTGTTTTCATCTATAATGATACTTCTCCCAAAGGGATGAATCATGATTATGTTACCCTGGACATTACTGAATGAACACTGTTAAACTCTCTGAATCTCATTGACATAAATTTTAGGGCAAAAATGGTTCTACTTCTATTTCTAAAAATAGCTATCAGAATTTGGTTTTGAATATCTGATACTTTTGTAGTCCAATAAAAAGTGTTAGAACTTGAAATAGATAATATTGTTCTTGGTACACTTTTATTGACAAATTCATAACTCATTGTGAGGCACTCTAAGTCAAACGTGAATACAGAGAGAGCTCACTAATGCAACCTTCTGCTGTCATCATTCCTGCTGCTTCACTTCTCACTTGGTGTATTTTATTAATCTCCATTTCCATCAAATGAAAGTGAACTAGATTAAGCAGATTTGTTAATCTAAGGGATACCTGGCAGGACTCAATAGCAGTGTTTCATTTTCTCACTTACATTTAAAGCACAGATGAAGTGAATTACTGCGTAACCATCTGACAAGTGCTCCATATTTTGTGTGATGGCTTTCAAAGGTTTTTGAAAATAAATATTAAATTTGTGTAAGCAATTCTACACTGTTTTAAGTACAATTTATATTTAGGAACTTTAGAGAATGAAGTCATAGAATGGCAGAGCAGCAAGTAAAGTAGAGAGTTCAATAAATTATACCTAAATACAAAGGATCTGAGGACATGAAACAGCACTGCCATTCAGATGGAGTGCTTTCTTCATCCAGGTGTGTAAATCCTGCTTCTGGTAGTTTGAGTATACACCTGTCAGGTTAGGTCATCTTTACTCTGAAGCTAGGAAAGTTGTTTAAGACTATTTAAAACTTAAGATGAAGTGGTTAATAACTTAGCCAGAGAAGAGCCATTAATCAGGTGCCGTTTTTAATTTTCAAGCTGAAGGAGGTAAAGAAGTTCAGGAGGGAGTCTGGTTCTCATAAAATTGAAAGAACAGGAGGAGCCAAATTAGGATACGGTCAGATGATCATGTGGATTGTGTTAATTGTGTTCATTCATGCTTATTGATCACACTTGTGTACCTTAGGTAAAAGCCATTGTCTTGCTTCTGTACCCAAGCTTGCTTGCTTCACAAAGATTGCCAGGGATTTTTGCCTTTATAAACCCTGCTAAAAGTTAGAACAGGGCTGCTCTGGGTCCTGACGACTTATTGGTCAGAGCAGTCGCCAACTGGCTAATAAAGACTCTCCTTTAAAGTCTTTCTTGAGTGGTTGTATCTCATTCTGACTCATAACAAAGGTACCTAAAGAGTACCTCAAGTCAGGGAGATAGTCAAAGAAATTGATCAAAGATGTAGTTTTCCTAGTTCATTATCCTATCTTCTGGAAGCTAGATGGGTATAAGTGTAAATCAAAACACTTCCATACTAGATGTCCAAAGCTGTAGGTACTCACACAGCACTGCCATCAAGTTTCATTTCAGTCTTCCTTTGAATGAAAAGATTGATGATTACTCATAGCTTGCATGACTCCGTGCTGCCCCAGATCCCTCTCTGCTCTCCACGCTGCACAATGAGTTTGCATCATTGTCTTTCTGCCAGCCATTTTGCTACCAGGACACTGAGTGACATTTAATGATCTTTCAACATGACAATGTCACACTCATCACTCTCTGTCACTCCTGACGGACCCAAACTTAAATGTAAACATGAAATGTAAACTGACTTCAATCCAAACTTTTCAATTGACACCTATCAACACATATTGATGAGGTACATGGAAGAGAATATAATCTGTTGCTTGATGTCTTAAGGAATCAAGGAAAAGGAAGTGATCATTCTACAAATTTGAGGTGGAAATTACACTATTTTAATTGTCATTTTAACTAGCATCAATTATATGAACTTGAAGAAGAAAACTTACTTTTAGTGTACTATTGTGCTATTATGCTCTTGTGCTGTCATTACTATTATGCCATAGTACATACCTGTTCTCTTATGGAATTCTTGGAGGGGCTCACCAAGTACTTCTGAATGTCAGTATACATCTTTAAAGTATGAGAGCTGCTGAAAAGGAGCAACATCTAAGTCCATGAAATGTGAAAGATACATGTAGACATAATAAGTGGCTTCTTCTGATCAATAAAAAGCACTTTGAAAATGAGACAGTTGAATGACTTTAAAGCAAAACCCCTTTGAACAATGAATACACACTTAAAAACTGATGGATAGGAATGTAAAACAGGTCCTGTTAAGAGGGTGAATATTAGTGGGAGGGGAGCAGGTGAATGGAGAGGGTAAAGGAACTGAATATGGTCAGTGCACTTTATATACTTTACCAAATAAAATAATGAAACCTGTGGAAAAGGTTTTAGGTAGTGGGGTGAGGGATAAGAAAAATGATGGTGGGGACAAACTGAACCAAGGTACATTATAAGCATGTATTGCAATGTCTTAATGAAACTTCCCTGCACAACTAACATGTGCTAATAAAAATGCTTAAAAAGTTAATATGCCCAATCTTATAGACAATTTCCACTTAAAAAATTGGTACCAATTGTTGGGTGTTGGTGAAAGTCATCAGAAGATTTTAGGCAAGTACCTTACATTTCTCCTTCTTTCAATCTTCTGGTCTCCAACTGGTCTGTAATAGTCTTCTCTCAGAAGACTACCCCGAGAAGGGTTCCATCAACTACAGCTTTCACAGCCATAGTGGACTGTCATTCTTACCAAGTGCTTATTAGCACCTTCATGTAGACAGGAAAAATGGGGCATTCTCAGATATTCTGATTAAGCCTTTGTCTTTGAAAGGCTTTGTGTACCTCGGTACCTACTTTAAAAATCCTTCTACCCCTGCCCTAGGAGTAAAAAAATAACAACAAAAAAAAAACTGTTCTATAATCAGTTTCTACCAGGCCTAAGTTGACAGTCTTATTGTCACTTTTTCTGAATAATAAGGCTTTGGGTCTTTAAGGTAAATAGGGAAGATGAGAATGGGTGAAATGTCAGAAGCCACCTGTCCTTCCCACAGTAGTATAAAGGAGGCTTACTCAGGTTCTTATCTAGTCTTCCTGTGAATATCCAAGGGGATTTCAGAAAGAAGACAATAGAAGCAAAAACACTGTCTTACGCTGGAGGCACACAGATTTTCATAGACACACTTAACCCTTAGTAATTCATTTAAAATGTTTAGCTGAGGTCTGGGAGTAATGATTCATACCTGTTATCCCAGCCACCTAGGAGGGATAGGTAGGAGGATCACATTCTGAGGCCTACCTGGGACAAAAAGCTGTAGACCCTATCTAAAAAAATAAGTAAAGGAAAAATGGGCTGGGGGTGTGGCTCAAATGGTAGGGCACCTGTCTAGTAAGTGCAAGTCCTGAGTTGAAACTCCAGTATGAAACACACACATATGCACAAAATAGCTGAATCCTCTTAGTAACTTAGATGGCATCCAACAGCTTCTGCTCTGAGGTAGACATTTTCTCAGGCCCATTTTGTCCCAGGTTCCTTTTGAAATCTGTGTCTTCCTGCATGTAAGAATAAGCTTTTGCCCCAAATCTCCAGTTCTCTGATTGAATCAAGAAAAGTCATTTATTTGCAATTTGTCCAGGTTTTTTTTTTCTGTTTGTAAAATTATTGTTCTAGGGAAAAAACAACGTTTTCCACCCAACACCCAACATTTCACATGCATATTAGAGATTATATTCTTCCCAATTCTTCAACACAAGGAATGATAAAGTAAGAGTACACTGACATTTAAAATCTGAAGACACTCAGATGTTATCCAGTAAATGTGTGCTGTGCATCATTACATAGCATGTCATCCACTCAGATGCAATAAGCCTCTTTCAGAAAGCAGGGATGTTTTTCCTACTAACTGAGCAGAATAATGTTGGCAGTGATTGTAAGATGTGATTTATCCAAACATCATCATGGATATAAATGTATTTGATATTTGGATGTATTCCAAAATATATTTAATAACTGAAAAGATTATTCAACTCAATCAAGAAAGGGAAAACCACAAAGGAATAAATCATTGAGTGCCTAAATTACTCTATAATAAGAACATAACGTCATTTTATAAAAGTTACCAAGTAGAAGCAGGAGAGACAAACAAAGCATTGTAAGCACAGTACAGCACAGCTTTGTGTTAAAGCCTCTTGACTCCTCACTAGAAATTAGTGAGAAACCAGCTGGGGCCTGACCAGACTTGCCTGAGCAGCTCCTAAGGTTTTTCTTTAGACTGCTGCTGTGTTCTCTGATTCTTTTCTGCAATTTCATGCTAATCTGCCTAGGAGGGCTTCTTTTCTATTACTGGAGTTTGAGAGCAGAGAATTCTCAGCTGCTCCTTCTTCTGCTGTTAGACAGAGTTCACAGGTGAATAACAGGTCCAGGATAGACAGCTGCATTTCTAAAGGGTAGTGCGTGGTGACGCCGGCCCTCATCTAACTCTTGGCTTGATGGAATGTGGGAAGGTTTTACTCATTGTCTCTAAGCAATGAGTAAAGCAGGCTTTGCCCATTAGAGAGGAACATATCTTATTTTTTAACCTAATTGATTTTTGTCATTTTGTCAGGAAGACACTTCCTTTCTTTGTGGATGAAATCTGAAAACTATGCTCCTCACGGCGCAGAAGCAATTGAAATTCTAACTCTGCTCTCATTTAACGAAAGATGTAATGTACTACTCTGCTTTTACTACTGATGAGCTAACTGGTTCATGGCCACTAGGTGTGAATTCCACGACTGTGAAATTTTGATATTTGATAAGCAACATATCAAATTTTGAATAGCTAACATTGTTCTCAAACTTAAGTATATGTGTCATTTTAAGTTATTTTGCATTATACTTGAGGCTTATTTCTCTATAAAATGTGGAGAATGTATTAATTTTAAATCATACTTTAAATATGTTTGGGAATTTTTATTGTATGTTGGTGAGTTGTACAAAATCGAGTATCAATAATCACATAATAGTAAACTGACTACAAAAAATGTTTATTCCCTTTACCTCCCATAGTTATCATTTGTGTGTAAGAGAACCTAAAATGCATGTTCTTAGCAAATTTTCAGCATTCGCTGCATTATTAATTATAGTCTTCATGCTATACTTTAGATTTATGCTTCCAAACTAACTTCAAATTTGTACTCTTAAGTCCATTTCCTCTTGATTTTCTCTCCTTCCTGCCACTGGTAACCAGTGGTTATTTATATACAAATATATATATACTTTACATGTAAGTGAGATCACACATTTTTCTGTTTCTTGCCAGATGGCTTATTTCCTTTAGTGCAGACTTCCAGGTTTTTCCATATTTTCACTAATTGCAAATTCCTTATTTTTTCCACAATTTCTTCATCCTTCTTTCACTGGATAATTAGGTTGTTTTCATATCTTGCCTTTTGTAAATAATAATACAAAGAACACAGTGGTGTAGTTACATCCATGCGGTGCTGATCTTGTTCCTTTGGGTTTGTACCCAACAAGGTTCAGTGCATCATATGCTTCAATTATGTAACTTCCATACTGATTTCCATAATGACTGTACAAATTTACATTCTACCAATACTGTATAATATTTTCCTTTTATTCACACTCTTGCCAACAGTTCTTAGTTCTTAATTTTTTAATAGCCACCACAGCAGACTGGAGGTAGTGACAACATGGTTTTTACTTGCATTTCCTTACTGACTAGTGATGTCAACTTTTTCATATACCTATTGATCATTTTTAATGTCTTTTTGGGACTATCTCTTCAAGTCTTTATCTATTGTTAAGTGTGTCATGGGGGGGGTGTTGGGTTTTTTGTTTGTTTCTTTAAGTCCTGTGAGTTCCTTATATATTTTGGATATTAACTACCTTTATCAAATATACATATTGAAAATATTTTCTCCCATTCCATAAGCTATCTTCATTTTGTTGATTTTAATTTTTCCTTGTGCAAAAGTTTCTAATTTGATGTCATTAGGTTTTATTTTAGTTAACTTTTGGCATGGTATCCAAATATTTCAATGCCAAGACCAACATCAGGGAGCTTTTTCCCTAAGTTTTTTTCCTGAGAATTTTACTATTCCAGGTATTGTGTTTAAAATTTAAATTATTTTAATTTGTTTTTTGTATATGGTATTGACTAAGGATTTTATAATTAGGTTATGTTGTATCTCCCAAAAGGCTCACATATTGTAGACTTGGTCCCCAGCTAGTGGCACTAGTAAAATGTGATTAGATTATAAGGACATTGACCTAATCAATGTATTAATCCATAGTTTGATATCATCAATGGGATGTGGAGGAAGCTAGGAGGTGGAGTTTAGTTGGACGAAGGAGGTCAGTGATGGCACACCCGTCCTCCACCACTCCCTCTTGCTTTCTGCTGCCTGGCTTCCATGATGAGAATAACTTTTGTCCACCATGATGGTCTACCTCATCACTCGTCCAGAAACAGTGGAACCCATGACCAGGAACTGAAACCTCTGAAACTGTGAGCCAAATTAAATACTTCATCTTTAAGCTGTTCTTGGGTATATAGTCATAGCAACAAAAAATAGCGAACAGTGTCCAATTTCAATCTTTTACACGTGGATATTCACTTTTCCTAACACCTTTTACTACAACGATTATCTTTTTTCCATTGTATCGGCTTGTTGAACTTGTCAAAAATAAGTTGGCAGAATTATACATTTTATTTCTGGCCTTTCCGTTCTGTTCTCTTAGTCCATGAGCCTATTATTTCCCATTACGCACTATTTTTTACTTTTTACTGTAGCTTTGTAATAGAATTTGAAATCAGGGAGCATAATGCCTCGTTTTCCTTTCTCAATGTTGTTTTGCCTATTTGGAGTCTTCGGTGGTCACAAATGAATTTAAGGGTTGTCTTATTTTTTTTTTTAGTGTCTGTGAAAATGCCATTGAAATTTTGAGAGAGATGTTCTGAATCTGTGCATTGCTGTGGGAACATGGACATTAAAAAAACAATTTTTCTAATCCACAAATACAGGATTATCTTATTTACTTGTGACTTCTTAATATCTTTCAGCAATGTTTTATAGCTTTCAGTGTATATGTTAAAATTATGTCTAAGTATTTTATTATTTTTGATACTGTAGTAAATTGGATTGTTTTCTTGATTTCTTTTAAGATTGTTTTTGCATTAAGATGCAAATGATCTTTATATGTTGAATTTGTATCTCTCTATTTTACTGAATTCATTTATTCTAAAGTTGATTTTATGAAGTCTTAGGGATTCTCCACAAGTAGGATGACATCATCTGAGACAGACATTATTTTACTTCTGCCTTTCTGATTTGGCTGTTATCATTATTAACACTACTATATTATCACTATCAGAATAGGGTGGTTAGGTACTTATTGTATGCCAAAAATTGAAGATCATGTCTGTAAAACAGTAAAATGTGACACGTAAAATTATGAAAATGGCTGGAGTGAAGCAAGACCAAAGGTTTACTGGCAAATGATCTGTTAATGTCTGACCATTGAAGGGAAGCATGTTGACCAACTTTGAAGGATTTACAAATTTAAAAGCAGTGATATTTTCCTGAAAGATATACTAAGTGTTTGCTTTGCACTTTGCCTGCACAGCACAGATATGTATTGTACATGAGCAAACACATTTAAGTATTAAAGAGAAAAAATTAAAATAGGATGCAAATATGAATTAATTTTGCTTAACTAAGCTTTTTTCTTAAATTGTTATAGCAACTTTTAAATGCCATATAGTCTAGAAAACCATTTATAGAAGAATAATATGCTGCATAAAACTTAGAAATCCCCAAAAGGGACATATAACAGAGAAGGAATAAATAAGAGTCATTCTTTTAAATGTCTGATCTCATTTTTAGAAATATTTGAATACTAATTTTGCCAATGTACCTAATTCTTCCTGACTTTTCATATACTGGGTTAAGATAATCCTTACTGCCTATGCATTTTGTTACTGCTAAGAGCATATTAAATGAAGTGCTCTTGTAGTTTGAAATAAGTGAAGCAAAAACAAAACCCACTGAATTTCCCAGTAATGCATATTTTTACTCATATAATTCAACACAATAAATATTTACATTGTGGCTACCATATGAAGGACAGTTAATCCTTCATAAGATAAAAGGAAAAAGGGATGGTTTTTCTGATCCAAACCCCCTTGCAATAATGTGCAACAAGTGACTCTGAGCAATATTGCCTTTTATTTTTGCTGATTCCCTGTCAAGCAAGAAGGAATTTATCTCCTATAATTAGCAAGCAAAGCTGTATAAAACTGAGCTGGAAATTATAATTTATATTCATCATAAGCCTTTCCACATATATGTTCAGTTTTATGTGCTTATTATTTAATTTTGCTTTGTACATAGTTAAGTTTTAGTTACAAAACCAAAGTCTTGAAATATTGATATATTTTCAAAAGGCATAAATGGTGAAAACACTTTTTGAAATCTAAGTCAATACATCTCTAAGGGGAACAAATACTATCCACATTAAAACAGTGAATTCTTTCTAAAACTGAGGTTCAGTTTTAATGCCTATGATCTTTGAACATGTGTATTCAATAAAATTATTACTAGGAAATGTAGGTTGTGATTTTATTCAAATAAAAGGAGCTTATAAAATAAGGTTTAATCCACAATGCTAAAATCTGAGCACAAGCCCACAATGTGTAATGAAGAAAGGACTACTCTTGTGGTGTTAAACATAAATATCCAAATCAAATATTCACAATTTAAGTCAAAAATATTTCCTCTATGTTATATAATAGTTTTTCTCTATTAGAAGTCAGAACAAAGACAAAAAGAAATATTTAGGAAAGTTTTTGTATATTTATGTTCTTTTTAAACTATCATAATAATTATATATTCTTTTAAAGATGCTTTCATTGCTAGACATAGGGAATCCACACCATTTATTGATTTGAAGTTTTGCTAACATAAGTGCATGTGTTCTCAAGTATAATCATCCATCTTAGAATATATGCTGTGGGGCTGGGCATGGTGGGGCATGTCTGGAATCACAGCTACTTGGGAAGTGGAGTTCTAGATGATCACGGTTCTAGTACATCCTGGGCAAAATGTTAGGAAGACTCCATCTCAATACACAATATTTGTGTGGTAGTGTATACCTGCTATAAGGGTAGGCATAGGTAGGAGGATCATGGATTGAGGTTCACACTAGGCAAAAGTGAGACCCCATCTAAAAAAATAAACAAAGAAACAAAGAATGTATAGTGTGTCACTGCCCTGATGTGTGGAAACCCATGACACACATTACGTTTTGTTTCTTTTCTCCATTGCCTTGATCTTTCTGAATTCTTTTGATATCTTTGCTTACTTTATTGTCAAGAAATTGTCAACATAAGCTCAATGCTGAGTAAAGTATCACAAGCCATCACATATCTGCGATATTGCTTTAAATTTGAACACAATGCTTTGGTGCATGATCCTACACAGGTGAATGCTTTATTATTTAGAAATCCTCAGGAAGGAACAAATTTCTAAGCTTTGGGCATATTCAACTATGACCCTGGGTCATCTTCTTTTCATAGAACGTTGACCATCCTAGTCCAGGAATAAGCTCTGTGGGCCGCGGGAACCAAGTGCTGTTCTGAGCCTTTGCTCCGGGTTCTTAACAAAGAGTTTGGTCATTAGCGGATGACACGAATGAAGAGGGACAGGAGGACCACAGGATGTGAAGGGACGGAGCCAACCCAGATGAAAAGTTCAGGAACTGTGGAGCGTCTGCACCTGCAAGTCATGACTAAAGGAAAAGACACAGTGTAACTTATTTTTCTGACAAGACCTTGAGTGCCTTTGCTTTTCAAGGTCTTGAGTTCAATTTTGGCTTGCTGTGTGCTGTCTGTATGGACTGTTTTTGGTTCTGATCTTACTCATATCATAACAGAACATTTTTCCCTCTGTATTTAAACTTGAAGGGTTTTTAAGTTCTGCTGTGTTTAAGCATTCCATTCTTTTTTTTAATTCATTTATTCATATGTGTATACATTGTTTGGGTCTTAAGAAATAACTTTGATAACAGAATCTTGAATTTAGGAATTAGTGAGTCATTCAGAGATGATGTTTGTTAGTTACGTTGCCAGAGCTGTGGAGTCACAGAAGTTCAACAGGAAGGGTTCACAGGAAGTTTCTACTCTTGAATAGTATCTTTGTGTTTCTTTTTCCACATTCACTGTGAGTAACTATCTTACTCCAGCAGACAGTGAAAAAATAAGCATAATTTAAACCATTTGTTCTTTAACATATTTGCAATGGGCAAACTATGAGTATAGTCAAGGGAAACAGCAAAGTAAAATTTAACACATTTCTTTAAGAAATGGATACTTCCTGAGATACATCAATTGTTCAGACCATACACAAAAGTTCAACAGCCAAATCTTGTAGAACAACTCAAAAAAAGCACAAATCAGCATTATAATTTTCTTATAAATCATTAATACTCAAAATAGAAATATCAAGTTACAAATGTAAATTTTAAAATCCCCATTTAAAATTAACAATATAAAATCCCAAGAATGAGTGTGATGAGAATTGCCCGGAATCATTACAAATAAAGTGCTTATACATTATCAAAGAACATGAAGAAGCATTGAAGAAGTGAAGCTGACCTCCTGTCTGTGGTGGACAGTGCTGTGTGGCTGCCAGCATTTCAGCTTCCTCACTAGTTCTTGGTCGAAGCCCTGCAAACCCTGGTTGTTCCTACAGCCCCTCAGACCCCAAGTGAACTGACATCTTGAGTTCTTTCCCTGCTTCTGTTTCTCCTTTCTTACTCTCACCCTTTTGCTTTCTCATTTCTACATTATAAAATTAAACAAAAACAAACCCATGAAAAGGAAAGTAAATAACATTAGAAAATGAAAAAATAAGAAATTAAGTAGAAAGGCAAAAAGGGAGGGATGAAAGGGGCTGTCTTCTCAAATGTGAAATCTGTTGTGTGTTGAGTTCTTACAGAGGCCACATCCGTGGAAGGGATGAGAAGGAAGAAGGATGAGCTCTGAGAAGTGGAGGGGTGACACAGTTCCCAAATAAAATCAATGCACAAGAAGCTCCAAGCCTAAAGGAGCCTTCAGGTGTTGTCCAGGTTTGGGCTAGATGGCCAGGCTTGGCATGGTCCTGCATTGATTATCCAGGTTATGGTCCAGTTGGGATGGGTGTGCCTGGGCTCCCATAGCTGAAGGGCAGAGCTCAGCACTGGGTAGCATGGAGTTCACTGCAGATCTGGCCCTACTGTGTCCACCTGAAACCTGAAAACCCCCAAATGTTAGCTTAAACAGAAAAACAATAGGAAAAGACTCAGACGTCTCAATAGCACAAAGTTCAGACTGTACAAAGTCTGCATGTACAATAATTCTCTTCAAATTGAATGTTGCCAGGCATTGTGATGCAGGCCTGTAATCCCAGCACCCAGGAGGCCAAGGCTCATGTGTTTGAGGTAGTGAGACACAGTCTCAAAAACAAAACAAAACAAGCATAACATATTTAAGAAAGAGTACAGTAAACAAAAATAGTTGTGTGGAAAATGGAAAAACCCTCAGGGAAAAATAGGAAAACTATCTTTGTCTCAGATCATGACATTACACCAAATTCTAGTTGGGTCCCACTTGATATACAAGCCGGAAACATTTACAAAAAAGTTTTAGGAATTACAACTAAATATAATAGTGTAAGGATCATACATATGCCTAAGAAAGTAGATATTACCTTGGGGAATTTAAGTATATAGCAGCACATTATATATTAATACAATATAATACATTACATACAACATTATTTCTTTATTTAAGTATACTGGATGTCTTCAATATGTACAGTTATATCCAAAACAGTAAAATTTAAGTGGAAAATGAATGGAAAAATTCTATCAAGAATAATGATAATAGTCAGCTATTCAGTGTTATTTCTGCATCACATGAGATTTTATTTATTAATTGTATTCCTTATATTTTTAGTTTACATCACAGTACTATGAAATAGTTACCATTTTTTCATTCCTTTTCAGAAAATCAGATAGGTAGATTTTACCCGGAGGCATCAGGCTCCAATGGAAGCCACTCTAAAATTCAGCCTCTTACATAGGGCAATTAAAATAGTAATCTTATTAGTGTATTTGATATAAAAGAGTTTTCATAAGAAGGAAAAAAATTGGAGGAAATTTTAACCAAGATCATCTGGAAGTATGTCTCAAAGAAAAAAATGAAAAAAAAAACAACTTAGTTGTGAAATAAAGTTCATGAATGATGATTTCAGTTTCCCAAAATTGGAAAACTGAAAACATGCCTCATAAATATTTAGTAATAAGAATTGCATAAATTATTTTATGCATAAATTCCACATATTTGAAAATCCATACCATTGAATGCACTGTGATCATTTGAAGATGCTGTAGAACAGTATATTAATGAGATACAAAACATGCTTTGTGTAAATCTGTATAATAAAATTAATATACATAAAATAGATTAACATAATTTTTAGTTGGTTGTGATTTGAATTTAGGATTGTAATTATTATTTTTCTCCTTGCTTATGTCCAGTATTTTCATATAAAATGCAGGTTTTACTTCCTGTAAGAAAAATAAAATTTACTTTTCAAAAATTACTTTCAATGATCAGAATATTAGTATACTATTTTATATTACTTATAAAAAGACAAATGTACTTGCTTTTATGTTTTATAAATATGTTGTTTATGCATATATTTAACATAGATTATATTTATATACTATATATGATCTGCCTTATTTACACTATTTTATATTTAAAGTAGTTGGATGTGTTTGAGTTCAAAAACTCCTATCAGAGATATGTATCATTTTACATGATAAAGTATGAAGGTGGAAGACAAAATGTATGTCTTCAAATGGTTACAATAATATCATTTTTATTGCAAGATGATCTTCAGTTCATTATTCTTATTCCTTTAGATAATAAGTCAAAAGCGAATAGAATTTTGGAGAACTTAAATACAAAAATATCTTGAGTTATCTCAAAAGCAACGAAAGTGCTGGCAGGTATGATGGTCCTCATTCTCTAAGTAACTGTCTTTCCTGGAAGCACTCCACAGATGAAATAAACCTCCAGGAAGTAAGGCTCAACAAGTGTATAATTTAGCAAGTGGGATGTGGTGGTGTTCAATGCATACATTATGTTTCAAGAAGCTGCAGATACCATGGTACGGTTTGATTTGATCAATACGATATCCTTCACAAATAGAAAAGCTCATATGGCAAGGGTGTGTTCTCATTAAAATGTGTGAAATAAATGTTTGAAACTCAAGTTTTGCTTAAGTGCATATTCTAGCCCATGTCAGTAAATATCATCTTTGAAATTGCAAGAGAAGCAAAGCAACAAAAAATATCATCGCAATAACTGGAATAAAAGAGCATCTGAGTGCAGACTTATGTATTATTTCTTATATTCTAAAATATAATTAACATACTGTTCATAGCCAGTGCTGAATTTTTTGTTTTGTCTTTATGTCATGAAAACTATAATGACATCAATTTTTATTTTTTAAAACAATGTATGTTCCTTAGAATTCAATAATTAATAAAATTCATACATTTCTCAAATACCAGTATTTAAGATACAAACTTTTATCTCCAAAGAAAAGTAATGTATTTTAGAATAAATGTATTTTCTATACTGATTTGATTAACACATGCACAAATATTTTTATTTGCCATGAACTATAAAGACCTAGGGAATTCATCATGACCAAGAAGTCTCTGGCTTGGAAATTATAATGAACATTAAATCATTATCATACTAGCTGAGAAAGAGGGTGAAAGTGACAGAGGACAGCAGAGTAGTAACAGAGAACATTGTGACTTAAAACAGCATAAATTTATTATCATAGTTTCTGTAGTTTAGAATCTGATAGGCTCAGTTGGGCCCTCTTGTGGGGGTCTCCAGATCTAAATCAAGCTGTTGGCAGGACCACGTTCCTTATGGGAATCTCTGGGAAGGAATGCACCTACAAGCTTATTTGCATTGTTTTCTGAATCAAACTGTTAAGATATGGAACTGAGGTCTTTGTTTCATGATAATGATGAGATGGACTTTGCACCTGTCCACACTCATTCTCACGCTTCCAATGGCAGGTCGAATCCCTTTCATACTTTGAATTTCTCTAATGCTCTCCCCTTCCATGTCTCACACTCAAGCTGGACTCTTGCTTTTAAGGAGCCTATATTAGGTCCTACAGATAATCTGAAATAACCTTGACTCCCCAACACCAAAAAGGAAAATAAATACTGTGTGAATCTAATGTCACCTCAGTTTATGTCCTCTTTCACCAAATTCAGGAGTGGACATCTTTGAAGAACTACTTTGAAGAACCTATGATGTTTTAGAAATTAAAATTACAAGTCACATTATAAAACTGCTACATAGCTGTCCCTTAAAACTTGTCTTTTTATTCATTTTTAAAATATTGAATAGAGGATAAATGAGTTTCACTAGTTCCAAAGACATTAGTTAAATACCTATCACATACAAGATACCAAAATGTTTTTTTAAAAAAATTAAAAAGATGTGGTCTTTTTTTAACCATGACAATGTGTTGAATCTGAATGTAAATCTAAATCTATCTTCTGGAACTAATTAGTCACAAAAGTCACCCCTTATCAGGATCAGCAGGCAGCTGATTTTAGAAAGCACAGCAGCTTGGTTTATTTCTCATCATCATCATCGTCATCTGCAGGGCTGGGGATGAAATCCATGGCCTCACACATTCTAGGCAAGTGCTCTACCACTGAGCCACGTGCCCAGCGCAGCTGCTGGGATTTTCAACACAACAGAGTATATAGGTGTCATCTGCCATTTTGACCCTCAGAGAAAAATTTGGATTACTTTACAACTTAAACTAAATTAAATATCTAAAGGTAAGAGTTTGTCCACCTGTACAAAGGAAAAATAATAATACACGATCTACCTCTTTTAATTTTTACTCAATTTCTGGACTTCTGAAATTTTATTTAGAAATATACAGAGAATAAAATAAGAAACACCTATGGCCCACACCCAGAACTAACAAATTGCAACATTTAGTCATGTATTTTAGTAGCACATAAAATGTTACAGGTAAAATTTGGGCCTTTGTTATTCACCTTCTAGCCCATCCCCTTTCCTCCTTAGAGACAACCCTGGTCCTTCAGTTCCTGCTTTACTACACAGTTTCATTCAACATCTTTAGCCATAAAAGAAATGCAAATCAAAATGACATTAAGATGTCACCTCAATCAGAATGGCTGTCATCAAATCATCAAGAACGCAATCAGCAACAACTGCTGGCAAGGATGCTAGGGGGCAGAGGAAGGAACCCTAGACTGCTGGTGGGAATGTAAATTAGTGCAGCCACTATGGAAGTCAGTAAGGATTCCTGAAAAATCTAAATATAGAACCACCATACAGCCCTGCTATGCTGCTCCATGGCATATGCTAGAAGGTACAGAAATCAGCATAGCTTACTATACCTGCAGTCATGTTTGCTGCAACACTGTTCACAAGAGCCAAACTAAAGACTTAGCCTAGGTGCCCACCGACAGATGAATGGATGAAGAAAATATAGCATATATACGTATGAAAAGGTCATAATGAAAACCCAGTTTTTAAAAAATGCAAAAAAAAGAAAAAGGGGTGAGGGAGGGGTTGCAGGAAAGAGTAATAGAGTGGGTGAATATGATCAAAGTCTATTGCATACATGTATGAAGATGTCACAATGAAACCCCCCCTACAATTAATATGTGTTAATTAATATGTATTAAAAATGTAAAAATGTGTACATTTCACACATATGTTATTACTTTTTACGTTATTTGGCAACTTACCTTTTTTACCTAATATATTTTTTGAGCTCTACTCACTGTTTTCTTTTCCAGTGAGAGACAATTTTTATTTAACTATTTTTCACTAGGAAGCTGATTGTTTGCTCAGTGTCCTCAAGCATTAATCAGTGCTTCAAATCTATACACCAAGTGACCCCAGGACATTGTCACAAACCCATAGTAGAGCAGGATATATAAAAATTTCATGGGAAACAGTGACAGATTTGTCAGATAACATGCCAGCTATTATTAGGTTCTGTAAGCCCATTGGGTACTTCTTTTGCACTTTTTTTTTTTTTTTTTGGTACTACTGAGGTTTGAACTCAGGGTCTCATGCTTGCTAGGCTGGCACTCTACCTCTTGAGCCACTCCACTAGCCCAAGCCCATTGGGTCTTCTTTTGGCCAGAACAGCTGGATACGTCTCTTGTCCTGGAACTTCTACAGAATAATTATTGAGACATTAGCTGGGGCTAGGTCTCAAGTGGTAGAACATATACCTAACAAGCAAGAGGCCCTGAGTTCAAATCCCCTTACTAGCAAAAACAACAGTGAGTGATGATAAAGAACACCAGAAAGGAGTAGTTTAGTGTTAAAACTCTAAAAGTCTCTGGCAGACTGCCCACTATGAGCTCCTAAATTACTTCAAATATATGGTTTTCACCAAAAATGTCCCTCGTACTTTGAAAAAACTTCAACATGTACTTCACTCTTTGCAACACGTGGGGCAAGAGAAGAGAGGGGACCAGGAAGGCTATGGTTGTTGAAAGGCTACAGTTGGAGAAGAGAAGGAAGCTCTCAGGTATAGTTTCTAGTGAATAATAAATCAACCCTCTAAATCACGAGGGGTATTTCCATCCCTTCTGTGAAAGCAGAAGATCAGCATGAGGAGTATTTTGAAAACATGTCCTCATTTTTATTTAAAAGGACAGCATAGAGACCCTGTTTAGGGAATGTGTGTAGTCATGCTTAGACAGCACTAGAGATGCCACCAGGACACTGTGGGGCTTTTTACAGAGGGAAGACTGGTTGAGAAGACAGGACTGGGCCTCCTGGTGCTTACCACAGGCTGTGTTCTTCACTTACTGTATAGATACAGAGGAGGGAAAGTAACCTACACAATACACAGTTCAACTCAGACCCTATGCCTGGTCTGTATTGTGAATGGGAAGACATAGGGTGGAAATACAAGAAGAAGAAAAAAAAAAAAACAGGACTGGTGGCATTTCAGTGAAGAATGCATCTTTCTCCCCACAGTCCCAGGGCAGAGGCCACCTAGGTTGCTCCACTGGTCTCTACAAAAATTCAATTTCTGCCATCATATAAAGTTATTGCTATATAAATAAAAAGTCCTATAAGAGAAAAAAAAGGATTGCCATTTTGTAAAAGGTCATAAAAAAGTTACAAAAATCTTTAAAAAGAAATATAACAGTGTTAGGGTTGTGGTTAAAAAAGGAACTCTGAGAAGTCTGACTGTGAGGGACATTTTCTGAACTTGATAATGGAAAACAGTAGCATTTGGAAGAAATGGCATTAGAATTTTAACAAAATTAATTTCTTATGCTGCTAAGAAATTTGAGTTGAAATACATTGCTTCTTCATCGTGAATAAATGATATCCACTTCCCAGAAGACCTTCTATGGCCATTATGATGTTACTTTGGTAGAAACCTGAGGACATTAGTGGATGAGACATCTTCAATCTTAATAAGACACCAATACATTTTTAATCAATGATTGGATATAACCTATTCAGATCTTCCTAAAAATGCATCAACCACATTCTCTTTCAATTACAGATTCAAATGCAATTTTCCCCAAAAACTAATGTCACATTTTATGAGCCTTTACAGAGAAACACGTAATTTGGAGTATTTCTGGATTATAGGAAATTAAAAGTGAAGTCAGCCTGAAGATAATGTCACTGTTCATGACACGCAGAGTTGTCATAAAGGTCAGCATCAGATCCAGAGTCACATTTGCCCAGGCCTGACAGGATTGCACTGCTTGAAGAGGTGCTGGTGGCAGACAGTCTTTATTTTCCTAGAACTATGATTATAGGCACAGGTGCTCTTTTAAGCCCTTTAAAAAGATGCCCTTTAAGCTTGGCTTATTTCACTCAGCATGATGATCTCCAGTTCCATCCATAAATCTCTATAAGATATATATACTATATATATATATATATATATATATATATATATATATATACACATATATACTAATATATATTTAATAAGGTTTATATAACATTTTCTTTATCCTTTCATTGCTTGTTAGGCACCTTGGCTGATTCCAGAGTTTGGCTATTGTGAAGAAACGTGTGATAAGCATGGGTATGCAGGAATCTCTTTTTTCTTTCTTTATTTTAAAAAATATTTTTAATTTCCTACATCAGTTAGATTTCCCCCACTATCTCTCCCTCTCAACCACCTCTCCACTCCACTTGAAGCAATTGCAAGAGGTTTCATTGTTCTATTTTGTATAAGCATATGAACTCCATCAACCATATTCCCTCACCTTCATCTCCTTTGTTCACCTTCCCCCTCCCACAAGTACCCCCTCCACACATATGCTACCAGTTTTACAGTCCTGTCTGTTTTTAATTCCTAAGTCAATGTCAAAGGGGTTTCTCGATGTATCCTTGCTATAAGTATACTTGACTTTGGTCCTTTCAACCCCTTCCTTTGCTCTCTCTTTCCCCTTCCTTGTAACCAACGCCCCTTTCAATAGCTTTAATACATATCATTATATTCTCTCAGGTATCTCTCTTGTATATGAATTTATACTACTTCAGATATATGCCAAGTGGTTTGGCAGGGTCACAAGGTAAGTCTATTCCTTTTTGGAGGAACTTTCATACTGATTTCCACAGTGGTTACACTAATCTTCATTCCTACCAACAGTGTGTATGAGGGTCCTTTTTCCCCAAATCCTCGTTAGCATTTGTTGTTTGTTTCCCGACCAGCGTGAAATTTTTTGAATCTTAATGTGATTTTGATTTGCATTTCCTTTATGTTCATGAATGTTGAACGTTGCTTCATTTGTATCACTTCTTCTGAAAACTGTCTATTCAATTCATTTGTCCACTTATTGATTGGATTATTTGTTCTGTTTTTTCATTTCTTTGAGCTCTTTGTGTATTCTGGATATTAAACCCTTATCTGTTCAATAGCTGGCAAAGATTTTCTCCTATTCTATGGGATGCCTCTTGCTTCTGGTAATTGTTTGGTTGGTTGGGGTTTTTTTTTTATGTACAGAAACTTTTAAATTTGATGCATTCTCACTTGTTAATTCTTGCTCTTATTTTCCAGGCAATTGGAGTCCTATTCAGGAAATAATCACTATGCCTGTATCTTCAGAGTTTCCACTATTTTAACCTGTAGTTGTTTCAGTGTTTCAAATCTTACATTAAGATCTTTGATCCATTTAAAGTTGATTTTTGTACAGGGTGAGAGTTGGGGTCTAGTTTCAGTCTTCTGCGTGTACGTAGGCAGTTTCCCCAGCACAGTCCTTTGATTTGGTTTTTTTCCCAATAATACCATAATGACAATCTGTACCATATGTAATTTTGTATTGTAAGACTATCTATAGGATAGGAGGTGGAATTGCTAGGTGAAATGTATATGGTTTTTAATTTTAGTAGATATTGCCTAATTGAATATCAAAGAACTTGTACTAATTTATGCTCCCTCCAGCAATGTATAAGTGATTTTTTATACTTCTACCAACATGGTTGTGTAATGTTGTTACCTTTACCAGCCAGTTAGATAAAAAATGACTTATTGGAGGAGTTTAATTTGCATTTCTCTTATTTTGAGTGACTGGAAAATCTTTTCACATGTTTCAGTGATGTTTGATTTTTTTTTACATTTTCTATTTACATTTTGAAATCTATTTTTGTATAGGGTTGTTGATCTCTTTCTTTTTTTGCCAGTATTGAAGTTTGGGAATTGAACTCAGGGCTTCGTACTTGCCAGGTAGGTGGTCTACCATTTGAGCCATGCCCCCCCAGCCGTTTTTTACTTTATGTATTTTTCATGCAGGGTCTTAAGTTTTTGCCTCAGACCACAATCCTCCTACCTAAGCCTTCCCTGTAGCTGAGATAACAGGTACATGCCACCACGACAGGTTTATTAATTGACATGCAGTCTCGAAAACTTTTTGCCTGGGCTGGGCTTAAGTTGTGACCCTCATGATTTCTGCCTCCCAAGTAGCTAGGATTACAAGTGTGAGGTGCCCTGCCAAGCTTTGACCTATTCTTTTTATTGATTTCTAGGAATTCCTTAGAGTAATAGGAGATGCAGATATTTTTCTCTGGCTTGTGGTTTATCTTTTGACCTAGCTTATGGTTTTTAACCTACCTTAATCTTAAAAAGCCTTTTTGAAATTGAATTCATCCACTTTTTTATTGATACTTTTCCCCCTAGATTTTATATCAACCACAAAGGGATCTTCCTCAATCTAACTTACTTAAAAATTTTCACATGGATTTTTCTTATACTTTTGCAGTTCCTTTTTTACTTGTAAACTTTTAGTCCAACTGAAAAATATTTTGTTTATTGTGAGACAGGATTTAATAATTTCTGCCTTCAATGACTCTTAATTGCTCTCAAGTCATTAATTGAATAAGTCATCTTTTCCCAGTATTTCACATGTCACCTTTGCCATACACTAAGCTAATAAATGCATATTTATGATGTGCATATGTGGACTTGTGTCTATTTCTGGATGTTCAGCTCTATGCCATTGTTATCTATACATGCCTCAGGACTACAGTTTCAATTTATTTTCATCTTGGTAAAAAAGCTAGTATTCCATCATTGCATTTACTGTTAGAATTTCTCTCGATATTCTTACTGCTTAATTTTGCAAATTTTGGATGAATCTGCATATTACCTCTCAAACAAGACCTAGACCAAGGTCCCCACCACCAGCACCAGCACCAGCAACACCACAGCATCTTTGGGCAGGCTCCTGTTACTTTTACACTCTTCGGCCCCAATTTCAGCTCTTGCCTTTGGCACATTTTATCATTAAAAAACTCAAGATCCTTTTCTGTTTTGTGTCTGAATTAATTCTTTGTGGACTGGTTGCAGCTGTAGCTAGGTTTATCTCCATCGCTGGCTCAGGCTGTTGTTCAGGGATCTATGTCATGCTTGCCCATCTGTCCTTCTGTTCTTTTTTCCCTTATCAGTCCATACTGCATTATAATTTAAAGTAGTTTGCTCAAAATCATAATTGTAAGGGACTTGCAGAATACACCTTTCATCAACTCTTTTTGATAGAAATAATTATAATCTTGAAATCATCCTTCATTAATTCCAATTTAAACTTCATGTGTAATTCTGACCTTTACATTTGTAAGTTCATTTTCCACTTGAATTCTTTAAAATCCTGACAAACAACTGGTTTCCTGCAACCACATAGATGAAGTGTGTGTTCTATCTGATAGCTTTACATTCTTCTGTAATGTACTTAACATCTGTAGTCAATAAATACACTCCATAAGCAAAGGAAAAAAGACACTGAGTAAAAGAATTCTTACATTAAATGTCAGCAGGTATCTTATAAGATTAATATTTAAAGCTAAAATATGAGTTCTACCCACAATGTACCTTAAAGCTTGTAAGCATAAACTACAATACACACAAATATACATATGAATACACAAAAGACTTAAAAAAACAAATATTATAAAATTGGCCAATTTTAAAAATTAGAATAAGTCACCAGGCACCGGTGGCTTAAGTCTGTAATCTCATCTACTCAGAAGGCAGAGATCACTAGGATTGAGGTTCAAGGCCAGCCTGGGCAAGAAAGTTCACCAGATTCCATCTCAACGAAGAAGTTGAGAGTGGTGGCAGGTGCCTGTTAAGCCCAGCTATGAAGGAGGATTATAGTTCATGCCCACCTGGGAGTAAAGTGCCATACTATCTAAAAATAACCAAAGCAAAAAGTGCTGGCTATGTGGCTCAAGGGATAGAGTATCTGCCTAGCAAGCATGAACTCCTGAGTTCAAACACCTGTACCACCACCAACAACAAAATAGAATAGATTCTGGAGGACAGGTGTGAGAAATACAAAACAATATCTATGTTGTAGGCTCATCTTTGTGCGGGTGAAAAATACTGACTCTTAAGAATCCTCTGTGTTGGGTGCAATGTGTTCTGTTGAATCTTTAAAGTGACCCCATGGGTCAGGTACAGTTATCATTCCCATTTTGCAGAAGAAGAAACCTGAGGCTTAGTGAGCAGTTTGTCCAAACCCATTCCTTTACCAATTGGCAACAGGACTCACACCTGAGCAGCCTGACCTCACACCACTCTGTTGTTCCTGTGTACAAATGAGCAGCTAGAACGGGAGCATCCAAGTAATTTCTTCCAAGATAGGGAGATTATGAACAATTCTTTAAAATAAGCTTTCCATGAAGAAATGCCCTATTGAACAGAAAGCGCTCCTAGCCACAAAGAGCCTTACGTTTCCTACCAAAATGTTCTCATTATTAGTACATCATCTAGTATAGACTGCATGGTAACCAGTAGATTCACTTTGCTTTACTTACAACATTTCTAATTGCTGATTTGCAATATTTGGCCAAGAAAAAGATACCCATTACCACAAAAAGATTAATCTTCGATGTGGTTTTTTCAACTTCAGAATCAAATCTATTGGTAAATTTAACATCATACAACTTGGCACTGTATGATTTCAAATTATGCCATATTTCATTTTTTATTTCAAATGTAGTACTTTGTACCTATGGAGAATTGGTTTATATTGCACATTCATTTTCATTTAGATTTGTTCAGTAGGAATTTAATCAAGTGCCCTTTATTCCTTGTATGGAATCAGGTAGAACTGGGAAGGACAGGAGTAAACACCAATCCAGGTGTTATCCTGCTCTCAGTTAGCCATCTGTGATTAAAACACACAAGAGACAGAGAAGGAGGAGCAGGGTGGGGAGGGGCAGGAAGGCAAATGAAGAAACAGGAAGAGAGGAAAGGGGGGAAGAAAGGAGGGAGGCAGGGGCACCCATGGGAATGAGTCATGCTTAGGGATACAGCAAGCAGGAAGCTTTAGAAGGTCCCTCATTTATCCACTTCCCTCTCTGTCAACTTCCTCTGTGTTCCATTGCTCCCACACTAAGTTTTATGCTGGATGCTGCTTGCTCTTTCCAAATCAAAGAGAACCTAAAGGTTTTGGTTAGGTCATGGTTCACATGGTAGTAACACTCTCAACAGCCTATGATCAGATAATGCTTTTAGCAATTACCTGCTTGCACAAAAAGCTTTTCAGACACATAACAATGCTGCAGCAAAGCCATTTCACCTTTCAGAGAGTTTCCTATCTGTGATCTCCTTTGAGCGTCCAGTTACATAGGATGGGCATTCTTATCCTTGTTTTAGAAATCAGAGGAGTTTTGTTACAATGGTGCTGGGGCCTTCCTACATAAGTGACATCATCTCATTAGGAATGTGAGGACCTGTGTGGATCAGATGTCTGGGGAATAAGTGGAAACCATTTTGAGTCTTGATTTTTAAAAAATGCCATTTTAAAATTAATGAGTGTGGAACTAACCCCTATTTTTCCTCAGAAGTGTGTGTAGTTTAGTGAAAAGTACACCGGCTAAATCAGAAGATCTGACTTTTAATGTAATGACATTATTAGTTAGCAACTGCTTAGTAGTCACTTGCAGCAGGCAGGACACTGTGACAAGCCCCTTACAGCCTTACTTTCTTATATCTCCACCCCAATTGTATGAGGTCAACACTATTTTTTTTATTTCTTTTATTCATATGTGCATACAATGTTTGGGTCATTTCTCCCTCCTTCCCCCCACCCCTTTCTCTCCCCACTTACCCTCTTGCTGCCAGGCAGAAACTATTGTGCCCTTATCTTTAATTTTGTTGAAGAGAGAGTATAAGCAATAATAGGAAGGACCAAGGGTTTTTGCTAGTTGAGATAAGGATAGCTTTACAGGGATTTGGCTCACATTGCTTTCCTAACATATGTGTTACATTCTAAATTAATTCTTCTCAAACTAACCTTTTTTGTAGTTCCTGATTCCCTTCTCCTATTGGACTCTGTAGCTTTAAAGTTTCTGCATTAGTTTTTCTCGGCACTGAGGGCAACAAATGCTATCTAGTTTTTTGGGTGTCTAACCTATCCTCATACCTCCCTTGTGTGCTCTCACTTTATCATGTGATCAAAGTCCAATCCCCTTGTTGTGTTTACCTTTGATCTAATGTCCACACATGAGGAAGAACATATGATTTTTGGTCTTTTGGGCCAGGCTAACCTCGCTCAGAATGATGTTCTCCAATTCTATCCATTTACTTACAAATGACAAGATTTCATTCTTCTTCATGGCTGCATAAAATTCCATTGTGTATAAATACCACATTTTCTTAATCCCTTCATCCGTAGTGGGGCATCTTGGCTGTTTCCATAAAAAAATATGGAATGCTTCATGAATTTGCGTGTCATCCTTGAGCAGGGGCCAGGCTGATCTTCTCTGTATCGTTCCAATTTTAGTATATGTGCTGCTGAAGCGAACCCTCAACACTATTTTTGATAAGTGATGTAACTAAGGCTTAGAGAGTTAAAGTAATGTGGCCAAGGCTTTCAGGTCAGGCTCTATATCATCCGAGTTACTTGTAATGCTTTGGGGCCACTTCATTTGTAAAATGAAATGCTGTGGTTCATACCACAAAGATTCATGTGCTGGAAGCTTGGTCCACAACATGGCAATTTTGAGGTGGGGGAATTTTTAAGATATGGGGCCCAGTGTAAGGTATTTAGGTCATGGGGGTGCTGCCCATAGAAGGGGTTAATTCTGGGACTGAGGAATGAGCTAACACTCAAGTGCACAGGTTTTCACAAATCAAGGCCACTCCATACACTTCCCTCATCTGCATGTGGTTGTTTGTCTTTCTGCCTCCCCACACAGCCAGGGACCCTTGCCAAGACGCTGGCACCAAGTATTTTGGATCCTTGAGCCCTCAAAATCATAAATTAAATAAATGCCTTGACTTTATGTTATCCAGCCTCAGGTATTTTGTTATAGATACACAAAATAGACTAAGACAACCAGTAGGAAGATTTGAAAAAAAGGACGAAGATTTAGTCTATGCATCAACCTGAGAGAGTGTGTAACACTTGTCAGGGGGTGGCAAACTTTTCTGTAAAAAACTAGATAGGAAATAATTTAGCCTTTACAGGCCACAGAGTCTGTGTTGCAACCTTTCAACTTTATCTTTGTAGAGCAAAACAAACCTTACACAATACAGAATGAATGTGTGTGACACTTTTGCGGACATTGAAATTTGATTTTCATGTCACAAGATATTACTGTTCTTTTGATTTTTTTCAACTATTTAATTATATAAAATAATTCTTAGCTTCCAGTGTGTTATGCTTTGGCTCTGAAATGTCCTCCAAGCCTCATGCGTGGACAGCGTGGTCCCCAATGCAGCAATCTTCAGAGATGGGTCTTTGGCAAATGATTGAATGATGAGGGCTATGATCTCATCAATGGCTTAATCCACTGCTGGGTTCATAATTGAATGGACTATGTGGAGGTGGTGGAAACTTTAGGAGGCCTACTTGAAAGAAACAGGTCACTGGGGATGTGCCCTCAAAGGGTATATCTTTTCTGGGCTCTTGCTCACTGTCTGTACCTTCCTGTCCTCCATGAGGTTAGCCCCTTTGTTCCACCACAGCTCCCTGCCATGATGTTCCTCCTCATCATAGGCCCAGAAACAACAGAGCCAAATGATCATGGAGTGAAACTATGAGCCAAAATAAATCTTCCCTGTTTTGTTTTCTAAGGTGGTAAAGATGGCAGAGAGCAGCAGTACCCTGGGCAAGAGCAGTGGGGACAGAGCCAGGAAGGGGAAAGTGTCAGCCAAGCAAGGAATTGCTGGCCAACAGGAACAGTGGGGCCTGGCTTCCAAGGCAAATGATCTAGAGCTGGAGTCCAGTCAGCACAGCCTAGTGACTGATACACTGAAGGAAATCAATGAAACCCACCAGTGCTGTCGCTTGGTTGGAGGCATGCTGGTAGAGCAGATTGTCGAAGGGGTGCATTCATTTTAACCCTGACTCCTACTTTCTCTTTATTGTTACTATTTTCTCTGCTATTAATTTTTGTTGGTGTTGTTAGTTAAATGCTTTGGTCAGAACAAAAGTGTTATTTTCTCAGGCATTTTGTCACAGTGACAGAAACCTGTGTAACCTGCTAATATACAAAAACAGACAGAAGGTAAGATTTGGCCTACAAACTGTGGATTACAAGGCCTTGCTGTGTGTGAAACATTACAGTGTCTATGTTTAGGGAAGATTTTCTTATAAATCAATTCCACCACAAAGGAAACAGGATTAGTACATTTTTTCTAACTGATCAGGAGGAAATGTTTTTAGGTAGAATGAACTGGTCCATCTGTTCTCACTAATAGCCACTGACTCTGCAGGGCCTTATACTTTTGGTACATTCTGACTAGATGGAGTTGGTGGATCACATAAGAATCCATATGAGGCTAGATACACAGAGGAGTCAGGAGAGCGCAAAGACCAAATTGATCCCAAAGGCAAGCTCCAGAAAAGAGTCTTCTAGGCAATGCATTGTTGCAGATTAAGAAATAGTTGATTTTTTTAATGAAAATATCAATCAGAAATTTAGTGCAAATTAGTGAATAGGCTTTTAAGCATCTACAGCAGTTTGTCCATGATCTTCCAGTCATTTAGCTCCCAAATCACAGCATCTGGAAGCAAAAATTCACATCCCATGTTGCTAGTCCATGCTTACAGACACATGTGCATGTGTGCAGTGCTGTCAGGGTGTGCTCCTGGCTTCTTCACCTTTGTTGGCTTCTCTTGAATCCTGGTGCGTGAATGCCTTTCATCCTGACACCCTGACTAAAGGAGTTAGTTTGTGACTACCTACACTTCTATGCAAATATCATATGGGCGGTAGACTTATTATGATATCCTGCTGTCCATTTGGGCTGCATAACAAAATATCATAGACCGGGGGGCTTAAAATAACAGAAATGTAATTCCCACAGTTCTAGAGGCTGAGAAGTCCAAGACCAAGGCTCCAGAAGAGTCTGTCTGGTGAGGGCTAACTTTCTAGTTCATAGATGGCAACTTCTCACTGTGTCCTCACATGGCAGGCAGGTAAGGAAGTTCTCTAGGAATTTTTTAATAAGGACACTAATCCTACTGATTAGGGCTCAGACCTCACAGACCTAATCACCTCCCAAAGGCCCACTGGCTAATACTACCACATTGGTGATTAATCTTTAGTATATGAATTTAGGAGAGACACAAGCATTCACATATTAGTAAGACTTAAGAAATGGTCTCATTTCTGCACCAAGTGGCTGAAGGGCTAGCATCACCCCAAGAATGCAGTCATTATGATGTCCAACAAATGTGGCTGAGTCAGGCCCTCATACAGGAAACAGAAACACTGAATTCTCACCCCTACAGGACACTTCTACCTGTCCCAAGCCCTCTAAGAGCCTGACTTTGATATCAGTTTTATTCATGCCTCAGAGAATGGGCCACATCTTGTAACCACATATGGTACTCTGTGTTATGCCCATCCCTCATTTGTTTTATTGCCCTGGAATTTAGTAAATTCTGATTTAAGTGTTGCAGCCTTGTTTCAGGACTTGTGAGCTTTAAAAGCAGGATGTTAAAAAGAGATCATTGCCACCATGAGGCCAGCACAGTGATAGCAGCAGTAACTAGTGATCCCAGAAGGGAGGAGACATCAACAGCTGGGAATATGCAAGCCTTCTGTGCAGGGTCTCCCTCCCATACAAATCCTAAGGGCTGGGAGTTGCGGCTCTATGGCAATGGGAGAAGGCCGTCTTCCTCAGGTCCATTCTCCACAATTTCTACATCCTCTTGGAAACATTCGTTCTTACACAGCAGGTAGGAAACACTAGCTTATCTATCAGATGAAGGCTGGGGCCTCTGTGACCCTAGGCAAGTTATTTCAGCTCTTGGTGCTTCAGTTTTCTCATTTATAGAATATGCATAATAGTACCTCTTTGGCAGTACTGAGGGCTGAACTCAGAGCCTGGCACTGGCTTGGCAGGTGGTCTACAGCTTGTGCCAATCCACCAGCCCTTTCCACATTGGTTATTTTTGAGATAGGGTCTTGCTTGACGAATACACAAAATGCTCAGCACAGGCTCATAGTGCATGCTCTTTACACATTCTCTATTAGTACTGTAGTCTCTTGACAGACATATTATTGTTGTTGTTATTAGCCTGATTCATGGGGTAAAACTACCTTCTTTCTTGGGTCTTCTGGTTTCCTGGATAGTTGGTAAACTGTAGTACAATCATGACCATCAGACTCTAAGATCCTATCATGAGGCTAGGTACTGTGGAATTGTCAAAAGAATTTGAGGACACAGACCATGTCCACTGGATTCTTACAAACAAGCTGTGAAGGCAGCCGGCAAGGGTTTAAATCTTGGAGCTGCCGCTTGAAAGTGTTGGTGACCTGGGGCATTTTAAAAAATTGTTGTAGACTTCAGTTTCCTCTTTTGTAAAATAGTAGTTCTACTATAATAGTAGTGTAATAGAATACGAACTAATAGAATTAACTGAGTTAATTGGAGTAAAGTTCTTGCGAGAGTGCTGGCATGTGGTATGTGCTAACTGTTCATGGAGCAGTGCATGTTTGAGCAAGTACCAACAGGATGGAGGCTTGGGGACAAATCAGGAAAGAGGTTCAAGCAAGAGAAGCTGCTGGGGGAAGGAGGTAGGGAGAAGGTAAGGCTCTTCTGAGCTTGCTGCTTGGGTAGAATTGAGCCAGCCAAAGATAAGTTCAAGAAGGAATGAATAGAATTACCAAAAACATGAAGGAGGAAATTGGCAGGGGTACTCATCCCACAGACCATGTTGTTAATTTCAGTATACCAGGACTCTCTTTGAGAACTGCAATGTGTAATAATAAAAAAGTGCTCAGTGAATATTTTTCTGACTTGCAAAAGAGAGAGGGAACTGCGAATTACTTCTCCATAGAAATTATTTTTTGTCAGCTTCTTGAGTTCTGTTTAATTGTTGGTGTAGAGAATTGCATTTAATTGTATTCAGTTGTATGGTGTGTGTTGAGCAGAGGGAAATGGAAGAATTTGTAGCTGTCGTGTCCCATTCTGACACCAGATGGCCCCCATGTGTGCAAAAAGCAGCACTGTTGCCTATGTGAGAATTTTAAGTAGTTGTCACATGCTGTATGTTATTGAGGCTGAATTTGGAAGCAATTCTTCCCACTTGTATGAAAGATGATATTAATGAAGCAGGAAAGAACTTCTTCCTTTTCACGTGCTGTGTTCACCTTTTCCAGGGTGTTAATCTATTTTTCTTTCTGGGAATGAAAGTCAGACCCCTGGCAGTACAGATTCCTCCTAATTCTCTCAACAGTACCTCACTCATACATGCATGCTGCAGACACAACAAATCGGGACTTCTGTAGTGATTCCAAAATTAGGGTTCAACTTTGGTACAAGCACTACATCCTACCATCTCATTATTCCATAACATATAGGCTACACAGACTTCTGCTTCATTTCAGGACCAGAAGGAAGTAGTAGTGCCTGTCTCCCTCTCCCTCCATCAAGTGGACCTCCTGAAACCCCACAGTTGGTAGACTCAATGCCCTCCTGGCCAGTTTGGCTCATTACCCTATCTCATTTCTGCACACCCATGTGAGCTGTGCTAGAGCTTTCTGGTTCGTACTACTCCCAGAGAAAGTCCACAGATGGAGCAAATCTGGGTCACTGCAGATTTAAAATAATAGGATTTCAAGATTTAGGAGGGTACTTGCACTCCTCTGGTTCAAAATCTCCCTTTTATGGTTTCATCAAATGAGGAAAATAGAGAGGTTATCAATGCCTAACTTATCAATGCCACTTTTGCCTCCATAAGGCAGTCTTACGCTCTTTGTCCTAAAACTGCCTTGTGAACTGCTTGTCTTTGTATTATTATTGTTGTTTTTGTACTGGGAGTACATTGTGATATTTATAGAAGTTCTTACAATATATCATAGTTGAATTCAGCCCCTCCATAAATCTCCTTTGTCCCCCACTGCCCCATTCCTGGAAGAGTTCCAACATGCCTCATTTTTGAATTTTCATACATGAGTACAAAATATTTCCACTACTTTCACCCTCCTACACCCTTCCTTTATTTCCTGCCCCCACCCACTGCTCCCCACAGACAGGAGCTGTTCTGCCCTCCTGAGCCCCAATTTTGTAAAAGAAAAAGATAACATTTTTGTTTGTTTGAGATAGCAATACAGGGAGGTTCCTGGTGGCCTGTCCATGCATATATGTATCATAACATGAATTGGTTCATCTGCACTATTTTTATCCTTTCTACATTAGTCCCATTCTTATGGTGATTTCAGCAGGTTTAAAAATTCTGCAGTCTTTCCTGTATAGGAAGTACATCAACCAAATTTACCTTTTTAATTTCCTACTTTTACTCTCCTTCTCTTGTATGTGACCTTCCCTTTCCGTGACCTGTTTTTCATAATATTGCTTATATTTGTATTAGGTCTATGTTCCACATAAGAGAGAAAACATGCAGTCTTTGGCTTTCTGAACCTGGCTAACTTCACTTAAGATGATGTTCTCCAGTTCCATCCATTTACCTGCAAATGAAAAAATTTCTTTCTTGTTTATGGCTGAATAAAATTCCATTGTATATAAATACCACATTTTCTTAATCCATTTGTCAGTAGTGGGGCATCTTGGCTGTTTCCATAACTTGGCTATTGCAAATAGCACTACAATAAACGTGGGTGTGCAGGTGCCTTGAGTCACATTCCTTTGGGTATATCCCTAGGAGTGGGATTGCTGGATCATATGACAGACCTATGTTTACTTTTTTAAGGAGACTCTATACTGTTTTCCATAGTGGTTGTACTAGCTTACCTTCCTACCAGTAGTGTATGAGGGTTCCTTTTCCCCACATCCTCACCAACATTTGTTGTTGTTTATATTCTTGATGGTAGCCATTCTAACAGGAATGAGGTGGAATCTTAACATGGTTTTGATTTGCATTTCCTCTATGGCCAGGATGTTGAGCATTTCTTTGTGTGTTTTTTTGGCCATTTTGACTTCTTACTTTGAAAAAACTCTGTTCATTCAGTTCATTTATCCTTTTCTTCATTGGGTCATTGTATTTTGGGGAGCTTAGTATTTTGATCTCCCTGTATATTCTGGTTATTAATCCCTTATCAGATGGATATCTGGCAAAGATTTCTTCCATTCTGCAGGCTGCCTCTTTAATCTGGTAACCATTTTTTTTGTGCAGAAGCTTTTTAGTTTCATATAGTCCCATTTGTCAATCCTTTCTCTTAGTTGATGAACCATTTAAATTCTATTTAGGAAGTCATTGCTTATGCCTATATATTCTAGTGTATTCCCTGCTCTTTCCTGCACTAGCTTCACAGTTTCAGGTCTTATATTTAGGTCCTTAATCCACTTTGAGTTGATACTTGTACAGGGTGAAAGACATGGAATCTAGATTCAGTTTTCTGCATGCAGATATCTGGTTTTCCCAACAAGATTTGTTGAAGAGGCTATCTTTTCTCCATTGTATGTTTTTGGTGCTTTTGTCAAAAATTGGATGGGCATAGCTGTGTGGATTCATATCTGTATCTTCTATTCTGTTTCTGCTGATGTTCATGTCGTTTTTGTGCTAGTACCATGCTATTTTTATTTCCATGACTTTGAAGTCGGGTATTGTGATACCTCCAGTGTTGCTCTTTTTGATCAGTATTGCCTTGGCTATTCATGGTCATATGTGCTTCCAAGTGAACTTTAGGGTTGATTGTTCAGTCTCTATAGTGAATGTCATTGGAATTTTGTTAGGGACTGCATTAGACATGTAGATTATTTTTGGTAATATAGCCATTTCACTATGTTGATTCTGCCAATCCATGAGCATGAAAGATCTTTCCATTTTTTGTAATCTTCAATTTATTTTTTCAATTGTTGGTGGTATTCATTGTAAAGGTCTTTCACTTCCTTTTTAAGTTTATTCCTAGGAATTTTTTTGAGGCTATTGTAAATGAAATTGTTTTCCTACATTCTTTTTCAATCTGTTCATTGTTGGTGTTTAGAAAGGCTACTAATTTTTATAAATTGATTTTGTATCCTGCTACTTTACTGAATTTTTCAGTAAAGTAGGAATTTTTCTAGGAATTTTTCAGTTTGGGTTTTTTTTTTTTGGAGTTCTTCAGGTTTAAGATTATGTCATCTGCATATAAAGATAGTTTGACTTCTTCCCTTCCTATTTGAATTTCTCTTATTTCTTTTTGTCTTATTGCTCTGGCTAGAAATTCCAAGACTATGTTGAACAAGAGTGGAGAGGGTAGATACCCTTGTCTCATTCCTGACTTTAGAAGAAATGGTTTCAGTGTTTCCTCATTTAGTATGATGTTAGCTATAGACTTGTCATATATAGCCTTTATTATGTTGATGTGCATTACTTCTAATCCTGGTTTCATCAGAGTCATGAAAGGATGTTGAATTTTGTCAAAGACATTTTCTGCATCTGTTGAAATGATCTTGTAGATTTTGTCTTTGCTTCTGTTAATATGCTATATTACAAGTAGTTATTTGTGTATGTTGAACCACACCTCCATCCCTATAATGAAACCAACTTGATCACAGTATATGATCTTTTTGATATGTTGTTGAATTCAGTTTGCCAGTATTTTATTAAGGATCTTTGAATTAAGGTCATTAAAAAGATTTGCCTGTAATTCTCTTTTGTTGTTGTTGTTGTGTCCTTTTCTGGTTTTGGAATGAGTGTAATGTTGCCTTCATAGGATGAGTTTGGCAGTGTTCCTTCCCTTTCTGTTTCATGTAAAAGTTTGAGGAGTATTGATATTAGTTTTTCATTAATGGTCTGGTAGAATTCAACAGTGAATCTGTCAGGTTCTGTACTTTTCTTTTTTGGAAGACTTTATTGCTGCTTGTTCAGTTTTGGATGGGCATATGTGTCTAGAAATTTGTCTATTTTGTCTAGATTTTCCAATTTATTTCAATATAGGTTTTGAAAAAGTAGTCCCTACCTAATGATTCCCTAGATTTTTGTGTTTGTTTTAATCTCCACTTTTATGTTTTTAATTTTATTACATTGGGTCTTTTCCCTCCTGATTTTAGTCAGATTTGCTCTGGATTTATCAATATTATTTATCTTTTCAAAGAACCAGCTTTTTGTTTCATTGATTCTTTTTATGGTGTTTTTCGTTGTCATTTCATTGATTTTGGCCCTTATTTTTCTTATTTCTCTCCTTCTGCTAGTTTTGGGTTTAACTTGTTCTTGTTGTTTTAGGAATTTGAGATGCAGCTAAGGTGGATTATTTGAGATATTTCTGTGTTTTTAACGTAGGCATTCATGGCTATAAAGTTTCCCCTGAGCGCTGCCTTTTGAACTGTTCACCTTATTCCTCAGCCACTCTCAGGCGTTCTGTGCAGGGTAGGTAAGGGGCAGCATGGTATTGGAGATGGCTGGAACTTTATTATTATCAGCATATATAGTTGTACAGAGGGGACATTGTGACATATACAAAAGTGCTTATAATATATCTTTGATTTACCCCCTCCATCTTTCTCCTTTATAAACTAGCAATAGAATAGTTTCAGCAGGTCTCATAGTTTCATTTTCAAACATGAGTTTGTAATATCTCCACCATGTTAACTGTTCTACACCCTTTCTTTATATCCCCCTGTCCCCTGACTAATACCAACCTCCAGACAGGATGTGTTTTACCTGCCTGTCCTCTGTTTTTTGAAAAAAGACATTTTTGTTTGTTTATGATAGTTTTACAGGAAATTTCATTGAAAAAATTCCATATTGTGCTCCTTGAACAACAAGATGATTGTGAAGTCTGGCTCAATGAAAAGATAGAGAACATGAGGCCTGAGTGTTGTGGGACAGGTCTCTCCCCACTGAAGTACACCCTATTCTCACTCCCTCAGTACTTTCCATATTTTGAACCTTTACCTTTCTTGAATCATAAAACTCTCTGAGAATCTGTAGAAACCAAAACACCTCTCCCCAGAAAAAAAATGCCCACATGAACAAAAGTGGAATTCAATGTCAAGTCCATTCAGCCTTTGAAGTTCTTCCACACATCTCTGGGCAAAAACCTCTGTCTTCCAGAAAGAGATACTTTTCTCAAATAAACAAAAAAACAAGCAGACATCTTACCTGCTGTATTACCTTCTCTCTCTTTTTTAATAAAATAACTGCTAGCATTTCTTGAGCACTAACCTTGTTTCAGGCTCTCTCCAAAAAGTTTTCTGTATAATAAATAATTAAGCACCACAAGAAACATATGGCTGATAAATACTATTGCATAGAAGAGGAAAAGTGGGGATCAGGAGATTAAGTAATTTCCCTAAAATCACACAGCCAGTGGAGCTGTTTATGTCCAAAGTTTAAGTGCTTAGTCACTTCACTCTACTCACATGTCTTTTTCAGCATATTTGACTTATCAGGATAGATTAGCATGTGTTGTTTTTTTAAGTCTACATTAATTTCTTAGGGTTGTAACAAATTGACACAAACCATGCAGTTTAAAACAAGAGGAATATATTCCCCACAGCTCTGGGGGTCAAAGGTTTGAAATAAAGGTCTCAGCAAAGCCAGGCTCTTTCTAAAAGCTCTAGGGGAAAACCCATTCCTTGCTTCTTCCAGTTTCATGGAAATGCAACTGTTAAAAAAGCATTCCTTGGTTTGTGGCCACATCTCTTTCTGAGCTGTCTTCCCATTTCTGTCTTCTCTGTGTGTCTGTGTTGTCTCACTTGCTTGTCTCTTGTAAGAGTAATGGCATTTAAGACCTACCTAGATAATCTCCTTATTTTTTGTGGCTATTGACAAAATGGTTTCAAATTTTCTATGGAAGCGCAAAGGGCCAAAAATAGCCAATATTATATAAAAGACAAGATTGTGTGGTGTGTGTGTGTGTGTGTGTGTGTGTGTGTCTGGGTGTCTGTCTGTCTGTGTTTCTGTATTAGTGGGGACTGAACTCAAGCCAATACTATCAAAGGAAGGATAAAGTTCTTCAACTTTGCTCTTAGCAATATTTATTACACAGCTAAAATCATTAATACAGTATGGCATTTGCATAAAGGGTGAGATAAAAGAACAGCATACAGCATCCAACAAACCAACATACACACATGTACACAAACTTGGTTTATAACAAAGAAACTATGAAGTGAAGAAGAAAGCATGATTTTTTAATAAATGATTCTAAATTAATTAGACAGCCATATGAATAAAAACAAATATTGACTTCTATTTCACACCACATACCAAAATTAGTTCCCAGAATATTACATATCTAAATGTGAAAGACAAAACAAATAACCTTTTAGAAAAACAATACAGTTTCTAGAAGGCAACTTAGAGTATCTCATGACCTTGGAGGTAGGCAAAGTTTTCTTAATTGAACACAAAATGCAATAGCCTTAAAGTAAAAGCTTGATAAATTAGATTTCACTAAATTTAAATATTTTGAAAATCATTCTTACACCTGGTACTAACTTGTAATGACTAGATTTCTCAATTCATGTTCTGTTCTTATTTTTCCAGATCTCCCACTCAAAACTGACATTTCTATTACTTTCAGATTTTGTGCTAATCATGAGTTTCTTACCGTGGATCCAAATAAGTCTCTTCCCACAACTTATTCTTCAGACATGGTAAGTAGGTGAAATAGGCAGGCTCAGTTATTACAGGTCTGAGTCTGAAGAGTAAAGGGAGGAGAGAAGCAGGGCTACCCTAAGCAGGTTGGGCCTACAATGAAATCAATGCCAATTCATACCCATAAAGAATGCAGAGGATAGACAGGTTGGGAGAGAAGTTACTGTCCGAGACAGTGAGCTTGGCTTGCAATGGGACATTCATTCCCAGGACATATTACTGTCTTCCAACTCACACCCCAGCCCATCCCAACCGAGGAACAGCTAAGTTGAAATAATCTGATGGAATCTCTCTCTGGCATTTACTCAGTAGTAAGGAAACAGCTGCAAGATGTGGAATGCATTCTTTTAGAAGTTCAGCCAAGTTGGGAGGAAATCAAAGAAATTCCTCCACACAAAATTGAGGACCGATGCACTATCAAGCAAGTTAGATTCCTTGATAACTGACGAAACATCCTTTCTTTATTAAGGAATCCAAACTGAAGTCTGTACTTGGGAGGCGAGCACAACATTAGTGCTCCAGAGTGGGAGGGAATCGCAAAGAGGTAATTCAAATTGAGGCCCCATCCCTAGCTCCAATGCCTGTTCTCGTAGGGGCCCCTAAGCCTTTTGGCCACTTAGCTCAGCACCCAGTTTCTGTAAGCCGAGAGCCCCACTGGAAACTTCCCAATTGTAGTTTGAGGCAGGCAGGGAAGAGGAGACCCAAAGTAGTTTCCCTTCCATAGGAACGCATAAAGGGATGCCCCTGGTAGGTGGGGACCCCAAAGCTAACCTCAAACCAAAGATGGAGTCAGAGGAAATGCATCTACTGAAGGCCTTCCCTCAGAACTTGTCATTTCATTCTGAAACCATCTGAATCCTGCAATAAAGATAGTCATTTAAAGATGTCTAGAATTCCTCTTTTTCACTCACCCTCTCCTGATCCCCAACAGTCTGCTAAAACTACTGCATCCCAGGCTGTTTTTAGGTGTTGGGGACTCAGCAAGATTTGTTCCCTGCCTTCAAGGGGCTATGATCCAGGTGGGGAGACAGGCAAGAAAATAGACTTCCATTAAATATTGACAGTTTTGTCAGGAGTAAGTACATACTAAGGAAATGGGTGGAGATCACTGCTTAGTGGGTATGGAGTTTCCTTTTGAGGTGGTGAAAATTTGGGGGATCTAGACAAAGGTGACAGTTCAGAACCCTAAGCCCATTATTGGTGGGTCACGGAAAGTTTCAAAGGAGAGATGGCTTCTGAGGACTTGAGGGACTGACTAGGTGAAGAGGAAAGGGCACATTCAGAGCGAGAGAATGATGGCTATGAAGTCTGCAGGTAGAGAGAACTGGTAGATTTTTGTTTTGTTTTTGTTGTTTTGTTTTGAGATAGGGTGGCATCTTGCTATGTAGCCCACGTTGGCCTCAAACTTGTGATTCTTCTTCCTCAGCCTCCATGGTGGCTGTGTTATAGGCATGAGCCACCGCACCTGGTGAGAACTGAAAGCGTTGAGTATTCAATTTAACATGGCCAGGTAATGGAAAGAGTGTGGTCTGGTGAGAGAAGGAAGGTAGTTGTAAGACTTGAGGTGGGGTAGCTGAGATCTGATTATTGGGAATGTTGTATGGTGTCTCTAGGAGTCTGGATTACTCCATGGCCATCAAGACACCTTCCAAGGTTTTAAGCAGGGGAATGACATGATCAGATTTATATTTTTAAAAGGTCACTTTATTATAGGCAAAGATTTTGGAGGAGACAAAACTAAAAGGAAGGGTGCTTGATTAGTTTGCTGTTGCAGTCATCCAGTCAAGAAAAGATGGTTGCTTTAACAAATACAGGAGAAGAGGGGATAAAGAAAATGAATGGAGCCAGGTGACAGTGGCTCACGCCTGTAATCCAAACTACTCAGGAGGCAGAGATCAGGAGGATTGTGGTTAGGAACCAGCCCTGGCAAATAGTTCTAGAGGCCAACACAAAACTGGGCTGGCAGAGTGACTCAATTGGGAGAGCACCTGTCTAGCAAGCATGAGGCCCCGAGTTCAAACCCCAACACCATACACACACACACAAACAAGAGACATAAATGAAGACTTAGTTATTAGTTAAGCATTGGGGAGATAGGTGTGGGAGTGGGTGGGAAAAGTCAGTAGAAATTAATCCTTAAGAAAAGGTAGCCAGGGATGGTGGTGATACCTACAGTTTCAGGTAGCAGACACAGGTAGGAGGATTGTGGTTTCAGGTTAGCCCTGGGCAAAAAAAGCATGAGACCCTATCTAAAAAAATAACTAAAGCAAAACAGGGTTGAGGGTGTGGCTCAAGTGGTAGAACACCTTAGTAAGCACAAGGTGCTGAGTTCAAACTCCAGTACCCCCCACCCCCCGAGAAAAAAGTTACCCAGTAACACTTTGCATATATGTAAAGTAAGTAAGCAGTGCAGTGTATATCTGAGTCACGATGGGGGCTGTCCATGCATTGCTCATACTTTGTCCCTGCGTCTTCAGAGTTGAGAATCACTTTGCTAGAATCACAAGGGTTTTTATACTTTGAATTTTGTTTACCTGATTAGGACCATGAGATTATGCCTGGCTTATAATTCTAAAAAACAACGACCATGTGTGCCTCCACTTTTAAAAGAGGATTAGATACGATTATCATTGAATTCACAGATTCATTCCATTTTCCCTTTGATTTCTTTTGTGAGACATGAAGGAGCAGGACCTCTCATGTTTGTGAGGTCTCAATTTCATCCCCTGACTAAGGCTGTAAAAATCAGATCCTAAGGTCTTTGTTTCTTCACAGATTGATTCATATGATGGAGAAAAATGGGAAAGGAAGCATTTATGTTTTTATTCATTATTCAAAAAAATGATTATTTTTACAAATTATTGCTTTATTAATTTTTTTACAAATGTAGTGCCTATTTTTTCCTTAAAATTCTGTGAGGATTTTCTACATGTTATTTGGTTGAAAATGTAAAGATCATCACACAAGTTAGTGAAAAAATATCTCTTAAAAGTCTATAAAGCATGTCAGTTCTAGATTTATAGTGATTGATTTAAAAGCTCTTCACAAGTTTTAGAAACACCAATAATGTCCGATGTGGAGAATTTTTTGAACACATTTTTGTTCACAATTGTAAAAGTTACTAATTGCTGTGGTTGCTCTGTTCTATAGTTTCCCAACCTAAAATATAACCTTTGCTTTCAACCTGTTTCCTCATGTTAGATTTTCTAGCCCCATATACAAGTTTAAAATTTTTGTTTACTGTTTGTTTGTGTTTCTTTAAACAACATTCGGGTTTGAACTCAGGGCCTCACCTTTGCTAAGCAGGTGTTCTTACCACTTGAGCTACCACCCTGCCAACCCTCAAGTTTGTTATTTATTCCTTCTGTTCTAATGAAGGGGTTCGTGAGTTAGGTTATAAGACAAATCAGTCCTTGGATAATCAAGAGGTAATTTTTTAAATGGAAAAGAGTTACATTAATTCCATAATAATATGAAATACAACTAATTACTTACTGGGCTTTTCCGATTCTCAGGTGAAAGGTATTGTCCTCTATCCAAGTAATGGCTTTAACATGGATAGAATCCTCATGAAAAGTGATGTGCAGAAACTTGTTTAGGTGATTATATAACAGTGCTCAATTTGGGAATTATTTTTTAGTTTCAAGTATAGTATTTGTGTTAGCTACATGAAAAAACAGTGGTACATAGAGATATTTGTCTCATAAAACAAAGTCTGGAGGTACATAGGCTACTCTTTTTTGCTTCCTGGGCTACCATTCTTGGTGTATGGCTTTCATCCAAGGTCACAAAGTAGCTATCCAGATTCTCTGTGGAAAGAAGGGAAAAGGCAAATGGCAAAATATATGTACCAATTGGATCTGTCACTTTCTATCTAGAAAATAATCATCCTGTTAGAATCCCTTCCATCTGCTTACATTCGTTGGCCAGAATGGTACTGTAAGTGACCCTGGGACATTTAATGTATTTTTCTTTCTTAGGTAAATCTTTGCCCTAATCCAAATTGGGTCTCTATATTAGTAAGGAAGGAGGAACGTGTATAATAGGAGGTAGCTGCTTCTGCCGTAGTATTTCAGTGATACCTAGTTATTGATCTCTCAGATTGAAAGCATCATTAGCTGTTCTCTCATATACCTGTCATATACTGTATAGTCAAATAGTTCTAAATGAAGATTCATATAACTGATTCACTGTAATTGGTTTTTCAATGCTTAAGGAAAAATTTAAACCAAAGCAAAATAATAAAGCAAGTATATATGCCTGAAAACCAGTTTTAAGCAGTAAAGAAGGCAAGTACTTTAAACATGGGAAGTTTTGTTCATATGTCTCAATGATTTGACTCATGAATTCAGTTGCTTACTCTATTTCTTAAAAGTGCAACGTTATTTTTTCTTCTCCTGGGCTTAAGGAACTTAATTCACTCTTTTACACAAAGGACTTAAAACAAGCTTTCCCACACTTGCATATGGACATCTCCTGAGCTCATGAAAACAGCAGGGGAAAATGTCATCAGCTCTCACTTCCCTTACCACCAGCAAGTCACCTAGTGAAGAACAGGTCTATCTGTAGACCCTGCAGCTGAGGTAAGGAGAATTCAAGGACTGGAGGTGGGTGGTATGTTGTTAGCAGTAGAGACTCCATGATTCCATGCCAGACCTACAGCTGGATCTTTCTGACTGATTTTAAATGTGTTGTAAAGCCTGTTCTTAGCCATAGAGGTAAGAATTGTGATAGTCAGTTAGAAATTTTATTGGAGAGGCAGTAAATAAGTTTTTCTCCTCTCCATGGCTCAAGAAGAGTTTTTATTTTGTCTCCCCAACTCAACAAAGTTGGAAAAACTCAAGCTCAATATACATTTAATATGACAGGTGTATAAACTCTCAATTGTATCATAATTCAAGTAACAAAAAATTATTTCCTTTTTCCTCAATTACAGTCATGTGGATGAGCTAATCTTTTTATTTGTAAAGTCTTCTTTTAGAATAATGCTTCTCTAGCTGGAGGATCCAGGAGCCTGGGTTTCCATAAAGACACAGTGTGCTCACTCTTGCATTCTCCTTTCCTCCTCCCAGAAGAGCAGGTCTGGTACTCTAGAAGGAGGGTTGAGAGTGATGGTGCTCATGCCTGGTATAGGGAATATAAAGCCTGGGGGTGGAGGGAAAGGAAAGGGAGCCAAAGGAGGAGAGGAGAGGAGAGGAGAGAAGGAAAGAAAAATTCAGGCCCATTATCCAATCTAAAGAGGCTGAGAGAGGGAACAAGCTATCTTATGTGGGGTACAATAAATAAATAACTGGAGAAAACAGGCCAGAAAAAGAAATTTTGAAACAAGGTAGCAACAGAGAAGTTTTGTGAGAAGAGAGTAGTTGCAGTAGCTTTTCATAAAATGCCTGTCACCTCCAGCATCAGCAGAGTGTTGATCAGGCCAGATGAATAGTAACTAGGACTTCTAGGAGAGTTCTAGACTACAGTGTGAGTTTTAGGCAACTACCCATATTTAGACTGTAGACTAAGCAAAGCATTGGACTTCTTGCCATCAACTGGACTATTAGCCCCCTGGGTGTGGTGATGTAAGTTAGTTTAAGGGAAATAACTTATCGCTTAATACCTGTTATTGGTTGGGTAAACTGTAAAGCCTGAAGTCCTCAAGGAGAAAAAAAAGATAGTAAAAGGGGTTGTTGGTAGATAAACACTGGGAATCACTGCCTTGATATTTCACTTTATTTTTTAAAATAACTTAGTAAATACTTGTATGTTTGAGAAAATGTAACAGAAGTATTTTGGGGCTATGTATTCTTTTCTAGTTTTGTGTGACTCAACTACTAGATAGTAAAAAATCCATCCCTGGACACCATTAAGATGCAAGTCTACTTTGATATGAATTATACAAGTTGAAGTAACGTATATGCCTACATTTATATTTTAAAATGCTTTTATACTCCATTTCAGGTAAGAAAGGTTTCATTTTGTTGACAATGGGTTTAATTATTTAGTGAAATTAAATTGTTTTTAAGAATTTCTTTTTCAGTAATTGGGTTTGAACTTAAGGCCTTGTGCTTGTTAAGCAAGCTCTCTACCACTTGAGCCAAATCCCCAACCCTTTTGCTTCAGTTATTTTTCGGATAGGGTCTCTTGTGTTTGCCCAGGGCCAACATCAAACTACGATTTCCTATCTCTGCCTCCAAAGGACCTAGGTTTACAGTGTGACCCACATGCCTTGCCTAAGTTTTGTGTGTGTGTGGTACTGGGGTTTGAACTCAGGGCCTTGCACTTGCTAGGAAAGAGCTCTACCATTTGAGCTGCACCTCCAGCCTTTTGTGCTATAGTTTATTTTTCAGATAGGGCCCCTTGCTTTTGTCCAGGTCCAGCCTGGACTGTGATCCTCCCACCTCTACCTCCCATATAGCTGCAATTGCAGATGTGTACAAACCTGCCCTGCTTGTGTTTTGATATAGGGTCTCATCAACTTTTGCCCAGGCTGGCCTTGGTCTTCAATTTTCCCATCTCCACTTACTGGAAAGAAATTAATTTTTTTGTCAGTCTTTTGAACTTTGATGTGTTATCAACTTTTTGTTACTGTGACAAATACCTGAGATAGCTTAAAAAGATAAAGGGTTTATTTTTCTCCATTTTAGAGGTTTCAGCCCTTGATCAGTTGGTCCTATTGCTTTGGCCTGTGGTTGTACATCATGGAAGGAGCATGTGGCAGAGCAAAGACATTCACCTTGTGGCTGGCAAACAGAGAGGAAAAACTGGGGTTTCAGAATCCCCTTGAATCAAAGACCTCCCACTAAGGCTTCACCTCTTGAATATTTCACACCTCTAAATAATACCAGAGGCCAAGGACCAAACCTTTAGCACATGCATCTTTGATGGACATTTATCCAAACCATAGTATTTGAAGGATATAATAATGTTCGACATGCTAAATGAGGAGAACACCAATGGCTTTGTGTTAAAAGTCATTTTAAAGTGTTTATTTTTTTTCATAAAAAACTATTCAAGTCTATTGCTTCCTTACCTTTATGGTAATAATATGTAAAAAGCCCACTGAATTTAAAATATTTTATTGTAGAACTTTTTATTCCTGGTTTATTTTCTCATAATACTTACCTAACTTTTTTATTTACCCCAAAACAAAATGAAATGAGTTATGGGAAATTTAGTTTAGTATGTATTTCATTATATAAGTAAATTGATGCATTTGTCAGAGACAAGTTGGTGACAAGAGAATAAGGTTAACAAATTCTTCTATAGATTGCCTCTGCTATAATGCAATCATTATTAACCATTGGGTGATTTTTTTCCTTTTTTTCTTTCTACACAATAGAGTTTCAGTTTTGCTACATATGGAAGATTATACCTCATGCTTTTTTGCAATGAAATTTTAAAGCAATAAAAACAGTCCTGGAATTGAGGAAATTTAATTTGCATTTTTAATTTGTAAAAGTTCTTTGTTGTTTTGTGGTAGGATTATAGGTATGAATGATGAAATGTTAATTATTGATTTTAGAATTATTTTATGTGAGAATTGTTCTATTGGGAGAGATGGTCTTCTGCCACAATTAAGTCTGTACTTCAGTACAAGACAGGAAAAAAGAAAAAGGATACAGTTCTTCATGAAATCATATTATCAGATGGGTGCTGGTGGCTCACAACTGTAATCCTAGCTACTTGGGAAACTGAGATTGAGAGGATCATAGTTCAAGGCTAGCCTGGGAATACAGTTTGCAAGACACCCATCTTCAAAATAACCAGAACAACGTGGACTGGAGATGTGGCTCAAGTGGTAGACTATCTGCTCTGTGAGTGCTTGCTTTGTAAGTATAAACCCCAGTCCCACCAAAAATAGACCCCCAAATCATATTATCATTAATATTCAGAGGAAATCTGTCTAGGACTAAAATAAGACACACATAATTGAAGAAGAATAGATATATACACAAACAATTATACTACATTTACTTATATATGATGTAAATATATAGTGCATATGTTTATAAAATGTGTTTACATACAGTATTGTAAATTATATATACCTGCATTTATATATATACGTGTATATATATATATAAATGTATGTATGTTGTTGAAATGGTCTTTTGTACTTTCTGTTTAACTGGGAGGTTTTAGTCCTTTCTGATAATGCTGTTTGGATTGTCTGAAGACTTACATGTTTTGACAAAGTACTCCAGTATAATACATGTTTTCCACTGGATTTTTGTCTTCAGGTTACTTGCTGGACACTGTTTTTTATTTTATTTCATTATTACATTTTAAGAAAGTAGTTGTTTCTTGCAGTACAATTGCCATACCCAAGTCTGCTTTTCTCTGGTCCTTATGTGAGGAGAATTCTAAAAGTAAATATATGGAAAATTGTTATGAATTAGCATTGTGAATTCTAAATATCAGATACATGGAACATTTCTATTTGCTGATTTTAGAGGAATTTCTTGGAGAACATCACTATGTCCTAGAGTGTAGATTAAGTTCTGTTAGTAGTGAAATTACAGATAACAGAGCATGTGTGAGAGAGGAACTGGAAAGCCTCTACTGGAAGATTGTCAGCTATGTGTTACTCTGCTTTGGGCTTGAGTCCCCTATGGACTTAAGACCACCAGAAGGACAACAGGTAAGAAAATTACTTCTGTCCCATGAGTGAACATAATGATCATTGTGTTATATAAAATATATGTTAAAATGTTAAAGATTGAAGTTTTCTTTTTGTCTGGAAAAATCAGCACAAATAAGTTAAAACTTCTAGGTTTTTTTATACTGTGTATCAATTCTGAACCTCAAATAGCACGTCTAGAAAATGAAGTATTGGTCATGTTATTGGAGCTGCACATATTAGAGAAACATTGGTAGTGTTGTTAAGGTACCAGCCTGACTCGGGGAACTGGGACAGTTGGAAGGAGATAGTTCGTATTGGTTAAAAGAGTTGTGTCTGTCACTGTTTTGTTCTCAGGAAATCCTTGTCCAGTTTTATATTTTAAATGAGAATGTCCAGCTTTCCTATGACATTCTTCTACAGTTTTTGAAAATATAAATTTTTTTACTTTTAATTAGAAAGTTTATTTTAATGCCCATTGACAAACACTAGTGATTAGCTATTAAAAATGGGCTTGATCAATGACATTATCTTTTAAGAAGTATTTTATTACCAGGTAATAGTTGTATGGGAGATACATTGTAATATCTACATATGTAGTTACAATATATCTTTGTTAGATTTACTCCCTCCATTTTTCTCCGTCTTCCCTCCTCCCCACGTTCTTAGAACAATTTCAGCAGGTTTCATTCTTCTATTTTCATATATGGATACAAAATACAACAACCATATTCACCCTCATTCCCCTTTCCTTGTGGCCGCCCAACTGGTACCTACATCCAGAAAAAACTTATTTTTCTTTCCTACCCTTCCTTTTTATTAAGTGTACATTGATAGTTCAAGGGGGTTTCACCTTGGTACTTAAGGCCTGTATATATTGTACTTTAATCAAATTAACTCCCTCCCCATTCCTTAACTCTCTCTATCACCTTGTTCCACTAATATTCAGCAACTGACAATGCAGTACATATTATATTCACATATAGATGGGTTATTTCAAGATTTTTCATTCTCTAACATTTTCTTTACCTCTCCCACCTCCTGTAGTCCCCTCAGACAGACTCACTAATAAAATTTTGTTCTACACTATATATGTGTATGTGTGCATACATGCACATGATCATATATGTATCTATATATACATTTATCTTATAGGTCTAGCTTCCACATATGAGGGAAAATCAATGGCAATATTTTTAATTGTCCAGTTTTGATGCATGATAAATTTTGCTATCTATTCTGTAATGAGGTATCAGAAGGTAAAGAATTGTACAAGTAACACTAGAGAGACAAGTCCCTTAACTTTCTGCTGAAGGAAAGAAGAACCTTGTAATCTAAGTTCTTAAAGCTTTATTCTTTCATTTGATTTTCCTTTTTTGGGTCTGTTTTATCTGCCCTATGAGTGTTTAGAACATTTCTAACTCTTGGTAAGAAGGACAAAGAACACCAGCTGCAAGAACTCACTATGATTGCTACTGGGATTTGCTTATTTAACAGACTGTGGAAGAGGAGGAGAAGGCACTGATGACTGTAAGTGAATCATTAGATTTATTCCAAAAGTAGTGTATGTTTAAGAATTAACTTCACAGTGAAGGAAATAACACATAACACACCACAGGCATCCTGAGACTTAAGATTTGCAATTTTGAAAGATGGGCATGGTGTATACCTGTCATCCAGCTACAGCAGGTAGCCTAAAATAGGGAGATCATGCTCCAGGCTAGCCTGAGCAAAAAGTGAGACCCTATCTCCAAAATAACCAGAGTCAAAAGGGTTGTAGGCATGGCTCAAGTGATAAGAGTGCCTGCTTAGCAAGTGTGAAACCTTGGGTTCAAACCCCAGTACTGTCAACAAGATCTGCTTCTTTGGAACAACTACTACTCATAATAATGTAACAAGATCTTCAATTTTATCTTTCAGGAAGCTAGTGTAAGAAAGTGAGTCAGTGAAAAGAATGAGGGAGTGTGCCCAGGGACTAGTCTCCCCAACTCAGGGGAGCTTGGTGTTTAATCCACAGTAACCAACGGAAGGAAAAGTCAGTGACTTAAAAATAAAGATCAAGGACTGGTAGAGTGGCTCAAGTGGTAGAGCCCCTGCCTACTAGCAAGCATTGGCCCTGAGTTCAAACCCCAGTACTGCCAAGAAAAAAAATCACCTGGAAAGGAAGAAGTTGTTGGTGCAGTTAATGAAATAAAAAGGTACAAGAGAAAATATTTGCAAATCTGTAAATTTAGGAACTTGTAGTGTGTTATATACATAATGCATTCATTATTTTTTAGTTTGAAAGTACTTGTGAAATACTTAATAAAAGATCGACCAGTAGAAATGACATCTTAAGAACTTGGTACTCCTACAGGCCCTGATAAGGTGTTAGTGGGTTTTTTTAACCTTATCACTGCTCACTTGATCAGTACCAACTTTAGAGTAATTTTTTTGTGGTTCAGAGACTTGAACCCAGGACTTGTATGTGCTGGGTAAGTGCTCTACCCCTGGGCTACATTCCCAGTCCTATTTTTTCCCATTTTAAAAGCTGTTTTAAAAAATGAAACTCCATTCTTCATAAAGTTCTTCCCTTGTGAGATGGTTATGTTATTTTTCAGTATCCAGTTGAGTTTCTTAAGAAATATGTTATTGAAATTTGTTTTTAGAAACAAAAGAAATCTAAGAAGGGATCAGTGGGTTTTCTAGAGGCGCATAGTCAACAGCATGTTAGTAACAAAGGCTGTCTATTCTTTAAATTCATCTAGATTTTAGTGAGAAAAGCTGATCTGCTCCAACTTTTGGTTGTTGTTCTGACAGTAGCTTTTGTTTGCGAAGAGTGTTTTTTAAATTTTTTTTGCAGTACTAGGGTTTGAACTCAGGACCTACAACTTAAGCCACTTCACTGCCCTTTTTTCGTGTTGGGTATTTTTGAGATAGGGTCTACTGACTATTTGCCTGGGTTAGCTTCGAACCATGATCCTCCTGATCGCTGCCTCCTGAGTAGTGAGGATTACAGACATGAGCCACCAGTATCTGGCTGGAAGGGTTCTTTTGGGGATTCCTATCTTTGTGGTATGAGACCCATGAAACATGTGCCTCATTATTATTAATTTGATTGGGAAAATGTAACCTCAAGTTAATGCTTAAATATGACTACTTTCTGAGTTTTTTTTTTTTTTTTCTTAGCACTGGGATTAAACCCAGGGCCTGTGCTTGCTAGGCAAGTGTTCTACCACTTGAACCACACTCCCACCTTGGTTTGTTTTCTTGGAGTGTTTGGGGATCAAATCCAGGGTCTTGTGCATGTTAGGCAAGTATTGTACCACTTTCTAGCCTTTTCTTCCTAACTCTTTTTTGACTCTCTCACGCCTGTCTTCTCATCGCTTACAAACAGTGCCCAGCACTCGCTATGAAGCAATCCCAGCCACAACTCAGCGCACTGATTCTCAACCTCAGATTTCCCAGGACCAGGCATATCGCTACTCAGCCATACTCGAGAAAGTAACGAAGACCTGCTCATGAGTAAGGAACTGCAGCCATTAAATGTGTCAAAGGCAGCACTGTATAATGGTTGACAATATGAACTCTTCCTTCAAATCACTTTGGTGAGTTCATTTCACAACATCTGGGTGATAGTGCACTCCCTGTAGAGCCAGGTAACTAAAAAGGCAACCTCAGGAACTTCTCAGTTTATATTACCTCAGTAGGGCCAAGACTTACAGTAGAAATGTGAAAGCTGGATTTTGATTATAGTGGAAATGTATTGGTAGAAGCTGATTTTATAGTTGTTGATTCTAGTTAACATGTCTGTGTTTGAGAGTAACTGTGGTGTTTAATTTGGGGCAATTGTCTAACATATTATTTAGCAGGTACTTGGCACTCAAATAATTTTTGTATAATTATTTGCTTTTATCATAAAAGCGAGTAGAAAAAAATTTTTAGCTGATGTTTTTTGATCTAATTAACAAGCCAAACTACTCCCAGAGAGTTAGAAAGTATGCAAAAGTGGTAGTTATAAACTTTTAAAATGCAACAATGCCCTTCCTTTCAGATAGAAACTGCCTCTGCCCTGAGTTCAGGGCTGGCACAGTAAGAGCAGTAAAAGCCCCTGCCTAGCAAGCATGAGCCCTTGAGTTCAAACCCCAGTGCTGCCAAAAAAGAAAAAAACTCAAAAGAAATAAAACCTCAAAAAACAAAAAACTCACTCTGAATTCTAAAACTAAAAAGCAGATATCCAGATGAAGGGACTGGAGGACCCTTTCACTAAGGAATATCCCACAACACCCGAGGCTTGCAGGGAACGTACTTTGTTAACTACTCTTGTGTGTTGTCAGGGAAAACAGTGTCCACTTTTCCTCTGTTCTCACACCACAGTTAACACAGAAGACAGAAGTAAACTCAAAATTGTGTGGAGCTTTCTCCCTACCAGCAAGCAATCAATTTTGCAGCAGACACTAACTACCTGTTCTCTAATCAACTCAGTCTGACACTATCTACCTAAAAATAGTGTCAGATCCCACAGTTTGAGTGCTTACTCCCTAAAACTGTTCCCCCAAGATGTTAGTCAATAAAGCCCAGGTTGTTCTACCCATGCTTCTGACCAACCAGCTTTGGAGTTTCCATAATCCCTTCCTTGGGTTTAATTAATCTGTTCAAATGCCTCACATAACTCAGGGAAACAAATTTACCAATTTATTACAAAGGACATTACAAAGGATACAGATGAGATGCCTAGGACAAAGCAGGGAAAAGGGATCTAGAGCATTCATGCCCTCTCTGGTATACCACCTTCCAGGAACCTCCATGTGTTCACTTATCTGGAAGCTTGATGAACCTTATATTCTGGTGGTTTTATGGAGACCTCATTGCATAGGCATTGTTGCTAACAGACTGGGTGGAGAAACTCAGCAAGACCTGTTTCAATTCTTCTTGTCCTCCCTGTCCAACATTCTTCCTCTAGGGTATCAGATAGGACCCCCCCATGCCACCCCACAGTATGAGGAGGGTCTTATGATCTTCTATTGGACAACTTCAGGTCAGAGAATTTTTTTATGGCCAACTCCAAAACAGAAAGACAGAGAAAAATAGTTTCTTTGATCCACCTTGAGGAATAGAAATTCTCATTTCTATGGCCTTCCTTGGGGAGGAAGTCATGAGCCAAGAACCATGGATTAAAATCAGAAAAGATATATCACAGCATCACAACTACATGAAAGCAAGCTATTTTCCCACTGGTCACTGTGTACCTTCACACAGCCTCTACTTTCCAATAATGGTGAGTGTGTAAGTGAATAGTAATTTCTCAAGGGATAGAATAGCATGTGTTCTGGCCCCTCTTCTTCTTAACTTGTATATTAATGACTTGATATGCTTTTGGAGGTTTTTGGTCTGTCCTGTCTTCTGACCTAGCTATAGGGACAAAGAAATACATCCTGATGACTTCATTGTAAAAAAACCTATGGTAGTCTTCATTGTCACACTATTTAATTGCTTTTAGAAGAAAGGACTAGAAATTAGTTATTAAAAATCAAGTCATCCTGATGGTAAATAGTCCGCACACATTGAATTCAGCCTTATGTAACCAGTCAGATACCAAGAGGATTTTATAATCAATTTGTCCTGAATGTAAAATGGGTCCACAGGAGTAGAACCTTCCACTCACTTTTCTTATTTGAATTTGGAGGGGATGTTGTAAGAGAGAACCCTGGGAAACTGTCACACATGCTACAAGGATGTTGCAAAGAATGTAATTCATTATACAATACTTTCTCCCAGCTTTCAATTGTGAATCATATTCAACCAAGTGACTTAATCTTAAATTCTCATTGGAATCCAATGTCTCACAGCTAGAAGGACAGTGGCTTAGTAGAGTACACGAGTGAGTGTGGGCTCTGTAACCATACTGAATGGGTTTCCATCCTATGTTTGCCATTTCTCTGTCCTGAAGAAAGTTGCTTAACTTCCCTGTGCCTTGGTGATGACATGTGTAAGATGGTCTGTATTAGTTGTCTGCCAGTACTGGACATTAAAGGGGGAGGAAACATTTACTTTGGCCCACACTTTCAGAGGATTCAGTCCGCAGTGTTTGGCTCCATACACTTGAGCAGAACATTAGGGCAGTGGAAGCATAGAGGAGGTTCTTCACCTTGTGACAGACAGGAAGCAGAAAGCGGAGAGGGGGTGAGTAGAGAAGGGGATGGAGGGGAATGAGAAGAAAGGGAAAGAAAGAAGAGATGGGGTATAGAGAGGTATGCCCAGGGCAAGATACAGGCACCAAGGAATGCCCCAGTGACCCACTTCATCTAGCTAGGCCCCCAGAACCTCCCAAAATAACTCTGCCAGCTATGGACTAAGCCCCCAACATATGAGCCTTTTGGAGACATAGTGTAGTCAAATGGCAACATCGTCTCCACTGTGTAAATAAGGTAGCACAGTGCCTGACACACAGTTAGAACTAAATAAATTAATGATTCTGACAATGTTGTTTATGATCATCATTGTCATGGTTAGAGTCTGAGCAGAACAGCTCTGATTCCATTTTGGTAGGACAAAAAGTTGAAGAAATGTTATTTTTGTAAACAATATCTCATTCCCAAGCTCTTTGTAGCTCATGTTGTTCTCATGTATTGAGAAGGTTAACTGTCTTAGCAGTCTTCATGGTTATTTCTTACTGACTTTAGTTAGGGTCAGGCTAAGCTTTCTTAACTTTCTCTTTGATGCTCAAAGAGTCTTTTGTCTTATTTTTCACTATCCAGTCCTTTCCTGTCAACCAATAGTTAAGGTTGGTTATTACAGAGTTGGTTTAACTAGTGTACTCTGCATAGGCAATAAAATATAGGGTTCTTTCTGTCTTGAAATCTATGAGGATCCTTTTTAAAAAGTCAAATTATTTGAAGAGATAGTAATAAAAAATTTCAAATATTGATTTGGACCTTAAAAAATGGTCTCTTGACAAAGCTACATTCAGTTTTTATAAACATTTTAAAAATCCAATTGTAGTTTAGATAACTAGTGAGTTGTTTTACAATGTTCTGATCAGGCCTTTATCAGCTGCATTAAACAAATTCAAATATTCTGGAAAAGAAAAGGGAGCAATGATCAGTTTCAATCTTGTCTACTGTCTTAGCTGAGAGAACGGAATTCCATCTTCTGTGGGCTTTTTAGGAGCAAGGCAGTTGCCAAAGACAGAATGCTGCTTATTGTTGATGTGCAGGAAAAAGCTGTGTCTGACAGAACATTTCATAAAACAGATAAGTCAAGATTTTTCTAGTACCTCCTCCAGTGTTTTCAAGGTCTGTTCACAAATGAGGTGACAAAGGTCATCTTGAATTTTCCTCATAATGCAAGTAGAAAAGACAGGTGGAGAGTGTGATTATTTTATTTCATCACACACTTAACATGGATCTAGCTCTTAACACATTTGGAAGAGTACACTGTGTTGAACCACAGCTCTCTAGAGTGTGTTCATCTCACGGAACTAAAACTTCCTAGCACCTCTGTATTTCCCCTTCTCTCTAGCCCCAGGAACCACTCTGCTCTTTGCTTCCAAGAGTTTGACTACGCTTGCTGAAAACTGTTCATGGAACAAAGGATGAGGAGCTTATAAATTTTTATAAACCAAAAAAGAAATAGGAGATAAACACTCTGGGGTCATATGTTTTCCCTGAACATTTGACTGTTATGATAAAAAAAAGTTAAGTGATAGTACAGTAAGCCCACCTTCTTCACAGAAGGGCGGCCAAAAATAAGTAAATGAATAAATGAATGCAAATTAAGAGAAATTTCAAAACCAAGACTTTTAAATTCCCTTGTGACTATTCCACAGTCCAGTTGACATGGAGAAACTCTTGGTCAGTTTTGCGTTATCAGCATTGTTTTTAAAATCATTGTGTGATCCGCTGAGTGTTTCCCTGCCCTTAATTTTGCAAAAATTTGCCTCCAGAAAGCAAATGGTGCCAATAAATAAATAAATAGACAGATAAAATAAGGCAAAAGTGAATGTGCTTAATTTAAGTGATAGTGTGAAATTTTGAGATTTGTTGAAAGCAGCATGTCTTCAGCAGAAGCTGGGCAGCATCAACCAAATCAAGCATCGCTGTACTGCACTGAACGCTATGCATCCTGAATAGGTGATGTTTCCTCAAGGGTGAGCTCCTCGGATCCTGACGACCAGGTACCCAGGCTCTATCGTATCTCTAGAGAATTAGGACTACACAAAAACTCAACCCTTGTGAATAAGTTCTTTTCAGAGAAATGTAAATACAGGGACTGCTTTAGGACATTACTAGGAAAAGTAAGGAAGTTCTGTGTGCCTGCCTACTCTGTGAAGGGACCCTGCAAACACAGCTTAGGGGCAGAGGCTCTAGAGTTACGTTTTTAAAGCATTGTGTCAAATGCAAGTTCTACTTAGAAGAACATATGCAGACTTCTATCTGTTTCTTTTTTTCTTTTTTCTGTTAGTACTAGAGTTTGAACTCAGGGCCTTGCACTTTAGGCAAGTGCTCTATGACTTGAGCTACACCCTCAGCTGTTTTTGCTTTAATTTCAGGTAGGGTCTTGTTTGTTTTAGACAGTAATCCTCCTACTTATGCAACCCTGGGTAGCTAGGATGGAAGCACATGCCAACATGCCTAGCTCATTGGCTGAGATGGGGTCTCCCTCACTTTTTGATCAGGCTGGCCTAGAACCATGAGCCACCCAATCTCTGCCTCCCAAGTAACTGGGATTATAGACATGAGCCACTGTGTCTGGTTTTTGTATTTGTTTTTTGTTGCTGATGTCTTTAATGACTGCATTTTCATATTTCATTCCTAACACAAAATGAATAAGCAAAGTAGGAAAAAATCTCTATGGGACAGAAAAAAGACTTATTAAATAGGATAGACACTGTTATATGGGAGAATGAAGCAAGAAAAGAAGATCTTAAATATCAGCATGGGTAAGCTTAAAGGATGCATGTTCTATTTATGAATAAAGCTCATTAGGTGAAAGACAGTAACAATATTTGAGATTTCTTTAGAAGTAATTACTTCTGGAATAATTACTTATTTTGGACAATTAGTTCATCATTGATTCATATTTGTTATTTAAAATTTATGTAGTAGGACTGGGGGTATAGCTCAGTCATAGAGAACTTGCCTACCGTATGTGTGGCCCTAGGTTCATCCTCAGAATTGCCAAAAAAAAAAGTGTAGTAAAGAATATAATTAAAGTACAGAGACCTGTAGCATTTTCTTCTTCAAATAAATGTCATTCTGCTGAGTGTTATGGTGCTCAACTCCCAGCATGCTGGAGACTGAGGTGGGAGAATTGCAAGCTCTAGGCCATCCTGGACTACATAGTAAAACCTTGTCTCAAAACAAAATAAGTTAAGTGCCATTCTTTGACTCTGTGTGGTGACTAATCCACACCATTTCGGGTCCATCTTAGGCATTGCAGAGCAGTGGGTAAGGGCTGGGCTCTGGGTACAGGTGGTTTGCACACCTTTCTGCTCTTCGGATTTTTCTCATTGGTGTTGACCCTTTTTATTCTTCTAAGTATATTTTAAGTGGCACTTAGCACCTAGTAAGAATTTTGTTCAAGTTCAAATTCAGTATTTAGCAACTTATTTTTAACGATCACCATTGTTGTGTCAGAAAAACAGTGTTTTTCTTTTGATGCTATGATTTTTAAGACTTTCTGGAATTTATTAACTCTTGGTATCGAAATAATTTTCAGAGAAATACTCATTAATTTTATCATTGAGGGATGGGAAAACTACAGCCATATATTTAAGACATGTCGAATGCCAGCACTTTCCTGGGTCCTGAAGGTATACAGAGAATGGAGTCCCTCCTGTCCCTGAGCTCAGAGTCACAGTGTCACTGTTACTCAGAGAAGGTGGAGCACAGGTAGGGCTTAAAACACATGTGAGTTTTATAAATTATAAAAATATTAATGCAACTTTTGTTACCTTCCCAGTCAAATATAATTACCTGTGCTGAAGAAGTGGAAATGATAAGGCAGTTAGGAGCACAATTGGAACTACTAAAAATGACTGTAAAATTAAAGACAGCTGTCCCACCATCACAGGTCTTTGTATTTGTTATCAACTTTGATGTTTTGTTTCAAATTCCATAACATTTCTTCATTTGTGTAACATATCACAATTTCTTGTTTTCTCAAAAGTCTCAATACCTTAAAAACTAGCTAGATGTAAAAAAGATACAGTGCTTGTCAATGTTTATTAAATGAATTTTTAAAATTATTCTGAAAAGAGACTAAGAGTAAAGTGGTAGTCTCTCTTTTCTCAGATTAGCCAGGAGTTATTTCAGAGAGGGATTGTTCTTAGATTCGACACATATATATTCCTTGGTCTCCATACTCATAAATTATACATACCATTCAGTGGCCCTTTCTCCATCCCTTTCTCAGGGCTGCTTCCTGAACTACGTGAACAAATACAGTATTTAGTCATGGTTATACCTCAGTGTATCAATCTCTTTCTCATCAAGTGACATTTATGTTGCTTCTACTGCTTTCTTATGATGAGCAGTGTCAGTATGAGCAGTCTTCTCTGTGTCTCCTGATATACATTGTGTATGAACAAAGTTGTGAATATATGCTTAGCTATGAATAGTGGATTATTTCAACTGGGTAAGATTAGAAAATATTGCATTTTCTGTGAAAATGATTTCTAATTTTGGCTCTTTAATAATGAAATTGTATTTATAATTTGGATTTCATAAATGAAGGTAGAACAACAGATAAAGAGATGCATGATTGTGTACATGAATAAGTGAATGTGTGTATATATGAATAAGGAAAACTAAATCCATAATTGAAAGCCATGGAAGTTTCTGAATGAGTTTCTTTTGAGCAGTGTGCACACTGGGAAAACACTGCCTGGTTCAAATCCTTATCGGTCCCTCACTGAAAGACCAGGGGTCACTCACTTATCCTCTCCCTGCCTCAGTCTCTCATATGCAAAGGTGTTCACAGTAAGGTTTGTTATAGGAAATAAATTATATAAGGAATAAATATGATACTGCTATAATTAAAATTTTACATGTAATACAGTCATGCACACATAATGACGATTTGGCCAATAATGACTCATGTATAACATGAGTCCATGAGATTATATTGCCTAGTGACATTGTAGACATCTTAGCTTGTGTAAGTAAACTTTCTGATGTGCACACAGTGATTAAATCACCTAAAGAAACATTTCTCAGCATATACCCTCATCATTAATTGACATATGACTACATATAAATTACATATATGTGAAATAAAGCATTATGTTATATATACAACATTAAAACTTTTGTCCAGGATTTAGTTGACATTAAATGAGTTTGGTGTCAGCATGTGACTCAACACAACACAAATACATTGGGCACTTAATTAGTACGCACACAGCCACTTTCAGGGGATACCTATTGCTGAAAAAGAAAGATAACACAAGCACCTGATTGCTTCAACATATAGAAGGACATATGTGATCAATGCAATGAGACTGATGAACAAGAAAATGCTATGACATATGGCTCAGTTTATAATGAAGGGAAGTTTTGTTTTGTTTTGTTTTGTTTTTTGCTTTTTCTTGGTGTGACTGAGGTTTGAATTCAGACCTTCATGTTTACAAGGCGAGTGCTCTACTGCTTCAGCCTCCAAGCAGTTTTGCTCTGGTTATTTTGCAAATGGGATCTTGCAAACTACTTGCCCAGGTTGGCCTTGAACTGTGATCTCAGCCTCCCAAGTAGCTAAGATTACAGGCTTGAGCCATCCCCCCCCCCCAGTGAAGAAGGATGTTTTTAAGACAGACCCATTCCTTTAAAAAAAAAAAACTATTAGTAACATAAGTTATTTTAAATATTGACCATGTCTAAATATTAATTATTGAACTTAAAATCTGTATCCTTTCATTGCTGGGGTATAATCTCCAAAGTAGTCTTATTTTCTTTAAATGAAGTTTTATCTAGATGATGTGATAATGGATAACTTAAATTTTTGCATATTTTTGGTATATCATGACTGTTTTATATAACAAGTTTGTACTGGTTTTACTTCAGAGAATGCCCTATTATAGATGTAAGAATGGTATGGAAAAAGCATGTGACATTTGTCAATTCCTCACGTGTATATTACAATCTATTCTTCCACACATTCTGCAGGTACAAATTAAACATCTATAGAAATAACTGCAACCCCCAATAGTCTTCTCCTCGAGTGTCATTCTTTCAAATATTCTTTATCAAACTGATATCCCAAGTGTGAGAGAATGCCACTGCTAGTCTTTAACCCAGTAGTCCCTAGGGCATGAATAATGGACACACATTTGCAATTGAGAAAGCTCAGAGAAAGAAAGGAAAGAATGTTCAATCTGAAATACAATATCAAGTCATGTATATTCTAAGAATCCCAATGTTTCTCTAATTCTTAGCTGCTTTAGCTTGGCATCCCTTCTTCAATTTTGTACCTATCTTTGCTCTAAGCCATTCTCTTTGCAGTCACTTTGCAATCACTTTGAATTCCGGGAAAGACAGATAACATCTTCATGACAAGGGTCTAAAGACCTCCCTGAGTCTCTCCCAGAACTCTCTCAGAACAAAGACTGAGATAATGACCATCCAGACCATACCTGTGACTGAACTGTTTAACTATGCATACTTTTTTGATCCCTGCCCCAGTCCTTTGTCTTCTTAAACCTATAAACTTATGTCTGTACATCAAAAATGGCTGGAGATGAACTGAGTGCCTGCTCTGCCTCTTCCCATGGCATGTCCCGAGCCATGTAATAAACCTCCTTTCTCTGCCTTCACCGTGCCTCTTTATTTGGTGTTTAGGGGTGGTGGCTGGACCAGGCATATGGAATCTCAGGAGTTTGAGCCTTGGGCCCAAACTCTGGCTTCACATTTGGCCATGTGTAAAGAACACCACTGAGGTAAGGACTTAGTCTTTTATAAATATCTAAAAGGATTTGGTCTCAGTCATTTACAGCATAGAATGAATATCAATGAGCTACCTCTCCAAATACTTGTATTTTTAGCTGCCAGTGCTATTGTGGAGTAAAACACTGTCTGTCCTCATTAAAGGAACTGTAAGTATCAATTTTGAGGATGAAGAGATGTTTTACAGGAGAGAGTTCCCTTTCATGTATGAAACCAGACTACACAGATTGAGTCTCACAACTGTCATTGTGTTTTCAACATAACATTTGGTGGATCCACACTAGCCTTTGAATTTTACCTTAATTCCAGAAATGTCTAAAACTAACTTCATGATTTAATAGATGATTGAACCAATTTACATGAACCTCCAGCCATAAAGGTTGAAAGTGTTCTGTAACCTTAACTTATATCATTGTTTTATGAGCTTATGTTCACACCACTCATGGAAATAATTAAGGGTGCTAATATCATACACACTGCATAAATTAAAGAACTACAATAGGTGCTTGTATTCTTGACAGCATGGAAATGATATATGATAAAGTTACGATGCTTTGGAATTCACTCAAGTGACCTTTGCAGGTGTGTACATTACAGTCCACCTACTGTAATTATATTGATGGGTGAACAGATACTACACATGCAGGAATTGAATGTAAATAAAGTGAATGTACATTTTATACAAAAATTCAATTCTCATACCATGAAATTTGCAAGGAAAAAAAGTTAAGCTTCCAGAATAAGACCACGTAAAGAGGATGAATTGCTAGGAGAATCAGGACAAGAAAAGACATGATTGGAGAATCATTCTCGTCATTTTCCTGGAACATGAAATCATTATAGATAGTATAACACATATCAAGCCAGCCATATCCACCAAAGGCATGATGGCAGTGACATTATTTTACATCACCTAACACTCTGGACATTTTCTTTCCTTCTCTTCTCATTTTTAAGAAGTAAATATAAGAACCTGGAGGTGTATTGAGGTTGTCCTGACAATAATACTGTAAACACCACATTGGAGAGCCTGCTGAAAGCCTACGTGCTCAAGAAGGTGACTTCTGTTGAGACTGGAAGACTGGAAGAAACAGCAGAAATAAAATACAAACTGTCTTAAGTTTCAAACAAATTTTATTGCATATGAAAACATCTTATGGATTTGGAACATGGGGATGAACTCAAGGCCTACACCTTGAACCATTCCACCAGCCCTTTTTGTCATTTTTTTTTCCAAGATAGGGTCTCCCAATTTCCCTGGGCTGGCTTTGAACCATGATCCTCCTGATCTCTGCCTCCTGAGTAGTTGGCATCACAGGCATGAGCCACCAGGCTCAATTTTTTCTTTTTATTTCATTAACCTATTTTTTGCTTTTTCAAGGAAAAATAAAACTAATAGTGGACTGTAAATCTACAAAGATTGGCAAGGTGTTCTCATCTTACATAGCAGTGAAGAAGCAATGGCACCTAATGTAAAAATAAGTGAAAAATGAATATTCATTATATGCCCTTCTAATTGAACCAGGGAAGGAAATTTAACAATTTAAAAAATTAAGAATGAAATAGAATTTTCAAAAGCCCATACCTCTTCCTTGCTGAAGAACAGTGAATGCGATCTGTGTTCCATCAGTGCAGCAGGTGTCTTCCTCCTATCTCTGGCTCTAAGAGTTCTGTCTGTGGCTCTTCTGATGTGCTTGCTTCCAAATACCCTCTGGCCCCAAGTTACCCATAATTCCCCTCTGGATCAACCTGGCTACTGTGTTCGGTGGTTGCCTAAGGCCCTGTGCCAGGGGCAGTGGCTTTAAGGGGATGGGACAGGGTCCCCCACTTAGCAGCAACTCCAGGGGTAGGGCAGCTGCAGCTCACAGCAGCAGTCCCAGTGGGAGTGGGGCAGCTAGAAAGGTATGGAATAACCTCTGTGTGCCCTTAGTTCTCTTCACTCAAGTTCTTGGAGGGGTGGGTTCTGGGACAAAGTGGATCAGGGTGCACTCCACTAAGTTTGCCCACTCATGTGCACTGGACAAGAAACTCAGGTGTGAGGTAGCTGAGAGTACTTTGCTATCAACCCCCAAGTCTGCTGGGCTGGTGCTCGAGCTACAAAGTCATGATTAAGCTTTTTTTAATTCCCCTCGTAAGTGAAATTATGTGGTACTTGTGTTTCTGTGACTGACTGGTTTATTTCACTGAAGACCATTTTTTTTTGGTTTTGTTTTGGTGCTACTGGGGTTTGAACTCAGGGCTGAATGCTTGCTGGGCAGGCAATCTACCACCCCAGCCCTCAATTAATACCTTTTAGTTCTGTCCATGTTGTTACAGATGACAGAATTTTGTTCTTTCTTATTGCTGAATAATATTCCATTGTGTACACAGACCACATTTTCTTGGTTCACTCATCAGTTCATGGACATTTAGGTTAATTCCATTTCTTGACTACTGTGAATAGTGCTGCAGTAAACATAGAGTGCACCTGTCTTTTCAGCAAACTGATTTCATTTCCTTTGGCTATAAATCCCATAGTGGGATTGCTGGGTCAGATGATAGTTCTGTGTCACTGTCACTACACCCCAGGTGACATCTGTTTAATGGAATGAAGTGTAGGAACACAGTGAAGGTTCCTTCATCACAAAGTCTTGTTCTTCTTAATCTTTAAAACTGGAGGGTGGACACAGTGCCATCTGAGGGGCCTCGCAGTGCCCATGTCCTGTGATTCCAACTGTCTGTGTTTTTACTGTGACATTGAGTGCACTGCCTGAAGATTTCCACTCAGATTCAAGTATTATAAGTTTAGTTCATTTCCTCCTATCATTTCTGGGTGAAATCTAGGAATGGGGACTGTTTTAGTCCACTTTCTGATTTTAATGAAATTAGTTTGTAGTGGAGGGATTGAACCCCGGTGCCTCATACAGGCCAGACAGCTGTCTACCCTGAGCTGTACCCTCTACCCCATCTTATTTTCTGTGTGTTGGAATAAGGTATTCTGCCTGAAATCTACATTAACTGTACAACAGGCCTGAACAAGTCAATCCATTTCTTTCACAAGTGGTCCAGTGAACATTCATTTATCTATTCCCTGAGTTATCATCCCTGAGCTCTGCGTTTTGAAAGTCATGCTGTGTTATTTTTGTGGTTGCTGTATAAGCTAGAAGTCATGTGCTTTTGCAGTTATTGCTCAGTAGATTGTCTTAGAACCCTAATTCCTCTTCAGATAGAAAGGCAACATATCTGAGTTAACTAATTCTGTTCTGTGAAACTATTGCTGAAGAAACTTGTCTTAAACATTTTAAGGTAAACAAAAGGGCATTTTCATTTAATAAAATAACTGATACAACATCCAACAACTGGTGTTGACAGTTTTTACAAAGATTGAAAATTTTATGTAGTCTTACTTGCAAATGATTTGCGTTAGCATATAAGGTTTACATGTTCAAAGAGTTTGGTTTTCATGTTGAGCTTTTAAATGTTCAGAAAGGGAAGAAATCATTCTATTGAAATTTCACATACTTGCTCTCACTGATCTTTGGAAATAAGTTAAGTTGACATTTCTTAACTGGAGTATTTGACTCTGCTAAGGCAGTGGTTTTTAATGGGGGTGGGCTTTGTTCCCCAGGGGGTGATATTGGCAATTTCTAAGACACTGTTGGTGTCACATTGAGGGCAGAGGTGTGCTGCTGGCATATTTTGGATAGGCCCCAGGCATACTGCTAAAAATCTGCAGTGCAGGGGACAGTTCTCTGTAATGCAGAATTACCCAGTCCCAAATGGCAGTTTAGAACCCTTGGTCTAGGGAGAAACCTGACATTGTCTCCTTCATTTAAAGGAGGGAGGACGACCAGATGGTGAACACATCTTAGTAATGAGTGAAAGAGGACTTAGAGAAAGCATATTGCTCTTAAGAAATATCGAATGAGAGAAACAAATGTCTTGAGAAGTGACTGAAAGCTATCATGCCAGTAAAAATGTGTAATATTGCTTAGACAAGCTCAGGAATTACTGTGCCAACAAGGTTTCAAACACATTGGACAGTGTTTATGCTGAGCATATTCAGGATTTCACAATGAAATCTACAGTAAAGAAGAAATTTTGTAGAGTGAACAGGATGGGAAAAATCATTGGAAAGTCTAGAATCAGGATGTAAACTCTACATATTTCTTCTACGTTGGAGAAGCAAAAACAACCACACCAAAAGCAAACAAAAAAAAAATTAAAAAACAGAAACAGTACTGTTTTCCTTAAAGACTTTTTTTAATGTCAAGAGCAGCTCCTATATGTTTTTAAAAGTGGTGTAGGCTTAGTACCTTTAAAAAACTTGCTGTTGAGAAAAATGAAGCCCCAATTATTTACTATCCTCAGTTTACTTAAGCCTCAGTTTACTAATGTGTGAAATGGATATCTATAGTACTCAGTTTGTTTGTGATTCAAATGGTGTGAAAATCCTTTGCAATGGTTAGTGACAGATAGTGATGATAAACAAACCTGAGTAGATAGGAAACAGTGTGCTTTACTTCCATCTATTTTCCTAAGTTTTGTCTAACTTTGAACTGCTGGGTTTTATATTTGGTATGTGATCATTTTTTTGTGGGACTGGGATTTGAACTCAGGGCTTTGTGCTTGCAAAGCAAGTGTTCTACTGCTTAAGCCACACCTCCAGTCCATTCTGATCTGGTTATGTTGGAGATGGGAGTCTTGAGAAGTATTTGTCCAGGTACCTTGAACCAGGATCCTCCTGATCTCAGCCTCCCAAGTAGCTGGGATTACAAGCGTGAACCACTGGTGTCCAGCTTGCAGTGTGATAACATTGTGTAGAGCTAATATTGCATGTGTAAACATTTCTTATCTTTTAAACAATTTCTTAAAAGATAAAAAAAATTATTTGTGTTTACAATTGATAATGCTTACATTTCCTGCCATCAGTTCGTAAGTCAGGTTTCCAAAGGTTCAGAAAAGGGCCTGCTAGCATGTGCTGCCTGGACATACAGCAAAGTTCTTTGGTTTTTTTTTCCCCACAGACTGGTACCGGGAGATTATCACACAGCCTTTAGCTATCTGAGCTGTGTCCAGGACATATTGTTTTAAGAGTAAAATACATTTGAAAAGTCAGGTTGAAAAGCCAGATCTTTTGCAATTTGGTTTAAGTAGTATTGTTGCAACATAGAATGTTTGTCAAAGTGATGTACTGTAGAAGAGCTGGAAAACCCTCCATTTAGAACTCTGCTCTCACTTCCATTGGCCAAGTGGAATAAACTAGTGGCTGAGATGTGTGGGACACAAGGGGTGTCTTGTGACAGGAACAGGAGCCAGGTGGAATGCACTCAGAGTCTGCTCCTCTGCAAGCCAGACACCTGTGCTGTTACTAGACTGCCCTTTACTGCCCCTGGGACAGGGTCCATCAGCTTCCAGTTACAGGTGGAGTATCCCGTATTTGACATGCTTTGGATCAGGACTGGCAGAGTGGCTCAAGCGGTAGAGCACCTGACCAGCAAGGGTGAGACCCTGAGTTCAGTTCCACCAAAAAAATTAAAATCAGAAAGAAATGCTTTGGATCAAAATTGTAGATTTGGAATTTTGTTTTCAGATTTTGGAATATCTGAGTATGATGAGATTTCTTTGGGATGGGAAACAAGTCTTAACCAAATTCACTTATGTTTCATATGTATTGTACGCATAGCCTGGCCATAGTTTTATACAGTATTTCATGTACTTGTGTTTGGCTGCGATGGCATTTCCCACTTGTGGCATCCTGTCAGTGCTCCTAAGGTTTCAGATTTTAGAGCATTTGGCGTTTTGGGATTAGGGATATTCACTTTACGTTGTTGGAGCAGAGCAGTGTAAGGAAGGAGTTGAGAACCGGACCCACACCAGCAAGGGGGAAACCTGAAGTCTAGTTTTCACTGATACTACCAAGGTGTGTGGCTGTTGGCAAGCCATGAAAGCAGTAGAGCAGGTCTTCCATTCTGGCTTCACACATCTGTGATTTGAATAAGACCAAGGCAGCCTGGGGTCTTAGTTAAGTTGTTCCACCATTGTCTCTGCATGCATAGTGAGAAAAGGTACAGACCATGCTTCCGTCCCTCCAGTTTGTGTACTCAGTGCTGACTAGTAAAGAGCCAGTCATGAAATATGACACGATAAATAAGTTCCAGGTTCATGCTGATATTTGTGAACCCAAATCTAATACATGATATTGCCTTAACAGGTAGCTACAAGGGCAGCTCAAGAATGAAAGATAAAACAAGCAGGATTTTGTTTGTTTGTTTTTTCCCCAATGTATAGAAGGCCAAAATGTTGAAATGTCTAATGTCAAAGTATTTCTAAAGCTGTGGAAAGATTTGGGTTTTTTTGTTTTGTGTTTTAAACATTCTTCCTAGTTGGCATAGTGGATGGAAGATTTCTCATTATCTCATCCTATAGCATAAAAAGAACAAAAATTCAGTTCTGTACTATACTATAGGATCAAAGCCATGCTTAAAAACAAATTGGAAACATCTTCCCACATATTTAAATAAGCATTAATTAAAAATGCACTCTCCTTCTAGAAATAGAAAGTTGACATTTTTGGTAAACATTCTGCCAGGAAGCTCTTCTACTCTACACAGGACCTTCAGATCCTAAAGTGCATTGAAAGGAGCAAGTTCATTCTTTGCCAAAACCTCCTGTTTCAATAGGGAAATAGAAGAGTAAGACTGTTGTTTCCTTTCTCTCTTTAGCTCCCTTTCCCCACACTGTCACTGTGAACTCCTACTAAAACAAGCCAGATTGGTGAATTTGGAGTCAAATACTAGATTCCTTTGAAATGAATTGGTGCAATAAATTCTTCAATATTTACTATACTGTGTTTTGAAAATAGATTGCATTTAAAAATTCAAGTAATTCTCATTCCCTTGGAAAAGGAATGTGTCTAAACATTTTGATATACTTTCAAATAAATGACGAATGTTTATGCTATAGGCACATGAAAGAAATCTTACAAAATAAGGAAATATCTCTCTATATTCCTTTTTCACTATTTCACACTATGCAAATGGATGAGGGCATGACCTTTTTATTTGTTGGTTGCCTTTTGTTTTTAGTCACAATTTTGGATTAAGCTTTATGTTTTATTTTAAGAACATTGACCCAGGGAGTCAGGAGACATGGGTTCTATTAGTACCTCCACAAAGTAGTTGTAGAAACTTGGGCAAACTACCTCATCACTTTAGACTTCAGTTTCTTCTTGTATAAAGTGAGGAGAAGGTTAGATTAAAGATCTGTATGGTATCCAATGGTGGTAAAATGCAACTTCTGAATTTCTTTTTTGTTTGGAAAAGAGTAGACTTTTAAAGTCCTGAAATGACCATTTTTGCAGTGCCATCTCCTGCATATGTTTTCCCCTGTGGCATTGTCCTTTCTTCTGGTAGTGCTCCTGACTTAACCCCTTGAAGCTATCTTTCTTTTTGCTTATACCTGTGTTGTGCTAATTTTAGAAACCCTTTTCATTTTTGCTTTTTTCCCCACAACTCTTAAAATACAGAGATCAAAAGTGGAACCTACAAATACACAGGCCTCTCCTGGCTGGGTCTGATTCTTCTTTGTTATTGATATTTTTTTCCTCCAAAGGAAGTAGATTTACTGAGTTTAAATCTTGTGCCCTTTCTGTTCTGCTGTTTGGAGGAGAGTGTGATGTTCTGAGCACAGCATCGAGCATCGGAGGATTGGAGTGCTGACTCTGCCACTTACTAGGTCTTCATAGTATTCTTAGGCCAGTCACTTAACCCCATTAAGTCTCAGTTTCTCTTTTCTAGTAAAGATGTCCTTGATGCTGCCCAGGAGGCTGTGAGAATCTAGTCAGGCAATAGATCTGAAAATGTTCTCTAAAATATAAATTTATGGGGTTTTTTTTCTTTTTTTTTTTTTGTGGAGATTGAGCCTGTGACCTCATGCATGCTAGCCAAGAGCTCTACCAATTGAACTATGTCCCCAGCCCTTTGGGGGTTTTGAGACAGAGTTTCCCTAACTTTGCCAGGGCAAGCCTCAAACTTTTGATCCCACCTCCCAAGTAGGATCCTACTTCCAGGTAGCTGGGATTATAGGTGTGTACACAACACTTAGCCTATGTTTACATTCTTATTGTAGTTGCTTCTACCCCACCCCTGCATTAAATGCATTCTAAATCAATTAAGTCAGTATTGATTGAGTGCCTGCTATGAGGTAAGAGGTAAGGGGGTCACAGTGAGGTTGGGGATTTATACAAAGTTAAGTCATAAGTACTGGTAAAGGTACAGCGTAAACTGCTGTGGAAATTTGGAGAGATTATTTCTGGTGGGAGGTGTTTGACATCACTGCATTTCTTGTGTTCATTTTGGAGGTTCTTATGTGTTTAAAAGGCAATCTTGGACTTAGGCAGGCTTGTTACATGTCAGTTTCATTTGATTCATAAATACATTAACTTTCTCATTTTCTGTAATTTAGAAGCTATTCTTTTCTCTTTTTTTCTTTTTAAGATGATTCTAACCCTTGGTGTCATTTTGTAATTTAATGGGATTTGCTACCATTTCCACCTTCTGATTTATTAACATGGATTATAAGGTAATTTTTTATGTTTGATGGGACTGGGGTTTGAACTTGGCTTCATGCTTGCAAAGTAGGCCCTCTATCCTTAAGCCACTCCTCCAGTCCATTTTGCTGTGGTTATTTTAGAAATGGGGATCTTGTGAATTGTTTTCTGGGCTGGACTTGAAACTGGATTCTTCAGATCTCAGCCTCCCAAGTAGCTAGGATTACAGGGGTGAGCCACTGGCATCCAACTTATTAGGTAAATTTTGAATAGGGTTTATCCTTTCAGTGGTATTTCTTAAGATAGCCTTCAAGATGGACTTTATGTGTCAATTTTCAGCAGCGTGTGCTCATCCACAATGTTTCAGCATTGTGTGGGGGCGTCTGTGAAACAAGACTATACCTGTAGCTTTCTTTATCCTTTAGGCCTGCCAGTCTTATCCAAGAGATCACAGAGATTTCCTTCCTGTTCCATACCTTGGTTTCCTTCACCTTTATGAGGTTCAGAGCCCCCGTGCTGGTGGGATTAGCTTTAGTGGTTTCCTTGTTCATAGTCAAGTGTATCCATATCCCACCATTAGTCATCCTGACCCCCTCCTTTTTTTTCTTAAAAGATTAGCGGGAGGTATGGAGATAGGTAGAAAACCCAAAACATGAAAGTGTTTGATGTCCCCACTCCAGAGGAACTAATACAGAAACCTTAAAGTGACAGAGGTCAACACAAGAAGGAGATCAGGAACCAATGTAAAGATCAGTTAGAGATGAATCAACTTGGGTTGTAACACATTTGTACATGGAAGCAATGCTAGGAATCTCTCTGTATAGGTATCCTTAAGTCAACTAGAAAAAACGCTTTGTCTTTCTTATTACACTTATGTCTTCTCTTCAACAAAATTAGAGATAAGGGCAGAACAGGTTCTGCTTGGAAGTGAGGGAGGGTGGAGGGGAGAGGGTGGGGATGGGGAGTAGGAGGGAGAAATGGCCCAATGTTTGCACATGTGAATAAATGAATTTAAAAAAAGATTAGAGGGGGTGGGGGCAGGGGGGAGAAATGAACCAAGCCTTGTATGCACATATGAATAATAATAAAAAAAAGTAAAAAAAAAAAAAGATTAGACACAAATATTTGGCTTTCAGATTTTTTAGAAACTTCCTGTGGCCTCTGTGTGTTTTTAACTCTGGAGATCTAGCCACAACAGTAAAGTTACTTGTATGTGTATACAATTAATATTTTTTCTTGAAGGAAAGATTCTTTACAGTGCTTTGTTAAATATAAACCTGAGATCAATACCACAATGAGAAAGCTGAAGCAGGAGGATGGTTTTACCTCCTTTCCCAGGGTTGGTGTTAACCTGAAAGCTGTTGCTTTTCCTCCCTTCTCTTTGTATTAGGATTCATGGCTCCTCCTTCAGTGAAAACAATTATAGAATTAGATTGCTATATCACTGTTTAAGTCAAGTTCACTGTTTTTAGAGAGTAAATATGCATTTGTTAGACTGTGGGTAGCAGAAATAGATCTTTGTTATTTTTGTGTATCTGTAGGTAAGGTAGATATAAAGTATAGGAAGAATTTACATAAACATATTGAGGGCATATTGACCTTACCATTTATTGTCATTTTATTTTCCTATTTCCTTTATCATTATTTGTATCATAATTCCACATAAAAGTAATATCTGAGGCTGGGCGTGTTGGTGCATGCCTGTATTCCCAGCTATCCAGGAGGTGGAGATCTGTAGTATTGTGATTAGTCCAGGTAAAAAGCTAGTGAGACCACATCTCGACAAACAATCTAGGCATGGTGGCTCAGGCCTGTAATTGTTTGAACTGGGCCCTGGGCAAAAATGAGAGACTCTACTGAAAACTAACTGAAGCAAAACTAATTAAGGCTGGAGGCATGGCTCAAGTGGTAGAGTGCCTGCCTAACAAGCATGAAGCCCCGAGTTCAAAGTCCAGTACTTTCAAAAGAGGTAAAATATATTACAAAAACTGTGAAGTAGTGAAAACCATTAATGAAAACACTCCTCTTAATCCCACCACCCAGTAACAATCACTTATAATCTCCCTGTAGGTTTTTCTAAATATAGTGCTTTAACTTTGTTAGCCATATTGATAACATTCACCATTTGACATATTAAGTATCACCTATAACTTCTTCAAAGAACCAAAGATCAGTGCAGAACAAACAGCCCTCTTTGTGCAAGGACATTCCTGATTTGATACTGCACATACTTACTAGGCAGTATGCAGATGACTCCTGAGCACTCCTGGCAAACTTGACACACCAGTTGAGAGTCTGGAAGTAACAGTCAGGACTCCTGTGCAGGTTTGCGAGTTTCTATATGGACTTCAGGTCTTGTTAACTAGTTGAATGGCTAAATAGGCACCACCAGCCATGAAAATCCCTTCTGCTGGCTTGAACAGAGGTCTCAGTTGTAAATTTGTACAATTCATTGTGTAGTAGAATCAAACTAGAAATATTTATCTGTTTTGTGTAATTTCAGAGCATATAATACTTAAGGTTTTTTCCCCAGTGCTGAGTCCACGTCAGTCTTCCATGATTCCTTTATTACCCTGACATCTGGGCAATAACAACCCCTGTCAGTTCTGCCTCCCAGATCTTTCTTTCCCATGACCCTACACCTTTCACCCTGAACTTACTGCCTTATTTGAGGTTTTAATTTCTTTGTAGTATATTAGAGAAGCTTCCTGACTGCACTCTTTCTTTTCTCTCTTACATTGTGCTGATGCCTTCTGCTCATTTGTGTAGTAACTACTGCCTCTCTTCCTTTATTGAATTTATCTTAGAAACTTTGAAAATTCAATAATCTCAGAAAACAAGCTGCTTTCTTGTTGCCATTGGTTTGCAAAAGACGTTTGTCAACAATGATTATTATTTCATTCCATTCTTGTTCACCTAGAATGCTGGAGTAATCAGATGATCAGGAAAACTGATTATTTTAGCTAATTGTAACCTAATGTACTATATTTTAGTGGCCAGATTCCCAGAGCACTCAAACATTAACGCAGCACCTAGCAGAAGGTTTACTGACTGATTAAATTCCCAATAATTCTGAAGATTTAGCTGATCATCATGAGTACTAGTTACTGTTTAGTACTCAGAATAAAAAGTCACTTGAACTTTCCGGTAGTTTGGAATAAACCTGAGTGAAAATTTGTTGTTACTGTTTGGCATGTGTTTGTAGCCTAACTAAATGAAATGATCATTTAGTACATAATGTGCTGGGAATTAACCTTTTCAGGTTAAATTACTTATTGATTTATTAAATATTTTGAGAGGGAATTGTTCAATTATTGTTTTCAACTAGTTTGTATAAAGCACTATTCTTCCTGCTCTAGCTTTTCAGACAGTGTCTATCTGTACTTGGACCTATTTTTTTTATTTATTACAAATGACCATATTATCTAATCACTTTCTTTACAAATGTCTTCTTATTTATAATTTTACTTCTCTTGTGAATTCTTTCTGCAAAGTCAATTTTTAATAAAAACTTTCTTAACCATAAACATATCCTCTATTACTCAAATGTGGAAAATTTTTTTTTGTTCTTCTTCAGAGGTATATTTTTTCAAAGCTGGCCAAGTGGGTAAGAACTTTACTCTTCATTTGAATTATTCTTAGTCCTTTTCTTCTTTTATTTTGCCTGTGTTGTTTAATCTAAGAAATCTTGTTTCAGTTGACCAAAAGTGTGAGAGATTTTTGATATATTAATTTCAGAGTTTTAAGCTTAATATATATTATATATAAAACCTACATACTTCAAATTTTTAAACAAAAGTTTAGAAAATTATTTCCTAAATCAAAGGATATTTTAAACTGCAGTCATGGTCTTCAGGCTTTGGTTCCACTGCACAAAATATGTCTACATTTTGAAAATTGATAACCAAATTTTGGTGCTTTTCTTTACATATAAAAATAGTATAACTTACAAATTCTATGAACTGACCTTTAAATTTAGCTTATTTCCCTCCTGTTTTGTTCAACAACCATTTTTACTTGATATATTATGCAGCAATGTGGTATGGAGGAAATGTTTTCACAAGTTCAAAGTCTTTACAGCTGAACTCTTACCTCAAGACCACTCCTAACTAAGCATATGAATTTGCTAAAGAAATTTTTAATAGGAATTTAATCTACAAAATTCTCCTGACTAGTTCATACTGTTGGAATTCATAACCCTCTGGTGCTGAAAACAGACACACAAGAGACAGAAAAGCTTGACAAGGCAATTTCTCTTCATCAAGAGGATGCAAGCATGTACTCACTCCCACTAAGCAACACACAAGCACAAAATGGCAGACAGTGGCTACTCCTAATATCCCTGACACAGTTGTACCTGCCCCTCACCTGGGATTTGTCCAGGTCACAGGTTCACAGTCTTTCCCGATGGGCTAAAAGGCTTGGGGGATGAGTTAGGGCATGCAGTTTGGCAGGCAATGAGTTGTACAGGAAGAAGAAGCAAGGACCCTTTAAACATGCAAGTCACCTAAGATGGCGACCTGAGGAATTTTTAAGTAATCTAAGAGGATAACAAATACTTTGATAGAAAAGATCATTTTTCTTACAATACTGATTTTTTTTTACTTAAAAAAGTAGATATAAAAATTGCAACCCTAGATGCCTTATTCGAATGCTGGAGTTTCAGTTAGGCCACGTCCTCCCTCCTGCCTCCAACACCACATTGTATTGGAATTTTATGAGGGCTTTATCTTTCACTAATAATTGCATGGCTAAAATTTTTTGTATCCATTTTATATTAGTTATAAAGGAACATTTTCATGTCACTTGAAAAAGAAGACATTACCTGAAATACACCACGTTTTTGTCTGGTAAGTAGTGCTGACCTAGTCAGGTGAGCAGTGCTCTACACGTGTTGTTGTTGCCCCACATGCTTAATTGACAGCCTACAATGTAGAAGTTACTACCATTCACCCATTGTTTTAGGTTTGAAATATTTATAAGCACATGCTCTGTGCAAGAGTATACAAGTGGCTGTGGGAGAGGCAAGGATTAAGATGATATCTTTGTCTTCCAGAAAGTTGTAAAGATTTAAAACTAGGCACAGATTGAAATTGTCTTTCCAATGCACCAGATGAGTTATAGTAACTAAAGAAACCTTTCCTTATTCACTATATTCTTATAAGGCAGTTTAATAATGGCTCAAATTTTGTTTGCTTTACTTTTAAAGTATCTAAAGGATTTAGTAGCTTCTCTAGCTTCACTCACTGAGTTCCAAGAGACCCATTACATATAAGGTTGCAAGCATGGTTTCCCTTTTTTACACTTTTTTCTTAGGAGCATTATTATTACTTATTAAATTTCTGTTCAAGTCGAAATATTATTCTTAACTTGTAGAGTCATTTTGGCTAAGGAAGCTCAAGTATGATTTGATTTTCCAAGAGCTAGCTATTTTTGAGGGGGCCCCTGAGTTATCATTTTACTTAAATTGAAAAAAATAGTTACTGATCTATAAAAGAGACAGTAATATAACTAACTGAATTCTTTGAGATCTGAGACATAATGAATTACAATAAAGGGAGAGAGGAAAAGGTATAGGGAATAGATAGTCCTTTTTATTATATTATTTAAAGGAGCATTTCCCACTTTTTTGTCTTATCTCTAAAAAGGCAATCAAATTTATTAGAAGATGACCATAAATGATATCCATTATAAATATAGGTAGTATTCGCCATAAATTCTTCAAACTTAGAGGTGGCTCTTAAATATAATAGTATTACCTCTAGAGTACCCCTGACCTCAGAATCATTTTAAAAAACTCAGCAGGTTTATAAGTCAAAGAGAAATTAAAATTTTTTTGTGGTACTGAGATTTGAACTCAGGCTCTATGCTTGTTAGGCAGGTGCTCTACCACTTGACCCACTCTGCCGTCATTGTTTTGTGTAGGATATTTTCAAAATAGGGTCTCACCAACTATATTTGCCCAGGCTGGCTTTGAACTGTGATTCTCCTGATCTCTACCTCAGAGTAGCTTGGATTACAGGTATGAACCATCAGTCCCCAGCTTCAATTCATAATAGAGAAATAATTTGATGTTTTAACCCTGGGAATAAATTCCCAGATAACACTGACTTGGTTGCATCCCTATCCAGGTGATCAGAATATCCTCCCTTATATAACGTTATTTCTTCTTCAGCTTGGTGTATTATCACTTACAAACTTTGACTATCTTCATTTAAAAATGCTAGTGATTCTAGTGTGCTTCAGTCAGCACACATGGGTTAAATCAGATTCTTTTCTCCTAAAAGTCTTGATTAACAGCAGCACCAAGAAAATCAAAACATTAGAAGTATCATTATTTCAAAAAATTATGTAGAAAGAAGACATTTTATTTTTGGAACATGGAAAATGTTAGTTGTAAGGTTTGGGCAGAATTGCTATAGTACTATTGAGGGCAGATTGGGCCATTAGCTGCCTAGAAACCTGGAAAGAAGGTCACTAGAGATTGGAAGAGGATAAAGAAAGGACTATGAGAAGATACCCAAGGCAGATTTTACCCATTTTAAAATTGAGTTGTCTTCTCCCTTCAGTCCTCTATAGTCTTTTCCCCAAACAAGTTAATTAATATTCAGGCCTTAGTTTATCTATTTTGTGAGTGAAAGTTTTTGTGGGCTCATCCCTGAAAAACCTGACATTAATTCCATTGTTTCTAAGGAAGAAAATGTGTTCTGCTTCCAAGTGATTCATAAATATCATTGATCTGAGTTGTATCACATTATTTATATGACATATAACATGATAGTACTTGTAGAACAATATGCCTTGCCTTTAGGCTGGCCATTGCAATTGCGGCAATTTGGCTTACTGTTCAAGTTCTGGTACTTGGGACTCTTCTTGAATTCCTGGGATCTTGCACAGATATTTACAATCGATCTCTAGAGTTTTCATTATTGGGTGAGGTGGAAGACCATGTGCAGTAGTGAGATGTTGTCATGTACTGAGTTCTGGTTCCAGCATCCTCACTGATGACTCAGCTGGCCTCAGTAATTAACCTTTAAGACTGAGTTTTCTTTTTTTCCAAAATTGAAATAATAGCTCTTTCATATGCCTTACAGTATTAGAATATTAAATAAGATAATAGCTATCAAATGGTTGAAAAGTATAAAGTATAATGTGAATATTTATTTTTAGTAGTAATACCAAAAGATCTCTGCAAACTTAGTGTTGGAGATTCTTCATTTTTTTTCTAAGGGATATACATGATGTATTCATGGAGTAGAGAGTCTTGTTATTCTTTTACTGGAAAGTGAGAAATTTGTATCCTCTTGAACAGTCAAATAAGTATGTAAGATTGAAATTATGTTTCTTTTGATAAATTAACTTTGAAGATTCCTTGGGAAAACCTTTATGGAGAAGCAGTGAGGTATTATAGCTTCTTATAGTCCCTGGAGCAAGTACATTGCTGTTTTATTAATCATTCCTAACATCACAGTGAAATTGAATTGTTAACTGGATTAAGTATTCTAATGCATTTAGTAAGACAAGATAATGTAAGTAAACAAATTGTATACATATGTGGAACACATGTATATATATACATTTTACACATGTATTCACATATACAGCTGCACATAAAATTCTTATGTTATTGTTGAAAAGAATAAATTCAATCTATTTTCAATTTATTCTATTCTCTATGAGTAATTATTTTGCACCTGAAGCTTTCTTTTGTGACACATTAGCAGATTTACTATTAAGGAATGAAAAATAAATTTTTTAAAATGTACTGGTAATGTGGTAAGTTAAAGATTTTATTTGGAAAAAAATTTTTTTCCTCATGTTGCTTCTGATTTTAAATGAACATTTTTAAAAAATATGTATGACACAATAATTTTTCATGGAAAATATAGTATTTTAATTTCAGTGAATATTTTTAAATATTAAATATTAAATCTTTTATTATTTTTTGCAATGGCAACTTAGTACTTTTATTTCTTTTCATTAAGTCATGATTACTATATGTTGAAAAAGCACTGTAAAAATGAGAAAGACTTGGAGAGCACTGGAATTTCATTTCTTGAAACTCTTTAGATTAAATACCTTGTCTCAGAACATACAATTTTATATATTCATCAGTAAGCAAAATGACATATTTACATATGTTGATATAACATTATAGTTATATACATTCATAATTCATAATATTTCTAATTGATATTTTGTTTTGAGAAATAAATCCTAAAGTTATCCTTGTCTGTTTTTTTGGATGGAAATAATTTGTTTCTTCTTAAAAAATATTTTAGGCAGAAAGAGTAGTTGGGAAGGAGAACAATGAATTGTAGCACAAGAAAAGGAGGGAAAGTGAAGGGGTAAGAAAATCTTGACAGTAAAGTTAATAACACAAAAAAAAATCAGGTATAATAACAAAAAGTTCGGTCTGCTTAGTAAAGTTCTGGACTTATTGCTTTGGCATCCAATACTGGTATTGGAGCTTGATAATCTGGACTTTGTTGGGAAGGGTGGTGCCCTCTTATTAGACAATTTGCAGGGGAGACAGCTAGAGGGACTTTTTTTCCCACTTTCTTTGGACTATTGGGCTGTCCATTACAAGTGGGGGCTCTGAAGTGGTCTCACTAGGTGACTGGGCTGTGAGTAGCATGTGGTTCCTTCTGTCCACAGGCCAGGTTACAATTGGGACCTGAGGTAACACTGCCAGTTTGTACAAGGTGGTCAGATTTGTTGTTTTCACTAGGCAGCAGGTATGTTGCACTACCACTGTGACTCTGTGTGGTCATCTTTCCCCCCCCACACCCGCAAGGTGTGAACTTGCCCCGCAAGGTGTGAACTTGCCCCGCAAGGTGGGGCAGTTCAGTTGTGAGTACCACCCTCAGTCCCTTGACACCAGCTCAGGGTTCCACCTCAACCCTACTTGGGGAGGTTGGCTTGTTACCCAAACCCTGCTCTCAGCCTTTGTGCCTTGCCCCAACCTCTGCTCACTGCTAGTTACTCTCAGTGTGTTACTTGTCTTTCCTTTGTTCACTGAGAGTTTGGTTCCTAGCTCCATCCCCATTCTCTGAGGCAGGTTCAACATTCCACCCCACCCTCTACTGTCACTGTAGATTACAATTCCCTGTTCATGCTTTTCAGTTTTATTGGAGGGGGTGGGGGTCAATCTGCCCAGGGGATGCACTGGATTATATTCCTGGGGGACAATTTTTAATTTTTAAAAAAAGTTTTAAGTGATTTGGTCTGGACAAAAATTAAGGAAAAATCTGCTGACACAGGAGGGAAACATGGAGGCTGGTTTAGTAGGTTTTGGGGAAGGAAGGAGTCAAAGAAAAAAGAAGAAGAATCATTGATTCCTGAAAGTAAGTACCAAGTCAGGTAATTTGTTGTACATTGGTAAGGAAAAACTGCAAATTATATCTTAGCCTGCTCAGATATAAATATATGGCAGATTGATACATTCCTGTGTTTTTAACTAAAATAAAACTTTTTCTTGACAAAAATTATTTTGTGCAAAATTTGAAATGTTCTCATCACTTAACATTCCTTATTATTAACTTTTATATGAATTTTTGGTGACAGTTAAGTTTTGAAATCTGTAGTGATTTTAACATCCTTATGCATAAACTGAATTTCCTTCATAGTAAACATGCAAATACAGGATGTGTGCTTTTGTTAGCCCACAGAGTGTATTAGAGGAAATTACCTGGCAGATTTTGCTTTAGCATTTGTGTGTATTGATTTTAGGATGCTTGTTACATTATTTGACTTTCTATCATATATGTAAAACTCAAGAAATTAAGTTACTGCCTTTTTCTTCATAGGTATTGATGATCTCATGACTCCAGAGGAAAATGATAAACTCTTCACTGCTATTGGTTATAGTGAAAGCACTTACAACTTAAACTTTACCCAAGCAGGTCATTGAGGGTGGCTTAACAGGCATTTTGATTCATATTATTGTATTTTGAATTGAGCTAAACAAATTATTGACTTTTTAAGTAACTAAGGGAAATAGTTTGTCTTTAGTTTCTTCTTTACCATTTAATTGATGCTTTCAGTCAGGCCTTACCAATTAAAATTCTCTCTTCAACTTTAGATTTAATTGGCTTAGTGAGTGTGAATCTAACCAGGCAAAGAGACTTAGAGTGTTAAATCAATTCTTAAAAATTTTTTACGAAGTTTAACCCATATGTAAAAGAGTGACTAAATCTAAAATGTCTTGCTTATTTCATTGATTAAAAATGGAACAGATATGTAATTACTGTCAAGGTCAACATTTAGAATATTTTCACTATCACAGAAGCCCATCATTGCTTCTCCAAAGATAACCAGTACCCAGATTTTTATGGTAGTCTTTTCTCTGGTTTCACTTTCTTTTCTCCTACAAACATATGATTTGATTTTGCACATTTTTATCTTTCTAGAAAGAAACTCGTAAAATATGCACTCCCTTTTGTCTGCTTTGTTGGTGTGAGGTCCATCTCTTGTTGCACTTGATGTATTTTGCTCATTTTCATTTGTATGAAGGATTCCATCATTTGAAAATACAAGAACTTACTTATTTCTCCTTTTGTTGATGAATATTGGGGTTGTTTCTATTTTTTATTTTTATGAATAATGCTGCTATGAACTTCTTATAAGTATCTTGTAGGCTTCATTTGTAAAATTTTCAGTGCAGTATCTACAAAGCAAAATTGCTAACTTATAGCATAGGAGTATATTTCATATCAAATTCTACTAGTTTTCAATATGGGGAAACATTTCCATCAACAGTGTAGGAGGGCTCTTGTTGCTATATATCTTCACCAACACTTGGTATTATCATCTTTTATTTGAGACAAGGTCTCACTGTGAAGCCCAGGCTGGTCTTGAATTTGTGATCCTCTTGCCTCAGCCTCCCCAGTGCTGGGATGACAGGGATCCACCACCATACCCAGCACATCATCAGTCTTTTAGGCAAGCATTGTACCACTGAGCTGTAACCCCAGCTCCTGTCAGTCTTTTAACGTTTAGCCGTTCTAAGTGGTGAGTATGTAATAGAATTTCATTATGATTTTAATTTGCACTTACTGGATGACTAAGCAGGTATTGCACTTTTTCATCTATCGATTGGCTTTTTAGGTATCCTTTTTTTGTGAGGGTCTTTTGAGTCTCTTCTTCACTATGAGGTTGTCCATCTTTTTCTTACTAGTTTGGAGGAATTCTTTGTGCTGTGGACATGAGGCCTTTGCTATCAGATGTATTGTTAATCTTTTCCAATACAATGACTTGCCTTTTCATTTTTAGTTGTTTTGCATCTGTTCCTGGAACACACTTTTTTTTTCTCCCAGTGCTGGGGATAGAACCCAAGCTCTTATAGATGCTAGGCAACCACTCTACCAATTATCTGTATTTCTAGCCCTATTTTCATTCTCTAAATGGTATCCTTTGATGGGTAGATATTTTTAATGAAGTTTGCACCCATTTTTTGTTCTTAGTCATGTAGACCAAAGCACAGTTTTTGTACTTACATTTTTCTTTGCCTGGGATGCACTTATCCCATTTGAATCACTTCTTTACTTCCATCAGGTATTTGCTCAATTGTCCTCTGATTGGAAAGAACTGACTATCTAACACAAGATAGCAAGGTTCACTTTTCCCAACTCCCTAAAATGTGTGCTTTTTGAGCACAAGGGTCAAGTTTAATGTGAAAAAACTTAATGCAAATAAATTGTTTCAGGAATGATTACCAAAATATAGTAAGCCCTGTTATGTGCCTTATACTTTGCTTTATTTTCTTGAGATGGGGTGTTGCTATGCTACACAAGCTGACTTTGAACTCATGGGCTCAAGTAATCCTTTATTCAGAATCCTAAGTAGTTGGGACTACAGGATGTATGGTATCATGCCTCATGCTTTTGTATCCTGTCTCTAATCCTCACAAAATGGAGCTAACACAGACTGTTACTCTCACTTAGCTGATAAGATGGGAGCTCAGAGCATCTCATGACCAAGGCTGGGTGGTTATAGAGGGTGGGTATAAGTGATATTTGAACACAGTCCCAAAAGTTCTGTTGAGAATAGGTGAGAGTGGAGGAGACCTATGTAAAGAGATGGAAGGCAGAGCAAAGTATGCTTTCAAGGGACAGCAAGTAAAAGATTGATTGCACTTTAAGACTTACCAAGTAGTTTTCTCCTTTCTCTTCAGAAAGGTGCTATCACTTTCCTCATCTTACAGATGAAAACGAGATTCAGTGACTTGCCCAAAGACAGAAACATAAATTCCTGAACCAGAACTCCACACCAGCTCTTCTGATACCAGATCCTGGGATCCTCCTGCAGTTATGAAACATCACTATGTATTTTCCATTCAAACCTCGCTTCTGATTGTATCTTACCATCCCTACCTCTATTTTTCTTCTATTTTAATTTCTTCACCTACTTCCTTGTATTCTGTTTTCATTTGATCATATTGCACATATTTTTGTAAATTTGCTTAGAAAAGTTGATAATTTTTTCAATGATCCAGAAGATAAATGGACAAAAACTTTAGCAACCACAGAAAGGAAATTATAAATGAGAAAAATCACACAGCCACCTCCCCAACAACTCACCATTTTAATGCTCTGTGTTCCTTCCTAGGTCTGGGCCTTAGGAAATCACATCATTATCCATTTGTAACATTAAGAGTATATATTGCCAGGTGCTGGTGGCTCATGCCTGTAATCCTAGCTACTCAGGAGGCAGAGATCAGGAGGATCACAGTTCAAAGACAGTCCAGACAAATAGTTCATGAGACCCTATCTTGAAAAACCCACCACAAAAAATTTGGGCAGTTGGAGTGACTTGAGGTGAAGGCCCTGAGTTCAAGTCCCAACACCACAAAAAAAGATATAATTTGTATTTGCTGGTTTTATTGAAGAATCCATCAGAAATAACTTTATGATGTTCTGTCTTCTTCAAGAGGATTTTTCCTTGACTGTATTCTGTCCTGCAAAGGGCCATGGCCATGGCCATTCCCACATGGCTAGACATTCAGATGGGTTCTTCCTTCCAAAGCTTTCTGAGAATAATAGACTTTTTTTTTAGTACTGGAGTTGAAAAACTCAGGGCTCTGCTCTTGCCAGGCAGGTGCTCTACCACTTTACCACTTAAGCCACAAGTCTGGCCCACCAGAGACTCTAATGGTCTCCTTATCTTGTCCTTTCCATTCCAGGGGCATAGGTATTAGTATGTGTCATTTTGTGACCTCACACAAGGATCTTTATTCAGTTAATGGTATATCTTTTCCATTTCACCATGTTTGGCTCTAATGACAGCTAAATTCCTGGGACTTTTTTGGTTTGCCTTGTTTTGGAAGTACTGAGGTTTGAACTCAGGGTGTTGTATTTGCTCAGCAGGTGCACTACAGTTTGAGCCATGCCTTCAGCCCTCCCCGGGTCTTTGTTATGTTAGTCACCCTGCCACCTGGCATCCTTTCTTCAACTAGGTATAGCATAAATAAAGAGGCTGAATACACTTCCTGGGAGGACAAGGATTCTGATCACAAATAGCACAGCACTACTCTCATAACTAGTGCATAGTTTCCTGCTTATGACAGTTTCATGCTTTAAAACATTAGGTTCTGGCTTAAGCAATAGGGTGCATAAGTTTCAACCCAAGGCTTTGGATCCAGAGTCTCTTTTCTCTTTTACCTAGAGAGAAAATGGTTCAGAAAAAAATGGCTGGGAGGGAGGCCATCTAGGAAAGTGATTGTAGGCACACATGACATTGAGCCAGACGGATGTAGGTTTAAATCCCAGCCCTGCTCTTGCTGGATATGAGACTGCATAAATTATTTTTCCTTTACAAGCCCCAGTTTCTGCATTCCTACATTCTGTATAAGGTTGTTCAATAAAACAACAGTGGGTCAGGGTGTGGCTCAGTGGTTCAGCTCTTGCCTAGTATATGCAAGGCCATGAATTTGATCCCCTGACCACCAAAAGAGAAAGAAAAGTAAAAATATAAAGTTTACAGAGCATTTATGGTACTAGAGGTTGTTTGTTTGTTTGGCAGCACTGGGGCTTGATCTCAGGGTCTCCTGCTTGCTAGGTAGGCGCTCTACCACTTAAGCCCCTCCATCAGCCCTTTATGAGGCATTAAATATGACATTTACCTAATATATAATCAGCAAATGCTAATATTATTAATGAGATAATCCCTTTGAAGTTATTTCAAAGCTTGTAATAACTTTGAAAGAAGTCAAAGTACTTCTTTTTCAAAAAATATTACTGGGATTTCATGCTTGCTAGGCAGGCACTTACTACTTAAGCCACAATTCCAGCCCCATAGTGTACTTTGAGTGGAAATTAGGCACAAAGTAATAAATGGCAGAGTCTCAATGGAGGGTTTGTTTTTCACTTTCTCCCAATGTGGTTTAAGAATCATGAAGAGGTAGAGATTCCAAGATGGCGGCTAGAGGTAGGAAGCAGAAAGCGAGCCTCCTATAGTGAAATCTTGGAGAGACGCTGGAGACACACTTTGCAGGCATAATCACCGAGAAAAGGCATAACTTTGACTCTTCCACATCTCCAGCCGGCGCAGAGAATCTCCACTTCACGTTAAACGGAGAACCGAGGAGGCCCCCGGGCCGCCAGTGGCCGGCGCCCATACGGCTTGGGAAGACGCGGACCAGGTGAGCTTTGCGGTACCTCGGTTCCCCCACAGACAAGCCTGGGCCAGAGCAGCATAGCCCCCTGGACAGACTGACCTCCACCCGGGAAAAAAAGAGAAACTGAGTACTAAGCAATAAGAACAGTTAAGACACGCTGGAAAGAGGGTGGGGCGCCCTGAGCGCTGAAGATTGGGGGAAGGGAATCCTTCCCGGGACTGGAAATAAACGAGCGCCGGGCAGGCCGGAGAGGCTCTGGCGGGAGCGGGGCGCGCCAGCAACCAGGAGCGGGGACGCTTGTGAGAGGAGGGAAGACCCACTTCCCACGTGAACTGTAAATAAACACGCAGGCCTGACAACGCGGGGCAGTGTCGCCTTTCCCAGTGCTTGGAAAGGGAAAAGCCTGTAGCAGAGGCCCCCCTCCCCCGCACAGGAGAACTCTGAGCAAACAAAGCCTGTGGGACCAGGTGAGTGCTAAGCTCACCCCAGAGATCTGCATAAATAACGCCGCCAGCTACAGGCTGAGAGCAGCAGGCAGGCAAGCCACAGTTGCAGATACCACTCTCAGAACTGCCTCCAGACGCTTTTTTTTCTTTTTCTCCCTACCTTTGATGAGAGAACAACCGAATTACACCTGCAAGCCGAAAAACTTACTGAAACTATTGCATTTGAACTGGGGACACTTGGTGGGGGTTTTTTTTTTATTTTTTCTTCTGTGTGTGTGTGAGTGTAGTTTTGTTCTACTTTATGCATCCCCTTTGATGAGACAACTACAGAACAACATCTGAGGCACCAACTCCAGGACTGGAGATTAAGACGGACATCCAAATTATTAAGACTGAAATTGCATTGCATATAAACTTGGAAGTTTTTTGGTTTTTTTTTTTTTTTTTAATTTCCTATTTTCCATTTTATTTTAATTCATTTTTATAAATAGATATTACTTTCATATACTTATTTTTTTTTATCTTTGATTTTCAATCCTCTCTCTGTCTCTCTATTGTCTGTTCAGCTTACTGTCGATTAGTACACTAACACTCCCTGTTTATACCTTTGAAACTCTCTTGTCTGATACCTTGTTCTGCTTTCTCCCTCTTGTCTGTATATTTGTTTTCCCCTTTTCTTTAACTTCTTGCTTTCCATCTCAGCTCACTCTTCCGTTCTCAATATTACCATTGTTATTATTACAAGCTAGAAAATACTTAATTACACACAGTACAGGGACAGTAACAACACCAAGGACAATGACAGGAAGACAGAAAAAACAAGGAAACCAGTTTCCCCACAGCAAAAAATTAGTACAGGAACCAGAGGGGAATGAAGAGAACAGAAACTCAGAGCCAGACTCCAACAAAATGAAGATAAACTATACCAAAGGACCCAATGAAGCCTACAAGAATAATTTAAAAGAAGACATACTACAAGTACTCAATGAGAATTTTATAGAGATGATACTGGATAGGGTCAACCAAAATGTACAGGAGACACTCAAGAAATTCCAAGACAATAAAAATAGAGAATTTGAAAAAGCAAAAGAAGAAATAAAGGAAACCATAGAAGCACTGTATAAACACCAAAGTGAAAGAGAGAACACAATGAATAAATGGATAAATGAACTCAGGACAAAAATAGACAACAATAAAGAAGAAAACAGCCAGGATATGGAAAACCTCAGAAAAAAGAACGAAACAGAACTGCAAAACAAAACGGAAAGCCAATCCAGCAGAATAGAACAAACAGAAGACAGAATCTCAGAACTTGAAGATGAAATGGTAATTAAAGGAAAAACCGAAGAACTATTAATTAAACAACTCAAGACCTGTGAAAAGAAAATGCAAGAACTCACCGACTCCATCAAAAGACCAAACTTGAGAATCATGGGCATCGAAGAAGGAGAAGAGGTGCAAGCGAAGGGAATGCGTAATATATTCAACAAAATAATAATGGAAAATTTCCCAAATCTAGAGAAAGATATTCCCATACAAATGCAAGAGGCCTCCAGGACACCAAAGAGACCAGATCAAAATAGAACTACTCCACGACATATCATCATTAAAACAACAAGTTCAGAAACTAAGGAAAGAATATTGAAGGCTGCAAGAGAGAAAAAACAAGTAACATACAAAGGTAAACCCATCAAAATCACAGCAGACTTCTCAACAGAAACATTAAAAGCAAGAAGAGCGTGGGGTGAGATCTTCCGGGCACTGAATGAAAATAACTTCAACCCCAGGATACTCTACCCAGCAAAGCTATCATTCAAAATAGATGGAGCAATAAAAGTCTTCCATGATAAGCAGAAACTAAAACAATATGTGACCACAAAGCCACCATTACAAAAGATTCTGCAAGGGATCCTGCACACAGAAAGTGACACCCAACTTAACCATGAAAAGGCAGGCAGCACCAAACCACAGGATAAGAAAAAGCAAGACAGTAGAGAGTAACATCAAGTTAGGTACACACAATCAAACCTTCAAACAACTAAGATAACTAAATGGCAGGAATCACCACATACCTATCAGTACTAACACTTAATGTCAATGGACTTAATTCACCCATCAAAAGACACCGTTTGACAAAATGGATTAAAAAAGAAGATCCAACAATTTGTTGCTTACAGGAGACTCATCTCACCGACAGAAATAAGCATATGCTTAGGATGAAAGGCTGGAAGAAGATTTACCAAGCTAATGGCCCCCGAAAACAAGCAGGAGTAGCAATACTTATCTCTGACAAAGTAGACTTCAAACTTACATTGATCAAACGAGACAAAGAAGGACATTCCATACTAATAAAAGGGGAAATAGACCAAAAGGAAATAATAATCATCAATCTGTACGCACCCAATGTCAACGCACCCAATTTCATCAAACATACCCTAAAAGACCTAAAAGCATATATAAATGCCAACACAGTGGTTGTGGGAGACTTTAACACTCCATTATCATCAATAGATAGGTCATCCAAACAAAAACTCAATACAGAAATCCAAGATCTAAAATATGCAATAGATCAAGTGGACCTAGTAGATGTCTATAGAACATTTCATCCAACCTCTACACAATATACATTCTTCTCAGCAGCCCATGGAACCTTCTCCAAAATAGATCATATCCTAGGGCACAAAGCAAGCCTCAGCAAATATAAGAAAATAGAAATAATACCGTGCATACTATCTGACCACAATGCAGTAAAAGTAGAACTCAACAACAAAAGTAAAGACAAAAAACATGCAAACAGCTGGAAACTAAATAACTCATTACTTAATGAAGAATGGATCATCGATGCAATAAAAGAGGAAATTAAAAAGTTCCTAGAAGTCAATGAAAATGAAAACACAACCTACCGGAACCTATGGGACACAGCTAAGGCAGTCTTGAGAGGAAAGTTTATAGCCATGAGTGCAGATATTAAAAAGATTGAAAGATCCCAAATCAATGACCTAATGATACATCTCAAACTCCTAGAAAAACAAGAACAAGCAAATCCCAAAACAAATAGAAGGAGAGAAATAATAAAAATAAGAGCTGAAATCAACGAAATAGAAACCAAAAAAACCATACAAAGAATTAATGAAACAAAAAGTTGGTTCTTTGAAAAAATAAACAAGATCGATAGACCCCTGGCAAACCTGACTAAAATAAGGAGAGAAAAAACCCAAATTAGTAGAATCAGGAATGCAAAAGGGGAGATAACAACAAACACCATGGAAATCCAGGAAATCATCAGAGACTACTTTGAGAACCTATATTCAAATAAATTTGAAAATCTAAAAGAAATGGACAGATTTCTAGATACATATGATCATCCAAAACTGAACCAAGAGGAAATTAATCACCTGAATAGACCTATAACACAAAATGAAATTGAAGCAGCAATCAAGAGTCTCCCCAAAAAGAAAAGTCCAGGACCTGATGGATTCTCTGCTGAATTCTATCAGACCTTTAAAGAAGAACTGATACCAACCCTCCTTAAACTGTTCCACGAAATAGAAAGGGAAGGAAAACTGCCAAACACATTTTATGAAGCCACTATTACACTTATCCCAAAACCAGGCAAAGACACCTCCAAAAAGGAGAACTATAGGCCAATCTCCTTAATGAACATTGATGCAAAAATCCTCAACAAAATAATGGCAAACCGAATTCAGCAACACATCAAAAAGATTATCCACCACGACCAGGTAGGCTTCATCCCAGGGATGCAGGGGTGGTTCAACATACGAAAATCAATAAACGTAATAAACCACATTAACAGAAGCAAAGACAAAAACCACTTGATCATCCCAATAGACGCAGAAAAAGCCTTTGATAAGATCCAACATCATTTCATGATAAAAGCTCTAAGAAAACTAGGAATAGAAGGAAAGTTCCTCAACATTATAAAAGCTATATATGACAAACCTACAGCCAGCATTATACTTAACGGAGAAAAATTAAAACCGTTCCCTCTAAAATCAGGAACCAGACAAGGATGCCCACTATCTCCACTCCTATTCAACATAGTACTGGAATTCCTAGCCAGAGCAATTAGGCAAGAAGAAGGAATAAAAGGAATACAAATAGGTAAAGAAACTGTCAAAATATCCCTATTTGCAGACGACATGATCCTATACCTTAAAGACCCAAAAAACTCTACTCAGAAGCTTCTAGACATCATCAATAGCTATAGCAAAGTAGCAGGATATAAAATCAACATAGAAAAATCATTAGCATTTCTATACACTAACAATGAGCAAACGGAAAAAGAATGTATGAAAACAATTCCATTTACAATAGCCTCAAAAAAAATCAAATACCTAGGTGTAAACCTAACAAAAGATGTGAAAGACCTCTACAAGGAAAACTATACACTTCTGAAGAAAGAGATTGAGGAAGACTATAGAAAGTGGAGAGATCTCCCATGCTCATGGATTGGTAGAATCAACATAGTAAAAATGTCGATACTCCCCAAAGTAATCTACATGTTTAATGCAATTCCCATCAAAATTCCAATGACATTCATTAAAGAGATTGAAAAATCTACTGTGAAATTTATATGGAAACACAAGAGGCCACGAATAGCCAAGGCAATACTCAGTCAAAAGAACAATGCAGGAGGTATCACAATACCTGACTTCAAACTATATTACAAAGCAATAACAATAAAAACAGCATGGTACTGGCACAAAAACAGACATGAAGACCAGTGGAACAGAATAGAGGATCCAGATATGAAGCCACACAACTATGAGCAACTTATCTTTGACAAAGGAGCTAAAAATATACGATGGAGAAATAGCAGCCTCTTCAACAAAAACTGTTGGGAAAACTGGTTAGCAGTCTGCAAAAAACTGAAACTAGATCCATGTATATCACCCTATACCAAGATTAACTCAAAATGGATCAAGGATCTTAATATCAGACCCCAAACTCTTAAGTTGATACAAGTAAGAGTAGGAAATACTCTGGAGTTAGTAGGTATAGGTAAAAACTTTCTCAATGAAACCCCAGCAGCACAGCAACTAAGAGATAGCATAGATAAATGGGACCTCATAAAACTAAAAAGCTTCTGTTCATCAAAAGAAATGGTCTCTAAACTGAAGAGAACACCCACAGAGTGGGAGAAAATATTTGCCAATTATACATCAGACAAAGGACTGATAACCAGAATATACAGGGAACTTAAAAAACTAAATTCTCCCAAAACTAATGAACCAATAAAGAAATGGGCATGTGAACTAAACAGAACTTTCTCAAAAGAAGAAATTCAAATGGCCAGAAAACACATGAAAAAATGCTCACCATCTCTAGCAATAAAGGAAATGCAAATTAAAACCACACTAAGATTCCACCTCACCCCTGTTAGAATAGCCATCATCAGCAACACCACCAACAACAGGTGTTGGCGAGGATGCGGGGAAAAAGGAACCCTTTTACACTGTTGGTGGGAATGTAGACTAGTACAACCACTCTGGAAAAAAATTTGGAGGCTACTCAAAAAGATGGACATCGATCTACCATTTGATCCAGCAATACCACTCTTGGGGATATACCCAAAAGACTGTTACTCCAGAGGCACCTGCACATCCATGTTTATTGCGGCACTATTCACAATAGCCAAGTTATGGAAACAGGCAAGATGCCCCAGCACTGACGAATGGATTAAGAAAATGTGGTATCTATACACAATGGAATTTTATGCAGCCATGAAGAAGAACGAAATGTTATCATTCGCTGGTAAATGGATGGAATTGGAGAACATCATTCTGAGTGAGGTTAGCCTGGCTCAAAAGACCAAAAATCGTATGTTCTCCCTCATATGTGGACATTAGATCAAGGGCAAACACAACAAGGGGATTGGACTATGAGCATATGATAAAAGCGAGAGCACACAAGGGAGGGGTGAGGATAGGTAAGACACCTAAAAAACTAGCTAGCATTTGTTGCCCTTAACGCAGAGAAACTAAAGCAGATACCTTAAAGCAACTGAGGCCAATTGGAAAAGGGGACCAGGAACTAGAGAAAAGGTTAGATCAAAAAGAATTAACCTAGAAGGTAACACCCACACACAGGAAATCAATGTGAGTCAATGCCCTGTATAGCTATCCTTATCTCAACCAGCAAAACCCCTTGTTCCTTCCTATTATTGCTTATACTCTCTCTACAACAAAATTAGAGATAAGGGCAAAATAGTTTCTGCTGGGTATTGAGGGGGGGAGCGGGAGGGGGCGGAGTGGGTGGTAAGGGAGGGGGTGGGGGCAGGGGGGAGAAATGAACCAAGCCTTGTATGCACATATGAATAATAAAAGAAAAATGAAAAAAAAAAAAAAAAAAAAAAGAATCATGAAGAAAGCCAGACTTTCCTGCAGCTATGGGTTCAAATGAATGGACAACTGAAGAGTTTCCCACAAGTAATTAAGTTTCCTTGTGTCTTACCTTCTCTTCTGCATATTGACTCGCAGGAAACTGATGGCTTTGAAGAACCCTCTATATAGAGATTGAATTTACAACCATGCTTATGAATGGCTTACACACATGATAGGCCATCAGCACAGTCCTTCAAATATCATGTCCAGGTGTTGGTGACATTTGCTCACTGGTGAAATATGATCCTGTCACAAATGACTGGGGGAGAGACAAAAAGCACTTTAATTTTTAAATTAAAAATTTGATTTAATTTGAAATCAGCCAGTTCTATCCTAGGACATAAAGCAGGTTTGCTCTGCTTTAAAGCAGAGGCTTTTCCCATTAATCTATAGGTGAGCCTGCTGAATCAGAGGGAAATTGTCCTATCAGAGACTCCTAGGGATGCCTCTGCCTGAGAGTTTGGCTTTAAAGAGAATGGCTCCAGTGCCTGCACATAGACTGATACTTAGCCCATTAAAAAAAAAAACAAACATTTATTAGAGTGAAGGAGTGGCTCATATGGTAGAGCACTTACCTACCAAGGGCAAGGCCCTGAGTTCAAACCCCAGTACCACCAAAAAGGAAAAAATATACTAGAGAACAGTGATCAACTAGGAAATAAAGCATCTGTTATTAACACAGAGAAGATATTTGCTTCTCCTTAAGTTTAAGAATTTAGCAATACTGGGGCATATTCCAAAGTGACAATAGTAGTAAATGCATAATGATAGACCAATGTGTTTTGAGAATTAACATTCTGGGTATCAAGTGCTGGCTACAAGTCCCACCATGCCTGAATTATATGGCTATGAGGGAGTAGATGGAGGATAGAAGGAAGAAATCAATTAGTAAACCATTAAGACATAGGATATGTGGGCTGATTCATAGCTTGAATGGCCCTAGACAAATCCCTTAATCTTGGCCTCCGTTTCTCATGTGGAAAATACATCTGCCTCACTGGTTTATGGTGAGAAAGAAATCAAACAGTGCAGTTAAAAAGATATGTGGCAGTCATAAAACCTGGATTGTAGATCAGTAGCAATTCAATGCAATATAATTTGTCAAATATTTATTGAGACCTTACTATTTGCTCGGGATTGTATCCTGGTGTTGGAATTGGATAAGAGATGAATAAGACAAGCAGGCTTGTCCCTTGGATGGGGCAACTGGAAGAGAAACAGGTCCAGGTTCTGTATCTTAGAACTTTTATTTATTTTATGTACATTTATAATAGATTCCCTAAATGCCACTGTGATTGGGTTGTCCCACTCCTTGTTCACAGGAAACTCACCACATGTTAAGGAACACACACCTGTAAACCAAAAATTCCAAAGCAGCGTGCTAAATGCAGAGTACATATGGAGGGATTGAGGAGGGGCTGGTGAACTGCAGTGAGTTAGGTAAAGGTTCCTGAAGGGGACGATGTGTGGGCTGAATTATGAAAAAGAAACAGGAAGTCCCACAGTAAGAAAAAACAGAGAAAGACCATTGGAGATAGCAGGAACTATTGCATTCAGAGCCAATAAACAGGAAATTGCAAGTTGCAGGTTTTGCCACTGATAGCTCTTTTTAGCCCCAATGCAATTTCCCCCAGGTCCCTGTGTGGTTTGAGCTTTCTCATCTCAAAAAATGAAGGTTAGGCAGTGGAAAGAGGCAACTTAGATTTTCTGCAAAGTGCTTTCTGGCTAGGTATATTTATGCTACAGCAGAAAGATAGGGTAGCTTTGGACACATCAAGTGTTATTTTTAGGGCACGAACCAGAAGCCCAATTTTTTGATTGAGCCGCTCGCAAATATTTGCACACATTGACTCACCTGCTTCACTGACACTTTGAGTACCCAGTGAGTACTCAAGTGGGTACTCTTGAGTACCCATAGCCAGCCCTATGCCATCAAGGAGGTCACAGTCCAGCATAGGGAGACAGATGCTAAATATGGTACGGTCTGGATTTACCTTCTTTTAACTTTCATGACGTGCAAAGCAGTCTTTCTATTTTTCACTTTCAGTACAGCATTCAATCATTTACGTGAGCTACTCAAGGCTTCCTGAAGTAGGCTTTGATGATTTTGCCAAACTGTAGGCTGGTGAGCATGTTTAATGTAGGCTAGGCAAATGCATTTTCCACTTATCAAAATGCTGTCTTGGAGCACCTGTGCTTCCTTATCTGCACAGGGTGAATGCGAGCTGGCAAAATAGAGGCCCCTAGGTCTTGTGCACAGTCAGGGGCAGGATTTACCTACTAATTAAATGGAACTTCCTATTTCCTCATCCTGCTTCACCCTCTCCAAGAGGGTGCCAATTCTTCTTTGGCAGGGCGCCAGGGCGCTCTCTCTTCACCTGCAGCTTTGCTCTAGACTGGTACTTGCACTCAGCTTAGGTACAAGGCAGACAGATACCAGAGCGCTCCAGCAGGTGCCGACTACCGCGACAGCTGAGCTCACACCTGAGCACCCAGTGCTGAGGCTCCTGGCATTCATGAGGAAGGGTCGCTGGGGAAGGTGGGCGGTCCTCTGTTTCCAGGGGTTGGGCTCCTGGCAGTTCGGCACCAGCTCTGAGCATGCAACCAGGTGCGCAGAGACTGAGTAGGAGGAGAAGGTCTGATTTCTATATATTACTGTATTTAGTATCCGTGACTGGACCTCAGGGTGGTCTGAGGACAGGAAGGAGGCTGGGACCTGTGGGAGACCCAGGCATGTGGGTCCTGTCAGAGGTTCTGCGGGAAGTATCCAGCCTGTCCTGCAGCGTCCAGCAGCTCCAGGCGTCCAACCTCGGTGGTTTCTCTGCCCCTCAGGAGCCCTTCTTCCGCCACTCCCAGCCCAGTCCCCAGGATGCGGTTCCTGGAGAAACCGCGCTCCTTGGCTCACAGGCCTGGATCTTCGCCACCTTGCTCAGCATTGCACAGGAGAACCGGACCTGTGGCCCACGTGAGCCCTGGCCACAGGGACTGGAACAAGTGCTTTCTGGTAGCGCTCTCACTCCTGCACCTGTCCCTGGCGCGCACCACCTAAGGCTTCTGCGCGCTGCTGCAGAGCCCCCACAGGCGCCAAGGAATCGCTCTTCCTCAAAGACCCTGAGGCCACCGCGCTGCTGTGGCCGCAGCCGAACATCCCTGAGCCCACGCCTACGGCAGCGGAGGAAATGGCGGTGGCGCCCCTCCTTGCCACCCCGCCTGTCACCGGCCGCCCGGGGACGCTACTACCCCAGTGTACCCCAGCCACTGCCTCCTGCGCATCCCCGATGGGCTGCTGAGCCGCGCGCTGTGATCCCGGAGGAGTCGTGGTCTGGCCCGCGCCGGTCCGTGTCCAGCGGAGATGACCAGTGGTAAGAACTACTTCTGCAGCCTAAGCTGCCTCCCGCTGCTGTGCACCGAGGGCCCGGCAGGAGGCGCCCTGGAGCCCCGCCTCAGCTGGCTGACCAGGACTTCTTCTTCCATGGCCTCAGCTAGGAGCAGGGGCGCCACCTGGCCCTGCTCAAGGTCCAACCCAAGGGCCATAACCTGGAGCAAGGAGAGCTGCTGCTGGGCTCCTTCCTGCTCCTCTGAGTGCCTGGGAACATGAGAGCACCTGGCTCTAGGTCGCTGACGGTGCCTGTCCTTAGGTCACTACTACCTACTTCATGAACTTTTTTATTGATGTTTTACTTTTTGGCCTACACCTCTGTACATTTGTACAGAAGGAAAAAGCAATGACACCCTGCCCATTCGCAGCACCCAATCTCTCTTTCCAGACCAATTTTATTTTCAAAGGTAGAAAGGTGGGCTTAGCACTAAAAGAGCAAGAAAGGAGGTCCTGTTGTTGGGTCTGGGGGATCAAAAGCCAAAATGAGCCAGTGTCCCCATCCTCCATGAGGGCACTGTGAGCCCCATACCTGAAAAGGGACAGGTGGCTTCACAAGTCATGGCCCCCGTGGAGATGCCTCAAATTGCCACAAGGCCAATAAACAGGAGGCTTTGGCAGGACTGTGTGTTATGTTCTTACAGAGATACGTTAAAAGACCACTCCACCCCTGACTTCCCCCACAAAAGAGTGTGTTCTTACAGAAATATGTCAAAAGACCACTCCATCCCTGACTCTTAACTCCCCTCCCCAACAAAAAGGATCAAATTTTTTAAAACCCTTTGTAAACAACAGAGAGCTACCGATTTTCTGGGCTCCCTGTCTGTCTCTAGGTGTGCTGACCTACTTGGTGTGCTGACCTTGTTGTCTCATGAGTCAATCCACTGCCCACGAGACAATTCTTTGGCCAGTGAAAGCAAGGACCTTCGACACCAACCCGCAACACTGTCATCCACCTTATTTTATGTGAATGCCAAATTCATGGCTTCAAAAACTTCACCAGAATCATCCCCAATGCTAGGCTCTACATACACCAGTTTACATAGACTTGGTATCCAAATTCATGTGCGTGCACATCAGAGTGAGACACTCTTCTATTACAAGGACAACTTAGTGGGAGGAGAATCCCTCCCCCACTGAGAAGAAGGATTCTTTTGGAAATGAATTCTTCAAAAAATTGATGAAGGAGAGGAAAAGAAAGGAGGTGGAAGATCTCCCCATGTATAGCAGAGCAGGGAAAGAGATGCTCCTTGTACCCCTTTCTTCTTTAAAAAGAGCCCTGGAAAATCATGCCTGCCTCTGTAAACAAGTCACTATTTTCTGTGGCATTATTCCCACCCAGCTACATGTTTAAGTTAGGAAGTAATTAGCACTGCAACAGAACTTCCCAGATGAGTTGAAATGCAAATTGTCACTTCCTAGAAAACTGGATTCTAAGACAGAGTTTCTTAATCCAGTTTACTTTCATTTGTTGATTCCACTGGAAAATGACTTTATCAAGGGTTTGCCCTTATTTATAGGCTTCTTCCATGCAGTGGAAAGTACAATGGAGTGGGCAACAGATACAATCTGTTTGTTTGTTTTTTCCCTGCCACTTGCCATTTGTCTGAACCAAGGCAAGACTACATCTCAACTGAAAAAAAAAGCTGAGTGCGGTGGCACTCACATGTTATCTCACTAAAGGCAGACGGCTTAAAACGGGAGGACTGTGGTCCAGACCAGATGGGTCAGAAATCAAGGCCCTATCTCCAAAACAATAACAGAGTTAGAAAGGGCTAGAGTATGTCTCAAGGAGTAGAGAGCCTGGCCAGCACGTAGGAGTCCCTGAATTCAAATCCCATTACCACCAAAAATTTGCATAAACATCATTTGGGAAAGAGATGACCTCCCCAATGCCATGTCACTTAACTCACATGAGAACCATTTATTTTTTCAACTTCCCTCAGCCAGAAGAAGCTAGTGCAGTGCCCCATTTCTAGGCAGGGTCAGAGCCAAACAGTCCTGAGGCCAGGCGTGATAAGGAGGAAGCTGGGCAGGGTCAGCAGCTCTGTGGCTGGCTGGTCATCATCTCTAGAGTTGTCTTTCCAGGGCTGTTATTACAGCAGAATAGCCTGTAGTCCAAGGGATGGCGTGCAGGCTCTGGCAATGTGGTAGTTGTACCTGACACCTCCAGAAAGGCCACCTGAGCTCCAAGGGTGTTAGTTCAAGTGGGATCATCTGTCTTTTCTACTCACATGCCAGTGTGTCTTTAGACTACAGGCATCATCCTCACGGTAGAACGATATGCAAGCCAAGTTTCCTGCCTTTTCCATGTCCCCTTCCTTCTCAAACTTTCCCCTTGTCCATCTCTCAGTAGACCTGCTGTGCCTTCCTCCACTCATGAGCACACATGGTTTATATATTTAAGAACACTTGGTGCTAGATGGGAATGTTTGTAATCCCAGCTATGTGGAAGGCACAAGTAGGAGGACCGTTACCCAGGGTCAGCCCTGGCTGAAGGCCTTGGCCCTAAGGAGGAAGATCACACAGTAATGCCGAAAGAAACTTAAGCAAATGATTCTACCAGTGACTCAAAAATTCTGCTGCCCCAATGAGTCACCATAGGAACCAAACAAGCATTAATGCAGGAGACATCATGCCAAACACAGAGACACATCTGACGTTCTGTAATAGCTCTTTTTGTCATCTATGGTTCAAAACAGACAAGCTTTAGACCACGTAACTTTATTGCTGAAGCCAATAAAGGCCGGACTCAGGCCAATGTTTAGAATAACTGTTGCCTCTGTTCGGAAGATGGAGAGATGGCTGGTGCAGAACTCCTAGGCATACCCTTCCATGGTCCCAGATTTGCATCAGGTCTCAGCACCCATCACCTGTCATCCCAGTTCATACAAGGGCCTCCCCTTGTTCTCATGTTTAGAGGACATTTTTCCACGTGCTGACTAGTCACCTCTATACTCTCCCTTGTCCCCATGTTTAGAAGGGGTTTTTCTGTGTGCCAACCAATCGCTTTTATACCTTCCGCCCCTACTCCCCCCCCCCAGACCTGTTCTGTCCTCTTATTGTCTGATTTTGAGGAGAAAAAAGATAAAAGAAAAGCATGACATTTTTCCTAGTTTGAGATAAGGCTAGCTAAACTGAGCTGAAACTTTTCTAAATACCATTTTCATGAGCAGTGATAGTTAAAATTGCTAACCAGTTTAGCAAAAGCAGGAACCCTTTCTGAATGCAGACTGGTAAAATAGCCATGGTTAACACATTACATATTTTAGTTTGTTGGTTTTGTGTGTTTTGTTTCATTTTACTTTGGTTTTTCCGCATCGAAGTTTGACCTCAGGGCCTCCAGCACTCTATCAATTAAGCACATCCCCATCCTTTTTGCTTAATTCATTGTTCAGATAGGGTCACCAGATTTTTAACTGGGGCCAGCCATGAACCTTGACCCTCCTGTCTCCATGCCCAGGCTTGTTTGTTGAAACAGAATCTCTCTGTTTGCCCAGGCTGGACTTGAACTATGATCCTCCTGTTTTGGGAACCAAAAGCCACAGTCTGACAAGGTCGCTGTGGCTTAGCAGCATTCCAACAAGGTTGGAATCTGCAGGTGAACCATGTCTCTATCACGGTGGGAAGGAACGCTAAATGGTTTCCCTTGACTGAAAAGAAGTTTATACAGAGTCAAGGACACTGGCAGTAAGAATGTGGGGAGGTGGCAAAAAACAGAAAGGTTGTAACTAGGTCAGAGTGTTTTTAATATTTAAGTCTCTTCCTCTTTTGTATAAAGCTTTCTAAGAGAAATAAAATTTTACTAGTTGGTCATCAGCCTTTTGGCTCTCTCCATGTGTTTTGTCATTCCCTTGCTGAGTGAATGAGTCCTTTCATGTTTCTCTTCTGTTCAGTCCTTCTCTGAGCCCTTTCTGTTCAAGGACCTCTGTGATCCCGGCACTACTGATCTCTGCTTCCCCACAGCTGGGATTACAGGCAGGCATCACTGCTTCAGCCCATATTTTAATATTTTCAACTCTCATTTAGGACACATTTCCTCTTACATGTAAAAAAAAAAAAAGGAAGAAATTTGCCTGGCTGACAATGAATGTGAGAGATGAAGAAAAATCATGCTTTAAAATATGGCAAATCTGTTATCAGAAGCTAGAGGTAGACCAGTGTTATCTGTACATTCCAGACTGCCTTCCCTGACAGATTAGTTTAGCTGGTGCCGGTGAGAATGGTGTGGTTCTAAGCTCACTTTCCTCCTTAAAGTCTCAGCACCATCAGCTCACTTCCATGCCTGAAGCTTGCTTCCCAGAAGAGGGTAATGATTGCAGGGAAACACCAACCTCAGACACAACAATTTTGGTGAGATTGCAAAACCTATCCACGTTAAGGTGCTGAGCACTTTAGACCTTGGTGTTACTTATGCAAGAGTAATGAGTGAAATCATGATGGCCTATGTTCAAGTTCTGACTCTGTTCTTTACTCTTTGTCTCAATATCCTTGTTTGTAATATGGGGATTGTAGTGCCAGCTATTCAAGAATTGTTACTATTCATGAAACTGCTATGATTGCTACTTAAACTTAGCATATTACAATTTCATTTTATTCGGTGGCTTTCCAACAAGATATAGCTAAGAGTATCAAATTGGAGTTGCTCCTAATAATTTGCTGTTGACCTTGGACAAGTCCTCTCACCTTTCTTGATCTCACTTATTTTTTATCCAAGGTCTTAAGCAATGCATCATAAGTAACTAACACTCTTAAGTCTCCGTGGAGGTAGGGAATGCATGAATGTTAAAATGGGGCTCTTCTAGCACTATGTGAGATTCGGTATTTCTCAACAGGACTGTGTGGTACCTAGGAAACGCAGTTGATATGTACATTGGGAAATACTGCTGAACCCATTCCGCTTACCGAATAAAATTTTCAAGGCACCTACACAAAAAATTGTTCCAGTATCACCTCTGCCAATGTTGGACTGAAACAAAAGCAGGATTGGAAAATAAGTACGTTTATTTTGTATAAAGTTACTGTCCCAGACCCAGGCGCTGTCATGTCCCCAGCAGCAGCTCGCCCTGACTCGGCAGGCAGCCGGGTTCCAGGCCAAAGTCCTTGAGCTCCTCTTTGATGTGCAGGGCCAGGCGGCGCACCTGCTCCTCCCCGAGGCCATCAAAGCAGAAGTCCTGGTCCAAGGCGGCCTTGCGGCGGCGCGATCCCCGCATTGCGCATGCGCACGGGGCTGCAGGACCATGCTGAGTCGGCAGCCCACCGCCAGGGCTCCAGGGCGCCTCCTGCCGGGCTCTCGGGTGTCCAGCAGCTGGAGGCGGAGGCGCCAGCTGCCTCGACTGTACTGGACGGCCAGGCGCAGGTAGCCTCCACCGGCGGGGCCCAGAATCACGGTGGCTTCCGCCTGCAGGTGCTCGGGCCACCGGCCAGGGGCTGGCGATCGGCACGCAAGGGACCGGGGCCGCGGGCTCCGGGAAGGCGCCGCGTTCGTCCTCGTCGTCTCCGCTGGACACGGAGGGGGCGTCGGCCACACTGCGACTCCTGTGGGGTCGCAGCGCGCGGCTCAGCAGCCGGTCGGGGCGCGCAGGAGGCGGCGGCCGCGGGACACCGGCGCGATGGCGTCTCGGGGCGGCCTACGGCTGGCGGGCATGCGGGGGCGGGGGTGGGGAAGGTAGGCGTCGCAACAGCCGCCGCCGCCACCACAGTGGGGAGCCTGGCCCCGGCCGCGGGGAGCACAACAGCGCGGTGGCGCCAGGGTCCCCGAGGAAGAGCGAACCCTTGGCGCCGGTGCGGGCTCTCCAACTGCGCAGAAGCCTAGGCGGTGCGGGCGCGGGGCAGGTGCGGCAGCGAGACCGCGGCTTGTCCAAGTCCCTGCGGCTTGCTCCCTCCTCTGTCGCAACCTGTTCACCCCAAGAATTGTGGAGACCTGCCAAGGCCAGGCAGGGCTCAAGTCTCGGGGAAGGCACAACTCCGGACGCCGTCTCCCTCTCCCCCACCCCCGAAGTGAGCACATTTGCGCAACGCAGCCGGTGAGTGGGGTCTTGGCTTTGCAGACCCCACGGGAGAGAAACCCCTCCCTGTGCAGCAGGAGGCAATGGAGACACCACATCTGAGGCAGGTGCCAAATGGGGTGATACATTGCTACAGATGTCTCCCTTCAAGGCACAAACGCACACTTACAGTCAGAGCCAGCCCCGCAGAGATCGGCAATTTCTGTTCCCTTTCCTCCACTCGGGAGTATTTAGACCTGTCTCCCCTGGGACAAGGAAAACTACCCCTCACACCTCTCTTGTGTCTACCTTTGGAAATCAGTATCGAAAAACAATCGGTTTTCTCTTGTCCTATTTGCACTCCGTTGTCACGTGCACTTCAGAGTTCGTTGGTTTGATTTTAATCTACACTTGCTGGCCTAAGGCAGAGATTCACAAAATGTTGGCTTCTGACTGGTCACGCTGTCCGAGGTGCCAAGAAGCACTTTGCTTTGTGCATGTGTTTCCTGAATCCTTAAGCAACTATTGCACTCCAGTCCTCAGAGAGAAAATAATGTATAGCCCTTCCAGGAAACTGTGGCTCAGTCTCTGCCTTTAGACACCAAGAGCCTCAGATGATTCCCCCATATCCCAGAACTAAGCATTGGGCTAGGCCCACCCTCATGTAACTGGGTGCTTCCCACTCAAATGGCTTCTGCACTGTTCTGCCTGGGGCACAGAACCAGAGAGGTGTCCAGCATCTGAGAAATTGAAAGAGCACGGGGCTGGGTTCAGCACCAGTGTCCAGGACAACTGGAGTGTGAGCCTTTCTTTATACCAGCTGTTGCCTGCAGAGCTGCCAGGTGAACTGAAGCCAGGCCCTCCCCAGTCCCTGGGCCACATGGCTAGATTTGCTGAGCACATTCTGGTGCCGGTTTTCTCCTGCATTGTTGGGAGGTATTCTCCTCCCAAACCCTGAGCAAGTTTGTTTCCTCTTTGCTAAAGAGGACTAAGTCTGTACCATACCTCAGAGTCACTATAAAGATGGACAGAAAAAATGAATGGGAACACATGGCACTATGCACTATACACCTGCCCTTCAAAAGGTTTGTCTTGCTCTCACCTAATGCCCTTTTCCAAATCCAACCTTCCCTCTCTCCAGCTTTGGAAATTTTTAAGTGGCTTTCTGGTTTTCAGTTCTGATTTTAGATGTTCTTTGTTGATTTTCAGTCACTCTGGGTGGGGGGTGCTGGAAACATTCCATATCATGACTTGGGTGGAGTTACAGGGTGTATCATATGTGAAAAAGATCACTTAATGTATACTTAAGATTAGAACACTTTATTGTATGTGTAATATGCTTCAAAAAAAAAAACCTACTTAAAGCTGTGTGCTGGTTCTTGTTTGGAAAAATATAGTCCTTCAAGCAGCTGGGCTATGTATCATCCTTTGGAGGCACCTGGACAATATCTAGCCTTTGCACATTGTGCCACCTTACAGATCCTTTCCTTTCTTTAGAAAACTTCTTTTCATCCTGTTAAGTAGTTTTTTTCATTTAGCTAAGGATAAAAAAGATCTGAAGTATTTTAATTTGTTTGGTGTACAGCATCTCAAAGATGCTGTTTTGCAAATTAATTGTTTCTCCAAGTAATGTTGAATGCAATAAGCTGGATTCATACAAACATGACTTCAGTATGGACTTCAGTATATGTATTTTGTTTCCGGAACACACAGGCTCTGTACTAGATGGATCTACCATTTCCAGAATTGTCCCAGAAACCCTGCAAATTCTGATTATCCTTGTTGGATAGATGAAAAACTGAGCTTCTGAGTTCAAGTAAATTATCTATGGTCATAAAGTGATGGGAGATAGGGGGGTGGGGAATACCTACAAATAGGTAGTAAATGAGTTGTTTAGGGCTACGTAATAACATATAATAAGATGCACATGCCTGGAACATAGCAAATGCCAAATACATAGAAGCATTATGATCGATAAGATAGGAGGAACATTGGAGATAGTGGTTAAGAAAATTGGGTCTGAAATCATATTTGATTTTGATTCCAGGATGGTAGCTCACTGTAAGCAAGTTACTTAATCTTTCTGAGGATCAAATGTAAAATTGGTGATAATATCCACCTATAGGTTTGCTATAGGATAAAATAAGATAGTGCTTATGAAGTGGTTAGCATAAAACCAAATGTGAATAATATCAAATATTATCTCTATTACTCTGAAAGAGGACACATGTTCATTCATTCATTCAAAAGCAGCACGTATTGAATCTTCTGGGGTTCCAGTCACCATGCTAGGCAGGTGGTCTAGGATGTTATCACCCATCAAAAGAGGAAGGAAATAAAGATGACACATTTGAGTTCCATCTGGCTGGGCAGGAGTTAGAAAAGACTTTTGAACACTATTTTATATTTAATTGGAGACTGTTTCTGAGTTTACCGTGACCTTCACTAGATTGTTTTGTTGTTGTTGTTGTTCTGGAGTTTGAACTTAGGGCCTTGCCCTTGCTGCTAGGCAGGTGCTCTACCACTTGAGCCACATTGACAGACCTTTTGGATGTAGTTATTTTTCTAATAGATCCTCATGTTTATGGAAGAGTGGGCCTGGACCTCCGTTCTCTCATTCAAGATTCCTGTGTAGCTGGGATGACAGGCATGAAATACCAACACCTAGCTTTTATTGGTTGAAATGGGGTCTTGGTAACTCTTGCCCAGGCTTGTCTGGAACTGTGACCTTCCCCCAGATCTCTGCCTCTTGAGTAGCTAGAATTACAGGCAAAAGCCACTATTCCTGGCTTAGCTTCTTTACCTTGATATCACATCCATTCCTAAATCTGTGGGAGAATAATTACCAAATTACACACTTGAAGGCCATGTGCATGTGCTCTGACTCAACTTTTCTCAAGAGACAAGATGACTTAGCTCTGTGAGAGCAGAAAGACCTTGGTTAAAATGATGAAGAGCAAAGCAGCGATCACACTGAGAAGTTGTTACTCTGGTTCACTAGCCTGTGTGAGTCCATTGTTAAATGAACATAGTATAGTAATATACACCATACAGAACACTTGTGGTAGTTAAAAAGATAAGTGGGATCTGGCAGAGTGGCTCAAGTGGTAGAGTGCCTGCCTAGCATGTGTGAAGTCCGGAGTTCTAACCCCAATAACACAGACACACAGACACACACACACACACACACACACACACACACACACACAAGATATGTAGGATCATACTAAGCAGGTAGCAAGTGCTAGTTCACAGTTAGCTGTTATTAATAATACTGGGTAAGGTTCTTTTGTTTGTTTTGTGCCTTTTGTGTGTGTGTGTGTTTTGTTTTTTTGAAGATCAAGCGTTTAGGGCCACCCAGGGATATTCCAGGAGAAAAGTTTCCAAAGAAGGATGAAGAGGATGAGGAGGAGAAGGAGGAGAGATCTGCAGTAAATAAAGTAAATTGGGCTGGTAGATACAAATATGTCTGGTATATTGTGTTCTTTTTAAGACTGTTGGTAGCTGTTCCATTGTGTGTGGACACAGTCAAAGGCTAGTATGTTAGAGGAAGAAAGCAAGTCCTTTCCACACACTGAATTTCCTGGGACCTGATCTTGAACTTTCGAGCCTCCAAACTTTGAGAAATAAAGTTCAGTTTATAATGCCCCCCTCCAGGTATTTTGTTATAGCAGCACAAAGGGACCCCCACACACACAGAAATGCCTCCATGTTTCCCTTCTATCAAAAGGATGTTTTCTCTGCATATGGGAGTCTTGGCTGATGGTTTATCAGTTTGCATATATCAACCCACTGCCTTCTGGATGCAAGACTTCTGATGAGAAATCAGAGGAGGAACTTTTGGGAAAATCACAGTGAAGCCCTCTTTCTCCCAGGCTCACATATGTTAATAATATGCCCATGGTGCCTTAGGGACAAAGCATTTTGGTATGGTATCACCATGTGCATAAAAGGTACCATTGTTTGGACACTAATCCAATCACTCTGGGTTTTAAGAGAAAGGAATTGAATATCCTGAGTGTAGATAGAATGAGATGTATAAAATCACATTTTTAAGAAATTTTCAGATTTGCAATGAGAAGCCACTGAATCATGATACTGACTTTAATTTTTTGTGAGTAAATGAGAGTCTCTATTACCAAGCTATGGCAAGAACTTTTGGAGCCTCCTAAAATTAAAAAGCAAAAGCTATTTGCGGTCCAACTACTGTTCTGTGTTCCCAGTTCTGATTGGTCGATTTCTTGCTCTGACCTCAGAAGGACCCATTGTGATGGAATAACAACTGCATGTAACTAAGGAGGTGGCCTGGGCTGGATTTTTGCTCATATTATGCAGGGAGCTGGTTTGGTGACCTGCTAGAGTGTGTTCACGGTCTTAGCGTTGGTGTTTGTTCATTGCTCTTTGTTGTTGTGGTTTTGTGTTTTAGTTAGCTTTGTTCCAATGAGTGGTAACTGTCCTAAGGGGCTGACTGGCCACTTGGTTAGCTCCACTAAGGATGTCCTGACCTCTCGCTATCAGATCACAAGGAACATCGGTAGTGGTAGCTTTGGCCACATATACTTAGCCTATCATCGTGACACAGGGACTGATGTTGCTGTGAAAGTGCTGAAGAAAGGAAAACACAACTCTTCCATCAAAAGTGAGGTGTCCATTTTGAAGACGCTGCAGCATCCCAACATTGCTTGTCTCATCGAGGTGAAGGAAACAGTAGAGAGGGTTTATCTCATCCTTGAATACGCAAGTCAGGGGAACCTGCTACATTATGTTCAAAAGTTCCACCACCTGCAGGAGACCAAGGCCCGCGAATTTTTCAGACAAATTTGTTGGGGATTGGCTTATTGTCACCAGCAGGGTGTTGCACACCTTGATATTAAGCCCAATAACATTTTATTGGATTCCACCTACACAATCAAAATCTGTGATTTCGGAATGAGCACCAGGTTCACGGTAGGAGAGCAGCTGTCTCAGGCAGGCGGTGCTTTGTCACACCGTGCGCCTGAAATGTTTCTTTATGGTAAGTACCACGGCCCCAAGGCCGATGCCTGGAGCTTGGGAGTGGTACTCTACTTCATGACTGTGGGAGGTTTACCCTTTCAGGGCAGAAACTTTAAGAAGATTCGCAAAAATATCCTGCATGCAAAGTACCACCTTCCAAGGCGTGTTTCTGCTGAGTTCAAAAACATCTTAGGTCATCTGTTGACCCCTGACTCCAGCCAGAGGGCCACGGTGGAGGAGATCCTGGAACATCCCTGGGTCCACCAAGATGCTCCCAGTCCTCCTGTGCAGACCCTGGCTTCATCCCAGAACCCTGCCATATTATCGGCTATGGTTGCCATAGGCTATGACACTAGAGAAATTGTACAATCACTACAAAATAGAGAAATAAATGACACCACTGCCATGTACCTTTTGTTTGAACAGCGGGCACGCCAGGATTCTGATTGCCCTATGGAGCTTGATTCTATACAACCAGCAGTTCCACCTTGCCCATCTCCTGCAGGTCTTTCCACCTGTCAGGGGACACTAAGAAGAAGAGCTAGCGCACCTGCAAGTCTTAGCTCCTTCTCCTTCTCAATCCTAACATGGGAGTTGAATCTACCCCAGAATGACCACAACTCAGGAAAGAATGGTAGCAAAAGAATCTTCCTGCCCACCAGTCCCCTCTTCACCCCACAGAGGAGAAGCCCAAGCGCCAGCAGAGTCCCCCCACATGCTCACATGGAACTCAAAGGAGGCAAGTCATCTGAGCATAAGTGCTCTGCACAAAATGCCCTTCCAGTTGGGCAGCCCCAGGAAGTGATCAGAGGCACTGCACGCAACAGGAGCAGGGGCTGGAGAGGAGCTGCCAGGAGAGTAGTCACCACCCTTCTCAGAATGTGCTGCTTTCCTTCCTGTTTAAACAAATGCCACCGAGGAGGGCAAGAGGAAGACAGTGGGGAGCAAGGGGACCTTACCACAGCCTTGGGGGGTGGTTCCCCCCCCAGGCATGGACGGAAACAGCAACAGGTGGAGGGGCTGGGCAGAAGTTCAGCTAGCCGGTGCCCAGCAAGCACCAGAATTCACATACACTGGCGCCAGGTACACCCAGCAAAGGTGTCCACCCCACCTGGGGAAAACAGCAGAGACAGGAAAAGGTAAGTTCTAGGGGCCCAAAAGTGAGACACCCACTGTGCGTGGGACCCAACCCTGATGGTCCTTTTCTTGCTGTGACCTCAGAAAGAGCCACTGGCTTCCTCATCTGCAGGGCCTGGGGAGGACAGGCAGTGAAGACATCTTTAAAAATAAGGAAATTGCTCTCTATATCCTTTTCTCACTATTTCACACTATGCAAATGGATTGAGGGCATGACCTTTTTGTTCGTTAGTTGCCTCTTGTTTTTAGTCACAGTTTTGAATTAAGCATTTTGTTTTCTGTTAAGAACATTGACCAAGGGAGTCAGGAGACACGGGTTGTATTCTTACTACTGTCACAAATTAGTTGTAGAACCTTGGACAAACCACCTCATCACTTTAGACTTCAGTTTCTTGTATAAAATGAGGAGAAGGTTAGATTAACTATCTGTATGGTGCCCAATGGTGGTAAAATGCAACCTCTGAGTTTCTTTTCTGTTTGGAAAAGTGTAGATTTTTAAAGTCCTGAAATGACCATTTTTGCAGTTCCATCTCCTGCATGTGTTTTCCCCTGTGGCACTGTCCTTCCTTCTGGTAGTGCTCCTGACATAAGCCCTTGACGCTGTCTTCCTTTTTGCTTATGCCTGTGTTGTGCTAATTTTAGAAACCCTTTTCATTTTTGGAGGGTTTTTTTTTCACATCTCTTAAAATACAGAGATCAAAAGTGGAATCTGCAAATACACAGGCCACTCAAGGCTGGTTCTGATTCTTCTTTGCTATTGGTGTTTTTCCCCCCACAGGAAGTAGATTAACTGAGTTTAAATCCTGTACCCTTTCTGTTCTGCTGTTTGGAAGAGAGTGTGATGTTCTGAACACAGCATCGAGCATCGGAGGATTGGAGTGCTGACTGTCATTTACTAGGTCCTCATAGTATTCTTAGGCCAGTCATTTAACCTCATTAAGTCTCAGTTTCTCTTTTCTAATAAAGATGTCCTTGCTCCTGCCCAAGAGGCTGTGAGGATCTAGTCATGTAATAGATCTGAAAATGTTCTCTAAAATATATGTTTATGTTTATGTTTATGTTTTTTAGGTTTTTTAAAAATTGAACCTATGGCCTCATGCATGCTAAGCAAGAGCTCTCCCAGTTGAACTATCCCCAACTTTTTGGTTTTGTTTTGTTTTGTTTTGTTTTGTTTGGGATAGGGTCTCCCTAACTTTGCTAGGGCAAACCTCAGACTTTTGATCCCACCTCCCAGGTAGGATCCTATCTCTCAAGTAACTGGGATTATAGCTGTGTGCACAGTGCTTGGCCTAGATTTACATTCTTATTGTAGTTGCTTCCACCCCACCCCCAGCATTAAATGCATTCTAAATCAATTAAGTCAGTATTGATTGAGTACCTGCTATGAGGAAAGAGGTAAGGAGCTCACAGTGAGGTTGGGGTTTTATACAAACTTAAGTGATAAGTACTGGTAAATGTACTTATCATTATACCAGTAATGGTATAAGGAATAAGGAAAACTATAGGTACAGTCTTGCTTCACAGAAGCCTCCACACAATGCTCAAACATTGTGGATGAGCACAGGTTATTAGACAAATTTTGAATAGGGTTTACCCTTTCAGGGATATTTCTTAAGCTATCCTTCAAGATGGACTTTTCTGAAAAGTGTGTCACTTTTCAGCAGCCTGTGCTCATCCACAATGTTTGAGCATGTGTGGAGGCTTCTGTGCAGAACGGCTGTGCCTGTAGCTTTCCTTATCCTTTATGCCTACCAGTCCTGCTCAAGAGACCACAGAGCTTTCCTGCCTGTTCCATACCTTGGTCTCTTTGGACTTTATGAGGTTGAGAGCCAGCTGATGGTGGGATTGGCTGTAGTTGTTTCCTTGTTGACAGTCAAGTGTATCCATCTCCCATCATTAGTCCTCTTGATCCCACCACACGCTTTTTTTCTTAAAAGATTAGACACAGATATTTGCTTTTCTGTCTTTTTGTAGAAACTTCCTGCAGTCTTTGTGTGTTTGTAACCCTGGTGATCTAGCTACAACAGTCAGGTTACTTGTATGTCTGTGCAGTTCCTATTTTTCTTTGAAGGAAATCTTCTTTTCTTACTTGGTTAAATGCAAACCTGTGATCAGTCCCAGCATGGTGGAAGCTGAGGCAGGAGGATGATCAGTTTGAGATCAGCCCAGGGTACATAGCCAGACCCTGCTCTCCCTGCCTTTCTTCTTAAATGACTGCCTTTTCCCGGAGGAAAACAATAAACTCTTTACTGCTATTGGTTGTAATGAAAGCACTTACATCTTAACTTTAACCCAAGCAGGTAATTATTAAGGTGCCTTAAGAGGCATTTTTATTCATTTTATTGTACATTGAATTAAAGTAAATTATTGACTTTTAAATAACTAAAGGAAATATTTTATCTCTAGTTTCTGCTTTACCATTTAATTAATTAAGTCAGGCCTCACCAGTTAAAATTCTCTCTTCAACTTTAGATTTAATTACCTTAGTGAATGTGAATCTAACCAAGCAAAAAGTACTTAGAGTGTTAAATCAATTCTTTAAAAATTTTTTATTGCAAAGTTTAACCGATATGTAAAAGAGTGACTAAAACTAAAATGTCTTGCTTATTTAATTGATTAAAAAAGGAACATTTTGTAATATGTAATTACTATCCAGGTCAAGATTTAAAATATTGCCACCATCATAGAAGCCCCTACATCCTCCCATCATTGCTTCTCCAAAGACAACCAGTACCCTGATTTATATGGTAGTCACTTCTTTGATTTCAAACACGATGATTTTATTTTGCACATTTTTTATGTTTCTAGAAAGAAATTCATAAAATATGCACTCTCATTTGTCTACTTTGTTGGTGTGAGGTCCATCTCTTGTTGCACTTGATGTATTTTGCTCATTTTTATTGCTATGTTTGATTCCATCATTTGAAAATACAAGAACTTACATATTTCTACTTTTGTAGATGAATATTGGGGTCGTTTTATTTTTTTATTATTATGAGTAGTGCTGCTATGATCTTCTTATAAGAATCTTGTAGGCTTCATTTGTAAAATTTTTAGTACCGTATCTAAGTAAAATTGCTAGTCTATAGCATATAAGTGTATTTAATATCAAATTCTACTAGTTTTCAATATGGGGAGACATTTCCATCAACATTATATGAAGGTTTTTGTTGCTATATATCTTCACCAGCACTTGGTATTATCATCTTTTATTTGAGACAAGGTCTCACTGTGTAGCCCAGGCTGGTGTCTTGCCTCAGCCTCCCCAGTGCTGGCATGACAGACATCCACCACCATACCCAGTACATCATCAGTCTTTTAGGGAAGCACTGTACTACCGAGCTGTACCCCCATCCCCTGTTAGTCTTTTAAATTTTAGCCATTCTGAGTGATGAGTTTGTAATAGAGTTTCATTATGGTTTTAATTTGCACTTACTGGATGACTAAACAGGTTTTACACTTTTTCATCTATTAATTGGCTTTTTAGATGTCCTTTTTTTGTGAGGAGGCTTTTGAGTCTTTTCTTCACTATGAATTTGTCTTTTTCTTACCAGTTTGTAGGAATTCTTTGTGTTCTGGTCATGAGGCCTTTGCTATCAGATGTATTGTTAATATTTTCCAATACAATGTGGCTTGCCTTTTCATTTTTATCTGTTTTGCATCTTTTCCTGGAACACATTGTGCATTTTCATTCTTTTTATTTCCTATGCTGGGGATAGAACCCAAGACCTTACACATGCTAGGCAAGCACTCTACTACTCACCTGCAGCTCTTGTCCCATTTGCATTCTCTTAATGGTATCTTTTAATGGTAGATATTTTAATGTTTTTTTATTTATTAATTTTTTTTTTTATCTCTAATGCCTTTCTGAGCCCTGTTTAAGAAATCTTTCACTGCAGGACCAAGAAACTATTCTTCTAGAAGCTTTATATTGTTTTAATTTATATATTTAGATTTGTGGTCATCTGTCTGGCTGTCTACTTGACTTATCACACACTATTGAAATGACCATGAACTGTCTCTCCAGTGCTCTCCAGTTAACCCTTTAGCATCAGTAAAAAATCCACATACTTATAGACTCTCTGCTTTATTATACTCACCACTTGTCTGTCTTTGTAGCACACTCTCTTTGTGACTGTACGTTTGTAATTAGTCCTGTGAACAAGCTGCCTAAGTCCTTCATCTCTGGTCTTCTTTATGATTGCATTATCTCTACTTGCTCTTCAAACTTCCTTAAGTTTTAGAATCAGCTGGTCAGTTTCTATGAAAAGGATTAAGAATTTCATTGGGTGTTTATTGAATGTATAAATTAACTTGAGGGAGAATTGATATTTTTATGTCTTTTAATCTGTAAATATAGCATACGCCTCTCTTTATTCGCCTCTTCCGTTCCTCTCGGTGAAGTTTTATAGTTTTCTCTAATGTCTTTTTTCATTGTTTTATAAATGTCTTTAAAGTTTGATTGAAGTAGAGTTTACAAACCATAAAGATCACTGATCCAGAGGCAAATTTTGGAAAAGAACATTTCCATCCTCCCCAAAAATCCCCTGCTGACCTTTTCTAGTCATTTTTCTTATCCTGTTTTTAAAACTAACCACTTTATCACTTCGTCAGCATTGCAACTTTTTCCTGCTCATACTTAGTTTGTTTCTAAGATAATGTTTTGGATATTCATCCATGTTTTTTGTGCTTCATTAGATACTTCCTTTTAATTCTTGAATCATGTTTCATTGCATAAATATACCATAATATTCCATCCATGTACTGTATATTATAACACTGTTGTTAACATTCTTGTATAATTTTTTCATGTTTATTAGCATATATTCATTGTACAGGGGGGATTCATGTCGATAATTCCCAATTCTGAATAACCTTACATTGTATATTGATTAGATGACCCCCACCATTCCTCCCCAACCCCTGCCCCATCCCATTTAAAGCAGTTGCAAGAGATTTTATTGTTCTATTTCATATATGTCTTGTATAAGTTTTTTGGGTACGTATGTTTCCATTTTTGTTTTGTAAATACCTAGGAACAGAATTGCTGAGTCATAGGGTAGGTATATGTGTCACTTTTTAAGAAGATGGCAAGTAATTCTCCAAAACTGGTTATAGTGTTTTATATTCCTACCACTCATTCCAGTTCCCCACTTCCTTGCTGCATTTGGTATTTTCAAGCTGTTTACTTTTAGCCATTTGGGTGGACTACATGGACTCTACTATAGCTTTCATTTTCATTCTCCTGATGACAACCAGAGTGCCTTTCTTCATGTCTTACTGACATCTCTCTATGTTCACTTGTGGAATGTCTAGAACAGTGTTTGTTGCCCACTTAAAAACTGAGTTGTTTTCCTTTTATTTTTGTGGAAATTCTTTCTCTATTCTGCATACAAGTCTTGTCATATGTACATGTAGAGTTACATGATATTGTAATTTGTGCACATATTTCTCAGTGTGTGCCTTGCCTGTTGATTTTCTTAATTGTGGTTATTTATGAGAAAATAACTGTTTTGATGTTTTTCTTATGGTTGGTACTAACATTAGATCTGTTCAATAAATCTTTGCTTACCTCAGAATCACAAAGATACTATCCTGTGTTTTCTTTCTAGAAATGTTACGCTGTTCTGGGTTTTATATTTAGTCTCATATCCATCTTAAATGACTTTTAGTGTTTAGAGTGGCACCAAGGTCAAGGTTAAGGTTTATTTTTTCCCTATGCCCAGTCAGGTCTTTGAACAGTATTTATAAGGCTTTTGTGTTTTTCTTGTTGAATCGCATCAGCCCCTTGCTTGGAAATAATTTGCCTCCATGTGTGTGGGTGTGTTGTGGGATTCTCTTTAATTGAACTCTATGCTCACACTAATGTCTCCCTTACCCCACCTAGATTGTTATAGTTTCTAGTAAGACCATCAACTTGGTTTTCTTTCCAGTTTTTCTTTTTGTAGTGGTAGGAATCGAACCCAGGTCCTCATGCCTATTACACAAGTGCTCTGTCACTGAACTACATCTACAGGCCTTGGTTTTCTTTCCCTTTTCTTCTTTAAAAGGTGCTTTGACAATTTTAGATTGTTTGAACTTTTAGTTCTTCTTATCTGTGTTTTCAAAAGTACATTCTACAGTTTTGTTGGAAATTACATTGAATGTGGAGATTATTTTTTGGGAGAATAGTAATTGTAACAACTGGGATTTTCCAGTCACTTAGTTCCTTTCTGTCTTTCTGACCATCAATCCGTCATTATTTCTCTTTTGCCTGAAGAATGCTCATTATAGCTTTCTTTCTAATGAAGGCATACTTATAATTCGGTTTTGTAATTTTTGTTTTTCTGCAAATATCTCTGTTTTCCATTCTTTCTTGTTGGATATTTTCCCCCATTGTTTAGAATTGTAGATTATTTATTTGTTTTTGAATTTTGAGTATATAAATACATTGTTTCTCTTGTGTATTCAGTTGTCAGTTTTACTCTATCACTTTGAAGGTCATTTCCAATCATCTCTGCACTTTGTGTGTCTTTAAGGTAATTTCTTTACTTTAGATTTTTGTAGTTTTACTGTGAAATACTTAGGTACATATTCATTTTCACTTAAATGGTTTGAATTTTTTATACTGGTGATGGAACCCAGGGCCATGTGCATGCTAGGCAATTGTACTTCACTGAGCTACATTCCAGCCCTTGGTTTGCCAGTTGGCTGCCTTCCTTCCTTCCTTCCTTCCGCCCTCCCTCTCCCCCTCCCTTCCTCCATCTCTCCTTCCCTTCCTCCCTGCCTTCCTCCCTCCCTTCCCCCCTTCATTTTCTAGCATGTGTCATGAGGTCTCACCAATTTGGAAAATTTATCACTTCATTTTGTTTCTGTTACATCATTCTTTTCCTCTTTTACTTTTGAGAGTAACAATGTATGTTGGACCTTCTGGTATCTCATGAGTTTCTTGTTTCTTCTTCATCTCCAAGTTCCTTATTCATTCTTCATTTGGATAGTTTCCTCTGATTCTCTTTTGGCTGTTTATTATTGTTAAACTCATGCATTTAGTTCTTAGGAGTTTTTTTTTTTTTTTGTATTTTTTACTCCTCAAATTTCCATTTGGTTCTTTTTTTCTAATAGCTTTGAGATCATGAACTAAAATACTCAATTTGTCTCTCATCTCTTGAACCTAGTAAACATAGCTGGTGTCTAAGCTTGGATTTCTTCTAGGTCTAAAACTTGATGTATGGGAATTCCAAGATGGCGGCTAGAGGTAGGAAGCAGAAAGCGAACCTCCTATAGTGAAATCTTGGAGAGATGCTGGAGACACGCTTTGCAGGCATAATCACCGAGAAAAGGCATAACTTTGACCCCTCCACATCTCCAGCCAGCGCAGAGAATCTCCACTTCATGTTAAACGGAGAAACAAGGCGGGCCCCCGGGGCCGCCAGTGGCTGGCGCCCATACGGCTTGGGAAGACGCGGACCAGGTGAGCTTTGCGGTACCGCGGTTCCCCCACAGACAAGCCTGGGCCAGAGCAGCAGAACCCCCTGGACAGACTGACCCCCACCCGGGAAAAAAAGAGAAACTGAGTAATAAGCAATAAGAACAGTTAAGACACGCTGGAAAGAGGGTGGGGCGCCCTGAGCGCTGAAGATTGGGGGAAGGGAATCCTTCCCGGGACTGTAAATAAACAAGCCGGGCGGGCCGGAGAGGCTCTGGTGGGAGCGGGGTGCGCACCCAGCAACCAGGAGAGGGAAAGCTTGTGAGAGGAGGGAAGACCCACTTCCCACGTGAACTGTAAACAAACATGGCGGCTGGCAGGAGCAGCAGCACCGCCCAGTAAGCAGGAGCAGGAAAGCTTCTGAAAGTGGCAGTGGGAGGAAAACTTCAGAGGAGAGGGGGGAAGACCCACCTCCCACATGAACTGTAAATAAACACGCAGGCCTGACAACGCGGGGCAGTGTCACCTTTCCCAGTGCTTGGAAAGGAGAAAGCCTGTAGCAGAGGCTCCCGCACAGGAGAACTCTGAGCAAACAAAGCCTGTAGGACCAGGTGAGTGCTAGCTCACCCCAGAGATCTGCATAAATAATGCTGCCAGCTACAGGCTGAGAGCAGCAGGCAGGCAAGCCACAGTTGCAGATACCACTCTCAGAACTGTCTCCAGATGCTTTTTTTTTCTTTTTCTCCCTACCTTTGATGAGAGAACAACCGAATTACACCTGCAAGCCGAAAAACTTACTGAAACTGTATAGCATTTGAACTGGGGACACTTGGTGGAGCTTTTGTGTGTATGTGTGTGTGTGTGTGTGTGTGTGTGTGTGTGTGTGTGAGTGTGTAGTTTTGTTCTACTTTATGCATCCCCTTTGATGAGACAACTACAGAACAACATCTGAGGCACTAACTCCAGGACTGGAGATTGAGACAGACACCCAAATTATTAAGACTGAAACTGCATTGCATATAAACTTGGAAGTTTTTTGGTTTTTTTTTTAACTTTCTATTTTCCATTTTATTTTAATTCATTTTTATATATAGATATTACTTTCATTTACTTATTTTTTATTTATTTTTTATTATTTTTTTAATCTTTGATTTTCAATCCTCTCTCTGTCTCTCTAATGTCTGTTCAGCTTACTGTCGATTAGTACACTAACACTCCCTGCTTATACCTTTGAAACTCTCTTGTCTGATACCTTGTTCTGCTTTCTCCCTCTTGTCTGTATATTTGTTTTCCCCTTTTCTTTAACTTCTTGATTTCCATCTCAGCTCACTCTTCCATTCTAAATATTACCATTGTTATTATTACAAGCTAGAAAACACTTAATTACACACAGTACAGGGACAGTAACAACACCAAGGACAATGACGGGAAGACAGAAAAAACAGGGAAACCAGTTTCCCCACAGCAAAAAATTAGTACAGGAACCAGAGGGGAATGAAGAGAACAGAAATTCAGGTCCAGACTCCAACAAAATGAAGATAAACTATGCCAAAGGACCCAATGAAGCCCACAAGAATAATTTAAAAGAAGACATACTACAAGTACTCAATGAGAATTTTATAGAGATGATACTGGATAGGGTCAACCAAAATGTACAGGAGACACTCAAGAAATTCCAAGACAATAAAAATAGAGAATTTGAAAAAGCAAAAGAAGAAATAAAGGAAACCATAGAAGCACTGTATAAACACCAAAGTGAAAGAGAGAACACAATGAATAAATGGATAAATGAACTCAGGACAAAAATAGACAACAATAAAGAAGAAAACTGCCAGGATATGGAAAACCTCAGAAAAAAGAACAAAACAGAGCTGCAAAACAAAATGGAAGGCCAATCCAGCAGAATAGAACAAACAGAAGACAGAATCTCAGAACTTGAAGATGAAATGGTAATTAAAGGAAAAACTGAAGAACTATTAATTAAACAACTCAAGACCTGTGAAAAGAAAATGCAAGAACTCACTGACTCCATCAAAAGACCAAACTTGAGAATCATGGGCATCGAAGAAGGAGAAGAGGTGCAAGCGAAGGGAATGCATAATATATTCAACAAAATAATAATGGAAAATTTCCCAAATCTAGAGAAAGATATTCCCATACAAATGCAAGAGGCCTCCAGGACACCAAACAGACCAGATCAAAATAGAACTACTCCACGACATATCATCATTAAAACAATAAGTTCAGAAACTAAGGAAAGAATATTGAAGGCTGTAAGAGAGAAAAAACAAGTAACATACAAAGGTAAACCCATCAAAATCACAGCAGACTTCTCAACAGAAACATTAAAAGCAAGAAGAGCGTGGGGTGAGATCTTCCGGGCACTGAATGAAAATAACTTCAACCCCAGGATATTCTACCCAGCAAAGCTATCATTCAAAATAGATGGAGCAATAAAAGTCTTCCATGATAAGCAGAAACTAAAACAATATGTGACCACAAAGCCACCATTACAAAAGATTCTGCAACGGATCCTGCACACAGAAAGTGACACCCAACTTAACCATGAAAAGGCAGGCAGCACCAAACCACAGGATAAGAAAAAGCAAGACAGTAGAGAGTAACATCAAGTTAGGTACACACAATCAAACCTTCAAACAACTAAGACAACTAAATGGCAGGAATCACCACATACCTATCAGTACTAACGCTTAATGTTAATGGACTTAATTCACCCATCAAAAGACACCGTTTGACAAAATGGATTAAAAAAGAAGATCCAACAATTTGTTGCTTACAGGAGACTCATCTCACTGACAGAAATAAGCATATGCTTAGGATGAAAGGCTGGAAGAAGATTTACCATGCCAATGGCCCCCAAAAACAAGCAGGAGTAGCAATACTTATCTCTGACAAAGTAGACTTCAAACCTACATTGATCAAACGAGATAAAGAAGGACATTCCATACTAATAAAAGGGGAAATAGACCAAAAGGAAACAATAATCATCAATCTGTACGCACCCAATGTCAACACACCCAATTTCATCAAACATACCCTAAAAGACCTAAAAGCATATATAAATGCCAACACAGTGGTTGTGGGAGACTTTAACACTCCATTATCATCAATAGATAGGTCATCCAATAAAAAATCAATAAAGAAATCCAAGATCTAAAATATGCAATAGATCAAGTGGACCTAGTAGATGTCTACAGAACATTTCATACAACCTCTACACAATATACATTCTTCTCAGCAGCCCATGGAACCTTCTCCAAAATAGATCATATCCTAGGGCACAAAGCAAGCCTCAGCAAATATAAGAAAATAGAAATAATACCGCGCATACTATCTGATCAGAATGCAGTAAAAGTAGAACTCAACAACAAAAGTAAAGACAAAAAACATGCAAACAGCTGGAAACTAAATAACTCATTACTCAATGAACAATGAATCTTCAATGAAACAAAAGAGGAAATTAAAAAGTTCCTGGAAGTCAATGAAAATGAAAACACAACCTACCGGAACCTATGGGACACAGCTAAGGCAGTCTTGAGAGGAAAGTTTATAGCCATGAGTGCATATATTAAAAAGATTGAAAGATCCCAATTTAATGACCTAATGATACATCTCAAACTCCTAGAAAAACAAGAACAAGCAAATCCCAAAACAAATAGAAGGAGAGAAATAATAAAAATAAGAGCTGAAATCAACGAAATAGAAACCAAAAAAACCATACAAAGAATTAATGAAACAAAAAGTTGGTTCTTTGAAAAAATAAACAAGATTGATAGAGCCCTGGCAAACTTGACTAAAATGAGGAGAAAAAAAACCCAAATTAGTAGAATCAGGAATGCAAAAGGGGAGATAACAACAAACACCATGGAAGTCCAGGAAATCATCAGAGACTACTTTGAGAACCTATATTCAAATAAATTTGAAAATCTTAAAGAAAAGGACAGATTTCTAGATACATATGATCATCCAAAACTGAACCAAGAGGAAATTAATCACCTGAATAGACCTATAACACAAAATGAAATTGAAGCAGCAATCAAGAGTCTCCCCAAAAAGAAAAGTCCAGGACCTGATGGATTCTCTGCTGAATTCTATCAGACCTTTAAAGAAGAACTGATACCAACCCTCCTTAAACTGTTCCACGAAATAGAAAGGGAAGGAAAACTGCCAAACGCATTTTATGAAGCCAGTATTACACTTATCCCAAAACCAGGCAAAGACTCCTCCAAAAAGGAGAACTATAGGCCAATCTCCTTAATGAACATTGATGCAAAAATCCTCAACAAAATAATGGCAAACCGAATTCAGCAACACATGAAAAAGATTATTCACCACGACCAAGTAGGCTTCATCCCAGGGATGCAGGGGTGGTTCAACATACGAAAATCAATAAACGTAATAAACCACATTAACAGAAGCAAAGACAAAAACCACTTGATCATCTCAATAGATGCAGAAAAAGCCTTTGATAAGATCCAACATCATTTCATGATAAAAGCTCTAAGAAAACTAGGAGTAGAAGGAAAGTTCCTCAACATTATAAAAGCTATATATGACAAACCTACAGCCAGCATTATACTTAATGGAGAAAAATTAAAACCATTCCCTCTAAAATCAGGAACCAGACAAGGATACCCACTATCTCCACTCCTATTCAACATAGTACTGGAATTCCTAGCCAGAGCAATTAGGCAAGAAGAAGAAATAAAAGGAATACAAATAGGTAAAGAAACTGTCAAAATATTCCTATTTGCAGATGACATGATCCTATACCTTAAAGACCCAAAAACCTCTACTCAGAAGCTTCTAGACATCATCAATAGCTATAGCAAGGTAGCAGGATATAAAATCAACGTAGAAAAATCATTAGCATTTCTATACACTAACAATGAGCAAACAGAAAAAGAATGTATGAAAACAATTCCATTTACAATAGCCTCAAACAAAATCAAATACCTAGGTGTAAACCTAACAAAAGATGTGAAAGACCTCTACAAGGAAAACTATACACTTCTGAAGAAAGAGATTGAGGAAGACTATAGAAAGTGGAGAGATCTCCCATGCTCATGGATTGGTAGAATCAACATAGTAAAAATGTCGATACTCCCCAAAGTAATCTACATGTTTAATGCAATTCCCATCAAAATTCCAATGACATTCATTAAAGAGATTGAAAAATCTACTGTTAAATTTATATGGAAACACAAGAGGCCACGAATAGCCAAGGCAATACTCAGTCAAAAGAACAATGCTGGAGGTATCACAATACCGGACTTCAAACTATATTACAAAGCAATAACGATAAAAACAGCATGGTACTGGCACAAAAACAGACATGAAGACCAGTGGAACAGAATAGAGGACCCAGATATGAAGCCACACAACTATAACCAACTTGTCTTTGACAAAGGAGCTAAAAATATACGATGGAGAAATAGCAGCCTCTTCAACAAAAACTGCTGGGAAAACTGGTTAGCAGTCTGCAAAAAACTGAAACTAGATCCATGTATATCACCCTATACCAAGATTAACTCAAAATGGATCAAGGATCTTAATATCAGACCCCAAACTCTTAAGTTGATACAAGAAAGAGTAGGAAATACTCTGGAGTTAGTAGGTATAGGTAAGAACTTTCTCAATGAAACCCCAGCAGCACAGCAACTAAGAGATAGCATAGATAAATGGGACCTCATAAAACTAAAAAGCTTCTGTTCATCAAAAGAAATGGTCTCTAAACTGAAGAGAACACCCACAGAGTGGGAGAAAATATTTGCCAATTATACATCAGACAAAGGACTGATAACCAGAATATACAGGGAACTTAAAAAACTAAATTCTCCCAAAACTAATGAACCAATAAAGAAATGGGCAGGTGAACTAAACAGAACTTTCTCAAAAGAAGAAATTCAAATGGCCAGAAAACACATGAAAAAATGCTCACCATCTCTAGCAATAAAGGAAATGCAAATTAAAACCACGCTAAGTTTCCACCTCACCCCTGTTAGAATAGCCATCATCAGCAACACCACCAACAACAGGTGTTGGCGAGGATGCGGGGAAAAAGGAACCCTTTTACACTGTTGGTGGGAATGTAAACTAGTACAACCACTCTGGAAAAAAATTTGGAGGCTACTTAAAAAGCTGGACATCGATCTACCATTTGATCCAGCAATACCACTCTTGGGGATATACCCAAAAGACTGTTACTCCAGAGGCACCTGTACACCCATGTTTATTGCGGCACTATTCACAATAGTCAAGTTATGGAAACAGCCAAGATGCCCCAGCACTGACGAATGGATTAAGAAAATGTGGTATCTATACACAATGGAATTTTATGCAGCCATGAAGAAGAACGAAATGTTATCATTCGCTGGTAAATGGATGGAACTGGAGAACATCATTCTGAGTGAGGTTAGCCTGGCTCAAAAAACCAAAAATCGTATGTTCTCCCTCATATGTGGACATTAGATCAAGGGCAAACACAACAAGGGGATTGTATTATGAGCACATGATAAAAGCGAGAGCACACAAGGGAGGGGTGAGGATAGGTAAGACACCTAAAAAACTAGCTAGCATTTGTTGCCCTTAATGCAGAGAAACTAAAGCAGATACCTTAAAGCAACTGAGGCCAATAGGAAAAGGGGAACAGGTGCTAGAGAAAAGGTTAGATCAAAAAGAATTAACCTAGAAGGTAACACCCACGCACAGGAAATCAATGTGAGTCAATGCCCTGTATAGCTATCCTTATCTCAACCAGCAAAAACCCTTGTTCCTTCCTATTATTGCTTATACTCTCTCTACAACAAAATTAGAAATAAGGGCAAAATAGTTTCTGCTGGGTATTGGGGGGGGAGAGGGAGGGGGCGGAGTGGGTGGTAAGGGAGGTGGTGGGGGCAGGGGGGAGAAATGAACCAAGCCTTGTATGCACATATGAATAATAAAAGAAAAATGAAAAAAGAAAAAAAGAGAGAGAGATTCACACCTACACACAGTGTAAAAATTTTAAAAGACAAATATATCTTGAAAACAAAAAAATAAATAAATAAAACTTGATGTATGGAGCTCCTGTGATTTTGCTTCTGGTTTTTTGTTGTTTCTGTGTGGTTTTGTGAGTTGTTTTTGTAAATAATGGGCCTTGGTTTTTTGTTTTTGTTTTTTTTCTATTGGAGAAATGGAGAAATAATATTTTTCTCCATAATAGATGGATTTTTTTAATTTGAGAGGGAAATTAAACAGAGCTGGTGGCTCTGTAACTACCAGCAGGTGGGATCAGAATAATCTTATGTTAGGGACTGAGATGATTTTGGTGCTGTAATGCCGATCTGTGGTCTGTCTGCTTTCAATTCACCTTTATTCCCAAGAGCTAGTGGTTTAGGGTCCCAGCCAGAAGAGGGAGTTTTGCCAGTGCCCTTGCTGTTTGGTGGGACCTGGTTTCCAGTTTCTATCCAGTGAGTCTCATTTCACAGGCTCTGAGCTGCCTTCTATTAAATTCTCAAATGCCCCAGGTGAAACACATCCCCGAATTCCGGACTCATCTCTGGCATTTCTCTCAGCTATTTTTACATTTGTGTGTGTGTTGTTAATTTTCTAAACAAATATTCTTTATAGTGTTTTTTCTTTTTCCTCAGAGGGTTGATCAGAAATACTTAGTTTGCCTTAGTGAAAACTGCTGAATTGAATCTTTCTGCCACAAAATGTATTGTTGTCTTTTCATTATCACCTTCAAAACTAAGAGACAGGAACTTTTGATCTTTTGGAAATGTTCTGTTTGGGATAGGCAGTTTCATTGAGTTTTCTAATGTTCATTTATTGTAAGTGTATGAATACCAGAACCAACGTGCCTGGTTGGATCACCATTTAATTCAACATATTTAATTAAGAAGAAACTATTAAAACAATTATTTAAACTCTAACAGTTTTCATTTATCCTTCTGTATTTAGTATGTTGCGCACACAATGACCCGAAGTTAGTAAGCACCCCTGTCACACTCAGAGAAAACAAAAATATTCAGAAATACTAAAATTCAGATAATTGACCTGGGCACCCAGGTATTTCAGTGACCAGGAACACAAGCTCTAAGGTAAGTTTAAAAACTTCAGTGTTTACTTCTAATTATGATTCTAGACCAAAAATGTAGGATGTTATTCAGCATTAAAAACTGAGTTAGTAATAGCTCTTCTTTAATTCCTTTTCTTTGTGTGTGCCAGGATAGTCTTTTATGTTTTGTTTTATAATGGAACAATATAATTCATGATTTATTCCAACCTTCATCCTTTCCTGCACAACATTTATCATATAATAATTTATTTGTAGTCTCCATACCATGAAAACTGTGCATATGTACAGTAAGTTTCTTTTTTCAAGACGTTTACACTGCAGTTGATCAGAGAGGATATACAGAACATTAATAGTTTAAGAACTATGTAGCATATTACATAACTCAAGTGAGAGGTGCTGTGACATTAAAAATCTCACAGTGCTATGCAGGCTCAGTTGTGAGTGAGAATAACTGAACCTGGAGGAAGGTTAAGCTAGTGAATGGAAAGCACACTGGGAGACATAGGAAGGAGGTAGAGGCATGAGAGTGACATGAAAATGGGGACATGTGGTGGTCTGTGACACTGTGACACATGAACTTTTACGCCTACAGCAGTGATCAGAACTTCTGTAGTGTTCTGGGCTTGGCTAAACTGGGTCTTTCATGTGGCTGATGAGAAGTTAATAACAACAGTAACAGCAGCAACAAAAGCAGATTATGTGAGTAATCTCAGACTGCCAGGCTGAGGCAGTGGGCAAACGTTTGTCTCTCAAAGTAGTTCTTAAAGGAAAAACTTGGGATTTAACCCACTGCATTATGAAGGATCTTATTACTTCCCTTTTCTTAATTGGATCATAAAGTAGAAGCAAAATCAGAACACTGATATATAATAGGTTCTGAAGCAAGGTATTGTACCATCACTTGTAGCTTCAATTGCCTGATACTGCATTGCCCTTCTTTAAAACTGAGTTTGAAACCAATCCAGAGGACAGTCCTGCCGACCAGACTCTCATCATTCAGTCTCAGCCTGTGGAGGTCATTAATGATGCTCTAAGTGCAAGGAGAACATGAGTCTATTAAAACAATTTGTATTTCTTTCTTTTTTAAGTTTTTTGGGTTTTGTTTGTTTGCTGGTACTGGGGTTTGAACTCCATTCTTACCACTTGAGTCACTCCACTAGCTGTTTTGTATTTCTGACATATGATTTTCTTATGTTTCCTCTGTCACATTTAGCATTCATTAAAAGGTAACTCTCCTAACAATTTTTCTTATTTCAAAAGCAGTACATGTTTAGTTTTTATTTTCCATGTACTATAGACATTTTTCTACCATAAGGTTTGTTTATGTCTGCTTATGCAAAATTTAAAAATCTAATGTATTAAAAAGAAATCCATGCTTACCATATCAACTCCTCCTAATTAGGTCACTGACTTCCTTCTTCAGTTCCTTTTTGCTTATTTTCCCTTTGTGTTCAATGTTTGGATTCGACTGAAAGAGCCTTAGGAGTGAGGAATTTCATATGCTCATCTCCAGAATTTTTTCCATCTTGTAAAATCTGATTTTTTTAATTCAAGTTTTCTATATGGTAAGAGTGAGCAGCTTTCCTGTTATTTCTTAGTTCCTCAAAGTGTGAGTTTCTCCAGTTAATGTTGAGAAGTGGAGTTCTGATTAATCAGAGGCCCAAACTAGAAGTAATGTCTGTTGCTCCTTCCACATGTCACTCTACATGTGACATGCTTCTGTAATCATGTGCACACACCTGCTGCCTCTCCAGGTGTTCTTTTCTCAAGATTCTCTCACCCAGAAACGTGCAGTAGGACAAAATATCTTTGCATTCCTTCCTCAGTTCAAAGCCACAGTTGTTTAGAATGGAGGTGAACCATTCAAATTTACAATGGAGAAAGAATTATGTATAACCTTTTTATATTTTATAATTCTTTTATAGACAACCATCAATGCAGTGATTGAATTCTTTTGATCAAACAAGGGGTTGGATCTTGAGCAAATAACATCAGCTACATTGACTAAGCTGGAAAAAATTGAAGAGAGAACAGCTACAGGTGAATTTGATTGTCTAACATAAACACCAACTAGACTTCAAACATCTGTCTATTCTGATGTAAACAGTATCTGTAAAGTAGTACAGGTTGTTTTTTTTTTTTCTGTTGCAAACTCAGGTTGTATTGTTCAGTGGACATGGTTCATTCAACGTTCAGTATGATTGCTAGCCTGAGTAGAAAGAGAATTAACGTGGGTACAAATGATTCTGCCTGCATTACATTCAGGAACCCGTGCTTCACAACAAGCTTGAGGTGGAAAACCTCCCTCCATCTCGGTCTTCAGCAGATAGAAAGTTGCATTTCTTGGCTGGTTATTTAGGGCAAATAGCTATGTAATTAACTGATCAAAATGTGCTCAGCACCTGTTACTCAAACATAATAAAGATGTGTGCTGAAATACTGTATTCCTAATAAAGTATTTACAAACACTTATCAGTAAATTCAGCAAAATGTGTATTCATTGAGGATAATCTTCTCATTTTAGATTTCAATAAAGGCAGTTATGGTATGTTAATGTATATACGTTTCTGTTAAAAAAACAATTGAGGGTTTTTTTTCCCCTCCCTTTTAGCTCAAACAACAAAGATCCAGGTTTGCAGAAGACTACTAATTTATGTATGGGAGAAATAATAAAGCGTATGACAAGTTTGATGTTGAAATAAAGAGTATGAAGCTTCTTTTGACAAGATCAGGTAAACCAGTACTCAACTTTTAGGATGTTCAAATTAAGTTGAGTAGCATTGGTAATGTGTGTATATGTGTTTGCACATGTATATCAACCCTGATGACTGTTTTACACACAAATCCTGCAGGTCACTTTCAAAAATCAAAGGAGCTTATCGGTGCAAACACTATCACAGTCACAGATAGAAATTTGGTTATTCATATTTGGGTGTTTGGTACCATTTGAATGTAGGGCCACTCATGGCCTGTATCTTTGTGACTATGAAACTGTTACTCAGACACAAATGGAAGTCACAGTTGGTTCAAATTCCTCTGTCCTAATCCTTTTGGAATGTTTCTTCCCTCACTGTTTTTATTATTAAATATTACTGTGTTAGTTTACCCTTTCTTTCTGCAGTACTACATTTGCTTTTCTAAGTATCTGAGAAGTGTATCTACAAACTAATACAGGTTGAACTGCCTTAGTACAGAAATCCTTAAAGTAGTCCTTGTCCTTTTCACTGTAATCACCCACCTTGATCACTAATTCTGGAATTGAGGTAATAAATTCTTACTTTTTCTCCCATTCATTTTGAAATGCAGGATGATATCACTATAAAATATTCCCCAAATACCCAAATTATTTTTATCAGAGTATTTGACTTCTGTCAATCTGCATTAAAATATAGATTATTTAATTTGTATGCTGAAAGAAGTAAAAGTTGGTATTCATTGAATATGCCTATCAAGTATTTTCTAGTAACAGAGTAGTTTTGTGCAGAATATCTGATTTCAAAAAGTCATTTAATGTTTTAAATAATTTTTAAGAGAGAAAATGGTAAATGATGATTTCAGCATCCATCAACTAGGCATATATTGCAACCCATGGATACTCATGTTGAGTTGGCCAAGGCAATGGTAGAAAAGGATATTAAAATGGCCAGGTGATGTATAACTTTCTTTTATGTTAGAAATCAACAGGGTGAACTATATCTGAATCAGTTACTGAATCTTAAGGAAGCAAAGATAGATATTTGTGGGAAACAAAAATTAATGATTATTCCCTCTTCAGAAAAATAAAGAAAATATGTTTTGGTGATATTTTTTTCTTTTCGTTTTTGAACAGTACTGGGGTTTGAACTCAAGTCTTCATGCTTGCTAGGCAGCCTCTTTACCACTTGAGCCATGCCCAGCCCAAATGATAATCTCTTTTATTTTGGAATTTGTGTAATCATTAGTGATCTGTGATTTTGAGATGATGCAATTCAAGGTTCAATCTCATCAATTAAGTAATATAAAAAATTAGAGGGGGCTGGGGATATAGCTCAGTGGTTTAGTGTTTGCCTTGCATTCATAAAACCCTGAGTTCAATCCTGGTACCACAAAAAAAAAAAAAATTAGAGGCTCTTTTGGTATGAAACCATACTAAAAGCCTGAGAGAAATCCAAGGCAATAAAAAATAGAAACACCATTTTGTATTTAATTAAATAATTAGGAAAGATTTGTTCTTTTTTTTTTTTTTTTCCCCTGAACTGGGGTTTGCTTGTAGACCTGTGGGTACTGTCAGAGAGTCTGCGAGAGGGTATGCAGCCTGTCCCGCGGGGTCCAGGCGCCCAATCTCAGTGGTTTCTGTCCCCCACAGGAGCCCTTATCCTGCCACTCCCAGCCCAGTTCCCGAGGATGTGGCTGCTGGGGAAACTGCACTCCTCGGCTCTGGCCCCGCATTCCTGAGTCTTCCGCCTTCGCCTGGCTGCCCGGCTACCGCCCAGCCCCAGCCTGGCTCAGCTGGACCTGACCCTGACCCGTGACCCCGCGCGACCATCAAGGGCAAGGTCGCGGGCCACACAGACAGGGACCCGCGATTTTGGGCTGCGCCCTCTCTCCAGTGGCCGCCTGCTGCCGGCGCTGATGGGAGGAGGAGGTGGTGGCGCCCTTCTGTCCCTGCCAGCCGCCGCCTCCTGCGCGCTGCGATCCCGCAGGAGTGCCCTCTGGCCCGCGCCCGCTCCGTGTGCAGCAGAGATGATGAGGGCCATGAGTGGGAAGGGACCGGAGCCCGTGGCCCCAGCGCCTGCAGGCCGAGGCTGTGACTCTGGGCCGCACCGGTGGCGGCTACTTGCGCCTGGACGCCCAGTACAGTCAAGACTGCGGGCGCCTCCGCCTCCTGCTACTGCGCCGAGAACCCGGCAGGAGGCGCCCTCGAGCCCTGGCAGTGGGCTGCCGCCTCAGCCTGGTCCTACAGGCGCAGGGCGCCGTGCGCATGCGCAGCCGCAAGGCCGCCTTGGACCAGGACTTCTGCTTTGATGGCCTCAGCCAGGAGCAGGTGCGCTGCCTGGCCCTGCGCATCAAGGCCGAGCTCAAGGACTTTGGCCTGGAACCGGCTGCCTCCTGGGCCAGGGCGAGCTGCAGCTGGGCTCCCTCCTGCTCCTCTGAGTGGGGACATGACAGCACCTGTCCTTAGGTCGCTGGTAGCTACTTTGTACAAAATAATTTTTATTCATGATCTTTCTTTATTCATGTTTTAGTTTTTGTAATCTACCTCTGTACGTTTAGTACCAAAGGGAAAAAATAATGACACCCTCCCCATTCACAGCACCTGATCTCTCTTTCCAGACCAATTTTACTTCAAGTACAAAAGGTGGGCTTAGGACTAAAAGAGAAAGAAAGGAAGTCACCTCGTCTACTTTGCTTTACGTGAATGCTACGTTTTTGGCTTCAAAAACTTCAGAATCATCCCCAACGTTGGTACTGAATTCAAGTGCACACACATCAGAGTGACACCCTCTTCTATTACAAAGACAACTTAGTGGGAGAATTCCTTTCCCATTGAGAAGAAGGATTGCTTTCCAAGTGAAGTCTTAAAAATTGATGAGGGAGAGGAAAACAAAGGAGGTGGAGGATGTTCTGGTGGATGACAGCGTGATGGAATTGATGCTCCTGCCTCTGTAAACAAGTCACTGTTTTCTGAGGCGCTATTCCCTCCTCGCTATGTGTCTAAGAAAGGAATTAGCACTGCAATAGGACTTCCCAGATGAGTTGAAATGTAAATTGTCACTTGCTGGAATACTGGGGTCTAAGACAAGAGTTCCTTAATCCAATTTATTTTCATTTATCAATTCAACAAATACACCTGAGTCCATTGGAAAGTGACTCTATGGATGGTTTTCCCTTAGCTATAGGCCTCTGACATGCTGTGGAAAGTGTAATGGTGTTGGTGCCAGATACAACCTGGTTTTTTTTTCCCCCTGCCACTTGCTGCTTGTGTGAACCAGGGCAAGACTGCATTTCAAGGAGTGTGGTGGCATACACCTGTTATCTCACTGATGGGTCTCACAGCCAGTGTGAGCAGGTCCCTTGACCTGACTGGGAGTGACTGGCCATTGCGAAAAAAGACCCAAAGACAGACATATAGAATAAGTTGAGATAGGGTGGGTCCCACACTCCTGATGGGAGATGCTGACGACACTCTCTGCCTCCAAGCACATTTATTTATACAGCATGTATGGGAAAGTGGGATGAAATGCAGGTTGAGTTCTCATGGGTCCACTCACGTAGGCAGCAGGACACCCAACAGCACAGCTGTGGTATGTTGTTATTTACTACAGACTATCCTGACTACGTCAGGGTGTCCTGTTTTTCTTGCATGACAGCCTTGTTGAACATTGCCTCCCCTTGGCTGGGTCTGTGCCTATCAGCCAAGAGGCCCTTTGACAGCCATGCTCATGCCAAGGCTACTTCCACTGCTTCAGTTTCCCCTCTTACAAGGCAGCCTTGCTTCACCTTGCTCACCTCCTTCATGCTGGGGCCTTGCCTTCTCAGCACAAAGGACTTTGACATGGCCCTGCTCATGTCAAGGTTTCTTCTCAATCTATTTATTTACTGGTCTCCCACATCTCCTCCCTTTTTACTTCTTAAATGTTCTCAGTGCAGACTGGTGTTTAGTCCAAGCAGCTATTTCTGGATTGCTCAGCATCCAACTGAAAAGGTATAAAAGCATATTAATAGCAACACTCCTATTTTTATAAGATACCAGAAGGAATGTTTGAGGATGTTGGATAGATTACAACCTTGCAGCTCATCTAATATAGTTTTTGCCATATCGGCAGGAGAAATGACCAGGTCATATGCTCTCTGCATTGCCAATATATGTTGTCTGAGGTGTTTCAAATTTAATGTATCATTGCTGTTCTCCCAGGCTCCCAAAGATACTCTGATTCATTGTAGGGAGCAGCAGTGATAACAAATATGCTGGAAGCCTGTGTGACATCGGAGGTCCTGTCTGAATTTTATAGTTTGTAGATCATCCCCCATACCACCTGAGCCACCTCCAGGGTGTTTAAGCAGACATCAATTTTATCATCAATAGACACGTGTTGTTGAAGGGTGTATGCTGTATTTTGAGTGAGTGTGTCAACATAGTGGGCATTGTACTGTTCAGTGGCATTCAAGCCCAAGAATAATTTCTTATCTACATAATGAGTGCCATTCCACAGAAGAGCGCTTCTCCAGGTGGGCACTGTAGGAAGGTACCATTGCAGTGAGCCAAAACTTAATGGCACTGAAGTGGATTGTCCTGTGAAATTATAGGGACTGAATGTGGGAGTCATGTGCCCATTACAGTGGCCTCCCACCAGCTATGAATCATTGGTGTGAAGCAGTATGTTTGGTCCTTTCCATGTTGCTGCTTGAAGCAGCAGTGGGTAAGGTATAAAGGTCCAATGTTGTTGGGCTTGGGTCACTGAGCCACCTACCAGTAGGGCGATAATTGCTAACATGGCCAAGAAAAAGGCCATGGGGCTGCCTGTCACCCCTGCACCCCTGACCATATCACCTGCCATCCTTGTCAGGCACTTGATTTGTCCCCAACTGGGTGGGTCTGCTGTCCTGGCTGCTCGAGACAAACAGTTCCTGGTCCTCTCCTGGGGTGGTGTTGGTATCACTGGCCTCCATCTCAGGAGAAGTTCCTTTTTCTTTCTTTCCTCTGGGGGCTCGAATTGTCGCAGTTTCTTCATTTGAGGGGTGAGTGGATCCATAAGGCTTCATAAAACTAGATGGCATCCACACTGGCTGATCAGCGCCTTCGGGGAAAGCACAAACATGCCCTCTGCCCCACATTAGCACTGGACTGGGGCCTACCCATATGCTCCAAAGAACCTGAGACAAGGTTGCCTTGCTGGCCTCACCCCAGTGTTTTTCTGCTGGGGTTAATTACTGATTTGTACAATTTTTAAAATTCAGCTTTATTTAGCATGGTGGCAGGAGGGAGAGTATCCTCCCCTTTTTGTTTCTTTTAATTGTAATTTTAAGGTGCGATGGGCTCATTCTACAATGGCTTGTCTCTGTGGATTATATGGAATGCCAGTAGAATGGAGCATCTAATATGACTGGCAAAATGCATGAAAAGCAGCTGATGTGTACCCAGGCCCATTATCTGTTTTGATCTGGTGAGGTTTACCCATAATAGTAAAAGTAGCCAGGCAGTGGGCGATGATATGTTTCATGGCTTTACCAAGGTGGGCAGAGGCATAAATGAAGCCAGAATAAGTGTCAATGGTGACATGTACAAAGCGAAGGCACCCAAAGGATGGTATATGAGTTATATCCATCTGTCAGATACTCCTTGGCCCTCAAGTGGAAGAGGGAGGTGTTGAGCACAGGTTTGAACAATTTGTCAGGCCTGTTTTTCTGGTAAGATGGAACTGTTTACAAAGGGCTTTTCAGTTTTGATAATAGAGCACATGACTCTGAACAGCTGTGTGACAGAAGAACCAGAAGTACAGGGGTTAACATGACCCAAAAGGTAAGAAGGAGAAGCCAAAGCATCTGTATTTTGGTTGCCCTCAGCAAGAGGACCTGGAAGACCAGGGTGGGAGCATAAGTGTCCCACAAAGTAGGGATGGTGGCGAGCCTGTAAGATAGACCACAATTGGCAAAGCAGATGGAATAGTTTCTCGTTATTGGAATGGCCAATGTAGGCAGTTTTAATGGTACGCAGTATTCCTGCAACATAGACACTGTCTGTATAAACATTAATGGCCTCAGTTTTCCACTGATTTTTTCCAATCATGGCAGGCCAGGATGACAGCCTGCAGCTCAGTGACCTGAGCAGTGAAAAAAAGACGTTTTTTTCAACCTTAAGGCCCTTTGCAGACTAATAAGCTGCCATCCCTGTCCCTGATGCATCTGTGAACAGAGTAAGGACATCAGGAATAGGGTTTTCCTGTAGCCAACGTGGAAACATGAAGGAATGGGTTGATGCAAAATATAGAATCTTGGAAGTGGAAAGATGTCCAAGGAAGTTAGCCAGTGCATTTTCTCACATTTCTGAAAACTGCCAAAGCCAATTTTGTTGTTCCTTAGAAAATGGGATTGTAATAGAGCGGGGTTCTTGTCCCACAAGCTGCACACACCACAAATGTTCCTGCCCAGTTATCCTGGCCACCAAATCAGAATGGGGGTAATCATCCTTGATGGGGAGTGCCCAAGATGGATCCAGATTTTTAGCTTTCACACATTTTTCTTCTACAGTAAAGTCCACAAAGGATAACCCAGATCTGCTAGGGTATATATATATCCCTCACTCCTACTTCCCCACTTACCACAGGTTAATCAGCTCAGCAAATGGTATTATAATGTAACAAAACCTTCCTGGTAATGGGAAAATACATTGCTCACATTCATAATAAAAATTCAAATTTGAAACTGTAGGTCTAAAGACATATTTGCATGAAATTAGTTTATTCTCCTCCCAATAAGTTAAGACTGACTTTAATGCAACTAAGCATTATTCTTCCTATTTCTCTCTCCAGGCTTAAGTAGGCAGTTGGCATAGCAGTAATTAAAGGCAATAGGGTTTTTTTTAAAAAAAAAAGAAAAAAGAAAAAAATAAAGTGGGAAAAGTGAAAATATTCAATGATCAGAAAATAATTATATTAATTTTTATACATCTATTTCAAGGGCTATAATACCAAAGGCAACTAATGGCAACCTGAACAACTCATAAATTATAATTATAAATAAAATATTTAAAAGAAGATAAGTGCATGTATATATGTGTGTGTGCGCTCATGAGAAAAGGAGATAGAAGATACGATAGACATGAGATAGGAGATAGTAGACAAGGACAAAAATACTTTCAGTTAAAATAGCAGAAGAATGGTTAGGTTAAAATGGAAATGGTTAGGTTAATGGTTAGGTTAAAATGGAAAGTAATATACCTGTATTAGCTCAAACCCAATCATTTTTTAGCACAAAACTTCAGTTTACTCACTTTTCAAAAATGATTAATTTGCTGCCAGTTCTATACATTGATCATGCAGTAAAATATTTTTGAAAGATGGAGACATAGCTTTATCCCTGAATAATCAAATGTTATGAGTGAATAAATGGTAGACTGACTCTTCTTTTCTAGTTGCTGCAAGATGATCTGCATTTTAGTTTTATGCACTAAGAAGTCAGCAAGTTTACATTCCCAGCAGATGGCAACATGATCACCAACAGAATCTTCCCTAAAGCTGTACCCCAAGGGCTTTTGGGGAACAAAGAAGTAAAGTTTCTGCAACACATTTTTATTTTGACTCCAAAATTTACTTCCTTTTCTCTGTAGACACAAGTCCAGTCAACCTTTTGGGTACCTAAGGTCTAGGGGAGGCTTTGGGATTACATGCACATGGTCTACATCACTGCCTTTCCCTGCACCATCTCTATGATCATACTCTTCCCAAGACTAGGATCTACTTACAAAGTCCTTCCTTATGTGACTGTGGTGCTAAGAGACCTGAAATTTAGTATGCCTAGTACTGAAGAGGAAGATAGCTTTGAAACAGGATCATAAAACATGGTAACCTGTCAATTAAAAACTGTAACCTCAGAAAGAGCTATAAAGCATAAGGAATTGTCCATTAGAGCCATGCAAATGTTCAGGATAAGATAAAGGGCACCATGCAGAGATAAACACTCATTCCAGCATTCCTTTGTCTCCACTTGAGAATAAACTTTCCAAAGCAGGACTCCCCTGCTGTTCTTATCTAAACCTTAGGTCTCTAATCCATTAATTGATGGAAGAGCACATTCCTTGTAACCTGATGCCTTGCACTGCCTTTTAAATATCCTGTAAATCCTTTGTTCAGTGCTCAGACACAGGTACACATCTGAGCCCACTGGCATAAAAATAAAATCTGAGTTCTCCACTCCTCTGAGTGTTGCCTGGTTTCTCGTCTGACTATATTGCCACAACATTTGGAGGCCCCAGCGAGATACCAACAGACTGGCCTCTTGAGGCACTGGCTCGAGGTTAGGCTGCATTGGAATGGGGAGGGACAGGAGACCGCAATGGTGGACAGGGACTGCAATGGTATTCTGGGTGGTCTTTTGCCCCGGCAACCCAGATCTCTGAGCAGTCTTGACCCAGCTTGGACTCCAAGGAGAAATGGACCAACTCATCTGGCAGTCTCCTCCAGACTTGGTAAGCACCATCCCCAGGAAATCAGTCCTAAGTCAGGTCCCATCCCACTGGATGGAAGGGGTGCTTAATCCATGCCCAGGAACCTCCAAGAAGAGTTCCACAGGTTAGGGAGTTCTCCCAGAGGGATAGGGAAAAACTGTTATAACTTCAGTGTGAATGTTTGTGTGTGTGAATTTGTTTAAAGCATGGGCAAAATTTAATCTGCTCCTGGAATTCCAGCTCATTTTATGCACTTAAGTTGACATTTTTTCTGGCATGCTTAATTTACAGAACTTTTTGCATGTGTGTGTAAACATCTTCAAAATGGTTCTTAAATTGCCACTATAGGGATAATATGATACTCAGGGTAAAAAAAAAAACAGGGTATTTGTTTTAAAGATTCCTGTTATAAACTTTAAGCTTTTACATTTAAATATGTAAATATCTTAAAGACAATTCTTATTACAGAATAAATGCAAAAGTTATTCCTCTGTTCTACTGCTACTTTACACAACAAAAACAGGTTTTCAAACTTATTTCAATCAGGTCTCACTAGGATGCAGACATTCAAGGGTTAACAGTCTGGCTCAGCCTGAAAGGGAAAAAAAAAAAAGGGGCTACAGTCTACAACAAAAATCTTAAAATTTAGATAGTTAAAATAACCTTAACCTGTTTCAATCTGTCATAAATAAAATCTGGGATTTAATTCTCTCTTATAGTATATGGGTCTATTAACAAATGATTTTTCTATAAATTGCTTTTATACAAAAAATAATTTCAGTGTTGCTTTCTTGTTTTTTCATGCAAATATAAAGCTCTAAGTTAAAAGATTTTATGAGTTACTTTCAACAAGTAACAAAAATATATAAAAGGTATTAAGGATATGGTTTTTCCAAAATAAATAAAGGGTTAAAAGAATACTTTTAGACAAAGAGGAGGATAAAGCCCCCCAGAGGATACAAAATAAATTGTCACAAAGATACAGAATAAACTGTTATAAAATGATACAGCTTATAGATGGTATATAACTGATTAAGTTAACTAAAATCCAGTTACATTAAAGGTTTTATAAGGTCAAAATTTAATGTACTGATGTTAAACTAAAACTTAATTCTCTAAGCTCCTAACAAGGCTACCTTAAAAATATTGTATTGGTCTAGATAACATTTACAAAAAAATTGTCTTATAATGGTTTTGTTTTGTCAAGAAAACTCAGAAATTTTGATGTTACAGGTTAATCCATAAATTTGTCAAGATAACAAGAGTTTATTAAAACACAGAGAGACAAGAGACAGCTGAGCACAGGGAGTACTGCTGCACTGATATGAGGGTTAAGACAGATTTACTTATGTAAAGCCAAAGAGCACCCTCCAGATAGGATATAAATAAATAAATAAATAAATAAATAAATAAATAAATAAAAACTCCAAAAAGAACACTACACTGGAAGTCAGGATCTCCAGTTTTTATTAGACACAAGAGAGTGGGGATGTTAGTCCTACTCCTTCCACATGGCAGATGGAAGGAATTTTTCCCTGGGATGACCAGATTGTGCCTGTTACTTTAGGGGGACTCCATTGACTACAGGTTGGTGGGAACCTGCTGTATGTCATGAGCCATTCGTTAATGTCAGCAATCTAGAATGTGATCCCTTATGAACATCTGAGCCATGATTCTTGGCCACTATGTTTCCTATCTCCACACTTAATCCCCATAAATATTTACCTATGTTCTCTGGTGATTTTTGTCAGAGTTTTAACTACTAAAGTAACTGAGTCATGTTCATTGAAGAGTTGGTTTATATCAGATTTAACAATGAGGACAGCTATATTAGGACTAGACCCCTCCCCCTTGCAAATGGCTCACCTTTATCATCCTGGATATATGCCAGGGACAGCTGGGCAGACAGTGACCTTCCTGGTACTTTTCCACTTGCCTCCTATATCTAGCCCAAGCCTGTGTATGGCAATGGGTTCTAGCTCTCTTGCTGGGGTCCCCCTCCACAGAGCTCCTGCCTAAATAATAAACCCTGTACCAGTGTTTGAGTTGTCTCTGTGCCTCTTCCATGCCTCTTATTTTCTAACAGTTATGTAAAACTTTCTAGATGACCTCATGGTTAAACAGCTGTTGTCTTGGATGATTCTAATACAGTTTGTACCCTGGGCTAGATTGTGACTGGACTATTTGGGTTTACTAAAACTGTTTTTCCCCCAGAACTGATAAAAATCTAAAGTTTTACTCCAAGAGTAACAACTAAACCAATATGTATATTAACCTCTATAGAGTTGTGATGATCTTGCTTGTTCCTGTGTATTAAATATATTTATATTTTTAAGTATATCAAGCCTTCTATAATACAAAATTTAGATAAACATGGTAACAAAAAGTTAGTGGTGCTGATGTACTGTTCTGTTAGTTGCTAAATTGTCCATCAAAATTTTAACCATGACTCTTTCAAGTTTTTGTCATTTCAGTCTGGATGCTCCTGGGACATTTACAAGCAAGTCCATAAAAAATGACTCTAATAAGTGCTTATGTGTCAACCTAGCTCTTTAGACATATGCTTTTGTTAGGTTTTGTTTTGTATTGTTCTTGTCTAAAAGTCCACTGCCTAAGAGCCACTCCTTCTAAGCCTCTTTGTTGCTTAAATTTGGCCAAAATGGTCTAGTTGGCACTGACTCCCACTTGATCTGCTCGTTATTCCCTCCCAACATGGGACCAAAACCAAACAAACAAAATCCAGGAAAAAGCAGCCAATCAAGAAAGATCTTCAGTCTATGGCCATACCACCCTCAATGTGCTTGATCTCATCTGGTCTCAAAAGCTAAGCAGGGTCAGTGCTGGTTAGTGCTTGGATGGAAGACAGATCTTCAGAAGAGACTGTTCAGAGACTAGCAATTTGGAGACAAATGGGGGAATGTCATCAAAGTTCCAATGGAGTCACTGGTGCCAGACCTCTCAAAAATAATCAAGGCTGAGAGGATTAAAGAAATGGTACTTATGCGTGTGTGCCTATCAGACATTAAACTTTTTCAGACACAAACTCATAGTTTTAGGCAGCACCTTCTACTAAAATAGAGACAAAATAACTGTTTTTACTGGATCTAAATATGTCCTTTAATACTTAAAGATGGTGTTTTTAACTTTTTAAAAAGAATAACAAGTTTTCTTGGACATACATACTGACAGTATATTGTTGCCAAGGTAATTCTACTCAGTTAAAAAAAAGGGATATGAAAAATAAAAGATTAAAAAGGAACTACTCCAACTCAGTTGGACAGGTCCCCCCCATCTAGTAATGTTAGCAACTCTTACAGGCTGTTAAAGTTACAGGTGTCACTCCCTGGATTCATCACTTCTGGATAAAAAGACAGCCACCCCTGCAGAGCCCAGCATCTGACTCAACTAACCCCCTCAGATTAAGGTTCCAGAGAACATCACAACAGCATGCCATCACTGGAGAGATCTCCAGCCCTGCCCCAGCCACATCCTGGAAGCTTGTTGGTCAATGCATGGTAGAAGCCTGAGGATTTATCAACCAGGACACAAATGTATCCTCTTTTCTATCACCCATACCTTATTCTGCTGATTAGCGTTGTTGCAATCTGTTTGCACTAGGATTGGCTCCCCAGGATTGAAACATAGGCCAGAGATTGCTGCTGGCCTTCTGTTATCTCCTCATAGTTGGAAGCCTTACTGCTGTTCACTGCTATCTGTAGCCCAGACCCCAGTCACAGGCATGAGGTCTCTGATAGGTATTGCCTTCTGACTCTACTGCATCTTAAAGTTGTTCAATCCAGAGGCCAGAATGACTGCTCAGCCTGTGTAAAGCCACTTTCCTTCCAGGGAAAACTGCAGTATGCCTTCACCTTTTGTCAATATCTGTCACCCATGTACAGCGTATCAATTTCTGAATGCATCAGGGGAGGTACAATTTACTATAAAAAAAAAAAAAACCTGACAGGCATAGCCAGGTCCTATAAAAACAAGGGCACTATAGGGCAGATGGGTTGCTGGCAGAAAGACAGGGACCCCTTAAAACCATAGAATGATGACCCTTCCACCCCACCCCATATCAGTTTACTAAGGGGAGAGTCACAGATCTAGAGAGGCCACACAGAGGTGATTACCAAGGTGGACAGGAGCCTGTAAAAGACATTGATCTGCCACCACCACGACCCCCCGTTAAGGCTTCCTTCTAGGACAGGAAACCTTAACTTGGACTCTCAACTGTACAGCTACCACCATTAGATGTACAGTTGACAGGCTGTGGTGCACCAGCCTGGGAATCCTCTTTGCTTATCAGTACTTGCCAGCTGACTGGAAGGGCATTTGCACATTAACATTCCTCACCCCAGATTAACATAGTGCCTAATAATCAGACCCCCCCCCCCAATATGTGGCTCATATGTGGTCAAAGAGAGCTATCCAATTCAACCCTTTATTAATCGGACTGGGGATAATGACTGGGAAAGGAACAGGAATAGGAGGGACTGTCTCATCAGCCACCTACTATAATCAATTATCTGTGAACCTAACAAATGACATAGAACAAGTGGCTAGGTCTATAGTGACCATGCAGGACCAGCTGAACTCTCCAGCATCAGTGGTCCCCATAAACCAGAAAGGGTTGGATTTACTCACTGCCAAAAAGGAGGGCTTTGACTTTTCTTAAACACAGTGTTGTTTTATGTAAAGCAGATAGAAATAGGCAGAGATATGGCTTATTCCATTATTTGGCCCCCTCCTCATGCTTCTATTGACACTTGTGTTTGTATGTGCATTCTTAATGCCATAACTAACTTCATTAACTTGCAAATGGAAGTGATAAAGTTGCAGCTCCTGGTAACACAATATAGGTCTTTGAGACAAGAAAAATCTTACAAGATTTCTAAAGTCTACTGTTGATGCTTGTCCACAAGTGGAAAAAGCATCAAAAGGGGGGAATGAAGAGGAAGATAGCCTTGCAACAGGGTCATAAAACATGGTAAGCTGTCAATTAAAAGCTGTAACCTAGACAGAGCTGTAAAGCATGAAGAATTGCCCATTAGAGCCATGTAAAATTTCAGGATCCAGGTAAAGGGCACCATGCAGAGATAGACACTCATTCCAGCATTCCTTTGTCTCCCCTTGTAAATAAACTTTCCAAAGCAGGACTCCCCTGCTGTTCTTATCTAAACCTTAATTCTCTAATCCACTACTAGACCCTACTTGATGGTAGACCACATTCCTTGTAACCTGATGCCCTGCAGTGCCTTTTAAAATATCCTGTAAATCCTTTGTTCAGTGCTCAGACACTGGTACACATCTGAGCTCGCTGGTGTAAAAATAAAATTTGAGTTCTCCACTCCTGAGAGTGTTGCTTGGTTTCTCATCTGACTATATTGCCACAACAGTACATTGCCTGGCATATGGTATCAAATATTGGAACCATTCTCATTTCCTGATTCTTCTTTCCAGCACCCATGTCCATGGTATATTTTTTAAATCATTCACTTTAGTACCTTGTATTCTCAAATGACTTAAATAACTTTTCCAGTAACTCTTATTTATATAGAGTTCCAGCAATAAGATTAACATTACAGAACATGCTAGAAAGTTGGAGAATAGTCCAGTAACATCATCCATTATGAAGAAGCAAATATTAGAGCTAGTATTTATTGAGTGGCTCTAGTACCAGTTCCTGTGCAGAGGACTTTGAATGCATTGTCCCTTCATTCTTCAAAACTCACATGTGCTAAGCTATGTTTTCTACTAATGGAGAAGAGGAATTCAGGAAGTCTAAATGACACCACCCAGAGACAGCCGAGGTGTGCTCACACCCTTTGGATTCTGAACTTAAGCTCCTCTCTAAAAAACGAATGCATTCACCTTGGAGTACAGGAAAAAAAGTGCTATCAACAACTAATGCTGTAGGGTTGCTACAGAGTGGCCAGGGCCCACCAAGCAATCACAGATTTGTAGATGGAGTGGGGCCTTTGAATAGTGACTGTTAGAAATCAGCTCTGTAGCAGTGTGCCAGCTCTGATGTCCCAGGAGAGCTCATGTTCCTGTTCTGCCAGCTGCAGGGTGATGCAGGAAGGAAAGAAGTGGTTGTCATCTGCTTGACAAAAGAGATCTCTCCACCACCTGGGAGACAAGAGGGTCTCTAAGCCTCATCTGTATTCACACTTCTCTCTAATGATGTAATTCTTATCTCCTTCAATTGACTTTGTGACAGATCTTTTAATCCACATTTGTTTTAAATGTCTCAATTAACGACCTTGGGAAAGAAACACATCAACATTTACTTAACTTTAAAGCTCTTGAATCAGCATTGAGAATCTTTAAACCACAATGTTCCAGGATAGTTTTTGTTTGTTTGTTTGTCTTGATAGGACTAGAGTTTGAACTTGGGAACTCAGGGCTTTGCACTTGCAAAGCAGGCATTCTACTGTTTGAGCCATCCCTCTGATCCCAGGATTTTTTTCTTTTTTTCTTTTTTTTTTTTTTTTTTTGATGGTGCTTGGGAGTGACCTCAGGGCTTCCCACTTGCTAGCAAGGCACTCTACCACATGAACCACACTCTATTCATTTTGCTTTTTTTAGTTTGTTTTTCAAATAGGGTCTAGTGAGGAAGGTCTTGAAATTTGATCCTATTACATGCACCTCCCAAGGTACTGGAATTACAGGCATGGCTAACCACAACTGGCTTGCTTTTGAGATAGGGGCTCACTAATTTTTGCCTGGGATGGCCTAGAACCTCAATCTTCCTATCTCTGCCACTAAGCCCAGCAGTTTCAGGGATTTTAATTTGTTTTCTTTATCAGTACTGGGGTTTGAACTCAAGGCTTCACCCTCAAATGGTAGGCTGGCTCTCTATCACTTGACTAACACTACCAGCCTGTGTGTGTGTGTGTGTGTGTGTGTGTGTGTGTGTGTGTGCGCGCGTGTGTGTGTGTGTGTGTGTGTGTGTGTGTTGGGTATTTTCAAGATAGAGTCCCCAGAACTATTTGCCCAGGTTGGTTTTTTACCATGATCCTCCTGAGCTCTTTCTCCTGAACAGCTATGATTACAGGTGTGAGCCACCTGTGCCCAGCCAGTTGCAGGACTTTTTAATGAGCCCAGATATTTAATAGATATCTTATACCAAGATAATATATCTATGATTACTATGAAATTATGTACCAAATGTGTTCTTTATCTAATTGTTGTCACTCCTTTTTATTATTGAAGTGAAACTATGATCAAAATTCTTAAGGGTGCTGAAGTACATGGTTGAATCAACACAATGCCAATGCAAAATGGGAACTTTAAACATATTTCCTTCAGAAGGAAGGGAGTGTGAGTGAGGTGAGGATATAGGGCAACCAGAACTCTCACACATTATTGGTGAGAAAGTAAAATGAAGCAACCACTTTGGAAAAGTTGCCAGCTTCTTTAAAGGTTACACACCTACCATGGGGTGATTTGATGTTCATCTCCAGGGATTTTCCCAAGAGAAATGATGTCATATTTCCATGTCTTGCATGTGAATATTCATAATAACTCCAAACTGGAAATAATCTAAATTGCTACCAGTAGGTGAATGGACGCTAATGTGGAAGGCTGGCTTCCTGAATGGGGTGGGTGTCCCTTCTTCAAGCTTAGAATGAGCTTCCAGATGTAAAGTGCTTGGAAGTCGTCATTCCTGTTCTTACAGTAAGAAAAATCAAGCGAACTGAAAACCAGTGAGTTTTCTTTTATCCATCAGAGACTTGAGGCAGCAGGAAAAAGCAGCGTCCTGGTGTCTGGAGAAGGAGACAGGCAAATGTAGAGAATGAAGCCAAGATCAGCTGACCTGGAGAAGTGTGGGGAGCCTAATGTGACAGGAATATTTAAATGTTTATTTTCACAAATTGCTGGAAGTAAAATAGGGACTGATGTGAGCAAGAGATACACTGGGATCCGCAGTCACAGTTGGGGAGAGGGGTTTGTAGGTGACACACATTTATATATGTTTTGCACCCCAAAACCCCATCAGTTCTCATGGTGAAGAGCTAAGCCTCAGCAGTGACTTTTGTTGTTGTTTTGTTTGTTTGTTTATTGCATTACTAGGGTTTAAACTCAGGACCTACATCTTGAGCCACTCTACTAGTCCTTTTGTGTGATGGGTGTTTTCAAGATAGGGTCTTGGGAACTATTTGTCCAGGCTGGCTTGGAACCATGATCCTCCTGATCTCTGCCTCCTGAGTAGGTAGGATTACAGGTGGCACGTGGGCAATAGTGACCATTAAGAAATCCTGCCATAACCTTCTCCATAACAAAATCCTACCCTAGGAGAAAAGGGCTTTGCCAGAGCCTTAAGACTTGGTAGACCAGCAATTACTCAACTTCAACTCTTCTAGCCTTCCCCCAGTGCAGGGAGAGGGGTAATCTAAGAGACATTTGTGAAGACCACAGCCTAGAGACAAAGAGCCACTAAAAGACTGAGATTTAATCATAGGATCACAGGCAGCTTCCCTGTCCCAGCATATCAACAGGGCTCTAATACAGCAGTGGAGGACAGCAGGAACAGCTGTGGGGCAAATACTGTAAAAAGATGTTCATAGAGAAACTCAAAGTCAACAGAGGAAATTAAAACAGTCACTAAAGCAAACCAAAGCCTCAAACACTACACCTGTGGCAAACAGTGAACACATGTGACCCCTGAAGATAAACACAAGCCCTCATGTGAAAGGCCTGGTGACTCAGTTCCTATGATCTAGTACATTGAGTCCAGCTTCCATTAAAACTTACACTGCATGATGAATGACAAGAAGAAGGAAGATTGAAGATAGTAGGCAAAGCATCAAAACTAGACTTGACTATCAGAACTACACATGGCTATGACACAGGTTTTGGAATGATCGGGCCTGGGGTTTAAAACAACTACACTTTATATGTGAAGGGTTATAATGGGGAAAGCACACAGCATGCAAGAACCAGTGGGCAATGTCAACAGATGCAAACACGTTAAAAATGTCAAAATGAATTGTTAGGAACTGACAATGCTGCAAGAGAAATGTAAAGATCCCCAAATGACTTCCTTAATATACGGAGCATAACCAAGGAATGATCACTTGAAGACAAATCCACAGAAACTTCCCAACCTGCAATGATGAGAGAAAACATGATGAAGAATATCCAACTACTGTGCGATAATTTCAAAAGGCACAAAATAGGAGTAACTGAAATACTAAGAAGAGAAGGAAAAGAGAATGGAGCAAGTGAAATATTTGAAATAAAAATGAGTCAAATTTTTCCAAAATAAAAGACAGACACCAAAGATCAGATAAGTAAAATGAATGACTATGATAGTTTAAGGATGAAAGAGAAGAATGAGGACTGTTCTGTTACTATACCCCTGTACTACACATTGTGAAAGTTGTCAGAATCAGAATGGAGACACATTAAGCCAATAATAATAAAATAATAAAGCAGAGAGGTTATAATATATGATATGGCCTTACACCAAATATACTTCTGTGAGGACATCACCCAACAACTGTATATTGAACCCTGAACTGATGCTATTGTTACTGATCCTTGTAGCCCGGGATTGGTGTTTCTAGATCTTATTTGATCCTCCTCATTATGCCTTTAAAAACTTCCCTTTGGAGGGATGTGGATAGGCAAGACACCTAAAAAACTAGCTAGCATTTGTTGCCCTTAACGCAGAGAAACTAAAGCAGATACCTCAAAGCAACTGAGACCAATAGGAAAAGGGGAACAGGTACTAGAGAAAAGGTTAGATCAAAAAGAATTACCCTAGAAGGTAACACCCATGCACAGGAAATCAATGTGAGTCAATGCCCTGTATAGCTATCCTTATCTCAACCAGCAAAAACTCTTGTTCCTTCCTATTATTGCTTATACTCTCTCTACAACAAGATTAGAAATAAGGGCAAAATAGTTTCTGCTGGGTATTGGGCGGGGGAGAGGGAGAGGGCGGAGTGGGTGGTAAGGGAGGGGGTGGGGGCAGTGGGGAGAAATGAACCAATCCTTGTATGCACATATGAATAATAAAAGAAAAATGAAAAAAAAATTAAAAAATAAAGCAACTGTATTTAAAAAAAAAAAGAGATATACATACACCCAACCCACCAAAAAAAAATAAAATAAAAAAAATAAATAAATAAATAAATAAAAACTTCCCTTTGTCTCATCCTCCCTGGATATGCCCATAGTTTATTGTGCCATGAATGTTCTCTTTCGTGAATCTCTCTAGTTGTTATTTTACATTGACACCACAAAGCATTATAATGTGATTTAAAAGTAGATTTAGATTAGTTGCAAGTGCATATTACATAAATGAAAGTAACTAATAAAGAAATTTTAAAAAGAAATATAATTGATATGCACAGAGAGAAAATGGAATCATGTAAGATGCTCAATTAAAATCTGAGAATATAGAAAAGGAGAAAAAACAAAGAAGTAATTTACAGGTGCAAGGAATAGAAAAACAGTTATAAACATGTGAACTGTGGTTCATCAATATAAAGGAACTGAATATTGATAGGGGCAATGACGCCAATACATCAAAAGATAATGCTGAATGAAAGAAGCCAGATTTATTTACATAAAAGTCTATAAGATGCTAATTAACTTACAGTAACAGAAAACAGATCAGTAGGTGTCTGCAGATGAGAGATGAGAGGTAAGGAGCAATAAGAGGGATTGTTTACTAAGGAACATGAAGAAACTATTAGGAGTTATTAGGAGTGATGAATATGTTAATTATCTTGATTGAAGTGATGGCTTAATGGGAGCAAATGTATGTCCGAACTCATCAAACTGTGTGCTTTTAAAAAAAAATGCAATTTATTTATGTCAATTATACTTTTAAAAAGAAAAGTGAACCTCTTTAAAAAGTGGGCTTACATGAGTACAATGTGGAAATTCCAGTGATCAGGGAGGTCTGAGAGGTTTGTAATTACATTCATGGTTTCCTTGCTGGATAATCATCCTGTTAGCATTTGAATGTAAAGTGTTTCCCCCAAAAGGATTCTGTTTTGAGGTTTTGTCCCCAGCTGGTGGTACTTCTGAGAAGTGATTAGATCAATGGGTGCTACCTTCACCAGTGAACGAGTTCATACTGAATGGCCTAATAGGAGGTGGGGCCTGGTTGGAGGAAGTTGTTACTTCAGACATGCCTTTGAAGGGTGTATCTTGTCCTTGGTTCCTTCCTTCCTCATTCTCTGCTTCATGGCTGCCATGAGATGAGCAGCTTTCCTCCACCAGGCCCTTCTGTCATGGTGTTTTGCCTTGCCACAGGCCTAAAAATAATGGGGCAAGTCAACCATGGACTGAAACCTATGTACCTGTTAGCCAAAATAAATCTTTCTCCCTTAAGTTGCTTTTACCACAGTGATGGGAAACTGACTAACACAGCTGACATATGTAACTCTTCTGAATCTAAGTGTTCTCTGCAAAATGGGTCTTGTATCAGTTAGGAATGTGTTTGTGTATGTGTGAACCCAGGTAAAGGACGCATTCATCTACACCCAATGAGTTTTGGATGTAGGTTGCCCAGAACTGGTGTGAAGGATCAGACACAGGTACACGTCTGAGCCCGCTGGTGTAAAAATAAAATCTGAGTTCTCCACTCTCCCGGGTGTCGCTTGGTTTCTTCTCTGACCATACTTCCACAACAGTGCCAACTCCTCCCCCCCACACACACACAGAGGACCTGTTCCATCCACCTGTTCTGATTTTGTAGAAGATAAAAAGATAAAAGATACAAGAAAAACATGACAATACTGCTAGTTTGAGATAACGGTAGCTCCACTGAACTGAAACTAAATAGCATTTTTCATGAGCAGTGATGGTTAAAAACCCTCTGAATGCAGACTAGTAATGGAGCCATGGTTAACACCATGCCACATATCTTAATTTGTTGGGTTTTGGTTTTCTTTTTCCAGTTGAAGTTTGACCTTATGGCCTCCAGCCCTCTACCAATTAAGCCCTGCCCCTCCACCCCCCTTTTTCTTTTTGCTTAAGTTACTTTTCAAAGTGGATTTTTGCCTGGAGCCAGCTGTGGAACTTGAGAATTTTTCTGTTTGCCCAGGCTGGCATTGAACTATGGTCCTCCTGATCTCTCTTGCCCAATAGCTGGGAGTACAGGCAGGCACCACTGCTCCAGATCATATTTTAATATTGGCAATTCTCACTTACAACACATTTCCTCTTATAGTAAAAGAAAGGAGAAATATGCCTGGCTGGCAGTGAATATGAGAGATGAAGGAAAATCATCCTTTAAAACATGGGAAGTCTGTTATCAGAAGACAAAGGTAGACCAATGTTATCTGTACACTGCAGACTGCCTTCCCTGGCAGGTTAGCTTGGCTGGTGCCAATGAGAGCGGTGCTGGTCTGTTTGCCCCTTATGGGGGGGGAGACAACCTTGAGAGCATTTTATCAGCCCTGTGGAAGATTTATGAGACTCTGTATCTCTCCTTTAGGTTGCAGGAATGCAGGCCTCCATCTCCTCAGGATGTAGGAATGATACTGCTCTCCATGGGGGATGGTGATGCACGGATGACACGCACAGGAATTTCAGATGCTCAGGGTTCTTGAGCCTGCTCTGAGAATGAAAGCACAGACAGACTCTAACAGCAGAGGTTGGAAAGATTTTATTTATAGAGAATTTAGTTGGAGAAAAGAGAAGAGAAAGACTGCATATTGGAGAATGCAGGGGGACCCGGAAACCGGTGATCCCCTGGGCCAGGGTGGGGAGTGGGTTTTATAACCTAGTTTGCATTGCCTGCGGGTGGAGATGCCTTTCAAATGCAAATAGGCATTTCCTAGGGAGGAGAAGTGTCTCCTTGACCACTTATTGCCCTTTTGGGACCTCCCGCAGTCTCTCCTTCAGTCCTTCAATGGGATACTCACTCATCTGCCTTGGGTTATCCGACCCAACAGTTTGTACTTTCTCACTTTCCTTCACATATTAACCCATCCTTGTGTGTCTCCTGAAACCCTTACTTGAACAGGACTGTTCTTGTCAAAGCTACCAGTGACCTTCATCTGGCAATGCCAGTGACCATGTCCAGTTCTCATCTCTCTTGACCAGCAGGGTGTCAGTGGTTTGAGCATTGCCTTCTTGGAGCACTTTCCATTTCCCTACCACATCAGCTGGTTTTCCTCATACATCACAGTGTTACTTCCCTGTTCCCACATGCTGACCTCTTCTCTATTTCTAAATGTTGGACTGTCTCAAAGTATAACAGGTACTTAGAAACTGTTTTTGCTAAAAAGCACTGCCTCCTTACTTGGAAACCACAAGTTAACTAAAAGCAGGAGAAAAGCCTGGCATTCCTGCCTTCATTTTGCATCTGTCTCCTTTGCTGTGAGTCTCTCTCCTGCAGTCACCTGGTATTCCTGGTGTTGTGGAAACATTGTCAGACGAGAAACAAAGTGACACCAGCGGACTGGGCCCTGAACAAAGAATTCACAGGATACTTAAAGAGCAAGTGCAGGGCATCAGGTTATAAGGAATGTGCTGGGATTAGTAGATGAGCTAGTGGTGAGTTAGAGACCTAAGGATTAGATAAGAACAGCAGGGGAGATCTGCTTTGGAAAGTTTATTTACAAGAGGAGACAAAGGAAGGCAGGAATGCATGATTATCTCTGCATGGTACCCTTTAACTCTGCTTTGAACTTCCTTGTATAGCTTTAATTGGCAATTTCTCATGCCTTATGGCCCTGTTTGAGGTAACTTCTTTTACAGGTTTTAATTGGCAGCTTCCCATGTTTTAAGGCCCTGTCTCAAGGCAATCTTCCTCTTCATTAGCACTGCAATAGAAATTCCCAGATGAGTTGAAATGCAAATTGCCATTTCCTGGAATACTGGGTTCTAAGAGAGAGGCTTTTTACTTTGGGCCTTTTGGTGTGGGGAGCTTTTGGAAGGAAAAAGAATTATTGAAGGGAAAAATTGCTGAAGGTAAAAGAATTGTTAAAGGGAAAACGCTAAAGAGAAGTTGATAGAAAATCTGTACCAAGAACTTTAACATAGGCTTCAGAAAGCAAAGCTGAGAAAGAACTTCATACATAGGCCTTAGGAAAAGTAAAGAAAAGCCAAAGAGAATTTGGGACAGTGCACAGTGCAAGTCTAAGATGAGACTTTCAGACTTATGTATATGCATGTTGTAGGCGTGGCTGTTTGTAAGTTTGAGCACCAAGGCTTTGAGAGAACTAAACAGAGATGAGACAGTGCAAGCCTGGGGGCAAAAGGCTTTAAGAGCAATTAAGCTAAAGATAAGCTAAGAGCAAACATGGGACAGTGCAAGCCTAAGGAAAGAGGTTTTAAAGAACTACAAGGAGTAAGGCCTTAAAGAATCAAGATAGAGAAAAGCAGCAATAAGGGTTGTGCATCTCCAGCCAAGCGTATAACACACCTGACCCCAACTTTCTGTCTATCCCATGTCTCTTCTAAAATCTTCAGTCATCCCCAGTTAAGCCCTGTTAGGTCCAGTAATAACCAAGGAGCCAGAGAGAAAGCTTGCTCAAGCAAGGGAGGGAGCATGAGAAATAGCGCCCCCTTCATGAGGGGACCTCCTTTCGTTATGTGCTGGTGAGAAATGTTGTAGGCCGGGGTCGAGGGTCCTTGGCTTCACAGGCCAGAGAACTGGCTCATGAGGCAGCTGAATGATGACCCAAAGCCGGTACATGAAGTAAGATTTATTAGAGAGAAAGGAAGGGCTATAGCTAGAGCAGTGCAGGGGAGCCCAGAAACCAGTGGCTCCCTGTTCAGGTGAAGGCTGGGGCTTTTATGGATATTTTAATTCTGAGTTTGGGTAAGGGTTAGGTGGGCTCTTCTCATTGGCCATGGATTCTTGTGCTTAGATGAGCTGGTTTGTTTGCCCCTTATTGGGGGCAGGAGCAAACAATGTTGAGAGCATTTTGCTCATTGGCACTGTGGCAGATCTATGACACCCTGTATCTCCTCTTCAGGGTGCAGGAATGCAGATTTACTCCTCCTCCTTAGGATGCAGGAATCATAATGCTCTCCATGGGGGATGGGATACTCACTCATTTGCCCTTTAGGTTTCCAGATCCAACACTTTCTTTCTCTTTTAGTCCCAAGCCAACCCTTTCTAACTTTCCAAATAAAATTGGTCTGGAAAGAGAAATCTGGGCTGTGAATGTGGAGGGTGTCACTACTTTTTCCTTCTACAGAGCTGTAGACCAAAAACTAAAACGTCAATAAAGGAAGATCATGAATACAAATAAATAATATTTATTTTGTACAGTGACCTAACAACAGGTGCTGTCAGACTCTAAAGAATCAGATGCAGTCAGCAGCAGCTCGCCCTTGCCCAGCAGGCACCCCCCACTCCAGGTCTGGCCCTTGAGATTGGCCTTGACATACACATCCAAGCAGTGCACCTGCTCCTCGCTAAGGCCATCAAAGCAGAAGTCCTGGTCCAAGGAGGCCTTGCAGCTGCCCCGGAACCCCACTCACACCCTGTGGCTGCAGGACCAGGCTGAGGCAGCAGCCCATGGTGCAGGGCTCCAGGGCACCTCCTGCCCAGCCTTCAGTATGCAGCCGCTGGAGGTGGAGGTGCCCACTGCCCCAACTGTACTCAGCGACCAGGCTGCCAGAGCAGCCCAGAGTAATGGTGGCCTCACCTGCATGTGCTCGGGCCAGGAGCTGGACATGAAGCAGGCGTGGGCCAGACTTCAACTACTGCAGGCCACAGGACCCCGTGATAATGGCGTCCTGGGGCATCCTGGGAAACGAGTGGGCTGCAACCTTGTCCGTTAGTGCCTGCAGTAGGCAGTCATGGCAACTTGGTGGCACCAGGATCCCCAAAGGAAAAGCGACCCCTTGCAGCACATGTGTGGACTCTCTGGCAGTGCACAGAAACCCTAGGCTGTGCATGCAGGGCAGGTGCGGCAGGGAGAGCATGGCCTGAAATCCGGGGTCCCAGTCCATGTGGTCTGCACCCTTGTCCTTTTCATCGTGCAGGGTCACAGGTCAGGTCCAGCTGAGCAAAACCGGGGTAGGGCAATGGCCACGGTGAACACTGTGCCTGCAGAGCTGAGCAGAGCAGTCCCCCCAGCAGCAACAGCATCATGGGCTGGGCCAGGAGTGGTGGGGAAGGGCTCCTGTGGGGGGGCAGAAACCAAGAGTTTGGATGCCTGGACCCTACGGGATAGGCTGTATCCCTCCCGCAGACCCTCTGACAGTAGCCACAGGTCTACCAGTAAACACGAGTCTGGCCAAAAAAAAAGACAATGAATATTTCATAATCATTTAATTCTGTTTCTATTTTTTTATTGCCTTTAATTCTCTCAGTTTTCAATGTGGTTTCATACCAAAAGAGCCTCTAATTTTTTTTATATTACCTCATTGATGATCCTGAACCTTGAATTGCATCATCTCAAAATCATAGATCACTAATTATTATACAAATTCCAAGAAAAAACATCATCATTCAGGCTGGGTGTGGCTCAAGGGGTTCAGAGCCTACCTAGCAAGCATGAAGCCTTAAGTTCAAACCCCAGTATTGATTAAAAAAAAGAAAAAAGAAATATCGCTCAAAACATATTTTCTTTAATATATTTTTCTAAAGAGAATAATCATTAATTTTTGTCTCCCACAAATATCTTTGCTTCCTTAAGACTCAGTAACTGATTCAGATATAGTTCACCCTGTTGATTTCTAATATAAAAGGAACTTATACATTACCTGGCCATTTTAATATCCTTTTCTACCATTGCCTTGGCCAACTCAATATGAATATCCATGGGCTGCAATATATGCATAGTTGATGGATGCTAAAATCATCATTTTTCACTTTCTCTCTTAAAAAATAATTTAAAATACTAAAAGACTTTTGAGGGGAGAAGTTTTTTTTTTTTTTGTCTTTTCTTTTTTGGGATCGAACCCAGGGCCTCACGCATGCTAGGCAAGTGCTGTACCACTGAGCTACATCCCAGCTCCTAAATGACTTTTGAAAATCAGATATTCTGTGCAAAACTATTCTATATCACTAGAAAATACTTAATAGGCATATTCAATGAATACCAACTTTTACTTCTTTCAGCATACAAGTTAAATAATCTATATTTTAATGCAGATTTACAGAAGTCAAAGATTCTAACAAAAATAACTGGATATTTGAAGAATATTGATAGTGCATCTTGCATTTCAAAATGAATGGGAGAAAAAGGAGGAATTTATTACCTCAACTCCAGAATTAGTGATCAAGGTGGGTGACTACAGTGAAAAGGACAGGCAACTAGGAATAGAAGGAAAGTTCCTCAACATTATAAAAGCTATATATGACAAACCTACAGTCAGCATTATACTTAACGGAGAAAAACTGAAACCATTCCCTCTAAAACCAGGAACCAGACAAGGATGCCCACTATCTCCACTCCTATTCACCATAGTACTGGAATTCCTGGCCAGAGCAATTAGGCAAGAAGAAGGAATAAAAGGAATACAAATAGGTAAAGAAACTGTCAAAATATCCCTATTTGCAGATGACATGATCCTATACCTTAAAGATCCAAAACACTCTACTTAGAAGCTTCTAGGCATCATCAATAGCTATAGCAAGGTAGCAGGATATAAAATCAACATAGAAAAATCATTAGCATTTCTATACACTAACAATGAGCAAACTGAAAAAGAATGTATGAAAACAATTCCATTTACTATAGCCTCAAAAAAAATCAAATACCTAGGTGTAAACCTAACAAAAGATGTGAATGACCTCTACAAGGAAAATTATAAACTTCTAAAGAAAGAGAATGAGGAGGACTATAGAAAGTGGAGAGATATCCCATGCTCATGGATTGGTAGAATCAACATAGTAAAAATGTCTATACTCCCAAAAGTAATCTACATGTTTAATGCAATTCCCATCAAAATTCCAATGACATTCATGAAAGAGATTAAAAAATCTACTATGAAATTTATATGGAAATAAGAGGCCACGAATAGCCAAGGCAATACTCAGTCAAAAGAACAACGCAGGAGGTATCACGATACCGGACTTCAAACTATATTACAAAGCAATAATGATAAAAACAGTATGGTACTGGCACAAAAACAGACATGAAGACCAGTGGAACAGAATAGAGGACCCAGATATGAAGCCACACAACTATAACCAACTTGTCTTTGACAAAGGAGCTAAAAATATACGATGGAGAAATAGCAGCCTCTTCAACAAAAACTGCTGGGAAAACTGGTTAGCAGTCTGCAAAAAACTGAAACTAGATCCATGTATATCACCCTATACCAAGATTAACTCAAAATGGATCAAGGATCTTAATATCAGACCACAAAGTCTAAAGTTGATACAGGAAAGAGTAGGAAATACTCTGGAGTTAGTAGGTACAGGTAAGAACTTTCTCAACAAAACTCCAGCAGCACAGCAACTAAGAGATAGCATAGATAAATGGGACTTCATAAAACTAAAAAGCTTCTGTTCATCAAAAGAAATGGTCTCTAAACTGAAGAGAACACCCACAGAGTGGGAGAAAATATTTCCCAGCTACACATCAAAGGACTCATAATCAGAATACATAGGGAACTTAAAAAACTAAATTCTCCCAAAACTAATGAACCAGTAAAGAAATGGGCAAGTGAACTAAACAGAACTTTCTCAAAAGAAGAAATTCAAATGGCCAAAAAACACATGAAAAAATGCTCACCATCTCTAGCAATAAAGGAAATGCAAATTAAAACCACACTAAGATTCCACCTCATCCCTGTTAGAATAGCCATCATTAGCACCACCACCAACAGGTGTTGGCGAGGATGCGGGGGGAAAAAGGAACCCTCTTACACTGTTGGTTGTAATGTAAACTAGTACAACCACTCTGGAAAAAAATATGGAGGCTATTTAAAAAGCTAAACATTGATCTACCATTTGATCCAGCAGTACCACTCTTGGGGATATACCCAAAAGACTGTGACACAGGTTACTCCAGAGGCACCTGCACACCCATGTTTATTGCGGCACTATTCACAATAGCCAAGTTATGGAAACAGCCAAGATGCCCCACTACTTATGAATGGATTAAGAAAATGTGGTATCCAATAAATAAATGGGCAAGTGAACTAAACAGAACTTTCTCAAAAGAAGAAATTCAAATGGCCAAAAAACACATGAAAAAATGCTCACCATCTCTAGCAATAAAGGAAATGCAAATTAAAACCACACTAAGATTCCACCTCACCCCTGTTAGAATAGCCATCATCAGCAACACCACCAACAAAAGGTGTTGGCAAGGATGGGGGGAAAAAGGAACCCTCTTACACTGTTGGTGGAAATGTAGACTAGTACAACCACTCTGGAAAAAAATTTGGAGGCTACTTAAAAAGCTAGACATTGATCTACCATTTGATTCAGCAATACCACTCTTGGGGATATACCCAAAAGACTGTGACACAGGTTACTCCAGAGGCACCTGCACACCCATGTTTATTGTGGCACTATTTGCAATAGCCAAGTTATGGAAACAGCCAAGATGCCCCACCACTGACGAATGGATTAAGAAAATGTGGTATCTATACACAATGGAATTTTATGCAGCCATGAAGAAGAACGAAATGTTATCATTCGCTGGTAAATGGATGGAATTGGAGAACATCATTCTGAGTGAGGTTAGCCTGGCCCAAAAGACCAAAAATCGTATGTTCTCCCTCATATGTGGACATTAGATCAAGGGCAAACACAACAATGGGATTGGACTATGAGCACATGATAAAAGCGAGAGCACACAAGGAAGGGGTGAGGATAGGTAAGACACCTAAAAAATTAGCTCGCATTTGTTGCCCTTAACGCAGAGAAACTAAAGCAGATACCTTAAAAGCAACTGAGACCAATAGGAATAGGGGACCAGGAACTAGAGAAAAGGTTAGATCAAAAAGAATTAACCTAGAAGGTAACACACATGTACAGGAAATCAATGTGAGTCAACTCCCTGTATAGCTATCCTTATCTCAACCAGCAAATACCCTTGTTCCTTCCTATTATGGCTTATACTCTCTCTTCAACAAAATTAGAGATAAGGGCAAAATAGTTTCTGGTGGGTATTGAGGGGGTGGGAGGTAGAGGGAGGGGGCGGAGTGGGTGGTAAGGGAGGGGGTGGGGGCAGTTGGGAGAAATGACCCAAGCCTTGTATGCACATAAGAATAACAAAACAATTAAAAAAAAAAGACCATGTAATACAAAAACACCTATCTTAAAACTGGAGTCACTCAGTATGCTGAACAGCTGCTGTAGCACTGCAATGGCGGTAGGTTTTCCACCTCAAGCTCATTGTGAAGCATGGATTCCTGAATGTAATGCAGACAGAATCATCTGTACCCACGTTAATTCTCTTTCTACTCAAGCCAACAATCATATTGAACTTTGAATACGCCATGACCACTGAACAATACAACACCAGTTTACAACAGAAAAAAAGCAACCCATTCTACTTTACATATACTGTTTACAACTGGTGCTTATGTAGACAATCAAATTCACCTTAGCTGTTCTTGCTTTAACTTCTTTCAGCTTTGTCAATGTAGCTGATGTTATTTGCTCAAGATCCAAACCCTTGTTTGAGCGAAAGAATTCAATCACTGCATTGATGGTTGTCTATAAAAGGATTATAAAATATAAAAACGTTATACATAATTCTTTCTCCATTATAAATTTGAATGGTTCACCTCCATTCTAAACAACTGTGGCTTTGAACTGAGGAAGGAATGCAAAGATATTTTGTCCTACTGCACCTCTCTGGGTGAGAGAGCCTTGAGAAAGGAACAGGCAAGTAAACTTGCTGGAGGGGAGCAGGCATGTGCACATGATTACAGAAGCAGAGACACTCCGGAGGGACATATGGAAAAAGCAACAGACATTTCTTCTAGTTTGGACCTCTGATTAGTCAGAACTCCACTTCTCAACATTAACTGGGGAAACTTTTAGGAAATAAAAAAAAAAAGAGAGAGAAATACAAATCATTTTAATAGACTCATGTTCTCCTTGCACTTAGAGCATCATAAATGACCTCCACAGGCTGAGACTGAATGATGAGAGTCTGGTCGGCAGGACTGTCCTCTGGATTGGTTTCAAACTCAGTTTTAAAGAAGGGCAATGCAGTATCAGGCAATTGAAGCTACAGGTGATGGTACAATACCTTGCATCAGAACCTATTATATATCAGTGTTCTGATTTTGCTTCTACTTTTATGATCCAATTAAGAAAAGGGAAGTAATAAGATCCTTCATAATGCAGTGGGTTAAATCCCAAGTTTTTCCTTTAAGAACTACTTTGAGAGACAAATGTTTGCCCACTGCCTCAGCCTGGCAGTCATTTACTCACATAATCTGCCTTTGTTGCTGCTGTTACTGTTGTTATTAACTTCTCACTTGTCTAATAAGCATGAGGCCCTGGGTTCAATTCCTACCACTACAAAAAGAAAAACTGGAAAGAAAACCAAGTTGATGGTCTTACTAGAAACTATAATAATCTAGGTGGGGTAAGGGAGACATTAGTGTGAGCATAGAAAAGAGTTCAATTAAAGAGAATCCCACAACACACCCACACACATGGAGGCAAATTATTTCCAAGCAAGGGGCTGATGCGATTCAACAAGAAAAACACAAAAGCCTTATAAATACTGTTCAAAGACCTGACTGGGCATAGGGAAAAAATAAACCTTAACCTTGACCTTGGTGCCACTCTAAACACTAAAAGTCATTTAAGATGGATATGAGACTAAATATAAAACCCAGAACAGCGTAACATTTCTAGAAAGAAAACACAGGATAGTATCTTTGTGATTCTGAGGTAAGCAAAGATTTATTGAACAGATCTAATGTTAGTACCAACCATAAGAAAAACATCAAAACAGTTATTTTCTCATAAATAACCACAATTAAGAAAATCAACAGGCAAGGCACACACTGAGAAATATATGCACAAATTACAATATCATGTAACTCTACATGTACATATGACAAGACTTGTATGCAGAATAGAGAAAGAATTTCCACAAAAATAAAAGGAAAACAACTCAGTTTTTAAGTGGGCAACAAACACTGTTCTAGACATTCCACAAGTGAACATAGAGAGATGTCAGTAAGACATGAAGAAAGGCACTCTGGTTGTCATCAGGAGAATGAAAATGAAAGCTATAGTAGAGTCCATGTAGTCCACCCAAATGGCTAAAAGTAAACAGCTTGAAAATACCAAATGCAGCAAGGAAGTGGGGAGCTGGAATGAGTGGTAGGAATATAAAACACTATAACCAGTTTTGGAGAATTACTTGCCATCTTCTTAAAAAGTGACACATATACCTACCCTATGACTCAGCAATTCTGTTCCTAGGTATTTACAAAACAAAAATGGAAACATACGTACCCAAAAAACTTATACAAGACATATATGAAATAGAACAATAAAATCTCTTGCAACTGCTTTAAATGGGATGGGGCAGGGGTTGGGGAGGAATGGTGGGGGTCATCTAATCAATATACAATGTAAGGTTATTCAGAATTGGGAATTATCAACATGAATCCCCCCTGTACAATGAATATATGCTAATAAACATGAAAAAATTATACAAGAATGTTAACAACAGTGTTATTAATAGCCCAACAGCAAAAATATATACAGTACATGGATGGAATATTATGGTATATTTATGCAATGAAACATGATTCAAGAATTAAAAGGAAGTATCTAATGAAGCACAAAAAACATGGATGAATATCCAAAACATTATCTTAGAAACAACCTAAGTATGAGCAGGAAAAAGTTGCAATGCTGACACAGTGATAAAGTGGTTAGTTTTAAAAACAGGATAAGAAAAATGCCTGGAAAAAGTCAGCAGGGAATTTTTGGGGAGGATGGAAATGTTCTTTTCCAAAATTTGCCTCCAGATCAGTGATCTTTATGGTTTGTAAACTCTATTTCAATCAAACTTTAAAGACATTTATAACACAATGAAAAAAGACATTAGAGAAAACTATAAAACTTCACCAAGAGGAACGTAACAGGCAAATAAAGAGAGGAGTATGCTATATTTACAGATTAAAAGACATAAAAATATCAATTTTCCCTCAAATTAATTTATACATTCAATAAACACCCAATGAAAATCTTAATTCTTTTTATTAACTAAGATTATTTTAAAACTAAGGAAGTTTGAAGAGCTGATTCAAAAACTAAGGAAGTTTGAAGAGCCAAGAAGAGATAATGCAATCATAAAGAAACCAGAGCTGAAGGAGTTAGGCAGCTTGTTCACAGGACTAATTACAAACGTACAGTCACAAAGAGAGTGTGCTACAAAGACAGACAAGTGGTGAGTATAATAAAGCAGAGATTCTATAAGTACGTGGATTTTTTACTGACGCTAAAGGGTTAACTGGAAACCACTGGAGAGACAGTTCATGGTCATTTCAATAGTGTGTGATAAGTCAAGTAGACAGCCAGTCAGATGACCACAAATCTAAATATATAAATTAAAACAATATAAAGCTTCTAGAAGAATAGTTTCTTGGTCCTGCAGTGAAAGATCTTTTAAACAGGGCTCAGAAAGGCATTAGACATTAAAAAAAGATTAATGAATAAAAAAACATTAAAATATCTACCATTAAAAGATACCATTAAGAGAATGCAAATGGGACAAGAGCTGCAGGTGAGTAGTAGAGTGCTTGCCTAGCATGTGTAAGGTCTTGGGTTCTATCCCCAGCATAGAAAATAAAAAGAATGAAAATGCACAATGTGTTCCAGGAAAAGATGCAAAACAGATAAAAATGAAAAGGCAAGCCACATTGTACTGGAAAATATTAACAATACATCTGATAGCAAAGGCCTCATGACCAGAACACATAAAGAATTCCTACAAACTGGTAAGAAAAAGACAACCTCATAGTGAAGAAAAGACTCAAAAGCCTCCTCACAAAAAGGACATCTAAAAAGCCAATTAATAGATGAAAAAGTGTAAAACCTGTTTAGTCATCCAGTAAGTGCAAATTAAAACCATAATGAAACTCTATTACAAACTCATCACTCAGAATGGCTAAAATTTAAAAGACTAACAGGGGATGGGGGTACAGCTCGGTAGTACAGTGCTTCCCTAAAAGACTGATGATGTACTGGGTATGGTGGTGGATGTCTGTCATGCCAGCACTGGGGAGGCTGAGGCAAGACACCAGCCTGGGCTACACAGTGAGACCTTGTCTCAAATAAAAGATGATAATACCAAGTGTGGTGAAGATATACAGCAATTAAAGCCCTCATATACTATTGGTGGAAATGTTTCCCCATAATGAAAAATAGTAGAATTTGATATTAAACATACTCATACGCTATAAACCAGCAATTTTACTAAGTAGATACAGTACTGAAAATTTTACAAATGAACAGATTAGCAGCATTATTCATAATAATAAAAAACAGAAACTACCCCAATATCCATCAACAAAAGTAGAAATAAGTTCTTATATTTTCAAATGATGGAATCCTATATAGCAATGAAAATGAGCAAAACACATCAAGTGCAACAAGAGATGGACCTCACACCAACAAAGCAGACAAAAAGAAGTACATATTTTATGAGTTTATTTCTAGAATAATAAAAATGTGCAAAATAAAATCATAGTGTTTTGAGGAAAAAAACAAAATGAAATCAAAGCAATGACTATCACATCAATCAGGGTACTGGTTGTCTTTGGAAAAACAATGATGGGAGGATGTAGGGGCTTCTATGACAGTGGCAATATTCTAAATCTTGATCAGGATAGTAATTACATATTACAAAATGTTCCATTTTTAATCAATCAATTAAGCAAGACATTTGAGTTTTAGTCACTCTTACATATCGGTTAAACTTTGCAATAAAAAATTTTAAAGAATTGATTTAACACTCTAAGTACTTTTTGCTTGGTTTGATTCACATTCACTAAGGTAATTAAATCTAAAGTTGAAGAGAGAATTTTAATTGGTAAGCCCTAACTGAAAGCATCAATTAAATGCCAAAGGAGAAACTAATGATAGTCATTTAAAAGTCAATAATTTACTTGAATTCAAAATACAATAAAATGAATCAAAATGCCTGTTAAGCCACCCTAATAATTGCCTGCTTGGGGAAAGTTAAGTTGTAAGTGTTTTCACTATAACCAACAGCAGGAAAGAGTTTATCTCTTTCCTCCGGAGTCATAAGGTCAGCTGTAGCTGTAAAGAAAAGGCAGTAACTTAAGAAATTACTTTCTTCATCTTTATAGATAAAATATAAAACTCAAACCAAAGTAACAAGTATCCTAAAATCAATATATACAAATGTTAAAGCAAAATCCACTAGGCAGTTTCCACTTCACGCATCCTGTAATTTGACTGCTTACTATGAAGCAAATTCAGTTTACATATAAGGATTTTAAAATTCCCTACAAATGTCAAAACTCAGCTGTCATTAAATATTCACATAAACGTTAATAATATGGAATGCTAAATGATGAGAACATTTCAAATTTCGCACAAAAAAAACTTTCCCCAAGAAAATTTTGCCATATATGCTTATATCTGAGCACACTAAGAAATAATCTGCAGTTTTTTCTTATCAATGAGCAACAAATTACCTGACTTGGTACTTACTTTCAGTAATGAATGATTCTTCATCTTTTTTTCTTGAATCCTTCTTTCTCCAAAACATACTAAATCAGCCTCCTGTGTCAGCAGACTTTTTCCTTTTGTCCAGACTTAATCACCTAAAAATTTTTTTAAAAATTAAAAATTGCATCAAGACTAAGTGCTGTGTTCATTTTCAGGTGTAGCCATGTTCAATTTTTTGTTTTTTAAATCACTGGTAAGAGTAAAACAGGCAAGGAAGCGAATTCCTCCTGAAATGATGGTCAAGATATGTAAAATTTATGTACTACATGTAATGATAGCATTTTGAGTAGGCTTCATTTTATCAGCAATGCAGTTAAGGTTTCAAGTAAAATTTTTCTGAGCATTGTGACACAGATTTTTAAGAACCATTACAACTTCTGGTTAATAGAATGAAAAGATACAAAACTGGAAGATGCTTCCACATCCAAAACATACTAGGTTAAAGCAATCATTATTTTAGAATTCATACATATTGCTGCCTTACTAACAAAAGGACATGGCAGGGAAGAAGAGATATAGATAAAAACAGAATAGTTCTTAAACCTCATTTCATCCTCTTTCCTTAAGCCCTGACTTGTTTATCTACTGCTCCTTCTCAATGCCTACTTTTCAGATGAGGAACCAAAAAGCAAACAACAGAGGAATAAAGAAAATAAAGGAGAGAAATAATTTAGACTTTGTGTTCTCATTCCCTGAAAAAGTAAACTTCAATTAATGTTCCCACTCAGAAAGTCAAGTATTTTCAACTGATAGTAAATTTATAATATGTTGTAAGTCTTTGTGTGTAATAAGAAATGAAACAATCCCAAAGAGAAGTAAAAGAAAATATTAAATTCTGTACTAGAGAAAACAGGTTTGATTAGTGAATGTGAAGAGTAGCATGGGGAAAATGTTAACATTTTGTCACAAGCCACACAGGAATGCACACATTCAAGCTCTTGAATTTGCAAATTGAAACTGAAGGACAGATCTACTACAGTGAATACCACAGCTTAGTGTTGTTCAATCTTTGCTGCTCATAAGAATCATCACTAGGCTTTGAAAGGGAAACAGAAAACCCCACAAATGCCAAAGCCCCAGTACATAGCACTTAAATCCCATCTCCGGGGAACGGGTTCCAGGTTTCAGCATTTTGCAAACATTCCCCAGGTGGTTTCTAATACGCAGCCATGGTTCAGTACCCTGAGATAGCAACAAAGGAGTTTCTTTCAGCAGCAGAGAGCATCACACCTGGGGTCTGCCTGCTTCACAGCCACAAGTAGAAGAAACTGAGCTCTGTTGGAACATTCAACTAAATGCATACCACTTGAGCTTTTAAGGCTGTGAATACTACCAGTTCTTTTAACAAAAGTGCAATCAAGGCTGCAATCTAAAAAAGCTAAAAAGAAGAAAAGGCCACTATTAGCACTAAAATCTTGATTCAAGGTGTGATCAACATGTTACAAATTTCAAGAAATTTCAAAGTAAACTCAAAACTTAGACTTAATAGAGAAAAGGCAGAAGTGAATATGAAAGCACAATTAAAGATACTAATTTCAAACAATGACAAAGTGTATGAAGAAAATAAAATAAAAAAAATTTTTAAAGCTTTTCCATATGTTGGCAACGATCACTAAAAAATTCAAGAATTACCATTAGAAATGAGACCTGTCATAAATTATACACTAAAATATTACCAAATTCTTGGTTTTGATACGATACTAAAATAAATGATGTAAGATGTAATCACTGGGGAAAGAGGGTGAGGGATACACAGGACTTCTGTGAAGTATCTTTGATACTTTCCATGAAATAGTAATTATTTCAAAGTAAAAATATATATATTTTACCTACATATGACCAAAACTACATTAAAATACACATTTAAAACAACAGGAAGATGGATGAAAAACACTTTTGCTTTTTCCCAAATAATCTTCTGTTGCCTTCGTTTCCTTCCATGACCAAGTGAGAGTCCATGACAAATATTTTGAGTCCTCAGTCTATATTTTAAAACTCTCTAGCCCTATGCACTATCTATCACAATGAACAAATGCCAATCTTTCAGGAATCTAATTGCTTTCTCTTCTCCTACATCCTTGCTTGTTTGCCCACTTTGTCTAATAATTAATCCTCCGTCAATGTTTAAGCAACTGTAACTGGTTTTAAGAACACAGAATTAAGGGTTGGGGATGTAGCTCAGTGGTTAGGTGTTTGTTGCATGGAATGTACAAGGCCCTGGGTTCAATCCCCAGTGCCCTCCCCAACTAAAAAAAAAAAAAACCCACAGAATTAAACTGAAACTACTTAAAGGGGATTAAAGCCATGTTTCTTCCACCAATTCATTCCTATTTCATGATAACAATCAACAGCAGTAGCAAACACCTTTTAAAATATTCATGTTCCTGGATACAACAACTGTACTTGACCAATTTGTCCTTACACAAATAAGAGATACTTCTGAAAATGTGTATCAAAAGCTATTTATTGTAATATCACTTATACTTAACAGTGAGACACAATGAAACAAATTCTGGTATGTACACAGAATGGAATACTATTCGGTTGTTTAAAATGATGTAAAAATAACTCAAGTGACATTGGAAACGAAGCATTACAATATTTTTTTAAACAGAAAGGAAAACAAGTTACACACCTTCTTTTGGCTCCACAATCCCCACCAGTTCCACTCCATTTATCTGCTCCCCTTACAGTCTCCACTTTCTAATTTTCCATTCTCTCTAATTACTATCATGTTTCTGCCCACTACTCGATTAAAATTACTCTTCATTACTAAGTCCACTCATAGATAATGTTTCCATTCCATACTGACGTAAGTCTTCTTTAGTCCTTCCTTTCTACTGATTACAAATAAAACTTCTGGACAAAATACAAAAGTATTTACCTGAAACTCTGAAAAGTGGGTAAAGCAGAGATGGTGGAAAGGAATAAAAACTGGAGAAGTAATCTGCACAGGAATGTTTCTTATGTCTTTAGTTTTTCTCACATGGTGTGCCCTATGATCTCCCACTCCTTCCCTTCAGTCTTGACCTATGATTTCTTTTAACCAACAAAACGTGGCATAGGTAATGAGCTACATTTTATTAAGTGGGTAAGTTTGCAGCAGTTCTCTTGATAGACTCTCTTTCTCCCTATGAACAAGCAAACTGCCATGTCATGGACAGTCTATGTAGTGAGGCCCAATGGAAAGGAACAAAAAATGATACATTAGGAGTTGAAGTAGCTTCTAGTCAACAAAACACTGGTCTTCCATCCCAAAGCCACAAGGAGCTAATATTCTAAAAAGGCAATTGGAGCCTCTGTCAGCCATGCTTCGGAGAGTATGATGGTCCCAGCCAACATCTTGCAATAGCTGAGACTTGTAAGCAGAAGGCTCAGATCTGCAGAAACTCTCAGGTAACAAGTGTATTGTTGTAAGCCTTAAGTTTCCTACATGGCCATAGAAAAGTACCACACCATGGGAGAATACAGGAGCATATGAAGGATAGCTGTGCAAGGAGCTAAAACCCTGAGAAAAACTCTATTTGTGGCCAATGAAGCAGAGGGCATAGGAAGAAATCCCAAAGGGAAAAGACCAGAGGTGGGGAATCTCTCCATTCTGTGTAGGAAGTTATCCAAATCTCTGGCTAACTCAAAACCCGCATCTATGAAACTGACTCAAACCAAAGCTGCTAAGATTCAGAGACCTGAACTGAAAGACAAACCATCTGTACAAGTCTCCAACTAAGCCCTATAAAATTCACGTGCAGAACAGATCCAAAGCTACAAAAGAAAGATTTGGGACTGAATTGAGACTTGAACCATCTACAAAAGGCAAAACACAATTCAGGATCAGAATCTAAACAGGCTGTGTACTAACACAAAATACGAAAAATATCTAGAGGATTATATAATAGGACCCAGAGACTAAATACTCTAACAGTTGTAATGTCAAGAATACAATCCAAAATTATTTAACACAGAAAGACAAAAACAAATTTTAAAAAATGAGAAAAATATGACTGATTCTCATGGAATAGAATATCAACAAATGCCAACAATGAGACACTTTAAGTGTATTATGTGAGGTAAGGGAAAAACATCTGAAGTTGTTAAGAAATTGGAATTTTTTTTAATTGGAATTTTAACAAAGAAATGCAAACTATTAAAAAAAATTCAAAACGAATTGTCTCTTTTAAAAATACAGAATCTGAAATTTAAAACTCCTAGGATGGGAGATGACAGAATAAAGAGTGAACCTGAGGATGTATCAACAGAAATTACCTAACCTAAAAAGCATAGATATAAAAGACTGGGAAATAAAAAAATGAATAGGGTTCAGTGACCTACGGCACAACATCAGAAAGTCTAATAAACATGTATGTCATATATAATATAATATACATATGCAAATATAACATATATGGTAGCTTCACCCATGTCTTCAAAAATATAATGTGCATATTATAGATACGTGTATAGATGTAATAGATACACATATAATTACGGTATATGTATATATTGAGATATGTGCATATGTATATTATATAATAAATAATGTGTGTGTATGTGCATAAAATTAAGAGTCTAAGAAGGAGAGAAGAAAGAAAAAGAAATTAGGGCCAAAAAAATTATTTGAAAAATTAATGCCTAAAAACATCCCAAATTTGGTAAATTTAAAGATCAATTCACAACTGACCAAACAGATGCATCTGTTACAGGTGATCACCTCTTCTTGAAATTCTTTCGCCAAAGGTATTCATACAGCTTCCCTTCATCATCTCTGGCAACTCCTTTATGGTCACCTTTGCTGGATCTTTCCAATTTACCTGATTGTTACAACAAAATGCTTTGGACTTTGGAATGCTCATTTTCTCTAGCTACTCTAATTCCTTCAGTGATTTCATCCAATCTCATGCCTATAAATGCCATGTATGGGCTGACTACTCCTAAATGTGCACAGACAGCACAGACTTCTCTTCTGAACTCCACATTTACACTCCTATACCCAATCAGGAACTCCTGATCTTCTCCCACCTCATCCAACCAAGCTTGTTCCATCCAGTCTTCTCCATCTCATTTGACGGCAACTCTATCTTTCCAATTTCTTTAGGCCAAAATCCTCCAAGTGTCTTTGACTCTCTCTTACATCTAACCAGTCAGCAAATACTGGCTCAATTTTCAAAATGTATCCAGATCTGACCCTTTTCATCACCTCCACTGCAACCATTTTCAGTCAATGACCTCTTTCCTCAATTATTTCAATAGCATCCTAACTTATCTCTATTCTTGCCTTTGCTACCATTTAATCAAACCAGATCATATAATCGTGTTCTCAAATCCTATTAATGGAATTCCAATTCAAAAATAAAGGCCAAAATCTACACCATAACTTATAAGATTCTACCAAATCTGGTATCTTCCCAAATCCCATCAGCATCCCTCCCACAACTCTCTACTTCCTTATTCTCTGACCACATTGGCCACCCATCTCCCCTTCCACAACTCTTGTTGTGAAAACTGTTGAGCTAGTTATACTTTGTTTTTTCTGCCTGGTTAAACTTTACCCTAACACATCTTTCTGGCTGACTCCCTCAAATGTCAAATATCTACTTCATAGTGAAGCTTTCACTGACTCCCCAGCATAAAACTGCAACCTCAGTTATCATCACTGCCTAGCCCCAGGACTCTCCTGCCGATTTTATTTTTAATTAATTATATATTATTCTTCTCTTCTACTACCATTTAAATAAGGGATCTTTGTCTTCTTTTCACTTCTGTATGCTAATACAAATGTTAATGATAAGGAGCAAAACATCACTTCTTTAGTAATTACAAAGGGCCAGACACATAATAATCTAAGTGCTTTAAATGGATAATCATGTACTCCTCACATTAACCCTATGATATAGTAAATTCCATTTTACAAATGAGGAAAATGAAGCACAAGGAGACTAAATACCTAGACCCAAATTACACAATTACTAGATGGCAAAACTGGGATTAGCAGCCATATTCATTGGATCCTCAAGGCACACACTTAATAATAACCTAGAATGACAGCAACTCAATGAGTATTCACTAAATAAATGAAAGAACAAGTAAGTGTATGTGCTTTAATTGCATTTAAAAATGAATATGGACTGTGAGGATAACTCAGTGACAGAGCACTTTCCTAGCATGTGCAAGGCTCTGGGTTTGATGGATCTCCAGCACTACCATAAAGTAAAGTGTGTGTGTTGAGATATATAACTATAAAAATGACTACAGGGAATGAAGAAAGATAAGAACAGTATTGAGAGAGGTAAAGAGTATGTGAGATGACTTTCTATTTTTTATGCTACTACTCAACCTCAAGAATATTTTCTTTAATTGACTCTAAGATTATATGTCTATAATTACTTTTCTACCTTATTGTTATTATGAATTTCATATAATTTGAAATTTATGCTTCTAATTACTTAAAACAGTAGTGAAAGTAGTAGAGTATGTGAGATGAATTTTTCTATTTTCTTCTTTGATCCATATTTTCTAACTTTTTATATTATGAATTTTATTTAATTTGAAATTTATACTTCTAATTACTTAAAAGATATAGAAATAACATGAGACAATGTACTTGTTCCTTGCTGAACAACATTTAATAACTTCCTTATTCATTAAATATACTACTACAAGGAAAGAAATGAAATCTAATTATGCCTCTCATTTAATCACTGGCAGAATACAGTAATGGAATTATATATAAAATTATCCCAGGAAACAATTACTCAGCACTTTATGTTTTCCAAACTAATTAGACATATAACCGTAGAATCAATTAAAGAAAATATTCTTGAGGTTGAGTAGTATAAAAATGGCATACTAGGGAAGATGATAGTGTAAAGTAAGGTGATAAACTTTGTCAACAGTCTTAAAACTATGTAAATGATGACACCTTACGATAATTAAAATTTGTAAAAGATTGTACAAAATTTTTAACCGATTACAGGTTATTCATAAATGCCTAAGAATGAAGTGGTAGATTTTTCTGAATTAGTTCTTTCACAAACTGGGAGCACTTTAAAACTCTGTCATCATTAAACAGAGGAGTCTATGACCCTAGGAGAAAGTACCACTACCCAGTGGCAAATACCTACTGGAATAGGAAGGAAAAAACTGTGAGCAAGAGCAACATGGGAAAAGGAGGGACATGGGTATGAAAGCCAAGGACAGTTATAAAGGGGGACACAAATAACAGCTGGTAACGTCTTTAGAATGAAACTGAAATTGAGGAAGCAGATAAATAAGCAGATGGCTTTGTTAAGATCTATTTTTAAAATAAAGATGGTGCCAAGAAAATGTTCTACAATACAGACACTTTCACACCCATGTTCATTGCAGCACTATTCACAAGAGCCAAGTTATGCAGCTCAGATGCCCTACAACTGATCAATGGAGTAAGAAAATGTGATATATAGATAAAACTGCAGATCATGATGTTAAGTGAAGTAAACCAGGTTCAAAAAGACAAAGGTTTCATGTTCCTCATATATGGACCATCCAAAAGATAAGCATATACACAAATACAAACATGATAATATATATACATATGTGTGTGTGTGTGTGTGTGTGTGTGTGTGTGTATGAAGAGTCCTAATAATAGGACTGTTTGTGGAGACTAGGGGAGAGGGAGGGGAAAAGAGAATGATAAAGGAGTGAACAATACTGAAATAATTTACAAGTGTATAGGAAGAAAGCATAATCAAACACACTGAAAGCTGGTGAATAATAAGAGAACAAGAGGAAAGAGGTAAGGAAGAAAAATAAAGGGGATTATCTGATTGAAGTACAGTATATTCATAGGTGAAATACCCTGATGAAACCCCTTTGAACAATGAAATATACACTTAAAAATGAAGGATAGGATTATAAAACAGGTTCTGCTAGGGGGCAGAGATTAGTGAGAGGAGAAGGAGGAATGGAAGGGGCAAAGGAAGGTGAATATGGCCAATGAAAATAGAACAATGAAACCTGTGAAATTGTTTTAAGTGGGGGGGGAGGAGGATAAGGGAGACTGATGGTGGGGTTGAACCTAACCAAGGTATATTACGAGCATGTATGGAAATGTCATAATGAAACTCCTCACCCCATACAACTAATATATGTTAATAAAAACATTAAATTAAAAAATTCATCACTTTAAAAAAATGTCTGAGTGGTTGGTTTATCTTAACACTGCAATAGTAACATGGTAGGGTAGCCTGAATATCAAGATGTCAGAGATTTCAAAAGAATGAAAGGAAAAAAATGAAGAAAGTCTAAGTCCTAAAACAAGATGTGAAGAAAACATGGATGTCAAAGGAAGTCAGCTATAGGAAAGGACCTTAGCCATACTGCCCTTCTCTCTCATTCCCCGCAGTGGTCTATGTTTATGATCTATTCCTAAATAATTAGTTGTAATCCAAATATATTATATCATTAAGCTAAGGGACAAAATTAATGTGTTATATAAGCTAAAGTAATTTTATTAGAAAACTCATGTTAAAATATTTACTTCCATGTTTCCTCTTATAACATGAAATCAACTTTCACTAGTACTTACTGTACTTATGGTTTAGGAATATACTTGCACTTGTTAGAATTTCAATTTACAGATAAAAGTTTAGTCTCTTGTTCTTTCAGTGAAAAATTTATCTTTCTCTCTTGCTGAAGACCAGACTCTGCCCTTCTGCTGAAAGACAGTGATTTCACAGCTTCTCCTTCCTTCATTTCCTGTTATTTTAAAAAGCCCGGCTTCATGAATTCATGAGTAAATTCTCAACAGGGCAGAGAGAAACAGGAAGTGACAGCTGAAGGCAGCACAACAGCCGGTGGAGTGACAGAAAGATCCAAAGTAAGAGAGAGCCGGTGGAATGACAGAAAGATCCAAAGTAAAAGAAAGCTCCCTCCTGGAGGCAAGTCATCTTTGTTTCAGAGATTTTCTCTTGAGTGGACAAACTTGAGAACTGAGCCCAAGGAATGAGGCTCAGTTCTCCAGGGGAACTTGGTGACTGCGATGGTGCAGGGAAAGGGTGGAGCAGGTTATAACTATTCTTCTAATTTGTGCCTACAATGGATTTCAGTGAGAGTCTTTACAAAATTGGGGAGGAACTTGACAGTGATGAGCTGGCCTCTCTCAAATTCCTAAGCCTAGACTACATCCCACAAAAGAAACAAGAGCCCATCAAGGATACTTTGATGTTATTCCAGAGACTGCAGGAGAAGGGAATGTTGGAGGAAGGCAGTCTGTTCTTCTTGAAGTTGCTGCTTTTCCAAATTAATAGACTGGATCTTCTGAACAATTTTCTGGTCACAACCAGGGAAGAGATGGAAAAGGAGCTCCAGATTCCAGGCAGAGCCCAGATTTCTGCCTACAGAGTCATGCTTTTTCAAATTTCAGAAGATATAAGCAAGCTAGAATTGAAGTCTTTTTAAGTTTTTTTTTTTTTTGAACAATGAGATCCCCACTGTAAATTGGATAATAACATGAGTCTGCTCAATATTTTCATGGAGATGGAGAAGAGAGTCCTCCTAGGTGAAACAATCTTAGACACCCTAAAAAAAAAATCTGTGAACAAATCATTAAGAGCCTGCTGGGAAAGATTAATGACTATGAAGAACTGAGCAGAGGTAGAGACAACCTAACAGAGAGAAAATGAGCACTCAAGGATGTTCAGATTCATTTTCAAATAGGGAGGGATCTCTCAGAGCTCTGGCAATGTCGGACTCTCCAAGAGAACAAGAACAGCGAGTCACAGATATCCAATAAAGCTTACCAAACAAAACAAACCCAGAGGATACTGTTTGATCTTCAACAGTAGGGCACAAAAAACAAAACAAAAAAAAAAAAACCCTAAACATCACAATATTAAGAATAGGAAGGGAACAAACTTGGATGCAGACACTTTGTGCCAAAACTTTAAGAAGCTTCATTCTGAGATAATACCTTAAAAAACTCTGCAGTGAAGGAAATCTATGAGGTTCTACAATCCTATCAAAGTATGGGCCACAATAACAAAAGACTGCTTCATCTGCTATATCCTCTCCCATGGAGATAAGGGCACTGTCTATGGCAATGATGGAGAGCAGGCCTCCATCTATGAACTGACATCTTATTTCCCTGTTCCAAGTGCCCTTCTCTGGCTAGAAAACCAAAAGTCTTTTTTATTTAGGTTTGTCAAGGGGATAACTATCATAAAGCTATACCTGTTGATACTGACTCAGTGCAGAAGGACTCCTTTTTATAAATGGACTCATCATCTCAAAAGAGGTTTACCCCAGAAGAGGCCAACTTTCTGCTGGGGATGGCCACTGTGGCTTACTGTGTTTCCTACCAAGACCCCTTGAGAGGAATCTGATATATCCAATCACTTTGCCAGAGCCTGAGGAAAGATGTCCTCGAGGTGATGAAATTCTCACCATCCTGACTGAAGTAAACTATGAAGTGAGCAATAAAGATGACCGGAAGAACATGGGGAGACAGATGTCACAGCCTACCTTCACACTAAGGAAAAAACTCTTCCCTCTTAAACAATGCTACTTTCTACATGTACAACACTGTATTTATTATTTACTAATCTGTTACTGTTTTGCACCTTTTTTGGATGGTACGAAGAGAAAACAGAAGTCAAAGCACTCAATTATTTTATTAATTAAAGTCCAAATCTCTGGCTTTGCAATACCAGTTACTATTAGACATTTACACAAATGATATTAGTTTAGTTGTACTTTTGATGAAAAAATATAACTTAATATTTAAAAATTTGTAAGTTATTCACAAGTCCTTCTTCACACCATCCACCACACTGAAGCAGGCTAGAAGTTGGAAAAGTTTGAGTTTCATGTAGGTTTCCCAGGGATGGCCCAGACCACCTCCACCTGGCTGGGAACCGCCCATGCCCACCCCCTCCCCCCCACTCATTTATTATTGGGTGGGAATCTCCTGGGTCTGCCCTCAGTCAGTGTAGGTTTTAAAGCACCTGAAAAAGAAAAGCACACTCTCCCTGCTGACAGATTCCACCTGCATTCCACCATGCTCCCTTTGAATTTCCCTTTCCCTAACTTTTAATAAACCCCATTTACACACACATGTTCTGCTTGGATTCTTCCATGCTGTATGGAACACAAGAACCAAGGTTTTCTGAAAACACCATTTGCCATTAACAACACTACTCTTATCTTTCCTTTTCTTTCTCTCTCTCCGCTTTTTTTTTCTGTGAGTAGTTCATTCTAAATCTTTAGGAATTAAGTATCTTTTAAATGCTAATTATTTTTATGTAATAACATACTTGGGACCCAATGCTGGCTCTCACAGTATTATTTATTTATTTATTTATTTATTTATTTATTTATTTATTCATTTATTTTTGGTGGTGCTGGAGTTTGAATCAGGACCTCAATATTTGCTACAGAGGTGCTATACCACTTGAACCACTCCACCAGCCCCCACAGTTGTATTTTTGATATTTGTTGATAACATTTAAAAACTGAGAACTACCACATAAAACCCAGAATATCTTTTTGTGAAAAATCAGAATGTCCAACAACACTGACTCCATGCAGCTGAACTGCAACAACTGGATGAGTCTAGGAACTGCCTTCATCAATGAAGTGTGACTCTGAGTTCACCAGTTCTCTCTTTGGCTCCCCTATCTCCACACAACCTGCTGCAATGAGGCTTCTCCCATGACCTTTTGTCATGGTGCTATCCACTTCACTTGGTTATATTGCCTGCTCCATGGGCATTTGAATTCTGGTGATGGGTAAGAGAAGGCAGTAGGAAGCATCAGACACTTTCCTAAGTCAAAAATTAGGGAACATCATTGGAAGGTGGAGAAATATGAGAGAAAAGGGTTGTGGCATTAAATCAATAAATTATCTGTCTTGCTAGCTAAATTCCCTAGGGGGACAAAGGTACAGCTCAAAATACAATCAATACAAACAAGTCTCTTGCGAATAAAATCTGTAAAAGTGGAAGAGAAATACTATACAATCTAGAGTTGCACCAAGCTTCAGGCACAGAGAACATCAGTTATCAATGAACAGTCATGATAAAGTATGCAATTGACTTAAGAATTCAAAATTTCCCAGTCACTCGGAACAAAGCAAACTGTGAAAAGACAAAAATAGAGTTAGAGTAACCTAAGAACTCAACTCAGCACATGCATTTCTCAAGAAAACTTCTCAGGAGTTCCCTGGGCCTACAGGGATGGTGTTTCTACCCTCTTCAGCTATGGAGAACAACTTTTGTTTATGTTTGTCTTTTGTAGCTATCATCTTCTACAAAATCAGATTCATACTCAGACTCACAATAACAGAAGTCGACCTTTCAGATCTTCCTTCATAAACTTCTTCATTCTTGGCAATTATCCTTTAGTTATAAAAACAAAGGAAAGACCTATCACAATAGACTTGAGGCATGCAAGAAATAGGGAAAGTTCAGGACACATATGTAGGTTGCCCAGGGCCGGCCCATACCACCCTCACCTGGCTAGGAACTGACCACTACCCTCCCCATTCATTGATTATTAGATAGGAATCACCTGGTTCCTCCTTTCCCATAGATTGATGTAAGTTTTAAAAGTACCTCAGAAAGAGAAGCTCTCTCTCTCTCTCTCTCTCTCTCTCTCTCCCTCTCCCTCCCCCTGCGCCCCACCATGCTCCCCTCTGTTTCCCTTTCTTAACTCTTAATAAACTCCATTTACCAAAAACAAAAAGAAAAGAATTTCAATTTACAATTGATCCTAAATTTAAAAAAATGATTTTTTAATTATATGAGCATGAAAAAGAAAACGCACACACATAATCAGCCACATTTACAAAAAAAACCCCAAAAAACCTTGCTTCTTATATCAATATCTTTATTACTCTTTGTAACTACTAGTCCATAAAAAAATGCACAGAGCATTATTTACATCACGAATGAAATACTTGCCAAAGATAAATGCTGTAGATCTGAAAGGTATCATCTTTCCTTATAGTATTCTGAATCATTCTCCTATGAAATAACACAATTTAACAAGAACCCAACCAAAATGAGTATGAAAGACTGTAAGTGAAATTTTAATAGATTCTCATGTCACTAGTGAATGATTCATAAAGATCTCTGAAATCAAACAACAGATTTGATACTTCTGATTTAGTGCTATACAGGTTAGCAAATGTCTGAAATCCTATCTTTGTCATGGACCTGTCTTAACAAGCACACTGAGGGAATGTAGTTAGCTCTTTCAGGTACAAACTGAAATTAACAAAATCTGGCCCCTTGATCCCCTGTAAAACATAAAGCAGTTTACATTCCAGTAGGCACTATGACTGTCAAGTCTTATCAGCTACAAAAGAAAAATGAAAGCAGTTGAAGCAATAAACCCACTGAAACTGTATATCAACCTTAAAAGATTATTCTCATATTCCCAATTTACCCAACTGCCACTCTGAATTTTCGAAGGACAGAAAATAATGCAAAAGTGAAGAAAAATATATTCACAAGGCTTTAATATTAAATTTAGCATTTGCTAAATTGTACTTCCAGGAACACAATTTCTAAGAGATTCATTCATTGAACTATCAAATGTTTATAAAGAATTTAGCCATTAACAGACCCAGTAAATGTTTTACTGGGTAAGGAAAGACATGATTCTCCAAGCAGATACCAAAGGCTGTTTCCAAAAGAGGGATAGAGAGGAACCTATAGTTAAACAAAGTGGGGATAGCTACATACTGAATAAATAACTGTTAGAGATTCACAGTATTTATAAGCATAGTTGAGTATTGTGAAATCCTACAGTTTTTAAAATTAATGCTTTAATAAGCAATCTTTCTTAATCAGAAAATATTTTTTTCTATAATAACTAACAGTATCTCAATTACCTAATGCTACATAAATACCACTGAGAAATATTAATTTTATCTAGTTTCTTCACTCAATCAGTTAAGAAACCAAGTAGGTAGTAATTACAAAGACCCCCCAGGAAGAAGCCAAGTCAAAATGTTTTATCCACCATTGATCGATTTTTATTGACAGTGACCATTGAAAAATAAGTCAGGTCAAGGAAGAAAAGGAAAAAGGTTAGAATTATTAAAATTTAACTCTTGGATAAAGAGCCCTATAGAGCTGAAACTTCTGAGAAGATAGCCTCTAATCCACTGGTCCTAATATCTCTCAGCTCACAGGAGGGCTCCATGGCCAAGTACCAGACAAATCTCAGAGAATGAGCTCCAGTCAGCAACTGGTCATACTTGTTTATCTGATGGGAAGAAGGGGGGTTGAGGCAATGAAGCTAGTCCTGCAAATGTTGAAAAATGGATTTAGGGGCCACTTTGGAAAGAAGTTGCTACTTACCAAAAGTAAAGGTGTGGCAATCACCAGAGCCACAAGCATCAAGTTCAAAGGAAGCAACAGGAAGAAGTCTTTTCATTCTCTGACTGCTTTCCAGGTCCTACCTTGAGAGCCCCTTACTGGCAGAATCTAATAAAAAGGAGCTGCTACCAGAGAATTGTGGTTTGCTGAGTTCCAGCCTCAGTATCACAAGGAAACTGCAAAAAGATGGGCTTGTCATTGTGGAAAACACTATGGAGGATCCTCAAAAAACCAGAAACAGGGACATACATAATGGCTCACACCTGTAATGCCAGAGACTCAGAGGCAGAGGAAGATCACAGTCTGCTGGCCCAGGCAAAAGGATAAGACCCTATGTGAAAAATAAGCTAAAGCAAAAAGGGCAGGGGACATGCATCAAGTGTAGAGCACTTGTGTAGCAAGTATGAGGCCTTGAGTTCAAACTGCAATACTGGCAACAAAAACTAAAAACAAAACTTTCATGTGATCCAGCAATCCTACTACTAGGGAATAAATATGCTAAAGAGACATCTGTACTCCCATGTTTATTGAAGCCCTACTCACAATACCTAAGAAATGGAAACAACCTAAGAGTCCATCAACTGATGGATAGAAACAGGGTATAAATATACAATAGAATATTATTCAGCCATAAAAAATGAAATTATGTCATTTGCAGCAACATGTATGGAACTAGAGAACACTAGTGAAATAAATCAGGCATAGAAAGCCAAGTTCTTACTTATACACAGAAGCTACAGGTTGATCTCAAAGACTAGAAAATACAATAGTGGTGGCCAGAGCCTGGGAAGATGGAGGGAGAGTAAGAGACAGAATGGTTAATGGCTACGGGGATGCAGGGGGATAGAAGGAAAACCTTCTAATGTTATTTAGCACAGTAGAATGAATTAAATTTCAAAATAGCTAGTAAAAAGGATTTTAAATGTTACCAATCCAAAGAAATTTTTTATGTCTGAAGTGATATGCCAGCCACCCTACTCTGATCATTATACATTGTTTACATGTATTGAAATGTCATACTGTACCCCATACTTATGTACAATTACTACATATAAGTTAAAAATTAAAACATACTTAAATTCTTAAAAAGTAAAAATAAGTGTACTGTCACTTTTGAGACAGACTATCTTCTTTGAAACAGACTTTATCTTCTGGCATTACACCTGACACTTATCCTAACACAAAGGTGGCCAGGTTTCCTATAAATATCAGCATTTTACATAGTCAAAGCAGTTAATAAAAATCAGTTCATTTACTATAAGCTTGTACTTAATATCACCATTTCTCAAAGTTTCTGAAGCTTTGATGTATTGATTTTGGGTTAGCCTTAAATAACATCTATACATTTCTGCAGAGTTAATACTCAAACTACACATTGATGATACATTCAGGGCAAGGCAGCACTAGACAAGAGGTTCCTATGGTATTCTGGTCATTGTATTCTGACTTTTACTGCTCAATTCTGACTTTAACCTGGCTAACCCCAGACATTTCATATATATGCAAGTGTAAAAATTGATCTACATAAAAGAAGTTTGGAAACTTTATATAGAGCAAGTTGGTTTTTAAAAATACAAAAATCCTGACTTGTAATTCACACCAATAGCACATTCTGCTTCACCACTTCTTCAAGAAGGTATATTAAGTATTTGTACCAGGAAAGAGAAAGAATTTTCACTCTACTAAATATAATACCTTGTATATAATTTTTTCTGCTTCATTTAATATACAGGGAGTCCAGTGATCATCTGCAGTCTAAAAGAAACTAAGGAGAATAACTGAAATATGCTCTAAATTTCACATAACAGTGCTGTAAAATTTTTAAACAGGAGCAAAATAATTTAAAAAATAAAAGACATCTAGCTAATGTCAGCTACTTGTTTCTTTACATATTTACATGACATAAACAAAGGAACAATGAAAAACTGAGTTCCCTCATTCAGAAAATAATTATTGGGCTACTATGTGTCTGAACTGTGGAAGGAATTCTGTTTTTAGTTATCTAAAGACAGCCAGCCAGCATATTCTCTACTGAAGAAGGTACAAGATCTTAAGAAACGTTACTGTAAAGTAGGATAAAAACCAGGAGAGCATGGAAATCATAGCTCTACCATGGCAGCAAGCCAAATACTAAACTTACTTAACAACAAGGGCATTACTGATGAACTACTGGAGAAGTTTCAGAGGGAGGACAGAGTCAGAGTATAGTGGGTGGCAATCAGCAGGAGGTGAAAAATGGAAGACAGCATGGGAAGAAAGAAAACTCACAAGTCTGGTTGGAAAGAAGAGAAAGGCAGCAGTAATGGAGTCTGAGTTGGGTGTGGGAAAGGAAAGAAGAGCCTTTTTAAGTTTGTTATAAAGGAGAGACAGAATGTGGTTAAGGAGCTGGCAGAGTGGCTCAAACAGTAGAGTGAAGCCCTGGGTTCAAATTCAGTAATTTTAAAAAAGTGTTTAAAAGCTAATAAGGAGGTGAAAGGGAAGAATGGAAGGAGGAAAGGAGAGAATGGGGAAAAGGACAGGGAGAAGGAGGGCAAGAGGAAGAAGGAGGGGGGTTGAAGATTTAGACAGAGAGGGAAATTGATGGAAAGAAGGAAAACGGGAGGAAGGTGGGGAAGTGCAAACAAGAGCCTGATCAGAGGTGGAAGACTACTGTAGCTCTAAATGTTAGCTTGTAACCACAAAGATGGAAGAACAATATAGACACAAAAGAGACAGGTGGTTTCCTGTTACTGTCATTAATAATAACAGCCACTCTAGTAGCTGAAGTAAGAAGTAATTGAGCCAGACAGTATGTCAAGGACTTTAACCAGACTAACTCATTTAATCATCACAAAAGCATTAAAAGGTAGGTAGCTCTCTACAAAGGAATAAATGTACTTTAAATAGAAGCATCAACATGGTAACTAAAACATTACAAGTCTTTGATAAAATATAATGTAGAACATAGAAGAGGGAATGGTAAATCCTATATGGGAAGTAAAAATAAGGATGAGAGAAAAAAAAGTAATATCTCATATAAGTATGAAAACCTGAAAGACAAAGTAAAAAGTAATACAGAAAAAAAGCAGAATGAAGAGTCTAAGCAAACATACAGAGAATCAAAAGGCATTCGCTGTGGAAACTACACATTCTTATGCACTAGGCCCACCGCCACTGACTACAGGTTCTTAATAGTTCATTTCCTCAGTCTCTTTTCCCAAAGTCTATCAAGGACAAACTGTTGTTCTATTTCTAACCTTCAATACCTAAGTTGTGTTTATACACTGTGCTTAAACTACTCAACAATGTGCACAGTATCATTGACTAGGACATCCTAGAGATGTTCAAATGTCTTATAGAATTGTCTGGCCATGACAGAAACTAGGAAACTCAGGAGAGGGAACGCTAATATCCTAAATCATCCAGTGGAACTCCATAGTTTTTGTCACATGAACCACTCGCAAATAGGAAGTATACATATGTATATGCTCTAGAGTAGTTGAAAAGCACATAGGGTTATGGGCCTTATTTTTAACTAATATCATATATAATAATTTATGGCAAAACAACTTCCTTTTATCCTATACTGATCTCTTTTATACCTACGAATAAGTAGTTAAAATAATTTGTAACTATTTCAAAAGAAACTTTAACAAAACACAATTCCAAATTACTGCAATTATCCAATGAATATTTTTATGATAAATTATTACTTTACCCATATAAAATCTGTTTCTCAAATCCTAAATACAAATAAGATAATCAAACTGAAAAAGACATGATACAAGAATACTATACTTTTTTATTTTCTTTCTTTTAGATTATTTTATCACTGATATCAATTTAAATATGGTTGAAGTTATTTTTCCCTCTCCTGTACGGCTCTTTTTTTATATTAAATGAAGAGAAATAAGGTGCCTTTCTAACTGTATTTAATCAGTAAAAAGCTTAGTTAGGCTCAAACTGAGGTTCTCATTCAGTCACATGTAATTAGTGAGTTTTTACTGATTTAGTTGACATGAATAACATTTTCATCTATTTACCTAGCATAATGTGATGTTTCTATATGTGGAAACAAGTGTGGAAAATCAAATCAAAGTAAAAACATACTCATCACCTCATAAGCTTATCATTTTCTTATGGTGAGTACATTTAAAATCTAAACTCACGGCAATTTTAAAATACACATTATTATTACCTATAGTGACAATGCTGTGCAATAAATTGCTCCTGTCTGACACTTTCTTCCTCTCCTTCCTGCCCCAATTTCTATAATCATCATTCTAGTTTCTATTTCTATGTGTTTGATTGTTTTAGACACCACATACAAGTAAGACCATGAAAATTTTTTTTTCAGTGCCTGGCTTATTTCACTTAACATAACAATCTCCATTTTCATCCATGTTGTTGAAAATGAGAGAAGTTCCTCCTTTTTTTAAGACTGGACAGAATTTAATTTTGCATACATTTATTTTCATTATCCATTCATCTGCTGATAAGACACTTCCACTGTTTCCATCTCTTAGCTACTGTGAATAATGCTGCAATGAATACATGACTGCATGTCATGTATTTCAAAATAATAATTTTGATCTCTTTGGCTATTTACCCAGAAGTGGGATTGCTGGAACCTATACTAATTTCATTTCAAGTTTTTTAGGCCAACTCCACAGTTTTCTAAAATAGCTATAGTAATTCACATTCCCACCTACAGTGTGCAACTGTTCCCATTTCTCCACGTAGTTTTTAACAATTTTTTCAAATCCATATGTTGAGTACACTTTATTTTCCTGAGTTTGTTATAAATGTGGATATTTATAACTTAGATTTTTTTAGGACATTTATTTGCTAGTTAAAATTCACATTAGTAACTCTATAAACCCAAAAGATAAAGTCAGCATAAAATGGAGTATTTTTTAAAAACTGTAAGTATGTGCTACTGAATATTAAGTTACATGCAGAATTTAGGAAAGGAAAAATCTGTTTCTTTATTGCTTTAATTCAGCTCAAACTTTAGGCAAACGAAAATTAAAATAGAATGCAAATACATTTGTAGAAGAGATGGAAAAATATTTCTAATTCCCTGAGTAAATGATAAAATTCAATTTTTCTTACATATTCTTCAAAGTTTTAAACAACGTATCTTAATCTCAAGCTACAACATTAACTAAGTTAAACACTTCAACTGGTTTAAACTTGTGGTTGTAAGAGATGTTTGGCTGCTAAATACTCTGTGAAAACTTGTGGGTGATTCATTCCAACTCCATGGGCTACACCCAGGTAACAAGAAGTTTATTGTCCCTCTTTGTCAATATAAAAGGAAACTAGTTCCTTAAAGTGGTGCCTTAACACACAGCAAAATTCAAAAGAGTAAGAGAACAATCCATGTGGTGGTTTTATGCTATAGTTACATTTGTAGATGCCTAACACAGGAAAGGAGATATGGTAATGCACTCACCAAAAAAACAAAAGAAACAACGCTCAACCTTAGATTTAAATTGGGTACAGGTAATCCATATATAGACAAATCAACAGTATCATAAAATACACATTTAATTACTAACTTAAACCAAGAAACTAAAATGACTTACATCATCTTCATATTTAATATGAATGTCTAACTTTTACTTGTACATTTTTTATTACTTGAATTGCCAATTTTTCCAAAAATGTATCCTTCTTGTCTTATCTACAAAAATTAGAAAAATAAAAGCTCAGGGGCTGAAATTCTCACATAACTCTTAACCAAAGACCAAAGGAAAGCTGAAGTACTAACTTAATAGAAATTACACCTATTCTTGTCTTTTTTTGAAAGATTTATTTCAGATTATAGTATGCATTTCCAACTTAAAATTTATTTATGCAGTTAAATTGTAATCTAACATTCATCTTACCTTCCAAGAGGGAAATCAAGTGGCAAAGTGTATAAAAACACATGGCATAAAAACTACTTTCACTTACCTGTTGAATGATCAAGACCTTTAAATTTTTTCTTAAAATGTTTTTCTGCTTTTTACACTTATGTCCTTTCCAGTGGAAGCATTTTAGTGAGAAAAGAATAAAATTCAAGTTAGTAGACAAGAGGACAGAAAAGAAAATAAGAATTCTTCCTGACAACCAATCTTCATTCAATTCACTGTTACTCTAACCTGGCCTATTATTTCCATACAAACACAAAGTCACAAATATTGTTTAGTCTAGACTAACAATCTTCAGTAAAGAATAACCTTCTTATATCTAGAAAATAACTTGATGGGTGCAATTATTTTCTGCATAAAATATCTGCAAATTTCTGCATAAAGAATAAAAGGACATTGAAAACAATGTCCTTTATAATATTTATGACTTTACAATCCAAAGTTTCACTTTAACATTAATGCTACCAAATTATTGGAAATGGAATAATGACAATACAAAATTTTCAGGAAAAGGTTTTGATAAATGTGTGGTACATAAGAACAAATGAAATGAATGGATAAAATGCTGACAGATGAAGTCCACTTGATGATACAACTCACAAAATCATTTGATGAGCTGGTGGAATGGCTCAAGAGGTAGGAGCACCTGCCCTTCAGGCATAAGACCCTGAGTTCAAACCCCAGGGTTTCAAAAAACAAACAAAATCATTTGATGAGTTAAGTATATAAATAAGAGGAGCACAAAATGGACATTGGACTGTACCTTCAATTAGTCCAATAATTCTTTTAAAGCTTCATCCTCTCTTTAGTTGGTATTCTCTCAATACATTTTGTCATTAACTAACACCTTTCTTACCCAAACTTTGCAATTTTTAAATCTAACTGCCTACTAGGCATCACCTCAAGCCCAAATTTTGAGTAGTCTCTGCACAGTCCTCTTGCCTCTGAACCTCATCTCCTACTAACAGTCCTTCTACACCACTACCAGATTGGTGTCTTCTAAAACACTAATTGAGTCTGCTAATCCCCTGTTCACAATTATATAAAGGTGCTGTGCAACATGCCAGAGAAAATCAAAATGTGTCTGCCTGACACAGAAGGTCCTACCTGTTCTCCTCTATCTCCTTACACTGAAAAGTACAGAAATGTTCTTTGTCATTTCAGAACATGACAGACATTCTAAGTAAGGCCTAATGCTTCCCTATACAGGTCATTCCCTGACCTTTGGTTGCCCTCAATGAATGAAGTTCTTTACCAGGCAAATTTCTAGGGGTTTTCAATCTCAAGACAAGGACTATAGCTTCTGTAAATTGTTTTTTACTCCTTTAAGCAGCACCACGGACTAAACCCAATGGAGAATTTCAATTAGCAGGGGTTACACTATACTTGTAGTGTTAGAGAAATTCTCTTGCCATCAGGCAGGAGGTTTTATCTGGCAGGAGCCTTCCCTTAGAACAAGGACTAATCTATGGGCACAAAGTACAAAATACTTACCTGTTTGAATGAATCAAAAAATCTACATTTGAATCTTGTAACAAAATATGTAAACTCAATGTTATATGTATTTAAAAGAATGTATGTGAAATTTAACTTGAAATTTCTAATCTGCTCATTATATGCAAATTGTTCCACTACAAAATTAGGAACACTATTCTGATTACCAGAATACAATTCTGAGTTTCAAGAAGAAAGCACTTAGTAAATATATAACTGTATTAGCAAGGCACAGATACTAGTGTTACTTGCCACAGCAATAGCCCTTGACCCTATTTCATTAAAAAATTAAAAACAGATTCCAAGATGGCGGCTAGAGGTAGGAAGCAGAAAGCGAGCCTCCTATAGTGAAATCTTGGAGAGACGCTGGAGACACACTTTGCAGGCATAATCACCGAGAAAAGGCATAACTTTGACTCCTCCACATCTCCAGCCGGCGCAGAGAATCTCCACTTCACGTTAAACGGAGAACCGAGGAGGCCCCCGGGGCCGCCAGTGGCCGGCGCCCATACGGCTTGGGAAGACGCGGACCAGGTGAGCTTCGCGGTACCGCGGTTCCCCCACAGACAAGCCTGGGCCAGAGCAGCATAGCCCCCTGGACAGACTGACCTCCACCCGGGAAAAAAAGAGAAACTGAGTACTAAGCAATAAGAACAGTTAAGACACGCTGGAAAGAGGGTGGGGCGCCCTGAGCGCTGAAGATTGGGGGAAGGGAATCCTTCCCGGGACTGTAAATAAACGAGCCCAGCGGGCCGGAGAGGCTCTGGCGGGAGCGGGGCGCGCCAGCAACCAGGAGCGGGGACGCTTGTGAGAGGAGGGAAGACCCACTTCCCACGTGAACTGTAAATAAACACGCAGGCCTGACAACGCGGGGCAGTGTCGCCTTTCCCAGTGCTTGGAAAGGGAAAAGCCTGTAGCAGAGGCCCCCCTCCCCCACACAGGAGAACTCTGAGCAAACAAAGCCTGTGGGACCAGGTGAGTGCTAGCTCACCCCAGAGATCTGCATAAATAACGCAGCCAGCTACAGGCTGAGAGCAGCAGGCAGGCAAGCCACAGTTGCAGACACCACTCTCAGAACTGCCTCCAGACGCTTTTTTTTCTTTTTCTCCCTACCTTTGATGAGAGAACAACCGAATTACACCTGCAAGCCGAAAAACTTACTGAAACTATTGCATTTGAACTGGGGACACTTGGTGGGGTTTTTTTTTTTTATTTTTTCTTCTGTGTGTGTGTGAGTGTAGTTTTGTTCTACTTTAAGCATCCCCTTTGATGAGACAACTACAGAACAACATCTGAGGCACCAACTCCAGGACTGGAGATTAAGACGGACATCCAAATTATTAAGACTGAAATTGCATTGCATATAAACTTGGAAGTTTTTTGGTTTTTTTTTTTTTTTTTTTAATTTCCTATTTTCCATTTTATTTTAATTCATTTTTATAAATAGATATTACTTTCATATACTTATTTTTTATTTTTTTTATCTTTGATTTTCAATCCTCTCTCTGTCTCTCTATTGTCTGTTCAGCTTACTGTCGATTAGTACACTAACACTCCCTGTTTATACCTTTGAAACTCTCTTGTCTGATACCTTGTTCTGCTTTCTCCCTCTTGTCTGTATATTTGTTTTCCCCTTTTCTTTAACTTCTTGCTTTCCATCTCAGCTCACTCTTCCGTTCTCAATATTACCATTGTTATTATTACAAGCTAGAAAATACTTAATTACACACAGTACAGGGACAGTAACAACACCAAGGACAATGACAGGAAGACAGAAAAAACAAGGAAACCAGTTTCCCCACAGCAAAAAATTAGTACAGGAACCAGAGGGGAATGAAGAGAACAGAAACTCAGAGCCAGACTCCAACAAAATGAAGATAAACTATGCCAAAAGACCCAATGAAGCCTACAAGAATAATTTAAAAGAAGACATACTACAAGTACTCAATGAGAATTTTATAGAGATGATACTGGATAGGGTCAACCAAAATGTACAGGAGACACTCAAGAAATTCCAAGACAATAAAAATAGAGAATTTGAAAAAGCAAAAGAAGAAATAAAGGAAACCATAGAAGCACTGTATAAACACCAAAGTGAAAGAGAGAACACAATGAATAAATGGATAAATGAACTCAGGACAAAAATAGACAACAATAAAGAAGAAAACAGCCAGGATATGGAAAACCTCAGAAAAAAGAACGAAACAGAACTGCAAAACAAAACGGAAAGCCAATCCAGCAGAATAGAACAAACAGAAGACAGAATCTCAGAACTTGAAGATGAAATGGTAATTAAAGGAAAAACCGAAGAACTATTAATTAAACAACTCAAGACCTGTGAAAAGAAAATGCAAGAACTCACCGACTCCATCAAAAGACCAAACTTGAGAATCATGGGCATCGAAGAAGGAGAAGAGGTGCAAGCGAAGGGAGTGCGTAATATATTCAACAAAATAATAATGGAAAATTTCCCAAATCTAGAGAAAGATATTCCCATACAAATGCAAGAGGCCTCCAGGACACCAAACAGACCAGATCAAAATAGAACTACTCCACGACATATCATCATTAAAACAGCAAGTTCAGAAACTAAGGAAAGAATATTGAAGGCTGCAAGAGAGAAAAAACAAGTAACATACAAAGGTAAACCCATCAAAATCACAGCAGACTTCTCAACAGAAACATTAAAAGCAAGAAGAGCGTGGGGTGAGATCTTCCGGGCACTGAATGAAAATAACTTCAACCCCAGGATACTCTACCCAGCAATGCTATCATTCAAAATAGATGGAGCAATAAAAGTCTTCCATGATAAGCAGAAACTAAAACAATATGTGACCACAAAGCCACCATTACAAAAGATTCTGCAAGGGATCCTGCACACAGAAAGTGACACCCAACTTAACCATGAAAAGGCAGGCAGCACCAAACCACAGGATAAGAAAAAGCAAGACAGTAGAGAGTAACATCAAGTTAGGTACACACAATCAAACCTTCAAACAACTAAGATAACTAAATGGCAGGAATCACCACATACCTATCAGTACTAACACTTAATGTCAATGGACTTAATTCACCCATCAAAAGACACCGTTTGACAAAATGGATTAAAAAAGAAGATCCAACAATTTGTTGCTTACAGGAGACTCATCTCACCGACAGAAATAAGCATATGCTTAGGATGAAAGGCTGGAAGAAGATTTACCAAGCTAATGGCCCCCGAAAACAAGCAGGAGTAGCAATACTTATCTCTGACAAAGTAGACTTCAAACCTACATTGATCAAACGAGACAAAGAAGGACATTCCATACTAATAAAAGGGGAAATAGACCAAAAGGAAATAATAATCATCAATCTGTACGCACCCAATGTCAACGCACCCAATTTCATCAAACATACCCTAAAAGACCTAAAAGCATATATAAACGCCAACACAGTGGTTGCGGGAGACTTTAACACTCCATTATCATCAATAGATAGGTCATCCAAACAAAAACTCAATAAAGAAATCCAAGATCTAAAATATGCAATAGATCAAGTGGACCTAGTAGATGTCTATAGAACATTTCATCCAACCTCTACACAATATACATTCTTCTCAGCAGCCCATGGAACCTTCTCCAAAATAGATCATATCCTAGGGCACAAAGCAAGCCTCAGCAAATATAAGAAAATAGAAATAATACCGTGCATACTATCTGACCACAATGCAGTAAAAGTAGAACTCAACAACAAAAGTAAAGACAAAAAACATGCAAACAGCTGGAAACTAAATAACTCATTACTTAATGAAGAATGGATCATCGATGCAATAAAAGAGGAAATTAAAAAGTTCCTAGAAGTCAATGAAAATGAAAACACAACCTACCGGAACCTATGGGACACAGCTAAGGCAGTCTTGAGAGGAAAGTTTATAGCCATGAGTGCATATATTAAAAAGATTGAAAGATCCCAAATCAATGACCTAATGATACATCTCAAACTCCTAGAAAAACAAGAACAAGCAAATCCCAAAACAAATAGAAGGAGAGAAATAATAAAAATAAGAGCTGAAATCAACGAAATAGAAACCAAAAAAACCATACAAAGAATTAATGAAACAAAAAGTTGGTTCTTTGAAAAAATAAACAAGATCGATAGACCCCTGGCAAACCTGACTAAAATGAGGAGAGAAAAAACCCAAATTAGTAGAATCAGGAATGCAAAAGGGGAGATAACAACAAACACCATGGAAATCCAGGAAATCATCAGAGACTACTTTGAGAACCTATATTCAAATAAATTTGAAAATCTAAAAGAAATGGACAGATTTCTAGATACATATGATCATCCAAAACTGAACCAAGAGGAAATTAATCACCTGAATAGACCTATAACACAAAATGAAATTGAAGCAGCAATCAAGAGTCTCCCCAAAAAGAAAAGTCCAGGACCTGATGGATTCTCTGATGAATTCTATCAGACCTTTAAAGAAGAACTCATACCAACCCTCCTTAAACTGTTCCATGAAATAGAAAGGGAAGGAAAACTGCCAAACACATTTTATGAAGCCACTATTACACTTATCCCAAAACCAGGCAAAGACACCTCCAAAAAGGAGAACTATAGGCCAATCTCCTTAATGAACATTGATGCAAAAATCCTCAACAAAATAATGGCAAACCGAATTCAGCAACACATCAAAAAGATTATCCACCACGACCAGGTAGGCTTCATCCCAGGGATGCAGGGGTGGTTCAACATACGAAAATCAATAAACGTAATAAACCACATTAACAGAAGCAAAGACAAAAACCACTTGATCATCTCAATAGACGCAGAAAAAGCCTTTGATAAGATCCAACATCATTTCATGATAAAAGCTCTAAGAAAACTAGGAATAGAAGGAAAGTTCCTCAACATTATAAAAGCTATATATGACAAACCTACAGCCAGCATTATACTTAATGGAGAAAAATTAAAACCGTTCCCTCTAAAATCAGGAACCAGACAAGGATGCCCACTATCTCCACTCCTATTCAACATAGTACTGGAATTCCTAGCCAGAGCAATTAGGCAAGAAGAAGGAATAAAAGGAATACAAATAGGTAAAGAAACTGTCAAAATATCCCTATTTGCAGACGACATGATCCTATACCTTAAAGACCCAAAAAACTCTACTCAGAAGCTTCTAGACATCATCAATAGCTATAGCAAAGTAGCAGGATATAAAATCAACATAGAAAAATCATTAGCATTTCTATACACTAACAATGAGCAAACGGAAAAAGAATGTATGAAAACAATTCCATTTACAATAGCCTCAAACAAAATCAAATACCTAGGTGTAAACCTAACAAAAGATGTGAAAGACCTCTACAAGGAAAACTATACACTTCTGAAGAAAGAGATTGAGGAAGACTATAGAAAGTGGAGAGATCTCCCATGCTCATGGATTGGTAGAATCAACATAGTAAAAATGTCGATACTCCCCAAAGTAATCTACATGTTTAATGCAATTCCCATCAAAATTCCAATGACATTCATTAAAGAGATTGAAAAATCTACTGTGAAATTTATATGGAAACACAAGAGGCCACGAATAGCCAAGGCAATACTCAGTCAAAAGAACAATGCAGGAGGTATCACAATACCTGACTTCAAACTATATTACAAAGCAATAACAATAAAAACAGCATGGTACTGGCACAAAAACAGACATGAAGACCAGTGGAACAGAATAGAGGACCCAGATATGAAGCCACACAACTATGAGCAACTTATCTTTGACAAAGGAGCTAAAAATATACGATGGAGAAATAGCAGCCTCTTCAACAAAAACTGCTGGGAAAACTGGTTAGCAGTCTGCAAAAAACTGAAACTAGATCCATGTATATCACCCTATACCAAGATTAACTCAAAATGGATCAAGGATCTTAATATCAGACCCCAAACTCTTAAGTTGATACAAGAAAGAGTAGGAAATACTCTGGAGTTAGTAGGTATAGGTAAAAACTTTCTCAATGAAACCCCAGCAGCACAGCAACTAAGAGATAGCATAGACAAATGGGACCTCATAAAACTAAAAAGCTTCTGTTCATCAAAAGAAATGGTCTCTAAACTGAAGAGAACACCCACAGAGTGGGAGAAAATATTTGCCAATTATACATCAGACAAAGGACTGATAACCAGAATATACAGGGAACTTAAAAAACTAAATTCTCCCAAAACTAATGAACCAATAAAGAAATGGGCATGTGAACTAAACAGAACTTTCTCAAAAGAAGAAATTCAAATGGCCAGAAAACACATGAAAAAATGCTCACCATCTCTAGCAATAAAGGAAATGCAAATTAAAACCACACTAAGATTCCACCTCACCCCTGTTAGAATAGCCATCATCAGCAACACCACCAACAACAGGTGTTGGCGAGGATGCGGGGAAAAAGGAACCCTTTTACACTGTTGGTGGGAATGTAGACTAGTACAACCACTCTGGAAAAAAATTTGGAGGCTACTTAAAAAGATGGAAATCGATCTACCATTTGATCCAGCAATACCACTCTTGGGGATATACCCAAAAGACTGTTACTCCAGAGGCACCTGCACATCCATGTTTATTGCGGCACTATTCACAATAGCCAAGTTATGGAAACAGCCAAGATGTCCCAGCACTGACGAATGGATTAAGAAAATGTGGTATCTATACACAATGGAATTTTATGCAGCCATGAAGAAGAACGAAATGTTATCATTCGCTGGTAAATGGATGGAATTGGAGAACATCATTCTGAGTGAGGTTAGCCTGGCTCAAAAGACCAAAAATCGTATGTTCTCCCTCATATGTGGACATTAGATCAAGGGCAAACACAACAAGGGGATTGGACTATGAGCACATGATAAAAGCGAGAGCACACAAGGGAGGGGTGAGGATAGGTAAGACACCTAAAAAACTAGCTAGCATTTGTTGCCCTTAACGCAGAGAAACTAAAGCAGATACCTTAAAGCAACTGAGGCCAATAGGAAAAGGGGACCAGGAACTAGAGAAAAGGTTAGATCAAAAAGAATTAACCTAGAAGGTAACACCCACACACAGGAAATCAATGTGAGTCAATGCCCTGTATAGCTATCCTTATCTCAACCAGCAAAACCCCTTGTTCCTTCCTATTATTGCTTATACTCTCTCTACAACAAAATTAGAGATAAGGGCAAAATAGTTTCTGCTGGGTATTGAGGGGGGGAGCGGGAGGGGGCGGAGTGGGTGGTAAGGGAGGGGGTGGGGGCAGGGGGGAGAAATGAACCAAGCCTTGTATGCACATATGAATAATAAAAGAAAAATGAAAAAAAAAAAAAATAAAAAAATAAAAAATAAAAAATTAAAAACATACAAAAGGACTATGTTTTAAAAAAAAATACCATTTGAATAGAAATAAGAAAGTCAGACTAGCTGCTAGAACAGCATTCAGAATGATGTAGATTCTCTTCATATCTCACCTGTTATTTTCCAGCTGTTCTAGCCCCATGTCCTACCTTTGATCTCAATGTTAGATGCACCATGACAAACATCTCCAGTTTCAGATTTATGTAGTTTTTCTGATTCTCGATTGCACTCTAAAACAGTTTTCAAAGATTTGGCCTCAGGACCCTTTCACACATTTAAAGCTTGAGGATTCTAAGGAGCTTTTTATTGATGTGGGTTATAACTATTGGTATTGATCTGGGATTCAAAACTGATAATTCTTTAAGAACTTTTATTAATTAATTTAAAAACTTATATGACTATACAGATGGCATATGCTTATGAAAGTTAAATATATAGCTCAAAACAAAAATTGTAGTAAGAAGAGTCACATGTTTTTGCATTCTTACAAATTCCTTTAATGTCTGGCCTAGAAGACAGCTGCATTAATGTTTCTGCCTTCAATCTGTTAGGACATGTTGTTAGAATTAAATTAAATTAAATTAAAATATGACCTCACTGCAGATATGCAATTGGAAAAGGGAAGAGTACTTTCATGGCCTTTTCATGGAACTGCGAACATTCACACCTGATTCAGCAATCTGGAGTTTCATAAGGTAGTTGCATAATGGAATGTGAAATCTTATTAGTGAATTTTTCATCCAAATTAAAGTCAGTTGGTCCACCCTGCACTTTAAATAAACCTTTCACACATACATGATCTTTTAAGCATTCATTGGTAAAATGGAAATATTGCTTCACTGAATTATGAAAATTTCCCAAATATTACATCATCTCATCATTTAACATCAAAAGTCACATTTGTTAATATTGCCACCCATGTTATCAGAAAATTCTTTAAGTACTTGGGAGCAAAAAGAAGTTTTTTAAAATTCAAATTTTTTTCACAAACTCAAATTTTACCATTCACACCCAATACTGATAGCTACTTTTACTTTGTTTCATTGAAGAATCTACCACCCACCTAAATCTGAATGATGATAATGTATCATTCTTTAAGCAAAGATGATTTTCCATTAAAAAAACAAAAAAAAATGTGTTCACCTCAAAACTCAAAGTGCATATTTTCCGTGAGACAGTCAACACAATTCATTATGTACAAATGCTTTATATATACTTTGTCTTTTGTTGCACAGAATATTAAAGAGACACACTTGAGGTGCTCTATTAAAACTTCATATTTAGTACTTCATCAAGAAAATTTTCAATAGAATTGCTGTATATTGTGTTTTCTTTTCTGTTTGAGTGCAGGGTAGTGAGGAAAACAATGACTACTGCTACCCTGAGGTGCTCTGCACTGAATCACACTAAGGTAGCCAGCAATTTCAGAAACCACTGCTTTTACACCAACAGCACAAATGTCAACTCAGTGAAGAATCAATTATTGTGATTTTTTGAGAACCACTGCTTAAGAATAAAAAAACAGAAAGAAACAAAAAAAACCTGACATCAAATAAGGAAAGAAGGTATACTCAGAAACTAAAAAGAGGAAATATAACACATTAATTCCTCGCCACGTGAATGAAGATATCATTAACAGAAAGAACTATTATCATTTAAGAAAAAAGGAAACTGAATCAATTTTGTTCTTTATAGTGACCATAGCCTGCCTGCTTGTAAAAATAAGACTTGGTGGTTTTGCAATATTCCAGTGGGCCACTGGAATTCATTTGTATCTTAGAGGTAGGTTAAAAGGAACAGAAAACATTGCCATTGGCCAAAAACAGAAACTTGGTTCAAATACAACACCCAAAATTGGACAGTAACCCGTAAGAATCCAGATACTATCTTCTATATTAAACAAAGTAACAAATCAACATAGTCAGCCACACTTACTAAAGGGGTAGATTTGTTAAAAATGAACTTGTATTCAGGATAACCACTTAATGCTGGGAATCTGACATGCAAATTTTTCTTCTACTTGTCATATGAACTTTCATATTAAAGAAATTTCTATCTTCAGAAGCAACTAACAGGGCTGGAGGCATGGCTCAAGTTGAAGAGCACTTGCCTAGCAAGCACAAGGTCCTGAGTTCAAACCCCAGTACCACAAAAAAAAAAATCAGAAATAACTCTAACAGAATTAATGCTTACTGTGATTAAAGTAATAACAAGCTCTGAAGAATTATACAAAGCATAAAATTTAATAAATCAAACTTATTTATAATATTCAAAATTATTACTGTGTTTGGTAGACTTCCTAGCATATAAAAGAATCCCGCTGTACATCCTAAAGCAAACAGCCTTCAATTTGCCTTTGTGAAGCTTCAAATCACAGTATGCTATGCAGGATAGTAGTCTAGAGGTGCCTACAGAGCTGCTGTAGAGTGAATCAGAGATATGAGAAGAAATGAAGACGGGTATCCCATCAAGTTCTAAAAACGCTTGGCCAAAAACAATTCCACATTATTACTTTATACAAGTTTCAGTACCGCTGCTATATAGGAGAGAAAAAGTGCTTACTTGAAAAACTACTAGTGTACTCAAAAACCAGTAAAGTCCAAAGGCAGTACAAACTTCATAATTATCTATGGATCAAACTGGGAGCCTCAAAAAGCCAGTGAGTTATTTTTGTGTACCCAAGAACAGCAGGCACCCAGCACAGCTTCCACACGAAGAGACTCAAACATTTAGTGAATGAATAAATGGCTATAGAAGGTAGGGAAAAGGAAATGATGGTCAAGGTGGAAAACATGAAATACATTTCCATATTTTTCAAAAGGACAGCACAACATCAAATAGACTCCAGTAAAAGCACAAGCATAGGCAAGCATGTAATATTTATGCAATGGAATTTAATTAACCATGCGTACCCACCAGGCTTGATGTCCTTGTAGACAAAGTTTTCCAAACCATATATGAACTTCCCGGTATGTGCGCCTGTAGTCTGCATGGCAGCAGTAACCAAAATGCAAAGCATTTAAAAGACATCTTCAATTTCACATGTGAACTATGCCTGAACTGAATTTCACAGAGTTAGAAATGACATATTATGCAACTGAAATTCAATGAGGCCAAAACCAGTAATTTCTAACAAAATATTCACAGTGACTCCATTTTCATTCTTGTAGCATATGAGTTCATAAAACAAAAATTCTGAGTTAAAACTGTAACAATCATTTCAAATGAAGCAAGGCACAAAAACAATTATGGCTAATAACACATCAAAATCTTTTGAAAATTTTTCAAACAGAACAAAAATCTGCTATTTTGGTTCTCTTTTTGCCTGTCATTTGGCCAATTTACAGAAAATGACTGTGATATTTGACGCTAATTTTGGAGTCGGCTGAAATGATCTCACCTTACTTTAGAGTGATCTGTTCCTTTTAGACAGACTGGCTGAAACCTTTCTATTCTTTCTGTTAATGACTGCGAGAAGCACCAAGTACAATTTCCCTCCCCAAATCTAGCTTAGCGAGACATCACTACTAGCTTAACCTCCATACAACACAGCTCTGATCAGCCACTCCCTGGATTACGAAGAAAGAAAAAGGAAAACTTACTGACACCCCCCAACAGCTACAGACTAAATGCACTATAGTGCAGGGTTAACAATACAGGATCTAGAGCCAGACTGAGTACAATTTCTGGTTCTACCGTGTTCTAGCTATGTGACCTAGGACAACTTATTTGACATTCACAGCTTCCTCAACTGTAAAACAGAAATAACAGCACTGATATTATAGGGTGCTAACTGTGATATGAGTTAATTCACATATGGCATTTTGAACCGTGACTTGCATTAGTAAATGTTCAAGAAATGTCAGCTGTCATTGTCATTATCATTATCTTCATCATTAAGCCACTCAAATCTCTTTAAATTGACCTAAACTTGGCTTCCTAACCTTACATCCAACTACACTCTATCACCTACCAAACCATCACCTGTTCCCCATAGATGCTCTATACTTTTCCTCCTTCACTGTCCCCTCTACCTAGAATGCCCTCTCCTTTCTGCATTCTTTACACCCTGCTGAAATACGTAACTTCACATTGCCTATCCTGATTTCTTTGGCTGAACACAGTATGTTCATTCTGAGCTCCCATACTGTATACCTCTTTCATTGGACTCAACAATTTTTCCTGCTTATCCTTAAGCAATTCACTTGCCCAATTCAAATGTGAAGGGTTTGACAACACTGTTCAAGGATATTCTAATTTTTCTGTTCCAAGGATGTACACAGCAGACTGACATTTGATATTTCAAAAGCCCCTAGAAGCCAGAAGACCTTGTCTTCAAAATTCTAATTATAAACCTAGTAGTATATGCCTGACAAAGCAATTCTAGAAGTAAAATACAAAGGCATTCAGCCTTGCAGGAATTTTCAGAATTATGATTGAAGCTACTCACTGTATCCTTTATCTAGCAAAAAAGGAAGACTAGAGCGGGGTGGAGGGGGTGCAAAAAAAAAGCAAGGGACACAGACAACAGTTAATTTAAAAAAAAAAAGTTCAGTTGTAGATCTCTCTTGCCTAGCATGTGTGGCCTGGGTTTAATTCCACAGCACTGCAAAAATGAAACAAAACAGTTCAAAGACAGAACTCCAAGGAAAACAACAGATTAGTGAAGAAGAACAATAGATGGATTATGGTAACAGTAAAATAACAGCAACACTTGCATAACAGGCAAAATGCATGTAGTACGTGAAAAAAAAGAGGTAAGTTAATTTACAAAAAAAAAAACTAAGCAAAAAGAGGTATTTATAATTCAAGAAAAGCAAATCATTGCATATTAAAGAAAATATAACCATAGTATATCATCTGACCTATGCAGTGAGCAGTAATTATACTGGCATAGCAATATAAAAATTGACTAGTAATTCGCTAAAAACCAGGAGGGGATTTAGAGTTAAAGGACATAGTAAGAGATGTAAAGTCCTTATCTAGCATAATAAGAATTCCTAGAGAATGCCTTATGTCAGGGAACCAGATGAAGACAGAATGAGATTCCCTGTAATGAGGGGGTCCCAGGAGTATAAAGTGTGCAACAGGGGACTTCTACTTTCCATTAGAAGAGGTTCTTCTGCAAAACTATCTGATTTCGAGGTATACATATTTATCACTTTAGTAAACTTAACATTTTAAGCACAGAAACAAGCATTTGGAAAGCTTTTGGCCTTACTAGAAAATTATTATTCCCCTTTATTTTATAATAGCCTTCACGGGTGGGGGGAACCTCACTCCAATGAAAAAGGAGATCTGAGTACATTTTCACAGTTAAGCAAATTCTCTAGAAATGAAATAATACTTACATTTCAATATTTGTTCTGAAGTTTAATGGCAAGAATTCGTGTTTTAGTGAGTGGAACAAATAAAAATAAATCCATTTTTTAGAGCAGATCAACGTGAGAATTTTAGTTTTAATTTAATGCAAGCATTAAAGACCTGGGAGCAAAATTTTCATAGGTATTCAGTACAAAATGTATACCAAGTTATCATTTTGCCAATTAAACTGACAACTATTAAAGCAGATGAAACTGTACCATTCCTTTCTTACAAATCACTGGAAACTCAAAACACTAACTTTCTTTTTTGCAGTGCTGAGGTTTGAACTCGGGGCCTACACTTTGAGCCACTCCATCAGCCCTTTCTTATGAACGGTTTTTCAAGATAGGGTGTCGCAAACTATTTGCCCAGGCTGGCTTTGAACCAGCATCCTCCTGATCTCTGCCTCCTGAGTAGCCAGGATTACAGTGTGAGCCACTGGCATCCATCCATCCCACTAAAATATTTTCTAATAACAAATTATTTTCATAAAAAAAGTAAAAAATGACTTTCAGATTTAATATCAAAAGAATAAATGTAAACTATATGAATTATAAATGTCTGTTTTATCAACATATATGTGTCATTATGCCTACTCATAAATACATAAAATTATATGTAGAGGCAATATATTTAATCTGAAGATTTTCAAGACATAAAATTCTAGTACTCTCCAAATCTTTCTCATTTCTACAGTGCTCCTCCTTCTACATATAGTAACCACAACTGAATGAAGACAAATAGAAAACAATGAGTTGCCATTAAAAAAAATCTGCAGCTTGCTTCATTTTGCATACAAAAGCACCACAGAGAAACTGTTTTCCTAAAAATGTAGATATTTAAGTTTCAGTAGAAAAATAAAACATTCTTAAGTGTAAAAATAAAAGGAAAAAAATGTTCAGGCTTTTAAAATATTTCTTCCATTTTTTCAGCCTCTTTGCTTTTGAATAGTAACTTTTTGTAAAAGAGTATTTCTGCATAAGACAAATATACTTGGTACAGAAAGGATTTATATCAATGCTAAAGAACGTTAATGAAGGGCACTGTTTGTTGCCCAGGTGGCTGTGAATTCTTGGGCTCAAATTCAGCCTTCCAAGTAGCTAGAACTACCACCACCACACTGACTTGAGAAACTACTTTGAAAAGAGATTTCTGAGGTGGGCATAGTGGAACACACCTGTAATCCAAGCATTCAGGAAGCTGAGGCATGAGAATCTCAAGTTCTAGGCCAGCCTAGCTACACAAAGAGATCTTCTCTTGGGAAAAATTCAACTAAGTCAGCGGTGTACTTTAACATGCTAACAAATGACCCAAAAATGATGCAAATACTAATAACTCTTGTATTCCAATCAGCAACTGGGATATGATTTGACTTAAAAGAGATAAACAGATCAGACATTGGGAAAGTCCTTCACCTTATCACTCTATAGACTACTGTTTTTCATCTCATCCTGTTTTTGCTTTCTCAACTGAAAGTTTTTTTTAAAATTCAGAAAATTACAAATAAAAAGTTTAATTTCAGAAACCAAGTTCACCATTTATTAACACTGAAGCATAAGTTTGCATGATGATGCAAACTTAGACTAAGCATAGGTACAGTATTTGCACAAAACAACTTTTCTTTGAAAGATTAGGCAAATGACTGACTTATGTCACTCAGAATATTTAATGTATTTGAAATGAGAAAATAAGCCCTTTGTTAGATGTTAAAGCAAAAGTGTTGAAGACACTGTTAAAAGAATCTGACAACTGCTATTTCATTCTGATGTCCTTGGGTTCTTAAAATAACCAGTGATGACCTAGTCTTACCTATCATAGAAAAAGTCCAAATGCCTAATTCTATCCTCACCAAAATCAAATTTCAACTAATAAGCCACATTTATGTTTAGATAAAAAACAAAATTTAAAACTTGAAGATGTTGAAACGTTTGAGGCCTAAAAGTAGTAAGATTTTTTAGATATCCTATACAGTAGGAAGAAACAGGTAGAACTAAAGTTACAGCAACACTTTCTCTAAACATCATTTCACTGTAATAAAATCTTAACCTCTTATCTTGCAAAAGCACAAGAATGCACACAAGGAATGTCTTAACTTTTGACCAAAACAAAGAGGCCTGCAGGAACTTACAGAATTTGAAGTCTCCTAAAGTAGCAGTTCTACTGTGCTATTTAACTGAAAAGAGAGTATCAAACTGGCAGTGAAATAAATCAATCACAGAAAAAAGGCAATGAGTCACTAAAATATTTACAATCAATATTTTCAGAGAGGATTTTAAAAGATTCTGTCTTTAGTAGCTAAGAAGGCCTATGAAAGTACCATCTTTCAGTCACATTAAACAGATATAAAATATAGGTATATCCAAGTAATCCAAAATACTAACTTATTTACCTTTCTCTGCTGCTTTTTGAAGGGCATCTTCAATTCCAGAAAGCTCTTTCTGTTTAATATCTTGTAAGGATTTTTCTTCTTTCTCAGCATCATTTTCAATACCTAAAAATATATAATTAATTTACACAAAAGGAAATAGAATTATACATAAATAAATGAAGGGAAAAAATTTAGCCTCATTACAAGTATGTACATGTAATATAAGTTATTATCTGTAAGTCCAAAAACTCTTCTGCACTATTTAGACTAGTTTTGAAAAGTTTAAAAATAAGTGATTCCTATTTATTCATGAAGCTTTTATCAAAAAGGAAAAAAATGAAGGGAAAGAAATTACAAGGAGAACAGGAGACAGGAAAAAAGAAAGGAGGGAGAAGGTTACATAGACAGTTAAAAGCAAGAAACAGAAAGAAGACAAAAATGTATGAGAATATTGACAGCTATTATACCTCAGTAGTGACATTTTTATTAAGTATAAAAATGATATAACATCGAATACTACCTGGTATCAATGTACATCGATTTAAAAAAGACCTTTAAGAAAGTAGTTCAGGGACATAAATCAGCTATATATGTACATATATATATAAAATATAGATATAAAATCTTTTTTCTCTAATTTTCTTATGTCTGATAATGTATACTAAGGAAATAATGCAAACAACTAAAAATTGTCTACAAAGAGGAGATATTTAGTGGGTTTGCTAACTACAGAAAACAGTAGGTAGCCCTTAGTGGAGTATCAGATAGCCATACAAAATTGTCACTTCACCATGAAAACTGTGAAACATATAAAAAGTGTATACATTAGGTGATAAAGCCAGATCAATGTATATATAATATGGTAACTATTACTTTATATATTTTTTATATGCTAAACACTGGTAAGCAAAATGCAAAACTAAACATTATATTTGCATCGTAGTGGAAAAACTAAAAGTAATTTTCCCTAAAACATCCAAATTTTTCCTATCAGTTAGATAAATACACCTAACTGAAAAGAACATTAAAACTAGAAGCTACTACTTTAATATTTTTAAATACTCATTTAAATTAAAATACTATCATTTCCATCAAAATTATGTCACATATTTTTGAACAGAAACATTCATTTAAAATCAGAACAAAAGGAGGAAAAAATTAATTTCCCAAGTAAAAACTGTAACTTACCACATCATCAGTACATTCTTAAAACTTTATTTTTCATTCCTTAATAGTAAATCTGCTAGTGCATCTCAAAAGCAAGCTTCAGATGCAAAGTAATTACTCATAGAGAATAAATTTAAAATAGGTTGAATTTATTCTTTTCAATATCATAAAAAATTTTATATGCAGCTATAGTAACATATGTGAATACATACATAAAATGCACATATATGTGTTCCATATGTTTATTTATTTATTTAATCATCTCTTACTAAATATATTAGAATATTATCCCAGATAACAAATTAATTTCACTGTGATGTGGGACTGATTAATAAAACAGCAACATACATACTTGTTCCAGGGACAATCTCAGCAATAATCCATGCAGGGTAGCAACACCTGCTTCTTCATAAAGGTTTTTCCAAGGAATTTTCAAAGTTCATTTATCTAAAGAAACATAATTTGAATTTTATATCCTTATTTTACTGCTCAAGAGGCTACAAATTTCTCACTTTCCAGTAAAAGGGTAACAAGACTCTCCACGAATACATTGGGTATATCACTCAGAAAAAAATTAAGGAACTAAAATAAGTTTACAAAGATCTTTGAATGTTACTGTCAACAATAAATATTCACATTATATTTTGAAATTTTTTGATAGTTATTACCTCATTTAATATTCCCAAACTGTAAGATAAAATATCTGTTATTTCAATTTTGAAAAAAAAAAAAAAGGAAAACTAAGTCAGTGAGGATGCTGGAAGCAGAACTCAGTGCATGACACCTCACTACTGCACATGCTCTTCTACCCCCACCAACAAAAACCTTAGAGATGACCTGTAAATATCTGTGCAAGATCCCAGGAATTCAAGCCAATTCTCAAGTACCAGAATTTGGACAGTAAGTCAAATTGCCACAATTGCAAATGGCCAGCCTAAAGGCAAGGCATACTGTTTTGCATCATGTACTATCAAGTACTGTCATGTTATATATGTCATGTAAATAATGTTATGCAACTCAGGTCAGTTATATTTATAAATCACTTGGAAGCAGAACACATTTTTCCCCTTAGAAATAATGGAATTAATGTCAGGTCCTTCAGAGATGAGCCCACAAAAACTTTCACGCACAGTATAGATAAACTAAGGCCCAAATATTATTAAATGAGAGAAAAGACAATACAGGACAGAAGAGAGAAGACAACTCAATTTTGAAATGTGTAAAATCTGCCTTGGGTTTCTTCTCATATTTCTTTCTTTATCCTCTTCCCAATCTTTAGTGACCTTCTTTCCAGATCTCTAGGCAGCTAATGGCCCAGTTTGCCCTAAATAATTCTAGAGCAATTCTGCCCAACCTTACCTACAACTAAAGTTTTCCATGTTCCAAAACTAAAATACCACCCTTCCTCATAATTTTTTAAAATAATGATACTATTAATGCTTTGGTTTTCTTGGTGCTGCTGATCAAAATGTTTAGGAGAAAATAATCTGATTAAACTCATTTGTGAAGGACGGAGACACACTAGAATCGCTGGCATTTTTAAATGAAGATCCTCAAAGTTCATAATTTATAGTATAACAAGCTGAAGAAGAAATAATGTTATGTAAGGGAGGATATTTTGATCACCTGAATAGTGATGTAACCAAGCCAGTGCTACCTGTGAATTTATTCCAGGGATAAAACATCAAATTATTTCTCCCTTATGAATGGAAGCTACGCACTGATGGCTCATATCTGTAATCCAGGCTACTCTGAGGTAGAGATCAGGGGGATCTCAGCTCAAAGCCAGCCTGGGAAAATACTTTGTGAGACCCTATTTTGAAAATGTTCAACACAAAACAGAGCTGGGGGAGTGGCTCAAGTGGTAGAGCACCTGCCTAGCAAGTGTAAGGCCAAGTTCAAACCCCAGCAGCACCAATAGTAAGAATAATAATAATTTCTCTTTGGCTTGTAAACCTGCTGAGTTTCTTTAAATGGTTCTGAGGTCAGGGGAAATCTGGAAGTAATACCAGGATACTTCAGAGTCTCCTCTAAGACTGATGATTTTACATTGAGTACCACCCATACTTATGGGATATTATTTGTAGTCATCACCTAACAAAATTTATTTGATGGCTTTTTTAGTGATAAGACTAAAAAAGTATGAAATGCTCCTTTAAAAAAAGAACATTTCTACAACTGCTTTTGTTCCTTTTACTATAACACATTATGTCTCAGATCTCAAAAAGGTCTGTCTCCTTTTACAGATCAGAAACTATTTCTTAAATTTAAAAGGATAACTCAGGGACACCCTTAAATATAGCTAGCACTTAGAAAATGAAACCATACTTAGCTTACTTAGACAAAATGACTCTACAGGTGAAGAATACTATTTCAACCTCAGCAGAAATCTAATGACTAATATAATGCTCCTAAAAAAAAGGCAAAAAAACAAAAACATGCTTGCAACCTTATATGATATGGGTCTCTTGTAACTCAGTGAGTAAACCTAGAGAAGCTAATAAATCCTTTTGATACTTTAAAAACAAAAAGAACAAATTTTTAGCCATTAATAAGCCTCCTTGTAAGAATACAGTGTGTAATACAAAATTTCTTCAGTTACTATCACTCATCCAGTACACTGGAAACAGAATTTCAATCTATGTCCTAATTTTAAATCTTCACAGCTTTCTGGAAGACAAAGATATCATATTCGCCCTTGCCTCTCCCACAGCAACTTGCACAGTCTTCCACATAGCATGTGCTTATAAATATTTCAAACCTAAAACAATGAATGAATGGTAGTAACTTCTACATTGTAGGCTGTCAATTAAGCATGTGGGGCAACAACAATACTTCTAGAGCACTGCTCACGTGACTACAGTGAGCACATCTGATAGAGATGTTTTAATTTCAGGCAACGTCTTCTACTTCATGTGATAAAAACATGAAAATATTCCTTCATAACAAATATAAAATAGACCTAAACATTTATATCCATGTAATTATTAGTGAAAGTCCTCATAAAATTCCAAAAAATTGTGTTGGAGGCAGGAGGAAGTAGGTGGCCTAACTGAAACTCCAACATTAGAATAAGGTATCTAGGGTTGCAATTTTTCTATCTACTTTTTTTAAGTAAAAAAATCAGGTATTATGGACTAGTCAGGAGAACTTTGTAGATTAAATTTCCTATTGAAAAATTTCTCTAGCAAAGATACATGCTTAGTTAGGAATGGTCTTAATGTTAAGGGTTCAGCTGCAAAGACTCTATACTTATATTTCCTCCATACCACATTGCTGCATAATATATCAAGTGAAAATGGTTGTTGAACCAAACATGAGGGAAATCAGCTTAATCTAAAGATTAGTTAATAAAATTTGTAAGTTATACTACTTTCAGATATAAAGAAAAAGCATACAAAATTTGGTTATCAGTTTTGAAAATGAAGACTTATTTTGTGCAGTGGAACGAAAGCCTGAAGAATATGACGGTGATTCAAATGTCCTTTCATTTTAACAGAATAATTTTCTAATCTTCTGTTTAAAAATTTGAAGTATGTAGGTAATATATATAATTTATATTAGGTTAAAAACTCTGAAATTAACATAACCTAAAAATCTCTCACACTTTTGGTCAACTGAATAAAGATTTCTTAGATTAAATAGCACACGTAAAATAAAAACCTAAAAGGACTGAGGATAATTCAAATGAAAAGTAAAGTACTTAACCAATTTAGCCAGCCTTGACTTTAAAAGGAACATCTAATTCACTCTTCAAAAGGAGGAAAACATTTAAAAGACAACTTAAATTATTAAGTACTCCAAAAACTTACTTTTATTCATCATTTAAATATACCTCCAAAGAAGAACAAAAAACACATTTTCTGTCTTTGAATAACTAATACAGGATGTTTTATAGCTAAAACTGTTTTTATTAAACTTTGACTCTGGAACAAACAATTCACAAGTAAAATTATAAATAAGAAAACCATCTGTGAAGAGAATTATTAGATAAAACAGTTACTTGTAATAAATTGAATCAAAACATAAGTTCAAGAACTGAAGTACTCTGTCTGAAACATTAGAACAAATAGCCCTTCACACAAACTAGTTGAAAACAGTGAACTGAACAATTCCCTCACAAATAAAATATTTGGTAAATGCATAAATAAATCAATTAAACAAGAAAAGATCGATTCCCAACATGTTATTTACTAAATGAGCATTTCATTTAGTTAGCTTACAGACACAGGACAAACAACAAAAAAGATTCACTCAGGTAGGTTCCAAACTACCAGAAAGTTCAAGTGACTTTTTATTCAGAATACTAAACAGTAACTGGTACTTGCTATGATCAGCTAAGTCTTCAGAATTATTAGAAGTTTAGCCAGTCAGTAAACTTTCTACTAGCTGCTGCCTTAATGTATACAAGCGCTCTGGAAATCTGGCCACTGAAATGTAGTACATTAGGTTACAATTAGTTAAAATAATCAGTATGCCTAATCATCTGATTACTCCTGCATTCTAGGTGAACAGGAATGGAAGAAATTAATGATAGTTGTTGGCAAAAGTCTTTTGCAAACCGCAAGAAGAAATCAGCTCTGCCCACCCAGAGCAGAAAAAATAAATATAAAAGAATTCACCTAAAACAGGAGACAAACTAGAAACTGCTTATTTCTAAATCACTGGTCTCATTATCATTTTTATTCTCCTGAAGAATTTTTCCACACCAAATAAATGTAAAGAACACATATCAAGGTAAAATCTCAACAATCTGGCAAAATGGGGAAAGGAGAATATAAATTATGAAACATTTTATGACATTTAATTATGACCAAAATTCTAATTTGACTAGCACAAGGTTCAATTTGTCTTCTAAGTATGTTACATATAAAAATATATAAATATATATATATATATACACATACATACATACACACACACATCTTCCCCCACAATTCTATTCATACGTTTTTATAAATTATCATAAATTGAGAAAAATGAGCTTTATTCCAATCTCTAGCAAGATTTCTAAATTTTTAGATAAATTTTTACACTGTGGTATGCCATGCAAAGAGAGGGAAAGAATGGTTAACTAATTTGAGTGCTGCTGTGTGCCAGGCACTCCTTGTCATATTAGTCTAGCCACAAAGTCACAGATGCACTGCTGCTGCATAGTCTACACTAGGATGATTACACTGATGCTCAAGAATATTAAGAAACTGGAAATTTCTCAATATTTTTCTTAATTTCCTTCATTTTCAGAAACCTGAAACTTTAATGAAAAGACTTCTTACGTCACTAAATAAACTAAATAAAGATAAGCACAATAGCATAAATTTAAACCTAACTGGGGGAGGGGTGTGGTTTTGCTTTCAGCTCAGTAGTAAGGGATGAAGTGACTTACTGAAGTGGGAGTAAAAAGTTCTGTTTTGCCTCTTAATATTGCCACAATACTCTAAGGTTAGACTATCCATACAGTATTTCCAAAAGTACAAGTATTTATTAGATAGCTTGTTAATATAAAGGTCTTATTTACCTGAAAAACATGTAAGGATAATTTTGAAAAAAATTCCTCTCAGAAAATGTACATTACAAAGATACATAGTCAAATTAGGTCACAGAAAAACATTCCATTTTCAAAAACATACTATTTTGATCATTAGGAAAAAATTCTGAATCTTTAATCTCAGATTTTCCTATGGCAAATAGCTAAGTAATCCTTCCCTTAGGGATTCAATCACTTTATCTGGCTTCTGATACCAGATGCCTAGCAAGCAGTGGTTTCTAAGAGCTTGACAAATTAACTGAATTTTTAGTGTAACTTAGAAAAAAGAAACTTGCCAGAGCATTTTCTTTTATCTGTAGATTATGTAAAGCCACATTATCTGTAAAAAAAGAGGAAAAATACAGCACTAATACACCATTTATCTGTCATTAATGTAGTATCAAATACTATAAAAACAATTCTAAGAGCTAAGAACACATGGTGAAGGAAGGGCCTGAAAACTAAATGTACAGGGAGAAGGCAGACTTCATAATACACCTATATTTCAGAGCAAAAAAATGTAGAAAGACAAGGGTAAACATTCACAGAACACCTAGTTATACAGTATTAAAGGGGTTTGTGTGTCCACAGCATCAACAAAAACATGTAAGATGAGACATCATAATGCTCAAAAAGCTGTTTTCTGAGAATATGAAATTTTCTAATTTTATAAAATAAGTTGTTCAAAGCTGCAATAAATGAAGAAAAACAGGTAAGAAGCCTCACAAATGGGCAAAAAACACAACATTATGATAAGAAAGTAAAGAATGCAATCTGGCAGCTTCTATAACACACTGAAAAGAAATTAAAACCTAAAAGGCGGCTCAGGGTCAAAGTAAACAATGATCTAGGGGATGGAGGTATGGCTCAAGCAGTAGAATGCCTGCTTTGTAAGTGCAAAGCCCTGAGTTCAAACTCCAGTCCCACCAAAAAAAACCAGAATGATCTGGGAGGCAGAACTGACAGATGTCATCACTGCCCAGATGTCAGGGTACTAAAGTAATCATGGAAGACTGACACGTGCTCAGCACTTGGGGTAAAATTCTTAAGTATTACATGCTCTAATATTACAAAAATTAGACAAATATTTCCAGTTTGAACGAATTGAACAAAATTACAATTGAGACCTCTGTTCAAGATATCAAAAGAGATCTGCACAGCTGGTGATACCTATTTGAAGCCATTGAAATAGTTAACAAGGCCTAAGGTCCATATGGAGACTTGCAAACCTATGCATGAGTCCTGACTTTTCCTCCAAGAAACTCTCAACTGGTGGGTCAAGTTCGCCAGGAGTGCTCAGGAGTTATCTGCATAATAGCTGGTAAGGAAGTAATACAAACATGTGCAGTATCAAATCAGGAATGCCCTTACACAAAGAGGGCTGTTTCAATTTCACTGACCTTTTGTTCTTTGAAGAATAGGTGATATTTGATACATTGAATACTGAATATTACCAATATGGCTAAAATATTAAAGAAGAATATTTAGAAAAACCTACAGGGAGATTATAAGTGATTGTCACTGGGTGGCAGGATTGAGAATGGCTTTTTTATTAATGGCTTTCAGTATTTTCTAGTTTTTATATTATATACTACTTTTTGGGCAGTACTGAAGTTTGAACTCAGAGCCGTATGCTTTCTAGGCAGGCATTCTACCTCTAGAGCCATACCTCCAGCCCTTTTTGCTTTAGTTAGTTTTCAGATCAGTGTGTCCCATTTTTTCCCCAGGGCCCAGTTCAAATCATTATGGGCATGAACTACCATGCCTAGATTGTTTCTTGACATAAGGTTTCAATAGCTTTTTGCCTGGGCTAGCCTGAAACCACAATACTTCTGATCTCCACCTCCTGAGTAGCTGGGAATATAGACAAGCATCACCATGCCCTGCCACAGATATTAACTGTTATGAGGAATTATGCTACAAATTATAAGGGAAATGGAAAAATAAAATGAAGGGAAATATTAAGGTCAATATAAATTCAATATTTTTATGTAAATTCTTCCTAGACCTATTATCTACCTTACCTACACATACACAAGAATAACAAAGATTTCTGCTACCCAGAGTCTAACAAATGCATACTTCCTCTCTGAAAATAGTGAACATGATCTAACAAACAGTAACTATAGCAATCTCATTCTATAATTATTTGCACTGAAAGAGGAGCCATGAGTCCTAATACAAAGAGAAGGGAGGAACAGCAACAGCTTTCAGATTAATGCCAACCCAGGGAAAGAGGTTAAAGTGCATTCATTACTTCACAGATGAATGCCCCAGCTAGAAGGCACTCCTAAAGCAAGTATTTCCCACTCCACCACAAATTATTCTCACAAACACAGACGCAGCAGTTTCTTTACATATCCCATGAATACCAAAATTCCTTTCTGAGGGGAGAGGGAGACCAGGGTCTGGCTATGTACCCCAGATTGGACTCAAACTCATCATTCTCCTGCCTCAGCTTCTACCATGCTGGGACTGATCACAGGTTTGCATTTAACCGAGTATGAAAAGAAGATTTCCTTCGAGGAAAAATAGGAATTGAATACACATACAAGCAACTTTACTGTTACAGCTGCACAAAGGCCACAGGAACTTTCTACAAAAAACAGAAAAGCAAATATTTGTGTCTAATCTTTTAAGAAAAAAAGGGGAGGTCAAGATAACTAATGATGGGAGATGGATACACCTGACTGCCAACAAGGAAACAACAGCCAATCCCACCATCAGCTGGCTCTCAACCTCATAAAGTCCAAAGAGAACAAGGTATGGGACAGGAAGGAAAGCTCTGTGGTCTCCTGAGCAGGAATGGCAGGCCTTAAGAATAAGGAAAGCTACAGGTATAGTCTTGCTTTACAGAAGTCCCAATATAATGATCAAACATTTTAGATGAGCACACGCTGCTGAGAAGTGACACATAACATCGATCTTAAAGGATAACTTAAGAAATACCCCTGAAAGGGCAAACCCAACTGGTGGCTCACGCCCATAATCCTAGCTACTTGGGAGGCTGAGATCAGGAAGATCGTGGTTCAAATCAGTCTGGGCAAACAGTTCACAAGACTTCATCCCTAAAATAACCAGAACAAAACGTACTGCAGGGGTGGCTCAAGGATAGAGGGTCTGCTTTACAGGATGAAGCTGTGTTCAAACCCCAGTCCCACCAAAAAAAAAAAAAAAAATTTACCTGATAATCTGTGTTAATAAACCAGAAGTTGGAAATGATTGTAAATCCCATTAAATTACAAAATGACAACAAGGGTTAGAATCAACAAGGGTTAGAATCATCTTAAAAAGAAAAAAGGAGAAAGTAATAGTTTCTAACTCACAGAAAACAAACAAGTTAATGTATTTATGAATCAAATGGAACTGACATGTAACATGGCTTCCTAAATCCAAGAATGCCTTTTAAACAAGAACCTCCAAAATGAACACAAGAAATGTAGTGATGTCAAACACCTCCCACCAGAAATAATCTCTCCAAATTTCCACAGCAGTTTATGCTGTACATTTACCAGTAATTATCACTTAACCTTGTATATATCCCCAACCTCACTGTGAACTCCTTACTTCTTTTCCTCATAGCAGGTACTCAATCAATATGACTTAACTGATTTAGAATGCATTTAATGCTGGAGTGGGGTGGAAGCAACTACAAAAAGAATGTAAACTTAGGCCAAGTGTTGTATGCATACCTATAATCCCAGCTACTTGGGAGACAGGATCCTACATGGGAGGTAGGAACAAAAATTTGAGGCTTGCCCTGGCAAAGTTAGGGAGACCCTATCACAAAAAACAAAAACAAAAAACCCCAAAAGGGTTGGGGACATAGTTCAAGTGGGAGAGGTCTTGCCTAGCATACTCTCCAGCAATAAATAAATAAAAATAAACTTGTATTTTAGAAAACATTTTCAGATCTATTAGATTCTCACAGCCTCTTGGGCAGCAGCAAGGACATCTTTACTACAAAAGAGAAACTGAGACTTAATGAGGTTAAATGACTGTCCTAAGAATACTATGGCGACCTAGTAAGTGGCAGAGTCAGCACTCCAATCCTCAATGCTTGAAGCTGTATTCAGATCACACTCTCTTCCAAACAGCAGAACAGAAAGGGTACAGGATTTAAACTCAGTAAATTTACTTCCTTTGGGGATTAAAATACCAATAGCAAAGAAGAATCAGAACCAGCCTTGAGTGGCCTGTGTATTTGTAGATTCCACTTTTGAGCTCTGTATTTTAAGAGATGTAGGAAAAAAATCCAAAAATGAAAAGGGTTTCTAAAATTAGCACAACACAGGCATAAGCAAAAAGGAAAGCAGCGTCAAGGGCTTATGTCAGGAGCACTACCAGAAGGAAGGACAGTGCCACAGGGGAAAACACATGCAGGAGATGGCACTGCACAAATGGTCATTTCAGGACTTTAAAAATCTACTCTTTTCAAAACAGAAAAGAAACTCAGAGGTTGCATTTTACCACCATTTGGCACCATACAGACCGTTAATCTAACCTTCTCCTCATTTTATACAAGAAACTGAAGTCTAAAGTGATGAGGTGGTTTGTCCAAGGTTCTACAACTAATTTGTGACCGTTCTAATAAAACCCGTGTCTCCTGACTCCCTGGGTCAATGTTCTTAACAGAAAACAAAAAGCTTAATCCAAAACTGACTAAAAACGAGGCAACCAACAAATAAAAAAGTCATGCCCTCATCCATTTGCATAGAGTGAAACTGTGAAAAAAACAGAGAGTCACTTCGGTACTTTTTAAGATATCTTCCCTGCCTGTCCCTGCCTGTCCCTCCCAGGCCCTTCAGAAGAGGAAGCCAGTTCCTGCCTGCTGTAAGATGCTGGCGAAGATGAGTGAGAAAGGCCATTTCCTTTTCTTTTCTTGGGAGCCGCTTTACTGAGCGCCGATCGCGGGTTGGGAGAGACGCGGGGAGAGGACTAGGCGGCGCGGGCGCGCTCCCGCCTCCTCCGGAGCCCGTGGCTGTCACCGGACGGCCTGGCGGGGCGGGGTGTCGGCGGCCCCGCGCCCTCGCGCTTCCCGCCCCAGATGCCCATCTTCAGCTGGGACTTGTTCAGGTTCTCCACAGAGTCCCCCAGGAAACGGGTCAGGAGGTCGGCTGCCACCGACTCCCGCATTTTGGCGGGACCCAGGCGATGGCGAGTAGGGGTAGGAGCCGGAACAGCCAAGTAGCTGAGCGCCGAGACCCGTCCCGCGAACCACATCACTCGGCGCCGCCCCGCCCACCACACTTCGCGGCTGGCGCGCGCGTGACGTTACCAGTGCGCACGCGCGTGGGGCAGCCTACCCCGCCGACCCCGCCCACCCCGCCCTGGCTGCTAATGACAGCAGAACCAGGGTCTGTTACAGTGGCCCTCACAACACCGGAGAAAAGAGCACAACCACCCACGTACCTGGACGTGGCCACCTTCCCGGGGGGTCCCACTCCACCTGCCACGAAACCGCAGGTTCCAGAAGCTGCTGCTCAGAAAGACACTTCGATCATTGAAAAGCGCGAAGGGAGGGGGGAGTCCACTCAAGATGGCAGGTAGAAGATTCCAAGATGGCGGCTAGAGGTAGGAAGCAGAAAGCGAACCTCCTATAGTGAAATCTTGGAGAGACGCTGGAGACACACTTTGCAGGCATAATCACCGAGAAAAGGCATAACTTTGACCCCTCCACATCTCCAGCCGGCGCAGAGAATATCCACTTCACATTAAACGGAGAACCGAGGAGGCCCCCGGGCCGCCAGTGGCCGGCGCCCATACGGCTTGGGAAGACGCGGACCAGGTGAGCTTCGGGGTACCGCGGTTCCCCCACAGACAAGCCTGGGCCAGAGCAGCATAGCCCCCTGGACAGACTGACCTCCACCCGGGAAAAAAAGAGAAACTGAGTACTAAGCAATAAGAACAGTTAAGACACGCTGGAAAGAGGGTGGGGCGCCCTGAGCGCTGAAGATTGGGGGAAGGGAATCCTTCCCGGGACTGTAAATAAACGAGCCGTGCGGGCCGGAGAGGCTCTGGCAGGAGCGGGGCACGCCAGCAACCAGGAGCGGGGACGCTTGTGAGAGGAGGGAAGACCCACTTCACACGTGAACTGTAAATAAACACGCAGGCCTGACAACGCGGGGCAGTGTCGCCTTTCCCAGTGCTTGGAAAGGGAAAAGCCTGTGGCAGAGGCCCCCCTCCCCCGCACAGGAGAACTCTGAGCAAACAAAGCCTGTGGGACCAGGTGAGAGCTAGCTCACCCCAGAGATCTGCATAAATAACGCCGCCAGCTACAGGCTGAGAGCAGCAGGCAGGCAAGCCACAGTTGCAGATACCACTCTCAGAACTGCCTCCAGACGCTTTTTTTTTCTTTTTCTCCCTACCTTTGATGAGAGAACAACCGAATTACACCTGCAAGCCGAAAAACTTACTGAAACTGTATTGCATTTGAACTGGGGACACTTGGTGGGGCTTTTTTTTTCTTCTGTGTGTGTGTGAGTGTAGTTTTGTTCTACTTTATGCATCCCCTTTGATGAGACAACTACAGAACAACATCTGAGGCACCAACTCCAGGACTGGAGATTGAGACGGACATCCAAATTATTAAGACTGAAATTGCATTGCATATAAACTTGGAAGTTTTTTGGTTTTTTGGTTTTTTTTTAATTTTCTATTTTCCATTTTATTTTAATTCATTTTTATAAATAGATATTACTTTCATATACTTATTTTTTATTTTTTTATCTTTGATTTTCAATCCTCTCTGTCACTCTATTGTCTGTTCAGCTTACTGTCGATTAGTACACTAACACTCCCTGTTTATACCTTTGAAACTCTCTTGTCTGATACCTCGTTCTGCTTTCTCCCTCTTGTCTGTATATTTGTTTTCCCCTTTTCTTTAACTTCTTGCTTTCCATCTCACCTCACTCTTCCATTCTCAATATTACCATTGTTATTATTACAAGCTAGAAAACACTTAATTACACACAGTACAGGGACAGTAACAACACCAAGGACAATGACAGGAAGACAGAAAAAACAGGGAAACCAGTTTCCCCACAGCAAAAAATTAGTACAGGAACCAGAGGGGAATGAAGAGAACAGAAACTCAGAGCCAGACTCCAACAAAATGAAGATAAACTATGCCAAAGGACCCAATGAAGCCTACAAGAATAATTTAAAAGAAGACATACTACAAGTACTCAATGAGAATTTTATAGAGATGATACTGGATAGGGTCAACCAAAATGTACAGGAGACACTCAAGAAATTCCAAGACAATAAAAATAGAGAATTTGAAAAAGCAAAAGAAGAAATAAAGGAAACCATAGAAGCACTGTATAAACACCAAAGTGAAAGAGAGAACACAATGAATAAATAGATAAATGAACTCAGGACAAAAATAGACAACAATAAAGAAGAAAACAGCCAGGATATGGAAAACCTCAGAAAAAAGAACGAAACAGAACTGCAAAACAAAACGGAAGGCCAATCCAGCAGAATAGAACAAACAGAAGACAGAATCTCAGAACTTGAAGATGAAATGGTAATTAAAGGAAAAACTGAAGAACTACTAATTAAACAACTCAAGACCTGTGAAAAGAAAATGCAAGAACTCACCGACTCCATCAAAAGACCAAACTTGAGAATCATGGGCATCGAAGAAGGAGAAGAGGTGCAAGCGAAGGGAATGCGTAATATATTCAACAAAATAATAACGGAAAATTTCCCAAATCTAGAGAAAGATATTCCCATACAAATGCAAGAGGCCTCCAGGACACCAAACAGACCAGATCAAAATAGAACTACTCCACGACATATCATCATTAAAACAACAAGTTCAGAAACTTAGGAAAGAATATTGAAGGCTGCAAGAGAGGAAAAACAAGTAACATACAAAGGTAAACCCTTCAAAATCACAGCAGACTTCTCAACAGAAACATTAAAAGCAAGAAGAGCGTGGGGTGAGATCTTCCGGGCACTGAATGAAAATAACTTCAACCCCAGGATACTCTACCCAGCAAAGCTATCATTCAAAATAGATGGAGCGATAAAAGTCTTCCATGATAAGCAGAAACTAAAACAATATGTGACCACAAAGCCACCATTACAAAAGATTCTGCAAGGGATCCTGCACACAGAAAGTGACACCCAACTTAACCATGAAAAGGCAGGCAGCACCAAACCACAGGATAAGAAAAAGCAAGACACTAGAGAGTAACATCAAGTTAGGTACACACAATCAAACCTTCAAACAACTAAGATAACTAAATGGCAGGAATCACCACATACCTATCAGTACTAACACTTAATGTTAATGGACTTAATTCACCCATCAAAAGACACCGTTTGACAAAATGGATTAAAAAAGAAGATCCAACAATTTGTTGCTTACAGGAGACTCATCTCACCGACAGAAATAAGCATATGCTTAGGATGAAAGGCTGGAAGAAGATTTACCAAGCCAATGGCCCCCGAAAACAAGCAGGAGTAGCAATACTTATCTCTGACAAAGTAGACTTCAAACCTACATTGATCAAACGAGATAAAGAAGGACATTCCATACTAATAAAAGGGGAAATAGACCAAAAGGAAATAATAATCATCAATCTGTACGCACCCAATGTCAACGCACCCAATTTCATCAAACATACCCTGAAAGACCTAAAAGCATATATAAACGCCAACACAGTGGTTGTGGGAGACTTTAACACTCCATTATCATCAATAGATAGGTCATCCAAACAAAAACTCAATAAAGAAATCCAAGATCTAAAATATGCAATAGATCAAGTGGACCTAGTAGATGTCTACAGAACATTTCATCCAACCTCTACACAATATACATTCTTCTCAGCAGCCCATGGAACCTTCTCCAAAATAGATCATATCCTAGGGCACAAAGCAAGCCTCAGAAAATATAAGAAAATAGAAATAATACCATGCATACTATCTGACCACAATGCAGTAAAAGTAGAACTCAACAACAAAAGTAAAGACAAAAAACATGCAAACAGCTGGAAACTAAATAACTCATTACTTAATGAAGAATGGATCATCGATGCAATAAAAGAGGAAATTAAAAAGTTCCTAGAAGTCAATGAAAATGAAAACACAACCTACCAGAACCTATGGGACACAGCTAAGGCAGTCTTGAGAGGAAAGTTTATAGCCATGAGTGCATATATTAAAAAGATTGAAAGATCCCAAATCAATGACCTAATGATACATCTCAAACTCCTAGAAAAACAAGAACAAGCAAATCCCAAAACAAATAGGAGAGAAATAATAAAAATAAGAGCTGAAATCAACGAAATAGAAACCAAAAAAACCATACAAAGAATTAATGAAACAAAAAGTTGGTTCTTTGAAAAAATAAACAAGATCGATAGACCCCTGGCAAACCTGACTAAAATGAGGAGAGAAAAAACCCAAATTAGTAGAATCAGGAATGCAAAAGGGGAGATAACAACAAACACCATGGAAGTCCAGGAAATCATCAGAGACTACTTTGAGAACCTATATTCAAATAAATTTGAAAATCTGAAAGAAATGGACAGATTTCTAGATACATATGATCATCCAAAACTGAACCAAGAGGAAATTAATCACCTGAATAGACCTATAACACAAAATGAAATTGAAGCAGCAATCAAGAGTCTCCCCAAAAAGAAAAGTCCAGGACCTGATGGATTCTCTGCTGAATTCTATCAGACCTTTAAAGAAGAACTGATACCAACCCTCCTTAAACTGTTCCATGAAATAGAAAGGGAAGGAAAACTGCCAAACACATTTTATGAAGCCACTATTACACTTATCCCAAAACCAGGCAAAGATACCTCCAAAAAGGAGAACTATAGGCCAATCTCCTTAATGAACATTGATGCAAAAATCCTCAACAAAATAATGGCAAATCGAATTCAGCAACACATCAAAAAGATTATTCACCACGACCAGGTAGGCTTCATCCCAGGGATGCAGGGGTGGTTCAACATACGAAAATCAATAAACATAATAAACCACATTAACAGAAGCAAAGACAAAAACCACTTGATCATCTCAATAGATGCAGAAAAAGCCTTTGATAAGATCCAACATCATTTCATGATAAAAGCTCTAAGAAAACTAGGAATAGAAGGAAAGTTCCTCAACATTATAAAAGCTATATATGACAAACCTACAGCCAGCATTATACTTAATGGAGAAAAATTAAAACCGTTCCCTCTAAAATCAGGAACCAGACAAGGATGCCCACTATCTCCACTCCTATTCAACATAGTACTGGAATTCCTAGCCAGAGCAATTAGGCAAGAAGAAGGAATAAAAGGAATACAAATAGGTAAAGAAACTGTCAAAATATCCCTATTTGCAGACGACATGATCCTATACCTTAAAGACCCAAAAAACTCTACTCAGAAGCTTCTAGACATCATCAATAGCTATAGCAAGGTAGCAGGATATAAAATCAACATAGAAAAATCATTAGCATTTCTATACACTAACAATGAGCAAACGGAAAAAGAATGTATGAAAACAATTCCATTTACAATAGCCTCAAAAAAAATCAAATACCTAGGTGTAAACCTAACAAAAGATGTGAAAGACCTCTACAAGGAAAACTATACACTTCTGAAGAAAGAGATTGAGGAAGACTATAGAAAGTGGAGAGATCTCCCATGCTCATGGATTGGTAGAATCAATATAGTAAAAATGTCTATACTCCCAAAAGTAATCTACATGTTTAATGCAATTCCCATGAAAATTCCAATGACATTCATCAAAGAGATTGAAAAATCTACTGTTAAATTTATATGGAAACACAAGAGGCCACGAATAGCCAAGGCAATACTCAGTCAAAAGAACAATGCAGGAGGTATCACAATACCTGACTTCAAACTATATTACAAAGCAATAATAATAAAAACAGCATGGTACTGGCACAAAAACAGACATGAAGACCAGTGGAACAGAATAGAGGATCCAGATATGAAGCCACACAACTATAAGCAACTTATCTTTGACAAAGGAGCTAAAAATATACGATGGAGAAATAGCAGCCTCTTCAACAAAAACTGCTGGGAAAACTGGTTAGCAGTCTGCAAAAAACTGAAACTAGATCCATGTATATCACCCTATACCAAGATTAACTCAAAATGGATCAAGGATCTTAATATCAGACCCCAAACTCTTAAGTTGATACAAGAAAGAGTAGGAAATACTCTGGAGTTAGTAGGTATAGGTAAGAACTTTCTCAACGAAACCCCAGCAGCACAGCAACTAAGAGATAGCATAGATAAATGGGACCTCATAAAACTAAAAAGCTTCTGTTCATCAAAAGAAATGGTCTCTAAACTGAAGAGAACACCCACAGAGTGGGAGAAAATATTTGCCAACTATACATCAGACAAAGGACTGATAACCAGAATATACAGGGAACTTAAAAAACTAAATTCTCCCAAAACTAATGAACCAATAAAGAAATGGGCAGGTGAACTAAACAGAACTTTCTCAAAAGAAGAAATTCAAATGGCCAGAAAACACATGAAAAAATGCTCACCATCTCTAGCAATAAAGGAAATGCAAATTAAAACCACACTAAGATTCCACCTCACCCCTGTTAGAATAGCCATCATCAGCAACACCACCAACAACAGGTGTTGGCGAGGATGCGGGGAAAAAGGAACCCTCTTACACTGTTGGTGGGAATGTAGACTGGTACAACCACTCTGGAGAAAAATTTGGAGGCTACTTAAAAAGCTGGACATCGATCTACCATTTGATCCAGCAATACCACTCTTGGGGATATACCCAAAAGACTGTTACTCCAGAGGCACCTGCACATCCATGTTTATTGCGGCACTATTCACAATAGCCAAGTTATGGAAACAGCCAAGATGCCCCAGCACTGACGAATGGATTAAGAAAATGTGGTATCTATACACAATGGAATTCTATGCAGCCATGAAGAAGAACGAAATGTTATCATTCGCTGGTAAATGGATGGAACTGGAGAACATCATTCTGAGTGAGGTTAGCCTGGCCCAAAAGACCAAAAATCGTATGTTCTCCCTCATATGTGGACATTGTTTAAACAGGAAGGAAAGCAGCACATTCTGAGAAGGGTGGTGACTATTCTCCTGGCAGCTCCACTCCAGCCCCTGCTCCTGTTGCATGTAGCCCCTGTGATCACCTCCTGAGGCTGCCCAACTGGAAGGGCATTTTGTGCAGAGCACTTATGCTCAGATGACTTGCCTCCTTTGAGTTCCACAGGAGCATGTGGGGGGACTCTGCTGGCGCTTGGACTTCTCCTCTGCTGGGTGAAGAGGGGACTGGTGGGCAGGAAGATTCTTTTGCTGCCATTCTTTCCTGAGTTGTGGTCATTCTGGGGCAGATTCAACTCCCATGTTAGGATTGAGAAGGAGAAGGAGCTAAGACTTGCAGGTGCGCTAGCTCTTCTTCTTAGTGTCCCCTGACAGGTGGAAAGACCTGCAGGAGACGGGCAAGGTGGAACTGCTGGTTGTATAGAATCAAGTTCCATAGGGTCAGAACCCTGGTGTGCCCGCTGTTCAAACAAAAGGTACATGGCAGTGGTGTCATTTATTTCTCTATTTTGTAGTGATTGTACAATTTCTCTAGCGTCATAGCCTATGGCAACCATAGCAGATAATATGGCAGGGTTCTGGGATGAAGCCAGGGTCTGCACAGGAGGACTGGGAGCATCTTGGTGGACCCAGGGATGTTCCAGGATCTCCTCCACCGTGGCCCTCTGGCTGGAGTCACGGGTCAATAGACGACCTAAGACGTTTTTGAACTCAGCAGAAACATGCCTTGGAAGGTGGTACTTTGCATGCAGGATACTCTTGTGAATCTCCTTAAAGTTTCTGCCCTGAAAGGGGAAACCTCCCACAGTCATGAAGTAGAGTACCACTCCCAAGCTCCAGGCATCGGCCTCGGGGCCGTGGTACTTAAAGAAACATTTCAGGCGCACGGTGTGACAAAGCACCGCCTGCCTGAGACAGCTGCTCTCCTACCGTGAACCTGGTGCTCATTCCGAAATCACAGATTTTGATTGTGTAGGTGGAATCCAATAAAATGTTATTGGGCTTAATATCAAGGTGTACAACACCCTGCTGGTGACAATAAGCCAATCCCCAACAAATTTGTCTGAAAAATTCGTGGGCCTTGGTCTCCTGCAGGTGGTGGAACTTTTGAACATACTGTAGCAGGTTCCCCTGACTTGCGTATTCAAGGATGAGATAAACCCTCTCTACTGTTTCCTTCACCTCGATGAGACGAGCAATGTTGGGATGCTGCAGCGTCTTCAAAATGGACACCTCACTTTTGATGGAAGAGTTGAATTTTCCTTTCTTCAGCACTTTCACAGCAACATCAGTCCCTGTGTCACGATGATAGGCTAAGTATATGTGGCCAAAGCTGCCACTACCGATGTTCCTTGTGACCTGATAGTGAGAGGTCAGGACATCCTTAGTGGAGCTAACCAAGAAGCCAGTCAGCCCCTTAGGATAGTCACCACTCATTGGAACAAAGCTAACTAAAACACAAAACCACCACAAAAAAGAACAATGAACAAACACCAACGCTAAGACCGTGAACACACTCTAGCAGGTCACCAAACCAGCTCCCTGCATAATATGAGCAAAAATCCAGCCCAGGCCACCTCCTTATATACACGCAGTTGTTATTCCATCACAATGGGTCCTTCTGAGGTCAGAGCAAGAAATCGACCAATCAGAACTGGGAACACAGAACAGTAGTTGGACCGCAAATAGCTTTTGCTTTTTAATTTTAGGAGGCTCCAAAAGTTCTTGCCATAGCTTGGTAATAGAGACTCTCATTTACTCACAAAAAATTAAAGTCAGTATCATGATTCAGTGGCTTCTCATTGCAAATCTGAAAATTTCTTAAAAATGTGATTTTATACATCTCATTCTATCTACACTCAGGATATTCAATTCCTTGCTCTTAAAACCCAGAGTGATTGGATTAGTGTCCAAACAATGGTACCTTTTATGCACATGGTGATACCATACCAAAATGCTTTGTCCCTAAGGCACCATGGGCATATTATTAACATATGTGAGCCTGGGAGAAAGAGGGCTTCACTGTGATTTTCCCAAAAGGTCCTCCTCTGATTTCTCATCAGAAGTCTTGCACCCAGAAGGCAGTGGGTTGATATATGCAAACTGATAAACCATCAGCCAAGACTCCCATATGCAGAGAAAACATCCTTTTGATAGAAGGGAAAGATGGAGGCATTTCTGTGGAGGGGGAGGTCCATTTGTGCTGCTATAACAAAATACCTAGATGAGGTCATGTATAAACAGCAGAATTTTATTTCTCAAAGTTTGGAGGCTTGAAAGTTCAAGATCAGGCCCCAGGAAATTCAGTGTATGAAAAGGACTTGATTTCTTCTTCTAATGTACCAGGCACTGTGTCTGCACACAGTGGAAGGGCTAATGTGTTCAAAAGAACACAATATACCAGACATACTTGCACCTACCATCCCAATTTAACAAGTGAGAGTTTATTTTATTTACTGCAGATCTCTCTTCCTTCTCCTCCTCCTCTTCTTCATCCTTGTTTGGAAACTTTTCTCTGGGAATCTCTCTGGCTGGCCCTAAATTCTTGACCTAAAAAAAAAAAAAAAAAAACACCTCACCCAGTATTATTAATAACAGCTATCTGTGAGCCAGAACTTGCTACCTGCTCAGCATGTTCCTACATCTCTTGTGTGTGTGTGTCTGTGTGTGTCTGTGTGTATCTGTGTGTCTGTGTTACTGGGGTTAGAACTCAGGACCTCACAAATGCTAGGCAGGCACTCTACCACTTGAGCCACTCTGCCAGATCCCACTTATCTTTTTAACTACCACAAGGGTTCTGTATGGTGTACATTACTATACTATGTTCATTTAACAATGGACTCACACAAGGTAGTGAACCAGAGTAACAACTTCTCAGTGTGATCTCTGATTTACCCTTCATCATTTTACCAAGGTCTTTCTGCTCTCACAGAGCTAAGTCATCTTGTCTCTTGAGAAAAGTTGAGTCAGAGCACATGCACATGGACTTCAAGTGTGTAATTTGGTAATAATTCTCCCACAGATTTAGGAATAGGTGTAATATCAAGTAAAGAAGCTGAGCCAGGCACAGTGGCTCATGCCTGTAATTCTAGCTACTCAAGAGGCAGAGATTTGGAAGATCACAGTTCCAGAACATTCAGGGCAAAAAAGTTAGCCAGAACCCATCTCAACCAATAAAAGTGAGGACTGATGACTCATGCCTGTCATCCTAGCTACACAGAAACTTAAATAGGAGGATTAGGGCCAGGCCCACTCAGGAATAAGTGTGAGACTCTATTATAAAAATAACTAAATCAAAAATGTCTGTGCGTGCAGCTCAAGTGGTAGTGCACCTGCCTCGCAGCAAGTGTGAGGCTTTGAGTTCAAACCTCAGTACTACAACTACAGCAACATCAATGAAACAAGCTAGTCATGGTCATTTTAAACCCAGGGACACTCTCCAATCTTGCCTGCCAAATCAAATTTAAAATAGGGTTCAGAAGTCTTTTCTTACTCCTGCCTCAGCCATGTGGAACTCAAATATGTCATCTTCATTTCCTTCCTCTTTTGATGGGCAAAAACATCCTAGACCACCTGCCAAGCATGGTGACTGGAACCCAGGAAGATTCAAATGTAACTGCTTTTGAATGAATGAATGAATGAACTAATGAACTTTTGTTGTCTTTCATAATAACAATAAGTATAATATTTGACATTATTCACATCTGGTTCTATGCTAACCACTTCATAAGCACTATCTTGTTTTATCCTATAACAAACCGATGAGTGGATATTATTACCAGTGTTACATTTGACCCTCAGAAAGATTAAGTAACTTGCTCACAGTAAGCTACCATTCTGGAATCAAGATCAGACATGATTTCAGACCCAATTTTCTTAACCACTATCTCCAATGTTCCTCCTATCTTGTCGATCATAATGCTTCTATGTATTTGGCATTTGCTATGTTCCAGGCATGGTGCATCATATTTTATGTTATTATGTTAGTCCCCTAAACATTTACTAGGTAGGTATCCCCACACCCCATCTTCCATCACTTTAGGACCATAGATAAGTTACTTAATCTCTGAATCTCAGTTTTTCATCTCTTCAACAAGGATGATCAGAATTTGCAGGGTTTCTGGGACAATTCTGGAAATGGTAGATCATCTAGCACAGAGCCTGTGTGTTCTAGAAACAAAATACGTATGTTCTATACTGAAGTCACCTTTGTATGAATTCAGCCTAATGAACTCAACATTACTTGAAGAAGTAACTAATTTGCAAAACAGCATCTTTGAAATTCGAGAAACCAAACCCTGAATCAAAATACTTCAGATCTTTTACCCCTTGCTATGTGGAAGAAACTACTTTACAGGATAAAAATAAGTTTTCAAAAGAAAGGAAAGAATCTGTAAGGAGGTGCAACATGCAAAGGCTATTATTGTCCAGGTGCCTCCAAAGGATGACACATAGCCCACATGTATGAAGGAGTGTATTTTCCTAAATGAAAACCAGCGCACAGCTTTAAGTAGGTTTCTTTACTAATTGAGGCATATTACATACACAATAAAGTGTCATAATCTTAAATGTACAGTAAGTGATCTTTTTCGCATATGGATACACCCTTGTAACTCCACCCAAGTCAACATGTGGAACCTTTCCGGCACTCTGTAAGGGTCATCCCCTAGCTCAGAGAGATTTAAAATCAACAAAGAGCATCTAAAATCAGAACTGAAAAACCAGAAAGCCAGTTAAGAATTTCCAAAGCTAGAGAGAGGGAAGATTGGATTTGGGAAAGGGCATTAGGTGAGAGCAAGACAAACCCGATTATTTCTGTCTTCTTTTGAAGGGCAAATGCATAGTGCTATGCGTTCCTGTTCATTTTGTCTGTCCATCTTCATAATGACTCTGTGGTATTATCCAGACTTAGTCCTCTTTAGCACATGAGGAAACAAACTCTCTCGGGATTGGGAGGAGAAAACCAGCACCAGGATCTGCTCAGCAAATCTAGCCACATGGCCCAGGGACTGAGGAAGACCTGGCTTTAGGTCACCAGGCAGCACCAATGGAGACAGGTGGTATAAAGGCTCATACTCCAACAGTATGAGCTATGCACTTTTAGAATTTCTCAGAGGCTGGGCACCTCTCTGGTTCTGTTCTGTGTCCCAGGCAGAACCAGTTTGAGAAGAACCCCAAGAATATGAGGGAGGACCTAGCAGAGTGCTTAGTTCTGGGGTAGGGAGGTCATCTAAGTCTCTTTTTGTCTAGAGGAGGAAACAGCCAGTTTCCTGGAAGGCCTATAAATTATTTTAATTCTCCCCGAGGACTGGAGTGCAATAGTCCCTTAAGGACTCAGGCAACACATGCACAAAGCATGTGGCCTGGTACCAAAGACAGAGCTACCAAAGTCAGAAGCCTACATTTTGTGAATCCCTGCCTTAGGCCAGAAAGGGAGGATTGAGAATAAAATCAACAAGCTCCAAATTGCACATGACATCGGAGTGGAAATAAGACAAGAGAAAACCGACTGTCTTTCAATATAGATTTCTAAGACTAGACTCAAAGGCTTATGAAGCGTTCTTTGCCTTGTCCCAGGGGAGACAGGACAAGCCACCCCCAAGTGGAAGAAAGGTGATAGAAATTGCTGGTCTCTGCAGGACTCACTCTGAAGATTTGTGCTTGCAGGCAGGCATCTCTACCAGAGTGTCACCCTTATTCTGAACCTGTCCCAGATGTGGTGTCTCCAGTGGCTCCAGGTTTCTCTCTGGTGGGGTCCACCAGGCCAAGACCCCCTTGCAGGCTGCATGTGCATATACCTTTCCTGGGTGTGCACCATCTTAGGCTTCTGTGCTCTGCTGGAGAACCAGCATGGCTGGATTCCTGGAGTGTTGGCCAGTCAACAAGTGGGATTCCTCCATTTCTCCTTCAGGGTCCTGGATGCAGCACACCAGGACTTGCTTCTAAAAGCACTCCCCTATGACCAAGGAAGTCCCAAGCTCTGTGTGCATTTTACTACCCAAGCCTGGTTGCAATCCCAATTCTGAAGGGTTTTCCATGCAAAAGAAAGGAGGTTATCTTTAGAATTATTGGGCCTGTCACTTAACTGAGTGTAGGGTCATCTTCTGCTGAGGTAAATTCTGCCTGGTAGAAAATCAGAAAGGGGAGATGAGGTGGAGAAGACCAGAAGGACTTCAAATATAGGCTCTGGGGTGATCTTGGGGCAAATGCCTAATTTCCTTGAACACGGGATTTGATTTTTTGAAAACATTGAGGATGAAGTTGGGAACAGCTGAAAGATGTAACTGCACTTGTCACATCACTATTCCTAGTAACAGAGATAGGCAGCCTTTCATTTTCTTTTTTATTTTATTTTATTCATATATGCATACAATGTTTGGGTCATTTCTCCCCCCTTCCCCCCATCCCCTCCCATATCCCCCCAACTCCTCGCTACCAGGCAGAAACTATTTTGCCCTTATCTCTAATTTTGTTGAAGAGAGAGTATAAGCAGTAATAGGAAGGAGCAAGGGTTTTTGCTAGTTGAGATAAGGATAGCTATACAGGGAGATGACTCGCATTAATTTCCTGTGTCTGTGTGCTAACTTCTAAATTAATTTTTCTTGAACTAACCTTTTCTCTAGTTCCTGGTCCCCTTCTCCTGTTGGCCTCAGTCACTTTAAAGTATCTGCATTAGTTTCTCTGTGTTGAGGGCAACAAATGCTATCTAGTTTTTTGGGTGTCTTACCTATCCTCATACCTCCCTTGTGTGCTCTCACTTTATCATGTAATCAAAGTCCAATCCCCTTATTGGGTTTGCCCTTGAAATAACGTCTGCATATGAGGGAGAACATACAATTTTTGGTCTTTTGGGCCAGGCTAACCTCACTCAGACTTATGCTCTCCAGTTCCATCCACTTACTTATGAATGATAACATTTCATTCTTCTTCATGGCTGCATAAAATTCCATTGTGTATAAATACCACATTTTCTTAATCCATTCATCAGTAGTGGGGCATCTTGGCTGTTTCCATAACTTGGATATTATGAATAGTGCTGCAATAAACATGGGTGTGCAGGTGCCTCTGGAGTAACCTGAGTCACATTCTTTTGGGTATATCCCCAAGAGAATTGCTGGATCATATGGTAGATCTATGTTTAGATTTTTAAGAAGCCTCCAAATATTTTTGCAGAATGGTTGTACTAGTTTACATTCCCACAAGAAGTGTAAGAGGGTTCCTTTTTCTCCACATCCTGACCAACACCTGTTGTTGGTGGTGTTGCTAGTGATGGCTATACTAACGGGGGTGAGGTGGATTCTTAGTGTGGTTTTAATTTGCATTTCCTTTATTGCTAGGGATGGTGAGCATTTTTTCATGTGTTTTTTGGCCGTTTGAATTTCTTCTTTTGAGAATGTTCTGTTTAGTTCACTTGCCCATTTCTTTATTGGTTCATTAATTTGGGGAAAATTTAGTTTTTTGAGTTCCCTATATATTCTGGTTATCAGTCCTTTGTCTGATGCATAGCTGGCAAATATTTTCTCCCACTCTGTGGGTGGTCTCTTCAGTTTAGAGACCATTTCTTTTGTTGAGCAGAAGCTTTTTAGCTTTATGAGGTCTCATTTATCTATGCTATCTTTTAGTTGCTGAGCTGCTGGGATTCCACTGAGAAAATTCTTGCCTATACCTATTAATTACAAGGTATTTCCTACTCTTTCCTGTATCAACTTTAGAGTTTGTAGTCTGATATTAAGATCCTTAATCCATTTTGAGTTAATATTGGTATAGGGTGATATACATGGATCTAGTTTCAGTTTTTTGCAGACTGCTAACCAGTTTTCCCAGCAGTTTTTGTTGAAGAGGCTGCTATTTCTCCATCGTATATTTTTAGCTCCTTTGTCAAAGACAAGTTGGTTATAGTTGTGTGGCTTCATATCTGGGTCCTCTATTCTGTTCCACTGGTCTTCATGTCTGTTTTTGTGCCAGTACCATGCTGTTTTTATTGTTATTGCTTTGTAATATAGTTTAAAGTCAGGTATTGTGATACCTCCTGCATTGTTCTTTTGACTGAGTATTGCCTTGGCTATTCATGGCCTCTTGAGTTTCCATATAAATTTCACGGTAGATTTCTTAATCTCTTTAATGAATGGCATTGGAATTTTGATGGGAATTGCATTAAACATGTAGATTTCTTTTGGGGGTATAGACATTTTTACTATACTGATTCTACCAATCCATGAGCATGGAAGATCTCTCCACTTTCTATAGTCTTCCTCAATCTCTTTCTTCAGAAGTTTATAGTTTTCCTTGTAGAGGTCATTCACATCCTTTGTTAGGTTTACACCTAGGTATTTGATTTTTTTTGAGGCTATTGTAAATGGAATTGTTTTCATACATTCTTTCTCAGCTTGTTCATTATTACTGTATAGAAATGCTAATGATTTTTCTATGTTGATTTTATATCCAGCTACCTTGCTATAGCTATTGATGGTGTCTAGGAGCTTTTGAGCACAGGTTTTTTGGGTTTTTAAGGTATAGGATCATATCGTCTGCAAATAGGGATAGTTTGACAGTTTCTTTACCTATTTGTATTCCTTTTATTCCTTCTTCTTGCCTAATTGCTCTGGATAGGAATTCCAGTACTATGTTGAATAGGAGTGGAGATAGTGGGCATCCTTGTCTGGTTCCTGATTTTAGAGGGAATGGTTTCAGTTTTTCACCATTAAGTATAATGCTGGCTGTAGGTTTGTCATATATAGCTTTTATAATGTTGAGGTACTTTCGTTCTATCCCAGTTTACTTAGAGAATTCATCATGAAATGATGTTGGATCTTATCAAAGGCTTTTTCTGCATCTATTGAGATTATCAAGTGGTTTTTGTCTTTGCTTCTGTTAATGTGGTTTATTATGTTTATTGATTTTCGTATGTTGAACCACCCCTGCATTCCTGGAATGAAGCCTACTTGGTCATGATGAATGATCTTTTTGATGTGTTGTTGAATTCAGTTTGCCATTATTTTATTGAGGATTTTTGAATCAATGTTCATTAAGAAGATTGGCCTATAGTTCTCCTTTTTGGAGGTGTCTATGCCTGGTTTTGGGATAAGTGTAATACTGGCTTCGTAAAATGTGTTAGGCAGTTTTCCTTTCCTTGGTGTTTCATGAAACAGTTTAAGGAGGGTTGATATTAGTTCCTCTTTAAAGGTCTGATAGAATTCAGCAGAGAATTCATCAGGTCCTGGACTTTTCTTTTTAGGAAGACTCTTGATTGCTGCTTCAATTTTTTCTTTTGTTATAGATGTATTCAGGTGATTAATGTCCTCTTGGTCCAGTTTTGGATGATCACAAGTATCTACCAATCTGTCCATTTCTTTAAGATTTTCTAATTTATTTGAATATAGGTTCTCAAAGTAGTCTCTGATGATTTCCTGGACTTCCATGGTGTTTGTTGTTATCTCCCTTTTTGCATTCTTGATTTTACTAAATTGGGTTTTTTCTCTCCTCATTTTAGTCAGGTTTGCTGGAGTCTATCAATCTTGTTTATTTTTTCAAGGAACCAAGTTTTTGTTTCATTAATTCTTTGTATGGATTTTTTGGTTTCTATTTCATTGATTTCAGCTCTTATTTTTATTATTTCTCTCCTTCTGTTTGTTTTGGGATTTGCTTGTTCTTGTTTTTCTAGGAGTTTGAGATGTGTCATTAGTTCATTGATTTGACATCTTTCAATCTGTTTAATATATGCACTCATGGCTATAAACTCTCCTCTCAGGACTGCCTTTGCTGTGTCCCATAGGTTCCGGTACGTTGCGTGTTCATTTTCATTGACTTCCAGGAACTTTTTAATTTCCTCTTTCATTTCATCAATGATCCATTGTTCATTAAGTAATGAGTTATTTAGTTTCCAGCTGTTTGCATGTTTTTTGTCTTTACTTTTGTTGTTGAGTTCTACTTTTACTGCATTGTGATCAGATAGTATGCTCGGTATAATTTCTATTTTCTTATATTTTCTGAGGCTTGCTTTGTGCCCTAGGATATGATCTATTTTGGAGAAGGTTCCATGGGCTGCTGAGAACAATGTATATTGTGTAGAAGTTGGATGAAATGTTCTGTAGACATCAACTAGATCCAATTGATCTATGGTATATTTTAGATCTAGGATTTCTTTATTGATTTTTTGTTTGGATGCCCTATCTATTAATGATAATGGGGTGTTAAATTCTCCCACGACCACTGTGTTGGAGTTAATACATGCTTTTAGGTCCATCAGGGTATGTTTGATGAAACCAGGTGTGTTGACATTGGGTGCATATAGGTCGATAACTGTAATTTCCTTTTGGTCTATTTCCCATTTCATTAGTATGGAATGTCCTTTATCTCATTTGAGCAATGTAGGTTTGAATTCTTTTTTGTCAGAATAAGCATTGCTACTCCTGCCTGTTTTTGGGGGCCATTGGCTGGGTAAATCTTCTTCCAGCCTTTCATCCTAAGCCTATGCTTATTTCTTTCAGTGAGATTGGTCTCTTGTAAGCAACAAATTGTTGGATCTTCCTTTTTAATCCATTTCATCAAGCAATGCCTTTTGATGGGGGAATTAGGTCCATTAACATTAAGTGTTAGTACTGATAGGTATGTGGTGATTCCTGTCATTTAGTTGTCTTAGTTGTTTGAAGGCTTGATTGTACCTAAGTTGAGGTTACTCTCTACTTTCTTGCTTTTTCTTTTCCTGTATTTTGGTACTGCCTGCCCTTTCATTGTTATGTTGCATTTCAGTTTCTGTGTGAAGAATCCCCTGAAGTATATTTTGTACTTGTGGCTTTGTGGTCATATATTGTTTTAGTTCCTTGTTAGCATGGAAGACTTTTAATGCTCCATCTATTTTGAATGATAGTTTTGCTGGATAGAGTATCCTAGGGTTGAAGTTATTTTCATTCAGTGCCCGGAAGACCTCACCCCAAGCTCTTCTTGCTTTTAATGTTTCTGTTGAGAAGTCTGCTGTGATTTTGATGGGTTTGCCTTTGTATGTTATTTGTTTTTTCTCTCTTACAGACTTCAATGCTCTTTCTCAATTCTCTGTACTTGTTTTTTAATGATAATATGCCATGGAGTAGTTCTATTTTGGTCAGGTCTGTTTGGTGTTCTGGAGGCCTCTTGCACCATAGATTTCTCTAAATTTGGGAAATTTTCTGTTATTATTTTGTTGAATATGTTACACATTCCCTTTGCTTGCACTTCTCCTTCTTCAATGCCCATGATTCTCAGGTTTGGTCTTTTCATGGAGTCAGTCAGTTCTTGCATTTTCTTTTCACAGGTCTTGAGTTGTTTAACTAATAGTTCTTCAGTTTTTCCTTTAATTACCATTATCTTTGAGTTCTGAGATTCTGTCTTCTGCTTGTTTTATTCTGCTGGATTGGCCTTCCATTTTGTTTTGCATTTCTGTTTCATTCTTTTTTCCTGAGGTTTTCCATATCCTGAGTTTCTTCTTCTTTAATATTGTCTGTTTTTGTCCTGAGTTCATTTATCTCTTTATTTATCATGTTCTTTGTTTCACTTTGGTGTTTATACAGTGCTTCTATGGTTTCTTTTATTTGTTCTTGTGCTTTCTCAAATTCTCTATTTTTGTTGTCTAGGAATTTCTTGAGTGTCTCCTGTACATTTTGGTTGACCATATCCAGTATCATCTCCATAAAATTCTCATTGATTACTTGCAGGATTTCTTTCAGGTTGTTCTTGTGGACTTCACTGGGTTCTTTGGCATAGTTTATCTTCGTTTTGTTGGTGTCTGGATCTGAGTATCTGTTTTCCTCATTTCTTTCTGGTTCCTGTACTAATTTACTACTGGGGGGAAACTGGTTTCCCTCTTTTATCTGTCTTCCCATCATTGTCCTTGCTGTTGTTACTGTCCCTGTACTGAGTGTAATTAGGTATTTTCTAGCTTGTAATAATAACAATGGTGATATCTAGAATGGAAGGGCGAGAGGAGAGGGAAAGCAGAGAATGTAAAGAAAAAGGGAAAAACAAACAAACAATTAAAAAAACTGAAACAAACAAACAACAACAAAAAACAGTGCCAAAGAAATAAACAGGGAGAGATAGTGTACTAATCAACAGTAAGCTAAACAGGCATTAGAGAGACAGGGAGAGGATTAAAAGAAAATTCCCAAGTTCAAATGCAATAAAGTTTCAGTCTTAATAATTGTACTGTTAGGCCTTCAGCTTCCAATCCTGGAGATAGTGTCTCAGAAGTAGTTCTGTCATTGTCTCATCAAAGGGGAAAAAAACAAAACAAAATATCCCAAGTTCAAATGCAATACAGTTTCAGTTAGTCCTTAAGCATGCAGTTTTAGTTCAGTCATTATCTCATCAAAGGAAGAGAAAAAAAAAGGGTCTGGAGACAGCCATGTGAATGTCTATCTGAGGCTGTGGCTCACCTGCCCGCTACTGTCAGCCAGCTGTTGCTGGAGGCTTTATTGATTGCAGATCTCAGGAATGAGCTTAACACTCACCTAGCCCCATGGCTTTGTTTATTAAGAGTTCTCCTGGGTGTGACCGCCACTGTTACAAGCTTTCTCCTCTCCAAGCACACTGGGGGAGGTGGCGCTACACCTGCCTTCTCCTGCCAAGCTTGTTTATTTGCAGTTCATGTGGGAAGTGCCCCTTCCCCACCTCCAGTGGTGCTTTCCTCAGGACAGCCACTGTTACAAGTTTTCCTGCTCCAACTTTGTTGGGTGGTGTCCACCACTCCTGCCTTCTCTGGACAGCTTGTTTATTTAAAGTTCCATTAGGAATTGCCCTTCCCCCCCTTCAGGGCTCAGTGCACCCTGCCCTCTTTGCTATGTGTCTTTTTTTGGTGTTGTTTATTATTCAGTTTGGTTTTTTCTCTTTTTTCCATGGGTGGGGGTCAGTCTGTCCAGGGGGCTATGCTGATCTGGCCCAGGGTAGTTTGTGGGTGTACTGCATGCTGCTTAGCTCACCTGGTAGTCTGCTTCTCTCAAGCCAGTAGGAGCTGGCAATGGGCAGCACGGGACCCCCTCCTGGTTTCTCCATTTAATGTGGAGTGGGGATGTTATGTGTGGATGGGGGGTGTGGAGGTGTTGGAGTTTTGCCTCTTCTTGGTGGTTTTTCCTGCAAGGTGTTTCTCCAGTGTCTCTCCAAGATTTTACTTTAGGAAGCATGCTTTCTGCTTCCTCCCTCTAGTCACCATCTTCAAATCCCAGCTTCTCATTTTCAAATGTGATTTGGACCCCTTCCTTAGTTCATGAAGAGGAGTATAATTTTACAGAAAGGCTTCAGGCACATCTGTGATTCTAATCTTATGTCTGTACAAAGGACAGCTCCACTGGGAACATGTCTGGGTGACTGTGCTAAATGGCATAAACACCAAGAATTGCCTCTTCCATCCCACTGACTGTGCACTTCACACTCCATCTGCCATGTTCCGGGCAGAGGAACAACAGCTTGGCTGATACTGCTTCCCAAATCCAAACATCACCAAGAGGACTTTCATCATTTGTGAACATCAGGGCCTTGGTATCCCCTCCTCATGTGACCAGACACTACAATTTTCCTAAGGGGGAATCCGCACCTTGTTTGGCAAAAAGAGTGGGCTTATTTTGCAATTCTTAATTTTAAAAAGAACCAACATCTCCTATTTCTGTGCATCAGAAGGTGGTTCCTCCTTTGTCAGATCCTTGGTGCAGAACTCTGAATCCCTACCTCCCTCTCCCAGTCAGCTGGGCCAGAGCCTCCATCCTTCCCCTTTACTCAATCATATCACACTAAAGCAAAAAGGGCTGAGGTATGGCTTAAGTTGGTAGAATGCCAGCCAACATGAGTAAGTTCAAACACTAGTATTAAAAAAAAAAAAAGGCAGGCAAAGGCCAAGCTTTAAGAAAAAGAAGGTGAACCTCTGGGAAATTTGGAAGCCAGTTGAGGATGATGCTGACTTCATCATGGAATAAGAAATGTGAAGAGAAAAAACTTATCTCTGGTCTGCCAGGACCTTGAACAAGACCCAAATGTGCTTGCTGAGGAAAGACATTTAAAGCCCTCACTTTCAGATGAAGGTGAAGAGTGGAGCACACTGAAGGGTCCTAATTATTTAGGTTAAGACTCATGGGTGATGGTAATTATGCAAATTTTTCTAAGAGACTACATGCAATACTACACAAATGCAAATTAATGCTCATGTATACATTTTTAAATTATTCATTATGTGGAACAAGCAAAACTGAGGGCAAATTATGCTAATTTTTCACTGATGTTCACCCAATGGAGCTGCATCTTTTCCCTGGTCATGAAGATCAGTGTCTGGTCCACCAGGACTTGAGGCCCAAGCATAACATCTCTTACCACCACCATTCTCCCCACCCAGCATCCCTTACCCCTCTGCTCTATGGCCCTGCTCCCTCACCCATCTTAACTCCTCACATCAGCCCTCCTCTTAAAGTCCCCCCACTGTTCTCCCCACCTCGCAACCCCAGCTCTACTATACTGCATCCTCTCCAACCCCTTAGATGGCCTTCACAGAAGTAAGGAGGGCACCCATTTCTGGTCTGACCCCAGCCTGAATGTACAGAGCTGTGCCCGTCACTCCTCCCTAGGACTCTCAGATCTAGGAAAGGGGAGGTGCATGTGGCTCCCTGGGTCCCCTCATGCTTCTATGCCTTTGTGTCCACTTTTGTGTCCTCCTAGAGAACAGCCCACTGTCCATTTGCCTCAAAATCCCTGCTTATCTGCAGGCCTAGCTCAGACATGCAGCCTGAGCCTGTCTGGAAAGACCGCACTTTCCCAGTCAGTGATCCTTCCTCTCTGGGCCCTCAAGCTGTGTGCAAGTCTATTGTGCAACTGTCCTCCTGCACCTGCCTTGAGAGGAGGGACCACGCCATTTTGTCTTCCCATTTCCAGCACAGGGCATGATGCATATCAGTCACTCAATAAATATTTAGTGAAGTTTTTCACTGTTATGGACAGAGCTTCATGTCTTTGGAACTTTAAAACATGTAGGCAGCTTGGGAGTAACTGTGAGCCGTCAGGGTCTACCCCTAGTGCAGGGAAACAGGTAAAGGGGCAGGCATGCTGACAGTAAACCACTTGGGGGCATTTGGCACTTAATAGCATTAATGATGGTGAAGGATATTGCATACTGACTCTTAAGCTTTCATGTTGACGAATTTATACACAGATTTTATTTCTCACAACAATTCTACAACTAGGACATGAATATGAAGAGAAAACTGAGGCTCACAAACTAACCTGGGCTTTGCAGTAAGGCAATTGCGGAGCTTGGGGTAAACAGGTGCACATAGCTAGGGTTGGAACGCAAGGCTTTGTGCTTGCAAAGCAGCCACTTGCAAATCAGGTGCTCTGCTGGTTGAGCACACCTCCAGTTCATTTTTCTCTGGTTATTTGGAGATGGGATCTTAAGCACTATTTGCCTAGACTAGCCTCGAACCAAGATCCTTCCAACCTCTGCCTCCCAAGTAGCTAGGATTATAGGCATGAGCCACTGGTGCCCTGCACCAATGTGGTTAAATGTGTGCATTTTGGAACCCAGCTGTCTCTCTTCTACCCTCAGGTATTTGTTTTACTTCTCTGGGCTTGTTTCCTTCTTTTGAAATAGAGATGAAATACCATCTACTGTGGGAGCTTGGATGAAGATTAAATAAATGTATAAAGCCAGCCCATTCCCAGTCTAATGCACACATTGGATACCTGGTGATGGGTACCTGGTGACATTGTTCCCACCCAACCAGCACTGAGCTGAGGTGAAGGGACAGCTGACGAGAGCTCATGTTCAGTGGGGCTTCATTCTTGGCTGCAAGTTTAGAAGTCTAGCTGTCCTGGCCAGCTTAGCTGGAAGTAGACTCTGCTCTGGCCCCTGATCCTGTCCCAACACTGGCCCCCATTCTCAGGCTTGGGTCTGCTTTCCTGATCCTGGCTGCTGTGGCAATGCTCAGGTGAATTTATGTGTATGTTAATGTTCTGACCCCAAAGCCATCATCTCTGCAGGGACTTCAGGCCTCAATGATGTAGGTAAGTATTACTGCCTTTCAGAGAACAGAGTGTGAGCACAGGACCTCTGCATGCACCCCAAGTCATTAGCATCAGTGCCTCACACTGCTGGGAGTTGGAGGTGGGATGGAGCAATGCTGGGGAAAGGTGGCCTGCTGCTGGGGGGCACCAGGTAAGGGAAGAGTCTCAACTATGTGCCTAGGAGCCAAGGAACCATATAACCCTTAGGAGTGTCCTGGGCTGTGTCCCTCCTCAACAGGAGAAGAATCCCTGATGGGGGAACATGCAGTAAGGGACAAAGCATCTTCTGGAGAAAGGTTCCCTAAGAAGAAGGGCAGTGCCTGGACATCTTAGACTCTTAAGCAGAGCCAACCTTGGTCTCAGAGGAGCAGGCTTACACCTTATTTCACTCCTCTCTGTAGGAAGGAAGCCTGTGCCCAGGTCTCATCAAATCCTCTTGGGGCTGAAGGCCTTCCATGGTGGGCACCTTTGAAGATGGGCCTTATAAGTTCCAGGCTAAGCAGGATAGGGGAGGCCAAGCTAGATATGGCAGGTACAGTCCATACCCAGAGCTTCATGGCAGCAAAAAAACACAAAGGGGCAAAGGAGCCAAGGTCACTGACAAAGGAGTGGGCAGTGCAGGTGGACAGGGAAGCAAAAGAGGAAGAACTGTCAGACTATGTCCATGAGGCTGTCTCCAACTGTGCTCCATGCAGCTGTCAAACAGTGCAATTAACACAAGACACAGGAACAGGAAGGACAGGGAAGTATGACCATTAATCAGGCATTTTGAGTGTGAGGCATGATTGTAAATGCTTTACATCTAGCAAGACATTTCGTTCTCACAGCAACCTTTTACTACCATGCTCTGCAGATGAAAAAAGCAAGCAACAGAAAGGTCTAGCACTGCCCAAGGTCAGCAATCAGTGAGGGGTACAATGTGGATTTGAATCCAGCCAGTCTGGCTTCAGAGGTCCAGCTCTGAACACATTACTCTCTAGAAGATTCTAGACATGATGGCTGGGGTATGTGCTCCATGGAGTTGAGGAACAGTAGGGTGGTGGGGAGTTGAAGAACAGTAGGGTGGTGGCGGAGGGGGGATATTCACAACAAACTTCACCCATATCACAATGTGTTTCCCCAGATAGTAGCCTCGAATTATAAATCCTGCACGAATCAAGACTTAGAATATCCTAACTCAGTTGACCTGTTCACCTTGAGGTTTTACTGATGTAACTCCAGGAATCAAATACATCTGCCTGTGTTACAGAAACTTTTTCGCAAAGATGGAGAACATAGTGCCTGGCACTGTTTAAAAAAATAAAATAGGTACATACATGCTTAGAAAGGGAACAAATAAAAATGATTTGTGAAACAACTAACTTGAGACAAAAGCAGAGGCTAGCTGTGAATGGAACATCTGATATGGTTTATTTCTGTGTAGATCACATGACAGGAAGCCCAAACAGCTTAATCAGTTCTGTTCTTTGTGTTTCCATTCTGCACAATATGGTCATGGCCGTGGTGTCATTTTTATTTCAACAAACAGAAACCCAAAAAGGGAGAAGACTGGTTGAGAAAAGGAGGTGAAGCTAGGGAAGGAGAGGAGGGAGGTCTCCTGAAAGCCTGTAGGTGGGCTGCTGGGCAATACTGTCCTATAAGGGGCTGCTGCCTGCTCCCTCCTCTGCTAAAGAGGACTGAATGACATGTGTACAGGCTTTAGAGAGGGGGTGTGGAGCACAGACTCTGCACAGTCTCAAGGAACTTATAATCTCATGCAGGAGAGAGGCTGATGTCCCCCAGCTGATGCAGAGATGAAGGTTGATTGGATTTGATGGTCCAGGGCCCTTTGTACACAGCCAATCCTGTCTCTTTCCCATCTGCTTTCTCCCTGGGACCCAGATAGTGCTGTAACTCAGCTCACAGGGTGCTTTACTTTCTTTTCTTTTTCTTTTTGTTTGGTGGGACTGGAGTTTGAACTCAGGGCTTCCCATTTGCAATGCAGGTGCTCTACTACTTGTGCCATACCTCCAGTACATTTTTGTTCTGGTTGTTTTGGAGATGAGGTCTCAAAAACTATTTTCCTGGGCTGGCCTTGAACTGAGACACTCTCAACCTCAATCTTCTAAGTAGCTAGGATTACAGGCATAAGCCACTGGCACCCGGCTCACAAGGAGCTTTTCTTTGCACTCTTTGAGGGTATCATGAGGGAAGATGATGTGGATGGAGAATTTGATTTCTATAGAGGTAAACAGAGAGGGCTGGGCTACCTCAGTACATAGGGAAGCCTGGGCAGATGAGTGGTGTGGGGTACCCTGCTTGTGCCCTAGAGTCAAGCCTAGGGATATGAAGAAAGCGTTTGTGTCCTGTAGGAAGGATGGCTTACTGGGGGTGGAAGGACATGCAGGGCAAATTCATTTAGAACCAGAGAGTGGGCTTGTGAGGAGGAGGGTGGACTAAGGGCAGCAGTTGGACAGATGTCCACAAATAACTGAAAAGGGACCACCCCCATTTCCTGCCAAGCTGCTTATATGGGAACTGAACATTTGCAAGATGTTCTACCCACCTGCCTTCCTCCACTCTGCTTTCTGACAGGCTTTGTCCTTTCTATTGGGTCCTCACTGATTAGTGTTGGCACAAACTTCAGCTTTAATCAACCTTATCCACTTCATTCTCTCCTCCTCATGCCAACTCTCCTAATGGCTCCACTTACACATACACAGCCTGAAATATGAAGGGCAAAGTTGTTTAAAGAATCACTCCATACTCGGAAAGTGAAGATGGCAAGCTCCATGTGGTGACTCATACCTGGAGTCCCAGCTACTCCTACTCGGGAAGCAGAGGTAAAAGGATCGAGGTCCAAGGCCAGCCCAGGAAAAAGCACCAGACTCTGTCTGAAAAACAAAGTGAAAACAAAAAGGACTAGTGGTACAGCTAAAGCGTAGAGCGCTTTCCTAGCAAGCTTAAGGCACTGAGTTTGGACCATTATTGGAAATGCTCCAATAATTCCTACCTATAATTTTGCTTTTATTATTTGGAGGGAAAGCAGAGTGACATCAGACCATCTGTCTTCCACTTAGGCCTTCCAGTCAAACACAGAAAGGCACAGTAAAAATAGGATATGCATCATCTACACTGGCACTCCTGTGTAGGGCACACATGGATGGGGCTGGCAGGAGTAGAAGTGAGTGAGTGGTGAGTGAGGGTGAAGGCATAGGACGTCACTGCGGACTTCCTAACACTGTGCACTCAGGCTACACTAAATTTATAAAAACAGCTTCTCTCTTTAGGAATAAATTAAACATACCTTACTCTAACTTTAATTTTATAAATTTGTTTTTTGTTTTATTGCCAGTATTAGGGTTTGAACTCAGTACCTCCCACAAGCTAGACAGCCACTCTACCGCTTGAGCTACACTCCAGCCCATTTTGTTTTAGGTTATTCAGACAGGGTCTTATGTTTTTTGCCAGGACTTGCCTTGAACCTCAATCCTCCTGTGCTTGGGATTACATGCATATGCCACCACACCTGGAACTTTTTTGCTAGGGTGATCTTACTCCTCAAAATCTCTGCCTCCTGAGTAGCCTGGATTATAGACATGAACCACAGTGCCCTGCTCTCAACTCTTTATTTTAAATGGAAAGTTTTGATAAATATTGCCAAGTGTAGAAAAGCAAGACTCAGAGGGGAAAATTATATGCAGAATGCTACTTGGAAGTTATATATCCTCTGTGATTACAGTGAGAAGTGCTGTTTGAGACTCCCTAGTTAGGAAAGGTAACTGTACCAGCAGCAAAACTCTTATGCTCTTTTTTAGCAATTCTTTGGCAACTTTCTCTTTCCACCAGGAATGTTTATCTTCTCCTTATCTCTTAATCTGTTGAAAAATTATTTTCATGTTTTGCTCTGGGAGTCAATTCTGTGAAGTCATAGCTTAAATTTTCTAATTCAATGCGTTGAGTATGGTGGTGCTTGCCTGTAATCCCAGTTACTCAGAAGGTAGAGACCAGGAGGATTTCAGTTCAGGGCAAACCTAGGCAAAAACTTAGTGGGATCCCATCCCTGTAAACCCAGCTATGCAAGAGGTATAAGTAGAAGAATCACAGTTTGTGGAAGACTGGACAAAACGCTAAAGCAAAAAGGGCTGGAGGTGTGGTTCAAGTGGTAGAACACCTGCCTAGAAAGCAAGAGGCCCTGAGTTCAAACCCCAGTACCACCAAACACCCCAAACTCTCTAACAACTAATGGCTACCCATTGGAGGAGGACTCAAGGAAGAATTGATGCAATCCTTCCTTGAGTCTTCTGGATTCACATCCAGAGCCGATCCTTAACACTGAATTTCTATATACTAAATGACCTGTATACTGTAGTCATTGGTCTGCCTGAGCCCATTCATTCTCCTCAGCAGTTTGAGGAGAAAGAACCCCTCACACTTACCTCCCATCATTTTTCAGGCAGTTCTCTAAAGAGATGCTCCAATTTCCATCTAACTCTCCAACTTTACTTCATTTAGGTTTGCAAATGTTAACAGGTGTTCAGCTCCTCTGTTGGAATCAAAACTGACCCTCTACCCTGCCATACAATTACTTCTTTTTCCCAAATGGGAAGGAAAATATAAACAAACCAGGTTGCATTGGAGATAAGCCAAAAATAGTGAGCTCACCATGTCTACTTTGGTCCCTAAATTAAATGTTTTGTTTTTGTTTTTGTTTTTGTTTTTTGGCAGCACTGGGGGTTGAACTTAGGGTCTTAAACTTGCAAGACAGGAACTCTACCACTGGAGCCACTCCACCAGCTGGTCCCTAAATTAAAATGAAGCTTGAGCTGCCATAACTAAGTCCATGATGTTTTTTCCCTTTTGTTTTTAATTATTGCTGTACTGAGGTACATTGTGACATTTACCAAAGTTCTTAGACTATATCATAGTTGAATTCAACCCACCATCATTCTTTTTTATTTACCCTACCCCCAGTAAGTCCATGTCTTGAGCCTTTGTAATCCCTTTCTCTCCCAATAGGGAAGGGAGGTCACTTGATTCTTTTCAAACGCTAACAAAAATTTTACCCTGACTTTTGCAATGCTGGTATCTGACTATCTGTTATGACTTTCGAGGACACAATAATCATGTAAGGAAAATCACCACGTTTCTACCATGACAAGCAAATGCAAACTAGGTAACCTTGCTAGTATCGAGGACCTCTTCTCTTTAAATATCTGTCCTGAATGTATTTGTTTATTTGCCAGCCTTCCTTCTGAATCTGACTCTGTTGAACTCCAGGGAGAAGAAATTTCTTCTCATTCCTCAGCATTTTCTCTGAAACTTTTCTCAAATACTGTGTGGATATACTAGAATTTCACACTGAAATGTGGGAGTGGTGGGCACCTGTTGCTTTGAAGTCTCAGCCAAAACCATTCTGTACCATCCCACTAACAAGCCAGGTGCAGAACTTGGATTGGAAGCTGGGGAATCTGAAGCAAGCCCGGGTTCTACCAGACAGGTCCCCTGCCTGCCTGAAAGCTAAGTGCCCAAGTCTCTCTTCTCAGTCTAATTGCCTTTCAACTTTCCCCTCCCCTGGTATGATGGATGGTTTGGTCACCAAAGCCTCCATGTCCCTTAGGTGACTTTGGGAAAGGAGGCTGGTTGTGAGAGGCAACTGTCTCAGCATCTCCAAAATCCCAGCATTGGAGCTGCCATGCATAAATTTAATTCTTGGAAAAAAGTAAGTCAGCATTAATCTCATTTTGCAAATGAGCAATAGCTCAGTGGTAACTATGTGATCATCAACAGCCATTCAAATTTCCTAAGCTTTGATAAGACCCTGCCTTCCAGCATTGGAGGATGAAGAGAGGTAATCTGTATGAAGGAGAGTTCTTTGAAAACTGAAATGTGTGACTTGCAATGACTCCAAGATTTGAAGTGTTTATTTAGAGAAAGCCATACACTGGCTCCACAGACAGCCTCTTAAATACCTCTAGCTCTTGGAGAGCAGAGGAGTTCGGCTATGCCCCCCTTCCTGTCTCCTCCCTCCTTGTGTCCTGTGCACACCTGGGGAGAACTGGCCTGGCCCTGCTGCTAAAGTTGCAGGGATGTCAGCTGCTTCTGGGAAACCAAGAAGAGGCAATGAAGAAGAAAGGGCAACAGGCTAGGAAAAAAAGGAAGTTGGCACAGTTGGATGATGATGGGAATTTTTTTTTTCTTTTTTGGCTGGGAGACAAGAGCATTTTTGTTAGGTTAAGTGGGACAGGGGCTCATGGCATTTATCTGGCCAGATCTTGTTTATGGATGGCTTCAGACTTTGCGACCTGACAAGTGCTGGCACTAGGCAAAACTGAATGTTTTCAGCACAGAGGAAAATCCCCAGTCTTCTGATTGTCACTACAGTGCTCAGCCTGCAGAGGGAACAAGCACACAAGTTATATCAAACACACTTAGGAGGTCTCAGGGATGCTGCAGAGTAGCTGCCACTTTTTTTGTTTTTGTTGTTTCTACTGTGACAAAACCAAGGGGCTATCATTACAGTGTGATCTGGAATGAACTACCTGTAATAGCTAATCAGAAAAATATGAACAGGTTTCCCAAGGGCCCAGAGCCTTGGGTGGATGGCTTGACACAGACTGTACACTGTCCTTGCTAACCAGCTATCTAGGCCAGCATCAAAGCCCTTTATGATGGGCTCATTCTTGCCTTCTACCAACCTCACACCTGCCCTCTCTGTCATACTGGGAAGGGAATCTTTGGATGTAAAGAGTGGTGTCTTCAGACTGAAGGAACTCCTGTAACTCTAAGCACATCTGTGACTCTTATGGCCACTGCATTGAAGTCCATAGGAGAGAGGGAGATGTCCCCAATGAGGGTCTGCCTAAGAGTGGCTTGCAGTTGAGAATATGGCATCCAAAGGGATTTGGCAAACCCGAGACGGATTCCAGCAGTGGTTAGCATCCCAGGGACTTCAAGTTTGAGAGCAGCTAAAGCAGAGTTTGGCAATCTATAGGCCTCAGATCAAGTCAGACCTGCCTCCTGTGTTCCTATGGCCTGCAGTCTAAGAATAGCTTTTACATTTTTCAAGGCCAGAAAAAAAAATCAAAACAATAACATTTCATGATGTACAAAAATCATATGAAATCTGAATTTCAATGACTATAAGTAGAATTTCATAGGAACATTGCCATGCTCATATTTTATATGCTGTCTGTGGCTGCCTTCATACAACAGAGCAGAGGAGCTGTGGCAGAAAGTGCTGGTCCTCAAAGCCTAAACTATCTGAACCTTCACAGAAAGTGTGGGGACCCCTGGGATGAGGCCTGCACATTGAACCTTAACTTTTCACTCTAGTTCTCCCAGTTCTAGGAGTGATAGTTTAGACTTTTTCGTTACTACTTTATAGAAAAAGTACAACTTTTGTACACATCTCATCTTTTCAGTCATAGGGATAGAGGACGATGCTCAATTAGTCACCATCAAAGATTCTGCTGGTCAGCCTGTCCTGACGCCCACAACAGCCTTGCTGTCCATTCTGTTGACCATGCATGCCTTGCCTCTAGTAGTTAACTTCTGTCACTTGTCTCGCCATTTAGGGTCCCATTAGCTCCACTGAAACCAGAAGTCAGCAAGACTCTGATTGTCAGCTCCCCAATGGTAGCTGACAGTCACCACAGAACTTTTAATGGATGAAGAACTGGTCTTCCTCAACATTTGGCTTTGTTGAGAAGAGCGCCCTCTTCTCAACCTCCTAGGAGGTATAACCAGAGTTGCTTGTGGGGACCCCACATCCAAACTCATTAATAAGCTACTTTCCCCTTAGCCTTTGGGTTCTTTCTTCTACATTACATGAAGGAAGTGTTGGAAACTCAACTTGACTTTTAATGGAACCATGATTGGGTCCAGGTTTCATCAGAATTTTGCTTCCTTGTTCTATTAATTACCAAGAGTCTTCAACTATAATTATGAATTTCTGTATTTATACCCTCTGAACTTTCCATTTGGGCCATATGCATTTTTAAACTCTGGTGTTATATGCATATGTATTTAGGTTTTGTTACCTTTTTGGAGAATCAAACACTTTATCATCTTATAATATTATCTCAATAATTTTCCTATTGTGAAATTTTTTTGTCTAAAATTAATAGTAACCCCAACTTTCTTTTGACTAGTGTTTGTATGGTATATTTTCCCCATTCTTTTGTTTTTAGCTTGCATCTTTATCTTGTCAACTCTGATAATCTTTGCATTTAACTAGTGTATTTAAACTACTGGCATCCCAACTGATTACTGATGTGGTTGGGTTATAATCTGAAATCTTTCTACCTATTTTTATTTTCTACTTGCTTTTTATGGTAATACTGGAGTTTAAACTCAGGGCCTTGGGCTTGCTAGGCAGGTACTCTACTGCTTGAGCTATGTGTCCAGCCCTGTTCTATTTGGTTTTTTCCCCTACTTTGTTGCCTTCTCTGAGTTATCTGAAGATCTTTATGATTCCACTTTGTCTCCTCTTATTTATTATTTACAACTCTTTTAAAAGCTTCTTCAGTGTTTCCCCTAGGTTTTATAATGCACACCTTAAAATAATCTGAGTCCTTTTTCAAATACAAGTTCACCTGTAAAGATGTGATAGCACTCTTTTCACAATGTCTTCCTCCCATCCTTTTTGCCACAGTAGTCACACACTTCCCTTTTACATATTCTATAATCACGAAATCCTTATTACTGTTATTGTTTCATATGGTCAAATGTTTAGAGCAAATAAAAATAAGAAAGGGAGCTAGGTGTGGTGGCTTCCATCTATGTACCTGGAAGGCAGAGACTGGGAATATTTTGGTTTGAGGTCAGCCTAGTCAAAAAGTTCAAGATCCCATCTCAACCAATAGTTGGGTGTGGTGGTGCACACCTGTCATCCCAACTGTGCTGTAAGTGTAAATAGGAGAATCACAGTCCATGCAAAAAAGGGAGTACCCTATCTCAAAAATAACCCAAGCAAAAAAGGGATGGGGGTGTAGCTCAAGTGGTAAAGCTTGAGACCCTGCGTTCAAAATGCAAATAAATAAATAAATAAATAAAACAGAAGAAAAAGAAATATTTCATTTGACCTTTATTACACTTCTGACCTCTTCATTTCTTTGGGTAGATCCATACTTCTAAGTATATAATATTCTTTCTCCTTGAAGGGCTTCCTTTAATACTACCTATGGTATATATGTCTGCTGTCAACGAATTACCTCAGCCTCTGTGTATCTGAGCAAGTCTATTTCTCTTTCTTTCTGAATGATTTTTCACTGGATAAAGAGTCCTGAGTGGACTCCACTCTCTTCCTGCTTTTATGGTCTGACAAGAGCCTGCCATTCTTTTATTGTTTTCTTAAATGTGACTTTTCTTTTCCTCTAGAGTTGTTAATTTTTTTCTCTTTTTCTTTGGTTTTCAGCAGCTTGGATATGATTCAAAGGTATGACATGTGTGCCTTTTTTTTTTCACTTTTCAAATCTTACTTGATTTTTTTTAAATTGCTATTTTGGTAGCACTTTATTTTCTTTAATCTCTAATAAATTTTTTCTTTCTTTCTCTCTTTCTTTCTTTCTGTCTGTCTTTTGTTCTTTCTTTCCTTTCTTTTTGGCAGCACTGTGTTTAGAACTCAGGACTTCACACTTGGTTGGGAGGTGTTCTTTCTGCTTGAACCACTCCAACACCCCTTTATAATAATGGGTTTTTTTGGAGACAGGATCTCTCGAACTATTTTCCTGGGGCTGGCTTCAAACCACGATGCTAATGATCTCTGCCTCCTAAGAAGCTAGGATTATAGGCGTGAACCACCAGTACTGGGCCTTAAGAAATTTCTTATTAAACAAATGCTATTGGGGGGTTGTTGGTATATATTAATTGTACAAAATAATGGGTTACATTTTCATATATGTAATAATGTACTTTAATCACATTTACCCATGCATTATCCTCTCTTGTTCTCCTTCCTCCCTCCAACTGGTCCTCTTCCTCTTCCAAACACTCCCCTGCTAATTATGAAAGTGGAATCTAATTATTTTAGATTAATCTTTTAAATCTTGATTCCACGTATAACAGAAATCATACCACAAGTCGTTAATTTTTTCCCAGTTCTCATTTGTCTATTTATCTTTTGTGGATATTTCTCATTAAAATTATTTTTTATGTAGTGAGCTTTATCAATATTTTTCTTCCTGTGGCTGGATGTCACATAGTAGGAATATTTTCCATATTCACTGTTTTCTTCAAGTACTGCTGTGCATTTATTTGTGCATTTATGCCAGATCCACATTGATAGTATCTTGATAAATCATGAGAATAACAGATAATAATTCAATCCTTTGTTCTGTATGGTTGCCCAGTTATCCTCAGTACTGGAGTATTATAAAGTCCAGCTCATCTTTACAATTGCACATGTTCTTATGCTGCTATAAAAAGGGTTATCTAATACAAAAAACCAAGCCAATTCTAAAATCTACATGAAATATAAAATCAGTAGACTAGTTCCCCTTCTAAAATAGTTTTGCCAAAAATTAGCAGTAAAGAGGCACTTACCCAATTGAATACCAAGTGTAATAAAAAACTGTAAGAGATAAAACAGTGTAGCATATATATTGGGCTAAAATTAAATATTGAAGAACCTTAAAAATATAAAAGCGTAGTCATCCATAACAAAGATGATATTTAAACCTCTGCGGGAAGGATGGGTAATATTTACTAAATTTTATCAGGGCAACTGGCTATTCTTTTATAGGGAGAATTTATTTCTGGTTTGTTTGTATACATATGTAATGACATGGTCAGAAGAAAGAAATTTTGGGTCTTCTCTTTTGATCTAGAGATTTGCTGGCCTCATGTAATCAGACTCCTTTTGAAGGATTAACAGAATAAACTAGAAGAATTTTAGGTTTCCAAGCATAAACTGTCTTATTATGATGAGCTCTGATGATCTAAGAGTGAACAATAAGTAAGATTGATTGACTGGGATGAGGCAGAGAAGTGCTCTTTCCAGGTACTTCTGGCAATGATCAGCCTCTCCCAGATAAGCCCTTGACAAAGGAAGTGCTTAACTTAGCAGTGCCATGCTGTCCAGGTGTGCTAAGTGCTCCTGGAGAGCTGCTAGTGCTGGGAACTCTGGATGCAAATACTCTGAGTCCCTAATTGGAAGAAGCTGCTCCTCACCTTTGAGGGCTTTTGGTCCTTCTAGCAGAGAAAACAGCTGACGGATATAATTGTGTAATGCCTTCCTGCTTCTCCTCTCCCTCTACAAACTCTTTGGGCCAGGGGATATCAGAAGGCAGCAATAACACAAGCTAGGGGTGTGTGTATTTGTTTGTTTGTTGTATTTTTAACTCTTGGTCCTATTTGCTCTTTGTCACTAGGTCTAACCTAACCTTCACAAAAGCCAGATGTATTGTAATGCAACTGCAGAAACTGGAGGATACAGAGAAAACCTTCAAAGACTGGATGGGAGGGAAGGGGGTAGTAACTAGGGAAGACTTATGGAGAGGGGAGATTTTAGGTTTTGTTTCAGAAGATGAGATTTGATGCAGGAAACTATTTTTAAAAAGGTTTAGGATAGCAGAGAAAGTTCTACCATCTCACCCATGATACAACTTCAGTTACAATTGAAGCCACTGTTCCCAGAACCCTGCCTAATGATCCACGTTACTAACTACCCCCAGCCTTTAGTCTTATCTGAAATGTCTCGATTTCCTTTTCTTTTAAATTAGGATACATTCATTGTATAGGGGAAATTCACTGTGACAATACCAAATAGGCTTATATTGTATATTGGTTAGATCCCCAACATCGTCTCTCCCCCCAACCTCCTCCACCCCACTTAAAGGAATTGCAAGAGATTTCATTGTTTTATTTCATATAACTATATAAAGTCTATTAACCATATCCCCTCATCTTAGTCTCCTCTGTTCATCCTCCCTCTCCCACAAGTACCCTCCACTGTACCTATTTTATAGTCCTGAAAATAGGAAAATAATGAAATGTCTTAATTTCTTGAAAGAAGAATCCATTTGTGTATTTAATGAGTACTTGGAAATTAATTTAAACCCATACTTCCATAGGAGAAAAGCAAGTAATAAAGAGTGAAATACAGAGCCTTTGTGATGAAAGATTAGTCTCAGAGAGGAGTGAGTGAGGACAATGATAATAAATTGCTGTACACCAGTGGCTCATGCCTATAATCCTAGCTACTCAGGAGGCAGACATTAGGACTTGAAAAAAAAATCACAAAAAAGGACTGGTGGAGTGACTCAAGGTGTAGGCTCTGAGTTCAAACCCCAGTAGCACCAAAAAAAATAAAAATGCAAGAGAACAAATGTTGAGAATCCAACAAAAGCTAGCATCTTTCTCTGTGAATTGTAAATACCCCCTTGCCCTCTGGCATGAGTGTCAGTGGTCTTTTCTAATTGAGTGGGAGGTATTCATTCTGGTTTCAATGAAAGGACGTATGGACAAGTCTCACGCTCCACCTACTGGCCAGCTGAATTTGGGAGAACTGAACGCACATAGTCATTTCTTGTAACTTGTCATGCTGAATTCTGTGAATTAGAATTCCTCCTCTAATCTGAGCCAAGAAGAGCTGCTCCCAGGTTAAGCCTGCTGTTATGGACTGGCAGAGGTCTAATGCATGGATAAGCCTACTTGGCCTAGAGGACTAGGAACAGAGTGGACAAATTAGAGAGAAGACCATCTGCTGAGTGTCAGGAAGTGTGGACCAGAGAGGCAGCTGAAGATGGTACATGAATGGAGAAGTTACTTATTGATACCTACAAGACTGATCTGTTAGCATCCAGGCCCAGCTGAAGTTCAAACATCTTAATTTCCTGTTTCATTTTACCTAAAATATCCTAACTTCATTAACTTATTAATACTGCTTAAAAATGACTGTGTCTGAATTTTTCAGGGTGGTGTGTATTTCAAATGCTCACCTGTGTTATCAGTGATTCAGGAACAGTCAATATTTGTACTGTCCTCTCTTACTTAAGGTGTAGCAGGGAAGAGGACCAGAAGAAAACAGACCAGGCCTGAGTTCTGACAAAGTAGCAGGGAGGTAGGGATGTCAAAGCAGAAAGATAAAACCTGAGGAATCTGAACATGGAGAGGGTCACGTAGCACTGGGAGGGGAAAGTCATGTAGCACTAGGGTAAAGTAGCGAATAAAATTGTATATAACCATGTATGGGTTAGACCTTGCTTTCTGCTTCTGAAACCTGCTTGAAAGGGTACATAAGGTGAGACCCCTTTGTTCTCGGGCCTCAGCCTTTGACATGAGTCCACTGGGTCTATGCTGGCACAATTAAACATTGCTTCCTGCTAAATTGCCTCACTGTCCCATATCCCAGCTTGAGATTCCTGCAACAAAAGTTGCAAATCATTGGCTATCACGGTAAAACACAAGATGCTTATTGGTTTTTTTTCTTTTCTTTTTCAGATATTACCTTAGTCTTTTTGTTGAAAAGGAGGTAAAGCGCGCTGGTTACCTCAACATAAGAGTACAGTTTACAGAGAAAGCAAGGTGTGTTAAAGCCCTGTGAACTTGCAATCCATTCAACTTCTCTGGGCCTCAGTTTCCTCACTCTGTATTATGTGAATAATAACAGCATGGCCCCTAGCATTGTTGTGAGGATGAAATGCGACAATCCATGCATCATATTTGCACAATGCCAGGATCTAGCAAACCCTGCGTACATCCTGGCCATATATAATGTGAATGCTATAACTGCTAAGAGAGCTGGTTCTCCATGAATTAGTAACAAACAAATCAGAATTTTAGAGCTTGACAGGAAACCTCGAGAGCATCTTCACTAGGACAGCAATTATCTGACTTCTTTTCATCACTCACCCCCATCTATACCCTGACTGCTGGAAGACTAATGGCACAAAGCAATGTTTGCCACAATGACACTTTTCAGCAGGTAATTTTGTGCATTTGCCTGAAAGGGAAATGTACTTCCTTGTCTCACAGACTCTCCTCATGTGGTGTAGGGCTAATGTCGGGGGTTCAAGCTGACACTGGGTGAACCGACCATGCATGGCCCAAACCTGTGTGAAACCACCGCCAAGACCAAACTGATGTTTGAGCCTGTTTGACGTCATGGCCGTTAAATCAAATTTGCTTACCCTCATTCTTCTGGTGTTAAATAAATTCTAGTTATTGTTCTCTGTTTAGGTAAGGGAAGAAGATAAAAAGCCTCTATCCTGAAAAAACCCTGGGTTATGAACAAACTCACAGTGGCTTCATACCAACCACCCAGATGCCCTTGGGCAACTGGTGGCTGGAGAAACAAAGCCAAGTAGGTTACTCAACCTGTTAAGATTAAGTTGGTAGGCTAATTTATAAAAGCTTTTTCATTCCCCTTGGCAGGGATGAGGGGAAATACATTCATTCAGAGGCCAAGAAAATCAACTGGGCCCTGAGTTCCATGTCTAATGAAAAGCTCAACCATAATGTAGGCCATGAAAAATGCCACTGACCTACATTCTCAGCTGAATTAACACCATTAAGAGATACTGACCCGGTTTTCAGGTGACCTTCTCTTTCTCTTTTCAAATTTGGATGCCTTGGTTTCAGAAGATGCTAAGAGACAAGGGTTCCATTGGGTTAAAGATGGTGTGATTGCCCTTATGCTCCTTTAGGCACCATTGAAATAAAATTTAGGACTGAGCCTGGGATGTTCTTGGATGCTCATGGGATGTACACTGGAGTTTTGTTATTTTTGAGGAAATGGAGTTGAGAGAAATGTCATTTTTAACCAGTGGGAGTTCTTAGTGCCTGGTAGTGATGACAGAGACCAGCATGGGGGGCAAGGTTGACAGCTGGGGTGGATTAGGAGAAATGGGGCGTTGTCAAATAAGTATGGGGCTGGTGGGAGTGGACTGAGGTGCACAAGCAGTCACACTGAACAGAATAACAGCTTAGGGATCCTTTGGAAAGTGATGGAACATTTATTTAAGGAGCAATAGCCCAAGGGTAGATCATCAAGCTAGTGTGTCACTGCCCAGAGCCTCTCCTCTCTGGACTGGACAATTCAGTGTATACTTCCAGTTGTGAGAGCTGTTGTCCTGAGATGTCCCCCCACATTATTGCATTGCTAGTGGAGCTGCAGGACCGCTTTCCTAGACTGAACAACGGTTGGTTGTGGGACTGCCATGTTGGAGGCTGGAGTGGCTGGGCAGCTAAGGAGGCCAGCACACCTGTACTGAGGGTGCAGTGGGCACAGCCTCCAGAGAGGACTCCTGAGAGGGACCAACAGGGAAAGGCTCAAAGCATAATCCTGAGGGCAGAAGAAAAGCCAACCAACTCTAGCTGTAGCCTGGGCTTACCCAACAATGGTCCTGTCAGGCCAAGAGCCTGTGAAGTACATTTTAAAATGTGATTAAAATATAAATTTTAAAGAAGCATGAGCTGCTCACATTAGTGACATACTCTTCTGTGTTGTGGTCTGACTGCTGACTCTATGCCACTTTACTCTGCTCACCCTGTGGCCTTCATTTATGTCATACCTGTTTTCACAGCACCTGCTTTGTTTCAGGCACAATTGTAGGCCTTGGAGGTGCTACAGTGACAAGGAAAAACCAGGGAGGGACAGACAGGAGCCAATGCAGAGTGCTAAATGTCTCTCCCTGGGAAGGAGAGAATGAGGGGCCAGACAGGAGTGCCCTTCTATATTGTACCCCTTGGGGCTCAGCATGAAGCCCCACCTTTTCCTGAAAACGTGGGATGGGGGTGCATATTCCTTTCCATAGGAACCATGTAGAGACAGGAAGTGTGGTGAGATCAGAAGACAGGCACTTCTGCCCCACAGCAGTGTGCAATATTCCTAACCCCTCAGTCTGGCCTTACATATGCTGGAGAGGATGTTTTCAAATGTGGGTTGCCCTGGTGATCATGGTGGTTTAAGGGGTAGCTCCCACTCAGGGCTTCCTGTCCTGCACTCACAGTTTGGAGACCTGGTCACTGCGGACATCAGTTAGACGAGAGGCTGCGGTTCCTCTGTGCTCAGAGGTGACCTGTCAGTCAGCGGAGCCATCCTTACAGTTAGTGAAGTAGCAGTAAGCCTGGCCCTGGGGTTAGCCAGAGGAACTTCATCTCCAGTGTCCTGCTGGTGACAGCTTGGAATTTGGGTGGCAGGGAGGAGTGAGAAAGAGTAAACAAAGCCAGATGGTGTCAGCACACAGTAAAGGGCATGGGGAGAGACTGCTCACGGGTATGGTGTCACTTTATGTGGGAGATTAAAATGTTCTGGAATTAGAGGCTACAGTTGCACAACTTTGTGAACATGATAAAAGCCATTGAACAGTATCCTTTCTGAGAGGAATTTTTATAGCATGTGGATTGAATCTTAATTAACAAAACAGCTCTGGATTTATCAGAAGGGAGGAGGAAATTGGTCTTCTGACTTCAGCTTTTCCTCCCATCATGCCACAGTCACCTTAATTATATTATCATGTTGCTTTGTCATTCATCCAAGAAAGACAAAATCAGAACTGTTTGACCATTCCTGGTGTCTTCTGATTATACTTTTCTAGAAGCTCAGTCATTTAATCCCTGTGCAGGTAAAAATAAGAGCAATACACTAACAGGAAATCAGGCCTGTACATAATAGCACAAGCAAGAATTATCAGGGGAACAACATATTTCTGAGTCACAGGTGTCATCAGTGAGCAGAAAGAAGTCAGGTAGGGTTACAGGATGGCCAAATGTGACAGCAGCACTTTGTTCCCCTAACCAATGTGCTCTGGAGAGAGCTGAAAGGGGCTGCAATTAAAATTAGTAACTCCATATTCTAAAATACACCATGGTAGCACAGCTTGTTAGCAGAGGGAAGACCCTATCTGGAAAATGTCCAACATCACACAGGGCTGGCAGAGTGGCTCAAGTGGTAGAGCACCTGCCTGGCAAATGTGAGACCCTGAGTTCAAACCCCAGTATTGCTGGCTCACCCCCCTCCCAAAAAAAAAGAAAAAGAAAAGGTGATAGCTCTTCTTATCTCTGTGGCTTTAGGAGGAATTATGACCTAGTTGAAGGGAGAGAAAAACCATTGTTAGAATGTTTCCCAAGTTCTTAGGGGCAGAGCTCTATAAATTCCTGTTTTGTGACCTGGCTTAACAGACTTTCAGGGTTCTCCTAAAGACACCATACAGAAGGGGTACAGGGCAGAGGATGGGGCTTCCAAAGCCATTCTCCAGAGAGCCCAAATTGCTTGACATGTGATTCTCTGGTTGCAAAGAGAATATGGAGGGGCAAATATGCAAATGGCAGAATTTGGCAAAAGAAGGATGTAAGACCAAGATGCAATACCTCAATTATCTCCGCAGGGGATAAGATGGAGAAATATTTGTTGAATTATGAGAACACTGACATAAGAATCCATTTCCCTACCAGTGAGGTGCTCACTCTTTGCAAACAGAGCTACAATTTATCCAGCTCTGTAGCTGTAGAGCAGGGTCATTATAGATTCCCTAAAAGAGTTTGTCCAATGGGTGTGTGAGTTAATACACTTTGTCAGGATGACCAAAGTGCAAGATGATCTTATACTTGAAGACAATGATAACAACAATAAAACAAAAGACTGTTTTTATTTGATTCTGAGAAGAAAGAAATGCACAAACCTATTGCTTAGAGTTGATAACATAATGCTGACAGGTGTCAAAGAAAAAGCATTACTCTTCTTTTTAACTTTGCCGTTCTTTCAAAGGTTAACGATCCTGCAGAATGAAAAACATAGAGACTAGGAAACTGAAGCCCAGGATAGGGGAAAGGAATGAGAAAAACACTCAACAGTTTTGAATAGGCAAGTTGTATGCAAGTGAGACTGGAATGCCTGTCAGTCATCTGTGAGGAATTATGAAAAACAGAAAATTACTAAAAGATTAGAGAGGGGGAAACCCTGCCCTCATTGTCAAAAAAGTAAAAGATAGAGTCTAGAGTCATTGTTAATGTATGTACTCTGAACTCTTGTGCAGTGAGAAATTCACTAGGAGCCAGCACAGTTTGTTGTAAATCACACCCAACTTTATTTCTCTTTAAAACAGGACTCTAAGCAAGAGAGATCAGGGGTATGCAATAAGCATAGTGAATCTGGATTATAGAGAGAAAGTAAACAAACAGTTTCATGTAAAGATGTATGATAGTGAGTTGGATGGAAGAATTAAGACACAAATAATTTCAACATGGAGGAGCAGGGCCGATTTCAGCAAGGTGGAATGTCATGAGTGAATGAAATACAATTTTTTGTTTAGGCTTTAAATATGAACCATCCCAGTAGAGAATGGGAGACCTATGATTTGAGTACAGTCCAGGTTCAAGTGACTTTCTTAACCTCAGAAAGTGTTGTATTAGTGTCCACTAACCAGAAAATAATTAATGACATTAAGAAATTGGAGTGTGGTATCTGGATGAAAAACATTCCATCCTGTGTTTTTTGAGACAGACAACATTGAGAGCCCTGGGTCCTGTTTTGCTTATGGTAAGGGTGCTGCATTAAAAGAGTCTTTGGTACACGGGAGGGGATCAGAGGCAGACATTAGGATGACCTGGGGCTCTGCAAACACACTAGAGGGAATAACTGGAGGACCCTGTGATACTTAGCCTCCAAAGGAGACGTATATAGGACAAATGAGAGACATTTTTATAGACCTGAGGAAGACTAGAGGAAGTGAGACCTGCACAAGAAAGGAAGAACTTTCCAAAGGCCAGAACAATCTGCAATGGAAAGAAACAAACTCCCTGGTTCTAGAGTCATCATGTGAGCAGCCAGCATGGCCTCCAGGTCCTGTTCTTATTGCAGGAGCTGCCCCTAAGTTCTAGGTTTCTAGGGGCTGATAGTTTTGATCACAGTGTATCTTTTGTCCTGAAACTATCTTCTTTGGCCATCTGTGGGGACTTTGGGCCTCTTGACTCCTCTGGCCTTTGTTTCTACTTGTCTGTTCTTGGACCTATTGTTCCCTGAGCCTGTGAAACAGCAGTGGGGGTCAGGGCAGGAGGATTTGCTTGAGATGCTGGATGTCCCTAGCTGAGTAGTGTTGCTTCTCACAGGCAGGGAGCTGGCCAGGGAGATGTGACAGCCTCTGGCTCCATGGCCCTGTGACTCAAGATACAGAGTCATGAGCCAAATCCAAGATTGGAGAAGACCTGGATCTAAACTCTAGGGAAATCAGGGTAAACACCAAGTCTGCAGGAGCTTGGGTGAGAGATCATGGTGTGGGCCGTAAAGCCAAGAGTTGGGAGTCCAGTGGAAATGAGACCACTTTTACCATGACAGTCAAAGTAGATGGGATGGGAGAGGGTCATGATAATGGTTTGGGGCACCATTACAATCTGAACTTGTGGGAGGCATGGATGGGTGTGAGACTAAAGAACCAACTAACAAGGCAGACATCTGCAGGGACAATCACTGTCAACCAAAGGACAGCAGGGCTTGTTCTGTGCTGATGTGTGTGGGTGACGGTAATGGAAAAGATGGGACCAGAAAGAGTCAAATGTCAATTACTACTTGACAGAAAAGTGAATGAGGTAATCGCTAAGGGTGGAGACAGTGACTTGTCAAGCTAACTTCGAAGTCAGCAATTCAGGTTTGAATCCTTGCCCTGCCATTAGTCAACTACATGTCCTCAGGCAAGTCATTTCACTCCAGGAGCCTCTGTGTCCCCTCTGGTCTAAAGTGGACAATAATTCTGACTCATGTACTGTAGGGAGGGTTTGGTGGGTTCTCAAGGCCCATGGGAGGCAGGTGCCTTCAAAGGAAATTATGTGGGCTTTTCTCCCTTCCCTTGCTTTCATGTTTTTCTTTCTTCTTTTTCATTTACTTTCTCAACTGCCTTCGGCCAGAAGAAGCTGGTGCAGTGCCCCATTTCTAGGCAGGGTCAGGGCCAAACAGTCCTGAGGCCAGGCATGGACAGGGTCAGCAGCTCTGTGGCTGGCCAGTCACAATCTCTAGAGTTGTCCTTCCAGGGCCGTTATTACAGCAGAATAGCCTGTAGTCCAAGGGATGGCGTGTAGGCTCCGGCAATGTGGTCATTGTACCTGACACTTCCAGAAAGGCCACCTGAGCTCCAAGGGTGTTAGTTCAAGTGGGATCATCTGTCTTTTCTACTCACATGCCAGTGTGTCTTTAGACTACAGGCATCATCCTCATGGTAGAACAATATGCAAGCCAAGTTTCCTGCTTTTTTCATGTCCCCTTCCTTCTCAGACTTTCCCCTTGTCTATCTTTCAGTAGACTTGCTCTGCCTTGCTCCACTCATGAGCATACATGGTTTATATATTTGAGAACACTTGATGCTAGATAGGAATGTCTATATTCCCAGCTATGTGGGAGACACAAGTAGGAGGATCATCACACAAGGCCAGCCCCCAATGAAAATTGTGAGACCTGTGTGAAAAGTAACTGAAGCAAAAGCAGTTGGAGGCATGGCTCAAGTGATAGAACTCCTGCCTAGTTTTTTGCTTTTTCCTTTTTTGGCTGGGGTTTGAAAAAAGGGCTTCATGACGCAAAGTAGGCATTCTACCACTTGAGTCACACCTTCAGTCTGAGGACACCTGTCTAGTCCTCAACAGAAATAATTTAGAAAAGCAAAAAGAGGAACTCACTGGATTTCAGGCAGTTTAGGGGTTCCTGAAACCCAGGGTATAGCTTTAGTCCAACCTTGGGGAGCCACTGAAAATGGGAGAGCCTGACCCTTAGTGACCCATGGTGAGCTTGGGGCTAGCTAAGGGCATGACCTGAATTACTGGTTGGTGGACACTGTGTGCCACCTTCTCTATAGGTCACAGGTATGACCACTGGTGTCAGTCATTATTAGATACACACATCTCTGGATCACACTGCTTCTCTAACTTTTCAACCTAGGCAGAATGACCATCCTACCAATATGTCCCATTAAATTGTTGACAATGTATCTATTTAGAGAAGGAGCCCAAGGGGTGTGTGACCTCCCCCTCCACTGCCCCAGGTGAGCCCGACCTCAGAGCTCAGCCCCACTTATTCTCCTGTGTTCTCTGAGACTCTCCTGTTTCCTTCCAACATAGTCCCCTTGTTTTGTTGAGTTAGTTTGAACTGTTTCTTTTTTTTTGTTCACATGACATAGGGACCAAATGGCAGCATTTTCCTGGAGGAAGAGGGAAGTCTGAGCAAAGAGGATGGTGCAGAGTTGTGTCCCAAGTCCTGAACAGAAGGAAGGTGCCTGTGGGTTGGAAGGGGGGTTGATTTTAGTAAGGCAGCACTAGAGAGGCATTTTCAATAGTTAGGATGGGGGGCGGATGGTGGAATCTATTAATTCAAATGTTGACAATCATCCTTGGTTTCATGATTAGAAATTGTGGGCTTACCCTTTAAAAAACAGGGCTTTCCCAGCATTGGAAATGCCTTTGATTTTATTCTTGTGTTTACTACATCTTTGCTTAGTAGAGAGAAAGCCCAGCCTGCTGGTGACATTCATATTAACACGTACAAAGGGAAACATGAAAAATACTTGGCCTTAGCAAGGAAAAATACACAGTAAAGCTGAAAGAAATGTGAGCACATGATTCTACCAATGACTCAGAAATTCTGCTGCCCCAAATGAGTCATCATAGGAACAAAACAAGCACTAATGCCAAAGACATCATTCCAAACAAAAGGGCACATATGACATTCTGTAATAGCTCTTTTTATCATTTATGTTCAAAACAGATGAGCTTTGGACCACGTAATTTTATTGCTGAAATCAATAAAGGCTGGCCTTGAGCTAGTACTTAGAAAAGCTGTTGCCACTGCCTAGCAGATGGAGAGACAGCTGCTGCTGGGCTCCTAGGAACACCCTTCTACTGTCCCAGATTCAAATAGGGTCCCGGCACCCATCACCTTCTATCCCAGTTCATACAGGCCTCCTCTTGTCCCCTTGTTTAGAGTGGATTTTTTCAGGTGCTAGAAAACTCTATACCTTAGAGTAGTGAGTGCATTTCAGCTTCTCTCTCAAACACCAAACCAAAACAAACCTGACCATTGCTTTTCTAAGTTCTCTAGCATAGGCTCTTGCAAAGGTCCTTGGCTATTCCAGGACTTTTCTTTCCCATGTAACAAAAGGATTTCATGTGTGGCCCTGTGTTGACATCTCCTACAACCCTGACTGTGGAACCTGGATTCTCCAAATACTTTGTGTAGTTGTCAGAACTCTGACCTGGGGGGTTGAGCCCTGAGGTTTTCAATGTGGTTCTGTTACTAATGGGCCAAGACCCTGAATTCATCTAGTCCAGCTTGTCTGCAGAGATGTTTCAAAGAATATAACAACTCTTGAATCAAATGTAATCCAAAAACCAAAGTAACTGTAAGCCATAAGAAAGGAAAACAAGAATAATCACATAGAGTATGTTCTAATTTTAACTATTAGGATGTTTGGAAATAGTCATTTGTATTTCCTTGTGAACTTATTTTGTGGCCTTGGGAAAAGGTCTGGCAGCTCCCTTGTGCATAGATCAAATATTTCCAAATTAAAGATAAGGAGATTGAGAAATGAATAATTTGTTCAAAGGCATCTGGCTGGTAAAAGACAAATTGGAATAGAAAGCTTGGTCTTTCCCCCACATCTCACATTTGCAGGCGGACACAGCCAATAGCCTTTCTCCCTTCTGTACACCTGGAAGCATTGGTGCTTGTCATGGTGGATGATAGTGTGGGCACAGCCATCAGGGAGACCTACCAGGGAAAGTAGAGGTCAGCCGAGTATGGATTATAGGACTGAACTCTTCAGCATGTAGATTTGATGTACAGGGAATTGCTATCATCTGATTTGAGGCACTGTCCTGGTTTTGGCCTAAAGAAGTGTAGATAAAGTTCCTGGCAAAGAAACAGTAGGGAGGAAATAGGATTCTTTCCTATCTTTACACCTATGCATGGGAAATGTAATTATTACTGATTGATAGTAGTTGCACTCCTTGCAGCCAGCTGACTCTGGTTAATGCTTTAATCAGGTGTGAAGTGTTAGGTGGATGCCATTCTAGGAACAAGGCTTTCAAAGACAGCCTGGAGCTCCTCATAGACAGAGACTGTACTATTCAGTGCCCCTCCCCCACCAACCCGTGGCACACCCATTCTCTGGACCAGCTGCCCTAACCAGAGATGTAGTCCAGAAAAGTACACTAAAGCTGGGCCCAGTGGCTCATGTCTATAATCCTAGCTATGTGGAAGGCACAGGTAGGACAATGGCAGTCCAGGAAGTCGCAGGCAAAAACATGAGACCCTATTCAAAAATAGCTGAAGCAAAAAGGGCCAGGGGTTGGCTCAAGTGGCAGAGTGTCTGCTACTCTTCCCAGCACACCAAAAAACAAATTTCCCACTGGTGGATTTGTTGAAGTACAATCAGGACTGACACTTGCTTACCTCATAGGTGGCCAATTTATTTTTTGAGCATATTAGTAAATGCAAGTTTGGATGTTGTAAGCATGGAAACATGCCCCTCCTCTTGCTGGCAGAAGATAATTAGCTGCCAGCTCCAGCTGTGGCCCCTTTGCTTCTACCACTGTTGTGCAAAGTGGGTCCCTTCCCACCAGCAGCTGAGCTTGGTGGGGATAGTTCAGCAGTCCCATTGCTGTGAGATGCTGGGCTTCTCTGAGGGGCACCATCGGCTAGAAAACCCTCCATCAGCCTGTCAAGGGCTGACTTATATGTTGAAATCCTTACCCTCAGGACCTCACAATGTGATTGTATTCAGAAATAAGGTAATTAAGTTACAGGTCAACACGAATCCCATGACTGCATCCTTCTGAGAATATGAGGTATTGATATATACATGCACACAAAAGAAGACTATGTAAAGACACAGGGAAGAAATGGCCATCTGTACACCAAGGTCAGAGGCCTCAGTAGAAACTGAACCTGCCAACACCTTGATCTTGGACTTTTAGCTGCCAGAACTGTGAGACAACCAATTTCTGTTATTAAATTCACCCAGATTGTGGTCCTTTGTCATGGCAGCCCTGGCAGACTAAATCCACTTTGAGTGACATGTCCTTGGAACTGTGTGCTGTAGTCTGAGGCTCTTCCTACCAGCCCTCCTTCCTTCCCCGACTCCAGTCATGGGTGGCTGACCTGTGTTCTACCTCCTCTGGCTCCCCCGGCTCCTTCACCCTCACAGTGCTTCCCCCAGATCTCTTGCATCCCTGATTCCTCTACTCTTCAGAGGATCCAAGCTATAACACATGTCAGGAAGAGACAGTTTTATTCAGAGATGCAATATACTCCTGAGATTATTAAAGATAAATTCTAAGACAATCGTCAGTGGTTCACTCTGGTAATCCTAGCTACTTGGGAGGCTGAGATCTGTAGAATCACAGTTTAAGACCAGTCCTGGCAAACAGTTCACAAGACCCCATCTCCAAAATACCCAAAGCAAAATGGTTGGAGGTGTGGCTCAAGAGGAAGAGCATCTGCTTTGCAAATCCTTGAGTTTGAACCACAGTCCTATTTAAAATAATACAAGAAATTAAAAGATAAATTCTAATACCAGGTGAAAGATTTCTTTTTTTTTTTTTAATAGTTTTATTTTTTTTTGGGTTATTTAGATTAATTCTTTTTTTTTTCATTTTTCTTTTATTATTCATATGTGCATACAAGGCTTGGTTCATTTCTCCCCCCTGCCCCCACCCCCTCCCTTACCACCCACTCCAACCCCTCCTGCTCCCCCCCCCCCAATACCCAGCAGAAACTATTTTGCCCTTATCTCTAATTTTGTTGTAGAGAGAGTATAAGCAATAATAGGAAGGAACAAGAGGTTTTGCTGGTTGAGTTAAGGATAGCTATACAGGGCATTGACTCTCATTGATTTCCTGTGCGTGGGTGTTACCTTCTAGGTTAATTCTTTTTGATCTAACCTTTTCTCTAGTACCTGTTCCCCTTTTCCTATTGGCCTCAGTTGCTTTAAGGTATCTGCTTTAGTTTCTCTGCATTAAGGGCAACAAATGCTAGCTAGTTTTTTAGGTGTCTTACCTATCCTCACCCCTCCCTTGTGTGCTCTCGCTTTTATCATGTGCTCATAGTCCAATCCCCTTGTTGTGTTTGCCCTTGATCTAATGTCCACATATGAGGGAGAACATACGATTTTTGGTCTTTTGGGCCAGGCTAACCTCACTCAGAATGATGTTCTCCAGTTCCATCCATTTACCAGCGAATGATAACATTTCGTTCTAATTCATGGCTGCATAGAATTCCATTGTGTATAGATACCACATTTTCTTAATCCATTCGTCTGTTCTGGGGCATCTTGGCTGTTTCCATAACTTGGCTATTGTGAATAGTGCCGCAATAAACATGGATGTGCAGGTGCCTCTGGAGTAACAGTCTTTTGGGTATATCCCCAAGAGTGGTATTGCTGGATCAAATGGTAGATTGATGTCCAGCTTTTTAAGTAGCCTCCAAATTTTTTTCCAGAGTGGTTGTACTAGTCTACATTCCCACCAACAGTGTAAGAGGGTTCCTTTTTCCCCGCATCCTCGCCAACACCTGTTGTTGGTGGTGTTGCTGATGATGGCTATTCTAACAGGGGTGAGGTGGAATCTTAGTGTGTTTTTAATTTGCATTTCCTTTATTGCTAAAGATGGTGAGCATTTTTTCATGTGTTTTCTGGCCATTTGAATTTCTTCTTTTGAGAAAGTTCTGTTTAGTTCACCTGCCCATTTCTTTATTGGTTCATTAGTTTTGGGAGAATTTAGTTTTTTAAGTTCCCTGTATATTCTGGTTATCAGTCCTTTGTCTGATGTATAATTGGCAAATATTTTCTCCCACTCTGTGGGTGTTCTCTTCAGTTTAGAGACCATTTCTTTTGATGAACAGAAGCTTTTTAGTTTTATGAGGTCCCATTTATCTATGCTATCTCTTAGTTGCTGTGCTGCTGGGGTTTCATTGAGAAAGTTCTTACCTATACCTACTAACTCCAGAGTATTTCCTATTCTTTCTTGTATCAACTTAAGAGTTTGGGGTCTGATATTAAGATCCTTGATCCATTTTGAGTTAATCTTGGTATAGGGTGATATACATGGATCTAGTTTCAGTTTTTTGCAGACTGCTAATCAGTTTTCCCAGCAGTTTTTGTTGAAGAGGCTGCTATTTCTCCATCGTATATTTTTAGCTCCTTTGTCAAAGATAAGTTGCTCATAGTTGTGTGGCTTCATATCTGGGTCCTCTATTCTGTTCCACTGGTCTTCATGTCTGTTTTTGTGCCAGTACCATGCTGTTTTTATTGTTATTACTTTGTAATATAGTTTGAAGTCAGGTATTGTGATACCTCCTGCATTGTTCTTTTGACTGAGTATTGCCTTGCCTATTCGTGGCCTCTTGTGTTTCCATATAAATTTAACAGTAGATTTTTCAATCTCTTTAATGAATGTCATTGGAATTTTGATGGGAATTGCATTAAACATGTAGATTACTTTTGGGAGTATCGACATTTTTACTATGTTGATTCTACCAATCCATGAGCATGGGAGATCTCTCCACTTTCTATAGTCTTCCTCAATCTCTTTCTTCAGAAGTGTATAGTTTTCCTTGTAGAGGTCTTTCACATCTTTTGTTAGGTTTACACCTAGGTATTTGATTTTGTTTGAGGCTATTGTAAATGGAATTGTTTTCATACATTCTTTTTCCGTTTGCTCATTGTTAGTGTATAGAAATGCTAATGATTTTTCTATGTTGATTTTATATCCTGCTACCTTGCTATAGCTATGAAAGATTTCTTGAAAAATAAGCCCAAATTTGTTGGACTTATGTCCAACTTGCCAGTGTAGATAAGTGAAGCTGTGTTTTCTACCCTGACCCTTGGGGTCCCTCACTGTCTTGGGGCGGCCCCTACTGAAAGGGGTGAGAAGGGACATTGGCATCCCATCTGGCAGAATTATAGCATGCCAGAGCTGGAAAGGACCTCAGAAATGGTTACTCTAGTCCAGCCCATTGCCTGGAACATGGGAAACTGAGCCCCCCAAGTGACTCATGCAGGGTCTTATTGACAATCCAGGGATGTATTTTTTAGAAGGAAATAGAAATTGTTGTTTTCAGGGATGTGTTTGGGTAACCTATGAGTGACTAGTCTCTGATACTGGTTTTGCCTGGCTTCCACCCTTGCTATCTGGTCACATATGTGAATTAGGAAGATGCCTTTCCCTTGCATCAGTGCCTGGGACTATTGCTGGTTACAAGCTCCTAACAGTGAGTGGATGGACTTATGAACTGTCAAAGAGGGTAAAGCCTGGCTCAGTAACAGAAGCCATAGTACATCTGCCCAGCACAGCAGGCCTGCTAAGGGCTGGCATCACACTAGGTAGGGGCTGCCTGTCTGCCCATCTATCCTAGGTAGATGCCCTCATCCCCAACAGCTGGCTAAGTCCTCATTATCTTCTGCGTGGGGCTAGAAGCATTTGGCAGAATCCTCAACTGAGTGCAGGGAAAGAACGCCATTCCTGTTCCTTCTACATCCTTTGTTAGTTGACAGCTTGTGCTATTCATATGGCAGATGCTCTGTTCTTCATTACTAGTGAAATGACCATCTTCTCCCTCCCCACACCTTGGATGACCAGGAGGCCAATTTGGAACTGAGTCACAAAAATATTTCACAATTTCTGGCTTAAAAGAGGCCTCAGGACCCAGACAGTGTCTTTTGAAACATTAACAACTTTGTAGACAGTGATGGGACAGGACAATATCTCCCAAAGGAGGTAGCCCCACCATCGTAAAAAAAGTTGTAACAGGCAGCTGGGGAGGGAGGTGGAGTGGCTTAAGTGGTAGAGCACCTCCCAAGCAAGCATGAGGCTCTGAGTTCAAACACAGTACCACCAAAAACAAATGACAAACAAACAAAAAACAGGCAGTTGGCCTGCAGGCTAGAATTTGCCAATTCAATTTATATGTATATATTAAAATACTGGTTTTTTTTTAATGTAGAATATTACTTCTATTGTTATTGAGTTTTTGGTGTCCCTTAAATTTTGCACCTACGACAAGCATTTCACTGGATCCATCACCTCACAGCACTGAGATACCTCTTGATTTCTGTCCTCTCTGGTAACAACACATTAAGTGCTTCAAATGGTTTGAAAATAGTTGCCCTATCTTTATTCTTAGTTATGTGGTTTCTGAGGACATAACCCCACCCCACCCCTAGGAACTGATCTTGATTGGCTTAACTGGTCAACATATTTCTTCCCCCCTGCAGGATTGTTGATTAAAGGGGTGAGGAATTAGGCTGGCTCAAGAAGAATGGAGCTGGGCATGGTGGAGCATGTCTGTAATTCCAGCTGCCTAGGAGGCAGAGGCAGGAGGATCTCAAATTTAAGGCTTGCCTGGGCAAAGTTAGAAAAACCCTATCTCAAAAACAAAAAGGCTTAACTCAAGTACTAGAGAGCCTGCCTACTACGCATGAGGCTCTGGGTTCAATTCCCAAAATCATCAAAAGAAAAACAAAAACAAAAACAAAAAGCAGACTGGTATTTGAGCTGGGAATTCATGACCACAGACTCTTTATCCTCCCTGGGTTTGTAGTGGGAGGATGTATGGCCAGAACTGTGGGGACCATAAGATGCCAGCATAAAACACCAGGACAGCCATTGGCCCCTGCAGAAAATGTAGAGCCCAAGGATGGATGCAGGTTTTGTGAGGCCTGTGGCTTTCACAGTTTTGCTGCTCTCTCTGAAGAAATGAGTGTATAGCTGTGAATACTTGCTTAGAACAAGAGAAGAAATCATAACTAATTGGAAAGAGCTGACAAATACTACAAACATCACAAAATTCAGGGAGGATCTCAGTTCCAGACCAGCCCAGGCAAAAAAGTTTTCAAGATCCCATCTCAATGAAAAAAAACTAGGCATGGTGGTGCACTCCTGTCATCCAGCTATGGCAGGAAAAATACAGGGAGGGAGGAAGAGAGGGAGAAAGGGGGAGAAGGAGGGAGGGGGAGGGGGAGTGGAGAGGGAAGGAGGGGGAGGGGGAGAGGGAAAAGAGAAAAATACCACGATACTGGGAATCTCCATTTTTGTAGAGGCATCATGAAGACTCCAGCCAGAATCATCATTCAGCCTTATGAGCAGTCATGGTACTTTGCAGATTTCAATCACCATTACTCTTTCCTCAGTCTATGTCCGCATATGTTCACAGGTCTACCTTCCTCATAGACTTGGAGCTACTTCAAAAGATCTTGCTGCTGCATTTCCCCCAGCAGTGCCTGGCATATAATGGCCACACAAAGTACGCTAGACTTTAGAATCTCAGTTCTTTCCCTGGCTGACTGTCTATCTTTGGGGAAATTAATCTTTAGGAATGCTTTTAGCACATTTGTTGCTCTTTCCTCTGGATGAATGAAGAAAGAAAAGACTCCCTCCAGTAAACTTAAGGACAGATATGGCAAGAACTCATAACTTTTGGACTTTTGACCCAAGAGTCTTAATGGTCAATCTTTCTTCTGTCAAAAGGAAGTCATTTCTAGAACTCATCTCCCAAAGCCAGCCTTTCTGTGTTTGACAGAAGATCCTGTAACTCATAGCAACATCTAGCCAGGTTGGCTAGAACTCTACCAAAGGAACCATGCAGCTGGATTCTATGCACTGCTGATTAAATATTTGAATGACTCATTTTACAATGTGACTTTACTAAGTGCCTACCTATTGCACCAAAGCCATCGGCAATTAGACGACTCAGAAATAGCCTAAGAATGCGAAGGTACATCTTTCACAGCTTACAATAGAAAAATCAAAAACACTCTCTGAAGGTCGCAAATAGAGATGCCAGGAGTGTGCCATTTGTAATGACTCAGCCAGAAAGAAGCCCATGTCAATGGACTCCTTAGAGGCTGCCCAATGTTACCATTTGATAAGCAGTCATAAAGCAAGATTTAGAATGTGTGTTCTGGTGGTAAAACCCAGTGAACGTAGCCAAGGTTGGGGATTTACATTTATGTTAAGCTCCTGGAGCAATCATTCCTTTTGAGTTGTCCATGGCTGCCTAAATTCCTCTGACGTCAATGAATTAGGCAGACTTCCTTCTAAACACATTTAAAAAAAGGAACCTAATGAGTTGGAATTTTTCACTCATATGGAGCACATTGGGTTATAACCAGAATTTTTAAAAAGTAAAATGGGAATGGAATGGCATAAAACAGAAAGCATCAGTGTTCACATTTTCTAAGTAGGCGCTGTACTACTTGAGCCACTCCGGCAGCCCCAACACTTGTGTGTTAAAGGCATTTCTGTTGTACATTTGGCTTCATCTATTGCCCAAATATTTCAGTGAGGATTATATTTTGTCATTGCTCATTTTGGTAAATATACTTAATATTTGTTGGCAACCTACTTCATTCCTAACAGTGTGGAAGAGTTCATATAACTTGTTTTCAAGCTGGGGCTCTAGTACCTCTATTTTAGCATTACAGCATCTGAAGTTTAAACCTGTTGATTCATGTGTCCATTACCACATCACTAGCAAGTATCTTACTCTAACCCCACCATCTTTTCCTTATGTATAGTATGATATTGAAAAGGTGATTAAGCAGAGCATTTTAATGAAAGGATGAGTAAGGTACTCAAAAATCTGTTGATTTGGGTTTGCAAGAGGTCTGAACCTTGAACTTGAACATGTGGGAATTTTTCCTGGACCCACAGATCTGGACCTGTGGGGAGATTGCTGGGGAAGACAGTGGTAAAAGAATAGATGTCCAGCTGCCTACATTGCGGAGAAACTGACTCCAGTGTTGGAAGGAAGATAAAAATGGGAGAAAGCCTGTATCAACCATGAAATCAGAAAAATCCCCCTCCATGTCTCGTACCTCCCTTAATTTAGAGGGTTAATAAACTTGTTTCTCCAATGATGGTCTTCTTTTTTCTGCCTCTTCCCAGAACTCCTTCCTCCAATACTTACCAGCACATGCACTATGAGTTTGCTATCTGGGCTTGCTTGCTCTTAGACCCCTTCCTTGTCCTTTTCCTGTTTTATTGGGGAGGATTGTTGCAGAAGATAGAATACAGGCAGAGAAGGGACTTTCTCCTCTGTAGGTTGTGTTTCTCAGGTCCCATGTCACTGGCTGCTACCAGTAGAAGATTGGCGGGTGCAAGGGAGAAGCAAGAGCATTTCTTCTCCTCTCTGTGCCTCAGGGTAATCTCCCCCAACAGCTTATTTTCTCTGTGCCTTTTGCTCCTGGCTGACAGACCAAGAACTGGACAAGTCCCAGTTTCTGTTTGTCCCACAATAGGGAACATCATGATTGTCTACCATTGCTCATCTCTGAGTTGCCTTGTGGCACCCTTTCGCTCTCTGATTTTCCAACACCCAAGTAACTTGTTCCCTGCATTTCTTGGTTTTAAGTAAAGTCTCAGGGTTGTTTCTATTTTTCTAGTTAGACCCTGATTGATACACTGCAATGTGTAAACTGGACCAATTAGGTTCAGCTAGAACACCTTCTTATATGTTTATTTGAAGATAGATACTTATGGCAGAGTGAATGAGTAAACAATAAACTGTCTGAGACATATTCAGGGGTGATAGAGAAGAACTCTCTGGATCTCCGGTGATTTATTTCCACAAACAGCATCATGATGGTGTTCTAGGTTTACCTCTGTAAGGTGGTCTCCCATCTCTGGATGGGAACAGAAAAAAGGACTCCACAGTCACCCCCAGTACCACCATCCCCAGCACCCCTACATTCAACATTTCCTGCCTGGTGACTGCAGATCAAATACAATCTTGCCTTATGACTCAGGACAAGGAGCTGGGTGATCCAGAGTTTCCAGCCAAAGTGTATACTTTACCTCATCTCTGGCAGTTTCTCTTTCTTGATTTCATAATAAGTGAAATATATCCTGAAATAAAACATACTTGCTCATATAGCTTTTTAAAAATCAGTATAATGTCACAACTATAATAAAAAGAAATAAAAAGGGCAAGAAACAATACATTTTTTCACCATGTAAATGTAAAATGGTGGTAAATAGAAGACATAATGAAGTGGTTAGATGGCTGTACCTGTGCATAATAAATGATTTGGGCCTTAAGCAAAGGCAGCAGATAAGAAGCCACTCAATACACATGATGCAAAGGCAAGTGAAATGGCATGGGGGTGCAGGTGGGGACACAGAGGGTTAGGATGTGTAATAGCAGTCCAGAGTCATTTGTCTATGATAAGAGAAGGCAGGAAGTAACCTAACTGGAGCAGGGATAACAGACTAAAATAAGAGACATACTGGCATAGTAGAAAAGACAAGAAGTATGACATTTTCACTAATGAGCTGGGACTTATTTTTAGGTGCTGTCATCTTCATTGTCTTTGTTACAACATGGACTGAGGAGGGACAAAAGATTAATGGAAGACACAATCCCTATCTTGCAGTACTGCCACGTGTCAAATTTTACTATTACATCTCTACTCCTTAAAAGGTCTTTGGGGACCATATATGTACTTTAACTGATGATGGAGATTTGAAGATTTTTCTGGAAAAAAAATCATTCAGGAGGCCATAGAGAAGACATTGAGTATTGCTAATAGAGCAAGATTAAAAAATAATAAACCCTGAGATGAGTTTGTGATTTCAACACCAGATTTCTTATCACTGTTTTAAAAATTAGAAATAAATGATGGCAAAACTTTAAATGTTAAAAAAAAACTTTTATTAATGAAATTCAATGTGACTCTTACATGTCATGTACATCCTTAGGTCACTTCCAGCTATTCTGGAGGTAGAGATTGGGAGGATCATAGTTCAAGACCAGCCTGGGCAAAAGTTAGAGAAACACCCATCACAACCAATAGCTGGGAGTGCTGGTGCACGCCTGTCATCTCAGCTATGTGGGACAAGTAAATAGGAGGATTGCAGTAGAAGCCAGCCAGGGCATAAACATGAGAACTTATCCCAAAAATAAGTACAGCAAAAAGGGTTGGGGTATGGCTCAAGTGGAAGAGTGCCTGCCTAGCAAGTGCAAGGTCCTGAGTTCAACGCCCAGCACCACCAGAAAAAAAAAATGTGCATCCTATTTTCATAACATTTAGATATAACTACCAAAGAATCTGGCAAATCTGCTAGCCAGAGTCTCAAGACTCTGTTGCATTTTTTACGCATGACAACTACAAGTACAGACTAACACAGTGTGTGCAGCCCAAAGTATGTGGTGTGATTCCCCACCATGTGAACTCTTGGTGCATTTTCAAACAAAACAAAGTACACACTTCCCCTGATTCACATAGTGGTTGTATTCTTGGAAAATTAGTGTATATACTAAAATGATGCCAAAACAAATTCATGTTATATGTAAAGCACAGATTCTAGGCCCATGTAATTATACAGAAGCTTTTTTTTTTTTCCATTATATGGTATCTGCTGCAACATTCAAAACATGTACCAGACTAGAGAAAATTCTTTTTGGATGAACCTGTGCACCTATTACAGGTTGTTTAGCACCCCAGTCTACCCACCAAATGTGCACAGTCAATGTGCTGCCAAGCCTCCCCCCTCGAATTACCCACCCGCCCCTGAGATAAACTCTCAGTCCACTGAGAACCTCTGCTTTAGGCCATGATTTATCTAATCTGCCTGTTGCCCAGCTGCTGCATACAGACCGCCCCCTCCCCGCCCCCTCATGCTGGGCACAATCCCAGGGACTGAGCTGTTGCCCTGCACCTTACTGCTGTGGCTTGCCTGGGACATGACACAGCTGCTGTGGTCGTTAACAGCCCACTCTATCACCCACTCCCTTCCCCTAGCAGCAAGTGGCAAGAAGTTCATTGACAAGAATATGAGCAAGAGAGGGCAAGGAGCAAGGATTTTTTTTTTTCTATCATTCACTCTGTGAAGCCGTATAGCAGGTCAACTCCTAAGCCTTTTACAAGAATGTTGTGTAAATCACTGTTTATACAGCAGGATTCCTTTTGTTGCTTCCCCAACTCCACCAAGTAATTTAATGGCTTAAGATCTCTTTAAGGTTGAGTATCTGACCATTAATTCCACTATCCAGTGACCACTCAGGCTGCCACTATCACACTAGCTAGTGGTGTCATGTGTCCTTGTGCGAGCTAATAAAAGACAACCATCCTACATGTTTCTGCAGGAAATGCCAAAATATGCTGATATAGTCATAATAAATCCATAGATCTGTGGTAAATACACTGGGATTGCTGCTTATCTCACCTCTGTTCCCCCAACCTGTGATCTGCTGAGCCATAGAGGCAGCCCTGATCTTGTCTGCTGTATGATGCAATTCAGGCCACTGTCACATCCTGATCTTTGCTGATGCTAATCATCTTGCATTAAATTAACAAGCACCCATTGTGCATGTAAAGCTGTGTGCCCGGCACTGAGGGAAAACTGAACGGGATCGAGAAATGATCCCGTGAGAAACTAAGTTTGTGAAAAGAAACTGTACCATAGCTGGGCGTCAGTGGCACATGGCTGTAATCTTAGCTACTCTGGAGGCAAGATCAGGAGGATCACAGTTCAATGCCAGCCCAGGTAAATAGTTGGTGAGACCTTATCTTGAAAAACCATTCACAAAAAAAGGCTGGTGGAGTGGCTCAAGTGTTACAGCATCTGCCCAGCAGCTACAAGGCCCTAGTTCAAGCCCCAGTACTGCCAACACAAAAAAGGGATTATAACAAGCTAAGACAGTGGTCAAGTAATAGGGTTCCTTATTGGTATTCTACATCTCTTGTCACTTCATGCCTTTGACCAAGAACTGACAGGGACTCTGCGTGGCCCTGCCAATGAGTGCCAGCTCCTCTCATCAATTTGTGCCTAGTCCTATCTGGCCACCCTGCCTCTTGATGAATGGACACTTTGCCCATTAACCAGACTTCAGATGATGAAAAGCTAACTCCTTTGTGGGACTCTCCAGTCACTTCCCTCTGCATATCCCCAAGGGAAGGCCAGACACAGAAGTGATCCTAAGCTAGTGTAGCCAGTGTGAGCTCAGAAAGGTCAATGCCTTCTGGATGTTTCAATAGTGGAAATCACAACTATTGAATGGGCTATTGTATTTTAAATGAATATGGTATTAACTATATTAGTCCTGAAAGAAAGTTGTGCTTGGATAGGCACCAATGTTAGCTAGATTTTCTTTAACCATGGCATTATGGCTCTGCTGCCTGGATTTTGATTTACATACTACTAATTAAGGAGTTAATATGAAGCCGGATGCAATGGCTTATGCCTGTAATCCTAGCTCTTCGGAGGTAGAAATTGAGAGAATCACAATTTGAGGCTAGCCCCTAGAAAATTACTGAGGCCCTAACTCCACAAATAAGCTGGGCATAGTGGTACATGTCTATAATCCCAGCTACACATAAGGCAGAGGTAGAAGGATGGTGGTTCAAGGCTAGTCCTGGGCAAAAACATGATACACTGTCCAAAAAATAACTAAAGCAAAAAAGGCCCCAGGGATGGGGGGGGTGGCTCTAGTGGTAGGACACCTGTGTAACAAGCATAAGACTCTGAGTTCAAATTCCAGTCCCACCAAAAAAAAAAAAGTAAATATGGTCATAGATCACTATATTACTCTGTATAACTCAGATTTCCTCTACCTCTGCCAGACTGTTCCTCTTTTATTAGTCACTTGTCAGGATTTTGGAATAGAGCCCACCTAGGTTATAATGCTCAGAGCCCACCACATCAGTTTCACCACTGAGTCCTGACCCTTTCTATGTAAGAGCTTTTGATCTTTGTAGTCACCAGGCAGAGGTTCAGAAGTTTCTGACATCAGTCACTGTCAAGGTGACAAGTAGTCCTTTGATACCTGGCCTCTTTTGAGTCAAGAGGATGTGGACATCCTGATTAGAATCATGTCATATTATAAATGTACAGCACTCCTCTAAGGCCAAAAGGAAATTTATTTCTCAATCTTTTCCTCCAGCAGAAAAGTTCTCTTCTCTGACCTTTATCATATTCAAAGTTATTTTAAATTTTCATGTAAAAGATAATATGCACCAAAACACAAGCAAGGAGCAAAGAGGCAGTGCTGTGATTAACCTCAGGCAAGTCTAGCTGTGTTCCAGCCATGTGGGTCAAGAAATGAATGTCCTTACACAAAAACCTATACACAGCTCCCATCATAATCACCAAAGACCAGCAACACAAATGCCCTTCAGTGAGTGAGAGAATGAGCCACTGTGGTACCATGGAATACCACTCAACAATAAACCATAACTAACTAGGTTGCTACATGGAGCAATTTCTGTGAACATCAAAGGCATCGCAGGGCGTGAAAGAAGCCTTCAAGGCTGACATGCAGTATGATTCCAGAGACGTGATGCTCTTAGAGAAACTGATCTACAGTTACAGAGAGCAGACCCGTGATGACCAGGACTTAGGGGGCAGGGGAGGGTGTAATTACAAAAGGCTACCATGAGGGAGTTTTCTTTGGATGATGCAACCCCAAATCCTCATTGGGGTTGTGATCACATAAATCTATACATTGTTAAAATTCATAGCACTGTATACCAAAAAACCAACCAACCAAACAAAAAACCAAACCAACAACCAATCTTACTGTAAAAGAAGAAAATGGAGCTTGACCAGCACCCCGAAGCCCTCCTGCTTCCCTGGCCCAGTGACTGTCCTTCCTCTCCCTGAAGAGTCAGTCATTTATTCATTGATGTTTTAAATATTTTATATCACCTGTGTTGGCTTAGCAATAGGCTGAACTCCACTCCGACAGCTGTCAGGTGTGTGGCAGTTAGTGCTTTAAGAAAGGGACACGAGTGAGTTCAAGGTTTCAAAAGCTAAGAGCCATGTTGGCTTGTCTGCCCTTCCTGCTCCAACAGATTTCATTCAACTTGGTAATAAATAAATAAATAAAAACACAGGGAAACCCAAGAAATATTCATGGGATCAATAAATAAAATTTTGACCAAAATGTACCATATTTTCAAGTCACGTACAAATCATTTATCAAATCAGTTGTAAATTTGTTGCAATAGCATTACATACTGTCAAATGAGGGTAAATTTTCAAAAACCATACATACTTTCTGGGGTAATGGTGACTGAACTCAAACTCAGGGCTTTGAATTTATTGGGTAAGCACTCTGCCATTTGAGCCATGTCGCCAGCTTTTTGCCTTTAGTTTGTATCTCAGGTACAGGTTACTTTTCTCTGGGCTAGCTTTGGACTGAGATCCTCCTACCTCTGCCTCCTGAGTAGCTGGGATTACAGGTATGAGCAATTACACCTGACTTAAACTATATTCTTTACAAATTTTATTTCTGATAATTTGCCTCCCTATTTCTACAGCAAATAAAAACAAAACAAAAAAAAACCCCAAAGAATTCTGTAGGACAAAACACCTTAACAAGTTACTGCTGCTTATAATAAAACTTAAGCAACCAATTGACAATCATCTGATTAAGATCTCAAAAATTTCTTATATTAACAGAATTTATGTGCTTTATCATTGTTTTCAGTTTTAAGCTTCTAAGTTGATTTACATAGTATTTTTTTCATCACAAAGAATGTTATTTGTAAGCACTTGTGTGTGGCAGAGTAAGCTTATCTTTATGTGCAAGGGTGGTTGTTAGAGACATCTAACATCCCTAACATCCAACATCTGCTGTTTTTGTCTGGCCAGCATTCCCACCTCTCTTCTGGAACAGCTCCCCTCTTTCTTTGAGGACCTGCTCCTCCTCTGCTCCATAAGATTTTATTCAGCTGCAAACAGAAGTCCCCCTTCCCTCTGCCACTGGGTTTGGGGGTGTGGGGGGCAGAAGGTCACATGACTAAGCCTGGCCAATTAGAGGCTTCCCTAGGGATTGTGTTGCTCTTTCCTCTGACACCATTAGCCTATTTTGATATAAGCTATAAACAGCCATGGCGCCCACTCATTACTTCCTCTAGTCTGTGGAAGAAACCTCATACGAGGAGAGGAGATGGAGAGTCAGAAAGAACTGCAGACTGTCTTTGCCATGGCTGAACTTGAATCTTTTAAAGATCCAAGTTCCAGCCTTGCTGGACAGTAAGTCTCTGGACCCCTGCTGCCAGTATGAAGGTGACAGTCAACCAAACCCTGTTCCCAGTTATAAACAATAACAGGATGATAACAGTGAATGCTCACTGAACCTGTATGATGTTTTAAGCTATGCTGAGCCCTTCAGCCTGGTGTCATATTTTGTTCTCACAACCATTCCAGAATTTGTACAAGCTCAATTACAATCCCCAGTGTATAGTGGAGGAAACTGAGGCACAGAGAGGTTAAGAAATGTGTCCTAACACCACAAAGTTAGTAAGAGGTAGAACCAGGATTCAAACTGAAAAGTCTGAGCCCAGAGCCAGATCTCTGTGCTTCCCATGAGAGAGAGAAGCAGATGCAAAGTGTCATGCTTCCTTACTTACACAGGCCACATTGACTCCCTGTGTCTCAGCCTTATTTGCTCTTGTGGCCATTTGACCTCATGGTTAATGTAAGTGGCAATGCAGTGTCATGGTTCCTACTAACAGTGTGACCTCAGCCTCAGTTTCCTCCTTTGGAAAAATGAGAATAAAAATAGTACCAAACTTCTAATGCTGTTGCAAATACTGTATTACAAATGGTAGCACATGCTACACACTGAGAATAGGATCTGTCACTTGAGAAACTCCTACATAAGTGTTGGCATTTATTATCCTGCTGTTCTCCAGACGTTTTTGGTAACCCCTTGGCTCCCCAAGTAGAGTTTAAAGTCTTCCAGTGCTGGCTTTCTTGTTCCCCATGGAAGGAGCTGTTAGTAGAGAGCACACAGTAAGTGCTTGTGAGCTAAATGGTACTGGATGAAGCTTGCCATGTGTTTCTTTTGAAGGCCTTACCTAAAAATGCATTAGGCAAAAATGCTCATTTAAAATTTTGGTTCTTATACTCAAAATTCAAAATACCTGTGTCAATGGACACTCACAATTAAATGTTTCTGCCCTGCAAAGAGCAGAAATGCAGCAGGTTCTGGGGAACCTCCCACTCCTGGCTCAGCATTTGGAAACCTGACACCTGACTGTCCTTCCCAGCAACCATTCTGGCAGGAGGTGGTTTGGGGAGAAGCAGGGAGGGGAGGGGACAAGAGAGGAAATGTGAGCTAGGAGGAAACAGTCATCACTTTCAAAATATCACCAGCAGAATGAGGCACATCACATCCACCTGACATTTCCATTTTATTGAAGAGACGCAAGCAAGTGACTGGGTAAGGGCTCAGGCCTTTATTGAATCATATTAAATTGCCCTCAGGGTTTACTGAGTGAAATCACAAAAATCACCAGGTTTAAGCAACTAGAGTCACCTTTGAGATGAGCAACTTCATGGTTTGTAGATCACTTGGGGACCTCCTGAACTAGGTAATTTCCGCCTGCAAGTGGCTATGCTGAGTGCATAGGGCTGATTCCAAATTTTTTAAACCAGGAAAGAGCCAGGCATTGGAAGTAGGCAGAATTGGATTTGGAACCTTTACCTGCTACCTGAAGCAGTGGGACATCTCAGCCATCTCTGGAATATGGGAACAAATCATATCTACTTTGTTGAACTATGGTGAGAATTGAGATAATACCTAGAAAGTACATAGTTGTGCCTTGCAAGTAGTAAGTCCTCAAAAAGTAACTTCAATGAAAGATATGAAGCCAAAAGGCAGTGGGCAAAATGGCTTAGTTGAATGTTACCAGATTTCACTCAACAATTATTTCCCAACCCAGCAGATTTAGCCCAGGCTACATTCAGTTTAAGGACTGATTTAAGGATAAACTAAGGAGTCAGATACTTCACAAGGAGTTTACCCCCTTAAAACAAATACAGCATTTGAATAGAAACTTGACTGACTTCTTATGGTAATTCCTGCTGTTCACATCTGTGTTTTGACTGGTGCCTTCTGAACAGAAGGCCTTTAACCTAAAAGAGAGGCTTTAAACAGGAATAAAGTGAGTGACGATACTGTCTCAGTGCCCATGGCAGACATTACTAATCAATTATGGTTCTGTTGTTGAAATTGAACCTGGATGTGGCTTCTTTGCCTTCAAATATTGCTTTTAATAACTGATCAGATTTAGGATTTGGGGTAAATCTTATTTGGAATTCTGGCTTAAATTTGGATAATTCCAGAAATAGTGGAGGCCTATGGAGATAGATAACACAGGCAGGTGGGTATTTTATGCTCTTCAAATCATAGTACAAGCAGCTACCTATAAGGTCTGGCTACAGAGGCTAGAAACAAACATCCATCTATCTTTGCAATTTTGGTGTTTGTCATGTTTCTATGTGGAGTTGTTGGCATGGTTTCAAATCAATGCTACCTACTTCCTTTGAGGATCCACATATGCAAAATACCTAGGTACCACAGAAGAGACAGGGAGTATAGTACAGAGGCCATCTGTGTCTTGAGATAACAAGGGGGATGCTGGTCCCTATCTATCATCCAGAGGAGGAAGGGGTAGAATGTGCACACCAGGGACCACTGTGGTGAGGGTGACCTCACCTGCCCTTGAAGCCAGACAGCTGGTGTGAAGCTGGGCTTGGGCCAGATACTGGTGATGACTTATAATCCAAAATGTTTCTCTTTGTCCAAAGTTCAAATATTTAAGCTGGAAATAAAATAAGGGCCAAGAGATCACACCATCCTTCAGGCAGCCTGTTCAACATGAGTGCTCTGGCTGCCCTAGCGCTTGGGTACAGAGCCAGAAAAGAGGAGACTTGCAGCTCATCAGGCACAGGAGGAATTCAGAAGCAGCTGTGGGAGTGAGGAGAAGGCCAAGATGTAGGCCGTGAAACTATATCCAGAGGCTGGACTCATTTCTCACCACCTGCTACTGCCCGTGTCTGGGCCTCATTTCTGGCTGAGTAAGGCACCAGCTTCTCATTGGTCCCATTCTTTCCATTGTTTGACTAGCTAGGTTATTCTCAACATAGCAGCAAAAGCAAGTGTGCTAAGGCAGAATTTGCATCAGTTCTCTCCTCTGCTCAATACCCTGCCCTGTACCTCATTTCAAACTCCTGACAAGACTCTGAAAGGACTTGAGAGATCAGGTCCCCATTTCTCCAACCTCAATTCCCTCTACTCTCCTTCTCACCCACAGCTCTCCTTAAGCCTTGACTGCCTCACTGGTCCTCCAATGTGTCGAGATGGTCCACTGAGGGGCTTTGCTCCAGCTCTATGCCCATCCTGGGACATTCTACTCATTCCTTCACCCCCTACTCAAGGCTTTGCTGGAACCTCACCTGCTCCCTGAGGCCTCCCTGATTCCCTTTTCCATCACAGTTTCCTCCCACACCCTAGGCACTCTGGAGTCACTTTCCTCTGGTTCACTTGTCCTTTCTCTGTTATACATATGGCCATCTAGCACACCATATAATTTGTTGAGTTACTATATTTATTAATCCTGCCTATCATTGCTAGAATATGAGTTCTATAAAAGCTGAGATATTTATCTGTTTTGCTTCCCAGAAAATAAGAACACTGCCACACAAAAGAATATTTCAGAGGAATTTGTTGAGTTGGGAAATGAATGAACTGAAAAAGTAAATGAATAAATAGATTTCTAGGTCCATGACCTCTTCATCAATCAGGCAACCTCATCTTTAAAATTAGCTTTGGTGTTGGGCTTCTGCATAAGATACCACTTGAAGAAAAGACTCAGAACTGAGAAAAAAAATATGTAGAAATTATCACTGTGGTTCAAGTCCTCCCTTTTCACAGGTGCTGGGGGAGGAGCCTGGGCCCAGAGGAGCCACACACCTGGTCAGGAATAGAGCCAGAAGACAACCCTTCTCTCCTGATCAATGATTTCGTTTATTTATGTTTTACGATTTGTTTTTATATTCTATCTACATTTATGAGTTACATTTCACACTCATCATTCCCCCTAACTGCCTTCCCCACTTTGCCTTCTATCTTCACACCTGCTTTAAAGAGGTAGTGTTTCCCAATTACTCTTATCAAGATTTTCACTGCTAAGAAATGGAAACAGGAGCTACTATGGATTACCACCAGTGACAGCTTTGTAAGGATGTGATAAAGTGGTTTTCTATTTCCACAGATCAGGTGTGATTAGGCTTTTTGATGGTGTTATTACTAGTAATTAGTTCTTATACATATTTTTTTCTTCTGGCAACACCCGGTTCCTAGAAATTTTACAAGCATTTCTCACATATGCAAAGATGCAGGAGGTGGTAAACATCAACATCTGCTCTGTTTTTCCTTCCTAGAAGGAGATTTCCCCTTCCCCCATCTTTTCCCCTTCTCATGTCTTATGAAGGAAATAGTTGGCCAATCAACCATCCAGAGTCACAGACACACCTTATGGACTCTGTCTTATTTACAGCTTTAAATAAAAAGGAAAAAGAAAGAAAACTTCCTTTAAAATGTAACTAATGCTTAGCTCAGTAAGATTTTGGTGTTTAAGAATGAATAGTTTGACATAGTTTGCACAAACCCTCCTTCTAGGATTAGTAGCCAGGTTCCCAGGAAGCTCTGTCCCTAGAACTGGAAGGGTTGACCTGAGCTGCCTCAAGTCATCTCTATCTACTAAGACAGGCCTCTCCTGACAGCCAGTCTCTGGCCCTGTTGTATTGTCTTCATGTTACTTCCCATACCTGGATTTACCTTGTTTATTTTTTTTAAATTCATGCTATGTTCAGCCTTTCTGAGTACTAGAGTTATCAAAAGAAAAATAAATAAATAAATTCATACTATGTCTGTCTCCAATCCCACCTATCATGTGGACCCTGTGAGAGCTGTCTTGTTTCTTGCTCCCTACAGTGCCTGGAAGAAGGCTGGTCAGGAGTTAAGCACACCTGTTCATTTAACAACAGCTTGTAAGATTGTAGCTCATCTGGCATTGCTAATCGCTAGGTTACCTCTCTATCCCTCGCATGCTGTCACAGTCCTTCCTACCCTGGCTAAGCAATTCATTGTATTAACTCACCTTTGTTTGGAATACCCAGAGTGATTTCTGTTTTCATGAATGGACCTTGTTAAAGAAGATGAATAAGACCACCACTCAACATCTGAAATTTGAAACCAAACTAAAGGCTGAGTTTACTGCTTACTACAGTGAGGAAACTAGGTTGTCCAGACACATGCTCTCTCAGCATGGTCTGCCAATGCCAGATAAGGCTGTTGGGAAGTAGGGAGCTTAGGGATTGGACAGCTCTTAGAGTTCACAGAAGCAGGGTTATTCTGAGACTGGTGTTGATTGGTTGGCACTCAGAGGCATGTTTGTGAAGTGTGTCCATCCTGACTGACTGACATTTAGAAATGAAGGCTGAAACTGGTTGGATGGCTTACAAAAGCATGTTTCCTAAAGCAAGGCGTTGATCAATGGAACAGGTTTAAAACCAGTTTGGTACCTTCTTGTTATTATTATGGCCACAGAACAATCATTTCTTTCTCATGTGTGTGGGAATATTTTCATTCTCAGTTACTTCCTCTAGATCTCATTTGGTCAAAGCCACAGGAGAGACAATCAAGGATTTTCTAAATCTTCAACAAAATTGCTTATTGTTCTAACAAATGAAGTTCATTTGTGGACATCCAATTGCATGTTGATCAGTGTGATTTCATCCTGTTTTTGTGCATGGTGATGTGGTTGGTTGAAAAATCTGTTTGCATAATCTCAGAGGAGTTTAAAAATCAACAGACATTGAACAACCCTCAGATGAATAAGCATGAAAAGGAATTGGAAAACACTACAGAAGCATAAGCAAGAGTTTCTAGTCCTGTGGAAGAAAAATCCCAGTGGCTCCTGCATCTGTCTCAGATGGTCTTGTGTCATTCCTTCTTTTAGCCTTGATATGAATTGTTTCATGTCACCCACAAAGTTAATTTGGGTACAACATAAAGTGCTTCCATGTGTGGACTACTACCTACTTTGAGAAAAAAAACAACTCCAAACACACAAACTATTTTTCTGGCCACAAACACTTTTGGAATTATAGAAACACAAAATTGGGAATCTTCTTCATTGAGTACTGGACTGTGAATGTCCATATCAGTGGATGGCAATGTAAGAAGAGAAAGTAACAATAATTCATAAGCGTCAAAGTGCTTAGAAACCTAGAAAAAATGTAGGGTGCTTTCTGTTAGCAATGGGGATGTAGTATATGTGGCAAGATAAATTTAAGGGCTTTATGAGTTTAGAGGCTGTTTTAACTATTTACTTCAGCTCTGACACTGAAAGTTGAACTCAGGGCTTCCTCATATTGCTAGGCAGGCAAACACTCTAGCACTTGAGGTATACTTCTATCCATGTTCATGGATCAACAAGATAAATATTGTGAAAATGGCTATATTATTGAAAGCAATCTACAAATTCAATGTAATTGCCATCAAAATTCCAATGACATTCTTCACAGAACTAGAAAAAATTCCAAGAATTCATATGGAAGCACAAACGACCACAAATAACCTAAGCAATCCTGAGCAAAAAGAACAATGCTAGCGGTATCACAATACCCAAATTCAAAGTATACTACAGAGCTGTAGTAGCAAGAACAGGATTGTACCGGCACAAAAACAGACACAATTGAATAGACCAACTGAATAGAATAGAGGACCCAGAAATAAACCCATGCAGCTACAGCCATCTAATTCTCAACAAAGGTGCTAAAAGTAAATGGTGAGTACAGATAGCCTCTTCACAAATGGTGCTTAGAATGGTGCTTTGAATGTCTAGGTATCCACACATAGAAGACTGAAACTGGATCTCTACCTTTCACCCTGTGTGCAAATCAATTAAAAGTGGATCAAAGACCTTAATTTAAGACCTGAAACTGTGAAGTACTATATGGGGAAAACATTTCAAGATAAATGCATAGGCAATTACTTTCTGAATAGGGCTCCAATAGCTCAGGAAATAAAAGAGAGAATTAACAAGTGGGATTGCATCCGATTAAAAAGCTTCTGCACATCAAAGGAAACAAAGAACAAAGAGACAGCTTACAGATTGAGGGATCTCTGGAATGTAACCAACTTGATCATGGTGTACAATCCTTTTAATGTGTTGTTGAATTTGGTTTGGAAATCTTATTAAGAATATTCGCATCTATGTTCATCAAGGAAATTGGTCTAGTTTTCTTGTGTACTTACTCAGTTTTGGCATCCAGGTAATACTGGCTTTATACAATGAATCTGTTAGTGTTTCTTCCTTTCCTGTTTCATGAAGTAGTTTGAGGATCATTGGTATAGTTTTTTTTTTTAAGACCTGATGAATTCACCAGTGAATGTATTCAATCCTAACTTTTCTTTGTTGGAAAATTCTTGTTCCAGATCTGTTTAGGTTGTGTATATCTTCTTGATTCAATTTTGATCAGTCAGATGTATCTAGAAATATATCCATTTCTTGGAGATTTTTCAATTTATTGAAATGTAAGTTTTCAAAATGTTTCCTAATGATCCTCTGAATTTTATTGGTATCTGTAGTAATACCGCCTTTTTCATCTATATCATTCTTTTCTTTCTTTTTTTGTGGTACTGGGGTTTTGAACTCAGGGCTTTACACTTGCAAAGCATGTACTCTAACACTTGAACAATACCCCTACTCTCCTTTTTCATGTCTAATTTTATTAGTTTGATTATTATTTCTCTTTCTTTTGAGTAGTTTTGCTGAGGGTTTGTTAATCTTGTATATCAAGGAACCAACCCTTTATTTCATTGATTATTTCTATTGTTCTTTTGATCTTAATTTATTTCTGCCCTGATCTTTACTTATTCCCATGTCCATATTCTGGGTTTGGCTTGTTTTTGTTTGTCCAAAAGCTTGAGGTTCAATGTTCAGTTACTTACTTGAGATCTTTCTGATTTTTTTTAAAATATAGCTATAAACTTTCCTCTTAGAACTGCTTTTGCTATATCTATAGGTTGTGGTGTGTTATGTTTACATTTTCACATGACTGTAGGAATTTTTTAAATTCTTTCTTACTTCTTCAGTGACCCACTGATCAAAAATTTGTTATTCAATCTTCATGGGTTTGTGCAGTTTCTGTAACTTCTCTTGCTATTTGTGCCTGATTTTATTCCATTATGATCTGATAAGATACAAGAAACTACTTCAATTTTCTTTTATTTGTTAAGACTTGCTTTATAACTTAAAATGCGATCTATTTTAGAGAGTTTCATGGGCTGCTGAGCATAATGTGCATTCTGCAGGTGTTGGATGGAACATTCTGTAGATGTTTGTTAAGTCCATTTGATCTATGGTGCAGTTTGTCTCTGAAGTTTCTTTGTTGGCTTTTGTCTGGATGATCTACCTTTTGGTGAGAATAGGGTATTGATATTACCCAGTATTATTCTATTGGGATCTATCTGTCCCTTTCTGTCCAATAGTGTTTTATGAAATTGGATGTACCTCATTTGGCACATACAAATTTATAATTATTTCTTCTTGAATGACTGTTCCCTTTTATTAATATGTAGTAAATTTCTTAATCTTTTCTGACTAATTTTGACTTAAAATCTACTGTGTCTGATATTAGTATAGCCTTTGGCTTCCATTTGTTATAGCATTTCATTCTTTCACTTTCAGTCTGTGTGTGTCTTTCTCAGTGAGGTGTTTCTCTTGCAGACAACAAATAGTTGGATCTTGTTTTTTAACCCAATCTGTTTTTTGTTTTTTTTTTATTCATATGTGCATACAATGTTTGGGTCATTTCTCCTCCCTCCCCCCACCCCCTCCCTGACCACCCACCCTGCCCCTCCCTCTACCCCCCACCCCCTCGATACCTGGCAGAAACTATTTTGTCCTATCTCTAATTTTGTTGAAGAGAGAGTATAAGCAATAATAGGAAGGAACAAGGGTTTTTGCTAGTTGAGATAAGGATAGCTATACAGGAAGTTGACTCACATTGATTTCCTGTGCATGTGTGTTACCTTCTAGGTTAAATCTTCTTGATCTAACCTTTTCTCTAGTTCCTGGTCCCCTTCTCCTATTAGCCTCAGTTGCTTTTAAGGTATCTGCTTTAGTTTTTTCCAGTTTGATTTGAGTGTTGTTTATTTTTTTTCTTTCACCCTTGTTCATCTTTGGGCTTTGCTGATTTGTTGAATTGATCATATTTGATTCTTTCCTGGTACTAATGTGTTCTTCTATTCTTGTCTTGAAATTTATTCTCTCTGGGGCTTTCATGTTTGTAACTACCTTTATTACTCTTCTGTATGTAGGGTTCCCTTAAGTATCTTTTGCAATGCAGATGTGATGAACATAAACTGCTTTAATTTATGCTTATCTTAGTAGGTATTTACTTATCTATCAAATTTGAAAGATACCTTTGCTGGATATAATAATCTTGATTAGCAGTTATTTTCTTTCAGAACTTGAAATGTATTGTTCCATACTTTCTTGGCTTTTAGGATTTCTGCTAAGAGGTATGAGGTAATTCTGATGTTTTTACCTTTATAAATTGGGGTTTTACTCACAGTTTTCAAAATTATTTGTTCTCTAGTTTCAGCACTTTAACTATTGGAATAGCAAGGTTCTTTTCTGGCCATGTCTATTTGTGGTACCTCCTGTGCATGGATATCTATATCTTTTCCAAGATTTGGGAATTTTCTACCAAAATGTCATTGTGTAGGCTTCCTATGCCTTTAGAGAACCTCAGCTCCTTTTTCTGCTTTATGGACTCTTAGGTTTGGCCTCTTGATTTTGTTCCAGAGCTCTTGAAGGTTGTGGTCATGCTCATTCATTTTTTTCTTTATTGTTGTCTGAGTGCAATATTTCCTCCATCTTAACTCAAATCCCTTATATTCTTTCTTCTCCTTTATCTTGTCTAGTGGGAAGGCTCTCTACTGTGTTTGCTATTTGATTTATTGAGCGTCTCATTTCCAAGTCCATTTTTTTCTCAGAATCTCAGTTTCCTCACTGAATATCTCCTCCATGTTGTTGACTTTCTTGTCCATATTTGAATTGATTTCCTTATTTCACTTATCTGTTTGTTTGGATCCTCTTTGAGGTCACTGATCTTTTTTTTAAAGTAAAGTTTTGTATTCTTTGTTTGGAATTTCAGCTATTTTAGTATCTTTGAATTTACTTGTTGAGATATTTTAAGCTTGCTTTTTTATATTACTTCTGCTCCTACAATGTGATTTGTGCATCTGTTGGGCTGGCTATCTTACACTATCATTCAAAGGAGAGAGAGAGCATACACCAATAATGCACTCACAAACTCAAAACCAAACCACATATATACATGAAGGAAGAAGCAATTGGAAACATCATCTACACTGCCAAAATGCTGATAGAAGAAAGGAATTAGGATTAGTATAGGGTAAGCTAGGAGTTTTAAAAATTAAAGGTATAGTATTAAAAATTAAGTAGTTAAAAAGGAAGCAAGGGAAGTAAAAAAGAAGGAAGCTAGGGAGAGGAATGATTTATATGAAAAAATGTATCAGAAATAATAGTGTGCAATAACACAATATAATCATTACAGAAAAAGACAATATAGTCAGGGAAGAAAAATTGACAATTAAAAAATTTAAGAGTGAAGTAAAAATTTCAAAAGCCCATATTTCTTCCTTGCTGAAGAGAAGACTGCATGTGATTTGTGCTCCATCAGTACAATCTCTGGCTCTAGGAGTTCTGTCTGTGCCTCTTCCAATGTGGTTTTTCCTGATTCCCCTCTGGACCTCAGGTTGCTATAATTCCTCTCTGGGTGCAAACTGGCTACGGTGTTTCATGTTTGCCTAAGGTTCTTACTGGGGCAGTGACTCTAAAGAGGTGGGGCAGGTCCTCTCACTTCGCACAACTCCAGGGGCAGGGCAGTTCCAGCTCACAGCAGTAGTCCCAGTAAGAGTGGGGCAGCTAGGAAGGTGTGGAACAAGCTCTGTGTGCTGTTAGTTCTCCTCACTCAAGTTCTTGGAGGGGTGGATCCTGGGAGAGAGTGAGTCAGGGTTTACTCTGCTAAGTTTGCCCACTCCTGTGGCTTGAACTGTTAAGGAGATAGGGTGTAGGGTAACTGAGAGCAGTCTGCTATCAACCCCCAAGTAGTTAGGATTACAGGTGTGAGTCACTGGCACCTGACGCTTCCTGTGCTTTTGATGCCTTATCCAAAATCTTCTTGCCCTGGAATTAAATGGCTAGCCAATGACTGTCTTCCTTAGGGCTGTGTTTACTCAGGTATTTTTGCAAAGCAAATTAAATTGACATTGCAATTTAATATGGTTGGGTCTGCCTGCATAGAAGCTTAACTCATAATTGTGAATTATCTGACATTTCAGTTCATATTTTTAGCTTTCAAACTTTTTTCTTCCATAGTTAAGTCCACAAAAGATATCCCAGATCTGCTAGAGTATATATCCCACACTGCTACATCCTGGTTTACCACAGGTTAAATCAGTTCAGCAAATGGTGTTGTAATTGTATAAAACCTTCTTGGTAATAGGAAAATACATAGCTGACATTCATAATGAAAGTTCAATTATGATAGCATATGTTTAAAGACATATTTTTATGATATTAGTTTATTCTCCTCCCAATAAATTAAGACTGACTTTAATGCAACTGAATTAATTACTCTTCCTAATTCTCTCTCCAGGCTTAAATGAGCAGTTGGCATACCAGTTATTTTTTTTAACCCTAATACAAATAGAATTTTACTGTTGAAGTAATCTATACTCTGACATGGGAGTAGGGATTGGACAAGAGGGGAAGAGGGGTCCCTTGCTCTGTAGAAGCCTAGACTACCAAATCCTTTCAGAAAGAGTTACTAGTATCTATCAGTACAAAACCACAATCTTTGTAACCACAGCAATTAAACCATCCTCACATCTTGTCATGTATGTTACCTGGGGACACAGTGGGTATGTGCCTTCCACAAATGGGTCAGTTATAACTTTAGTCGTGTCCTATTAAATTTAGGATTCCTCTTCCCTTCCACACAGTGCCATCTTCAGCATTTTACTTTGTAAAATAAAATTCTGTCAACCAGAACAGTCAAATTATGAATGTATATTATGGATCATAATACTGTTCATAGGCTTTGATGCAAGAATCTCATCACCTGGAATTTATTCTGGGAAAAAGTTACAAAGAAAGAAATAATAATAAAGTGGGAAAAGTGAAAAAGTTCAAAAATCAGAAAATAATTATATTAATTTTTACACATTTACTTCAAGGGATATGATACCAAAGACAACTAATGGCAATATGAATAACTCTTAAATTATAATTAAAAATAAAATATATAAAAAGATAAGTGTACATATATTATATGTGTGTATTTGTGTGTGTGTGTGTGTGTGTGTGTGTGTGTGTGTGTGTGTGTGTATACTCATGAGAAAAGGGGATAGGAGACGGGACAGACATGAGATAGGAGATAGTAGACAAAGACAAAAATAGTTTCAGTCAGAGTGGCAGAAGAATGGTTACGTTTTGGTGGTGATCATTTTTCATATGTTCTTTAATAACACAAAAAGTTTATATTACACCAATGTAATTATATCACACCATGTGAAGGAAGAGTTTTGAGGTTAGGAAGTGCCACTAACTAGCTGTCTGATCTCACCTTTCAATGAAAACATTGAGCATAATATTAACATGTAGATTTAAATTCCGTCCTCTCTCATGGCCTTTCTTCTTCATTTAAGTTAATGTTTGAAAATGTATTTAAAGTGTTTAAGGATGGTAAAAATTTGTCGAATTCAGGGCCCGGGTCCAGTAAAGAAGCTCTCAGGCCTTACTCTTAGGCTTAGAAAAGTAAGTTACATAAAACAGAAAGTAATATACCTGTATTAGTGCAAACCAATCATTTTTTAGCACAAAACTTCAGTTTACACACTTTTTAGAAAAGCTCATAGTTTGACCTGCTGCCAATTATGTAAATTGATCATGCAGTAAAATAGCTTTGAAAGATAGAAAGGCAGTATTATGCCAAGGTAATTAAATGTTATGAGTGAGTAAATGGTAGCCTAACTCTTCTTTTCTAGTTGTTGCAAGATAGTCTGCATTTTAGTTTTATGCACTAAGAAGTCAGCAAGTTTACTTTCCCCGCAGGTAGCAACAAGATCACCAACAGAACCTTCCCTAGAGGTGTACCCCAAGGGCTGTTGGGGACCTAAGAAATAATGTTTCTGCAACACATTTTTATTTTGGCTCCAAAATTTGCTTCCTTTTCTCTGTAGACACAAGTCCAGTTAACCTTTTGGGTACACAAGGTCTAGGGGAGTGCCTGTGACCTGCGTGGGTATGCTGCATGAACTTGACTAAGAGTGGCAGGGAATGAGAAATAAGACACACACAGACATACAGACATACAGACATAAAACATAAAACAGAAAGCTGGGATCGGGAGGACTGCAAGTTCCTGTTGGGATACGTGAGTGCCTACCTGAGTCAGAGTGTTTATTTTATAGGTCAGAACAAGGAAAAGACTGAGGCAAAAATCAAGCTTCAATAATTCTTGATCCGAGGTAAAAGGAATGAGGTCTGGTGGGCTAATTTTTCTAAGGCTATAGAAGCTTAATTACAACACATCAGTTCTGGAACAATCACTGCATGAAGGACACCTTATCTAAGGTATTGATTAATCTGGCTTCAGGGAGTCTCCAAATAGTTCTGGTACTTTATCTAGTTTTGTATCAAGGGGCTGGTATGTGGTCACAGCAGGTTGTATTCTTCAAGGAGATGTGAGAACAAAGGTCAAGATAGCAGGTGCTGGGAAAAATATAGTAGAAGAGACTGTGCAAGCTCCTACCATGGAAAGGCTGTGCAAGCTCCATTATTTCCCAGTTCAGGGTTCATGCCTTGTCTCCAACAGGGGAGGCTTTGGGATTACATGTACATGGTATGCATCACTGCCTTCCCCTGCACCATCTCAATGATCACACTCTTCCCAAGACCAGGATCTACTTACAAAGTCCTTCCTTATGTGGCTGTGGTGCAAAGAGATCTAATATTTAATATGCCTAGTACAGTGCCTGGCACATGGGATTTTATGTCAGAACATTTTTCATTTCCTGATTCTTCTTTCAAGCACCCTTGTCTATACTATAATTTTTTAAATCACTCACTTTAGTACCTTGTATGCTAAAATGAATTAAATAACTTTTCTAGCAGCTCTTGTAGATATAGAATCCCAGGGATAAGATTAGCATCTACAGAATGTCCTTGAAAGTTGGAGAAAAGTCCAGTAACATCATCCATTATGAAGAAGCAAAATCTAGAACTAGTATTTATTGAGTGGCTCTAGTACCAGTTCCTGTGCAGAGGACTTTGAATGCATTGTCCCTTCATTCTTCAAAACTCACATGTGCTAAGCTATGTTTTCTACTAATGAAGAAGTGGCATTCAGGATGTCTAAGTGACACCACCCAGAGACAGATGCTAAATGACAGCTGAGGTGTGGAGCTCATACCCTTCTGATTTTGAACTTAAGCTCCTCTCTAAAAAAAATGAATGTGCTGCATTCACCTTGGATTACTGAAAAAAAAAATACTGTGAGCAGCCAACATTAGGGTTGCTACAGAGTAGCCAGGGCCCACCAAGCAATCCCAGATTTGTAGATGGAGTGGGGCCTTTGAGTAGTGACTGTTAGAAATCAGCTCTGTAGCAGTGTGCCAGCTCTGATGTCCCTGGAGAGCTCATGTTCTTGTTCTGCCAGCTGCAGGGTGATGCAGGAAGGAAAGCAGGGGTTGTCAGCTGCTTGACAAAAGAGATCTCTTTACTACCTGGGAGACAAGCAAGAGGGTCTCTAAGCCCCCGTCTGTATTCACACTTTTCTCTAATGATATAATTCTTGTCTCCTTCAATTGACTCTGTGACAGATCTTTTAATTCACACTGGTTTTAAATGTCTCAATTAATGACTTTGGGAAAGAAACACATCAACATTTACTTAACTTTAAAGCTCTTGAATCAGCATTGAGTATCTTTAACTCACAATGTTCCAGGATAGTTTTTGTTTGTTTGTTTGTCTTGATAGGACTAGAGTCTGAAGGTAGGAACTCAGGGCTTTGCACTTGCAAAGCAGGCACTCTACTGTTTGAGCCATCCTTCTGATCCCAGGAATTTTTTTTTTTTTTTGATGGTACTTGGGAGTGACCTCAGGGCCTTGCACTCGTTAGCTAGACACTCTACCACATGAACCACACTGCAGTACTTTTGCTTTTTTAGTTCATATTTGAGACAGGGTCTCATGATACAGGCCTTGATCTTTGAGCCTCCTACCTGCACCTCTGCAGTAGCTGGGATTACAGGCATGTCCCACTATAACTGGCTTGCTTTTCAGAAAAAGGCTCATTAACTTTTGCCGGGGCTGACTTGGAACCTCAAGCTTCCTACCACTTGACACCACACTCAGCAGATCCAGGATTTTTGTTATTGTTGTTGTTACTGGGGTTTGAACTCAAGGCTTCACCCTTGATTGGCTGGCTGTCAACCACTTGAGTCTTCCAGTCTTTTTTCATATGTGTTGGGTATTTTCAAAATAGGGTGTCCAGAAATGTTTGCCTGAGCTGGCTTTGGACATGATCTTCCTGATCTCTGCCTCCTGAGTAGCTAGGCTCTTAGATTGATCACTTGACATTAATGGAGTTTGGTTAGAAGTAACCACTATCATTTCATGGAAAATGTATGACCCTGAAATGTGTGGAAAAATCTACTTAGGAAAATGACATGCATATAATCTAATGACAATAGTGATCACAGCACTTTCTGGAAAAATGCCTTGCTATTTCAACTACCAAAGCAATCTGTTTTATTTTTTAAAAAAGAAAAAGAATGCCCCACAAGGATGCATAGCTAAGGTGTTTCACGCTCTATTTATTTTCCTTTTAAAGGACAATGTATATGACTTCGGTATTAGTTACTTTAGTATTACATGAAGTTAGATATTAAAAAAATATTGGCCTAAGGGCCAAGGAAGTGGTAAACAGGTAAAAGAGCACAAAGGGCTGGTGGCACAGCTAAAGTGGTAGAGTGCCTGCATGCCAAGTGCATGGCCCTGAGTTCAAAACCTGTAGCGCCACAAAAAATAAAAGCACAAGTCAGATGTGGACTAATGTGCCATGTGCTGTCACTCATGTAGCCAACCACTGCAAGCTTCTTGCTTGATAGTCAATAACTACATGGTGGTTCAGTGATCACCTTATAGGATACCCAGTCCATATTCAGTTTACATCTGAGTTGTGACAAAAACTGAAACTTTTCTAAATAGCATTTTTTTCATGAGCAGGATGGTTAAAACTGCTAGCAAGTTTAATGAAAACAGAAACCCTTTCTGAATGCAAACTGGTAATATAGCCATGGTTAACACCATGCCACATATTTTTAATTTGTTGGGTTTTTTTTTTTTTCAGCATTGAAGTTTGAACTTAGGGCCTCCAGCCTTCTATCAATTAAGCCATGTCTCCAACTCTTTTTGCTTATTTTTCAGATAGGGTCTCTGGATTTTTGCCTAGGGCCAGCTGTGGACCTTGACCCTCCTATCTCCATGCCCAGGTTTGTTTATTGAGATAGACTCTGTTTGCTCAGGCTGGCCTTGAACTATGAACTTCCGGTCTCTGCTTCCCTAATAGTTAGGATTACAGACATGCACCACTGCTCCAGCCCGTATTTTAATATTTTCTACTCTCTTTAGGACACATTTCCTCTTACATATAAAAGAAAGGGAGAAATATGCCTGGCTGGAAGTGAATATGAGAAATAAAGAAAAATCATCCTTTAGAACAAGACAAATCTATTATCAGAAGCCAGAGGTAGATCAAAGTTATCTGTACACTCCAGACTGCCTGCCCTGACAGGTTGGCTTAGCTGGTGCCAGTGAGAGCGTGCTATCACTGTGGTTCTAAGCTCACTTTCCTCCTCAAAGTCTCAGAATCACCAGCTCACTTCCATGCCTGATGCTTGCTTCCCAGGAGAGGATAAGGAGTGCAGGGAGACACCAACCTCAGAGACAGCAATTTCAGTGAGATTGCAAAACCTTTCCACTTTAACAAGCTGAGCACTTTAGACACTGGTATTACTTATGTAAGAGTAATGAGTGAGATGCTCAAGGCCTATGTTCAAATCCTGATTCTGCTTTTTATTCTGAACCTCAATATCCTTGTCTGTAAAGTGGGGATTGTAGTGCCTACTATTTAGGAATTGTTAATATTTGTGAAACTCTTATGATTATTAAACTTAGCATATTAAAATTTCATTTTATATAATGGTTTTCCAGCAAGATGCAGCTAAGAGTATCAGATTGGAGTTTCTCCTAACAATTTCACGTTTTGACCTCATTTATTTTTTAATTCAAGATCTTAAGCAATGCATCATAAGTAACTAACACTCTTAAGTCTCCATGGACGAGGACAATGCACAAATGTTAAAATGGGGCTCTTCTAGCACTGTGTGAGATTCAGTATTTCTCAATAGGAGTGTGTGGTACTAGAAAACACTGCTTAACACCACTTCCGCTTACTGAACAGAAATTTCAAGGCACCTATGCAAAAAAAAAAAAGTCCATTTATCATCTCTGCCAATGTTGGACGGACGAACGAAGGCCGGATTAGAAAATGAGTATGTCTATAATGTACAAAGCTGCTGTCCTAGAGTCAGACTCTGTCAGGGTCCCAGAACAGGCACTGTCATGTCCCAGGCAGGAAGGACAGCCGCCCTCAGAGAACCAGGAGAGAGCCCAGCAGCAGCTAGCCCTGGCCCAGCAGGCAGCCCCGCTCCAGGCCTTGCCCCTTGAGCTCGGCCTTGATGCGCAGGGCCAGGCAGCGCACCTGCTCCTCGCTGAGGCCATCAAAGCAGAAATCCTGGTCCAAGGCGGCCTTGCGGCTGCGCCGAAACCCCCGCTCTGCGCATGCGCACGGCGCCCTGCGCCTGTAGGACCAGGCTGAGGCGGCAGCCGAGGGCGCGGGGCTGGAGGGCGCCTCCTGCTGGGCCCTCGATGCACAGCGGCCGGAGGCGGAGGCGCCTGCTGCCGCGAGTGTACTCTGCTACCAGGGGCAGGGCGCCGCCGGCGCGGCTCAGAGTAACTGTGGCCTCAACCTGCAGGCGCTCGGGCCACGGGCCTGGAATTGGCGACCGGCACGCGGGCTCTGGGGAGACACCACGCTCGTCCTTGTCGTCCCCGCTGCACACGGAGCGGGCGCGGGACAGACCGCGACTGCTGCGGGATCGGAGCACGCGGCTCAGCAGCCGGTCGGGGACGCGCAGGAGGCGGCGGCCTCGGGACATTGTGGCGATGACATACCGGGGTGGCCTAGTGCTGGCAAGGGTAGCGCCGCAGCCTGGTCCTCCGTCGCCACCGTCGCTACCACAGGTGTGAGCCCGGGTCTCGGCCGCAGAGGAGCACAGCAGCGCGGCGGCGCCAGCGTCCCCGAGGAAGAGCGACTCCTTGCGGCGCGTGTGCGGGCTCTCCAGCAGCGCGCAGAAGCCATAGGCGGTGCGGGCGCGGGGCAGGTGCGGCAGCGAGAGCGCCGCCTGTGAGCGAGGGTCCCAGTCCGTGCGGCTTGCTCCCTGGTCCATCGCAGCCTGTTCACCCCAAGAATTCCGGAGAGCTGCCAAGGCCAGGCAGGGCTCAAGTCTCGGGGGGATGCAGAACTCCGGGATGCGGTCTGGAGTGAGCACGTTTGCGCACGCCGCCGGCGAGGGGGTCTTGGCCTTGCGGACCCGACCCGACAGAAACCCGTCCCTGTCCCTCAGGAACCTCTGGAAACACCACATCTGGGAGGCAGGTGCTGAATCGGGTACACTCTGCTGGAGATGTCTGTCTGCAAGGCACAAACGCACACCAATCATCAGAGCGAGCCCTACAGAAAACAGCAATTTCTGTCCCCTTTCTTCCACTTAGGGATATTTCTCTTCCGGGACACGCCACACCCTTCTTACTCTAGTTTTGGAAATCTATATTGAAAAACAATCTTTTTTTTCCACTCCGTTGTCATGTGTACTTCGGAGCTTGTTGATTTTATTCTCAATCCTCCCTCTCTGGCCTAAGGCAGAGATTCACAATATATTGGCTTCTGATGTTGGTTGCTCTGACCTCAGTACCAAGAAGCATTTTGCTCTGTGTATGCGTTTCGTGAATCCTTAAGGTGCTCTTGCACTTCAATCCTCACAGAGAATTAAAATAATTTATATCCCTTGTCATTCTCCCCCTTTAGGCACAGAGAGCCCCAGATAAATACCCAATCCCCAGAGAACTAAGCAGTCCACTAGGTCCCCCCTCATGTACCTTGGGTTCTGCCTGGGGCACAGAACCAGAGAGGCGCCCAGCGTCTGAGAAATTGAAAGAGCAAGGGGCTGGGTTCAGCACCAGTGTCCAAGACAGCTGGAGTGTGAGCCTTTATACCAGCTGTTGCCTGCAGAGCTGCCAGGTAACCTGAAGCCAGGCCCTCCCAAGGCCCTGGGCCACGTGGCTAGATTTGCTGAGCAGATCCTGGTGCCAGTTTTCTCCTGCATTGTTGGGAAGTGTTCTCCTCCCAAAAACCCTGAGCAAGTTTGTTTCCCCATGTGCTAAAGAGGACTAAGTCTGGACCATACCACACAGTCTCATTATGAAGATGGACAAACAAAATGAACAGAAACACATAGCCCTTCAAAAGAAGACAGAAATCATCGGGTTTGTCTTGCTCTCACCTAATGCCCTTTCCCAAATCCAACCTTCCTTCTCTCTAGCTTAGGAAATTCTTAACTGGCTTTCTGGTTTTTCAGTTCTGATTTTAGATGCTCTTTGTTGATTTTAAATCTCTCTGAGCTAGGGGATGACCCTTACAGAGTGCCGGAAAGGTTCCACATGTTGACTTGGGTGGAGTTACAAGGGTGTATCCATATGTGAAAAAGATCACTTACTGTATATTTAAGATTATGACACTTTATCGTGTGTGTAATATGCTTCAATTAATAAAGAAACCTACTTAAAGCTGTGTGCTGGTTTTCATTTAGGAAAATACACTCCTTCATACATGTGGGCTATGTGTCATCCTTTGGAGGCACCTGGATAACAATAACCTTTGCACGTTGCGCCTCCTTACAGATTCTTTCCCTTTCTTTTGAAAACTTATTTTTGTCCTGTATAGTTTCTTCCATATAGCAAGGGGTAAAAGATCTGAAGTATTTTGATTCAGGGTTTGGTTTCTCGAATTTCAAAGATGCTGTTTTGCAAATTAGTTACTTCTTCAAGTAATGTTGAGTCCATTAGGCTGAATTCATACAAAGGTGACTTCAGTATAGAACGTACGTATTTTGTTTCTAGAACACACAGGCTCTGTGCTAGATGATCTGCCATTTCCAGAATTGTCCCAGAAACCCTGCAAATTCTGATCATCCTTGTTGAAGAGATGAAAAATTGAGATTCAGAGATTAAGTAACTTATCTATGGTCTCAAAGTGATGGAAGATGGGGTGGGGGGATACCTACCTAGTAAATGTTTAGGGGACTAACATAACATAAAATATGATGCACCATGCCTGGAACATAGCAAATGCCAAATACATAGAAGCATTATGATCGACAAGATAGGAGGAACATTGGAGATAGTGGTTAAGAAAATTGGGTCTGAAATCATGTCTGATCTTGATTCCAGAATGGTAGCTTACTGTGAGCAAGTTACTTAATCTTTCTGAGGGTCAAATGTAACACTGGTAATAATATCCACTCATCGGTTTGTTATAGGATTAAACAAGATAGTGCTTATGAAGTGGTTAGCATAGAACCAGATGTGAATAATGTCAAATATTATATTTATTGTTATGAAAGACAACAAAAGCTCATTAGTTCATTCATTCATTCATTCATTCATTCAAAAGCAGTACATTTGAATCTTCCTGGGTTCCAGTTACTATGCTAGGCAGGTGGGTCTAGGATGTTCTTGCCCATCAAAAGAGGAAGGAAATGAAGATGACATATTTGAGTTCCATATGGCTGAGGGAGGAGTAAGAAAAGACTTCTGAACCCTTTTTTAAGTTTGATTTGGCAGGCAAGATTGGAGAGTGTCCCTGGGTTTAAAATGACCATGACTAGCTTGTTTCATTGATGTTGCTGTAGTTGTAATACTGAGGTTTGAACTCAAAGCCTCACATTTGCTGCGAGGCAGGTGCACTACCACTTGAGCTGCACACACAGACATTTTTGATTTAATTATTTTTATAATAGAGTCTCACACTTATTCATGAATGGGCCTGGCCCTAATCCTCCTATTTAAGTTTCTGTGTAGCTAGGATGACAGGCATGAGTCATCAGTCCTCACTTTTATTGGTTGAGATGGGTTCTGGCTAACTTTTTTGCCCTGAATGTTCTGGAACTGTGATCTTCCAAATCTCTGCCTCTTGAGTAGCTAGAATTACAGGCATGAGCCACTGTGCCTGGCTCAGCTTCTTTACTTGATATTACACCTATTCCTAAATCTGTGGGAGAATTATTACCAAATTACACACTTGAAGTCCATGTGCATGTGCTCTGACTCAACTTTTCTCAAGAGACAAGATGACTTAGCTCTGTGAGAGCAGAAAGACCTTGGTAAAATGATGAAGGGTAAATCAGAGATCACACTGAGAAGTTGTTACTCTGGTTCACTACCTTGTGTGAGTCCATTGTTAAATGAACATAGTATAGTAATGTACACCATACAGAACCCTTGTGGTAGTTAAAAAGATAAGTGGGATCTGGCAGAGTGGCTCGAGTGGTAGAGTGCCTGCCTAGCATTTGTGAGGTCCTGAGTTCTAACCCCAGGAACACAGACACACACAGACACACACACACACACACACACACTATGTAGGAATATACTAAGCAGGTAGCAAGTGCTGGCTCACAGTTAGCTGTTATTAATAGTACTGAGTGTGGTTTTTTTTTTTTTTAGGTCAAGAATTTAGGGCCAGCCAGGGAGATTCCCAGAGAAAAGTTTCCAAACAAGGATGAAGAAGAGGAGGAGGAGAAGGAAGAGAGATCTGCAGTAAATAAAATAAACTCTCACTTGTTAAATTGCGATGGTAGATGCAAATATGTCTGGTATATTGTGTTCTTTTGAAGACTGTTGGTAGCCCTTCCACTCTGTGTGAACACAGTCAAAGGATAGTACATTATAGGAAGAAAGCAAGTCCTTTCCACACACTGAATTTCATGAAGCCTGATCTTGAACTTTCAAACCTTCAAACTTTGAGAAATAAAAGTTCTGCTGTTTATAAACAACCCCATTCTGGTATTATGTTATAGCAGGACAAAGGGACCCCTCCACACACACACAGAAATGCCTCCATCTTTCCCTTCTATCAAAAGGATGTTTTCTCTGCATATGGGAGTCTTGGCTGATGGTTTATCAGTTTGCATATATCAACCCACTGCCTTCTGGGTGCAAGACTTCTGATGAGAAATCAGAGGAGGACCTTTTGGGAAAATCACAGTGAAGCCCTCTTTCTCCCAGGCTCACATATGTTAATAATATGCCCATGGTGCCTTAGGGACAAAGCATTTTGGTATGGTATCACCATGTGCATAAAAGGTACCATTGTTTGGACACTAATCCAATCACTCGGGGTTTAAAGAGAAAGGAATTGAATATCCTGAGTGTAGATAGAATGAGATGTATAAAATCAAATTCTTAAGAACTTTTCAGATTTGCAATGAGAAGCCACTGAATCATGATACTGACTTTAATTTTTTGTGAGTAAATGAGAGTTTCTATTACCAAGCTATGGCAAGAACTTTTGGAGCCTTCTAAAATTAAAGAGCAATTAAGAGTGGTTGCAGCCCAACACACCCAACACTGATGAATCAATTTCTTGCTTGGACCTCAGAAGGACCCATTGTGATGGAATAACAACTGCATGTATATAAGGAGGTGGCCTGGGCTGGATTTTTGCTCATATTATGCAGGGAGCTGGTTTGGTGACCTGCTAGAGAGTATTCACAGTCTTAGCGTTGGTGTTTGTTCATTGTTCTTTGTTGTGGTTTTGTGTTTTAGTTAGCTTTGTTCCAATGAGTGGTGACTGTCCTAAGTGGCTGATTGGCCACTTGGTTAGCTCCACTAAGGATGTCCTGACCTCTCGCTATCAGGTCACAAGGAACATCGGTAGTGGCAGCTTCAGTCTATCACCGTGACACAGGGACCAATGTCGCTGTGAAAGTGCTGAAGAAAGGAAAATGCAACTCTTACATCAAAGGGGAGTTGTCCATTTTGAAGACGCTACAGCATCCCAACATTGCTTGTCTCATTGAGGTGAAGGAAACAGTAGAGAGGGTTTATCTCATCCTTGAATACGCAAGTCGGGGGAACCTGCTACAGTATGTTCAAAAGTCCCACCACCTGCAGGAGACCAAGGCCCACGAATTTTTCAGACAAATTTGTTGGGGATTGGCTTATTGTCACCAGCAGGGTGTCGCACACCTAGATGTTAAGCCCAATAACATTTTGTTGGATTCTACCTACACAATCAAAATCTGTGATTTTGGAATGAGCACCAGGTTCACAGTAGGAGAGCAGCTGTCTCAGGCAGGTGGTGCTTGGTCACCTGTGCGCCTGAAATGTTTCTTTATGGTAAGTACCACGGCCTCAAGGCCGATGCCTGGAGCTTGGGAGTGGTACTCTACTTCATGACTGTGGGAGGTTTCCCCTTTCAGGGCAGAGACTTTAAGGAGATTTGCAAAAATATCCTGCATGCAAAGTATCACCTTCCAAGGCGTGTTTCTGCTGAGTTAAAAAACATCCTAGGTCATCTGTTGACCTGTGACTCCAGCCAGAGGGCCACGGTGGAGGAGATCCTGGAGCACACCTGGGTCCACCAGGATTCTCCCAGTCCTCCTGTCCAGACCCTGGCTGCATCCCTGAACCCCTCCATACTGTCGGGCATGATTGCCATAGGCTATGTATGACTCTAGTGAAATTCTACAATCACTACAAAATAGAGAAATAAATGACACCACTGCGATGTACCTTTTGTTTGAACAGCAGGCACGCCAGGAGTCTGATGGCACTCTGAAACTTGATCCTATACAACCAGCAGTTCCACTTTGCCCATCTCCTGCAGGTCTTTCCACTTGTCCTCACCTGCTAAGGAGGAGAGCTAGTACACCTGCAAGTCTTAGCTCCTCCTTCCTAACAAGAATCTTCCTGCCCACCAGTCCCCTCTTCACCCCACAGAGGAGGAGCCCAAGCACTAGCAGAGTTCCCCTGCATGCTCCCATGGACCCCGAAGGAGGCAAGTCATCTGAGCATAAGTGCTCTGCAAAAAAATGCCCTTCCAGTTGGGCAGCCCCAGGATGTGATCAGAGGCGCTGCACCCAACAGGAGCAGGGGCTGGAGAGGAGCCGCCAACAGAATAGTCACCACCCTTCTCAGAATATGCTGCTTTCTTTCCTGCTCTAAAAAATGCCACCAATGAGGTCAAGAGGAAGACAATGGAGAGCAAGAGGACCTTACCACAGCCCTGGGGGGGATTACCTCCCCAGGTGTGAACTGAAACAGAAACAATTGGTGGGGCTGGGCATAAGTTCAGCTAGCCGGTGCCCAGTAAGCCCCAAAATTCACATACACTGGCACCAGGTACACCCAGCAAAGGTGTCCACCCCACCTAGGGAAAACTGCAGAGTCAGAAAAAGGTAAGTTCCAGGGGCCCAAAAGTGAGACACCCACTCTACGTGGGACCTAACCCTGATGGTCCATTTCCTGCTGTGACCTCCAAGGAGCCACTGTAAAGGAGTGTGTAAGGAGATGGACTTGGTTCCATTTTTGTTCACTAGTGCAGGGAGCTCTTACTTTGTGACCTACTAGACACACAGAGCTAGTGTGTTTGTGGTTTTGTGGTTTGGTGTTTGTTTTTGCTTATTTTTCTTTGTTATTTTATTTTTTGTTGTTTGATTTTTTTGTTTTTGTTTTGTCTGTTTTTTAGTTATCTTGAATCCTTGTCTCAACTTTCTGATTTCTGCAAATATCACAGGAACTTCAAAACCATAATGAGAAGCATTTTGAGAGTTTACCAAAAAGGAACCTCACAAAAAGGAAAACTCACAAAGTGGTTTTCTGGCTAGTATTTATTTAGCAAAACAGAATAAAGTAGGGAGGAGAAATAGAATTGGAAAGAGGGGTAGGTCCTGCTGATATGCAGGATTTGGGAGCAGGGAGGTTCCAATAGTATTCTTATCATGCTTGTTTGCTTGGCCAAGGATTAGCTGATTCACACAGTGGTCCTTTAAAAACATTTCTCTGCCCATCCATGCAAAACAGATTTGCATGGGCAAGTGAACTAAACAGAACTTTCTCAAAAGAAGAAATTCAAATGGCCAGAAAACACATGAAAAAATGCTCACCATCTCTAGCAATAAAGGAAATGCAAATTAAAACCACGCTAAGATTCCACCTCACCCTGTTAGAATAGCCATCATCAGCAACACCACCAACAACAGGTGTTGGCGAGGATGCGGGGGAAAAAGGAACCCTCTTACACTGTTGGTGGGAATGTAAACTAGTACAACCACTCTGGAAAAAAATTTGGAGGCTACTTAAAAAGCTGGACATCAATCTACCATTTGATCCAGCAATACCACTCTTGGGGATATACCCAAAAGACTGTTACTCCAGAGGCACCTGAACATCCATGTTTATTGCGGCACTATTCACAGTAGCCAAGTTATGGAAACAGCCAAGATGCCCCACCACTGACGAATGGATTAAGAAAATGTGGTATCTATACACAATGGAATTTTATGCAGCCATGAAGAAGAACAAAATGTTATCATTCGCTGGTAAATGGATGGAATTGGAGAACATCATTCTGAGTGAGGTTAGCCTGGCTCAAAAAACCAAAAATCGTATGTTCTCCCTCATATGTGGACATTAGATCAAGGGCAAACACAACAAGGGGATTGGACTATGAGCACATGATAAAAGCGAGAGCACACAAGGGAGGGGTGAGGATAGGTAAGACACCTAAAAAACTAGCTAGCATTTGTTGCCCTTAACGCAGAGAAACTAAAGCAGATACCTTAAAGCAACTGAGGCCAATAGGAAAAGGGGAACAGGTACTAGAGAAAAGGTTAGATCAAAAAGAATTAACCTAGAAGGTAACACCCACGCACAGGAAATCAATGTGAGTCAATGCCCTGTATAGCTATCCTTATCTCAACCAGCAAAAACCCTTGTTCCTTCCTATTATTGCTTATACTCTCTACAACAAAATTAGAAATAAGGGCAAAATAGTTTCTGCTGGGTATTGAGGGGGGAGGAGAGGAAGAGGGCGGAGTGGGTGGTAAGGGAGGGGGTGGGGGCAGGGGGGAGAAATGAACCAAGCCTCATATGCACATATGAATAATAAAAGAAAAATGGAAAAAAAACAAAACAGATTTGCTTTTGTTTTAATAAAAACACCTCAGTATTCCTTCAAAACAGTTGAGATGTTCTGTGGCGTCCCTGGTGTCCTGTGATCAAAATAAGCCTCATGTCTTATTTAACATGGAAGCATGAGCCACCCAGTCCTGAGAAGACGGTATTCCAGGTGAGGCCGAGTGCCTGGACCTCACAAATCTAATCAGAGGACGACTGTGGTAGCCATAGGAACATCCAGTAGTGAAGATGCAAATGATTTTGTGAAGTGAACTGAGATTACACAGCATTTTGAGGCTGGGAGGTGCTCTCCGAATTAAAGGAAATTGAACACTGGGAAGCACACTTATTGGGAAGGAAGAATGGGGAAAAACTACACGATGGGTTCAGTGTGTAAAAGAAGCATAAGTTATAGTGTTCTAGGGCATAGTGGGGTGAATATAGCTATCATTTATGTATTGTAGATCAAAATAACTGGAAGAGAGCACTCTGAATACTTATTTGTAGAAACAATAAAAGTTGAAAACGGTGGATATGCATAATTACCCTGTGTAGATCATTTCCCAATGTATACATGAATCAAAACATCACATTTCATTGTACCTAGTAAAAGTGTACAATTATGTGTCAGTCAAAAAATAAGAAAAGATTTACAAAAGTAATACACAGGAGGGTGAGTGTCAAGAGAAGCAAAAAGAGAGTTTATAAGGAATGAATACAATACCAATGTTCTGACTTACACTTCTCATTCAATCCAACTGAGTGTGAAGTACTAGAAAACACAGACCAGGGTGCCAGGTCATTTGTATTTTAGCCCTGTCACTAATTTGAAGGGCATTGGGCAAATCCCTTAGTTCTTTCAGGTACTTAGTGTTTCCTTCTGTCAAATGAGGGTGCTGGGTTAGCCAGTTGCTCTGTAAGCTTCCCTCTGCCACTAATACTGTGCTATCCACTTCTGTCTCTTACTTAACTTTCCTTAGTTTTCATACATTTCATGGTGTCATGGCTTATACTTAGCTTTGTGCGGTTGAGTAATGGTGTGTATGTTGGGGTACTGGACATGGTGGGTCATTCTTGTAAGCCCCTCTATGCAGGAGGCAGTCCAATGCTGGTCCAGCAAGCATGAGGCCAAGTTCAATTCCAGCACTAACAAAAAATGAAGAGATTTTAAAAAAAATTTTAAGAATTGTTACTTTTTGAAAGGTGTCATCTAGTTTTCACTTTTTTTCTTTTTTGGCAGTGCAGGGGTTTGAACTTGGGACTTGGCATTGGTAGGAAGGTGCTGTACCACTTGAACCACCTGCCAGCCCTTTTTGTGATGGGTTTTTTTAGAAGTAGGGTCTCAAGAACTATTTGCCAGAGGCTGATTTTGAAATGTGATCCTCCTTCCTCTGCCTCCTGATTTTTTCTTTTGTATACTGTACAAGTGTATATTGTTTACCCTTTCCCACCTTATGTCAACGTTGCAGCAAGACATTTAATATATCCTTGTGACTGTAAGTAATCTTAGCATGTCTTAGAAGTTCATTGTATGTCAACAGCTTTTTGAAAAATATTTACGAAAATATGTTTCAGAGTGAAAACAAAAAAAAAAGCCTTCAGTTCTGTAAAGAGAGAATTGGTTTGTCAGCGGGAGGTTCAATTTCACCAGCCTTAAAAGCTCTGCTTTGAATGTCCTGCCAGGCAGACAGATGAGGGACAGCGTGGCACAGTCATATAGAAATAAGAGGTAACTCACAGTTCAAGAAAGAGGTTGGCTGTTATTTTCGTAATGGGTAGAAAATGAAAAGAAGTGACTTGTGAATTAACTAAGCTTGATGTCAGAGGGAGAAACTTTGCGGTTCCAAGGCAACGCATTTTGGGGTCCTATTCTACCTTGCCATCTTGATGCAGCTGTGCCCCCTTCCCGCTTTTCAATGATCAAAGTGTGTTTCTGAGCAGCAGCTTCAGGAAGCTGCGGCTTCGCGGCAGGTGGAGTGGGACCCCCCCCCCCGCCCCGGTAGGGCGGCCATGTCCAGCTATATTGCTGGCAGCACCCTTTTCTCCCCGGGTCGTAAGCGCCGCTTTGACAAACGCTGAATCTCCTGCTTGTTGGCCGCGGGGTTGGGTGGGCGGGGTCGGCGACCACGTGCGCCTGCGTACTGGCGACGTCACGCGGGCGCGCGAGGCGCGTCGTGGGGCGGGCGGGGCGTTGTGATCCGCGGCGGGGGTCGCAGCTCTCAGAGACTCTGTGGTTCCGGCTCCTCCCCCTCCTCGCCGCGCCTAGGCTGGCTCATCATGGTGCTGGAGTCGGTGGTCGCGGACCTCCTGAACCGCTTCCTGGGGAACTATGTGGAGAACCTGAACAAGTCCCAGCTGAAGCTGGGCATCTGGGGCGGTAAGCGCGAGGGCGCGGGGCCGCCGACACCCCGCCCCGCCAGGCCGTCCTCGGGCCTCGCGGGGAGGTGGGTGCGGGTGCCGGGCGGGTGAGAGCCGTGTGCTCGGGAGGAGGCGGGAGCGCGCCCTCGCCTCCCTGTCCTTTCCACGGGTCCCCGCGACCACCGCCGCCACGACCGACCTTGGGGCCCTTGCTCAGTAAAGCGGCTCCCAGGAAAAGAAAAGGAGATGGTCTTTCTCACTCATCTTCGCCAGCATCTCACAGCAGGCAGGAACTGGTCTTTTGCTCTGCAGGGCTTGGGGAGGGACAGGCAGGGAAGACAGGCCCATCCCCAGGGACTCTGCTGCCAGCTCCTAGGAAGTGGTTTCGTCCCTTAAAATCGACTTTTCCCTTAGCACGACGGGGACTTTCAGTTTTGTTTTGGAGCGCTAGAGCGAAATTCATGCCAGGACCAGCATCGTCACTTACTGGGTGTCTGCTTGGTTGTATGTTTAGGAAAGTCTGCCAAGGGGTTTATCCAGAGATTAAGTGCATCCAAATAGATAAGTACTGTACTTGGTCATTTCTTTAAAAAGCGTGGTTCGGACTGAGGATGTAGCTCAGTTGTAGAGCGCTTGTCTAGCATGCTTGAGGCACTGGGGTACATCCCCAGCACTGCAACATAAAATTAAAAAGCGTAAAGCTTAATTATTTGCTGGAATTCTGTGTTAAGCTTCGGGGATATTGGCAGTACTTTTTCGCCTTATATGAGATTTGGAGGGCAATCTCCATACTACTCACATGGCTGGAACTGCTTTTAATTGTCAACAAACACATCTTGTCAACAACAGATCTGGGCTGTCCGTCGCCATGATACCCTAAGGGTTCCACACCTTAAATGTGCTTGGTGCCAAACGAGACGTGTTCCAAATACAAAATGCACGCTGGGTTTGCATTAGGGGCGTTTCTCCTTATGCACAGGAAAAAATAACAGTGTCTCAGTAATTTTTTAATGTTAGGATTATGTAATGAAATGATTGAAATTTTTCTTTTCCTTTTTGTTATTTTTTGGTCTTGCTCCTAAAATTACAATTTCACGTACGTACTACACATTTATACTGGGCAGTGCTGTTCGGTGCTGCCCTGAATTGTGGAGGAGCCTGTTTTTCATGGGTGACTGATAATTTTTTGGTTCACTGTGGTTTGCCCATAAATACACACTTTGCCCACTACCCCTTCCCCCCAGTATAAGAAAGGGAAGTAAAAGAAAGGTTGAAGGAACTAAATGTCTAGTGCCTTCTGCAGAGATCTGGCATTTTTTCAGAATATGGGCAGTAATACCAGTTATTCCTTGTTTGTAAACATTTGAAATTCAAAAAGCATCTGCTTAGCAAATGTGAAATCTGAGAGAGCTCTGGATTCTAGGCCTCATGCTGTGCTGTGCTGGACAAGCCATTCATGTTACTGGACCTTAGTTTCTTAATGTAAACCTTCATAGAACAGTGCTTTTATATCCTGAAAACTTTGTGTAATTACCTGGCAATATGATATTCATATGTCACTGTCACTACTCCCCAGGTGAATCTGTTTAATGAAATGAAGTGCATAGATACAGTGACCGTCCCTTCAGCACCAAATTTATCTTTAAAATTAGAGGTTGGACATAGTGGCATCTGACGGGCCTTGCAGTATCAATATCCTGTGATTCCAACTGTCCATGTTTTTACTGTGACATTGAGTGCACTGCCTGAAGATTTTGACTGAAATTCAAGAATCATAAGTTTAGGCCATTTCCTCCTATCACTTTTGGGTGAAATCTAGGAATGGAGACTTTTTTTCTTTTATGCTATTTTCTTTTTGGATGAAATTAGTTGTGGTGGTGGGACTGAACCCCAGTGCCTCATACAGGACAGACAGCCCTCAACCCTGAGCTGTACCCTCTACCTCATCCTATTTTCTGTGTGTTAGAATAAGGTATTCTGCCTGGAATCTACATTAACTGTACAACAGGCCTGAGCAAGTCAATCCATTTCTTTCACAAATGGTCCAGTGAACATTCATTTAGCTATTCCCTGAGTTTATCATCCCACAGCTCTGCTTTTAGAAAGATGTGCTGTGTTATTTTTGTGACTGCTGTATAAGCTAGAAGTCATGTGCTTTTGCAGTTATTGCTCAATAGATTGTCTTAGAACCCTAATTCCCCTTCAGATAGAAAGAACATATCTGAGTTAACTAATTCTGTTCTTTGAAAATATGCTGAAGAAATTAGTCTTAAATGTTTTAAGGTAAACAAAAGGGAATATTCATTTAATAAAATAGCTGATACGACATCTGGTTGGTGTTGACAGTTTTAGGAGAATTGAAAGTTTTATGTAGTTTTACTTGCAAACTATTTGCATTAGCAAATAAGGTTTACATGTTTGTGAATTTGGTTTTCATGTTGAGTTTTCAAGTGTTCAGAAAGGGAAGAAATTCTGTAGAAATTTCACATACTTGTTCTCACTGTTTTTGGAGATAAGTTGCTATTCCTTAACTGGAGTATTTAACTCTGCTAAGGCAGTGGTTTTCAATGGGGGAGGACTTTGTTTCCTTGGGCGATATTGGCAATGTCTAAGATAGTGTTAGTGTCACATTGAGGGCAGACGTGTGCTGCTGGCATATGTTGGATAGGCCCCAGGGATACTGCTAAACATCCTGCAGTGCAGTGGACAGTTCTTTGTAATGCAGAATTACCCAGTCCCAAATGTTAGTTTAGGACCGCTGGTTTAAGGAAAAAACTGACACTGTCTCCTGCATTTAAAGGAGGCCTACTGGATGGTGAACACATCTTAATAAGGAGTGAAAGAGGACTTAGAGAAAACATACTGTTCTTAAGAAATTTCTAATGAGAGAAACAAATGTCTTTGAGAAGTGACAGAAAGGTACCATGCCAGTAAAAATGCATAATATTGCTTAGATCTCAGGAATTACTGTGTTAACAAGGCTTCAAAAAGATTAGGCAGTGTTTATGCTGATGCATATACAGGCATTCACAATGAAATCTACAGTAAAGTAGAAATTGTACAGTGAAAATGATGGGAAAAATCATTGGAAAGTCTAGAATCAGGATGTAAACTCTGGATGTTGCTTTTAAATTGGAGAAGCAAAAACAAGCGAACAAAAACAACCACATCAAAAACAAACAAGCAAAACAGAAACACTACTGTTTTCTTTAAAGACCTTTTTTTTTTTTTTTTTAATGCCAAGCTATTGAGAAAAATGGATCTCTGATTATTTACTAGCTGGGGAGAACATTTTAGTTTTTTTAGCCTCAATTTACTAATGTGTGAAATTGCTATGTAACACTCACTGTGTTTGTGATAAAAATGATGTAAAAATCCTTTGTAATTGTTAATAACAAAAGACAGTGATGATAAACAAACCTATCTGAGTAGATAGGAAACAATGTGCTTTACTTTCTTTCGTTTTCCTAAATTTTGTCTAGCTTCAGACTCCTGGGTTTTATATTCTCTAGTGTAGTATTTTGTGTGGGAGTGAAATTTGAACTCAGGCTTTGTGCTTGGAAAGCAAATGCTTTACTACTTGAGCCACATCTCCAGTCTGTTTTGTTGTGGTTATTTTGGAGATGGGGTCTTGAGAACTATTTGCTCAGGCTAGAGTTGAATCATGATCCTCCTGATCTCAGCCTCTCAAGTAGCTAGGATTATAGGCATGAACTACTGGCATCTGTCTTGTAGTGTGGTAATTATGTATAGAGCTAACATTGCATATCTAAACGTTTCTTATTTTCCAAACAATTCTTACAAGATAAAAGAAAAAAAAAACTCTTTAAATTTGCACTTGGCAATACTTAAACATTTGCTCCAACAGTTTGTAAGTCAAGTTTCCAAAGATAAGAAAAGTGCCTGGTGGGCATGTGCTGCCTGGGCATAAAGCAAAATTCATGTGGTTTTTGTTCCCCATTGACTGGTACCAGGACATAATCACATAGGTCTTAGCTATTTGAGCTGTGTCCAGGACATAATTGTTTATGAGTAATATACATTTGAAAAAGCATGTTGAAATACCAGATCTTTTGCAATTTGGCTTAAATAGAACTGTTGCTTAAGTAGAATGTTTGTCAGTTTGATTTTTCAAAGTGATTTACTGTAGAGGAGCTGGAAAATCCTCCATTTAGAACTCTGCTCTCACTTCCACTGGACAAGTAGAATAAAGTAGTGGCTGAGATGTATGGGATACAAGGGGTGTCTGTGGTGACAGGAATAGGGGCCAAAGAGAAATAGAAAGTTGATGTTTTTGGTAACCATTCTGCCAGGAACCCATCTGCTCTACACAGGACCTTCAAATCCTGAAGTGCATTGAAAGGAGAAAGTTCATTTTTTGCCAACACTTCCTGTTTCAATAGGGAAATGGAAGAGTAAGATTGTTGTTTCCTTTCTCTCCATCTCCCTTTCTCTACACAGTAACTGCGAACTCCTACTAAAACAATCTAGATTGGTGAATTTTGAGTTAAATACTAAATTCCTTTGAAATGAATTGTAGTATTTTCTTCAATATTTACTAAATTGAGTTTTAAAAATAGTTTCCATTTAAAAATTCAAGTAATTTTCATTTCCTTGAAAATGAATGTCTAAACATTTTGATATACTTTCAAGTAAATGATGAATGCTTATGTTATAGATACATGAAAGAAATCTTAATAAATAAGGAGACAGCTCCATATATTCTTTTTTCACAGTTTCACACTATGTAAATGGATGAGGGCATGACCTTTTTATTTGTTGGTTGCCTTTTGTCTTTAGTCACAGTTTTGGATTAAGCTTTATGTTTTATTTTAAGAACATTGACCCAGGGAGTCAGGAGACACGGGTTTTATTAGAACTGTCACAAAGTAATTGTAGAACCTTGGACAAACCACCTCATCACTTTAGACTTCAGTTTCTTGTATAAAGTGAGGAGAAGTTTAGATTAAAGATCTGTATGGTATCCAATGGTGGTAAAATGCAACTTCTGAATTTCCTTTGTTTTGAAAAGAGTAGATTTTTAAAGTCCTGAAATGACCATTTTTGAAGTGCCATCTCCTGCATGTGTTTTCCCCTGTGGCATTGTCCTTTCTTCTGGTAGTGCTCCTGACATAAGCCCTTGACGCTGCCTTCCTTTTTGCTTATGCCTGTGTTGTGCTAATTTTAGAAACCCTTTTCATTGTTGAAGGTTTTTTTTTTTTCACATCTCTTAAAATGAAGAGCTCAAATGTGGAATCTACAAATACACAGGCCACTCAAGGCTGGGTCTGATTCTTCCTTGCTATTGGTGTTTTTTCCCCCACAGGAAGTAGATTAACTGAGTTTAAATCCTGTACCCTTTCTGTTCTGCTGTTTGGAAGAGAGTGTGATGTTCTGAACACAGCATCGAGCATCGGAGGATTGGAGTGCTGACTGTCATTTACTAGGTCCTCATAGTATTCTTAGGCCAGTCATTTAACCTCATTAAGTCTTAGTTTCTCTTTTCTAATAAAGATGTCCTTGTCTCCTGCCCAAGAGGCTGTGAGAATCTAGTCATGTGATAGAACTGAAAATGTTTTCTATACAAGGTTATTTTTATTTATTTATTTTTTGCTGGAGATTGAATCTATGGCCTCATGCATGTTAGGCATGACCTATGTCCCCAACCCCTTTGGGGTTTTTTTTGAGATAGGGTCTCCCTAATTTTGCAAGGGCAAGCCTCAAATTTTTGATGCTACCTCCCAAGTAGCTGGGATTATAGGTGTGCACACAATGCTTGGCCTAAATTTACATTCTTATTGTAGTTACTTCCACCCCACTCCAGCATTAAATGCACTCTAAATCAGTTAAAAGAGCATTGATTGAATACCTGCTATGAGGAAAAGAAGTAAGGAGCTCACAGTGAGGTTGGGGATTTATACAAAGTTAAGTGATAAGTACTGGTAAATGTACAGCATAAACTGCTGTGGAAATTTGGAGAGATTATTTCTGGTGGGAGGTGTTTGACATCACTACATTTCTTGCGTTCATTTTGGAGGTTCTTATGTGTTTAAAAGGCATTCTTGGACTTAGGCTTGTTACATGTCAGTTCCATTTGATTCATAAATACATTAACTTGTTTGTTTTCTGTAAGTTAGAAACTATTCCTTTCTCTTTTTTTCTTTTTAAGATAATTCTAACCCTTGTTGTCATTTTGTAATTTAATGAGATTTACTATCTTTCCCACCTTCTGGCTTATTAACACAAATTATCAGTTATTATTTTTTTTTGTTGTTGGACTGGGGTTTGAATTCAGCTTCATGCTTGCAAAACAGTCCCTCTCTCCTGAGCCACCCTTCTAGTCCATTTTGCTCTTGTTATTGTAGAGATGGGGGTCTTGTGAACTATTTGCCTGGACTGGCTTTAAACCACGATCTTCCTGTTCTCAGCCTCCCAAGTAGCTAGGATTATGGGTGTGAGCCACCGGCACCAGTTTATTAGGTACATTTTGAATAGGGTTTATCCTTTCATGGGTATTTCTTAAGATATCCTTCAAGATGGGCTTTGATTTTTTATGTGTCACTTTTCAGTAGCGTGTGCTCATCCACAATGTTTGAGCATTGTATGGAGGCTTCTGTGAAGCAAGAACATACCTGTAGCTTTTCTAATTCTTAAGGCCTGCCATTCCTGCTCAGGAGACCACAGAGCTTTCCTGCCTGTCCCATACTTTGGTCTCAGGACTTTATGAGGTTGAGGTCCACTTGATGGTGGGATTGGCTGTATTTGTTTCCTTGTTGGCAGTCAAGTGTATCTATCTCCCTTAATTAGTCATCCTGACACCTCCCCACCCTTTTTTTCCCTTAAAGCTTAGACACAAATATTTGCTTTTCTGTTCTTTTTTTTTTGTAGAAACTTCCTGTGGCCTTTGTGTGTTTGTATCCCTGGTGTCTAGCTATAACAGTAAGTTACTTGTATGTGTATACAATTCCTATTTTTCTTTGAAGGAAAACTTCTTTTTTGGTACTTGGAAACCTGGCAGGAGGATGGTGATTTTGAGGCCAGCCTAGGCTATACAGCCAGACCCTTTCTCCCTGCTCTCCCCTCCCCCCCCAAAAAGGAATTTTTGACATTTGTAAGATATGTAAAGAAACTGCAGCATCAGTGTCTGTGAGAATAGCGTGTGGTGAAGTAGGGAATACTTGTGTTAGGAGTGACTTCTAGCTGGGGTACTCATCTTTGAAGGAGTGAACGCACTTTTACCTCTTTTCTCCGGGTTGGTGTTAATCTGAAAGCTGTTGCTTTTCCTCCCTTCTCTTTGTATTAGGACTCATGGCTCCTCCTTCAGTGCAAATAATTATAGAATGAGATTGCTATAGTTACTGTTTGTTAAGTCAAGTACACTGTTTTTAGACAGGAAGTATGTATGCATTTGTTAGACTCTGGATAGCAGAAATAGATCTTTGTTATTTTTGTGTATTTGTAGATATAAGGTATAGGAAGAATTTATATTAAAATATTGAGGTCATATTGACTTTAGAATTTATCTTCATTTTATTTTCCCATTTCCTTTATCATTATTTGTATCATAATTCCACATAAAAGTAATATTGGAGGCTGGGCATGTTGGTGCATGCCTGTATTCCCAGTTATCCAGGAGGGGATGATCAGGAGTATTGTGGTTTGAGGCCAGCCATCAAAAAACTATTGAGACTCCATCTCAATAAACAATCTAGGCATAGTGGCTCATGCCTGTAATGGTTTGATCTGGCAAAATGAGAGACTATTTGAAAACTAACTAAAGCAAAAAAGGCTAGAGGCACAGCTCAAGTGGTAGAGTGCCTGCCTAGCAAGTGTGAGGTCCTGAGTTTAAAACTCCAGTACTGCCAAAAAAGTAGTATATAATACTGAAAACCATTAGTAAAAAAATAATTCTTAATCCTGCCACCCAGTGACAATCACTTATACTCTCCCTATAAGTTTTCTAGATATACTTCTTTAACTTTGTTAGCCATATTGGTAATATTCACTAATCAACCTATCAAATATCACCAATTACTTCTTCAAAGAACCAAAGATCAGTGCAGTCGAAACAGCCCTCTCTGTATGAGGACATTCCTGATACTCACACATTTGTATTAGTTCCTTACCAACTTTTGTGCATATAACTCCTTAGCACTCCTGGTGAACTTAACCCATCATGTGAGAGTCTCTGGAGGAAAGCTCATGCACAGGTTTGCAAGTCTCCATATGGCCCTTAGGCCTTGTTAACTATTTGAATGGCTTAAATAAGGCACCACCAGCTGTGTAGATCCCTTCTGCTGGCATGAACAGAGGTCCCAGTTGTAATTTTATACAATTCATTGTGTAATATCAAACCAGAAATATTTATCTAAGTTTTATAATATTAGAGCGTGTAGTACTTTAGGTTTTTTTCCCCAGTGCTGAGTACCTGTTAGTCTTCCATGATTACTTTAGTACCCTGACACCTGGGCAGTGATGATGCCTGTCAGTTCTGCCTCCCAGATCTTTCTTTCCCATGACCCTACACCTTTGACCCTGAACTTATTGCCTTATTTTAGGTTTTAATTTCTTTTCAGTGTGTTATAGAAGCTGGTGGATTACATTCTTTCCTTTCTCTCTTAATCATAATGTTGTAGTGTTTTTTTGCCCATTTGTGAGGCTTCTTACCTGCTTTTCTTCATTTGTTGCCACTTCTAATTATTTACTTTCGAAAATTAGCAAACTTCATATTCGCAGAAAACAAGCTTTATGAGCATTATGATGTCTCATCTTAAGTGTTTTTGTTGATGCTGTGGACACACGCGCACACACACACACACACACACACACACACACTCCTTTAAATTTGTACCACTCTAGATGTTCTGTGAATGATGTTTTCCTGTGTCTTTCTACATTTTTTTGCTATGCAATATAGGTGTATTAAAAATTCCACCTTCTCCCTGAATGTTTGGTCTTCAGGCCCTTCCTTCACCATGTGTTCTTAGCTCTTAGAATTGTTTTCATAGTGTTTGGTGCTGCATTAATGACAGATAAATGGTGTATTAATGCTGTATTTTTCCTCCTTGTTTTGCAGGTAATGTGGCTTTAGATAATCTACAGATAAAAGAAAATGCTCTGGTAAGTTTTTTTATTTAAATTATGCTAAAAATTCAGTTAATTTGGTAAGCTCTTAGAAACCACTGGTTACTAGGCATCTGGTATCAGATGCCAGATAAAGTGATTGAATCACTAAGAGAAGGATCATGTATTTAAGTATTTGCCATAGGAAAATCTGAAATTAAAGATACAGAGTTTTTTTTTCCTAATGATCAAAATAGTATGCTTTGAAAAATGGAATGTTTTTCTATAACCTAATTTGTCTATAGAGCTTTGTAGTGTACATTTTTCTGAGTGGAATTTCTTTTCAAAATTATCCTTACATGTTTTTCAGGTAAATAAGGCCTTGATATTAACAAGCTACCTAATAAATACTTGCACTTTTGGAGATACTGTATGGATAGTCTAGCCTTGTGGTAATATTAAGAGGTAAAAGAGAACTTTTTACTCTCACTTCAGAAAGTCATTTCATCCCTAACTACTGAGCTGAAAGCAAAACCACACCCCTCCCCCAGTTAGGTTTAAATTTATGCTATTGTGCTTGCGTTTATTTTGTGACGTAATTTTTTTAAATTAAAGTTTCAGGTTTCTAAACTAAAGCAGATACCTTAAAAGCAACTGAGGCCAATAGGAAAAGGGGAACAGGTACTAGAGAAAAGGTTAGATCAAAAAGAATTAACCTAGAAGGTAACACCCTCACACAGGAAATCAATGTGAGTCAATGCCCTGTATAGCTATCCTTATCTCAACCAGCAAAAACCCTTGTCCTTTCCTGTTATTGCTTATACTCTCTCTACAACAAAATTAGAAATAAGGGCAAAATAGTTTCTGCTGGGTATTGAGGGGGTGAGGGGGAGAGGGAGGGGGTGGGGGCAGGGAGGAGAAATGAACCAAGCCTTGTATGCACATATGAATAATAAAAGAAAAAGGAAAAAAAAAAGTTTCAGGTTTCTGAAAATGAAGAAAATTAAGAAAAAATTGAGAAATTTCCAGTTTCCTGATGTCCTTGAGTTTCAGTATAACCATCCTAGAGTAGAGTTAACTGTCCAGCAGCAGTGTATCTGTGTCTTTGTTGCTAGACTGAGATGAAAAGGAGAGCCTGGCACACAGCAGTACTCAAATTAGTTAATTCTTCTTTCTCTCTCTTTGAGAGAGAAAGCATGCCAAGTTTTAAAATTTTATCTAAAAATTTAGAAATGTTGCTAGAGATTGGAATAAAGCTTATTTTTCTTAATTTCTGATTTTTTTTTTTTTTTTACAAAAATCAGCATAAATAGAATTGTGGGAACAGGATACTTAGAAGAGAAATTAAACACCATGCTAGTCTAATTGGAATGTTGGTTATAATTAAATGTAATAAAATATTTTATAATTTATGTTTTCTGTGAATTCAAACTAGCCTCCTTTTTCCATTTTGTCAGATTCGTGAAGTTTTAATTTGGTACAGTTCTTTACATTTTTTTGTTTGAAAATTGCTTCAGGAGTATAAAAAAGAGAATGAGACCAAATTTTTAGAAATAAGCAGTTTCTGGTTTGTACCCTGTGTTAGGTGAATTCTTTTTTTTAAATTTTATTTTATCATTTTTACATTTACTCATACATGTATACGTTGTTTGGGCTACCTCCCCCCAGGTGAATTCTTTTATATTTATTTTTTCTATCTCCTCGGTGGGTAGAGCTGCTTTCTTGTTGCCATTGGTTTGCAAAAGACTTTTCTCAGCAACTGTCATTATTTCATTCCATTCCTGTTTACTTAGGATGCAGGAGTAATCAGATGATCAGGTAAACTCATTATTTTAGCTCATTGTAACCTGACAAACCATATTTCAGGTGCCAGATTTCCAGAGCACTCATATACATTAAGATAGCACCTAGCAGAAGGTTTACTGACTGGTTAAATTTCTAATAATTCTGAAGACTTAGCTGATCATCACAAGTACCAGTTACTATTTAGTACTCTGAATAAAGTCATTTGATCTTTCTGATAGTTTGGAACCTACCTGAGTGAAAATTTGTTATTGTTTGGCCTGTGTTGTAACCTAACTAAATGAAATGGTCATTTAGTAAATAACATGTTGGGAATCGACCATATCGTGTTAAATTGCTCCATTTATTCATTTACTAAATATTTTATTTGAGAGGGAATTGTTCTGTCATTGTTTTCAACTGATTTGTGTGAAGGACTATTTGTCTTCTTGCTGTAGCATTTCAGACAGTGTCCTTCTGTTCTTGGACTCATCTTTTGATTTGATTTGTTGCAAGTAATCGGTTTATTTAATCACTTTATTTACAGATGTTTTTTTGTTTTTCTTATTTATAATTTTACTTCTTTTGTGAATTCTTTCTGCAAAATGAAAGTTTAGTAAAAACATTTTTAGCTATAAAATGTATCCTGTATTAGTTACTCAAATAAGGAAAATTTGCTTTTTGTTCATTTTTAGAAGTATATTTAAATGATGAGCAAAGTAAGTTTTTGGAGTGCTTAATAATTTAAGACGTCTTTTAAATGTTTTTTTCCTTCTGAAGAGTGAATTAGATGTTCCTTTTAAAGTCAAGGCTGGCCAAATTGGTAAGTACTTTACTCTTCATTTGAATTATCCTCAGTCCTTTTAGTTTTTTATTTTGCCTGTGCTGTTTAATCTAAGAAACTTTATTCATTTGACCAAAAGTATTAGAGGTTTTTGGGTTATGTTAATTTCAGAGTTTTTAGCCTAATATATATTGTATATATTACAAATTTTATACTTACAAATTTTATTAACTAATTTTTAAATTAAGCTGATTTCCCTCATGTTTTGTTCAACAACCATTTTCACTTGATATATTATGCAGCAATGTGGTATGGAGGAAATGTAAGTGTAGAGTCTTTGCAGCTGAACCCTTAACACTAAGAGCATTCCTAAGCATATATCTTTGCTAGAGAAATTTTTCAATGAGAAATTTAATCTACAAAGTTCTCCTAAGTAGTCCATATTACCTGATTTTTTTACTTAAAAAAAAGTACATATAAAAATTACAACCCTAGATGCCTTCCATGGATGTAACTTTTTGGGTCCATTTTATATTAGTTATATATGTCCTTTTACTGTAAAGGAACATTTTCATGTTTTTGTCACATGAAATTGAAGATATTAACCTGAGAGTTAAAGCATCTCTATGTGATGTACCACTTTTTGTCTGTTAAGTAGTGCTGACTATAGTCAGGTGAGCAGTGCCCTAGAAGTACTGTTGTTGTGCTGCATCCTTAATTGACATCCTAGCAAATAGAAATTACTACCATTCATTCATCATTTTAGTTTGAAATATTTATAAGCACATGCTCTGTACAAGACTATGCAAGTAGCTGTGGGAGCGGCAAGGGTGAATGTGACACCTTTGTCTTTCAGGAATTATTTATTTATTTATTTAAAATTAGACACAGATTGAAATTGTATTTCCAGTATACTGAATGAGTTTTAGTAACTAAAAAACCTGCACTATTCACTATATTCTTGCAGGGAGGTTTAATAATAGCTCAGAATTTATTCTTTTTGCTTTTAAAGTATCAAAGGATTTAGTAGCTTTTCCAGGTTTACTCCCTGAGTTACAAGAGACCCATTACATATAAGGTTGCAAGTATATTTTATTTTACTCTTTTTCTTAGAGCTTGTATATTATATATTAAATTTCTGCTCAAGTTGAAATATTACTCTTACCCTGTAGAGTCATTTTGGCTAAGTAAGCTCAAGTATGGTTTTATTTTCAAAGAGCTATCCATATTTGAGGGTGCCCCTGAGTTATCCTTTTACTTAAATTTTAAAAAATAGTTCTTGATCTATAAAAGGAGACAGTAACCTAACTAACTGAACTCCAAGACCTTTTTGAGATCCAGGATATAATGAATTATAACAAAGGAGAGAAGAAAACATATAGGGAATTGATACTTTAAAAAATTATATTAATTAAAGGTGTATTTTGTACTTTTTAAAATCTTATCACTAAAAAGTCAACCAAATAAATTTTGCTAGGAGATGACTACAGATAATATCCATTATAAATATGGGTGGTACTGACTAAAATTATCACACTTACAGGCGACTATGAAGTATCTTGTTATTGCCTCTAGACGTCCCGTGACCCTAGAAGCATTTAAGAAACTCAGCAAGTTTATAAGCCAAAGAGAAATTAATTTTTTTTTTAAGCAAACGGGTCTGAACTCAGGGCCTCATGTTTGCTTGCCAGGTGCTCTACAATTTGAGCCATTGCTCCAGCCCTGTTTTGTATTTGATGTTTACAAGATAGGGTCTCACACTGTTTGACAAAATGGATTAAAAAAGAAGATCCAACAATTTGTTGCTTACAGAGATTCATCTCACCGACAGAAATAAGCATATGCTTAGGATGAAAGGCTGGAAGAAGATTTACTAAGCCAGTGGCCCCTGAAAACAGGCAGGAGTAGCAATACTTATCTCTGACAAAGTAGACTTCAAACCTGCATTGATCAAATGAGATAAAGAAGGGCATTCCATACTAATAAAAGGGGAAATAGACCAAAAGGAAATAATAATCATCAATCTGTACGCACCCAATGTCAATGCACCCAATTTCATCAAACATACCCTGAAAGACCTAAAAGCATATATAAACGCCAACACAGTGGTTGTGGGAGACTTTAACACTCCATTATCATCAATAGATAGGTCATCCAAACAAAAAATCAATAAAGAAATCCAAGATGTAAAATATGCAGTAGATCAAATGGACCTAGTAGATGTCTACAGAACATTTCATCCAACCTCTACACAATATACATTCTTCTCAGCAGACCATGGAACCTTCTCCAAAATAGATCATATCCTAGGGCACAAAGCAAGCCTCAGCAAATATAAGAAAATAGAAATAATACCGTGCATACTATCTGATCAGAATGCAGTAAAAGTAGAACTCAACAACAAAAGTAAAGACAAAAAACATGCAAACAGCTGGAAACTAAATAACTCATTACTTAATGAAGAATGGATCATCGATGAAATAAAAGAGGAAATTAAAAAGTTCCTGGAAGTCAATGAAAATGAAAACACAACCTACCGGAACCTGTGGGACACAGCTAAGGCAGTCCTGAGAGGAAAGTTTATAGCCATGAGTGCATATATTAAAAAGATTGCAAGATCCCAAATCAATGACCTAATGATACATCTCAAACTCCTAGAAAAACAAGAACAAGCAAATCCCAAAACAAATAGAAGGAGAGAAATAATAAAAATAAGAGCTGAAATCAACGAAATAGAAACCAAAAAAACCATACAAAGAATTAATGAAACAAAAAGTTGGTTCTTTGAAAAAATAAACAAGATCGATAGACCCCTGGCAAACCTGACTAAAATGAGGAGAGAAAAAAACCCAAATTAGTAGAATCAGGAATGCAAAAGGAGAGATAACAACAAACACCATGGAAGTCCAGGAAATCATCAGAGACTACTTTGAGAACCTATATTCAAATAAACTTGAAAATCTAAAAGAAATGGACAGATTTCTAGATACATATGATCATCCAAAACTGAACCAAGAGGAAATTAATCACCTGAATAGACCTATAACACGAAATGAAATTGAAGCAGCAATCAAGAGTCTCCCCAAAAAGAAAAGTCCAGGACCTGATGGATTCTCTGCTGAATTCTATCAGACCTTTAAAGAAGAACTGATACCAACCCTCCTTAAACTGTTCCACAAAATAGAAAGGGAAGGAAAACTGCCAAACACATTTCATGAATCCAGTATTATACTTATCCCAAAACCAGGCAAAGATACCTCCAAAAAGGAGAACTATAGGCCAATCTCCTTAATGAACATTGATGCAAAAATCCTCAACAAAATAATGGCAAACTGAATTCAGCAAGACATGAAAAAGATTATTCACCATGACCAAGTAGGCTTCATCCCAGGGATGCAGGGGTGGTTCAACATATGAAAATCAATAAACGTAATAAACCACATTAACAGAAGCAAAGACAAAAACCACTTGATCATCTCAATAGATGCAGAAAAAGCCTTTGATAAGATCCAACACCATTTCATGATAAAAGCTCTAAGAAAACTAGGAATAGAAGGAAAGTTCCTCAACATTATAAAAGCTATATATGACAAGCCTACAGCCAGCATTATACTTAATGGAGAAAAACTGAAACCATTCCCTCTAAAATCAGGAACCAGACAAGGATGCCCACTATCTCCACTCCTATTCAACATAGTACTGGAATTCCTAGCCAGAGCAATTAGGCAAGAAGAAGGAATAAAAGGAATACAAATAGGTAAAGAAACTGTCAAAATATCCCTATTTGCAGATGACATGATCCTATACCTTAAATACCCAAAACACTCTACTCAGAAGCTTCTAGACATCATCAATAGCTACAGCAAGGTAGCAGGATATAAAATCAACATAGAAAAATCATTAGCATTTCTATACACTAACAATGAGCAAACGGAAAAAGAATGTATGAAATCAATTCCATTTACAATAGCCTCAAACAAAATCAGATACCTAGGTGTAAACCTAACAAAAGATGTGAATGACCTCTACAAGGAAAACTGTACCCTTCTGAAGAAAGAGATTGAGGGAGACTGTAGAAAGTGGAGAGATCTCCCATGCTTATGGATTGGTAGAATCAACATAGTAAAAATGTCGATACTCCCAAAAGTAATCTACATGTTTAATGCAATTCCCATCAAAATTCCAATGACATTCATTAAAGAGATTGAAAAATCTACTGTTAAATTTATATGGAAACACAAGAGGCCACGAATAGCCAAGGCAATACTCAGTCAAAAGAACAATGTAGGAGGTATCACAACACCTGACTTCAAACTATATTACAAAGCAATAACAATAAAAACAGCATGGTACTGGCACAAAAACAGACATGAAGAACAGTGGAACAGAATAGAGGACCCAGATATGAAGCCAGACAACTATAACCAATTTGTCTTTGACAAAGGAGCTAAAAATATACGATGGAGAAATAGCAGCCTCTTCAACAAAAACTGCTGGGAAAACTGGTTAGCAGTCTGCAAAAAACTGAAACTAGATCCATGTATATCACCCTATACCAAGATTAACTCAAAATGGATCAAGGATCTTAATATCAGACCCCAAACTCTTAAGCTGATACAGGAAAGAGTAGGAAATACTCTGGAGTTAGTAGGTATAGGTAAGAACTTTCTCAATGAAACCCCAGCAGCACAGCAACTAAGAGATAGCATAGATAAATGGGACCTCATAAAACTAAAAAGCTTCTGTTCACCAAAAGAAATGGTCTCTAAACTGAAGAGAACACCCACAGAGTGGGAGAAAATATTTGCCAACTATACATCAGACAAAGGCCTGATAACCAGAATATATAGGGAACTTAAAAAACTAAATTCTCCCAAAACTAATGAACCAATAAAGAAATGGGCATGTGAACTAAACAGAACTTTCTCAAAAGAAGAAATTCAAATGGCCAAAAAACACATGAAAAAATGCTCACCATCTCTAGCAATAAAGGAAATGCAAATTAAAACCACACTAAGATTCCACCTCACCCCTGTTAGAATACCATCATCTGCAACACCACCAACAACAGGTGTTGGCGAGGATGCGGGGAAAAAGGAACCCTCTTACACTGTTGGTGGAAATGTAAACTAGTACAACCACTCTGGAAAAAAATTTGGAGGCTACTTAAAAAGCTAGACATCGATCTACCATTTGATCGAGCAATACCACTCTTGGGGATATACCCAAAACACTGTGACACAGGTTACTCCAGAGGCACCTGCACATCCATGTTTATTGCGGCACTATTCACAATAGCCAAGTTATGGAAACAGCCAAGATGCCCCACCACTGACGAATGGATTAAGAATATATGGTATCTATACACAATGGAATTTTATGCAGCCATGAAGAAGAATGAAATGTTATCATTTGCTGGTAAATGGATGGAATTGGAGAACATCATTCTGAGTGAGGTTAGCCTGGCCCAAAAGACCAAAAATCGTATGTTCTCCCTCATATGTGTGGACATTAGATGAAGGGTAAACACAACAATGGGATTAGACTATGAGCACATGATAAAAGCGAGAGCACACAAGGGAGGGGTGAGGATAGGTAAGACACCTAAAAAACTAGCTAGCATTTGTTGCCCTTAACACAGAGAAACTAAAGCAGATACCTTAAAAGCAACTGAGGCCAATAGGAAAAGGGGAACAGGTACTAGAGAAAAGGTTAGATCAAAAAGAATTAACCTAGAAGGTAACACCCACGCACAGGAAATCAATGTGAGTCAATGCCCTGTATAGCTATCCTTATCTCAACCAGCAAAAACCCTTGTTCCTTCCTATTATTGCTTATACTCTCTCTACAACAAAATTAGAAATAAGGGCAAAATAGTTTCTGCTGGGTATTGGGTGGGGGGAGAGGGAGGGGGCATGGTGGGTGGTAAGGGAGGGGGTGGGGGCAGCGGGGAGAAATGAACCAAGCCTTGTATGCACATATGAATAATAAAAGAAAAAGAAAAAAAAATCAAGTTTAAAACCAGGCAAAATGAATCTTCCCTGTTCCCTGTATTTCGTGAATTCATTGAGCTCTGTTCTTAACATACTTATCTCTTGTAAGTATGGTATGTGTCAATAAATTTTCTTTTAACTTAAAAAAAAAAAAAAAAAACAAGATAGGGTCTCAGGAACTATTTGCGCTGGCTGGCTTTGAACCTGATCCTCCTGATCTCTGCCTCAGAGTAGCTTGAATTGTAGGTATGAGCCACCGGTGCCCGGCTTAAATTCATACTGGAGAAATAATTTGATGTTTTAACCCTGGAAATAAGTTCCCAGGTAACACTGGCTTGGTTACATCATCATCCAGGTGATCAGAATATCCTCTCTTACATAACATTCTTTCTTCAGCTTGGTATATTATCAATTGTATGAACTTTGAGCATCTTTTTTAAAAAAGCTGGTAATTCTAGGGTGACTCATTCATTCACATATGAGTTAAATCAGATTCTTTTCTCCTTAAAGTCTTGGTCACCAGCATCAAGAGAACCAAAGCTTTAAAAGTATCATTATTTTATTACTTTATTATTTTGTGGTACTGGGATTTAAAATCAGGACCCATACCTTGAACCATGCCACCAGCCCTTTTTGTGTTGGGATTTTCAAGATACAGTCTTGCGAACTATTTGCTTGGGCTGGCTTCGAACCGTGATCCTTTTGATTTATGCCTCCTGAGTAGCTAGGATACAGTTGTGAGTCACTGGTGCCTAGCAGTACTAATATTTTAAACAAATGACGAGGAAGGAAGGTATTTTATTTTTGGAACATGGAAAACTTTAGGTGTAGATAAGGTTTGGGCAAAATCACTGTAGTACTATTGAGGGAAGACTAGGCCATTAGACCTGCCTAAAGACCAGGAAAGAAGGTCATTAAAGATTGGGAAAAGGATAAACAAAGAAATATGAGAAGATACCCAAGACAGATTTTACCCATTTTAAAATCGAGCTGTCTTTTCTCTTCTGTTCCCCAAACAGGTTAATAATATTAGGACCCTAGTTCATCTGTGTTGTGAGTGAAAGTTTTTGTGGGCTCATTCTCAAGGACATGACCTTAATTCCATTGTTTCTAGGCAAGAAAATGTGTTCTGTGTCCAAGTGATTTATAAATATAACTTACCTGAGTTGCATAACATTATTCACATGACATATATAACATGACAGTACTTGATAGTACATGATGTAAAACAGTATGCCTTGCGTTTAGGCTGAAAATTTGCAGTTGTGACATTTTTACTTACTGTTCAAGTTCTGGTACTTAGGACACTTCTTAAATTCCTGGAATCTTGCACAGCTATTTTACAATTGATCTCTAGGGCTTTGGTTGTTGGTGGGGTGGGAGAGCATGTGCAGTAGTGAGATGTCATGCACTGAGTTCTGTTTCCAGCACCCTCACTGACTTAATTTTCCTTTTTGTCCAAAATTGAAATAACAGCTACTTTATTTTTCTTACAGTTTGGGAATATTAAATGAGATAATAGCTATCAAAAAGCTTGAAATGCATAAAGTATGTGAATATATATTTTTAATAAAATCAAAAGATCTTTGTAAACTTTAATGTTGGAGTTTTCTTCATTTTTTTGGTTGATATACATAATGTATTCATGGAGAGTCTTGTTATACTTTTACTGGAAAGAGAAATTTGTATCCTCTTGAGCAGTCAAATAAGGATGTAAAATTTTAATTATGTTTCTTTAGATAAATTAACTTTGAAGATTCCTTGGAAAAACCTTTATGGAGAAGCAGTTGTTGCTACCCTGGAGGGATTATACCTGCTTATTGTCCCTGGAGCAAGTATGTTGTTGTTTTTTTAATCATTCCTACATCACAGTAAAATTAAATTGTTTTCTGGGTTAAGTATTCTAATTCTAAGACATTAGATAGTATAAATAAATGAACATATAGATACATGGAACATACACACACACACACACACATATATACACACATTTTATGTATGTAGTCACATTATCTAGCTGTATATAGAATTTTTTATGTTATTGTTGAAAAGAATAAATTCAACCTATTTTAGATTTATTCTGTTCTCTGAGTAATCATTTTGCATCTATAGCATTCTTTTGAGATGTATTAGTAGATTCACTATTAAGGAATGAAATGAAATAAAGTATTAAGAAGGTAGTGATGAGGTGGTAAGTTGTAGATATCTGGTGGGAAATTTTATTTTGTCCTCATTTCGTTGCTTCTGATTTTAAATGAATGCTTCTGTTCTAAAATATGTGCGACATAATAATTTTTGATGGCAATGATAGTATTTTAATTGGAGTATTTTAAAATATTAAAGTTTAAGTAGTAGCTTCTGTTTTTAATGTTTTTTTCAGTTAGATGTATACATCTAACTGAAAAGTTTGGATGTTTTAGGGAAAATTACTTTTAATTTCTTCACTATAACACAAATACAATTTTTAGTTTTGCATTTTGCTTACCAGTCTTCACCATAAACAAAATTACAAAAAGTAATAGTTACCATATTATATATACAGCATTGATCTGGCTTTTTTACCTAATGTATACACTTTTTATATGTTTCATAGTTTTCATGGTCAAGTGACAATTTTGTAAGGCTATCTGATAATGTACTATGGGCTATCTACTGTTTCTTATTGTCTTGGAATTTCTTGAGTGTCTCCTGTACATTTTGGTTGACCCTATCCAGTATCATCTCTATAAAATTCTCATTGAGTACTTGTAGTATGTCTTCTTTTAAATTATTCTTGTGGGCTTCATTGGGTCCTTTGGCATAGTTTATCTTCATTTTGTTGGAGTCTGGATCTGAGTTTCTGTTCTCTTCATTCCCCTCTGGTTCCTGTACTAATTTTTTGCTGTGGGGAAACTGGTTTCCCTGTTTTTTCTGTCTTCCCGTCATTGTCCTTGGTGTTGTTACTGTCCCTGTACTGTGTGCAATTAAGTATTTTCTAGCTTGTAATAATAACAATGGTAATATTTAGAATGGAAGAGTGAGCTGAGATGGAAAGCAAGAAGTTAAAGAAAAGGGGAAAACAAATATACAGACAAGAGGGAGAAAGCAGAACAAGGTATCAGACAAGAGAGTTTCAAAGGTATAAACAGGGAGTGTTAGTGTACTAATCGACAGTAAGCTGAGCAGACATTAGAGAGACAGAGAGAGGATTGAAAATCAAAGATAAAAAAATAAAAAGTAAATGAAAGTAATATCTATATATAAAAATGAATTAAAATAAAATGGAAAATAGAAAATTTAAAAAAAACCAAAAAAAAAAACCAAAAAACTTCCAAGTTTATATGCAATGCAGTTTCAGTCTTAATAATTTGGGTGTCCGTCTCAATCTCGAGTCCTGGAGTTGGTGCCTCAGATGTTGTTCTGTAGTTGTCTCATCAAAGGGGATGCAAAGAAAACTACACACACACACACACACACACACACACACACACACACACAGCCCCACCAAGTGTCCCCAGTTCAAATGCAATACAGTTTCAGTAAGTTTTTCGGCTTGCAGGTGTAATTCAGATGTTCTCTCATCAAAGGTAGGGAGAAAAAGAAAAAAAAGCGTCTGGAGGCAGTTCTGAGAGTGGTATCTGCAACTGTGGCTTGCCTGCCTGCTGCTCTCAGCCCGTAGCTCGCAGCGTTATTTATGCACATCTCTGGGGTGAGCTAGCTCTCACCTGGTCCCACAGGCTTTGTTTGCTCAGAGTTCTCCTGTGTGGGAGCCTCTGCTACAGGCTTTCCACTTTCCAAGCACTGGGAAAGGTGACACTGCCCCCGCGTTGTCAGGCCTGCGTGTTTATTTACGGCTCACATGGGAAGTGGGTCTTCCCTCCTCTCACAAGCGTCCCTGCTCCTGGTTGCTGGGTGCGCGCCCTGCTCCTGCCAGAGGCTCTCCGGCCCGCCCGGCGCTCGTTTATTTACAGTCCCGGGAAGGATTCCCTTCCCCCAGTCTTCAGCGCTTAGGACGCCCCACCCTCTTTCCAGCGTGTCTTAACTGTTCTTATTGCTTAGTACTCAGTTTCTCTTTTTTCCCGGGTGGAGGTCAGTCTGTCCAGGGGGCTATGCTGCTCTGGCCCAGGCTTGTCTGTGGGGGAACCGCGGTACCGCGAAGCTCACCTGGTCCGCGTCTTCCCAAGCCGTATGGGCGCCGGCCACTGGCGCCCCGGGGGCTCTCCTCGTTTCTCCGTTTAACGTGGAGTGGAGATTCTCTGCACCGGCTGGAGATGTGGAGGGGTCAAAGTTATGCCTTTTCTCAGTGATTATGCCTGCAAAGTGTGTCTCCAGCGTCTCTCCAAGATTTCACTATAGGAGGTTCGCTTTCTGCTTCCTACCTCTAGCCGCCATCTTGGAATCCCCCCTATCTACTGTTTCTTATAGTTAGTGAACCCAGTAATTATCTCCTCCTTGTAGACACTTTTTAGTTGTTTGCATTATTCCTTAGTATACATTATCAGACATAAGATAATTAGCAAAAAGAAAGTTTAATATATCTGATTTACATGTCTGAACTATTTTCTAAAGGTGTTTTTAATAGTGTACATTGATACCAGCTAATATTTGATATTACGTCGTTTTTGTCCTTAATTAAAAATTTTACCACTGAGGTATAATAGCTGTCAATAGTCTCATACATTTTTGTCTTCTTTCTGTTTCTCTTTTACCTATGTGACCTTCTCCTTTGTTTTTTCCTATCTCCCTTTCTCCTGGTAATTTCTTTCCCTTCATTTTTTTCTTTTTGATTTAAGCTTCATAAATAAATAGGAATCATTTATTTTTAAACTTTTGCAAAACCAATCTAAATAATGCAGAAGTGTTTTTGTACTTACAGATAATAACTTATGTTACATGTACATAATTGTAATGAGGCTAAGCTTTTCCCTTCACTTATTTATGTATAATTCCACTTCCCTTTGTATAAATTAATTATATATTTTTAGGTATTGAATATGATGCTGAGAAAGAAGAAAAATCCTTGCAAGATACTAAACAGAAAGAGCTTTCTCGAATTGAAGATGCCCTTCAAAAAGCAGCAGAGAAAGGTAAATAAATTAATGTTTTGGATAAGTTGTATATACTTATATTTTATATCTATTTAATGTAACTGAAAGAGGGTACTTTCATAGGCCTTCTTAAGCTACAGTTCTAAAGACAGAATCTTTTAAAATCCTCTCTCAGAGTATTGATTGTAAGTATTTTAGTGACTCATTGCCTTTTTTCTGTGATTGATTTATTTCACTGCCAGTTTGATACTCCCTTTTCAGTTAAATAGCGCAGTAAAACTGCTACTGTAGGAGACTTCAAATTCTGTACTTTCCTGCAGGCCTCTTTATTTTGGTCAAAGTTAAGATATTCTTTGTGTGCATTCTTGTACTTTTGCAAGATAAGAGGTTAAGAATATAACTGCAGTAATGAAGTGATGTTTGGAGAAAATGTTATAATTTTAGTTCTAGCTGTTTTTTCCTATTGTATAAGATATCTAAAAAAAAATTACTTTTAGGCCTCAACATTTCAACATCTTCAAGTTTTAAATTTTGTTTTTTGTCTAAACATAAATATGGTGGATTATTAGTTTAAAATTGATTTTGGTGAGGACAGAATTAGGCATTTGGACTTTTTCTATGATAGGTAAGACTAGGTCATCATTGAGTATTGTAAGAACCCCAAGGACATCAGAATGAAATAGCAGTTGTCAGATTCTTTTAATAGTGTCTTCAACATTGTTGCTTTAACATCTAACAAAGGGTTTATTTTCTCATTTCAAATACATTAAATATTCTGAGTGAAACAAGTCAGTCATTTGCCTAATGATCTTTCAAAGAAAAGTTGTATCTATGCTTAGTCTAAGTTTGCATGGTGTATGCTTTAGTGTATTAATGGTGAACTTGGTTTCTGAAATTAAACTTTTTATTTGAAATTTTCTAAAATTTTTAAAAATTTGGTTTATAAAATAACAGGATGAGATGAAAAATGGTAGTCTGTATGTTGACAAGGTGAAGGACTTTCCCAATGTCTGATCTGTTTAATCTCTTTTTTTATTGTTTGTTCATTTATTCATATGTGTACACATTGTTTGGGCAATCTCTCCTCCCTGTCCTCCCTCCCCTTCCCGCCATCCCTCTGGAATCCAGGCAGAACCTGTTCTGCCCTCTTCTCCAATTTTGTTGGAGAGAAGACATAAGCGATAATAGGAAAGACAGCGTTTTTGCTAGCTTGAGATAAAGATAGCTATACAGGGAGACTCCTAGCATTGCTTCCACGCACATGTGTATTATAACTGAAGTTGGTTCATCACTACCAGACCTCTTTATTATTTCCTGGTCACCTTCCCATAGTGGCCTGTCAGTTTAAGATTTCTTTATTAGCTCCTCTGTAGTAGGCTCATCAAATACTTTCAAGTTTTATGTTTCCTTCCCTTTCCCTATTCCTCCAGTACGCGTTCTCCCCTTAGCATATGACCCATGTCCAGTAATATTACTGCATTTGTTTTAGCTCTAAAGTCCGTGTATGAGGGAGAACATACGATTTTTGGCCTTCTGAGCCTGGCTAACTTCACTTAAGATGATGTTCTCCAGTTCATCCATTTATTTGTGAATGACAAAATCTCATTCTTCTTTGTGGCTGAGTAAAATTCCATTGTATATAAATACCACACTTTCTTAATCCGTTCATCGGTAGTGGGGCATCTTGTCTGTTTCCATAACTTGGCTATTGTGAATAGTGCTGTAATAAACATGGGTGTGCAGGTAGATGCATCTGGAGTAACCTGAGTTGCATTCCTTTGGGTATATCCCTAGGGGTGGGATTGCTGGATCATATGGCAGGTCTATGTTTATTTTTTTAAGAAACCTCCATATTGTTTTCCAAAGTGGTTGCACTAGCTTACATTCCCACCAGCAGTGTATGAGGGTTCCTTTTCCCCCACATCCTCACCAACGTTTGTGGTTAGTGGTGTTTTGATGATAGCTATTCTAACAGGAGTGAGGTGGAGTCTTGGTGTCGTTTTGATTTGCATTTCCTTTATAGTCAGGAATGGTGAACATTTTTTCATGTGTTTTTTGGCCATTTGGATTTTTCTTTGAAAAAATTCTGTTTAGTTCAGTTGCCCACTTTATTGGTTCATTGATTTTGGGGGAGTTTAGTTTTTTGTATCTCTTTTAAGTCAGAGCATTTCCTAGTTGCTGATTGGAGTACAGGAGTTCTTAGTATTTTGCATCATTTTTGTGTCATTTGGTGGCATGCGTATATGTATGTATATAAATATACACATATATATGTACATATATACAAATATATGTGTATATATATTTGTACGTGTATGTGTATATATATAAAAAATATATATATTTTTTAACATGGACTGCTGACTTAATTGAATTCTTCCCAAGAGAGGATCTTTCTGTGGAGTTGAGGCTGGCTTGGAACTTGAGATTCTCCTGCCTCAGCCTTCTTAGTGCTGGGATTACAAGTGTGTACCACTATGCCCAGCTCAGAAATCTCTTTTAAAAGTAGTTTTCCCAACTCAGTGTGGTGATGGTAATTCTAGGTATTTGGAAGGCTGAACTTGAGCCCAGGAGTTCACAGACACCTGGGCAACAAACAGTGCCCTTCATTAGTGTTCTTCAGCACTGATTTGAATCCTTTTTGTACAAAGTATGTTCATTTTATGCAGAAATACTCTTTTATAAAGAGTTATTAATACTACTCAGAAATAAAGAGGCTACAATAATGGAAGAAATATTTTAAAAGCCTGAACATTTTTTCCTTTTCTCTTTCACAGTTAATAATGTTTTGCCTTTCTACTAAAACTTAAATATATACAGTTTTAGGAAAACAGTTTCTCCGTTTGTATTGTTTTTGTGTGTAAAATGAAGCAAACTGCAAATGGCTTTTTCAGTGGCACCTCATTTTTTATTTCTTTTCATTCAGTTGTTATTATATGTAGAAGGAGCACTGTAGAAATGAAAGACTTGGACAGCACTAGAATTTTATTTCTTAAAAGTCTTCAGGTTAAACATATTGCCTCTCCATGTAATTTTATATATTTATGAATAGGCATAATGATATATATTTATATATGTTGATAAAACTTAGTTACACATTTCTAATTTATATTACATATAATTTATATTTTCTCTTTTGAGATTAAATCTGAAAGTCATTTTTGACTTTTTTTTGATGGAAATAATTTGTTACTAAAAAATATTTTAGTGGGATGGATGAATGCCAGTTGTTCATGCCTGTAATCCTAGCTACTCAGGAGGCAGAGATCAGGAGGAATGGCAGTTTGAAGCCAGCCTGGGCAAATAGTTTGCAAGACCCTATTTTGAAAAAACCCTTCACAAAAAAGGGCTAGCGTAGTGGCTCAAGGTGTAGGCCCTGAGTTCAAACCTCAGCAGTGCAAAAAAGAAAGTTAGTGTTTGAGTTTCCAGTGATTTGTAAGAAAGGAATGGTACAGTTTCATCTGCTTTAATAGTTGTCAGTTTAATTGGCAAAATGATAACTTCGTATACATTTTGTACTGAGTACCTATGAAAATTTTGCTCCCAGGTCTTTTAATGCTTGCATTAAATTAAAACTAAAATTCTCATGTTGATCTGCTCTAAAACATGGATTTATTTTAATTTGTTCCACCCGCTAAAACACGAGTTCTGGCCATTAAACTTTGGAACAAATATTGAAATATAAGTATAATTTCATTTCTAGAGAATTTGCTTAACTGAAAATGTACTCAGATCTCCTTTTTCATTGGAGTGAGGTCCCCTCCTCCCCACCGTGAAGGCTATCATAAAATAAAGGGTTATAATAATTTTCTAGTAAGGCCAAAAGATTTCCAAATGCTTGTTTCTGTGCTTAAAATGTTAAGTTTACTAAAGTGATAAATATGTACACCTCAAAATCAGATAGTTTTGTGGAAGAACCTCTTGATGGAAAGTAGAAGTCTGCTGTTGCACACTTTGTACTCTTGGGACCCCCTCGTTAGACGGAATCACATTCTGTCATCATCTGGTTCCCTGACATAAGGCATTCTCTAGTAATTCTTATTATGCTAGGCAAGGACTTTACATCTCTTACTATCTCCTTTCACTCTAAATCCCCTCCCTGTCTTCTCATAATATGGATATATTGTAATTTTTAGTAAATTACCAGTCAATTTTTATATCACTATGCTAGTATAATTATTGTCCACTGCATAGGTCAGATGGTATACTATGGTTATATTTTCTTTTTTTTTTTTGTCTTTTCTTTTTTGGTGCTGGGATCGAACCCCAGGCTTCTTGCGTGCTAGGCAAGCACTGTACCACCAAGCTACATCCCAGCCCTTATATTTTCTTTACTATGCAATGATTTGCTTTTCTTGAATTATAAATACCTCTTTTTTTGGCTTGTTTGTGTAAATTAATTTACCTCTAATTTTTTTCATGTATTACATGCAATTTGCCTGTTACACAAGTGTTGCTATTATTTTCCTGTTGCCATAACCCATCTGTTGTTCTTCTTCACCAATCTGTTCTTTTCCTTGGCATTCTGTCTTTGAACTGCTTTGTTTCATTTTTACAGTGCTGTGGAATTAAACCCAGGGCTGCACATGCCAGGCAAGAGAGATCTACGACTGAACTTTTTAAAAAAATGAACTGTTCTCTTCGTCCCTTGCTTTTTTTTTCTCCTACTTTTCTTTTTTTGCTAGATACAGTATACAGTGAGTAGCTTCAAGAATAATTCTGAAAAATCCTTCAAAGGCTGAAAGCCTTTGTATTTTATTTCTAGAATTGCTTTGTCCGGCATATACTACTAGGTTTATAATTAGGAGTTTGAAGACAATGTCTTCTAGCTTCTAGGGGCTTTTGAAACATCAGATGTCAGTCTGCTCTGTACATCCTCAGAAACAGAAAAATTAGAAAATCCCTGAACCCTATTGTCAAAGCCCTCACATTTGAATTGGGCAAGTGAATTGCTTAAAGATAAGCAGGAAAAATTGTTGAGTCCTATCAAGGAGGTACACAGTCTGGGAGTTCAGAATGAACATACTGTGTTCAGCCAAAGAGATCAGGATAGGCAATGTGAAGTTACGTATTTCAGCAGGGTGTAAAGAATGCAGAAAGGAGAGGGCATTCTAGGTAGAGGGGACAGTGAAGGAGGAAAAGTATAGAGCATCTATGGGGAACAGGTGATGGTTTGGTAGGTGATAGAGTGTAGTTGGATGTAAGGTTAGGAAGCCAAGTTTAGGTCAATTTAAAGAGATTTGAGTGGCTTAATGATGAAGATAATGATAATGACAATGACAGCTAACATTTTTTGAACATTTACTAATGCAAGTCACGATTCAAAATGCCGTGTCTGAATTAACTCATATCACAGTTAGCACCCTATAATATCAGTGCTGTTATTTCTGTTTTACAGTTGAGGAAGCTGTGAATGTCAAATAAGTTGTCCTAGGTCACATAGCTAGAAAACGGTAGAACCAGAAATTGTACTCAGTCTGGCTCTAGATCCTGTATTGTTAACCCTGCACTATAGTGCATTTAGTCTGTAGCTGTTGAGGGGTGTCAGTAAGTTTTCCTTTTTCTTTCTTCGTAATCCAGGGAGTGGCTAATCAGAGCTGTGTTGTATGGAGGTTAAACTCGTAGTGATGTCTCGCTAAGCTAGATTTGGAGAGGAAAATTGTACTTGGTGCTTCTCGCAGTCATTAACAGAAAGAATAGAAAGGTTTCAGCCAGTCTGTCTAAAAGGAACAGATCACTCTAAAGTAAGGTGAGATCATTTCAGCCGACTCCTAAAATCAGTGTCAAGTATCACAGTTTCTGAAAATGGGCCAAATGACAGGCAAAAAGAGAACTAAATTGCAGATTTTTGTTCTGTTTGAAGATTTTTCAAAGATTTCAATGTGTTATTAGCCATAATTGTTTTCGTGTCTTGCTTCATTTGAAATGATTGTTACAATTTTAACTCAGAATTTTTGTTTTATGAACTCATATGCTAAAAGAATGAAAATGGAGTCGCTGTGAGTATTTCCTTAGAAATTATGGTTTTGGCCTCATTGAATTTCAGTTGCATAATATGTCATTTCTAATTCTTTGAAATTCAGTGCAGGCATAGTTCACATGTGAAATTGAAGATGTCTTTTAAATGCTTTGCATTTTGATTACTGCTGCCATACGGATTTCAGGTGCACATTCAGGGGAGTTCATATATGGCTTGGAAAACTTTGTCTACAAGGACATCAAGCCTGGTGGGTACGCATGGTTAATTAAATTCCACTGCATAAATATTACATGCTTGCCTATGCTTGTGCTTTTACTGGAGTCTATTTGATGTTGTGCCGTCCTTTCGAAAAATATGGAAATGTATTTCATGTTTTCCACCTGGACCATCATTTCCTTTTCCCTACCTTCTATAGTCATTTATTCATTCACTAAATGTTTGAGTCTCTTCGTGTGGAAGCTGTGCTGGGTGCCTGCTGTTCTTGGGTACACAAAAATAACTCACTGGCTTTTTGAAGTTCCCAGTTTGATCCATAGATAATTGTGAAGTTTGTACTGCCTTTGGGCTTTACTAGTTTTCGAGTACACTAGTAGTTTTTCAAGTAAGCACTTCTTTCCTATATAGCAGCGGTACTGAAACTTGTGTAAAGTAATAATGTGGAATTGTTTTTGGCCAAGCGTTTTTAGAACTTGATGGGATACCCGTCTTCATTTCTTCTCATATCTCTGATTCACTCTACAGCAGCTCTGTAGGCACCTCTAGACCGCTATCCTGTATAGCATACTGTGATTTGAAGCTTCACAAAGGCAAATTGAAGGCTGTTTGCTTTAGGATTTACAGCAGGATTCTTTTATATGCTAGGAAGTCTACCAAACACAGTAATAATTTTTAATATTATAAGTAAAGTTTGATTTATTAAATTTTATGCTTTGTATAATTCTTCAGAGCTTGTTAATACTTTAATCACAGCAAGCATTATTTCTGTTAGAGTTTATTTCTGATTTTTTTTGTTGTAGTACTGGGGTTTGAACTCAGAACCTTGTGCTTGCTAGGTAAGTGCTCTTCCACTTGAGCCATGCCTCCAGCCCTGTTAGTTACTTCTGAAGATAGAAATTTCTTTAATATGAAAATTCATATGACAAGTAGAAGAAAAATTTGCATGTCAGATTCCCAGCATTAAGTGATTATCCTGAAAACAAGTTCTTTTTTAAAAAATCTACCCCTTTAGTAAGTGTGGCTGACTATGTTGATTTGTTGCTTTGTTCAATTTTGAAGATAGTATCTGGATTCTTACGGGTTACTGTCCAATTTTGGGTGTTGTATTTGAACCAAGTTTCTGTTTTTGGCCAGTGGCAATGTTTTCTGTTCCTTTTAACCTACCTCTAAGATACAAATGAATTCCAGTGGCCCATTGGAATATCGGAAAACCACCAGGTCTTATTTTTACAAGGAGCAGGCTATGGTCACTATAAAGAACAAAATTGATTCAGTTTCCTTTTTTCTTAAATGATAATAGTTCTTTCTGTTAATGATATCTTCATTCACTTGGTTAGGAATTAATGTGTCATATTTCTTCTTTTTAGTTTCTGAGTGTATCTTCTTTCCTTATTTGATGGCAGGTTTTTTTGTTTGTTTGTTTCTGTTTTTTTATTCTTAAGCAGTGGTTCTCAAAAAGTCATAATAATTTGATTTGTCACTGAGTTGACATTTGTGCTGTTGGTGTAAAAGCAATGGTTTATGAAATTGCTGGCTAATTTAGTGTGATTCAGTGCAGAAAACCGCAGTGTACCAGTAGTCATTGTTTTCCTCACTACCCTGCACTCAAACAGAAAAGAAAACACAACGATACACAGCAGTTCTATTGAAAATTTTTTCGATGAATACTAAATTTTAAATTTTAATAAACCACCTCAAGTACATCTCTATCATATTCATTGCAACAAAAGATAATGTGTGCATGAAGCATTTGTACATATTGAAGTATGTTGACTGTGCCATGGAAAAGTGTTTATGTACTTTGTGTTGTGAGCTCATTGCTTTTTTTTTAAAATGGAAAACCATTTTTGCTTAAAGAATGACACATTATCATCATTCAGATTTAAGTGAGTGATAGATACTTCAGTGAAACAACTTAAAGCAAAAGAAGGTAGCAATTCTTGGTGTGACTGATAAAATTTGAGCTTGAGAAAAAATTAGAATTTTAGGAAACTTCTTTTTGCTCCGAAGTACTTAAAGAATTTTCTGATGACATGGGTGCTGATGTAACATTTGGGAGATTTGCATAATTCAGTGAAGCAGTATTTCCAATGAATGATAAAAAAAAATGCGTGTGTAAAACATTCATTTAATGTGCAATGTGGACCAACTGATTTTAATTTGGATGAAAAATTCATTTAAAGATTTCAGATTCTGTGATGCAACTACCTTATGAAACTCCAGATTGCTGAATCAGGTGTGAATGTTCACAGTTCCATGAAAAGGCCATGAAAGTACTCGTCCCTTTTCCAATTGCATATCTGCAGTGAGGTCATATTTTCAGAAAACACTTTAATTCTAACAACATGTCCCAAAAGGGTGAAGGCAGAAGCATTAATGCAGCTGTCTTCTAGGCCAGACATTAAAGGAATTTGTAAGAATTGAAAAACATGTGACTCTTCTCACTGCAAGTTATTGTTTTGAGCTGTATATTTAATTTTTAGAAATATATGTTATCTGTTCAGTCATATAGTTTTAAATAAATTAATAAAAGTGCTTAAAATATTGGTTTTGAATCCCAGCATGATCAGTAACCAATAGTTATAACCCATATCAATAAAAAGCTCTTTAGAATCCTCAAGTTTTAAATGTGTGAAAGGGTTCTGAGACCATATACTTGAGAATTGTTTTAGAGTGCAATCGAGAATTAGAAAAACTACATAGATCTGAAACTGGAGAGGTTTGCCCCGGTGCATCTAACATTGAGATCAAAGGTAGGACATGGTGCTAGAAAAGCTGGAAAAATTGGAAGATAACAGGTCAGGTATGAGGAGAAACTACACGTCTCTGAAAGTTGCTGGCTGCCTTATTTCTTTTCAAATCATATTTTTTATATTTATTTTTGAGAACTCTGTTGTTTTCTGTGTTTTTAATTTTTGAATGAAATAGTGTCAGGGACTTTGCTGTGGCAAGTAGCATTGGTATCTGTGCCATCCAGACACAGTTATGTATTTACTAAGTCATTTCTTCTTAAAACTCAAGAGTTTTATTCTTGTAATCAGAATTGGGTTCTTAATTTTATAGTAGAACCATTTGCAAATATCAACAGGATTTAGAAATTTCAAGTTACATTTCACATATATTTTTTCAAATATTATAACGTTGAGTTTACATAGTTTTTTACAAGTTATTTTTGATTCATTCGAACAGGTAAGTATTGTGTACTTTGTGTCCATAGCTTAATCCTTGTCCTAATGGAAGGTTCCTACCAAATAAAGCCTCCTGCCTGATGCCAAGAGAATTTTTATAACACTACAAATACAGTGTAACCACTGTCAATTGACATTCTCTATTTGGTTCAGTTCCTGGAGCTGATTAAAGTAGTTAGGATTCACACAGTAGTAATCTTAGACTTGGATTGAGAGCCCCTAGAAATTTGTTTGGTAAAGAACTTCAGCGAGGGCAGCCCAAGTTCAGGGAATGACATGTGTGGAGAGGCATTGGCCTTACTTAGAATGTACGTCCTGTTCTGGAAATGACAAACAACATTTCTGTACTTTTCAGTGTAAGGAGATAGAGGAGGACAGGTAGTACCTTCTATGTCATGAAAACATATTTTAATTTTCTCTGGCATGCTGCATAGCACCTTTAAATAATTGTGAAGAGGGGATTAGCAGACTCAATTAGTGTTTTAGAAGACATCAATCTGGCAGTGTTACTGAAGGACCTTTAGCAGGAGGTGAGGTTCAGAGGTAAAAGATCTGTGCAGAGATCTCAAAAAGGTCTGCTTTCTGTGCAGAGAGCTCAAAAAATTTGTGGACTTGAGGTGATGCTTAGTAGGCAGTTAAATGTAAAAATTGCAAAGTTGGGTAAGAAAGATATTGGTTAATGACAAAATGTACTGAGGGAATACCAAATAAAGAAAGGATGAGGTTTTAAATAAATTACTGAACTAACTGAATGTACAGTCCAATGTTCATTTTGTGCTGTTCTTATTTTTATACTTAGCTCATTGAATGATTTTGTTTGTTCATTTATTTATTTTGAAAGCATTTGGGTTTGAACTTAGGGCCTCATGCTTGCAGAGGCAGGTGCTCTTACGGCTTGAGCTACTCCACCAGCTCATGATATGATTTTGTGAGTTGTATGATGGAGAGGAGGTCATCTGTCAGCATTATACCCATTCATTTCATTTGTTCTTAATGACTGTACCACACATTTATCAAAACCTTTTCCTGAAAGTTTTGTGTTATCATGATTACATTTCCAATATTTTGATAACATTGATGTTAAAGTGAAACTTCATGTTGTAAAGTCATAAATAATTATAAAGGACATTGAGAACGGACATTTTATCCAGTTTCTGTATAATTGTACCCCACAAGTCGTTTTTTAGATTAAAGAAGGTTATTCTTTACTGCAGAATGTTAGTCTAGACTAAAGAATATTTGTGAACTTGAGTTTGTATTGAAATAATAGGTCAGTTTAGGATAAGGTAACAGTGAGTTTAATGATTTGCTGTCAGGAAGAATTCTTATTTTCTTTTCTGTCCTCTTGTCTACTAACTTGAATTTTATCCTTTTCTCACTAAAATGCTTCCACTGAGAAGGACGTAAGCGTAAAAAGCACAAAAAACATTTTAAGAAACGTTTTAAAGGTCTTGATCGCTCAAAAGGTAGGTAAAAGTAGTTTTTATGCCATGTGTTTTTATACACATTGCCACTTGATTTCCGTCTTGGAAGGTAAAATTAATGTTAGATTACAATTTAACTTCATATGTAAGTTTTAAGTTGGAAATGCATATTACATTCTAAAATACATCTTAAAGAAAAAGACAAGAATAGGTGTAATTTCTATTGAGTAGTACCCCAGCTCTCCTTTGTTCTTTATTTAAGAGGTATGTAAGAATTTCAACCCCTGAGCTTGTATTTGTCTGTTTTTTATAGATAAGCCAAAAGAAGCCAGAAAGGATACATTTTTGGAAAAATTGGCAACTCAAGTAATAAAAAATGTACAAGTAAAAATTACAGACATTCACATTAAATATGAAGATGATGTAAGTCATTTTAGTTTCTTGGTTTAAGTTGGTAATTAAATGTGTATCTTGACTTCTTGTGTATGTATGAAGTATTATGATTGTGTATTATGTATTGTATTATGATTTCTTGTGTATATGTGAATTACCTCTACCCAATTTAAATCCAAAGTTGAGTTTTGTTTTTTTTTTTAATGATTATGTTTCCGTAACTCCTTTATCTGTGTTAGGCATCTACAAATGTAAATATAGCTTAAAGCCACCACATAGATTGTTCTCTTCTTTTTTTGAATTTTGCCATTTTTGTGTGTGGTATAATTTAAAGAAACTAATTTCCTTTTATGTCCACAAAGTGGGACTCTTAAGATTCTGGCCACTTGGGTATAGCCCATGGAGTTGGAATGAATTACCCACAAGCAGTCACATTCCTTACATGCACAAGTTTAAATCAGTTGAGGTGTTTAACTTAGTTAATGTTATATCTTGAGATTAATATATGTTGTTCAAAACTTTGAAGAACATGTAAGAAAGCACATGTAAGAATTTTATCATTTACTCAGGAAATTGGAAGTGTTTTTCCATTTCTTCTACAAATGAGTTTGCATTTTTTTTTGATTTTTCATTTTTCTAAAGTTTGAGTTGAATTAAAGCAATACTGACATACAGGTTTTTCCTTTCCTACATTCTCTATGTAGCTTAATATTCAGTAGCACATCCTTACATTTTTAAAATACTCTATTTTATTCAAACTTTACTTTTTGGTTTTATGGTGTTACTAATGAGAATTTTTAGTAGCAAACAAATGTCTTAAAAAATCTAAGTTACAAGTGTCCACATTTATAACAAACTCAGGAAAATAAAGTGTATTCAACATATGGACTTAAAAAACTGATTAAAACTGTGGAGAAATGGGAACACTTACACACTATAGGTGGGAATGTAAATTAGTATACCTGTTTTAGAAAACTGGGGAGTTGCCCTAAAAAACTGGAAATGAAATTAATGTAAATTCCAGCAATCTTACTTCTGGGTAAATAGCTAAAAACATCAAAATCACTATTTTGAAATACATGACATGCAGTCATGTATTCATTGAAAACATTATTCATAGTAGCTAAGATATGGAAACAGCTGAAGTGTCTTTCAGCAGATGAATGGACAATGAAAATGTGTGCGTACACAATTAAATTCTGTTCAGCCTTAAAAAAGGAACAACATCCATCAACAAAATGGATGGAAATGGAGATCATTATGTTAAGTGAAATTAGGCATAGAAAAAACATTTCTTCGTGATCTTACTTGTATGTGGTGTCTAAGAAAGTGAAACTTCTCAGGAGGCAGAGATCAGGAGGACTGTGAATTGAAACCAGCCTGGGCAAACAGTTTGTGAGCCCCTGTCTAGAAAAAAACCCATCACAAAAAAGGGGTTGGTGGAATGACTCGTGTAGACCCTGAGTTCAAACCCCAGTACTGCCAAAAAAAAAAAAAAAAGTCAAACTCATTGAAATGGAAACTAGAATGGTGGTTATCAGAAATTGGGGGCAGGAAGGAGAGGAAGAAAGTGCAGTTAGACAGGAGAAATATTGTCACTATAGTTAGTAATAATGTGTAATTCAGAATTGCCATAAGAGTAGATTTTAAATGTTTTCACCATAAGAAAATGCTAAGCATGTAAGTTGCTAAGTATGTTTATACCCTGATTTGATTTTCCAGTGTTTACATATACAGAAACATCACATTGTGCTAGGTTTAATACATGCAGTTGTTCATGTCCACTAAATCAACAGAAATTCCCTAATGATGTGACTGAATGAGAACCTCAGTTTGAGCCTAATAAGCTTTTTACTGATTAACTACAATTAGAAAGGCACATTATGTCTCTTCATTTAATAGGAAAAAAAATGTGCAGGAGTCAGATAAATAGCATGAATCATATTTAAATTGATACCAGTGATAAAATAAAGGGAAGAAAATGAAAAAGTGCAAAGCGCTCTTATATAAGATATCTTTCAACTTGATTATCTTATTTGTATCTAGGATATGAGAAACAGTTAAAAATGGGAGAAGTAATAATTTATCATAAAGATGTTTGCTGGATAATTGTAGTAATTTGGAGTTGTGTTTTGTTAAAGTTTCTTTTGAAATAGTTGCAAGTTATTCTGAAGTAGTTATTTGTAGGTATAAAAAAGATGAGTATACGATAAAAGGAATATGTTACTGTAAATCATTATATATTCGATATTAATTAAAAATAAGACCCATAGCTTTATGTGTGCTTTTCAACTACTCTAGAGCATATACATATGTATACTTCCTATTATTTGCGAGTGGTTCATGTGACAAAACTATGGAGTTCCACTGGATGATTTAGGACTTTAGCGTTCCCTCTCCTGAGTTTCCTAGTTTCTGTCATGGCCAGACAATTCTATAAGAAATTTGAACATCTCTAGGATGTCCTAGTCAATGATACTGTGCACATTGTTGAGTAGTTTAAGCACAGTGTATAAATACAACTTAGGTATTGAAGGTTAGAAATAGAACAACAGCTTATCATTAATAGATTTTGGGAATAGAGACTGAGGAAATATTAAGAATTTATAGGCCATTGTGGAGGTGCATGCCTATAATCCCAGCCCTCAGGAAGCTAAGGCAAGGGGATTGTGAGTTTGAGGCCAGATTGGCCTACATAGTGATACCCTATCTCTAAAGAAAATCTAGTTTATTCCTAATGAAGCTTTTATTTAAGTGTTAAGAAAAGTAAAGGCTTGCAGGTAGGTGTGGTGGTGCTTTCCTGTTTTTCCAGCTCTGAGGAAGATGTGGTCTGTGGCTGGCCCCTGGTAAAAACTCAAGAACCTACTTGAAAAAGAACTAAAAGAAAAAAGGATTGGGGATGTGGCTCAGGAGGTGGACATCTGCCTACCAAGTGAATATGAGTTTAACCCAGTACCACACCCCCAAAGAAAGAAAGAGGAGGGGAGGCCTAAACAGTTCACATCTCCAAGGGTGAAAATCTTGCATGTTTGATCAGGTTTTTAGTGGTAGTGTCTTCTTTAGCATCTGGTTTTACTTTTCGGTGAAGAACATCTTTAATGACACACTTAAAAAGACTGTCCCTTTCTACTCTAGCAAAGAATCTGTTTGATCATAGTTACTTCTAGTAAGAAGAGTCCTACAGGGAAATTGCCATACTAGTGTCATAGCAGTGTTGGTACTGTGAAAGATGAATAATGCCAGCATGCTTTTGCCTTCCTCTCCTTCCTTTTAACTTGTGTCATTTATTTGTAAATACTTTCCATCTGCTGCCTATTGTAAAGGGTATAATGTGCATTCACTTTCACATTCAGTGTATTTAAATGTCCTTTTTCTTTTTTGGCAGGTGACTGATGTAGCGAGACCTCTTTCATTTGGTGTCACATTGGGAGAATTTAGTTTATTGGTAATTTTGCCTTACTTAAAATGTCTGTGCAACCTGTAAAATACTATTCTGAAGTCACAAGCTGAATCAACCAAAATCAACTATTGCTACAAATAGCTATTACACTTTTTATGAATTATCTTGCTATAACTTTTCTAGAAATTGAACATGTTTATTGGTGCTATTATATTTTCTAATTATTTTTGTTTCCTGGGAACAAATATCAGAATACACTTATCAAACAAATTGGAAGTAATAAAAGTGGTATCATAAACTCGGGGGAAGTAGGAACATTTGAGTTTCTGTGGAGTTCTATACTCATACTTGGTACAGGCTCACGGGATTGGGGCAGGTGTGTTTGTTTATGTGCACACATATGTGTTCCACTAGGATGTGTGTCAAGTTGTTTTGATTAGATACTTCATAATGCAGTGTTTTTCTCCTAAAGGGTAGAGTTATGCATACACAAGATAGACATTTTTTTTCTCTCTTATTGGCAACTAAGTTGTAAGAAACCTGTTTTGAGGTATGAAAATGAAAAACTAGCTAAACTATGTTTTTCTGTGGATAAAAAGATGTGTTTCACTTAAGTACTTTTAAAGTCAATTGTAACAAACAGTAAAGTATACTGTGCACAGTTTGTCTTGTGACTGGTTATATGGGGAGGTCCTCAGTAGGGAAAGAAGAGGAAGATAACAGAGAAGCAGACAGAAGGACATAATTATATGGAAACTTAAGAAAGATAGGTGCATGTAGAGAAGTAGAGATTGACATGGAGCCAAAGAACAAAGTAGAAACAATGAAGAGCTGGAGACAGAAAGAAAGGGAGTCTGGAAGCCTGTGCTTCATATTGATTATTCTCTGCTTATTTCCAAAGTGCATTTGAAGTAGCTTTTGATAAAAGATAGAAGTATACCATAATACCTTTTAAGAGAACAGAAACTGAGTTCTTAGACTAACACTCATTGAGGTCATAAGTACCATAGTATTTAACTTTGAGCTTCTAACAAAGAAAGCAAAGTACAAATAGCATGTACTTTCTAGAATCTGATAAGAGGCCCTAGTGCATAAGAATGTGTAGTTTTCTTAGTGAGTGCTGCTTGATTCTCTGTATCTTTGATTAGACTCTTCATTCTGCCTTATTTTCTGTATCACTCTTCCCTTTGTCTGCCTGGTGATTCTCCTCAGGTTTTCATACTTATGTGAGATATTACTTTGTCTCTCTCATTCTTTTTGTACTTCCCTCATAGGATTTGCCATTGCCTCTTTTATGTTCCCCATTGTATTTTATCAAAGACCTGTAATGTTTTATTATACTGGGTACCACGTTGATGCTTCTATCTAAACTACATTTATTCCCTGGTTGAGAGGTACCTTCCTTTTAATGCTTTTGTGATTAAATGAGTTAGTCTGGTTAAAGTCCTTGACACACTGTCTGGCTCAATTACTTCTTCAACTACTAGAGTGGCTGTTATTAATGACAGTAACAGGAAACCACCTATCTCTTTTGTGTCTATATCATTCTTCCATCTTTCCGATTACAACCTAACATTTAAAGCTACAGTAGTCTTCCACTTCTGATCAGGATCTTACCTACACTTCCCTACCTTCATCCCTTTTTCCTTCTTTCCATCACTCTCCCTCTCTGTCCTAAATCTTCAACCCCCCCCCTTCTCTCTCTCTTTTTCCCTCCCATCTCCTTCATATAAGCATTTAAACACATTTTTTTTTTCTTTTTGTGGTACTGGGGTTTGAACTAAGGGCCTCACACTTGCTAGAGAGTTGTCACTCCACAAGTCTTTTAAACACATTCTTGTCTCTCCTTTACAACAAAATTAAAAAGACCCTCCTTTCCTTTCACACACCCAATTCAGACTCCTTAACTACTGCCTTCTCTTTGTTTCTAACCAGACTTTGAGTTTTCTTTCTTCCCATGCTATCCTCCTTTCTCACCTCCTGCCAGTTCCCACCCACTGTACTCTGACTCTGTCCTCCCTCTGAAACATCCCACTAGTTTATTAGTAATGCCCTTGGTATTAAGTAAGTTTAGTATTTGGCTTGCTGACATGGTAGAACTGTGATTTCCATGCTCTCCTGGTTTTTATCCTACTGTACAGTAAAGTTTCTTAAGACCTTATACCTTCTTCAGTAGAGTAGTTGCTGGCTGTCTGTTTTTAGATAACTAAAAACAGAATTCCTTCCACAGTTCAGACACATAGTAGCCCAATAATTATTTTCTGAATCAAGGAACTCAGTTTTTCATTATTCCTTTGTTTATGCCATATAAATAGGTAGAGAAACAAGTAGCTGACATTAGCTAGATGTCTTTTGTTACTTAATTATTATGCCACTGTTTAAAAATATTATAGCACTGTTGTGTGACATTTAGAGCATATTTCAGTTTCTCCCTTTTCTTTTTAGACTACAAATGAACACTGGACTCCCTGCATATTAAATGAAGCAGAAAAAATTATATACAAGGTATTATATTTTAGTAGAGTGAAAATTCTGTCTCTTTCCTGGTACAAATACTTAATATACCTTCTTGAAGAAGTGGTGAATCAGAATGTGCCATTAGTGTGAATTACAAGTCTAGATATTTGTGTTTTTAAAAACCAACTTGCTATATATAAAAATTTCAAATTTCTTTTGTGTAGATTAATTTTTACATTTGTATAGGTATGAAATGTCAGGGTTTAAACAGATTAAAGTCAGAATTGGGCAATGAAAGTCAGTATACAGCGATCAGAACTTCATAGAAACCCCTTATCTGGTTCTACCTTGCCCTGAAAGTATCATCAATTTGAAGTTTGAATATTTACTCTGCAAAAATGTCTTATCTAGTCTTAGATAAGATGTGTCTACAGATACATCTTATCTAAGACTAGACCAAAATCAATATATCAGAGCTTCAAACACTTTGGGAAATGCTGAAATTAAGTACAAGCTTATAGTAAATGGACTGATTTTTATTAACTGCTTTTGACTATATAAAATACTGATATTTACAGAAAACCTGGCCACCTTCGTGTTACGATAAAAGTGCCAGCTGTAATGCCAGAAGATAATGTCTGTTTCAAAGAAGATAAAGTCTGTCTCAAAAGTGAAAATACACTTATTTTAAATGGTCACTGTCAATAAAAATAGATCAAGTGGTGGATAAAATGTTTTGACTCAGCTTCTTCCTATGTGATGCTCTGTAATTACTACTTACTTGGTTTCTTCACCATTGAGTGAAGAAACTAGATAAAATTAATATTTCCCAGTGGTATTTGTGAAGCTTTAGTCAATTGAGATATAATTAGTTGTTGTAGGAAAAATATTTTCTTATCAAATAAGAGTACTTATTAAAGTACTAATTAAACAAGTGTGTTCATTTTAAAAAACTGTAGGACTTTACAATACTTTTAACTCTGCTAATAAATATTGTGAATATCTAACAGGGATATTTATTTAGTATGTAGCTATCCCCACTTTATTAATTATAGCTACCTCTCTCACCATCCCTCTTTTGAAAACAGCCCTTGGTATCTGCTTGGAGGATGATGTCTTTTTTTTTTTTGCCAGCAAAACATTTACTGAGTCTGCTCTTGCTAAATTATTAATAAATATTTGATATTTTAATGAATGAATCTCTTCAAAATTGTGTTCCCAGAAACACTAACAAATGCCAAACAATAAAATTTTGTGAATGTATTTTTCTTCATTTGTACATTATTTTCTTTGAAAGTTCATAATGGCAATTGGTAATCTGGAAACATGAGAATTATCTTTTAATGTTGATGTATAGTTCCAGTGGGTTTGTTGCTTGATTGCTTTCATTTTTCTTTTGTAGCTGATCAGACTTGACAGTCTTAGTGCCTACTGGAATGTAAACTGCTGTATGTCTTACCGTGGATCAAGGGAGCAGATCTTGGTAATTTCAGTTTATACCTGAAAGAGTTAACTACATTCCCTAAATGTGCTTGATAAGAGAGGTCCTTGACAAGGACAGGATTTCAGACATTTGCTTTGCTGTACAGCACTAAATCAGAAGTGTGAAAAATTGTTTTTGAAATCTGTTGTTTGATTTCAGAGATCTTTATGAAATCATTCACAGTGACATGAGAGTCTATTAAAATTTCACTTACAGCCTTTCATACTCATTTTGATGGTATTCTTGTTAAATTGTGTTATTTCATAGGAGAATGATTCAGAATACTATAAGGAAAAATGATACCTTTCAGATCTAAGCATATATCTTTGGCAAATATTTTAAGTATTTGTGATGATGATTTCCTGAATAGTGGAAGATTAAGTCAACCCTTCAACATGCTGAGCTAATCTTAGTCATGTTTCTTAGAGGAGAAAGGCAGAATAGTTGGATTTTCTGAATTGGATAAATTTCAAGGTTCTATCTCTTACTTCTCAGAAAAGTAACATCATTCGCTTTTGACTAGAAATTTGTGGATTTATATGATTTTGTTTTCAAAATCAGAACATTACAACGTTTCTAGATACTTAGAGGTTGAAAGAATAACCTGCTTTTATGTATTTATAGTAAAGAAATGTGTCTGTAAATAATGCTCTATGCATTTTCCTTATGGACTAGTAGTTACAAAGAGTAATAAAGATACTGATGTAAGAAGCAAGATTTCTTTTTTGTATTTGTGGCTGAATATGTGTGCATTTTCTTTTTCATTCTCATATAATTAAAAAATATTCTTTTTGTTTAGGATCAATTGAAAAGTGAAATTCTTACAAGTACAAATGTATCCCCAAACCATCAGTACAGTAAGTACTAGTGACAGTTGATTTCATGCTATAAGAAGGAACATGGAAGTAAATATTTTAACAGTTTTTCTAATAAAGTCACTTTAACAAACAGAAAACATTAATTTTATACTCTAGCTTTACACTATATAGCATTTTTGGATTACATCTAATTATTTAGGAGTAGATCATAAATGTACACCACTGGAGAATGAGAGAGAAGGGCCAGTATAGCTACGGTTCTTTCCTGCAGCTGACTTCCTTTGACACCCTTGTTTTCTTCACATTTTGTTACTGCATTTGTTGTTTTAGGACTTAGATTTTCTTCCTTCCTTTTTTCCTTCCATTCTTTTGAAATCTCTGACATCTTGGTATTGAGGTTACCCTAGGGTATCACTATTGCAGTGTTAAGATAAACCAACCACTCAGACATTTTTAAAAGTGAATTCAAAATTTTTTTAAAGTGATGGATTTTTTTAAAATTTAACACTTTTATTAGCATATATTAATTGTATGGGGTGAGGGGTGTCATTATGACAGTTCCATGCATGCTTATAATTCACCTTGGTTTGGTCATCCCAGCATCACTCTCCCTTATCCTTCTTCCCCCCTACTTAAAAAAAATTCATGTTTCATTGTTTTATTTTTATCAGCCATATTCACCTTCTTTTACCCCTTCCATTCTTCCTCACACTAATACCACCCACTAGCAGGACCTGTTTTATAATCCTGTGCTTTGTTTTTAAGTGTATATTCATTGGTCAAAGGGTTTTTACCATGGTCTTTCACCTGTGAATATACCGTACTTCAATTAGATAACCCCTTTATTACTCTTCCTTACCTCTTCTCCCTTACCTGCTATTATCAACAGCTTTCAGTGTGTTTCATTTTGCTTTCTTCCTATACAGATACAAAGTATTTCAGTATTGCTCACTCCTTTATCATTCTTTTCCTCTTCCTTTTCCCCAGTCCCCATTATTATAACCTGTTCAACCTGTGCTCGGTCTCTCTCTCTCTCTCTCTCTCTCTCTCTCTCTCTCTGTCTCTCTCTCTCTCACACACACACACACACACACACACACACACACACACATGATGTTTGTATTTGTGTATATGGTTAGCTTCTGGATCTTCCACATATGTGAGAAAACATGAGACCTTTGTCTTTCTGAACCTGGTTTACTTCACTTAACGTGATCTCCAGTTTTATCCTTTTATTTAAAAATGATATAATTTTGTTCTTCTTTACGATTGAACAATATTCCATCATATATATACCATGTTTTCTTACTCCACTGATCTGTTGTTGGGTATCTGAGCTGTTTCCACAACTTCGATATTGTGAATAGTGCTGCAATAAACATGGATGTGCAAGATCTCTGTTGTAGAACTTTTCTCTTTTTTGGCACCCTCTTCTTTATCTAAAAAATAGATCTAAACAAAGCTGTCTGCTTATTTAGCTGTATTCTCCATTTCAGTTTCATTCTAAAGACACTATCGTTGTTATTTGTGTCCCTTTTATAACTGCCCTCGGCTGTCATACCCACGTCCTTCCTTTTCCCATGCCTCTCTGGCTCACTGTTGTTTTCTTCCTGTTCCAGTAACTGTCACTGGATAGTGGTACTTTCTGTTAGGGTCACAGACTTCTCTGATTAATGATGATAGAGTTTTAAAGTGCTCCCAGTTTGTGAAAGAACTAATTCAGAAAAATCTGCCACTTCATTCTTAGGCATTTATAAATAACCTATAAATCAGTTAAAATTTTTGTACAATCTTATACAAATTTTAATTCTCATAAGGGGTCATAGTTTACATAGTTTTAATGCTATTTGCAGTTAATCATCTTACTTTATACTACCTGTTATCTTCCCTAATATGCCTTTTATTACTGCTACTCAGCCTCAAGAATATTTTCTCTAATTGACTCTAAGATTATATATCTATAATCAATTTAAAAATGAAGGGGGGAGAAATGAACCAAGCCTTGTATGCACATATGAATAATAAAAGAAAAAAAAAAGAATTCTTTGAGGATGAACCAATTCAGGTATAATATACATACATATATATATATGAAAATGTCACAATGAAATCCCTGTATAACCATCATAAACAAACAAACAAAAAAATCAAAGTGTTGAGTAATTTTTTTCCTGGGATAATTTTATTTACGATTCTGCTCCTACATTCTGCCAGTGATTTAACTGAGACAGAAAGTAATTATATTTCATTTCCTTCCTTGTATTAACATATTTAATGAATAATGAAATCATTAAATGTCTTTTAGCAAGGAAGAGAAACGTAATTCTATAAAAGGTTATCTCTTTATATAAAATTTCTCATTTCTTACCTAGAAGGATAGGACTCCAATTTCCTCCTTGGAGATTCTGCATTAATAGATGAGCTTGATAATTGATACGATACTGATACTTAGATGTTTTAGTGTTGGGGGAGTGATTTTGTTACCTCTACTGTGGATTATTTTTACTTTCAGAGTAACAGTGTTCTCATAATTACTTATGGTTTGTTGATATGTAAGAGTATATAAACATATCTTATGTCTTCTCATGTGATGTAAGTTTTCCAGCCAATATCTGCCTGTGCAAAACTCTACATGAATCCATATGCAGAAAGAGAGCTCAAAACGCCTAAACTGAATTGGAACATAGAAGTACAAAATATTGCCATTGAACTGACCAAGCCTCAAGTAAGATTCAGTTGGATATTTCTAGCTTTGATTAGGCTTGAATCTGGACTTTATTGTGATTATTCCTTCTCTAATGGTTTATGTGGTTGTACTTTTGGTTCATTATGTTGAGATTTGACTCTTCAAAAAATGTTTTTAAAAGAAAAAAATTTCAGATTTAAGAAATGTTTTTTATTTAATCTGTTATTTTCAGAAATGAAGGGGAATCTTCTCAAACTATAGCAAATAACATTTGTATTTAATTTACAATTAAATGGAGTATGTAATGTGTTTTTCTTAGGTTTTAATAGCAGACACTCTTATATTAAATATTCTTTATTTAATTTTTAGAACAGTTCTGTTAGCAGCTTTATACTGCATTTGTTTCCCAAGTGTGATTATATGCCCAGAGAGTTTGGATAGCAGACCTGGAGAACTGAACTGAAAGAAGAAGGGCAGGAGATTTAGCTAATGGAGCTTTCAGCCCAGTGCTTTCCAATAAATATAATGCAAATTGTTTTGTAATTTTCAATTTTGTAGTATCTACATTAGTAAACTAAAACTGAAAAGGTAAAATTATCTTTAGTAATGTATTTTACTTAACATTTCTATATATCATTTCAGAATATTATGAACATAAATATTGTAACAAAATATTTTATATCACTTTTCTTTCCGTTAAGTTTTTACTAGACGTGTTTCAAGTGCTGAATAGTCATGTTTATAGGTAATCTTTAGGTAGAGTTGCATTAAGAAAAATTAGGAGGAAGCTTGACTTTCTCATTGTAGCCACAGTTTCCCTTTTGTGTATGTGTGTGTGTTTGTGTTTTCCTCCATTTGAATTATTTATCAGATTACACAAAGTTGCTGATAAGATATGTGATTACATAGCTTCATCTTGCTTCAGTTATGTGGTAAATTGGTGGAGCAATGAAAATCAGCTCATTTATAGCTACTGCTAAAATGATGATCCAAATTAAAAATAAGTAGTTTTAGAAACAGGCATTTTCTTTTATTTTTTTTATAGCATATAATAGTTGTACAGGGGGCTACATTGTGATATTTACATTTGTGCTTACTGTGTATCTTAGATTTACCCCCTCCATCATTCTCCCTTCTTCCCCCCTTTCTTGGAACAATTTCAACAGGCTTCATTCTTCTGTTTTCATATATGAATACAAAATATATCCACTATATTAACCCTTATTTACTCTTTCTTAGTCCTTCCCCTTTCCACTGGTACCCACCCTGGTAGAGACCTGTTTCACCCTCTTGTCCTTCGTTTTTTAAAAAAAAGTGTATATTGATAGTCCAGGGGGGTTTCATCTTGTCATTTCAGACATACACATATCATGCTTTAATCAGATTAACCCTCCCATTACTTACCAGTTCCTCTATTATCACGCTCCCCTATTCAACAGCTTACAGCACCTTACATCATATTATAGTCACATATAGAAGTGATGTTTCAATGTTTTTCATTCTCTAACATTTTCTTCCCTTTTCCTGCCTCCTGAGTCCCCTCAGACAGACCCATTAATACAATTTTGTTCTTTCTCATTATATATATTTTTGTGTATGTATGTGTATGTATGTATTTATATGATAACATGTATTTATGTGTACATTTAACTTGCAGGTTTAGCTTCCACATATGAGAGAAAAATGTGACCTTTGACTTTTTCAGCCTGGCTTACTTCGCTTTACGTGATGTTCTGCAGTTCCATCGTTTACCTGAACACAACATAATTTCATTCTTTTTTATAGCTGAATAAAAATCCATTGTGTATATATACTACATTTTCTTAATCTATTCTTTAGTTGTGGTGTATCTGGGCTGTTTCCAAAGCTTGGCTGTTGTTAATAGTGCTGCAATAAACATGGGTGTGCAAGTGTCTCTATCATATCCTGGAGCACATTCCTTTGGATGTATGCCCAGGAGTGGTATCGCTGGATTGTAAAGTAGCTCTGTTTCTAGTTTTTTGAGGGATTTCCATGCTGCTCTCCATAGTGACTGTACTAATTTACATTTCCTACAAACAGTGTAGAAGTATTCCTTTTTCCCCATATCCTTACTAGCATTTGTTACTGTTTGTTTTATGTATGAGAGCCATTTTGACTGGAGTGAAGTAGAATCTCAATGTAGTTTTGATTTGTATTTATTTTATGGCCAAGAATTCATGTAGTTATTGGCCATTTGTACTTCTTTTGAAAATTGTCTGTTCTGTTCATTTTCCCATTTACTCAGTGGGTTGTTGATTCTTTGGGAAGTTAGTTTTTGAGCTCCCTGTACATTCTGGTTATTTATCCCTTTTCAGATATATAGCTGACAAAGATTTTCTTCTATTCTTTAGGCTGTCTCTTCAGTCTAGTGACGGTTTTCTTTTCTGTACAGAAAAGTTTCATGCAGTCCCATTTGTTAATCATTTCTCTTAGTTGCTGAGTTTTGTTCATAAAGTTACTACCTGTGCGGTCCAGTGTGTTCCCTTTTTTTTCCTGGAGTAATTTCGCCATTTCGGATCTTACATTAAGATCTTTAATCACACTGAATTGTTGCTAGTACAAGATGAGTTGACTGGGATCTAGTTTCAGTCTTCTTTGGGTGGATATCCACTTTTTCCCTACACCATTTGTTGAAAAGGCTGTCTTTTCTCCAACAAATATTTTGGACTCCTTTGTTGAAAGTCAGACAGCTATAGTTGTGTCAGGGTCTTCTGTTCTATTCCATTGGTCTTCATCTTTTTTTTTTTTTTTGCCAGTGTCATGTTGAATTTATTACTATGGCTCTGCAGTATAGTTTGAAGTCAGGTATTATGACACCTCTAGCATTGTTGCTCTTTTGGCTCAGGATTGCTTTGGGTATTCGAGGTCTCCTGAGCTTCCATATGAACTTTAGGATTGATTTTTCTATCTCAGTGAAGAATGTCATTGGCATTTTGATAGGGATTGCATCAAATAATATAGATTGCTTTTGATAGTGTCGCCATTTTCACAATACTGATTCTGCTGATACATAAGTACAGGATGATCTTCCATCTTTTAATGTCTTCATTGATTTCATTCTTTAGTTATTTATAATTTTCACTGTATAGGTCATTCATCTCCTTTGTTAAATTTATTCCTAGGTATTTTAATTTTTTTGAAGCTGTTGTGGGGGTTTTTTGTTTTTGTTTTGCTTTTCATTGGGATTGGGGTTTGAACTCAGAGCTTCGTGTTTGCAAAGCAGGTACTTTTACTGCTTGAGCCACACCTCCAGTCCTTGAAGCTGTTGTGAATGGTATTGTTTTCCTGATTTCTTTCTCATACTGTTTATTGTTTTTGTATGGAAATGCTTCTGACTTTTGTGTATTGATTTTGTACACTTATTTTGCTGACCATGTTTATGAATTATGAGAGTTTTTTGGGTTTTTCAGGTATAACATATCATCTGCAAATAGGGACAACTTCTTTCTTTCCTATTCGAATCCCTTATATTTCTTTCTCCTATCTTACTGCTCTGGCTAGGAATTCCAGCAGTATGTTGAATAAGAGTGGGGAGTAGACACCCTTACCTTTTTCTTGATTTTAGAGGAAATGATTTCAGTTTTTCTCCATTTGGTATGATGTTGTCTATAGATTTGTCATCTATCGCCTTTATAGCAGAATGTGCCTTCTAGTTCTAGTTTCTCTAGAGCTTTTATTATGAAATGATGTTGAATTTTGTTGGAGGCTTTTTCTGCATGTATTGATATGTTGATGTGATTTTTATACTTGATTGTGTTTATGTGTATATTGTGTATGTTGTACCATCCTTGCATTTCTGGGATGAACCCTACTTGATCATGGGGTATGATCTTTTTAATGTATTGTTGGATTGTCTTAGGAAGGATTTTATTGAGAATTTTTGCATTTGCATCAGGGATATTGACCTATAACTTTCCTTTTTTTTTGATGGGTCTTCACCTGGCTTTGGTATTAGGATAATAATGTCTTTGTAGAATGAGTTTGGGTAGTATTTTTTCCCTTTGTACTTTATGGAATAATTTGAGGAGCAAAGGTCTGGTAGAATTCAGCAGTGAATTCATCAGGACCTGATGTGTGTATGTGTATGTGTTTTTTTTGTTTTTTGTTTTTTGTTTTTTTTTCAGGAGGTTCTTTATCACTTTCTCAATCTCTTTATAGATCTGGTTAAATTTTTAATGACTTTTTGGTTCAATTTTGGTTAGCCATATGTGTCAAAATGTTCATCTATTTCTTCATTTTCCAGTTTGCTAGAATTTAGGTTTTTAAAGTATTCCCATATGATCTTCTGAATTTTGTTGGTGTCTGTTGTAATATCCTCTTTTTCATCTCTGATTTTATTAATTTGGGTCTTTTCCTTTTCATTTGAATCTAGGAATTTCTTAGTTTCTTTCCTAATTTCTTCAGTGACCCATTCATTATTCAAGTGTGGTGTTTAATCTCTATGAGTTTGAATGGTTTTTGTGATTTTTCCCTGCTATTGTTTTCTAACTTTATTCCATTATCGTCTGTTAGGATACAGGGGATTATTTCAATTTTTTTATATTGTTGAGGTTTGTTTTATGACCTAAGATGTGATCTATTTTGGAGAAAGTTCCATGGGCTTCTGAGAATGTGTAATCTTCTGCCTTAGGATGAAATACTCCATGACTGTTAAGTCCATTTTGTCTATGGTATTGTTTAGTTCTAGGATATCTTTGTTGATTTTTTTTTTTCCTATTGAAGGGAGTGGGGTGTTGAGATCTCAAACTGTTACTGTATTTGATTCTATTTAGAAATAGGCATTTTATGCCTCATTTTCAGATACAGTATTTTATTGTTTCTAAGATGTACGTTCATTTCATATTTTAATGTATTAGAAAACAGGATACATATTATTGGTAAATGTGACAGTTTTATTTGCAACATTTCTTTTGTAGTGGAACCTAGAATTTATGTTATAATTAATAGTTTCTTAAGTTTGATTAAAAATAGCATATTATTTTTACCATGCATTACTTATTGTTCAGAACTTTGGAATCTCGGAATATTGAAAAATAGAATAATTCTGGTCTTTATTCATGTATGCAGTGTGATAAACATAATTTTGTGTTTGCTTTATAGTACTTAAGTATGATTGACCTCTTGGAGTCAGTGGATTACATGGTTAGAAATGCTCCTTATAGGAAATATAAACCTCATTTACCACTTCATACCAATAGTCGGCAATGGTGAGTTAAAGTTTTGGGTTTTTTGTGGTGGGACTGTGGTTCAAATCAGGGATTTAAGCTTCCAGAGCAGAAACTTTACTGCTTGAGCCAAACCTCCAGTCATTTTTCTCTGGCTATTTTGGAGATGAGTGTCTCTCAAACTATTTGTCCTGGTTGGCCTTCATCCTTGATTCTCCCGATCTCAGCCTCCCAAGTATGTGGGATTACAGGCATGAGCCACTGGTGCCCATCAAATTTTTATTTTAATGAGGAACATAAATCATATAATTAGGGACTCTCAGAATTAAGAAACCTATAAAGCCATATAGTTCAGACCAAATACATCCTCTTATTTTCTGCTTCTGGATTCCCAAATTTTTAGCATCCAGTACTTTGCCTACATCAACTCAGTGTTACAACTCTATATGAATACTGTTATGTGTTACTTAACAGTAGGGATATGTTCAGAGAAATCGATCGTTAAGTGATTTCATCATTGCATAAGCATCATAGAGTGTGCTTATATGATCTAAGAAAGCCATGATGTCACTAGGCAGTATAATCATATTGGACCATTATGGTGTATGTGGGCTGTCAGTTACCAAAAAGTTGCTGTATTGTGCATGACTACCATGTCCCATAATATGTCATTTTGTGTGTTTATGATTTTGCTTTGGTATATCCTATTCCTGGAGGGGTTCCTTATTTTTATTTTTCACTCATTCATTCATTTAGGTGGGACTGTGGTTTGAGCTCAGGGCTTCACACTTGCAAACTAGGCACTCTACTGCTTGAGTGGCACCTCCAGTCTATTTTGCTCTGATTATTTTAGAAATTGGGTTCTCTGGAACTGTTTACCTGTGCTGGCCTTGACTCTCGATCCTCTTGATCTCTGCCTCACAAGTATCTAAGATTACAGGCATGAGCCACCACACCTGACTACGGTTACCTGATTTTATCTGCTTAAGTCAGAGAATTGTGCTAAGAACTTGCAAGGATATTGCTGAATCCTTACTGGAAGATAGTGAGGAAGTGAAAAAAGTTTAATAGTATGGGATCTCTAAAAAAGTCAAAGCTGTTTTCCTCCTTTTTAAAAAACCTTTATATTCAAATGTACATTAATAAACCTTGATTTTCAGGTGGAAATATGCAATATATTCTGTCCTTGAAGTTCATATAAGAAGATACACACAGATGTGGTCATGGAGTAACATAAAAAAACACAGGGAGTTACTCAAGTGTTACAAAGTTGCCTACAAGAACAAACTAACCCAGAGTAAAGTCTCAGAGGAATTACAGAAACAAATTCAGGTCTATTTTTTTTTTTATGTTCCTGAGAGCTGTTGTTTGTCCAACATATCTTTATGCATTTAATTTGAAACAGAATATAATTTTAGAAAGAACAGAGCTCATTTCCCAGAGAGAATGTAAGGAAAAAATGCTGAGTGTTGTTTCTCATTTTTTTCTTCTAAAAAAACCTCTTTTCTCCCACCCTACTATCAGATAAAATAAGGCTACTGGAAAGTCTTTGGGGAAACATATCTTCTTTTTGTAATATTTAGAAAATACTAGACCCTTTTAAATGTTTGTTAGATCTTAATTGTTTTGTTAATAAAAGTCCCTATGTGTGTGATAGTGGCTTTTTCTCAAAGTGTTCAAAATATTATTTATAAAAACAGTTTTTCATTGAGAAACAACAGGAGTATTATTTACCCCTTTTATAAAAAGAATTTAAAAAACACTGAATACGTAATTTGCTTAGTACCATTGTTTTAGGTTATAGAAGTTTCTGCTGCTGATTACATAATGTGAGGAATGAGTTGATTTCTTATTCTGAAATACATGGCAATCACTAGTATGATCTGTAGGGAAAAACACAAGTATTGGAGTCCAATTGACTTGGATTCAAGTCCTTGTATATTTACCAAGTGTTCTGATCATGGCTTCAAGTTCCTCAGCTTCTTAGGTCTAGTGTTCTCATGTATAAGATGGAAATGGTATCTGTCTTACAGAGTTGTGAGAAGTTGTTTGAGAAGATTACATGAATTACCTGGAATACAGGTTATCCAGTAAATCTTAGATTTATATAAACACTTTTACATAAATTCCTAGAATTGTTTCTACTTTAGTCTACTTGTTGACTTGTTAATTTGCATTCTTAAATTTTGTGTATTTTACAGTTGGGGAGAGAAAGAAGTGAGAATCATAAGGATAATACCGAAATCACATTACCTTCATAAATATTCTTGTTTCTACATGCATATGTGGCTATCTATGAATAACAATGATCTCACAGAAAACTTATTGTTTTATTGTAGTTGATGAAGATTTGCTTTGTGGGCAAAATTATTTCTCTTACTGTAAAAATGAAGCATAAAACCACATATACATATATGTGTATTCAAATTTATACTTTCATTAAATCACAAGTACTGGTAATGGACTAGATAAATCTACAAATCATAGAAGAAAAATGTTTTTAATCTAGTGGTTATTTTCCCTGTTTATAACTGTTTCTTTGTTTTGTAGGACTTGGAGAAAAGTCTGGATGTTTTTAACATAATTTTAGCAAGGCAACAAGCAGAAGTTGAGGTAATAATTTTTATTAGCTGATTTCATGTTTTAAATATGTGAATACCACTCCTTTAAACCTAGGATTAAGAAATCACAGTATTACGGAAAGTTGCTGAGATTTATCCAAATTAGAATAGAGATTGAATTTTTGTTGCTTAATTTAATTTCTGGAGAAGATTAACTGGTATACAGGGAAAAAATCTCTCACATGAAGGGGGAAAATGATTTTAAATCTTACAACCAAGTATTTGAAAAACCTCAAAAGATGAGTAAATGTTATTCACCATTATAGCAACTTAGAATGCTACTCTATAGATTTCCAGTTTTTATCCCATGCTTATTTATCTGCTTACTTATGCTTTTTATCCCCACTACTTTTACTTTCTTTTTCCCTTTTCCTCTCTTCTTTCTCTCCTATCTCTTCCCTATCTTATTTCCCCTCTCCTATTTATCATCTATTCTTTCATTCCAAAGTTGGAGTCAGTTTGTTCATAATGGTTCACAATGCTTATTAGTACATTGTTTCATTTCATTTCTCTGTCTTTTAAGTAATTAAAAGCATAAATTCCAAATTAAGTAAAATTCATTATAATAACTATACAATGTTAGAAAATATGGATCAAAGAAGAAAGTAGAAACACTTATGTCACATACTCTTTACCTCTCACACTAAAGATCACTAATGTTTATACCTTTCTGCATTCCCTTTTAGTCATTTTTATAGTTATTTATACACACTTTATTTTTTTTTGGTTTATTCATTTATTCATATATGTATACATTGTTTGGGCCATCTGTCCCCCTGCTCCTCACCTCCCAACCCCCTGTTCTGCCCTTTTCTCCAATTTTGTTGAAGAGAAGACATAAGCAATAATAAGAAAGACGTAGCGTTTTTGCTAGTTTGAGATAAGAATAGCTATACAGAGAGATTCCTAGCATTGCTTCCATGCACATGTATATTACAACCTGAATTGATTCATCTCTACCTGACCTCTTCACTATTTCCGGGTCACCTTCCCATAGTGACCTCTGTCAGTTTAAGGTTACTATATTAGCTCCTTTACAGTGGGCACATCAAATACTTTCAAGTTTTGGGTTTCCTTCCTTTCCCTATTCCTCCTGTATGTGTTCTCCCCTTAGCGTGTGACCCATGTCCAGTAGTATTACTGCATTTGTTTTAGGTCTAAAGTCCACATCTGAGGGAGAACATACGATTTTTGGCCTTCTGAGCATGGCTAACTTCGCTTAAGATGATCTCCAGTTCCATCCATTTACTTGCAAATGACAAGATTTCATTCTTCTTCACGACTGTGTAAAATTCCACTGTATATAAATACCACATTTTCTTAATCCAACAGAAATTGCAACAAGGAAGATAAAGAAATGAAATTTAGAGAAAAGCTATGGAAAAACAGCTTCTTGGCTGTTTCCATAGCTTGGCTATTGTGAATAGTGCTGCAATAAACATGGTTGTGCAGGTGCCTATGCAATAACCTGAGTTGCATTCCTTTGGGTATATCCCTAGGAGTGGGATTGCTGGATCATTCGGCATGTCTATGTTTAGGTTTTTAAGGAGCCTCCATATTTTTTTACAGAGTGGTTGTACTAGCTTACTTTCCCACCAGCAGTGTATGAGGGTTCCTTTTTCCCTATGTCCTCGCGAACATTTGTTGTTTGTGGTGTTTTTGATGATAGCTATTCTAACAGGGGTGAGGTGGAATCTTAGTGTGGTTTTGATTTGTATTTCCTTTATGGCCAGAGATGGTGAGCATTTTTTCATGTGTTTTTTGGCCATTTGGATTTCTTCCTTTGAAAAAATTCTGTTTAGTTCAGTTGTCCATTTCTTTATTGGTTCATTGATTTTGGGAGAGTTTAGTTTTTTGAGCTCTCTGTATATTCTGGTTATTAGTACTTTGTTTGATGTATAACTAGCACATATTGTCTCCCACTCTGTGGATGGTCTCTTCAGTTTAGAGACCATTTCTTTTGTTGTGTAGAAGCTTTTTAATTTCACCTAGTCCCATTTGTCTATCCTTTCTCTTAGTTGCTGAGCTGCTGGGATTCTATTGAGGAAGTCCTTGCTTATACCTATTGCTTCCAGAGTATTTCCTTTTCTTTTCTGTACTAGCTTCAGAGTTTTGGGTCTGATATTAAGGTCCTTGATCCATTTTGAGTTGATGCTCGTTCAGGGTGGTGATAGACATGTATCTAGTTTCAGTTTTCTGCAGGCAGATAACCACTTTTCCCAGCAACATTTGTTGAAGAGGCTATTTTTCATTATATGTTTTTGACACCTTTATCAAAAATAAGGTGAGAATAGCTGGGTGGATTCATATCCGAGTCCTCTATTCTGTTCCACTGGTCTTCATATCTGTTTTTGTGCCAATACCATGCTGTTTTTATTGCTATTGCTTTGTAATATAGTTTGAAGTCAAGTATTGTGATACCTCCAGCATTGCTCTTTTTGTTGAATATTGTCTTGACTGTTTGCGGTCTCTTGTGTTTCCAAATGAACTTTAGGATAGATTTTTCAGTCTCTGTGATGAATGTCATTAGAATTTTGATGGGAATTGTGTTAAACATGTAGATTGCTTTTGATAGCATAGCCATTTTTACTATGTTGATTCTACCAATCCATGAGCACAGATCTTTCCACCTTCTGTAGTCTTCCTCAGTCTCTTTCTTCAGAAGTTTGTATTTCTCCTTGTAGAGGTCATTCACATCCTTTGTTAAGTTTACTCCTAGATACTTGATTTTTTTTTTTTGAGGCTATTGTAAATGGAATTATTTTCATAAATTCTCAATTTGTTCATTTTTGGTGTATAGAAAAGCTTATGATTTTTGTAAGTTGATTTTATTTCCTACCACATTACTGAAGCTGTTTATGGTTTCTAGGAGTTTTTGGGTAGAGTTTTTCTGGTCTTTGAGGTACAGGATCATGTCGTCTGGAAATACGGATATTTTGACTGTTTCTTTACCTATTTGTATTCCTTTTATTTCTCCTTTTTGCCTTATTTCTCTGGCTAGGAATTCCAGAACTATGTTGAATAGGAGTGGGGATAGTAGGCACCCTTGATTCATTCCTGATTTTAGGGGAAATGGTTTCAGTTTTTCTCCATTAAGTATGATGTTGGCTATAAGTTTGTCATATATAATCTTTATAATGTTAAGGTACATTCCTTCTATTCCTAGTTTTCTTAGGGCTTTTATCATGAAGTGATGTTGAATCTTATCAAAGGCTTTTTCTGCATCTATTGAGATAATCAAGTAGTTTTTGTCTTTGCTTCTGTTAATGTGTTGTATTACATTTATAGATTTGCATATGTTGAGCCACCCTTGCATCCCTGGGATGATGCTGATTTGGTCGTGGTGAATGATCTTCCTGATATGTTGTTGGATTCGGTTTGCCATTATTTTATTGAGGATTTTTGCATCGATTTTCATTAAGGAGATTGGCTTACAGTTCTCCTTTTTGGATGTGTCTTTGTCTAGTTTTGGGATGAGTGTAATACTGGCTTCATAAAATGAGGTACGCAGTATTCCTTCCCTTTCTATTTTATGGAAGAGTTAAGGAGAGTTGGTATTAGTTCTTCTTTAAAGGTCTGATAGAATTCAGCTGAGAATTCATCAGGTCCTGGACTTTTCTTTTTTGGGAGACTCTTGATTACTGCTTCAATTTCATTTCATGTTAGAGATCTATTTAGGTGGTTGATATCCTCTTAGTTCAATTTTGCGTGGTCATAAGTATGTACAAACTTGTCTGTTTCTTCAGAATTTTTAAATTTATTGGAATATAGTTTCTCAAAGTAGTCTCTGATGATTCCCTGGATGACTTCCATGGTGTTTGTTGTTATCTCCCCTTTTACATTTCTGATTTTACTGATTTGAGTTTTTTCTCTCCTCATTTTAGTCAGATTTGCCACAGGTCTGTCAATCTTGTTTATTTTTTCAAAGAACCAGCTTTTTATTTCGTTGATTCTTTGTATTTTTTTTTTTTTTTGGTCTCTATTTCGTTAATTTTGGCTCTTGTGTTTATTATTTCTCTCCTTCTGCTTGTTTTGGGTATTGCTTGTTCTTGTTTTTCTAGGAGTTTGAGATGTAGCATTAGGTCATATATTTGAGATCTTTCTGTTAATGGCTATAAACTTTCCTCTTAGGACTGCCTTTGCTGTGTCCCATAGGTTCTGGTAGGTTGTGTTTTCATTTTCATTAATTTCCATGAACGTTTTAATTTCCTCTTTTATTTAATCGATGACCATTGAGCAATGTGTTGTTCAGCTTCCAATTGTTTGTGTATTTTTGCTGTTGTTTTTGTTGTTGAGTTCTAGTTTTAGTGCATTGTGATCAGATAGAATGCAGGGGATTATTTGTATTTTCTTATATTTGCTGAGGCTTGCTTTGTGCCCTAAAATATGATCAATTTTGGAGAAAGCTCCATGGGCTTCTGTGAAGAATATATGTTGTATAGAAGTTGGATGAAATATTCTGTAGACATCATCTAGGTCCATTTGATCTATGGTGTGATTTAGTTCTAGAATTTGTTTGTTGATTTTTTTGTTTGGATGACCTATCTATTTGTGATAGGGGAGTATTAAAGTCTCTCACTACCACTGTATATGGAGTGTCCTTCTTTATCTCATTTGATCAATGTAAGTTTGAACTCTACATTGTCTGAGATAAGTATTGCTTACTCCTGCCTGTTTTCGGGTGCCATTGGCTTGGTAAATCTTCTTGCCTTTCACCCTAAGCCATTGTTTGTTTCTGTTAATGAGATGGGTTTGCTGTAAACAACAGATTGTTTGGTCCTCCTTTTTAATCGTGTTTGCCAAACAGTGTCTTTTGATGGGGGAGTTGAGTTCGTTGACATCCAGTGTTAATATTGATAGATATCACACTTTATCTTTTTGGCAGTGCTGGATATCCTTCAAATCCAGAGCCTTGCTCTTGCTAGGAAAGTGGTCTGTCACTGAGTTATCCTCACAGTCCATATTCATTTTTAAATGAGATTAGAGCATATATACTTGTGCTTTCATTTATTTAATGACTGCTCATTGAGCTCTTGTCATTTTAGATTATGGTTAAATATGTGCTTTGAGGATCCAATGAATCTGGATGCTAATCCCAGTTTTGCTATCTAATAATTGTATGATTTGGGTCTAGCTATTTAACTTCTTCATGTTTTGGTTCCTTCATTTGTAAAATGGAATTTATAGAGTTATTGTGAGGAGTACATGATAATCCATTTAAAGCACTTAGACTATTATGTGTAATTACTAAATAAGTGATGTTTTGCTTCTTATCATTAACATTTGTATTAACATACAGAAGTGAAAAAAAGACAAAGATCAGTTATTATTTGGTAGTAGGAGAGAAGGATAATACATAATTAAAAATAAAGTAGGCAGGAGAGTCCTGGGGTGAGGCAGTGATGATAATTAAGGTTGCAGTTTTATGCTGGGGGGGGGTCAATGAAAGCTTCACTATGAAGTAGACATTTGACCAAAATCTGAGGAAGGTAAGAGAGTCAGCAAGAAAGTTGTGTAAGGGTAATGTTTAACCACGCAGAAAGAATAAAGTAACTAGCTCAAAGGTTTTGGGCTGAGAGTTTATCTTACTTATTTAGAGAACTAACAAGAATTGTGAAAGGGGAGGGGGTGGCCAGTGTGGTCAGAGAATAAGGAAGAGAGTTGTGGGAGGGATGCTGGTGGGATTTGGGGAGATTGCCAGATTTTGTAGTATCTTATAAGCTGTGGTGTGGATTTTGGCTTTTATTTTGTATTTATAGTTCATTAATCGGATTGGAGAACAGGATTATATGATTTGATTTGTTTTAAAACTCATTACAACTGTTTTGAAAAGACTGTAAAAGGGAGAGCAAAGGTGAGAATAGAGAGATAAGTTACGATCCTATTGAAATAATTGAGGAAGGAGGCTATTGACAGAATGAATGCAATGGAGGTGATGAAAAAGGGTCAGATCTGGATATATTTTGAAGGTAGAGCCAGTATTTGCTAACTGGTTAGATGTAAGAGAGAGTCAAAGAGCCTTTGGAGGATTTTTGGCCTAGAGCAATTAGAAGGATAGAGTTGCATTAAATGTGATGGAAATGGATGGAGCAGGCTTGATGAGGTAGGAGAAGATCAGGAGTTCCATAGACAGTTGGATATGCAAGAGTGAATGTGGAGTTCAGAAGAGACGTCTGTGTTGTTTGTGCACATTTAGGAATGGTCAACCCTTAGATGTCATTTATAGGCATGAAATTGGATGAAATCACTGAATGAATTAGAAATAGCTAGAGAAGAAGAGCGTTTCAAAGTCTAAAGCATTCAATTGTCACGGTCAGATATATGGGAAAGTTCCAGCAAAGGTGGCCATACAAGGGATTGCCAGAGATGATGGAGGGACGCTGTATGAATACCTTTGGAGAAAGAATTTCAAGAAGAGGTGATCACCTGTAACACATACACCTGTTTGGTAACTGAGCTTGGACTGTGAATTGAACATTACCAAATTTGGGATGTTTTCAGGCATTAGTTTTTCAAATAATTTTTTGGTCTTAATTTCTTTTTCTTTCTTCTCTCCTTCTTAGACTCTTAATTTCTCACACACTCTCACACACTCACACACACACACATATATATAATATTCATATACACATTCTTGATATATACATATACTGCAATTAAATATGTATGTAATGTATCTATACATATATCTATAATAGGTGCATTATTTTTATGAAGACGGGTGAAAATACCATCTGTAAGTTATATTTGCATATCTATTTATATTTATATTAATTAAATATTATATATGACATACATATTTATTAGACCTTCTGATATTGTGCCATAGGTCACTGAACCCTATTCATTTTTTTATTCCCCGGTCTTTCATCTCTATGCTTTTTAGGTTCGGTAATTTCTGTTGATACATCCTCTGGTTCACTCTTTACTCTGTAGTTTTCAAGTCACAATTCATCTTGAACTCTTCTTTTTTTTATAGTTTGCATTTCTTTGTTAAAATTCCAATTTTTTAGCAAATTCACATGTGTTTTTCCCTTGCCTCACATAATACACTTAAAAGTGGCTCATTGTTGGCTATTGTTGATATTCTTTTCCATGAAAATCAGTAATATTTTTCCTCATTTTTAAAAATTTGTTTTCATCTTTCTGTGTTAAATAATTTTGGATTATATTCTTGACATTACAACTGTTTTAGAGTATTTAGTCTCTGGGTCCTATTATATAATCCTCTAGATATTTTTCGTGTTTTGTGTTAGTACACAGCCTGTTTAGATTCTGATCCTGAGTTGTGTTTTGCCTTGTGTGGATGGTTCAAGTCTCAATTCAGTCCCAAATCTCTTTTGTAGCTTTGGATCTGTTCTGCACATGAATTTTATAGGGCTTAGTTGGAGACTTGTACAGATGGTTTGTCTTTCAGTTCAGGTCTCTGAATCTTAGCAGCTTTGGTTTGAGTCAGTTTCATAGATGCGGGTTTTGAGTTAGCCAGAGATTTGGATAACTTCCTACACAGAATGGAGAGATTCCCCACCTCTGGTCTTTTCCCTTTGGGATTTCTTCCTATGCCCTCTGCTTCATTGGCCACAAATAGAGTTTTTCTCAGGGTTTTAGCTCCTTGCACAGCTATCCTTCATATGCTCCTGTATTCTCCCATGGTGTGGTACTTTTCTATGGCCATGTAGGAAACTTAAGGCTTACAACAATACACTTGTTACCTGAGAGTTTCTGCAGATCTGAGCCTTCTGCTTACAAGTCTCAGCTATTGCAAGATGTTGGCTGGGACCATCATACTCTCCGAAGCATGGCTGACAGAGGCTCCAATTGCTTTTGTAGAAGTTAGCTCCTTGTGGCTTTGGGATGGAAGACCAGTGTTTTGTTGGCTAGAGGCTATGTCAACTCTTAATGTATCATCTTTTGTTCCTTTCCTTTGGGCCTCCCTGCATAGACTGCCCATGACATGGCAGTTTGCTTGTTCATAGGGAAGAAGAGAGTCTATCAAGAGAACTGCTGCAAACTTACCCACTTAATAAAATGTAGCTCATTACCTATGCCACGTTTTGTTGGTTAAAGAAATCATAGGTCAAGACTGAAGGGAAGGAGTGGGAGATCATAGGGCACACCATGTGAGAAAAACTAAAGACATAAGAAACTTATTCCTGTGCAGATTACTTCTCCAGTTTTTATTCCTTTCCACCATCTCTGCTTTACCCACTTTTCAGAGTTTCAGGTAAATACTTTGTATTTTGTCCAGAAGTTTTATTTGTAATCAGTAGAAAGGAAGGACTAAAGAAGACTTACGTCAGTATGGAATGGAAACATTATCTATGAGTGGACTTAGTAATGAAGAGTAATTTTAATCGAGTAGTGGGCAGAAACATGATAGTAATTAGAGAGAATGGAAAATTAGAAAGTGGAGACTGTAAGGGGAGCAGATAAATGGAGTGGAACTGGTGGGGAATGGGGACTGAGATGGTCTGCAACTTACTTTTCTTCCTGTTTAAAAAAATATTTCAGTGTTCCATTTCCAATGTCAGCATATTTATTTTATGACATCATTTTAAATGGCTGAATAGTATTCCATTCTGTGAACATACCAGAATTTATGTCACTATTTTTCACTGTTATATTTAAGTATGTGACATTACAATAAATAGCCTTTGCTATACATTTTCTGAAACATTTGTTACTTGCATAAGGACAAATTCATCAAGTACAGTTGTATTCAAGCATGTGAATATTTTTAAAGATGTTTGCTACTGCTGTTTGGATTGTTCTCATGAAACAAATGAGTTACTGGAGAAAAAATGGTTTTAATCCTCTTTTAAGTAGCTTCAGTTTAATTCTGTGTTCTTAAAACCAGTTACAGTTGCTTAAACATTGAAGGAGGATTAATTATTGGACAAAGTAGGCAATCAGGCATGGATGTAGGAGAGGAGAAAGCAATTACATTTCTCAGAGCATCACATTTGTTCATTGTGATGGACAGTGCATAGGTCTAGAGAAGTTTAAAATACAGACTGACGACTCAAAATATTTGTCCTGGGCTCTAAGCTGGTCAGGGAAGGAAGTGCAGGCAGCAGAGGAGTATTTGGGAAAAAAGTGATGAAAGGGTTCTTCATCCATCTTCCTATTGTTTTATTTTTATTTTTTTCTGATTTTATTTTTTCTTTATTCATATGTGCATCATTGTTTGGACCATTTCTCCCCCCACCTCCCACCCCTTTCTCTTCCCCTGACCCTCCTCGTTTCCAGGTAGAACCTGTTCTGCCCTTTTCTCCAGTTTTGTTGAAGAAAAGACATAAGCAATAATAAGAAAGACAAAGCATTTTTGCTAGTTGAGATAATGATTGCTATACAGAGAGATTCCTAGCGTTGCTTCCATGCAAGGTGTATTACAACCCGAATTGATTCATCTCTACCTGACCTTTTCACTACTTCTTGGTCACCTTCCCATATTGACCTCTGTCGTTTTAAGGTTACTCTATTAGCTCCTCATTCCTATTGCTTTATATGTGTATTTTAATGTAGTTTTGGTCATACATATGTAAAATATATTTTTACTTTGAAATAATTACCGTTTCATAGAAAGTAGCAAAGATACTTCATAGAAGTCCTGTGTATCCCTCACCCTCTTTCCCCAGAGATTACATCTTACATCATTTTACTATCAGGTAAAAACCAAGAATTTGACATTGGTAACATGTCAGTGTATAGTTTATGACAGGTGTCATATTTTCAAACAGTAATTCTTAGTGGTAGTTGTCAACATACCGAAAAGCTTTAAAATATTTTTATTTGTTGATTTTGTTCACATACTTTGTCATTGTTTGAAATTAGTATTTTTAATTGTGTTCTTCCTTTTTTGGATCTTTTCATTCTGTTAACCTGAAGTTATAGTGGTTTCTTAAAATCCTGAGTCACAGTGCTCAGAAAAATTTTGCTTGAAACCTTAAGTGCATTGCTGATAAAATGCAGCCTACTGAAATGCTATCAGTAGGTGTAGAATGTAAATTAACCAGGTTACATTCACCAAATCATATCGTGACCATCATTTAAGAAGGAATTGGCTCCTTTGTGTGTTTCACTCTGATCAGCGATTTAAAAAAAAATGAAAAAAACAAAAAACTGATCATGTCTCACCTGGAAATGAACACAGTACTTAGTCTTGAAGCAATTTTTCACTTTAAAATTTTTTTTAGGTGATTCGGTCTGGACAAAAATTAAAGAAAAAGTCTGCTGACACAGAAGAGAAACGTGGAAGTTGGTTTAGTGGGTTTTGGAGAAAGAAGGAGTCTAAGAAAAAAGATGAAGAATCATTGATTCCTGAAAGTAAGTACCAAGTCAGGTAATTTGTTGTATGTTGATAAGAAAAAGGCTAAGAAAAATCTTAGCTTGCTCAGATGTAAGCATGTGTAAGACATAAGATACATTCCTATGTTTATCTAACAAAAAGCTATTTTTTGAGAAAAATTCTTTTGTACAAAATTCGAAATGTTCTCATCATCTAGCATTTCTTATTATTAACTTTTATATGGATATTTAATGACAGTTAAGTTTTATAATCCGTAGGGAATTTAAAAATCCTTATGTGTATATTGAATTTCCTTCATAGTAAACAGGCAAATATAGGGTGCTTGCTTTTATTATATTAGAGGAAATTCCCTGGTGGACTTTATTTTAGCATTTGTGTGTATTGATTTAGGGTGCTGTTTATTTTGGTTTGACTTTTCTGTCGTATCTGTAAAACTGAAGAAATTAATTTCTTAAATTATTGCCTTTTCTTTATAGCTATTGATGATTTTATGACTCCAGAGGAAAAAGATAAACTCTTCACTGCTATTGGTTATAGTGAAAGCACTTACAACTTAACTTTACCCAAGCAGGTAATTATTTGAGTGGTTTAAGAGGCATTTTGATTCATTTTTATTGTATTTTTGAGTTGAGGTAAATTACTTTTAAGTAACTAATGGAGGTCAAGGTTTATTTTTTCCTTATGCCCATTCAATTCTTTGAACTTTGTTTGTAAGGTTTTTTTGTTTTTCTTGTTGAATTGCATTAGCCCCTTGCTTGGAAATAATTTCACTCCATATGTGTAGGTATATTGTGGGATTCTTTGTAATTGAACTCTTCTCTATGCTTATACTAATGTTCCCCTTAACCCTATCTGATTATTAGCCATTCAAAGTAAGACCGTCAACTTAATTTTCTTTCTCTTTTTTTTTTTGTGGTGCCAGGAATCGAACCCAGGGCATTGTGCATGTTAGATAAGTGCTCTGTCACTGAGCTGAGGCCTGGAGATCCAGGCCTTAGTTTTCTTTCTTTCTTTCTTTCTTTCTTTCTTTCTTTTTTTAAGGGTGCTTTGACTTTTTAGATCATTTGAACTTACATATACTGTTAAAATCATTTTGCCAGTGTTTTCAAAAAGTACCTGCCACAGTTCCGTTAAATTACATTGAATCTGGAGATTATTTTTGGGAGAATAGTAATTTTAGCAATAGTAATATTCCAGTCACTTAATTCCTTTCTGTCTTTCTGACAATCAATCTGTAATTATTTCTCTTGTGCCTGAAGAATGTTCATTTTATCTTTTTCTTTAATGATGGCATACTTGTAATTAGTCTTTGTAATTTTTGTTTTTCTGGAAATATCTCTATTTTCCATTCTTTCTTGTTGGATACTTTTCCCCCTGTGTTTAGAATTCTAGGTTGCTAATAATTTGTTTTCAAAGTTTGGAGTATATAAGTGTGTTGATGTTTGGCCTACATTGTTTTTCTTGTGTATTCAGTTGTCAGTTTTACTTTGTCACTATGAAGGTCGTTTCTAATCATCTCTGCCCGTTGTGTGTCTTTAAGGTAATTTCTTTACTTTAGGTTTCTGTAGTTTGACTGTGATAATCATTAGTTATTAGTTTGTTGTTTCTGCTCTTAATGTCTTGAATCCTATGAGTATACTTATGTGTATGTATGTGAGTACATCGTACGTGTACTGGAGATTGTTTTGTAAATAATGGACTTGTTGTTTTTCTTTTTAAGAAATGTGGAAATAATGTCTCTAGAATAGATGGGTTTTTTTTTTTTTGATTCCAGGACAAACTTGTTTCTTCCTGGTGTGTGTAGCTACCAGCAGGTGGAATCAAAATAATCTTTTAGGGACTGAAATAATTTGATGCTGTGCCTGCTTCTAGCTCACATTCTTTCCAGGAGGTAGTCCTTAGGGTCCTAGCCAGAAGAGAGGGACCCCTATTCTTTGGTGGGAGCAGTTTCCAATTTCTATCATGTGAGCCTCATTTCACAGGCTCTGAGCTGCCTCCTCTTAAATTTTTAAATGCCTCCAGGTGAAACACATCCCCAATTTCCAGAGTCATTTCCCTGGTGTTTCTCTATCCTTCCTCCAGTCTTGACTCGGCAATTTTAAAATTTGTGTGTTGTTAACTCTCTAAATAGATATTCTTCATAGTGTTTTTCTTTTTCCTCAGGTTGATCAGAAATACTTAGTTTGCTTAAGTGAAAACTGGTGAATTGAATCTTTCTGCCATAAAATGTTTTGTTGTCTTTTTACTATTACCTTCAAAACTAAAAGAAAGGAACTTGGATAGGCAATTTCATTGAATTTTCTAATGGTCATTTATTGTGAGTATATGGATATCAGAACCAACGTGCCTGGTTGGACCACTGTATAATTTAACATATTCAATTAAGAAGAAACTATTAAAGCAATTATTTAAACTTTAAAAGTTTTTCATTTTTCCTTCCTATTTAGTATGTTGCTCACATAATGACCCTGAAGTTAGTAAGCACTTCTGTCACACTCAGAGAAAACAAAAATATTCCAGAAATATTAAAAATTCAGATAATTGGCCTGGGCACCCAAATATCTCAGCGACCAGGAGCGCAAGCTCTAAGGTAAGTTTAAAAACTTATTATTTCAGTTTTTGTTTTGTATAGTTATAATTCTAGGTCCAAAATGTAGGATGTTATTCAGCATTGAAAACTGAGTTAGTAATAGCTCTTCTTTAATTCCTTTTCTTTGTGTATGCCAGGATAGTCTTTTATGTTTTGTTTTATAATGGAACAATATAATTCATGATTTATTCCACCCTTCATCCTTTCCTGCACATTTATCATAACAATTTATTTATAGTCTCCATACCATGAAAACTGTGCATATGTACAGTAAGTTTCTTTTTTCAAGACGTTCACACTGCAGTTGATCAGAGAGGATATACAAAACGTTAATAGTTTAAGAACTATGTAGCATATTACATAACTCAAGTGAGTAGGTGCTGTGACATTAAAAATCTCAGTACTACGCAGGCTCAGTTGTGGGCGAGAATAACTGAGCTTGGAGGAAGGTTAAGCTAGTGAATGGAAAGCACACTGGGAGATGTAGGGAGGAGGTAGAGGCATGAGAGTGGCATGAAAACAGGGAGATGTGTTCATCTGTGACATACGAGCTTTTACGCCTACAGCAGTGATCAGAACTTCTGTAGTGTTCTGGGCTTGGCTAAACTGGGTTTTTCATGTGGCTGATGAGAAGTTAATAACAACAGTAACAGCAGCAACAAAAGCAGATTATGTGCGTAAATGAATGCCAGGCTGAGGCAGTGGGCAAACGTTTGTCTCTCAAGGGAGTTCTTAAAGGAAAATTTGTAATTTAACCCATTGCATTATAAAGGATCTTATTGCTTCCCTTTTCTTAATTGGATCTTAGAGTAGAAGCAAAATTAGAACACTGGTATATAACAGGTCTGAAGCAGCAAGATATTGTACCATCACTTGTAGCTTCAGTTGGCGATACTGCATCATCCTTATTTAAAATTGAGTTTGAAACCAATCCGGAGGAGAGTCCTGCTGACCAAACTCTAATCGTTCAGTCTCAGCCTGTGGAGGTCATTTATGATGCTGTAAGTGCAAGGAGAACATGACTCTATTAAAATTATTTGTATATCTGACATGTAATTTTCTTATTTTTCCTCTTTCACAGTTAGCATTCATTAAAAGGTAACTCTTCTAACAATTTTTTCTTATTTCAAACACAGTACATGTTTAATTTTTATTTTTCATGTAGTATAGACATTTTTCTACAATAAGGCTTGTTTATCTCTGCTTATGTAAAACTTAGAACTCTAATACATCAAAAAGAGATCCATGTTTACCATATCAACTACTCCTAATTTGGTCACTGACTTCCTTCTCCAGTTCCTTTTGTTGTATTTTCCCTTTGCATTCAATGTTTGGATCCAACAGAAAAAGCCTTAGGAGTAATGAATTTCATATGTTCATATGGGGGGAAAAAAGCATGGGCATTTAGATGCTACTGAAAATGCTGGCTCAAGTTCTGTACCTATGGCTTTACCTTTGATTTATCTTGTCTTCACTCCAACCCCAGTTAGTCAGGAAGATGGGTGTAGCTCACTACTCATTGTATTGGTTGAATGTGGGCCCCATCCTCACTGGTTTTTACTTTACAGTTTAGAGCAGGATTCATGTTATGTGTGGGAGACAATAGGTAAAGAATCCAGAATTCATTTATTTTCTAATACTTAAAAACTGTTTATATTGTGGCAAAATATACAGTATTTTGAACAATTTTAAGTATGATTCAAGGATGCTTAGTATAGTCACACAGTTGTACAACTCATCTCCAGAACTTTTTCCATTTTGTACAATCTAATTTTTTTAATTCAAGTTTTGTATGTGGTAACAGTGAACAGCTTTCCTCTTCTTATTTTCTCAAAGTGTGACAGAATCCATTTAATGTTAAGTGGCGTTCTGACTAATCAGAGGCCCAAACTAGAAGTAATGTCTGTTGCTTCTTCCACATGTCAGTATAGAGTGTCTCTGCTTCTGTAATCATATGCACACGCCTGCTGCCCCTCCAGCAAGTGTACTTGCCTGTTCCTTTCTCAAGGTTCTCTCTCCCAGAGAGGTGCAGTAGGACAAAATACCTTTGCATTCCTTCCTCAGTTCAAAGCCACAGTTGTTCAGAATTGAGGTGAACTATTCAAATCTATAATGGAGAAAGAATTATGTATAACTTTTTATATTTTATAATTCCATTATAGAAAACCATCAATGCAGTGATTGAATTCTTTCGATCAAACAAAGGGTTGGATCTTGAGCAAATAACATCAGCTACATTGACTAAGCTGGAAGAAATTAAAGAGAGAACAGCTACAGGTGAATTTGATTGTCTAACATAAACACCAACTAGACTTTAAACATGTTGTCTATTCTGATGTAAAGAGTATCTGTATGTTGGATTTATTCTGTTTGCTGTGATAGGATTGTTTTCCAGTGACTTTATGCAGTTTTCACATTATATGCTGAATTGAGACTTAATTTGTGACAAGAACTTGTACTCTTCCTTAATATTTTTCAAGCAAATTATTAGTCTAGTTGCTAATAGTATGATACGTATTTCACCTTGATTACGTAATCTTTTTTCTTTATTTTTTGACCTTCTTTAGGACTCACACATATTATTGAAACTCGAAAAGTCCTTGATTTAAGGATAAACCTAAAGCCTTCTTATCTGGTAATTCCGCAGACAGGTTTTCACCATGAAAATTCAAATCTTCTCATTTTAGATTTTGGTACATTTCAGGTAGGTATAGATGCATTTTTGTTTGCCCATCTTTGACAATTTATTACCAATAAATTCAGCAAACTGTGTATTCATTAAGGATAATCTTCTCACTTCAGTTAGATTTTAATAAAAAGCAACTACAGTATGTTTATATACTTTTTTGTTCAGAAAAAAATTGAGCTTTTTCCCCTCCATTTTAGCTCAACAGTAAAGATCGAGGTTTACAGAAGACTACTAATTCATCTATGGAAGAAATAATAGATAAAGCATATGACAGGTTTGATGTTGAAATAAAGAGTGTGCAGCTACTCTTTGCAAGATCAGGTAAACAATTCTCAACGTTTAGGATGTTCAAATTAAGTTGAGTAGCATTGGTAATACATGTGTATATGTTTGCACATGGCTATCAGCCAGGAGATAAAGTCCTTCTTTTTCCCCATTCATTTTGTTATCACTATAAATATTTCCATTATCCAAAATTATTTTTATCACAGTGTTTGACTTCTGCCAGTCTGTATTAAAATAAAGATTATTGTACTTGTATGTTGAAAGAAATAAAAGTTGGTATTCATTGAATATGCCTATTAAGTTTTCTATTAATATAGAGTAGTTTTGAATGGAGTATCTGGTTTTAAAAAGTCATTTAATATCTCATATTATTTTTTGTAGAGAAAAATTGGAAAAAGTGTCGATTTCAACATCCATCAGCTATGCATATATTGCAACCCATGGATATTCATGTTGAGTTGGCCAAGGCGATGGTAGAAAAGGATGTTAGAATGGCCAGGTGAGGTATAAGTTTCTATTATATTAGAAATGAACAATGTGAACTATATCTGCATCAGCTACTGATACTTAAGGAAGCAAAGATAGATATTTGTGGGAGATAAAAATTAATGATTATTCTCTCTTTAGAAAAGTATTTTTTAAGAAAATATGTTTTGAATGATACTTCTTTTTTTTTTTTTTTTTTTTGATCCATACAGGGCTTTGAATTCAGGGCTTTGAACTCAGTACTTCATGCTTGCTAGGCAGACTCTATACCACTTGAGCCATACCCAGCTCCAATGATAATCTCTTTTATTTTGGAATTTGTATAATAATTAGTGATCTGTGATTTTGAAATGATGCAATTCAAGGTTCAATATTAATGAAATAAAGTCTTTAAAATGTTAGAAGCTCTTTTGGTATGAAATCACATAAAAAGTCTGAAGAAAATCCAAGGCAATAAAAAATAGAACCTGAATTTGTATTTAATTAAATAATTGCAAAGTATTCGTTCTGTTTTTTTTTTCTTGTCTCTGCTGGGGTTTGAAGTCAGGGTATTGCACTTGCTAGGCAGGTGCTCTACCATTTGTGCTGTGCCCTCAGCCTGTTTTGCTTTAGGTATTTTTCAGATAGGGTCTCATGTTTATGCTCAGTTCCAGCTTGGACCACACTTCTCCTGTTTTTGCTTCCATCATAGCTGGGATGACAGGCATATGGTCCCACACCTAGCCTCATTGTTGGAAATGAAATCTTGCAAACTTTTTCCCTGAGCTGATCTTGAACTGTGGTCCTCTAATTGATGTTTCTCAATTAACTAGGATTTATAGGTGTGAACCACTGCACTCACCTTGTTTTTTGATACTACAGATTTGGTAGAATTTTCTAGGATTTTGTGTGATGGGAATTTTAAGTGTTTCGTTTGGCTTCTTTCATCATGATTAATTGAGATTCATTTATGTCTCAGGTGGTTATTAAACCAACCTTGCGTTAACTCACTTGGTGTTTGAAAATTTTGTTACGAAGTTTTATAGCTATGTTCATAGGTGATACTGGTCTGTTCTTGTTTTGGTATCAGTGATTCTGGCTGTGGACGATACTGAGCAGAGCTGGAGTTATTATTTCCTTGTGTGTTCAATGGAATTCACTTGTAAAACCATCTGGCTCTGGATTTTTCTTTTTGAGAAGATTTGTAACTAATGTCAGTTTTTTTCTCTGTAGGTCAGTTCAGAGTATCCATTTTTAAAAAATAATCTTTTGTGTGTTTCAAGTGTTTTGAGTGATTTTTTTATATATTTCAAGCAGTCTGTCCATATTGAGTTCATTGCCAAAAATTATTTATCATATTTTAGAAACCTGTAGTGATATTATTTCTGGAATTCCTGATATTAGTAATCTGTGTCTTTTCATTCTTTTTCCTAATCAGACTAGAAGTTATTAGTTTTGTTGACCTTCTGAAAGAACTAGCTTTTTGTTCCAGTTATTTTCTTTCTGTTTTTTTATCATCCTGATTTTCACTCTGAAGTTTATTATTGTTTTCTTCTTCATACTTTCAATATTTTTTTGTGTGTGTCTATATTAGTGGAGTTTGAACTGACTATGCAGGCACTCTACCACTTGTGCTGTGCCTCTAGCCCTTTTTTGCTCTAGTTGTTTTAGAGAGCTTGCTTTTAAAATGCTCAGGCGTGCCTGAACCATGATTTTTTAATTTTAAGCCTCCCACTATAGCTTGGATGACAGGTACATGCCACCACATCTACCTTTTTTCCAGGCTGTGCTGGAACTGCGATCCTCTTGATCTCATCTTCCTAAGTAGGTAGGATTGCAAGCATGAGCTGTGAGCTCATGAAGACCTTTCTTTTTTTTTCTAATATAGGCATTTAGTGCTGTCACTTATCTTCTAAATACTGCTTTACTGAACCCCAATAACCCATCTAGAAGGATTCACAGATGAGACAGGAGTACAAAGAGATCCCAAAAGATCTTTGTGAACAACAATACTGCCACAAAGCTATTGATACAAACAGTTGAAAGGTACTTACGCTAAATAGGAAGTCCAGTAGAGCAAAAATGATTGAGGAAAGCAGGCTGATAACTCAGAGTAATACAGATATCCTCATGGCTTATGCTTTAGTCAGAGAAGACATGGAATAAGCAAGTGTCAGAAGCTTCCAAGTGGTTTGTCTGTCTGTCTGTTCTCTCTCTCCCTCCCCCCCCCACTCCCTGTTAATAAAGCAAGACAAGGAGATAGTGATGAGGTAGATGCTCTTTGATATTGATAATGAGAAGTCTTAGGTATGAAAAATAAAATATATGTAATGTTTTAGGTTTTAAAAAGTAAAACATAAGAAAATTATGTTTGGAAGAATTTTAGTTTAGGGCTGGCAGAGTGTCTCAAGTACAAGGCCGTGAGTTCAACCCTCAGTAACTACCCCCCCAAATTAGCTACTTAAGAAGGATTTATTTTAATTATCTGGAAATTTGGCTTACACAGAACTTCCCATTCCTTGACAGTGTTGTCTAGGTCAGGCATGGATGTAATAGGATTAAAACATGTCTAGAAAAAATTTGACTCTATAATGTAGTCTCTTTTCTAATCCCTTCCTCCCTCTATAATACAGAGAAGCTGAACTTGAATCTTTACAGTTGTATTGTATTTTTAGATTTAAAGTATCAGGAGGACTACCTTTGATGCATGTGAGAATTTCTGACCAGAAGATGAAAGATGTGCTGTGTTTGATCAATAGTATACCTTTGCCACAAAAATCACCTGCATTGCCTCCAGAGAGACAGGTAATTGGATCTAATAGAAATGCTAAATTTCCTTTTTCAGAAAGCGACAATTGTAGAGTAGTGGTGGAAAGTTTGGTTTAGGGCAAGCTTTTTAACCAGAAGGACCCAAAGTATAGAAAGGGAAGGAAATTGCTTTTAATTATAAAATGTACTTTATATAAAACTAGGAATATGAATATTTAAAATAAAATACACTTGCAAATAAGATAATAGCTATATAAAATTTCCTTATATGTTAGGCTTAAAAGTTCTAGGTCACTTCAGTTGGAATGATCTAAAGATCATAGCATAAAAGAAATACTGAATTTTTCATTTACTTTGAAATGAACTTTGACAGTCAGCTGATGGTGATAACTCTTTTCCAGGGACCTGTGATAAATATGTTCTTTAATATTGTTATTTACCACAACTAAATGATACACAATGATGAATAGACTTACCTACTAGAGATGTACATGTGCATCTTTATATATGTGGGTGATAACTTTATTACTGTGAATTTCAGCCTATCTCTGCCATAATTTGTTCTGTTGGAAGATGTGTGTATGGTGTGTGTATCTCTCTTTATTCTCTCTTATGTTTCATTCTGTCTCATGTATGTATATTTAATCCTGCTAAATTTTTTTTTAAGAAAACCTTTTTAATTCTTTGCTAGGTGCCCTCAATTCCTGTTCTTTTTGGTGGGACAAAAGGTTTGCTCAGTACTTCTCTGTTGCTAGATGGAGTGGAATCAGGTGAGGAATGTAAAGTATTATTTTTTCGTTAAAACCAGGTCTACAAATTATTACATAGAGATACCATTTTCAGCAAATAAAGAAATTCTGAAAGTGTTCTAGTAACTTCCTGGTTCTGGCTTTAGAGTCAGTGAGACTCTAGGTTACTTTTTTTTTTTTTTGGAAGTACTGGGATTTGAACTCAGACACTTCACCAGCCCTAGGTCACTTATTTTTTATTTTCTTTTTGTGTTGAGTATTTTCTCTTTTTTTTCCTTCTTTTATTTTACCATTTTTACATTTACTTACATGTGTATACATTGCTTGTGTCCACTCCCCCCCACTCCCTCATCACTTTATCCCTGAAGAATCTATTCTACCCTCTTTTTCTACGATTTTGTTAAAGGGAAAACATAAGAGATAGTAAGAAAGACATACCGTTTTTGCTATTTTGGGATGAAGATAGCTATGCAGAGAGATTCCTAGTGCTTCCATGCACTTGTGTATCACAACCCACATTGGTTCATTTCTACCAAGTCTTCACTGCTTCCTAGTCCCCTTCCCATTGTGGCCTCTGCCAGTTTTAGATTACTTTATTTGCTCCTCAACCGGGAGTACATCAATCACATTCAAATTTTAGGTTTCCTTTCTGTTCCCTATTTCTCCTATGCGTGTTCTCCCCTTAGTGTATGACCAGTGTACAATAGTATTACTGTAATTGTTTTGTGTCTATAATCCACATATGAGGGAGAACATACAATTTTTGGCCTTCTGAGCCTGGCTAACTTCACTTAAGATGATGTTCTCTAGTTCCATCCATTTACTTGCAAATGACAAATTTTCGTTCTTCTTTCTGGCTAAGTAAAATTTCATCATGTATAAATACCACATTTTCTTGATCCATACATCGATTGAGGGGCATCTTGGCTGTTTCCATAATTTGGCTGTTGTAAATAGTTCTGCAATAAACATGGGTGTTCAGGTGCTTCTGTAATAACTTGAGTCACATTCATTCAGGTATATTCCTAGGAATGGTATTAATGGATCACATGGCAGATCTATGTTTAGTTTTTTAAGGAGCCTCCATAATGTTTTGCAAAGTGGTTGTACTTGTTTACATTCCTACCAGCAGTGTATGAGGGTTCCTTTTTCCCTACGTCCTTGCCAACATTTGGTGGTGGTGGTGGTCTTGATGATAGCCTTTTTAACAAGGGTGAGGTGGAATCTTAGTGAGGTTTTGATTTGCATTTCCTTTATGGCCAGAGATGGTGAGCATTTTTTCATGTGTTTTTTGGCCATTTGGATTTCTTCCTTTGAAAAAGTTCTGTTCAATTGCCCATTTCTTTATTGGTTCATTGATTTTTTGGGAGTTTAGTTTTTTGAGCTCTCTGTATATTCTGATTATCAGTCCTTTGTCTGATATATAGCTAGCAAATGTTTTCTCCCACTCTGTGGGCAGTCTCTTCAATTTAGAGACCATTTCTTTTGTTGTGCAGAAGCCTTTTAATTTCATGTAGTCCCATTGTCCATCCTTTCTCTTAGTTGCTGGGCTGATGGAGTTCTGCTGAGGAAGTCCTTGCCTATACCTATTGTTTCCTGGGTATTCCTGCTCTTTCATGTACTAGCTGCAAGGTTTTGGGTCTGATATTAAGGTCCATAATCCACTTTGAGTTGATCCTAGTACAGGATGACAGGCATGGGTCTAGTTTCAGTTTTATGCAAGTAGATAACCACTTTTCCCAGCAACATTTGTTGAAGAGGCTGTCTTTTCTCCATCGTATGTTTTTGGCCTCTTTGTCAAAACTAAGGTGGGCGTAGCTGTGTGGATTCATATCGGGGTCCTCTGTTTTGTTCCACTGGTCTTCATATCTGTTTTTGTGCCAGTACCATGCTGTTTTTATTGCTATGGCTCTGTAATATAGTTTGAAAGTCAGATATTGTGATACCTCCGGCATTGTTCTTTTTGCTCAGTATTGCCTTGGCTCTTTGTGATCTCTTGTGTTTCCAAATGAACTTTAAGATATATTTTTCAATCTCTGTGATGAATGTCATTGGAATTTTGATGGGTAGTACATTGAACATGTAGATTGCTTTTGGTAGTATAGCTGTTTTTACTATGTTGGTTCTACTAATCCATGAGCATGGGAGATCTTTCCATCTTCTGTAGTCTTCCTCAATCTCTTTCTTCAGTGGTTTGTAGTTCTCCTTGAACAGGTCATTACATCCTTTGTTAAGTTTACTCCTAGATATTTGATTTTTTTTTTGAGGCTATTGTAAATGGAATTGTTTTTCTGTAATCTTTCTGAGTTTGTTCATTGTTGGTATATAGAAAGACTACTGAGTTTTGTAAGTTGATTTTATATCCTGCTACATTGCTGAAGATGTTTATGGTGCCTGGAAGCTTTTGGGTGGAGTTTTTTTGGTCTCTGAGGTATAGGATCATGTCATGTAGAAATAGGGATATTTTGACTGTTTCTTTACCTATTTGTATTCCTTTTATTTCTTCTTGCCTTATTGCTCTGGCTAGGAATTCCAGTACTATGTTGAATAGGAGTAGGGAGAGTGGGCACCCTTGTCTCATTCCTGATTTTAGGGGAAATGGTTTCAGTTTTTCCCCATTAAGTATGATGTTGGCTATAGGTTTGTCATATATAGTCTTTATAATATTGAGATACATTCCTTCTATTCCTAGTTTTCTTAGAGCTTTTATAATGAAGTAGTGTTGAATCTTATCAAAGGCTTTTTCTCCATCTATTGAGATGATCATATAGTTTTTGTCTTTGCTTCTATTAATGTGCAGTATTACATTTATTGATTTGTGTATGTTGAACCATGCCTGCATCCCTGGGAAAGAGCCGACTTGCTCATGGTGAATGATCTTCGTGATCTGTTGTTGGATTTGGTTTGCCATTTTTGTATTGAGGATTTTTGCATTGATGTTCATTAAGGAGATTTGTCTGTAATTCTCCCTTTTGGATATGTCCTTGTCTGGTTTTGGGAGGAGTGTAATACTGGCTTCATAGAATGAAGTTTCTTCAGTGGATAAAGATTTTTTTTTTCTTTCTTTTTTTGGGTTGACAGTGCTTAAGATTCTCAATGAGCTACTTTTTTGCTCCTATTTCTATGTGAACCTTTCCTCTATCTTGGCCTAACTGGTCTCTTAAAATTGCAAACTATAAGGCAAGCTATGTAAAACAAGACCAAGGGACAAGACTTGGCCACTGTGGTGTTCTTAGTGGCTGACACATCTTAATATGTGGTAGATGATGCTAAGTAAATATTTTACTAGATATTGAATGAAGGAACTAAGGCAGAAAACACCTCATAATTATTGAAGTGAAAATAGTAGTGCCATTGGATTTTAAATTTTATTGTCACATGCCAGGTTGAGTTAATTTGGAACTTTAAAGAAGCATTGAAACTATTTTAATTCTGGTTATAAAGGTTATATTTAATCAATTTTAGTTTCTTGCAAGTTTTCTGTGGTATTTTCTCAAATGATTGTCTTTTTCCTTTAGAGTCTGATGAAGAGTATTTTGATGCTGAAGATGGAGACTCACACACGGCTAAAAGCATCAAAGGGTCAGAACTGAAAAAAGCTGCAGAGGTTCCCAATGAGGAGCTCATTAATTTTTTACTCAAGTTTGAGATTAAAGAAGTATGTGTGTGTTTTGTCCATAAATATATTCTTGACACTGTCTTCTGCATGATGTTAGGGTAGACCTAAACTTCAAGTGTATTAAAAACGTGATACTCTGTCTTCCTTACTGGACAACACATGTACATGTATACATACTTGCAGTTTCAAAATAATGAAATATTATTTGTAAAAGACTGAGGTAAGGATGATTGATCGCATATCCTATCTATTTTGAAAGAGGTTAATACTCTTAATTAGGATTTGTTTTTCTACTCAAAGTTTCTGTGACCTTTTTTAACTTCCTTTTTTTTTTTTCTTGTGACACTGGGGATTGAACTCAGAGTCTCATGCCTGTTAGGCAGGCACTCTACCACTCAAGCCACTTTGCCAGCCCTTGAGCTAAGTAATATTGCTCATTGTCATGTTTATAAATTGGAAAAGTATAAACAACCTAAATTTCTAACATGTTTTTTATAGGCTTTTCAAGTCATGTAGGCAAAGAAAACCTCAAAAGATGCCTACAATGTATTATTATTTGGGATAAAAAGATTACAACACTGAGGGTATAATTACATGTATTTGTGTTCTTTGATAAATGACAGTGTTCATCTCTGGGTTGGTGGGATTACAGTTTTTAATTTTTGCCTGTTTGCTTTTCCATATATTCTAAATTTTCTATAATGAATTTTTATTACATTGATAATAAAACACAAAAGATACAGAGATGTTCCTTATTGAATGCTTTTATCTCTAAGTGATAGCCTGTCCTAAAATGTTAGAAATATCAGGTTTGAATTTTGTGTAGAAATTTAGGTTTTACAGGTATTTGTTTAAAGAGAGGTGCTTTCTACCTTTATCCTTCTTTGACTTCTCTCTTTTCTCATACTTTGACCCACAATATCAGATCCCTTGGTTCTTACCTTCCAAACGTATTAAGGTGATCACTCTTTTCTTCCACTGCTACTGTATTGTTCAAGTCACCATCATCTCTTACCTGGATCATTGCATTAAGATCTTACCTGTCTTTAACATCCATCAAATGCTGTTTTCTCCATACAGTGGCCAGGGTGATCATTTTAAAGTGAAAATTAGATCATGACAGTACTCTGTTCAAAACCTTCCCCTGGTTTAATGTCTTGCTCAGAGCAATGACTCAGTTCTTCCTGTGATCTCCAAGGTTTTAAGTGAGTCACTGCACAGGACCATTTGGCTTCATCTTCAATTCTTTCCTGCCTTGTTCACTGTGCTTTACTCATATTTCACTTGTTCCTTCAATAAGTATGTACTAAGTGCCATGCTATGCTATCTGCCAGGCACTGTTTTCGATACTGGAAAAAAGCAATGAGCAATGTTCTTATCTCATGGAGTTTGCACTTGTCTTTTGTTCTTGGTTTTGTAGACCAAAGCACATTTTTTGTGCTTGCCTTTTTCTTTGCCTGGGACACACTTATTCTGCATGGCTCAGTTCTTTACTTCCCTGAGGCAATTGCTCAAATGTCTTCTTATTGAAAGAACTGACCATCTAACACAAGATAGCAAGGTTCCCTTTCCCCAACTCTTCCAAGAATGTGTGCTTCATGAGCACAGAGACCATGACCGTTCATCGTGGTATCCTTAGTGGCTGGCAGACCTCATAATATGGTAGGTGATACTTAAGAAACATTTTACTGAATATTGAATGAATGAACTAAAATGAAAAACAGAAGTATTGAAGGAAAAAAAAATCATCGAAATATTTTCCCTGTGTGGATTTTTTAACTGTTTTGAAGTTTTAAATGTTTTTATAGAGGAATTTATCAAAATTTCTTTATGTTGTAGTTTTAACGTATGTTTAGAAAATCCTCCTCACAAAACATTTCCTTGTTAATTTATGATTTCATTGCTATAATTTAAATTGTTAATTTATGTGAAGCTTTTTTTATATTAATTTTGTATTTAATATCTTACTATACTATCTTTGTTACCTTGTTCTTCAGTTGATACTCCTTTTTTTCCTTAAGTATCTAATTATGTCATTGGTCAGTAGCATTAATTTTTGCCTTTTTTCAGTATTCATACTATTCTGACTACTATTGCTGCCTATCAAGTACCCTAATACTTAGCATTAGTTTGCTCACAATTTGTGGACTTGGGAATCTAGAAGGGCCCATCTGAGTAATTTTGTGTACATGGGTGGCAGTCATGTGCAGGCTTAGGCGGAATGTCCATGGTGGTAGCTTTGTAAGGCTGGCAGTCAATACTGGCTGCTGACTGTGGGATTGTGAAGTTATTGACTGAAACACCTACACGTGGCCTCCATAGCATGATCATCTCAGGGTAGTTGAACTTTTTACGTGGCAATGAGCATTCAACAGAGAGAGCATACCTAGGTGGGAGTTTTACAGACCCATTTTGCCATCAGAATTCATCATAGTACCACTTCTTTTGTACTCTATTGATTGAAGCATTCATAGCCTACCTACATTCAGATGGTGGGGATAAAGACCAATGGTTTTTGATTTGTCACACGTTTCATTTTGTTTTGTCTTGTTTTTGTTTGGCTAAACTTACTGGTTTTTATTTCCAGGGTTAATTTAAGTAGGAGGATGATGGTGACCATTCTTGGTTTTTACTTTAATGGAAATGTTTCTGCTATTATCAGATATGTTTTGTATCTTAAAAAAACCATATGAAGAATCCATAAATACTTATTTTTCTAAATTAAAAAATCAGAATTGAATGCTAAATTATACTCTTTTATTCATATACTTATATTCTTGACAATAGAATTTAAGATGATATTCTCCAATCATAGTACATTACTTTATGGTAGTACAGTGATATGGGCCAAGTTCTCACTCACGTTGATATATATGGAGGAGAATTTTGTTTTTGTTATTTTAAGGATGAGTCAACTTTATCAACTTTTCATTGATTGTGTTAATTCTTTTAGGTGATTTTGGAATTTACTAAACAACAGAAAGAAGAAGACACAATTCTAGTATTTAATGTTACTCAGTTAGGAACAGAGGCTACAGTGAGAACATTTGATTTAACTGCAGTGTCTTATTTAAGGAAAATCAGCTTGGATTACCATGAAATTCAAGGTAATAGCCATAAAAATAGAAATAATAGCCAATAACAACAAAGCATTTTTATGTATCTAAAACAATTTCATTTATATAAAATATTTTCAATAAACCATAGTGAGCACTGTTCTTAACACTTTATAAAATCTTCGTTCTTATAAAAATGCTATATGGTAGGTGGTGTTATGATCACCAGCTCATATGTAACTTACCCCTTGTAAAACAACTAGTGAGAGGCTGAATCATGATTCAAACTGAAGTCTGACCCTGGGGTTTAATATCCTTAGCTGTTGTGGTACTTTGCTCTAGAGTCCATACAAACCACTTGTTAGATAGGAGTATTAGTCCCATTGTATAGACAAAGAAAGATGAAGCGGCACACTCATTGTCATGTGTCTCATGAATGGCATAACTTTGAATTCATCACTGGACTTAAGATACTGAATGCCTTTTTCTTTCTATTAAATAGTATTCATGTATTACAAGAAGTACCTGTTATAAAAATAAAAATTATAAGATGCAAAGTTAACTGTCTTAGGAGCTCTTATCATTTATTCATTTTTAGTATATATCTTGTGTGCTCAGATATTTGAAGTGTGAAGGAATGGATTAATCTGTAGTAATTATAATTTGCCTCCTACTTTCGTCAAATGTAAAGACCTACATTTTACAATTTTTTAAAGTAGTCGAAACTAAAATAAACCAGTTTAGGAGAAAAATAATATTTTATGCGATTAATTTTTTGCAGGCAATGTCTTAAACTAGAATTTACATTATATTGGGGTAAAAATTTAGATAATAAATTTTCTAGGCTATTTTAAAATATATTTTCCAGGCTGTTTTTAATTTGGGAGATTAAGGTCTCAGTGATCAAGGGAGACTGTTGAGATGTCTCATCAGCAGGAATTGTAGAATTAGATGTGGTGAGGATGGACAGATGGTGGAGTGTTACTTCTCCCTGTACCACCATTGGAGGCAACCCCTTGGCAGCTGCACAGGGTCTAGAGGGCAGCTGGGAGTACTTGTTTGTATGCTAAAAAGAAAATTGAGCAGATCTCCCTTGAAGTCTTTTCTATGTAAATCTTTTCTCTCTCTGTCTAAACAAAGAAAAATTGTTTAAGTTCTCTAATACATATAAAATGAAGCATTTTTCATAGACTTTTAGAATACAACAGGATATTGTTCCAGTCCAGCCTCCTTGATATGTAATTGGGAAAACTGAAGTTAAATTAGTTTTGGTAAGGATGGAGATAAACCAAAATTCGTATTTCCTTATTGTTATTCCTGTTAGTACATTGTATACCTTTAAGTGCTCAGATGGCCTTAAAATTATCTAGAAAAGTTTTATTTTTGAGTACATATTTGAAATCATATAAAATAAATATTCATGTTTTTAATAAATTAGATGCCTAAGGTAAAGATTTGGATTAGTTTATTTCTCCACCAGTGATGGTTTTAGTGTTTGATAATCATGAAAAATATTTATAGATAATCTTTTAAAGCTTAGTTAGCAGTATTTATTATTTCTTTTCTTACAGCATGGTGTTTGAACTAAGGGTCTTGCACTTGCTAGGCAAAAGTTCTACCACTTGAGCCATGCTTCAGCCCCTAATTAACAATTTTTAAAAAGAAAAAAATATCTAAAAAGTTCCATCATTTTATAAGAACAATTTATTAAAAAATCTTTCCCCTTTTCTTCAAGCTAGGTTCCAGAAAGAAGCCCCTTCACTTGGTTAGCTCTTCTGACAAAACTGGATTAGAGCTTTTAAAAGTGAAATATATTAAGGTAAGGGCTATAGAATGATAATACATTTTTTGTGTACTCCAAACTGTATCTCTGGAAAGAAAAAGATGACAGTGTATTACTAATAGTTCTGGATGTTCATTAGGTTTTAATTACCGAGATGTCTACTACTGTTTTTCCATTTGTCTATAGTTATATACTGACATTGGCTAAGTATGCTACATCAAAAGAAGAATTCAAATTGGATTGAGTTCAGAAGAGAACTGTCAGAATTTGTAAGGGTCTAAAAAATGTAGCATGTGAAAAAATACATATAGCACATGAGAAGTGCTGAAAGAACTGATGGTATTTAGCTTCATTCAAGATTAGTGGATTTGTTTGAATCATTCACAAATTCTTTATTTAATATGTGTTATTAAATGTCTATCCTGGCAGGTCTTAGGTGCAGAGATTAAAAATATTCCTAAAATAAGGGAAATATATTCCTTGTTCTTGAGGACATTATAAACTAGAAAAGAGGAAGAGGCAAGTAAAGCACAATTAAGATGAAATATCAATTCATTGTAAATATAGTGACTGATTCTCTAGTAAAGAAAAGCACAAAGCAGTATGGAAGCAGAGAGGTAGGGAAACTAGTCAGTGCAGAAGCTTCTCAGAGGAAATAAATCTTTTGAGTTTGAACTTACTATGCTTTTTTCCAAGGGACAGAACTAGGGACAATGAGTAGTTAAGATAGGAGATAGAGATTTTTTTTTTTGACATAATATGAAGATCTTATTATATCAAAGCTATTTCCAGTGACTGAATTTCTAAGGAATCGAGGTTTCTTTCATTGGAGTTATTAAAAAAATAGACTTGCCAAAAACTTTATAGAAGGATTTAAGCATTAGGTTATGTCTGGACAAGATGACTTTTACACCTTCCAACCTCAGTTTCCCATAAGTAATGAGTAGGGCACATACATTTACAGCTAAAACTAAATGAATTAACATAATAAATGAAGGGTTTATTTACTTTGGTTTTAGCTCCTTCTTCAGAACTTTTGGTTTGTGTTTTTTTTTTCAGGCGGATAAGAATGGACCTAATTTTCAAACCACTTTTGAAAAAACTGAACAAACAGTTAAGGTAATAAATTTTTATTAAGGTAATATATTCTTTTTGAAAATGCAGTAAGCCTGCCTTATTTGTAGACTTATTACACATGGTCTTGACTAAGAGTAATAAAAAAATAATAAATCAAAAGAAATTTCAAAAACAAAAAATTTAAATTCCTTTGTACACATTACGTTGGCCTGGAGAAGCTCTCAAGTCAGTCCAGTGTTATGTTAGTTGTGCTTAAGTGGTTGTGTGATCTGCTAAGTGTTTTCCTGCCCTTAATTTTGTGAAAATATGTCTCCTAAAAAGCAGACAGTACCCCAAAAGCAAGGTAAAAGTTATTGTGCTTAATTTAAAGGATAAAGTGAAAATTCTATGTTTGTTGAAAGGTCTTTAGAAGAAGTTGAATTGTGTAATTGGAAAAATGATTGGTTACCTGTAGTAATTGAGATAAAAGCATAGAAAAAATAGAGTTTTGGGTGAGTTGTATTAAAGTGTGCAACAGTAATTTTTGTGACAGTAATGTAGCCTGCTCCACGTGGTTTGAAGTTATGGATTCTCAAACCTACTGCACACATAATACAGGTAAACTTGAGTAATTTCAGGGTGTGAGCTCTGTGCATCCTGAGCATTTGCGCTTTTCTTGATGTCGGTCTTCTGAACCACATGCTTGTGGATACACCGGTGTACTGTAGTCTACTCTGGAAATCTTCAGTGTCCTTTAAGGAATATTGACTGGCAACTTGATAACATAATCAACAAACACTAGAAGTTATAAATTAACCTTGTAGATACTCACCATGATTTGTGTCTATGATTCAGCTTAGTAAAGTTGTTGTTTTGACTTACTGTTGTATCCTAATGTTTAGAAAAGTTTCAGTAACATTTGTAACTAAGGAAATGCTACAGACAAGAGAATTTTGATTTATAAGAACTAGCAGGATTCTAAACAAACCACACTAGATGCCATCTAGTAATACCAGCGCAAGAAATTGTATCAAATACCAGGAGAGACATGAAATACGTTTGAAGCCATTACTACTTAGGCAATAGTGTAGCAGAAGAGGAAAAAAATGCTTGTGGGTTTCTTGAAAAAGAAAGTGATGAGCTTTTGTTCCCTCTTGGAGAGATGAGAGAAGCTGCTGTAATACTGCAAACTTTCCTTACTATTTTATGTCCACTTGGTGTTTTGAGGAAATGAAAAATTTTGTTCTTTAAAGAGATTTTTATTTGATTTTATTTCATTTTTAGGAAACCATACATTCCTGGAAGGAATTTGTGATGTTATTTTCGTTTTGTAGCATCATTTTTTTGAATGTACTTTTTCTCCTAAAGGCATTTGTTCTGTGCTTTTTTTAAATGCTAGGACCACAATGCTAGGACCACTGTGATAGTTTTAGAAGATCATTTAATATCAGAACTTCTTGCAGTTGTACTTTTTATATTTAAATTTCATGGATACCATATTTGAAATCATTTCTAGACATAGCGCATAGTGGTTCTGAAGTTTGTTATTCTGACTTACATGTTTTAAATAATAATAATAATAAATAGTCTATTGAAGATCTGAGAAGCTATATGTATACTGAATACTGGGATAGCCACAGGAGGCAGGTTATTGACTCCCATCACCATTTTTCTGGGGAAGTGCAGTGATTAGGTTACTGTGATTCTTTCTTATACCCCTGAGTATATGTCCTTTGTTCTTCATATAGTCCCTGCCTGAGGGAGTTGTGGAAGCATTGATGTGAGTTTGGCCGGCAGCCTTTTGTGTTCATTATGAAGGCTATAGATACAGTTGGCCAAGAAGAACTAATTTTATTTTTCAAACCATTTTAGGTGGCCTTTGCATCTTTAAATCTGTTGCTACAAACACAAGCTCTTCTCTCGTCTCTTAACTACTTGACCACCATTATTCCATCAGACGGTCAGAACATGACTGTCACCAAGGAGGTACAGAGTTCAGCTGAGAAACAAAAAATCTCATCTCTGCAGAAAGGTATTTGTCAATACCTGATGGAAACAATGGGGGAAAGTCTTACTTTGGCTCACAGTTTTAAACATTTCCGCCCCATGGTCACTTGGCTTGGCTGCTTTTGGGATTGTGTGTGGTGAGGCAGAATATCATGGTGGGGAGCATGTGGTAGAGACAAAATAAAACAGCCCTTCTCCCCCCAAAACTCATAGGCAAATATAATACTGTTGTTTTTAAGAACATACTTGTTATATCATAAGAACATTTGTAAATGGCACAGTGTACCCCCACCCAGCACAACAAGTAAAAAATATGAAATTTTAAGAAAAGAGAATATACTAGCTTTTTGTTCTTATTTTGGTGGTAAGGGTTGCCTTTGTGTAGGTAATATGGAAAGACCTGAGTTCTTCTTCCACCCTCAGTGGCTCCTAAAGGGGTTCCATAAACGTTCTGTCTTTGAGGAAATGAAGACCCAGAGACACAAAGGTAGGGGTTCAGGGATAGCATTTAATTGGCCAACACCTCAGATTTCAGATCAGAAAGAAGAACTAAGTTTGGCTGGCAGAGTGGCTCCAGTAGTAGAGTGCCTGCCTAGCAAGTGTGAAACCCCAACTTCAAATCCCAGTACCACAAAAAAAAAACTAAGTTCAAATTCTGACTCTGCTACCTGAACTACTTATTTAGCTTCTTTGAATTTCAGTGTTCTTATTTATTTTAGATGTGTTTTTGCATTTAAGTTACAGAAGCAGCATCTCATAAGAATGAACTCTATAGGCTGAAGTAAAAGAAGTATTAAAAGAGTTGTGGTTCACTTAATATAGGGAAGAACTCTTTATAGAATTTCGATTACTGGAATCCACCGTGATAGAATTTTTTGTTTTATTTTTAGTGACAGTATCCTCTAAAGATAGTGACATTATTGGCTTTAGGCTGTTTGCCAAGTTGAATGCTTTCTGTATCTTTGTATGTGATGAGAAGAGCAGTATCGCTGAAATCAAGATACAAGGTAACTGTTCTCATACTATTTAAAAATAAGTATTTTTCTTTCTTTTTTTGCAATGCTGAAGAATATACAAATAGAGGGCTGTGAGCAATGTAACAGCTGGCGGGATGGAGTTGGAACTGGATGCTTTCTTCTTGAAATGTAGATATTGGTCAGGATCTTAGCAAAAAAGTGAACCACACACACAAGCCTGTGTTAGGGACCTGTGTGAGAGTTGACTAGTAAGTGGAAGGGGTACTAGTGTTAGTGTGGAAACACTTTTGTTGGGCTGGAGGAAGTGTCAGTCCAGCATTCAGGGGAAGGTCTGTGAATGTGCTTGACTTTTATTGGGCTTTATTTACCTTTTGTTAATATCTTACCTTTGTATTACTTTTATATGTGCTTTTATATAGTTATGTGTAACTATCATTTCTCTTCATTTATGCTGGGGATTGAGCCTTGTGTACACTCAGTCATTGAGTTACCTCCTAAGCCCCAAAAGCAACCCTTTAATGAAGAAAAAAACCTGTGAGGTCATTATGTTCTTTTAGGCAAGAGGTACTGAAGTTCCTTCTAGTTGTTTTCTGCCCCTTACCGTTATTAGCCTATTGTAATGTTAAAGGTAAAGAATACATATGTTTAATGAAATTCTTTACAAACCAGAAAGCTAGGGTTTTTTTCTTCATCCTTTCCAATCTAATACATCTACTAGTCTGAGTATATTCATGAAGTTTTTGTAGCCTCCATGTAAATGACTAGATATGAGGTGTAAAGGATTAACTTTATTTACTTTGCATTACTCATCCTGAGATGATCTCTTTGCACTAGGTATGTTTTGAAAGGAATAGGAGGTCTCAGTGGGCCCCAACCCCCTTGTTGGAGAAACCAGTACCAAACACCCCATGTAGATAAGATAAGCAATGCGGCAGGGCTCAGTTAGGGCATATAGAATGTGGGGAATGTGAGCGGGGGGTACATGCAAGATGTGAAGTACGTGCAAGATGTGAGGTACGCGCAAGATGTGCTCTGCCTGCTTGCCCAATGTTGATAACGAAAATATGCATGCCACCGCGGTCTATATAAGATTTCCCCTAAAGAGGCTCAGGGTCGTGTTTTCCTAACCGGACATATGTCCGTGTGGGAGCTCGACCCTGGCTAGCCAGCCCAATAAACTCTGCTTTGTTGATTGCATTCACGCCTGGCTCTCTGTCTCTCGGGGGAATAGGATTCCGGGTCCTAACAGTTTATTCCCATGAGACTGAAAATTCAGACAATTATTTTTAATCAACTTACAGATTTGGTTTTTATAAAACTGAAAATAACTAATATTGTAACTTATTTATCAGTTGGGAGTTCAGATATTGCTAAGTTAAAAAATAATACCCCAAAATAGTATCATACTATGGAAACAAATATCTTATTCGTGATAGAGCTATAGGAATTATAATAATACATTTTTTTTTCAGGCCTTGATTCTTCCCTTTCTCTTCAGTCAAAGAAGCAGACACTTTTTGCCAGACTGGAAAATATTATTGTCACAGATGTTGATCCTAAGACAGTTCATAAAAAAGTAGGTAATAGTAAATAGATAGTATTTTTTGATTATTACATAAGATATTCTATTTTAAAATATATTTTATTTAAAATATATCTCAATAAAATATTTGTTTCTATAAAGATTATAAATATGACCTTTTCTTTTTTTCTAAATGAGGATTTTATTTTGTCATTGCTTTCCTGGATAGAGTACATTCAGATTTCTGATTTTCAGGCTGTGTCACTTATGGGAAATGAAGTTTTTCGCTTTAACTTGGATTTGTATCCAGATGCTACAGAAGGGGATTCATATGCTGACATGTCCAAAGTGGATGGTGTGATATCACTGAATGTTGGCTGCATTCAGATCGTCTATCTTCATAAGTTCCTTATGTCACTTCTGGTAAAATCACTACATATTGATTTTTCAACTTTAAAACAAATAAGCCTTATAAATAGGATTTCAAGTGTTGTAAACTTTGGGTTTATGGGAGTATTGTTTTGATTTTACATATTTATGTCTGAATGTGTAGATCAGAAGAACCCTTCTTTTACAGTTGAAATCTGAATCATTTAGTGATTTTTATCTAGGACTGAAATAATTTTTGTTTGAACATAAGACAAATTTCTTGAGTACTAAAACTTTGAATTTTTCCCTCCTCTGTCCCTTAGCAATATAACATTAACCATAGCTGAACAGCTTGTAACTATGGGTAGATGGTCAATTATTCCTTCCTAACACTAGAAAAATAGGGCTCAAATGAAAGTTGTTTGTTGGAAAAAAGTTAGCATGTTTATGACAGAGGTGGTGTAATTCTTTATGTGCCTGTTTCTGTTAGAATTTCTCCTTTTATACTCTTGTGTCCACAGAACTTCCTGAACAATTTCCAGGTAGCCAAAGAGGCTCTGAGTGTTGCCACGGCCCAGGCTGCAGAAAAAGCTGCCACAAGTGTGAAAGATCTCGCCCAGAGGAGCTTTCGTGTTTCTGTCAATATTGATTTGAAAGCACCAGTTATCGTCATTCCCCAGTCTTCCATTTCCACCAATGCTGTTGTGGTAGATCTTGGGTTAATTAGAGTTCAAAATCAGTTCAGTGTGGTGTCTGATGAAGACTCTGTAAATCCTCCAGTCATTGATAGAATGGATGTGCAGCTCACAAAACTTAAGCTTTCCAGGTATGCTTGTTCAGTAATTGTGGGTTTAAGTATTAATTTTTTCCATGAAATTTATGGTCATTGAAATTCATACCCATTGTACTTCTATTATATAGATCTGTTTATTTATTTATTTATTTTTTTTAAAATGGCAAAGTTTATTTACAAATATCTGTACAACTTGAGTGACAAGTCAGGATTTCACAGAAACAAAGAAAACAAAAGCATTCTTTTTGGAGGGAAGTTGTAGACAGCAGAATTTCCCTGCATCTGTCAGAAGCAAGACAGACACACAGACCTATATCTGCCATGAGCTAGGTATGAGAACATTGGCCCTCTTGATTCTTGGAAAGAACTGAACAAAGTATAGAACAGCCTTGGGTGCCGCGCCCTCCAACACTGAAACCACATTAGGGGTGCAGGGGGTACTGAGGCAATTCTCCAGCACAAGAAATACTGTGACCCACCCAGAAGCCCAGCCAGTAGACAAAGCTAGTGTCATGCCTGGTGGAGACCCTGACTCAGAGGCCCTGCTGGGCTGTGACAAAGCAGATGCTGGGCCTCCATCCAATCACCAGACAGGCTACCTGGCTGCCATGTTCACTTGCAGTCTTCTTTGGTTGGCTTTTCTCCCTGCTCTGTGCTTTGGCATCTTGGCATGAAGGTTTTAGCAGCGGCAGGTGGGGAGGTAGTGGCAAAGTGGCTACAGGATGATGCAGTTTTAATAAAAATTTTATTACACAGCCATAATGTAATTGACACTTCTCCAAATCCAAATGATACTAAATACAGATCTACGTGGTGGATCAGAATGACTCCAGCAAATTATATGGATTCTAGGATTTTGTCTCTAAAACCAGTAAGGGAAAAAAAAAAAAAGGTCCAAGTTTGACATGATAGGAGAGGTCCCAGCAGCTCTTGGACTCTGTGCCAGAGTCCCAGCAATGTTTAACAGTCTGTGATTCCGCACTTACACGACAGTCTATAAAGAGCTTTGGTCAATGGACTATTCAAGTATATATGATTTTAATGAGTCCATCACCACTCCTTCGCCCAACCGAACTGTCACAGCTGCCACACAGCTGTGTTACACTCATATTTACCAATTTTACAGTCACAATACTTCCTTAAAACAATCCGTTGCTGCTTATTTAAAAGTAAAAAATGTAAACTAAGTTAAAGCAACACTGACGCTCTACTCAATCAAGGAGAGTTATCAAGTTCATTTTTATGTTTAAATACAATGTAACTCCATGATTTCCCATCATCCCCCTTCCCTATACAAAAAGTAGAGTGAAGTACAGAGTGGAGCTTCTGGATTCCTCTCCCTCTTGTGGAAATCTGCAGCTCTCAACCATTTCTTTAGCGTGGTTCTTGGTATATACAGTCAGCTGTACTTTGTTCTGAACAGATTTGTTAAACGCCACTTTTATTTACACTTGGAGCTTTACACCTGAGAATGATTATCAAGCAGTCAGCTTATCTCTTTTCAAACATTTCATAGTGACATACACACCTCTTGCTGGCTTCACCCTAGCTGCACACCGAATATGCTTACCATATTCATGGACACACACCGCACGTGCTGGTAACATTTGGAACCTAAACCTTTTTGTGTTTGCCTTCCACATTCCCGTTGAGTAATTTTTCTTGAAAACAAAATGTTATTCTTGCCAAAACATCAAACATAGTCACTAGGGAGAGATAGGTACACTGGGTTGGAACAAGACACGCTCTATGTTCAGTCAAGAAGCTGCTGGCTGTCCCATGGGATGAGCAACGCTCATGTTTTTTTAAATCAACTTTTTATTTTGGAAAATTTTAAAACTATGGAAAGATTGCAAAAATAATTCTGTGAGTGTATGTATACATCCTTAATGTACATTCACCAATTTATTTACTTTTGCTTTAAAAAAAGGTTTTTTTTGTTGTTTTTTGGTTTTTGGTTTTTTTTTTTTTTTTTTTTGAGATAGGGTCTCACTGTGTTGGCCAGGCTGGACTGGAACTCTCTAAATAGCTCAGGCTGGTCTTGAGCTCATGATGTTCCTGCCTTAGCCTCTTAAAGTGCTGGAATTAAAGGTGTATGCCAACATACATGGCTGTATCTGCTTTAATCTATGTATATGTTATTTATTTTTTGGTGAGTATTTTTATTGGTGTAAAGTAATTTTATAAAGGGGTTTCATTATGATATTTCTGTACATGCATATAATGTACTTTGATCAAATTCACTCCCTTTATTGCTCTTTTTTAATATCCTTCCCTCCTTTCCATCTTTTAACAGGTTTTAGTGGATTTCAATTATATGTGTATATATATCTTTATGTTATTTAAGACAGTTTTTGCTAAATCATTTCAGGATAGCCATCTTGACCCTTTATCCCTAAATATGTTAGTCATGTATCTTCTAAAAACAAGAATATTCATTAACATTAATGCTAATGATGATGTAATTATTAAATTCTGGAAGTCTAATATTGGTATAATACCTAATATGCAGTATTCAGGCTGTACCAGTGTATCAGTTGTTCCAGTGATATCCATTATAGTGAGTCTCCCACATGGCATTTATTTGTGTCCTCTTCTGCTGAGGGGGATTTCTGTTCTAATAGACACTTCTTCTGCAATAGTTCTTTAGCCTTTCTGTATCTGTCACGATGATGGTAGTTTTTAGAACAACTCTCAATTTAGGTGTGATGCCTCATGATTTGATTCTGTTTTTAGACATTTTTGGCAGGAATACTGTGTAAGTAATACTGTATCCTCAGTGTTCACACTACATGGAACATGAAGACACAAAAGATTTTAATCATTTTTTTGTCTTATCAAAGAATATGTAATATCTGGAATAAAAAAATGAATATAAACCGAGTAAAGAAAATAATCCTGGAGAAGTACTCTATGAAATGCCTTAGAAACTGCTACTGTTTCACTTTGATAGTGTTTCCTTCGCCATTGTTGTCTTTAGTATCAGAACCAATAGCGAGACCGTCATGCACATGCATTGCTTAATAATAAACAAACACTTTAAGAAGGGCATTTTTGATAATTTTATCATTGTGTGAGCATTACCGTGTGTTCTTACACAAATCTAGATCAATTATTTGACATTGTCTCTTGATGCACTTGGGATACACAGTAAACATGCGATGTATGAGACTGCTACCAGTGTAACGTGATAAAGTTTTTTATAGTAAACTTTTTTATAAGTAGGAGTACATTCTAAAATGGACGATATAGTAAATACATAAACCAGTAACACAGTCTTTTATTATCATTATAAAATACTATGTACTGTACATAATTGTATATGTTTGCTACAGTTTTACATGAGTGACAGCCAGTAGGTTTATTTATACCAGCATCTCTGTGAAGACATGATTAATGAGTTGTACTAGGATTGCATGGCAGCTACAATGTCCCTAAGCAATAGAACCTTTTCAGCTCCATTTGCTTATGAGATCACTGAGGTACATGTGTTCTATCATTGAAACATTGTTATGTGGCTCATAATAACTATATTGGCTCTTAGCATGTCTTCATCAGTGTGAATTTCTTTTAAAAATGTGTTCATTTTTTCATATACTGATTTTTTTTCTTAATGGTTTATTGTTTATCATATACTTTAATCTGTCCCTCTTAATGGATGATAGGTTAAGCTAATTTCAAATTTAGTTTTTAAACTACTCAAGCAGCACTGTTTCAAATCAGTAGCTAGAGCAGAAAATAATTGCTTTAAAAAAATTCTTCTGTGTATACACTTCATTTCTGTTTTTCACTAGGACAGTGATCCAGCCAGGTATCTTCCATCCTGATATTCAACTGTTGAACCCAATTAACTTGAAGTTTTTTGTAAATCGGAATCTAGCTGCAAGTTGGTACCACAAGGTGCCCATTGTGGAAATCAAGGGACATCTTGATTCAGTGAATGTAAGAACATGAGTGAGGGAAATTTCATTATTGACATTTTAAACTCTGAATATTTTCTTAGTATAGATCCAAGTAAACGTAGACTATTTTATTGAACAATACAAGAAGAATTTCAGTGAGACATTGGCCCACAAGGCCATTATTCTTTTCAGTGGAATTTAATCTTCAGTTAAGCATGTCTTAACTTCTAAATTTTCCATCTATACACACTGGCAGAGATTATTTACAAATCATTTATTAGCATATTATATTCCCTCTCATATGAAATTCATGCATGCTTTAATTTTAGGAATATTATAGGATTGAGGAAGTGTGTATTTTTAATCTTAAATTAGCCTTTTTATTTCACTGGAGTTTGAAAAGTGAAATGAATGCATTTTCAGAATTTGTCACTTTTTAAATAAAGATCAGATTCCTTTAATCATAATTAACTTTGTCTAGATAATATAAGTTATTGGAGCTAAGATTGACTTAGAATCATACTGTTTTTCTATAAACATTTTCTTATTTTTGAAAAACATAGGTAGAGGTAAGATAAGGTAGTGATTATATAACTTCAATTTTTTTTTTTTTTGGGTGGTACTGGTGGTTTGAACTAAGGGATCCAAGCTTGCTAGGCAGGTGCTCTACCCCTTGAGCCACTCCATCAGCATACCTTTTCAGTTAATGTTAGGATTATTCTGTTTTATTACTGGAAGTTTATTTTCTGTTTTAAAATTATTTCACTTAAAAATGAAATTTATTTTTTTAATGTACTATTTCACAGGTTTGTCTAAATCAGGAAGATCTTGATCTTTTATTTAGAATACTAGCAGAAAATCTTGGTGAGGCTACCGCAGACTTGAATAAAGCGAAACCAAAAGTACAAGAGACAGGTAAGAGACTGACAGTAGGTGGCATAATGTACATGTGTCTCTTTTGCAGTTTAGTAGATAAGCAAATGGTAATTTTTTAATTTGTTTTGTGGCATCAGGAATTGAACTCAGGGTCTTATGCTTGCTAGGCAAGTACAGTATCACTTGAGCCACATCCCCACCCCTTTTTGGTTTTAATTTATTTTCTGCTAAGTTCTTATGCTTTTGATCAGGCTGGCTTGGGATCATGATTCTTTTATGTATGCCTCCTGCATAGCTAGGATTAAAGATACACACTCCATTATGCTCAGCTTATTTGTTGAGATGGAGTCTCCATAACTTTTTGCCCAGGCCAGTGTTGAACTGTGATTCTTCTGATCTCTGCTTCCTGAGTTGCTGGGACTACAGGAAGGATTGTCTTCTCTGTGTGAATGTCTTTAGCTCTACTTGAATGTTATATTCTCTGTTAATCCTTTCTTTTCCTCTCTGTAATAATGTTATGCTTCTTTCTGTTCATTTTATGTATGCATTAACATTTTCCCACTTAATATGTATGGCCTGCCTATTTTTTCTTTCTTTCTTTTTTTTTTTTTGCAGCACTGGGGTTTGAACTCAGGGCTTCACACTTGCTAGGCAGGCACTCTACCACTTGAGCCATTCCGCCAGCCCATGGCCTGCCTCTTTTTGTTTGTATCTTAAATGTTTGTGTCTCTTATAACAGGCCATGAGTTTTCTGAAGGCCATAGCTATTACTTACTAATGGATTTTCGGTGCCATCACCAGGTTTAGAGTACTCATAGATGTCCTTCAGTAAGTATTTGTGAAAGAAATGTGTGAATAGAAGTGAATGAATTTCTTTAAAATATTTTTAGGTGAAATTATAGAGTCCTGTGAAATCTCCATGTCACAAGATGTGTGTGCGTCACAAGATACTTTAACAGCTAGAGTGGGAGAAATCAGATCTGTAGACATCATTAACATACTGCTGAATTTTGAAATAAAGGAGGTGTGTAATTTTAACCTGTTTTTGTAACATGAATGAATAAATGGATATTTAGAATTACTTCTATTAAACTAAACTTTTTCAGTAATTAATATATATATAATTAATGTATATGAGAAAGATCTTCCATAGGCTATTTTCATGTCACAATGGTGCTTTAAAATTTGAGTTTATTGAGGATGAGTTATATTTGGGAGACACAATATTTCATAGAGAAAATGGTAGCATTTTCTATAACCAGCTTTCTTTCTCTCTCTCTCATTTTTCTAGTGACAGTAGGTTTTGAACTCAGGCCTTCATGCTTGCTAGGCAGGTACTCTACTGCTTGAATTATATCTCTAGTCTTGTAATTTTCTTTTTAGTGAGTTCGGGACACTTGGAATGAGGTTGGTTTTGGATTTTCATATGAAAAAGACAGGAGAAGGAAATAGTGATTACAAAAATCCTTTGTAAATTTTAGAAACACTTTTTCTTTTTTTCAGCAAGGATTTATTTTAGTATAACAAGATGGAGTAGGGAGAAGTGAGGGAAAAAGGACTCTTCCCTTTTCCTGCTACCCACACAGGAAATGGGAGTAAAGGCTACAAATGTTACAAACTAGATAGAATAAAACACAGCATGTCAACATTTTAAAAATGTTATATTACTACTATGCGCTTTCCATTTATAGAGTTTTGAGGAAAGGTTAAGTAGATTTTCCTCTTCTTTATTTACACATTCACGAATATTCATTGGATATGTGAGATGCTAAGGACATATTGGTAAAACACATAGACTCTGACCTCAAATGAAGTATTAATGTTTCCATTGAAATTTGGTCAGTGTGGGGTGCTGTTGGCACTTGTGGTGTTGATGGTAAGGAGGGGTCATCTAAGCAGACTGAGAGGGTAAGGAAACATTTCATGGAGGAAGTGACATTTGAGTTGAGTTTTTAAAGGAAAATAAGAAATAGTCTTAGAAAAGGGCATCAGGAATTGGGCTGGGACAAAGGAGAAAGGAACAGGTCCGTATGTGAATAAGTGAGGAAGCATAGTGGTTACCAGGAGCTGCAAGGACCTTCTCCAAAACCTCTTTATTATTAAATAGCTCTGTAGAGGTTATACTTTTTCTCTGAGCTGAAAATAATCAACTTTTAAACAAATGAGTTCTAGTTTTCAATCTGAAATACATGCTTTGAAATTAATGTTAAGCTTCCAATATTTTTATGGTTAACACCAGCTACTGAAGATTTTTAAGCTTTGGCAATTGAAACATTGATCAATAAATCATTTTTCTGGCAAAGTACTTAGCATGTCTAAATAAAAACACCTGCAAATCCCTTTTAATATCATTTTTCATATGTGTTGTAATAGTTCCTGTCCCTTAGGACAGTGGGTAGAATGGAGGGGGAGCAGTTTGCACCTGCTAAGTGAATATTTAGCATTGTCTAAAACGTTTTGGTTGTCACTATACATGGGGAGGTTGCTACTGGCAACTTGTGGTAGAGGCAAGGATGCGTCTAGAATGTCTTACAGTGCACGAGACAACTTCCTACTAGAAAGACATATCAACCCAAAATGTCAGTAGTGCCATGATTGAGAAACCTTGCTTGAGGACTGTATAAAAGTTAACTGCTGATCTCTCAGACTTTTAGATGAAAAACTACCCAGCACACTATGACTTCTGGAAATTAGAACAAATTGCATTTTTTTGTTTTGGAACTTTACTTTTGAAAACCACTAGAAAATAGTGATGCTTCAAAACTGAACTAGTATGTTTGCCTTCTGAGGTAAGTAACACTAGGCAATTTTCAGGCAAAAATGAAAGTAAATGTCTTTACGTTGTGTGAATCTCTTTGTCTTACCATTAAGGTGATTATTAAATTCTTGCCTTGAGTGTGTTAGTGAAGTTGTTTGTGGCAATACTGGTACATTCTTCTAGGTTGTGGTTACTCTAATGAAAACAGCAGAAAAGAAAGGAAGACCTATCCACGAACTAAACATCCTGCAGCTTGGAGTGGAGGCCAAAGTGAAAACCTATGACATGATTGCTAAAGCATATCTAAAAAAAATTAGCATGCGGTGCTTTGATTTCACTGGTAAGCATGCAGCTTCATCTGTGGGCATTCATTAGGCAGACAATCTTTATCAGCATCAGCATTAAATATAATCTCACCATAATTACTTAGATTTAATTTATTACACTGATACAAGGAATTTGATACTTAAAAATTTGCTATATGTGTAGTTATCATTAACTAAGGCTATAAATATGTACTTCATTTAGCACAAAGTAGAATATATCTAAGAAGTGAACCATACATCTTCACTGTCTGTATTTAATATGTCAGTACATATAAAAGACACCATTTCATCAACACTATGTCAGAATCCAGGGACAGAGCTGAAGGATTCCTTTTGAAAAGTTGAGTTAATTTACTAGGAAACCTAATTTTTATTTATTTACTTATATTTATTTTTAAATTACATAAACTATAAAATTTGTTTTCAATCACATTAATATATGTTTGTAAAAAATGAAAATTAAACAAGGAAGTATGTGGATGAAAAATTTAACAGCTTGTAATTTTACTCCGTTCTTCCCAAACAGATACTAAGTTGTTTAGTGTCTCTCTTGAACCTTTTTAAATTATAGCTAACTAACTTTTAATGTTGCCGTGGGTGATTAAAGTTTATAGGATCTGTACAGTATCTTTAAAAAAAGAAGATATTAATCCCTACTTTTGTGTATTTTATGGCTTTTTTCTTTAGTATATTATGATTTGTTCAAATGGGAGTAATATAAGTACCAGATATTTTAAGAGTTATAATTGACTGGTCCTGATTTTTGGTTTTTTTGTTGTTAGTTTTAATCGAGTTTCTTTCCTTTTTCTTTTTGTTCAAAGTCAGGTTTAGTGAAGTCTGATTTATATACAGTATTATTCATTCACCTTTTTTGGTGTATCCTTATTTGAGCTTTGATAAACATGCATGTATACATATATATGTACACATATATAAATCAGGCTGTTCTTGTTTTAAAGACATTGGGAATGTTGAAGAGATGTAATGATCAGCCTTGCCTTTTTCCTTCTAGACTCTAAAGGAGAACCTCTTTATATGGTTAACTCCTCGAATGTAACCAACGAACCCCTCCTGAAAATGCTGCTGATGAAGGTACCTTGTTACATTTAGGATTCTTTATTATTTGAATATATAAAGATCTATCTATCTATTTATATCTATCTATCTATGTGTCTGTGTATCTATCTATCTATATATCTACCTATTTTTCCCTTGTCAAAAACCTGTGGCTGGTGAGTGTTTGTGAAGTTTCCCTTTAAGTTAGGGACATGCCACTCAGGGTTTTGTCCCAGGTCCTTGACTTTGACTGCAGAATACAATTTCTGGACAAGTCACAATAGTTAAGAAAATTTGATAGAAGTTGCTGAGTAAGCAAGCAGAAAACAAAGACACATTCTTATTAGATAGAGCATGGGTAGTCTGAGGGAGACACACTGAGCAATTTTGACATCTGGGTATTTATGATAAGAAAGGTGGATTACAGGTTTTGGCTGTAATTCATCTTAGCACAAGTGCCCCCCTTTGTTCTGACACCTGGTATAATTAGTCATTTTTGCTGTTAAACTGTCTCATCAGTTAGGCCTAGTGATTTCAAGGTTGTCCTGCTCATTAAATTTGGGTCACTATAACATAGGTGTTTGAACATCCCTTTAAACTAAGGATGGGCCCTGCCAGATGCTACCTTCAAAACATGTGTTCATCTTTGTGATAAGTATTTTCCTTTGTAGACATTTTCCCAAGATATCCTCCTTCTCACCCTCAGTAAGTCTCTTTCTTTAAGGTACCCTTATTCAGTTCTCAGCATACACTCATTATTTTGGGGCAAGCCAGCAAGATTGGGAGAAAGAACTGCTCTTCTTCCCCACCACCCCTCCTCTTTTAAAATTTTTACTAAATATTACAGTATAATGGTGAATTGTGAAGTTTAGAGCAAAGAAAGCAGTATCTACATGCTTCTAATCAAGCTATTCATTAGTACCATGTTTATTTTTAAAGTCTTGGCTGCTGTTTCCCATGCCTCAGTTTCCGTGATTTATCCTGCCTCTCCCTCATGTGTAATATCCCAGTTTTCTCCCTTAAAATTTTTCACTCTGAATTGGTTAATAGTGGTGAATTGTGCAAGAATCCTAAAATTCTGAATGATTTTATTAACCTTCTGAATTACCCTAGGGTTCTGAATAAATGGAAATAGTACAAAGTTCTGCCATACTCTGAAGCAAGGGTGTTACAATTTAGATATACCAGCATTTTTCCTTTTAGATGGTCCACCTAATCTCTATAACACTAATGTTTTCTCCAGAGTACCATAGGGAATTTGAGGTTTTGCATCGATAGAATACTAGACATGCTTATCTGGTTAGCGTTTTGGGCATATTTTTATTTGCCTATAAAAATATGTTTATGCTGTTTTAATAGCATGGTTCGAAAACTTAAAAAAAATGAGTGTTTTCAATGTGTAAAATTTTACTGTTTGTAACCCAGTTGTTTAATTATTCACTATTTGTAGGCAGACAGTGATGGACCAGAATTTAAAACTATTCATGACAATACTAAACAAAGACTGAAGGTAAATCTTTTATAGTTTACTATAAGCCTGATTGTTATAGTTCACTATAAGGCTGATTGTTAATGATTAAACATAGCTTCATAGCCATTTTCAGTTTTAGGATGTGAGTTCTAGAATTAGAGTAAGGGTTTCATTGATAAAATAAGTAGATTGAAATAAAGTTCTTACTAAAATTGATTTCTGAAACAATCGTTTCCCAAAACTCTTAATTAGTACTTGTTGAGTAAGCAAATAATATATTTTTAGGGAATTTTGTTCATTTTAGATTACCATGGTTATTTGGCCTGGTATGAATGGATGCTAATTATGTATTAGGTTTAGTAGTGGAATAAGACTAAGGACAAGGATAGAGCAGGGCCTAGTACAGACATTTTCACAATTCATTTGTGCATGCATAGTCCATCTAGGACTATGATCTAGTATCTAGGAGTGCTTTACTTAAAGCCCATCAAATCCTATTGAAGTTAGAATTAGGGATGCACATGGCAGTGGGCAGGGTATTGTTTTTAGCTGGTAAGGATTAACATTGTAAAAGTAATTCCAAGAATTAAATGTAATTCCTAAATTTTTAAAGGTCCTTAATTGAACTATTCATGTGCTAGTTGTATATGTCAGAGTTTAGCATAAAAATGTTATCCTATCTGAAATCTGCCTCTTTAATTGTTCATTGTCATAGGTTTCGTTTTCATCCTTAGACTTGGTTCTTCACTTGGAAGCTTTACTTTCCCTTATGGATTTTTTGTCATCTGCTGTTCCATCTTCTGAATTGCGTTTTTCTGAGAAGGAATCTGAGCTGAAACCACTTGTGGGGGAGTCCAGAAGTATCGCTATCAAAGCTGGTATTAATTTTTGAGTCCCAGCTAAGATTTTCTCTTATATTATAAGCCAGAGTAGAAGAGTTTTCTTTCTTTATTTTTAATGTGCTTGCCACATTAATATCCTTAGAGATATTATCCTTAGGAACATCTCTTCTTTATGTAACATGTACACATAACATATATATAATACAATTGAATAAATGAAAAAGTCAATGTTTAAACTCACAATAAATTACAAATAATGCTACTCCAAAGAAATAGTCTTCTGGTTTTGCTACCTGATTTGTCTTATACCACATGAATTATAAAGAAAGGAAAATAACTTGTCTTCATATGGGGATTGAGGGCAGATATCCCCAATAGTTCTACAATTTTATAGGAAGGTCTGTCTTCTACAGTAAGACATTTGTAGGAAAATGTTGCCTACATTTATAAATCAGGACCTGCCCTAAGGTAAATCAATAGAGTTCATTCAGTTATGATTCTTATACATAGTTTTTGTGTGCGTTTTTTTTTTAACTCCCTTTATGGCATTGAATTTATTTTAGAGTTACTTACAGAATTGTACCATGTAATCTTGTGAAACTAGATTGGTTTTATAGTTTAATAACGTGTTGTAAGTGCCAAAGTTTTAGTAAATAATACAAATTTTATTAACTATTCATCACTTTCAGTTTTACTAAATACTCTTTGATTCAATATATGCTATGAGGAGTTCAGAAGAAAAATTTTGTATTGGTAAGATTTGAGAATTCTGATTTGGAGGGTTTTCTTTTTTCCGAGAAGATACAAAATTACAGTAGGATTTCTATCTAGTAAAATAGTGAAATTAAGGTGTCATTTATAGTTGTGTTTATTGTTAATTTGGAATGGAACATGCTAGTTTTGTCTGATGGCATTTGAAAATTAATACTGCATACTATTTTAACATTGATCTTTTGGGTTGCTTAAAATACATTATATAGTTTTATTTTCATAAATTTAAGATTATTTTACCCATAGTGGGGGTTGGCACAGGTGGCAGAGGGAAGTGGTGTTGAAACTTTCAGGAAACTGATTGATGGGGGCTAAAGGACAGTGGTGGAGAGGGTGAATTCGAATATCATATGTTTGATACATTGTAAGAACCTTTGTAAATGCCACAGTGTACCCCTACCCAGCACAACAATAAAGAAAAGAAAAAAATTAAAAAAAAAAAGATGTGAGGAAAGTAGTCTTGATGTAAATTGCTTAGTTAGCCCACTATGGGAACTCCACTTGGTGTCTGCTTATTTGAGATAGCAAATCCACCAGTTGTTCAAGGCATTTTGGAGGTTTTTGTTTGTTTTTACTTGAAACATTATTAAACAGTATATGTATTTAGCACACTGTAAGATCAACAATGACTTGTTTGCTTCCCATCCTCAAAAAAAAAAAAAACATTGTTTTGTGTTGTATAGCATCTTAGCATTTTGCCAATCACAAAGTTTCTATTACTTTTCAGTATCCAGCACTATTTCTAAAGAGGATGTGTTCGATTTAAAGGTCACAGCTGAATTAAATGCCTTTAATGTCTTTTTTTGTGATCAGAAGTGTAACATAGCAGATATTAAAATACATGGTGAGTAATTTTCATTGGTGTAGGTCTTTCTGTTTCTTTACATAAATATCCAGGAAAAATGACCTCATACATGTGGGGAGTTCTTTGATTTGCTTCTATGGAAGACTTGCAAGCACTGTTAAAAAAAAAAACACACTTTGAAATGCTAAAGATAAATTTGTTCTTTTTTTTTTTTTGGCAGTACTAGGGTTTGAACTCAGAACCTTTTGCTTGCTAAGCTAATGTTCTAGCACTTGAGCCATACTCCCAGCCAAAGTAAATTTCTTCTTATTGCCTGGAAACATTCCTTATGTGTTTAAAAATTTCAGAATATGGGTGGCGCATGGTGGCACACAGCTGTAATCCCAGCTACTCAGCAGGTGGAGATAGGATCATGGTTTTTGAGACCAGTCTGGGCAAAAAAATCAGTGAGACCCTGTCTGAAAAATAATTTAAGGCAGGAAAGGGCTGGGGGGGACATGGCTCAAGCCCAGTACTGCCAAAAAAATTAAATTTAAAAATCAGTATCTGTCTATCTGAGGCTTAATCTCTTATTGTGGTTACATTGAAATGAATATCATTACAACATCTCACAGAGTTAAAAACATGTCATGTACCTGTTTCTCTTATATTTCATGCTTTTATATGTATAGATAGGTATATATATCATAGAAAAAGAAGTTCTGGAAAACATTTGCAAACTTTTCCTGTCAGGAACTTGATACAAGATGAAGCAGCTTGCTCTGATTGTTCAGATTTTACTACAAGTTCTGGAGTACCTGCTGGGGTTCAAATCCTGACTCTAACACTGGCTCACCTTGAGCAAATTAATTAACCTTTCTATGTCTTAGTTCCCCCTATTATAAAATGAAGTAGTAATTATCTGTAAGGTTGATATGAGGTTTAAGATACCTGATACATTGTAAACAGTATTTAAAAAGGCAAAAAAGTCAGCACTAATACTACTACATAGTTTATGTGTAGAAATAAAAGCTCTTATAAAATGATGTTCATGTATTTGTAGTTACTGGAGCAACAGTTTTAATAGTAAATACTCGTGAGATGCTGTTTAAAAATATAAAATCTTCCCAAGGGCCCAGTTCTGATCTTGCCAGTGCACAGGGTATTGTTTTTGGGTAAATGTTAATTTCCTTGAAATTGGGTGATATTTGTTTTAAAATCTGCACAATTTTTGTGTATGAGATACAGGTAGTATTTAAAGGTATTATAACCTTTCTTGGGTACCACATACACAGAAATTGATTCTGCTAATATGTCTACTAATGAGTCATTTTTATTCACCCTATATCTTAAATCTTAATTGTTTTTTGAATTTTTTTTTTTATTTTTAAATTTTGTAAATGCTATGTCTCCCTCAGGAATGGATGCCTCTGTTTCTGTAAAGCCAAAGCAGACTGATGTGTTCGCCAGACTTCAGAATATTGTAGTTACAAATGTTGACTTGCTATCCATTCACAAAAAGGTGATTTGTGTATTGAAGTTTATTTTTTTCTTTGGATTCGAGATGCCAGTGTTCATTTGATCAGTATACATTATTAGTTGTGTGTCACATGTTGGGCATTTTATTAAGGTTGAAAGTGAAAACGGTAGCAGTTTGCTTTCACATTGTCTGTAGACTAGGCCTTCTGCTACACAGTGATTTGAAAATGTTATTTTTGAGCAGTTCAGTGATGGATGTGTATTTATATTAATAAGATGATTTTTATAAAAATTGGAAGAAGTTATTGTCAACTAAAAATGTTTTTGAGTAATAATGTTTAAGGTTGAGCTTATATGTTACTTCTTCATATATCAAGAATTCTGTGATTAGCCGGGGGCCGGTGGCTCATGCTTATAATCCCAGCTACTTAGGAGGTAAAGATAAGGAGGATGGCAGTTCAAAGCCAGCCTGTGCCATCTTGAAAATAACCAACACAAAAACAGGGCTGGTGGACTGATTCAAGTGGTAGAGTACCTCCCTAGCAAGTGTGAGGCCCTGAGTTCAAACCCCAGTGCTGCCAAAAAAACAGAATTCTGTGATTAGAAAACTCATTTATGATTCAGTGACAAAGACTCCACAAGCTCTTTTAATGTAATACCTGATTATCTCATGCTTTTAGGTTGTCTCTATTTTGGGAGACGAAGTCTTCAGGTTCCAGATGACTCTGTATCCAGATGCCACAGAAGGAGAGTCCTATGCTGATATATCTAAAGTAGATGGCAAATTGAGTCTCAAAGTGGGCTGTATTCAAACTGTTTATGTTCATAAATTCTTCATGTCTCTTTTGGTGAGTTTATTTTTTTAGATGTTATTTCTTTTCTCATTGAGGCCTAAATATTTTGCTCAAACATCTGAACCATAGGGTATGTGTAGCCTTTCATCACAGTGACAACATACCTGAGATAAGCAGCGTAAAAGGAGGAAAGGTTTATTATGGTTCATAGTTTTGGAGGTTTCACTCCATGGTCACCTGGTTCCCTTGTTTGTGGGCCTGTGGTGAGGCATAATAATATGGTGGAGAGTGTGACATAGAGGAAAGGTGTTCATCTCATGGTTTCCAGGAAGCAGATGGGGAAGAGGTCCTAATACATCCATCAAGAGTATGCCACCAGTGACTTTACTTCCTTTCACTGGGCAACTCTTCCAAAAGATTGTACCACCTCCCACTAGTAACACAGATTGGCACCAGGTCTTCAGCACTTAAGATCCAAACCATAACATAGTGCTATGTGGTAAACACACAAATGCTGAGCAGAATGTTGTGAGTAAGGAAACCTTTTACATGATAATTAACCAAATGAAAGTTTTTAAATCATTGCTTTGAATGTACAAACTATCATTCTCTTAATATTTTCATAGTTATGTATTTTATAGGTACTTTTTGATGTTTTAATACCCTTAACAGTATTTAGTTAAAATAACTTTTTAGGAAATGTCAGCAGGCACTTGAGAACTAATATTAAACTTATAGCTCTTGATTGCATTTGTGATCATCAAAGCCATGAAATTCTTTTATTTTACACTGTGCATGTAAGAATTTAAATCTGCCTGTGACTCTCAGCAAGGCTGCTAGCTAAGCTTTCCAGTCATGAGTTTATAACTAAACCCTCCTGTTCACTTTTCTAGGAAGGAATTTATTTTGTGATATGAAGTAGATTAAGTTGTTTTTGTATTATTAATTGATGAACATTAAGAATATTGCTTCTAAGAATTATTGTTTCTTTATTGGGAAAAATGTTTTTGTTCTTAGTTGAAATTGGGCGAAATGTATCTTGCCATAAATAAAGTTGTTTTGATTCTTATTAATGATTGCAGGATTATAGACAATATGTTTGCTCATTTCTAGTACATTTAAACAAGTAAAATTTCAAAAATAAAGTACCAGAACCTTAGTTCTTAAGAATAAAGTTTATATTTTTTTCTTTTTAACTTTTTTTTTAAATTAAAGTTTATTTCTATGACGGGAATAGAACAGAGCACACTTTAGGAGAAATAGAGTGCGCTCCTCCATCCCTTTCATTTAAATTGAATTTAAAATGACCAACAGTCATTAATAAAAAAAAATAAAAAGAACTGTTATAAAAATTTGTCAAAGAAGACTAATTCTAAAAAAATACAAATGAAAATCAATAAAACTCTTCTTTCCTAGTGGTAGGTAGATATTGTTACTAGTTATTAGCTCAGAGAGTGTCATTCCCAACTCTACTTTTGTCCATCATAAATAATAGCTCTTTTTATAGCACCTCTATTATTGAACTTTTTTATATTAACTTTTTATAGAACCTTTGTTATTTATTTATTTTTTTCTATGTTTTTTTTTAAAAAAGTTTTTATTATTCATTTATTCACATGGGCGTACATTGTTTGGGTCATTTTGCCCCGCTGCCCCCTTCCACCACTCTCCCCTCCCCTCCCCTCCCCCCCTCACTTCCAGGCAGAACCTCTTCTGCCCTTATCTCTAATTTTGTTGAGAAGAAGACATAGTTGCTAGTTGAGATAAGGACAGCTATACAGAAAGATTCCTAGCATTGCTTTCATGTACAAATGTGTTACAACCCAAGTTGATTCATCTCTAACTGATCGTTATACTGGTTCCTAATCCCCTTCTCAAGATAACCTCTGTCGCTTTAAGGTTTCTGTATCAGACGCTTTCATGTTTGGGTTTTCTGCCTATTCCCATATCTCCCATATGTGCTCTCCCCTTGTCATGGGATCCAAGTCCAATCACATTGCTGCATTTCCCCTAGATCTTAAGTCCGCATATGAGGGAGAACATAACAATTTTTGGTCTTCTGAGCCTGGCTAACTACGCTCAGAATGATATTCTCCAGTACCATCCATTTACCTGCAAATGATAAGATTTCATTCTTCTTTATGGCTGAGTAAAATTCCATTGTGTATAAATACCACATTTTCTTGATCCATTCGTCAGTAGTAAGGTATCTTGGCTGTTTCCATAACTTGGCTATTGTGAATAGCGTTTCAATAAACATGGTTGTGCAGGTGCCTTTGGAGTAACTTGTGTCTCATTCCTTTGGATATATCCCCAGGAGTGGGATTGCTGGATTGTATGGCAGATCTGTTTAGATTTTTAAGAAGCCTCCAAATTTTTTTCCAGAGTGGTTGCACCAGCTTGCATTCCCACAAGCAGTGTATGAAGTTTCCTATTTCCCCCACATCCTCACCAACACATGTTGGCGGTGTTGATGGTGTTTTTGATGATGGCTATTCTAACAGGGGTGAGGTGGAATCTTAGTGTAGTTTTGATTTGCATTTCCTTTATGGCTAGAGATGGTGAGCATTTTTTCATGTGTTTTCTGGCCATTTGAATTTCTTCTTTTGAGAAAGTTCTGTTTAGTTCACTTGCCCATTTCTTTTTTTTTTTAATTTTATTATTCATATGTGTATACAAGGCTTGGGTCATTTCTCCCCCCTGCCCCCACCCCCTCTCTTACCACCCACTCGACCCCCTCCCTCTCCCCCCCACCCCCTCGATCCCTGGCAGAAACTATTTTGCCCTTATCTCTAATTTTGTTGAAGAGAGAGTATAAGCAATAATAGGAAGGAACAAGGGTTTTTGCTGGTTGAGATAAGGATAGCTATATAGGGAGTTGACTCACATTAATTTCCTGTGCATGTGTGTTACCTTCTAGGTTAATTCTTTTTGATCTAACCTTTTCTCTAGTTCCTGGTCCCCTTTTCCTATTGGCCTCAGTTGCTTTTAAGGTATCTGCTTTAGTTTCTCTGCGTTAAGGGCAACAAATGCTAGCTAGTTTTTTAGGTGTCTTACCTATCCTCACCCCTCCCTTGTGTGCTCTCGCTTTTATCATGTGCTCAAAGTCCAATCCCCTTGTTGTGTTTGCCCTTGATCTAATGTCCACATAAGAGGGAGAACATATGATTTTTGGTCTTTTGACTTGCCCATTTCTTAATTGGTTCATTGATTTTAGGAGAGTTTAGTTTCTTAAGTGCCCTGTATATTCTGGTTATTAGTCCTTTTTCTGTTGTGTAGCTGGCAAATATTTTCTCCCATTCTCTGGGTGGTCTTTTCAGTTTAGAGACCATTTCTTTTGTTGTGCAGAAGCTTTTTAATTCTATGAAGTCCCATTTATTCATCCTTTCTCTTAGTTGCTGAGCTGCTGGGGTTGTACTGAGGAAGTCCTTGCCTATACCTATTAGTTTCAGAGTGTTTCCTGCTCCTTCCTGTGCTAACTTCAGAGTTTTGGGTCTGATATTAAGGTCCGTGATCCATTATGAGTTGATACTAGTACAGGGTGATAGACATGGATCTAGTTTCAGTTTCTTGCAGATGGATAACCATTTTTCCCAGAAACATTTGTTGAAGAGGTTGTCCTTTCTCCATCGTATATTTTTGGCACCTTTGTCAAAAATGAGGTGGGTATAGTTGTGTGGATTCATATTCTGTTCTCTATTCTGTTCCATTGGGCTTCATGTCTGTTTTTGTGCCAGTACCATGCTGTTTTTATAGCTATTGCTTTGTAATACAGTTTGAAGTCGGGTATTGTGATACCTCAAGCATTGCTCCTTTTACTGATTATTGCCTTGGCTATTCGTGGTCTCTTGTGTTTCCAAATGAACTTTAGGGTAGATTTTTCAATCTCTGTGATGAAAGTCACTGGGATTTTGATGGGAATTGCATTAAACATGTAGATTGCTTTTGGTAGTATAGCCGTTTTTACTATGTTGATTCTACCAATCCACGAGCATGGGAGATCTTTCCATCTTCTGTAGTCTTCCTTGATCTCTTTCTTCAGGGGTTTGTAATTCTCCTTGTAGAGGTCATTCACATCCTTTGTTAAGTTCACTCCTTGGGAAAACTATAAACTTCTGAAGAAAGAGATTGAGGAAGACTATAGAAAGTGGAGAGATCTCCCATGCTCATGGATTGGTAGAATCAACACAGAAAAAATGTCTATACTCCCAAAAACAATCTACATGTTTAATGCAATTCCCATGAAAATTCCAATGACATTCATTAAAGAGATTGAAAAATCTACTGTTAAATTTATATGGAAACACAAGAGGTTATGAATAGCCAAGGCAATACTCAGTCAAAAGAACAATGCTGGAGGTATCACGATACCTGACTTCAAACTATATTACAAAGCAATAACAATAAAAACAGCATGGTACTGGCACAAAAACAGACATGAAGACCAGTGGAACAGAATAGAGGACCCAGATATAAAGCCACACAGCTATAACTAACTTGTCTTTGACAAAGGAGCTAAAAATATACGATGGAGAAAAAGCAGCCTCTTCAACAAAAACTGCTCGGAAAACTGGATAGCAGTCTGCAAAAAACTGAAACTAGATCCGTGTATTTCACCCTATACCAATATTAACTCAAAATGGATCAAGGATCTTAATATCAGACCCCAAACTCTAAAGTTGATACAGGAAAGAGTAGGAAATACTCTGGAGTTAGTAGGTATAGGTAAGAATTTTCTCAATGGAACCCCAGCAGCACAGCACCTAAGAGATAGATCGCATAGATAAACAGGACTTCATAAAACTAAAAAGCTTCTGTTCATCAAAAGAAATGGTCTCTAAACTGAAGAGAACACCCATAGAGTGGGAGAATATATTTGCCAGCTACACATCAAAGGACTGATAACCAGAATATATAGAGAACTTAAAAAACTAAATTCTCCTAAAACTAATGAACCAATAAAGAAATGGGCAAGTGAACTAAACAGAACTTTCTCAAAAGAAGAAATTCAAATGGCCAAAAAAACACATGAAAAAATGCTCACCATCTCTAGCAATAAAGGAAATGCAAATTAAAACCACACTAAGATTCCACCTCACCCCTGTTAGAATAGCCATCATCAGCAACACCACCAACAACAGGTGTTGGCGAGAATGCGGGGAACAAGGAACCCTCTTACACTGTTGGTGGAAATGTAAACTAGTACAACCACTCTGGAAAAAAATTTGGAGGCTACTTAAAAAGCTAGACATTGATCTACCATTTGATCGAGCAATACCACTCTTGGGGATATACCCAAAAGACTGTGACACAGGTTACTCCAGAGGCACCTGCACACCCATGTTTATTGCGGCACTATTCACAATAGCCAAGTTATGGAAACAGCCAAGATGCCCCACCACTGATGAATGGATTAAGAAAACGTGGTATCTATACATAGTGGAATTTTATGCTGCCATGAAGAAGAACAAAATGTTACTATTCGCTGGTAAATGGATGGACTTGGAGAACATCATTCTGAGTGAGGTTAGCCTGGCCCAAAAGACCAAAAATCGTATGTTCTCCCTCATATGCGAACATTAGATCAAGGGCAAACACAACAAGGGGATTGGACTTTGAGCACATAATAAAAGCGAGAGCACACAAGGGAGGTGTGAGGATAGGTAAGACACCTAAAAAACTAGCTAGCATTTGTTGCCCTTAACGCAGAGAAACTAAAGCAGATACCTTAAAAGCAACTGAGGCCAGTAGGAGAAGAGTACCAAGAACTAGAGAAAAGGTTAGATCAAAAAGAATTAACCTAGAAGGTAACACACACGCACAGGAAATTAATGTGAGTCAACTCCCTGTATAGCTATCCTTATCTCAACCAGCAAAAACCCTTTTTCCTTCCTATTATTGCTTATACTCTCTCTTCAACAAAATTAGAGATAAGGGCAAAATAGTTTCTGCCAGGTATCGAGGGGGTGGGAGGAAAGGGATGGGGTGGGGGCAGGGGGGAGAAATGACCCAAGCCTTGTACGCACATATGAATAATAAAACAATAAAAATTAAAAAGAAAAAGTTCACTCCTTGGTATTTGATTTTTTTTTTTTGAGGATATGGTAAATGGCATTATTTCCATATATTCCTTCTCAGTTTGTTCGTTGTTGGTGTATAAAAAAGCTAATGATTTTTGTAAGTTGATTTTGTATCCTGTCACCTTGGTATATCTGTTTATAGTGTGTAAGAGTTTTTGGATAGAGTCTTTTGGAGCACCTCTGCTATTTAACTTTTCTTTTTAGAGTAAATGCTTCTTGAAGTTTTTTCTTTTAAAAATAGATGTTCTTGGAGAACTGTCTGACTATCAGTCTCTTCCAACAGAACTTCCTCAACAATTTCCAAACTGCAAAAGAAGCTTTGAGCACAGCCACAGTCCATGCTGCAGAGAGAGCCGCCTCCAGCATGAAAGACTTGGCCCAGAAGAGCTTCCGCCTTTTGATGGATATCAACTTGAAGGCACCTGTTATTATTATTCCTCAGTCTTCAGTATCACCCAATGCTGTTATAGCAGATCTGGGTTTAATCAGAGTTGAAAACAAATTTAGCTTGGTGTCCATGGAACATTATTCTCTTCCCCCAGTCATTGATAAAATGAATATCCAGCTCACTCAGTTGAAGCTGTCCAGGTATAAATATGTAATCTAATTGTGATTGTCTTAGTAGAAATGGGATTTTCATCATATTTGTGCCTGGGATAAAATAGTAATTTGTGATTCTCATTCCTAATTTATTTTTATGAAACCTTTTAGTAAGTAGCTAACAGTTGTGTGCTTCATAGAATCTGCATTTTACACTGCTAAATAATACAGTGTGACTTGTTTTCCATTCTATAAAATTACTTGGAAAGTTATAATTTACTGTTTAAGCATGGTGTTGTTGCATGCCTGTAGTCTGAGCTATGTAGGTGGCTGAGGTGGGATCATTTGAACTCACAGGTTCCAGACCAACCTGGGCAACGTAGTGAGGCATCATGTCAAAAAAAATTGTAGTTTACTTAGTAATATTTATTTTCATTTTTTAATACATGTTTTCTTACTTTTCACATAGCTACTTCCTTTTCTGTAGGTGGGGAAAAACTTCCTAAAGTCTAATAAGACTTTAAATTTCTCACTCTCAAACCTTGTTGCATTTGGGAATTTTCAGTGAGGTATCTAAAGGATTTTTGAATCCAAATGAAAAAGTGTTGACTTGGTTGAGGGGCAAGCAGACTTACTTGGTTGTGCAAATGGTCGTTAGTAGGTCATGCTAGAAATGACTATTGCCATTTACCTTTTTGATTTGATGTATTTTTCCCCTTGAGTTTGAAGAAATAACAATAACATGTTAAGAGCTAAGTATGTAATCATTTTCTTGAAGATAGTAGAAAAAATACAGTAATCAGAGTTATGGGAAATATGTCTTTCAGATCATATAAAAAGTATATAAATAGGCTTTGTTTTACATAATTTTGTACATAAAGCTGATTTACTCTAATTTTAATTTATTTATGATAAATAAGTTTTAAAAGAATTCCGATAGCAGCTTTTTAAGTGTTTAGGAAAATGCTATGTGGAAGCTATTACAAAATATGGTAGTCCTCATTTTAAAATGTAACTTAAAAGTAAATATACATGTTAGTAAATCTTTGTTTTTCTTTCAGAACTATTTTGCAGACTGGCTTGCCACAGCATGACATTGAAATTTTAAAACCAGTAAACATGCTTTTGTCCATACAACGAAACTTATCAGCGACATGGTATGTGCAAATTCCAGGGATGGAGATAAAAGGAAAACTAAAACCTATGCAGGTATGTATCTGTTATTAAATTTATTGATCAATAATGTATGAACACTTTGTTAACTGCAAGTGAGGTCATCCATGTTTCCCACACTTTTCTCTATTTCATTTTAGTTAAATACTGGTAAAAACCAGCAAGAAGTGTGAGGTGAAAAACTTGCTGGAATTTACTGAAAATTTTATTCTTAATTTTGGAAAATTATCTTTAAAGTCTTAATGTAGTTAAATTTTAAGAGAATTCAAAGTGATGTTCAGATATCACATTCAAAGCACTTTAATTTTTTTAATTCTAGAAAGGTTTGTATTGACATAGTATTTGTACATAATTAAAAGGTACAATGAATTACTAATTTAGAAAAGTGGACATCATTCTGAATAGGCAAGTCTATTGATTTTGGAAACATATCAATGCAGCAGTGTTTTTAATGGCATAGTTAACATGCTATGACTGCCTATGGAATTGGCAACACTGGTAGTCATGGAATGTAGAAACCCTGTAATTCTCCTGTGCCTGTTTGTGAAACTGTTAAAGCTAAACATCAAAGTTGGGGTAGGAGGGAGAGATTAAACAAGTAGAGTATATAAAAAGCAAATAGACATTTCATCTTTTTGATACATGTGATTATTTTAGAGTAGGTTTTGAGCTAAAATAGGAAGGTTCAAAAGAGCAAAGTTGTACTAGAAAAGAAATTAAAATTGAAACTTGTTAAAATGAAGGTTTCTGTGTGTATGTCCTAGTGGATATATTATATGAGAAGGAATTACTGAATTATGTCTGTTCAGGGTATTCATAGAGTAGCTTCTGTTCCATAGTATTGGTACCTTCTCTTAATTTCTCCCTTACTGCCCAGAGATTAGATCCCAGCACTAATACTTGACCCTTCTTTTATAGATCATGTAGTTTTTGATTTGCTAAAAGCAAAAGGAAAACATGAATGTTTATCAGTAGGAGAATGTAGACAAAATTATGATATATTCTATATGGACATTGTAAAGCATGTAAAGTGATGAACTAGAACTGTATGAAACAAGTGGATATATCTTAAACATAAAAAAATTTTAAATCACAAAATGATAGTAAAGTTCTATATTTGAAATTTTGCAACAAGCAAGGCAACTGCTATGTGTGTGTGTACATTTGTACATATTTTATAGGGTGTACAATAATGATAAATGTAAAAGCATTTATGAGAATGATAATTCTCTTATTGTAGAATGTGGAGATGAAAGAAAGGGGTGGGATGTGAAGAATTATACCTGGGGTTTCAAAGCTATAAAAGGGAGTAAAATATCCAGAGGAAATGTAGTGACTTGTTCAAGTTTCCATAAAGCTGGATGGTAGGTACACAGTGGAGGATTACAGTATTCTCTATCCTATATTTATGATAGAGTATTTTTGGTTGAAGTATTTCAAAGGAGAAGAAAGTATCAGATCCAACAGGTTAGCATATAAGTGTGATCATTACTTTAACCAAAAGGACCCTTGCCAACTGAACAATGCAGCCACAGTGGATATTATTCCACTCCTCACCCATCAGTGATTCAGGCCTCTTTAGACACTGTCTGTCTGTTGTCATGGTCTGGATAGTTTTCCTAAGTCAAGGGTGTAGCTAAGAAAGAATTTCAGGACGGTGACCTAACAAGTTGTTTTCAGTAGATCAGTTTGCTTGTTTTCAGTAGATCAGTTTGCTAGTTTCTAAAGAACTGTGAGGCCACCTTTCAAATTTGTTCTCAGACTTGCTAAAGGTCTGTCTAATATATGATAAACTTACTCTTTCTTTCCACAGCAAGCAGGAGGTGGTCAAATTAGCAGGTGTTCAGGCAGCTGTAATAGCTTGTTTGGCATCACAGATAGAAATGGTTATCCAAGGACGTTCTAAGGAGTTAGTATTGCACCTGTTATCTGAGGACTGTAGCTTGGGATAAACAAGAAGTCTCTGACTACTACCTTGTGCTAAATATTTTCCTGTTTTCATTTAGGTAGGGAACTATGCAAATTCCCTGGCCATAGGGATCTAATTTTGGGGACACAGATTACTGTGGCATTCAGAAAAGGAGGTGTGCTGTATATGCAGGCATGTTTGTATGCATTTATGTGCAAGCACTTAAAACAAGCCTTTTGAACCATGGTGTCTGTAGAGAAAATTTACAAAAGGTAGAAGGATGTGAAGCTTCAGAGAAAGTACTAATCTTGATAGCCACTAGCAGCTTTGTTTGTTCTAGCTGCTTCATGTTGTTCTAAAGCCACCTGCGAAGAAGAAGCTATAATTCCTCTTCTAAAGGTTAAAAAAAGACTTGAATTAAAGAAGCTGAGAAACAGCCCACAACACAGCTTGAAAACAATATAGCTGATACAGATCTGTCTGATTCAAATGACTTTGATTTTTTGTTTTTCTTTTTACTACACCTGCCCTTTTGTAAAGTTAAAATACAAGTAAGATCCTACCCTCATGGTGTGTGTTTTGGTTTTTAAAAAAATATGTTGTACTTTCACTTATTATTCTAAGCAGTGTTATTTTTTGTAAGATAAAGGAATGGTTATTTTATGATTGTCCAGATACATGTATTCTAAAAACAGAGATACATAGCATGAAAATACCTTTTTACGTATTAGTGGAGACCAGAATCTGAATAGTACTATTCCTGTATTGAGTTTGGAAGGAAGTAAATAATGTAGAAGGAGCTGGTGCTGAACTAGATGAGAGATGCATGATGGAGACAGGGAGAGGAGAAGTCAGACTTGGGTCCAGGACAGGACTGCACAGTTACCATTAGGCAGGGAGGGTGCTGGAGTTCCAGAGGCAGGGGCAGAAGTATGTTTGCACACAGGAGCCATGTCTCCCACTAGATAGAAATAAATGATTCTCTCCTGATGATTCTCGTCTGTCTGTCATCTTTCTCTCTCGCCTTCCCATCCTCCCTACCTTCTTCTCTGTACTTAAAATAGATGAACAGTTAGTTAACTTGAGAAATTATATATTTAGACATAGTTATATTATTCTGATTTTTATTATTTTATGTAAACCAAGTATTGGTGGTTTCTAGGTTGCTATCAGTGAAGATGACTTATCAGTTTTAATGAGAATTTTGCTGGAAAATCTTGGAGAGGCTTCTTCACAACCAAGCCCCACACAGTCTGCACAGGAGGCAGTAAGAGTAAAGAAAGATATTCTGAGTGGGCCTGACCACCTCAAAGGTATAAGTTGGTAAAGATTGTTGTGTTGATTATTGAAAAATTGTGAGTGTCATATTTACATTTAATGTTTTTTAGTTGTCCAACATAATGTGGTACAAACTGACTCAATATTACACAGTTTCCTGTGGGAATTCTGCTCTGGCTATGGCTAAATCTTAAAGCCCCCAGGGGAAGAAGGTGTGTCACTTGTCTGTGATGGGGAAAGGTCATCTTGCTGCTTGCTGCTTGTGAAAGCTGACTTTGCTCAGTTCACCAGGCTCTGAGGTGTGACATGCGTTGAGAGAAAGACCAAAGCAGTACCTCAGAGTAGTAAAACCCTCTAAATAATTCAGAGAGGAAAGGATCTTGGTATGGTGCCTGAACCTCAAGAAAGGAAGGTATACTTTTATAGTAACAGCTTTATTAGTCTGGCTTCGTTGGAGAATGATCTAGTAAGATACATTACAGAAATTTTCAGATTGCTAAAACTGAGTTTTTTAAAGAACTGAGCCTTTTAAATTCAATCATTTTAAAGTAATTTCCCTAAAATATAAGATGCTTTCTAGCTTCTTAAATATATTATGCAAAATATAATTTCACTTTTTTTTGCGTGTGGTTCGAATTCAGGGCTGCATGTTTGCTAGTCAGGGGCTCTACTACTTGAGCCATACCTCTTGTCCTTTTTTCCTCTGGCTTTTTAGGATCTCTCCTTTTGCCCAGGCTGACCTGGACTGTCCTTGTCTATTTTAGGCTTCCTGCTGTCACGGATGATGGACACACGCCACAATGCCCAGCTTTTATCCATTGATAGGAGGTCTCTCAGAGTTTTTGTCTGGGCTAGAATGGAACTGCGATCCTCCCAGTTTCATACTTTCATGTAGCTGGCATGACGGGCAAGTGCCAGTGCCCACTTATTGGTTGAAATGGAGTCTCTAAAACTGTTTGCCTGGGCTGACCTCAAACCTCAATCCTCCCAATCTCAGCTCTCCAAGTAGCTTGTTTTTAAAGACGGGCTCACTTTGTAGTTCAGGCTGCCTCAAATACGCAATCCTCCTGCCTCAGCTTCCTGAATGCTGTGATTATAAGTATATACCATTGTGCCTGGCCTTTTTATTATTTAAAGTCATTGATGGGAATATCAGATTCTTTAAATCTGTAAATAAGTTAATATTTTCATGACTAAGAAGAGTTGAAATGCCTCTTGCCCTTATAAGAAATGATCTCAGGCTTTTTGTACTTTTATCATGTTCTTAGTCCATAGCTTAATTGGTGAAACTACCAGTTAGTAATGGTTCCGACACTGCTTCTCCTATAATTAGGCCAGATATGTTTTGGAATTACACAAATGACTTGTAGCAATGTACAAAATAAGGCTTCTAGTTTAAGTAGACAGTTGTGGGTGTTTCACGAGCTTGATGAAGCCAGCATCTCCCAGGTTGGGTTCATGCTGCCGTGTAGACAAAGGCCAGATAAGTAGGCTGTTACAGACAGGCCCTGTGCAGAGGTGAACAGACTATGACAGGCAAACTTTATATACTTAATGAGCTCATTAGGTTCAGCTGAAATCACATTTGTCTTTCTGATTGTCACCATTTGGTCAATCTGGCACTTGGAAAAATTTGTGAGTTTATATGCAATCTGCAAAGATGATGAAGATTGAAATATAAATTATTTTCAGGAAAAGTAGAGAAAGAATCCCAGGAGTTTACAGCTTGGAGAAGCTATACATGGCTAAAGTTATGTAGTTTTCATTTTTCTGATAACTTGTAAGAGGAGACTTTCCTAAAGATTGACCAAAAAATAGTTAATCTTCAAAAGGATTACAGAATTACTATGATTGAAAGTAGGCTCTCTTCTATCTAAAGATGAGAGAAAAGACTAAATTACTTCTTGAAGTTTCTTTGACTTCAAAATTCCAAAGGCTTCTTCCCCTAACATATTTCACTTCTGTTTGATTTTGCTGTTGGCTTCTATTCTTACAAAGAAATGGGCTGGGTAAAATAGGTACGATAATGAGAAGTACACTTGCTAGCAGAAGATATTTTATTCCCTAAGCTAGGGCAAAGTGTTTGTCTTTTCTGTGCCTTCAGTTTCATAATATCTTGAGGATGTCTTGGACTAATTAGGTAAAGATACCTCAGTGATGAAAACTAAGTCTGACTTTGAAGGAACCTTTTAAAAAGTTGTCTTGAAGCCAGGTGCCTGTGGCTCACACCTGTAATCCTAGTTACTTGGGAGTCTGAGTTCAGGAGGATCACAGTTCAAGGATGGCTTGGACAGATATTTTGTGAGGCTCCATCTCCAAAATAACCAGAGCAAAAATGGACTGGAGGTGTGGATCAAGCAGTAGAGTGCCTGAAGCCCTGAGTTCAAACCCAAGTCCTTCAAAAAAAAAAAGTTGCCTTGATACTGCTTTTTTTTTTTTTTTTTAAAATATAAGTAGTTTGTCTCGGCCATGTTGCCTATATTACATATATGGAATAGTCATTGCCATTTTTATTAATTGTCTCATAATCTATTTCAAATACTGGAAAGCGGTATGAGATAAATTCTGAATAATAAATTATTATTCCAGCTTTTAAAATATGTATAAAATAATATCCCTCCTTAAAATATTTATGATTTTTATATTCATGTTTGGACCATCAGAACAAGATTTGACAGACTCAAAGCCTTCTGTGGACCAGAATGTCACTCTTCAATTTGACTTTCACTTTGAATCTCTTTCTATTACTCTTTACAATAATGATGTCAATCAGGTATGTAGTAAATTTTTATACCTAGAGATAAATACTTAGCAGTTTTACAGTATTGGCATTTTTTGTGTGATTTTATTTAAAAATTTAATATGTCTGCAAATTTCTAGTATAATGCATGAAAAATATGCATGGTGCCACCCTCACTGTTTACTTGGTTAGTGTTTCTAATCTTATGAGGCTAAGGGAGATCATTCAGGGTTTATTTCTTTCCAGCTAACCTCAGCACCAAAACACATATTGATCTGTCACTGATAGAGCAATTTTATATATGAATGACTGATTATATGTTCAATTTTATCACATAGAGAGATATAATTAATCAAGAGTAACATAATGATGGCTTTTGGAGCCTTAGATGGTTATTTTTAAATTCATGATTATTCATGGTACATAAGTGTAAATTGTATTTCTATTCAATAAATATTGCATGGAGTAGATTTATATTAAGAATGTTAAGAATTGAAGAACTAAGATCTGGTGCCACAATAGAACTAAATAATGGCTTAGTGGCATTTTAGAATTGTATTTTTATTCTAGAGTATCTTCTAATAAATAGTTTTATTATATCAATTAATAATTATGCTGAGATCCACAATATGTTATATAATACCCATAATATATTTATTATAGATATTACGTCTGTTAATTTTTATTTTATACTAAATTCATATTTTATTTTCTAAAAATTACACTATTCATACATTGCTGCTGTTGAGCTTTGGGTTAATAGCTGTTATTTGTGCAGTGAGCTGCCTAAATTTCCAATGTTTAAGATCACAGAAACATCAAAAAATGACTTTTTAAAAAATGACTTTAAAAATGAACAATTAAATACACTCTTAATTTCACTTAAGGAACATCATCTGTTGGTTTCCCACCCTTAGAAACTTGCTATCTTCTTTTACTTCTTTCTTTCTTAACTTTGCTTACTCAGTTAGACCCTGAGTACTGTCAGTTTTCTTTCTTTGAGTGAACATTGATTTTTTTTTTTTTTTTTTTGTCAGTCTCACTGCTGCTTTGAGACTCATTTTAGCTCACAGCTTTACTGCAATGGCTTCCTTTCATCCCTTCTAGACGTTTGTATAAGTTCAGTGTCTTAAATGAATCTCATGTAGCTACTTACAACTTCCCATTCTGTTTAAAAACATTCAGTATTATGGTGTGTGAGCTTCTCTTTATGAAAAACAAAAACAAAAGCTATTCGTTGGCCCCAAATTGTCTGTATCAGTAACCATTATAGGAAGCATTAGTGGTTATGATCCATTTCTATCAATAGTTAGACAATTTTGTGAATTATTTCCATTTTTGTAAGTTAAAGGCTTCAAAGTTTGCTAGTAATAATGTCATTCTGACCCATTTTCATGCAGTGTACAGTCTGGAATGAGAGAAGATATGGAGTACTAAGCCTTGTGCCAAGAAGGCACATGGCTGGCACACCTCTTAATAAGGCCATGGTCTCTAGTGATCAACTGTGGTGGTTGTTTGAAGAATTGTCCCTGACAGGTTTTTGTTTGTTGATTGGTTGGGGAGGGTCTGTTCTTTATAAAATCTGGACCTACCTGGAGTATTTTGAGTTATGTGTTATGGTGGAATAAAGATTAAAGCCTTTTTCCCTATGAACAATATTTAAATCTTTCGTGTGGGATTTGAGACCTTAATTAAGCTTCCATATCTCTTTTGAGTCTCACACTCTACTATTATTTAATTGGAATGTTGAAGCCTGATCTCTCTACCCTGTGCCTTGAGGATATCTACATCATTTACTCATGCTTTTTTGCCATACAGAATGCCTTCTACCTTTTCAGCTTGTCATTAAGTCCCCATTTTCTGCCTCAAGTTTTCGAAGCCCACAGTTATATAGTTGACCTCCCTGAGCTTTTACTGTTTATACTCTTGCTTAACCACACAATATCCTTTGTGGAATGCAGGAAGATACTAATAAAAAATTAGTACAATTCACAAGGTATTTGAGCATTTACAATTTATGATATTCCTCTTAATGTATTTCCATTTTGCTTTCTCAACTACAATATAAGCTCACTGAGAATGCCTATCAGACCTTATCCTTTCTCATAAGCTTTACAGTTCTTATGACTTTTTAATAGAAGAGTTCATTAAGTGTTTATGTTAACTCATGATTAACTGACTACAGTGTTTGCTGATTGTTTTATTTGCATCAAAATTATATCAGATTTTTACATATTGACTATTGAATACCACCACACATACATATGTATTTGTATTCATATATACTCACACCATATTACTCTGCTGTATTTATGTGTTTTAGCACCCATACTTTTAAAATTTTTGAGATTGTTTTGCCTTTCAGATCGGACGTAATAAATGTTTTTAAAAGTAATTATATAATATTTAAAGATAATTGATTCCTTTGCTTGAAAAATGTGCCATAGGAGTCCAGACTTTCATTTCATAATGACAGTTTGCGTCTTGGTGAGCTCACACTGCACTTGATGGCTTCTGCAGGGAAGATGTTCAAGGATGGCTCAATGAATGTCAGCCTTAAACTTAAAACGTGCACTCTTGATGATCTCAGAGAAGGCATTGAGAGAGCAACATCGAGGTTTGTCAGATCTGAATTTGTCATACATTATTTAAGGTTGACATTGTTATCTAGCATTGTTGAACTTAGGATCATCAAAAAGGGTTCTATCTTTGGTCATTCTTCCTGAGTTAAATTGCAGCAAGAAGTAGTGCTGATATTGGATTCAGCTGCTTTAGAGTTTAATTAAAGGAAACTTTATCAATAAAATGGAGTACCATCTTAAAAATAAGAATGAAGAGAATATGAGTTTTAATAGTTAAATCAACATGGATGATATGTTGGTAGTATATTTTTCCAAATTGTCTCTAGTAGGCAGAATCCTTTTAAAATCTTTTTTAAGTTTATGAATCTTTCCTTTATCTTGTTTATTTTTTCTGTGCAAAAATTTCTTTAGGTTTTAGGGAATAGAATCCCAAGCATGATCACATTATTAACCCATTTGAAATATTTAAAGTGTATCAGTCTGTCATAAAGTTACATGTAACATACTGAAATATGTAATTTCAATAACCTTGTTAGGTTTTTATCCTTTTTCAGTAATGGGACCCATAATGTTTTATACTTCGTTTTTTTTAAAGAAAAACTGTACTGCTACTTAAACTTGGACTCCATTGACTAGTTACTGGATACTGCTGAGCCTTGTGTTTTCCTGAGAAATGACTAAATGAGGAAACTGTTCTGTCTTGCAACTAGCTTTTCTAGTTTGCAGATTTCATGTCCAGGCTAGTAGTCCATAGCTGTATAGACAAGGATGAGAAATGTCACCATCTGTTTGGAAACCCAGTCTTTCCAGCACATGTGAGGATGTGTAGGGTTGTCACTACAGTCACTAATTTGAGTTGCTTGTACACTTTTGGACTCAAATTAAAAAGAATGATCTTTGGAGATAAATTCCTTCAGGGAAGTTTTATTTAGTAAAATAATGCAAAGTGGTTGTCTTGTATTTTGTAGGACCATATTCATATGTTTTGCTAACTGCCCAAATTCATTTCCAATAATTGGCTCCTGTAGTATTGCATTATAATTTTAAAACATTCTATAATGGAGGGGGTAAATCCAACTAAGATATATTTTAAAAACTTATGTAAAATCATAATGTATCCCCGTACAACTATTATATGGTAGTAAAATCATAAATAACAAAAGATTAGGCAAAAAAAAGAATTTTGGAGGCTAGATGGCAATGACATTTTGGTCTTTTTTTGCTGCATATTTTCCTATATACTTAAATTTTATATTTAGCTTTGCTGTAGATGTGCCTAGGAAAAGTCATCTTTCCATAGCACAGGTTTTAACTTACTCTTTATTCCAGTCATTGATCCTCAACCTTTGGCCACTCCTTGGAGCCCCTGGGAAACTTATAATAAAAATATCAATGCCTGTTTCCATCCCCAGATAATCTGATGAAATTGGTCTGAATTGTCCCCGGGTTACTGAGATAAGTTTAATAAAATAATCTTTTGTAAATAAAAAAAATTCTGTCATTGCTTAATTACATGTTTCTTTGAATATTAGGAGATATTTTAGTTTCTAATTGGCTGAAGATTCCATTAACATTGTCCTATTTTCTGTTTAGATTAGAAATGGAAAGACAATGTATAGGAACATTTTCATCTGTTTTTTTTATTTCAGCAGGACTAAAATAATGGTATATTTTTGTTTCAGGATGATTGACAAAAAGAATGACCAAGATAACAATAGTTCTATGATTGATATAAGTTATAAACAAGACAAGAATGGAAGTCAAGTTGATGCTGTTCTAGACAAGCTGTATGTATGCGCCAGTGTGGAGTTTCTGATGACTGTGGCAGATTTTTTCATCAAAGCTATACCTCAGAGTCCAGAAAATATGGCAAAAGAAATACAGATTCCATCAAAACAGGCTGCCACAGGGAAAGTCAAGCTAGAGAAAGGTTAGCAGAATTTAGCTGTCATAGATGACAACTTGTATATTTTAACAAAAATTGCAAACAGGAGAAAAGAGAAGTGGGAGAATTTGAGAAAGTAAAATTAGGCTTTCAGATTTAAACATAATCTATGTAAAAACTTTAGTAAGGAAACTAAAGAGAGAGACGTAGTAGAAATATATTGGGTGAGGGGCCAGGAAACTCTGCTCTGGTTCCTACTGTACCATTCAGATTTTTTACTACCCAGAAATAGAGGGAGTTAATCTAGGTCATTTGGTTTATATAAGGGGATATTTTATCCAAAGAAAATATTTTGAAAAAGTCTAGCACATTGAAAAATAATTGAAAAGTTAACAGGAAAAGGTGAGGACATGAGAGGACCCAGCATGACTCCTGGGCATCACCTTTAACTCTCTAAACTCTGTGAAGCAGGTTACAACTGTGTGGCCTAGGTGTGTGCGAAAGCAACTCTCAGCTCTGTAATGTTTATATACCAGCACTACCAACTAGACCAGTGATTGATTTTGTGTTGTAAATTATCATTATTTAAGGTGAGGCATTTTCTCTGAAATGCAAAACTCAGCAAGACTGGAAAACTATCATTTATTGGCAAAGTCAGAATATTATTTTTGCATTTCCCTTTAATATTGATTAAGTAGTAATCATATCTGTATCTCTGCGTTCATTTATATATTGAGTGTATTTATATGACAGATTATGATACCTACTATGGGCTTTGGGTGAAACCAAAGTAAATGAGTTTATCTCCTTCATCAAAGTCCCTTTCTTCCTCTTAATAGTTCTGGCTTTAGTTTTCTCCTCCTTGCCCCTGATAACACACCTTCATGTATGTGTACATGCACATACCTTAATTCTGATCAAAAGAACTCCAAAACAAAGGCCAAAGTGGGAATGATCTTGTTAGGACAGGTTTCAGATTACATTTTCTTGAATAATCAGAATTGGTTAATAATCATTATTAGTGTTAACCCACCAGTTATTAATATTATTAATTTCATCATACCCATCATAGCAAAATACTATGATTAGCAACTTGTAGATAGCATGTAATCGAGAAAATTTACTTGAAATTTTTCTGCTCCCTGTTTTTGTTTCTTCAGATGATTCTGTAAGACCAAATATGACTTTAAAGGCCAAGATCACAGATCCAGAAGTGGTGTTTGTTGCCAACCTGACAAAGGCTGATGCCCCTGCTTTGACAGCCTCCTTCCAGTGTAACCTTTCTCTGTCAACATCCAAGCTTGAGCAGATGATGGAAGCCTCTGTCAGAGATCTGAAAGTGCTCGCTTGCCCTTTTCTCAGAGAAAAGAGAGGGAAGAGCATCACCACAGTAAGAAACACCTTGGATGCTAATCTTGAAGAATCCCAGAAATTAAATAGTTGATTCACAGAATTCTAGAGTATGAAAGTTCTCTCAGACTTTAGAGATTATTTACTGCAAACTTGGGTTTCCAGATAAAGATGTTGGATTCCAAAGATCTTAAGACATGGCTGTTAATGACAGAGCTAGGGACCACTTCCAGACTAGTTTCCTTTTAATTATATCATCTTCTGTTAAATAGTGTTTGAATTTTTTTTTCACTGTTTTATTCACTATAGTGTACCCAATGAGTGAATGAATGACAATTTAAGCTTAGAATGAAAAATTCACTTGGAGTCATGTAAACAAAAAAGATGGTGTTCTTTGTTATTAAAGTTAATTTCAATTATGTTTTCACATTACTATTAAAAAACAGGATTTTAGTTAATTCCCATACCAATTAGTTTTTAATATTAAATTGATAATTTTATGGTAGAAGGTTCATTTTATTATTTATACATTTGCAGTGTTATTTTAAATTTAAGATATTTTTGGGCTAAGTGATTTGTGTAAAGAAATGCAGTTCTAGGCCTTTCTACTCTTCACTATGAACTATTCTTTGACATATCATCTTTGTATATGTCACAGAAAACTGTTAGCAATCACTTCATTGAAAGCTCATCCTAATTATTTAAAAATAGTTATGTCATACTAACTACACTATTTAGTTCAAGGGCAAGAATATTTAATTTCTTAATGATGTATAAGAATATAGGCTTCATCATTGTAATAAATCATTAAGTTTGAAAAAATGGGAATTTCTTCTAATTAAGGATCTTGTATGATACTCAAGACTTATCTTTTACTCATCTGGAAAGTGCTCATTTACCTACCTTACCAAAGTTGTTAGCTAGTTTTTATATGTAGTTCAAAAGCAGTATTACAGAGTGTATCATTTAAAAAAATATTCCAGCTGAAGGAAAACACTGTAAATGTCCAAGAGTAAACATACATCATTACTTGTGGACTTTGAGTGAAAAAATCTGTGAGAACTGCTAAGTTCTCTTCAGCATCCACATATTGTAGTGATTTGTGGAGATTCTTGGCTAATTTAATGTGCTGTTTTGCTTTTCGTAGTAGGTTGTAGTTAAAAACTCCAAGTTAAGTAACCCTGGTTTTTGTACTTGTGTACTACACACTTAATGGACCAATTACTAAGGAAATGTGAATTTCATTTATTTGTTTCTAGGTCTTACAACCCTGCTCTTTATTTATGGAAAAATGTGCATGGGCCTCAGGAAAACAAAACATAAGTGTTATGGTTAAAGAATTTACAATTAAGGTTAGTGCCTATCACATTCTCTGAGTGAAAAATTCTTATTTTTCTCACAGTATTGTATATTTGCAGTTACTTGAAACAAGATCTTTTGATACTGATGTCTCTCATAACTCCAGTGTTACGCTAGTCACATGTCCAGTAAACATAATACTTCTAACCTTAAAATATATTTTCTTTAATGCAGGTGTTTATTTTTATTTTGTTTTTAGTATGTACAAATGATTAGGGTAGTTTTCTCTGCTCTCTATTTTGTTTGCCAGTGTGTGTTGGGGAAGTTCAGTTGGAAAGGAAAGCAGAGACTGGATGAGAAGAGAGAAGGAAAAAAAGGATGGAGAGATAAACTGCTATCACTTTATTTGCAGTAAATTATTTTTGGCCTTCATTTGATGTATAGTTTAATTAGTTTAATGTGATTGTCTTGTTTGGCTTATGAAGTATTTATAATGACAGGCATATACTAGAAATGAATTGTTAGGATTTGCTTTTTTCTCTCATACATAAAGTATTTAAAAAACAATCTCTAGTGGGATGACTTTGTGTCTAGTTAGAAATGGAAAATATAGAATAGTTTCCTTTGGCAGTACTGGAATTTGAACTCAGGGCCTCACACTTGCTAGGCAGGCACTCTACCATTTGAGTCACTCTACCAGTCCCTAGAATAGTTTCTGTAATCTATTTTTCTCCCTTTCCAAGGGCTGAAAAATGAGGTGATTTATGCCATTAATGACAGTAGCTTTACTCATACAGGTCACTGGCCAGTGACACATCATTTGACACATCATGTAAATAACAATGTAATTTTTTTTCAGTTAAAAAAACACACAAAGTAGTCTTAGATTGTTTTTCTAATGGGCTTTTTGTTTTCAGAGATGTAAAGTAATAGAAAATTTTTTGAATTTGGATGTAGTTTCTCTTAAGGCACGAGGTGAAGTGCTGACGGGACCTTTCATGTCTTTGTAAATAAATTTATTCATTGGGTAAACATTTTTTTAACTCTTACTATGTGTAAAAAATGTCTTGTATAAGACATTGAGAATAAGTGATCCCTGCCATTAAAAACTGTGGCACATGTGGGACGAAGAAGTGAATCAGTGACATAGCTGTCAGTGATGTGGACTATGCAAGATGCTGCTGAGAATACAAGCAGGGTTCTCTAATTCAGACCTGGACTTCAAGAAAAGTTATCTGCAAGTGGGACATCTTCAACTGGGTTTTGAAAATTGATAAAAATTATATAGATGTAAAGGAACGGGATGGGTTATCCAAATAGAACTGGCAATATGCACAAAGGCAGTGGGGTGAAAAAGTTCTTTGAGAACTTTCAGCCCATGTGGCTGGACAGATAGTGTGGTAGAGTTGTAGACTGGAAATATTAATTATAGATAATAAGTGAAAAGAAAAAAAGATTCAGTTGTCAGGTTTTAAAGTATGCAGAAGAGACTACTTTTGATGATGTAACTATATCTGTTGAGCCTATTAGGTAAGTAAGGGTTGTAAAAAGTAAAGAGAAATCCTTTTGACTTATTCAACCCCACATTTCTCAAACTTTGGGGGAACTCTGCAGCTAGTTGAATAGGGTCTTAATTCAAAAGGAGTTTTGTGCGATAAACTAATGAGAGTTTGAATTTTACTCTGAGATTGTGGGCAGTTGCTGAAGATTTTAAGCATAATTCTTATGCCCAGATTTAGGTTTTAAAAAATAAAAGTTATGTGGGTGGTAGTTTGGAGGGTGGCTGAGAGGGTACTGGCTGGATATGAAAGATACGACCTGTATAGAACAAAGTACAGTGATAGTGATGAGAAAGTGAACAAAGGTACTATTCAAAGATGATAGCAGGCACAATTCACAGATCTTGAGGTAAATAAGGGAGAGCTGAGATTTTAGCCTTCCTGTTTGTTTGTATAAGACAAGTGGAAGCCATCTACGTGTATCTTTTTGAAGATTGCACACTTTGGTTTAGGGAATGCAGTTGGTTTTAAAATCTGTAAAATACAGTTGTGCCTTTACATTATTTTTGTTGTTGTTCACATAATACCATTTTGATCTGACTTGATCAGTTCATCCTGTTGACATGCAGTATTAGTTACTTACTCAGGTTCCCAGGGAACCTGAGCAGAAATCAGTGCAGTGCAGTTAGTTGACCTCACAAATGAATTCCTGTTTTCCTTAGTTGTGAAATTAGTACATTTAAATCTAAATTTGTTACTTTAAGTTTTTTCACATCATATATATTAATTTGTATCTAGAAAGAATCTGTTCTAAATATTTTTTTGCTTTCCTTTTTAAAGATTTCACCCATTATTCTTAATACCGTGCTGACAATTATGGCTGCTATGTCACCAAAGACAAAAGAAGATGAATTGAAAGACACGTCTAAGGAAATGGAAAATCTTTGGGGTGTCAAATCTATTAATGATTACAACTCATGGTTTCTTGGTGTTGACATGGCAACAGAAATAACAGAGCATTTCAGAGACGTAAAACATCCCTTGATAGAAGAAAATTGTGCTGTTTCTGTGGAGACAGTTCAGGTTACCTTAGAGTGTGGCCTCGGGCATCGGACTGTGCCTTTATTATTAGCAGAATCTAAGTTTTCAGGAAATATTAAAAATTGGACTTCCCTAATGTCTGCTGCTGCTGACATGACACTACAGGTATGACCACATCACTTAGTGCTGCCAGAGCCAACTTCTTTAAAGTACAGCTCCAGAATTAAGATAGGAACTTTTTGTTGCTTATGCATGGCTATAGTAAGGCTATATGTGAATAGATAATATATTCTGACTTTTAATTTGTTAGTGAATAATTATGTTGAGTTTTGCTAAATTGATGGTAATAAAGTTAGAGAATAACAAGAAATATGCTATATATATATTGCTATATATATATATATTTTTTTTTTTTTTTTAGGTCTTCAGGTAATTTTTAAAAATGACTGTTGACATAACACTAGTTACCTAATTTTTTTCTACTGGTTACAGAATTATGTAATTTGACTTAATGTAATTGTGTGGTCTTTCAGGTTCACTATTACAATGAGATCCACGCTGTCTGGGAGCCATTGATTGAGAGAGTAGAGGGGAAGCGACAATGGAATTTAAGGCTTAATGTAAGGAAAGCATAAAGTGTCTTTGTACAGAATGACTCTTTGTACTTTTATTAATATTTTTTAGCTTAATGATTCTCAAGATGTGGCCCAGGATCCTTGAAGAGCTTTCAGGGGTCCATGTGGTTGAATAGCCCTTTTCATGCTGGTACTGAGACTTTATATGTATTAATTGTATTCTCGTTCTCTTACGAATGTCCAATGGAGTTTTCAGGAAACCATGTGACTTTTGATACTGCAACAGATTGAATGTGGAGGAGAAATGAGAATTCATCTGTCTTCTCTCAAGTTAGGCACTAGAGAGATGTATAAATGCTTCTCTTCTCACTATGTTTTCTAGTTATTTTTCACTAAAATGCCCTTTATATTAACATATCTTACTTTTACATGAATATTAAAAATTTCAGGGTTCATTTCTAACAGTTCATATTGGTAGATGTAACTCACATAATGGAGTTTGATACTGAGTGATTTTTAAGAGAGAGACCAAAAAAATCTGAAAATTATTACTTTATAAACTATCTTCTCATCTCTTTATGGTATTTCTTGTGAGCACTTTAGAGTGTTAGATATCAAAATGTATTTTTCTAGATTATCCAGAATGAGAGCTATATAAGATTGTTACAGCACACCTCTCCAGAGCACAATGAAATTGAGGTAACAGTTAAAAGTAGGAATTCAACTTAACTGTGTCCCAGTGTTCTCTAAATGAGGTAGAAATATTTCTACCTCTCCCTTGCATACAGAGGTTAACACAACAGTAGTTTATAAGGCTTTTAATTGCAGTTAGAACAAAAGCCTGAATGTAATATTGTACCATATTGAATCCGATGGCTGGTTGAAAGCTTACTGTATTATTTATAGGTGATACTGGTTAAAAGCAGAAGGAAGGAAACGTGTTATTTCCAGATAATGCCTCCAGTAAGGATCAACTTAGACTTCAGGGTCACCTTAGATTGCTAATGAACTTATAACCATCAGATACACAACACTGAATAGCTAGTAGTATTTTGAAGTTGCACAGGAGACAAATATTATCGCTATCTTTCAGTGCTTTCATGGCATAATTCTATGCATTTCCCTATGTATGGACTATTTACTGAAAGAAAGATTGCTAATCTGCATTAAATAAAAGGGAAGCTCTGAATACTTTTGAAAATGAGACTTTTGAGGAGCCTTGATGTAGAAAAACCAGTTTTAGAGAATTCAACACTATTGCATTTTAGATTTTATTATTGCTTGATTGATAAATTAAATTTGCTGTGTTATTTATCTTCATAGGTGAAGAAGAACCCAACCCAAGATAAAAGTTTGATGCCAGGAGATGATTTTATTCCTGAGCCAAAAGTGGCAATTCATATTTCTTCAGGAGATACGATGAATATAACAATATCCAAAAGTTGTCTTAATGTTTTCAATAATTTAGCAAAAGTATGTTTGATTCTTCTTTGGAATATCTCAAGTGAAATTTAAGAATGAAATGTATAGATGTTTTTTGCATCATGAAAATGAGTTTCAAAAATATATAGTCATGGTAAAGTGTCTGGAAGAAATGTACACTTTGCAGAAATGTAATGATATGCTTCTTTGCAGGGCTTTTCAGAGGGTGCTGCTTCTACTTTCGACTACTCTTTAAAAGACAGAGCTCCTTTTACAGTAAAAAATGCAATAGGTGTTCCCATTAAGATACAGCCCAACTCTAATCTCAGGGTAATGAGCTCCCCTGAGAAAAGTGATGTTTATGATGTGAATGCTGGCCAGAATTTGGAGTTGGAATATGCTAGTGTGGAGCCCTCACGGCACGGGAAACTGTCTGTATTGAGCCGACAAGAAAGCTCCTCCTTCACTTTTACCTTTGGTATGATAATTTTATTTTAAAGACATCTTAGGTATTGCATCTCAGAAGGTTTTTTTTTCTTCTGATAGTGGTACTGGGAACTGAACTCGGGACTTCACATTTGCTAGGCAGGCACTCTACTACTTGAGCCATGCCCCCAGCCCTTTTTGCTATAATTATTTTTGAGATAGAGTCGCGTTTTTTGCCAGGGCTGGCCTGGATGGCAGTCCTTTTATTTATGTTTCCCACATAGCTGAAACAACAGGTGATCACCACCACATCCCAGCTATTGGTTTAGATGGGAGGTCTTGCTAACTTTTTACCTGGGTTGGCTTTGAACCACCATCTTTCTGATCTCTGCCTCTCAGATATCTATGACTATAAGTGTGAGTCGCTATGCCCATCCTTTAGGAATTGTTATTTTGGGCTGATTTTAAAATATTAAAATAAATTTTGCTATAGATATGTTGGGAGACTACATTTTTAAAGAGTTAGAATAAATAACTAATAAATTCATCTCTTGTTTTCCTCTAAACTTGAAATGATTAAACTTGATTATAGGTCAGAGAACCTTACTGAACTAGATTGTTTCTATGTCCCTAAATATTGCAATATGTAGCATTCCTCAAAAAGGATGAGAATTTTGTGAGAAGAGATAATTACAATATTCAGAATCCCCTAAAATACTGATTACTATTGCAAAGAAAAGGAGCTTGTCTTACTCCATATTGAAATAATAAGAAATAGGTTGGATTTTGTTTGTTTTAATATACTCAACTCCCCCCACCGAGGATTCTCTTGTAAAATCCCCCAAGATGCAAGGATTCTCTTATAAAATCCTTGTATCTTAGAAAAGCATTTTGTAATGATTATTTCTAGTCATAAGGAAAATACCCTTGTATATTATTTTGAGGTACTGATGATTATCTTGATAGACATATTGATAAATAAGAATTTGGCATTTTATTTACTTACTGTCTTAGTACCACATGGGTATACAGAAGTTGCAAATATCCCTGTTGCCAGACCTGGACGGCGATTGTATAATGTGTGGAATCCCAAGGCCAGTCATTCTGATTCAGTCTTGGTACAGATTGATGCAACTGAAGGCAACAAAGTAATTACCCTCCGCTCTCCTCTGCAGGTAAGGTAGCTCTTGATGGGGAATTGTGTTTCTTGTAGTATGTCAGGAGTTGGGATACAGTAAAACATCATTAAGTTAGTTAGTGCTGATAAATCATTAGTAAATACTAAACTCAAGCAGCTTCTGTTCCTCAACTTGCTTTTGTAATCTTCTTTATTTTAAATGTCTGATAAAATAGTTTTGTACATTTAAAGCCCATTTTTGTTACCTCTAATGAGCTTTTTTTTTCCTTTGGCTTATTCCTTAAAGATTCAGAACTAAGATATTATAGTTGACTGTCAAATAGGATAGCATGCCCTTCTCTTTGTACTTGGGATTTATTGTTCAAATGTGTTTGAAGGAATGTTGGAATGATCTACTCTCCTAAAAAAATTTTTACCATTTTAATTTGTATAAATAATTTTTCTTCATTTAAAGTTTTATCAAACATTTTAATTTTTCTGTATATTATTAAAGGTTTTAGCATATGTCAATATGTGAATAGCAAAAGGACCTTTTTTCTTATATCAGCTAACAAATTAGAATATTTCAAGTTTTAGACATGGCTATCTCTTACTTTGTGATTAGCTCCAGCATATTGCATACTATAGTCTTTCACTTTTTTTCTGTTCAGTCATATGGTTTACTGATCAAAGGTTGTAATGGAGAAAAAAATGGCTGAAATCTTTAAGAACAATACATATTTGAAAGATACTATGTAGACTTATGATAAACATAAGCACATTATATATAGAATTACTATCATAATAACTTTCAACTGTTACTTAAACATCAAGTTAAAAAATTATATGTATATTTATGAAATCCTTAAATATTCTAAACATTTTCAGTTGTTAATAGAAATACCTTCTAGTATTGAGTTTGAGAAGCTTTTTAGATTTAAAGTAATTGTGTGCAGCTATTTTCTTTTTAACTTATATATCCTTTTAAAACATTTGTATGTCTTTTTGTCAAACAGATTAAAAACCATTTCTCTATTGCATTTATCATCTATAAGTTTGTTAAGAATGTTAAGCTGTTGGAGCGCATTGGAATAGCCAGACCTGAAGAGGAGTTCCATGTCCCTTTAGATTCATACAGGTAGATCCTTCTTTGAATTTATTAAGCCATGTAAGGGAACAGTGGTCACTAGAGATGGGGTAGGGGACAGGGAGAACAGATTAAGAAGGACTGGGAAGAGTACGGGGGCAGGGAAAGCGGGGAAAGGGATGTATGGAAATATCACAGTGCGTCCCATTAATTAGTACAATTAATATATGATGATTATAATAAATTGTTAAAAATTCATAATGTATATTATTTTTTACTCATTTATTTTTTTGTATATTATTTTTAGTTTTATGAATTGGGGAGTCTATACTCTGGAAAAATAACCTCATATTTTTATTTAATGATTTATAAAAGCCACTTTTAGGACATTTATAGTTTATTTTCCTATAGAGAAATACATTTATATTATCTTTGAACTTGCCAGCTGAAAATTTTTATATTTGATATAAAAGATGTATATTTATTAGGTGGTTATTTGAAATGAATTTTTTTTTCAGTACCAGGGTTTGAACTCAGGGCCTACACTCTGACCCACTCCACTAGCCCTTTTTTATGAAGGGTTTTTTTCGAGATAGGGTCTCACAAACTATTGACCTTCCTGATGTCTTCCTCCTAAGTAATTAGGATTACAGGCATGAGCCACCAGTGCCCAGCAAAAAAATTTTTAATTGTTTTTGTTTGCAGTTTTTTTTTTTCTTTTTTCCCCCAACAAGTTGCTCTGTGAGTTAGCTATGACTTTGGGCAAGTTTTTAACCATTCTTGGCCATGGTTTCCTCTTTTGTAAAAATAGCAAGAGTAGCCCTACTTTGTAGTTATCAAGAATATTTAGTGAAGTTCTTCTTATGTTCTTAGTCTAAACTTTCCCTCCATTCTGGTTCCTTTTTTCTGCAGATGTCAATTGTTTGTTCAGCCAGCTGGAATCCTAGAACATCAGTACAAACAGTCCACCACTTACATTTCCTGGAAAGAAGAACTTCACAGGAGCAGGGAAGTGAGAGGAATATTGCAGTGTCCTTCCACAGAAGTCAACTTCTTGCCACTCATAGTGAATACGGTTGCTCTGCCTGATGAGTTAAGCTATATAAGTGCCCGGGGTGAAGACTGGGATCCAGCCTACATTATTCATCTTTACCCTTCTCTCACTTTGAGGAATCTTCTCCCATATTCTCTAAGATACTTACTTGAAGTATGTCTCCTGCATTTTGTTTGACTCTTACTATTGTACAATGTGACTTTTAGTTTTGTTTGATGGTGTTTTTAGTTAAAAGTCAGTGTTTTATGTAGTATACTTGCACTGCTTGAATAGTGTTACTCAAAGCTAGAGCTGGCATAGCACTGATTGCATGTCAGGCTCTCTACTGTGTGCTGTATGTATATTAACGTGTTTATCTTTAAAGTAGGGTTCTGCAGTAGGTACTGTTCTTGGACCCATTTTACTGATGAGGGAACTGAGTCCCAAAGGGATTAAGTAACTGGCTCCAGGTCCCACAGCTACTCAGTGGTGCAGCTGAGATTTAAATCAAGGCAGTTCGGCTCCTTGATTCCTACCACTTTTCCATGCTGTGTCTGCCATAAATTAAGAAATTCCATTGTCTAAAAGGGAGGAAAGTATTTCATCTTACAGTTTTTATTTTAAAATTAATATTATGATTATTTGGTCAAAGGTCCTATTGAATATAAAAATAATTATTATATGTCTTAAGAAATAATAAGAAACATTTTCTTGTAGTGAGTTATTTTAAAACACATAAGTCCTAAAAGTGTTTGGAATCTAAATTATTTCTCTTCTTTATTTGACAATGAACCATTACTGGGTCATGGAGTCAAAAATTAATTAAATGAATTAAATAGTATTTATATAAAAGAAGATTTCTGTAAGGAAGCCTGATTTATATGTTTCCTATTACTCATTTAAAAAATAATTCTACTTTTCTTCGATAGCTTGTCAGAATAGCTTGACATCCCTTTCTTTAATCCACTCAGTGAGAACCATGAGCCGTATGTGAATAGAGTATGAACTGGAAGTGCAGGTGGTTAAGTGGCTCATTAGTGACACAGCGCTAATGGACAACAGATGGGGCTCTTTAATCCAGTCTTTGATTCTTGATATAACTTCTGACTGTTGTCCTCCAAATGGCCAAAAGACATCCTGCCTGTGGCGCTGGTGTAGTGTTTACTCCTAAGTCCAAACCTGGCTAGAATTGGCTGGTTAGACTCTGGTAGGTTAGTTAGCACAAAAAACAGATTTTTCTTTTCACCTGTTTTTAAAAATTGTTAAATTAAGAAAAAACAAACTTGGTTTTTGTGTGCTTTTAGGGAACAGCTGAAACTTATGAGCTAGCCGAAGGCAGTGCTGCTGATGTTCTGCAGTCACGAATCAGTGGAGAAATCATGGAATTGGTCCTGGTGAAATACCTGGGCAAGAACTGGAATGGACATTTCCGCATATGTGATACACTTCCTGAATTTTTTCTTGTGTGTTTTTCTTCTGACTCAGCAGAAGTGATGACAGTTGACCTATCAATACATGTCAGGAGAATTGGCAGCCGAATGGTGCTGTCTGTCTTTAGTCCCTACTGGTTAATCAACAAAACTTCTCGGGTTCTCCAGTATCGTTCAGAAGAAACTCATGTGAAACATCCAGCTGATTTTAGGGATATCATTTTATTCTCTTTTAAGAAGAAGAACATTTTTAGTAAAAATAAGGTATGGTTTGTTCATATAACAAGGTAAAACAGGCAAATTTCTAATTTTAGAAACTTTGGAATCTAAGCCCATGCTTACCTATTTACTAAGTGTCATTGGCACGAGTTAGGTCCAAAGAGACATTCAGGAATGCAAAATCAAATGGGATATTAGGAACTAGCAGCAGCAGCTTCCTGGGACTGAGTTGTCATTTCTCCAGGGCTCTTGAACTCCTGTGGCTTGTCTGAATATGCAGCACTTATTTGGCTTATATTAGTTGAGCCTTGCTGTGCATGAAGCACTTAGCCAGTCTTTGAAGAGAAGCCTCATCCTTCATTTATTGGTCCCTTCTTTCCTCTTCAGACTCATGTCTGTATTTCTCACTCACTGCATGCTTTCCCAAGTTCTTACCTCTAGGTTTTTGTATATGCTGTATCCTCTGTCCAGTCTGCCAGTTCCTCCACTCCCTGTTTCCCTCATCTTTCCTGGTTATTGGATGTTCATCCTTTTGCATTCTGCTCAGGCCTAATTTATGTGAAGATTTTCTGATCATTTAAAATGAGTCTAGACATCTTTCATATTCTCCTAGAGTAATGTACATTAGAATCAAGGGCTTTTAAAACTGTTTTCTGAGTCCTCTCCCAGAGTTTGATTTAGTAGTTCTGGATAGGACCTGAGAATCAGTATCCCTAAGAGGTTATCTGGTGATGCTTGTACTGGTGGTGTGGATACCACTTTGAGAGCCACTATTGTATTGTTGATTAACATATGGTATTGTAATTCCCAGTTTATGTGTCTCACCTCTGCTTATCTCATGTCTTCTATAATCTAATTAGGTGAATAGTGGTGAAATTATATGGGTACACATGTATGTCTCTTCTGAAAAACTTTATCGTAATCCCAGAGCCATAAGTAAACTCAGTGTCCTCTCATTTTGTACCTCTTTTTGGCTTGTGTCATAATTAGTAATAGTAGGTCCTGTTCTCTCTGTTTAGTTCAATTCTTGTTGAACTAAATAAGAAGTTTAGTCTGAAGACAGGAACTTTGTCCTACTATCATCCATTCTGCCTTTCAGAAGACACTTTAATTAGTGCCTGCTGAATAATGTTAAAGAGAGCAACTCTGTATTGCTAAATACAGCTGCATTTCATAACTGTAACACTGCCTTGCAATTACATTGCAGTTCTTTCTAAAAACAACACAAGGCCTCACTGGTATACATCTGCACTCTACTCAGGTGAATGGGAAGGTCAGAGCTATATTTTTGTTATTTTGTCCCCTAGAGTTTCCTGTGGTTCTGTTTTTCATTTGCAATAGGATTGATTATATTTTTCTATGTCTCATGATTCTAAACAAATTTCCAAGTCTAGCAAGTTCCCATCAAATAAAGTTAATATCATCTTTTAGGTTTCTTATATGATAGTATGTGTTCTCTGGTATAGGTACAATTAAAAATTTCAACTAGTGCCTGGTCCAGTAGTTTCTCATTGGATACAGTGGGAAGTTATGGCTGTGTCAAGTGTCCTGCCAGCAATATGGAATATCTGGTAAGTCTCCTTGCTTAATTATATTTGAACTCCATTCACCTTTTTTTACAATTCAGTAAGCAGTCTGACTCTTAAAGTTTACAGAAATTTGAAATAAAATTATTATGTGGAGTGCTACCTACAGATTTCTAAGACCACTGTTACTAACCAGCAAAACTTGAGTTTGCCAAATTTAAACAATGAGTTGAATCCACCTAAAGAGTAACGTCGTAAATATTCACACATACCAGAATCTTCATTCCGTATCTACCCGGTCAAACATTGCTTAAATCTTAAATTTTGACTAGTATGAAAATTTGAATAATCTGATGCCATCTGACATATTTTACTGCTTCAAAATTTGAGTCTGTCCACTAATTAAAAAGCAATTTATGTTTGGAATATTAAAAAAAAAAAAACAAAAAGTACTTGCCAGATTGAATCTGCCATTGCAAGTTGTCATTAAATTACTGATTGATATTCTTGAATTGGTTTCTGATGGAGCCAAACTAAGGAACAAAAAATTTTCTTTTATGTGAGAAGATAATCAGTAGTGGAATATAACATGTATTTGTTACTGTACTTAACAATTCTTATTTTAATATATTTTAAGATCTCTCTGTGAATGAGGGAGTATATGTATATATCATAGAGATTAAAGTGATGGGAAATAAGCTTGCTTCTTTCCTACAGGTTGGTGTTAGCATCAAAATGAGCAGTTTTAATCTCTCACGAATAGTCACTCTGACTCCCTTTTGTACCATTGTCAACAAGTCATCTTTTGAACTAGAAGTTGGGGAGATTGCATCTGATGGCTCAATGCCAACCAACAAGTGGAATTATGTTGCTTCTTCAGAGGTAAAATTTCCCTTTAACATACTGGATTTCTAAGTTATGCAAGTAAATATGAACATATTTGTTGTCACTCTGTCATACTTAATACTTTTGTGTTAATAGCTTGGAAAAACTTTAAAAAGAGAAAGATTATTAATGATTTTATCACTAGCTCAGTCTGCGTGGCTAGCAGTCTTTGTCCAGTTAAAGTGTGAATATGTACCATGAAAAGTCCATAGACATAATATACTATGTATTGTCTGAATTGTCTAGATAATTTTTCTATACTCAAGAAACTATAATCTTGTTGGCAGGGCCTGAGATGCCTATAAAGTAACCCATGGGGAAAAAATGATAGTATAATAAGTTACAGGTTATTATAGAATTCCTGAACAGGTGAGCTGAAAATTCTCTTGAAAATTAGCTAGAATTCAACTCTGTTACTTTTCAGAAAAGGAAATTGAGGTTCAGACTTTTCCTGGGTAAGGCCATGATAGCGGATTTGGTGGACATTGGTGGTCTACATAAAAAGGTCAAGTTTCTTTTTTTTCTTTTATTATTCATATGTGCATACAAGGCTTGGTTCATTTCTCCCCCCTGCCCCACCCCCTCCCGTACAACCCACTCTGCCCCCTCCCCCCCCCGCAATACCCAGCAGAAACTATTTTGCCCTTATTTCTAATTTTGTTGTAGAGAGAGTATAAGCAATAACAGGAAGGAACAAGGGTTTTTGCTGGTTGAGATAAGGATAGCTATACAGGGCATTGACTCACATTGATTTCCTATGCGTGGGTGTTACCTTCTAGGTTAATTCTTCTTGATCTAACCTTTTCTCTAGTACCTGTTCCCCTTTTCCTGTTGGCCTTAGTTGCTTTTAAGGTATCTGCTTTAGTTTCTCTGCGTTAAGGGCAACAAATGCTAGCTAGTTTTTTAGGTGTCTTACCTATCCTCACCCCTTCCTTGTGTGCTCTCGCTTTTATCATGTGCTCATAGTCCAATCCCCTTGTTGTGTTTGCCCTTGATCTAATGTCCACATATGAGGGAGAACATACGATTTTTGGTCTTTTGAGCCAGGCTAACCTCACTCAGAATGATGTTCTCCAATTCCATCCATTTACCAGCGAATGATAACATTTCGTTCTTCTTCATGGCTGCATAGAATTCCATTGTGTATAGATACCACATTTTCTTAATCCATTCGTCAGTGCTGGGGCATCTTGACTGTTTCCATAACTTGGCTATTGTGAATAGTGCCGCAATAAACATGGATGTGCAGGTGCCTCTGGAGTAACAGTCTTTTGGGTATATCCCCAAGAGTGGTATTGCTGGATCAAATGGTAGATCGATGTCCAGCTTTTTAAGTAGCCTCCAAATTTTTTTCCAGAGTGGTTGTACTAGTCTACATTCCCACCAACAGTGTAAGAGGGTTCCTTTTTCCCCGCATCCTCGCCAACACCTGTTGTTGTTGGTGTTGCTGATGATGGCTATTCTAACAGGGGTGAGGTGGAATCTTAGCGTGGTTTTAATTTGCATTTCCTTTATTGCTAGAGATGGTGAGCATTTTTTCATGTGTTTTCTGGCCATTTGAATTTCTTCTTTTGAGAAAGTTCTGTAGTTCACTTGCCCATTTCTTTATTGGTTCATTAGTTTTGGGAGAATTTAGTTTTTTAAGTTCCCTGTATATTCTTGTTATCAGTCCTTTGTCTGATGTATAGTTGGCAAATATTTTCTCCCACTCTGTGGGTGTTCTCTTCAGTTTAGAGACCATTTCTTTTGATGAACAGAAGCTTTTTAGTTTTATGAGGTCCCATTTATCTATGCTATCTCTTAGTTGCTGTGCTGCTGGGGTTTCATTGAGAAAGTTCTTACCTATACCTACTAACTCCAGAGTATTTCCTACTCTTTCTTGTATCAACTTAAGAGTTTGGGGTCTGATATTAAGATCCTTGATCCATTTTGAGTTAATCTTGGTATAGGGTGATATACATGGATCTAGTTTCAGTTTTTTGCAGACTGCTAACCAGTTTTCCCAGCAGTTTTTGTTGAAGAGGCTGCTATTTCTCCATCGTATATTTTTAGCTCCTTTGTCAAAGATAAGTTGCCAACTATACATCAGACAAAGGACTGATAACCAGAATATACAGGGAACTTAAAAAACTAAATTCTCCCAAAACTAATGAACCAATAAAGAAATGGGCAGGTGAACTAAACAGAACTTTCTCAAAAGAAGAAATTCAAATGGCCAGAAAACACATGAAAAAATGCTCACCATCTCTAGCAATAAAGGAAATGCAAATTAAAACCACACTAAGATTCCACCTCACCCCTGTTAGAATAGCCATCATCAGCAACACCAACAACAACAGGTGTTGGCGAGGATGCGGGCAAAAAGGAACCCTCTTACACTGTTGGTGGGAATGTAGACTAGTACAACCACTCTGGAAAAAAATTTGGAGGCTACTTAAAAAGCTGGACATCGATCTACCATTTGATCCAGCAATACCACTCTTGGGGATATACCCAAAAGACTGTTACTCCAGAGGCACCTGCACATCCATGTTTATTGCGGCACTATTCACAATAGCCAAGTTATGGAAACAGCCAAGATGCCCCAGCACTGACGAATGGATTAAGAAAATGTGGTATCTATACACAATGGAATTCTATGCAGCCATGAAGAAGAACGAAATGTTATCATTTGCTGGTAAATGGATGGAATTGGAGAACATCATTCTGAGTGAGGTTAGCCTGGCTCAAAAGACCAAAAATCGTATGTTCTCCCTCATATGTGGACATTAGATCAAGGGCAAACACAACAAGGGGATTGGACTATGAGCACATGATAAAAGCGAGAGCACACAAGGGAGGGGTGAGGATAGGTAAGACACCTAAAAAACTAGCTAGCATTTGTTGCCCTTAATGCAGAGAAACTAAAGCAGATACCTTAAAGCAACTGAGGCCAATAGGAAAAGGGGACCAGGAACTAGAGAAAAGGTTAGATTAAAAAGAATTAACCTAGAAGGTAACACCCACGCACAGGAAATCAATGTGAGTCAATGCCCTGTATAGCTATCCTTATCTCAACCAGCAAAACCCCTTGTTCCTTCCTATTATTGCTTATACTCTCTCTACAACAAAATTAGAGATAAGGGCAAAATAGTTTCTGCTGGGTATTGAGGGGGCGAGTGGGAGGGGGTGGAGTGGGTGGTAAGGGAGGGGGTGGGGGCAGGGGGGAGAAATAAACCAAGCCTTGTATGCACATATGAATAATAAAAGAAAAATGAAAAAAAAAAAGAGTTTGGGGTCTGATATTAAGATCAAAAAGGTCAAGTTTCATAGGAAAGGTTGGATTTGAACTAAACTGTGTAGGTTCATTAAGATTTGGAGAGGTGAAGAAATTAAGAGAGAATGAGGGAAGAGGCAAGGTGTAAGAATTTTATTTTACTCTCAGCCACGAAGAAGAATGAAATTTGTCATTCGTTGGTAAATGGATGGAACTGGAGACCATCACCTTAAGTGAAGTTAGCCAGGCTCAGAAGACTAAAAGCCACATGTTCTCGCTCATTTGTGGATTATAGACCTAACACAAATGTAGCAATATTATGAAACACTGGTCACACTAAAGGGAGGTCAGCATGAGAGGAGTAGGAAAACTAAAACTTTGAATAGGGTTGATATACTTACTATACAAGAATGAATATAGAAATCTTAAACTGACTGAAACTACCATAAGAAAGGGACTAAAGTAGAATGAAGAAAATTAGAGGAGATAAACCGGTTGAGATTCTAATGTATATATACATGGAAATATCACAGGGAAACTCCCTGTGTGGCTAACTATCTCATGCTAAAATGTCATGTTTTTTGTTTTCTCTTTTTTCTCCTACAAAATTGGAGAACAAAAGGGTGGACCAAGCCCTGCCAAGTAGGGAGGGCTGGTGCCAGTGGATTGGGGGGAGGTGTTATGGAAAGTGGGTAGGAAGGTGAATCAGTGCAATAAAATGTGTACACATGTTTGCAAATGCAAAAATGATACCTGTTGTGAACTACTCCAGAAATTGGGAGAGGGAAATGAAGGAGAATGGTTGAGGAGGTGACTTCATGTGTGATATATTTGATACATTGAAGGAACCTGTGTAAATGCCACAACGTACTCCCACCCTTCACAACAATAAAGGAAAAAGAATAAGTAATTTCACCTGACTTGAGTTTTGCAACCAAACCAGCTGACCTTCATGATAGCTAGAAATCATTCTTCCATTCTTCAGGACAGCTCAAAAAGAAAAAAAAGATTCTAATCTTATTTTTAAAAATAGTAGAATGCTCAAAAGAAAGGAGAGATCCCAATTATACAGAGTTCTAAGGGGCATGGTCTTTTCAAGGCATTTAGAGTGATTTCTGTTTTGGTAACAAATAAATATTTATCTTTTTTTTTCATCTTTGATGTGGGTTTGCCAACAATAGCATTTTATTCAGAAATAGAACTTACCCAGTATTCTATAACAGCAGGACATTTTGTATTAGAAACGGAACCCCCCCAGCTTCATAGATAAAGAAACTGAGACTCAAAGAATATAGTTTGATCAGGGTCAGACACCCAGAAAGGCGATGTCAGGACTTGGGGCAAGGTCTGTGGTATCAGTCCTGTGCCTTCAGTTGTCTCTCTGACATATCTAGGATAAGAGATTGTGAAAGAACTCTTCATTCATTAATGAGGTAAAATAGAATATGCACACAAGCAAATGTTATTAAGATTATAGTTTTTAAATATTCAAGATATTTAAAGCATTCTTAGTCTAGAGGTTCTTTATTTTCTCATATTGTAATTCTATTATAATACATTAGTATATCTGTATTCTTCTGATAAAGTGTCTTTGGTTTCATAAGTAGTTACTATATTATCAATTTGTTTTTAAAAAATGTAACCCAGGCTGGCCTCAAACTGACATCCAAGTGCTAAGATTACAGATGTGTACCACCACACCCAGCTTGTCAGTAGTTTTACTCTGAGATATGGAATGAACATTAAAAGATACAATGATAATTTAATCAAGATGAGATACAGAGTTGACAGTGTTTTAAGACTAATAATAACTTTTATATTTTTAGTGTCTTCCATTTTGGCCTGAAAATTTGTCAGGGAAACTTTGTGTGAGAGTGGTAGGCTGTGAAAGATCTTCCAAACCATTCTTTTATAACCGACAGGACAATGGCACTTTGTTGAGTTTAGAAGATCTGGTAAGTTTTTATCTTTTAAAATACAATGTCTTTGACTTTTAAGTTTATTTTAAATAGTTTATTAAACCATGCTATAGAAACCTACTGGTGATTGTTTGAAGACATTGGTGCATGAATATATAACAACATACATATGTTTGCAAGGAATTGGAGACAGTTTGCTTTTTTGTAAGCACTTTAGAAAACAAAGCTTTTGTATTTACAAACTGATTAACATGCTTTTTTTTCTACAACAGAATGGAGGTATCTTGGTAGATGTAAACACTGCCGAGCACTCAACTGTCATAACTTTTTCTGATTACCATGAGGGATCTGCACCTGCCCTGGTAATAAACCATACACCATGGGACATTCTCACATGTAAACAGAGGTATGAAAAAAATGGGTTAATGCAAACTCTGATTTTTTTATTTTTTTAAATTGATACTGGGATGAATCCAGTTCCTTGCTCTTGAATTGAAGGCCTCACTCTTTGGTTTTTGAGCTAGAGTCTCAGTAACCTTTAACCCAGCTGACCTCAAATTTTTTGTTTTCCTGCCTCTACCTCCCAAGTAGCTGGGATTGTAGGCATGTGCCACTGAACCTAAAGGTTTTTCTGATTTATTTTTCTTGGTCCACAGTCCCTTCTGGAAAACATGTGGGTTTCACATACCAAATGTTTTTAGGTTTTAGATTTTAGAAAGGTAATGTGGAGCATGTTCTGCGTATAACTAATTCCCTGGGCTAGTCTTGCAGTAGTACTTTGTTAATACACATTAATATTTCTGCAGCAAAACTAATGGATGTTCATACCAAGTGGAGCAAACAGAGACTATTAATAGCCTCAGGTCAGTGCAAATCAGGTTTTACTGCCTAGTGACTCAACAATAAACTTGTAGAAAAGTCTTTGGGCTTTTGGAGCTTTTCAACTTATTTCAGAATAGCAAACAAAAGACCATAAACTTGATTAAGCATTATCTTCTTTTTAATCCTGGTAACCTCAGTGAAGCTTGTTCTACAAATTCACATCTAGTTTATGATTAGGGGTAGCAAAGGTTAATAAAAGCACAGTGGGTAGAGGGTGATACTGAATTTTTAGAACAGGGTGATAGGAATTTTTGTTATTCTTGTCCTCGTGCATGCTGTTATTTGGATACCTGTATTTAATTATAACAAATAGTTTTAAGTCCTTAAAATATATAATGTGTGAATCTAGAATCAGATTCACAATCTAGTATTTTTGTTAAACTATATTTACAGAATATTGTGCCGAGAATGATCTTTGGATTTAAAGATAGTAGGAGTAGGGGGAGTAGGTGGAGGAAGACTAAGGAGTTTTCTCGTGTGAATGATGGGTGAATGTTATTTATGTGATAGGTAGGTTTGCCTCGTTGAGTTGTGGTTAGTATATATAGGGTATATAAGGCTGTGATTAGTGTGTTAGTTCCTATAAGGAGGATGGTGAAGTTGGATCATGAAAATGAAGAGGTGATGGTTATTAGTTCTCCCATTAGGTTAATTGTTGGGGGTAGTGTGAGGTTGGTTAAGCTTGCTGTAAGTCATCATAGGGCTGTTAGTGGGAGTATTGTTTGTAGGCCTCGAGTTAGGAATATGGTTCGGCTATGTACTCGTTCGTAGTTTGTGTTTGCTAGGCAGAATAGGACTGATGAGGTTAGACCATGGGCTACTATTAGTGCTGTAGCTCCTATAAAGCTTCATAGGGATTGGATTAAGATGGCGACGATTACTAATGCTATGTGGCTGACTGATGAATATGCGATTAGAGATTTTTAGGTCCGTCTGTCATAAACAAATTGAGCTGGTCATTACTATGCCTCATAGTGAGAGTAGTATAAATGGGTATATTGTGTGGTTTGTGATGGGTGATAAGAGGATGGTGATTCGTATTATACCATATCCTCCTAGTTTTAGAAGAACAGCTGCTGGTACTATGGGGCCGGCAATAGGTGCTTCAGCATGGGCTTTAGGTAGTCATAGGTGTAGTCCATATAATGGTATTTTAACTATAAATGCTATTATACATGCTAGTCAGAGCAGGTCATTTGATCATGATAGGTTTAGTTGCTCTGAGTAGTTGTTTAGGATGTGAAGGTTTAGGGATCCTAGCGAGTTTTGTAGGTAGATTAATGCAACTAAAAGGGGTAGGGATCCAATTAGTGTGTAGAATAAGAAATATAGGCCTGTGTTAAGTCGTTCTGTTTGGTTAATAATTAGTGTAGGAATTAGTGTGGCTTCAAATAAGATGTAAAATAAGATTAGTTCTGTTAATGTAAATATTATAATTAATAGGACTTGTAGTACTAGTATAGTAATACACATTTTTTTTCGTTCTACTGGTTCTTTGTTCATGTGTTGTTGACTGGCTATAATTATTAGTGGTAGTAATCAGGCTGTTAGGATTAAGAGAGGGGTGGAGAGGGAGTCTGAGGAGAATAATAGTGAGAAGTTAAGTCTGTTTTCATTTTATTGGTTTAGGGTAAGTAAGGATAGTATACTGATTAGTAGACTGTAGGCAGTGGAGTTAATTCAGATTATGTTGTTCTTTGAGAATCATGTTATAGGGATGAGTATGATTGTGGGTATAATAATTTTTAGCATTGTAAGAGGTTTAGGTTTTGTACATAGTCCGTTCCGTATGAGTTTGATATCGTAACTAGCAGGGCCAGTCCTACTGCGGCTTCGCAGGCTGCGAAGACTAGGATGATGATGGGGAACATAAATGATAGGGTGATGTTGAAGTTCAGGGTGATTAGGGTTGAGGTGGTAAAAATTGATAATATTATACGCTCTAAGCATAGGAGTGGGGATATTAAGTGTGATTGATAAATTAGTGCTCCTAATAGGGATGCTAGGAAGGCTAGGAATAGGTTAATTAGGATAGGGGACATTTTGGTACTTATGAGTGGTTCATAATTTAATGAGTCGAAATCATTTGCTTTGTATTAAACTAAGCACCATATTTATTTCATTCTAATCCTTTTTGAGATCATTTGTAGGCTAGCCCTAATGATAGGATGATGATTAGAGCTAACGCTAATCATTATATATATGTATCAGTTCCTTCAGTTATTTCCCTGTTCTTAACTCTCTTGGTATGAATCCAGTGAGAGATTTAAGAGTACAGATCCAATATTGAGACCTAGTTGGATTATTTTTTTTTATCTTATATGGACCAGTACTTCTCAAACTTTAGTGATCAATTTTAGAATCTGGGAATCTCGTTAGGATTCAATAGATTTTGAATGGGGTGCAGGACTTTGTATTTTCGGCAAGTCCAGGTAATACTGCCGGTCCACAGAGCACACTTTGATTAGGAATGGTATGGACTCCTCCTGCTTTTTTTTTTGGGCAAGACTCATAATATACCTTAAGTATTGCATTTTATTGAAAAGTTGAAACTTAAGCACTGAGTGAATTTCTTCTGCTACTGAAGCTATTTCTTTAGGTATACACTGATTTACCAATTCATTTACCTTAATGAAGTCCAGTAGTATGTTTTTGCTTGGGTCATTTCAGCTTACTGAAGCTTTACAAGCAATACCATGCCCCAATATTCTATCTCCCAACCTTCAAAACCATTAGTTTTTTGGGCATATTATGGTACCTGTTTTTAGGCAGCATTGTGCTTTATTAACTAGGCAATTTCATGGGACTTCTGTGTCAGTCCCCATCCTACTAAACTATAAGTCTGGGATTCTCAAGGCCAAGGAGTTCTAATCTTTCTTTGTTGTTGTGTTTCAGTGGGTCACAGGAGGAAGTGAAATTGCTACCAAGAAAAGCTCGACTCTTTGCCTGGGCAGATCCTACCAGTACCAGGAAACTGACCTGGAGATATGCAGCAAATGTTGGGGAACATGACCTGTTAAAGGTATCAGTTGATATGGATAAGTGTTGCATGAGTTGCCTAATGGTAAGGAAATAGACAGTCTAGCCTTGCTAAGTCATCTTGCTTACTGAACTAAAAGTGAGTTGGAAGTATTTTCAGAATAAGTTACTGTCAGACTTTAGAATGCAAATAGTTTGTACTGATATCTTACCACTGATGGATCAAAAATAGTTTATAATTTAAAAAATAGGCTGTTCTATCTTGTCCAAGTAAAGACTAGTAAAGCACTTTTCAATTTATCTTTTTTTTGGTGTCACTGGGGTTTGAATTCAAGGTTTCTCACTTGTGAGGTAGGTACTATACTGCTTGAGCTATGCCTCCAGCCCTTTTTCTTTGGTTATTTTAGATATTGGGTCTTATTTTTTGCCTGGGCCAGCCTGGATTGCAATCCTTCTATATTATGCTTCCTGTCATTGCTGGAATGACAAGTGCACACCACCATAACCAGCTTTTTTCTGTTGAGAGGAGGTCTTACAAACTTTTTGGTCTATGCTGGCCTCAAATTGTAATCCTCCTGATCTCAGCCTCCTAAGTAGCTACTAGGATTACAGGAATGACCCACCAGCACCTGGCTCTGTATAAGAAATTTTATGAAATATTTATTTAATATTTAGGTAGCTAAATTAATTAATGCTATTTCTTAGACCGAGGACTAAGAATTCACTTCCCTACCTCCCTCTAGATATAGGAATTTCTCTTGCACTAATAGTACTCATCCAGTTTCTGTAAGGAGATATTCCATGATGAAATAGTTCATATAGTGTTATATTCCATTGTCCCAAAATGCCAGTTATTTAAAAAGCTTTCTTGAGTTTTACCTTAAAATGGTAATTAGCCAACAGTGACTAAATTTTTTTGAGATACCTATAAAAGAGAAAGATGAATTTAATCTTTGAAAAATTGAGACTGATACTTCCTATGGCAGGGGGTTCCTGAGTTGTTTGATAGAGCTCCATTGGTTTGCTTCTGTTTTATTTTTATATCAGAGAGACTCTAAAGTTTACAAGTAGAAGAGAGAGTCTTCAGTGCCTGCCTCTCTGCTGTGGGACTCAGATGTTCAGTTCTTCTCAGGACTCCCTGTACTGTGTGGGAGTGTTCCTCTGTCCTTGCATTTGAGAGTACTTGGCAGCCACAACTCCCAATAAGTAGCAGAGGGACACTGGAGAGGAAGCAGCAGTGTTGTTATTGCAGAAGAGTGTCAGTGTAAACAGGCATATTCCTGATAACAGGATTTTAGTTTTTAATGTTTTCTTTTCTGTTTGATTTTAGAGAATCAGGCAGTAGGAAAAGTTGATGGCTCTACCTCAGTTAACAGATAGTCTTCCAGGTGTGAAAATGATCTAGAAGCAAGAAAATTACCCATTTCCTTGCTCAGTAAGTTGATGTGAAAAGAGGGTTCTGCCCAGACCTGGGTGGACATGACAAAGGAGTCTAAAAAGAATCCATACATTGTTAACAAACAGTAGGTCCTCTCAGATCTTTCCCCATTTAAACTCTTATTTTTGAGTTTATGAAAAAAATACTAAGCAAGAAAAATGTAGCATTACCTTATAGATCCAGAGGGAAAATAGACCTCTGAAAAATTTTTTTACCAGAACAAAAATTTTAAAATATATGCTGGCATCCTCAGTTAAGTTAGATGTGATACAACAAGGGGATTGGACTATGAGCACATGATAAAAGCGAGAGCACACAAGGGAGGGGTGAGGATAGGTAAGACACCTAAAAAACTAGCTAGCATTTGTTGCCCTTAATGCAGAGAAACTAAAGCAGATACCTTAAAGCAACTGAGGCCAATAGGAAAAGGGGAACAAGTACTAGAGAAAAGGTTAGATCAAAAAGAATTAACCTAAAAGGTAACACCCACGCTCAGGAAATCAATGTGAGTCAATGCCCTGTATAGCTATCCTTATCTCAACCAGCAAAAACCCTTGTTCCTTCCTATTATTGCTTATACTCTCTCTACAACAAAATTAGAAATAAGGGCAAAATAGTTTCTGCTGGGTATTGAGGGGGGGGAGAGGGAGGGGTTGGAGTGGGTGGTAAGGGAGGGGGTGGGGGCAGGGGGGAGAAATGAACCAAGCCTTGTATGCACATATGAATAATAAAAGAAAAATGAAAAAAAAAAAGTTAGATGTGATAACCATGAAAAGGAAGAAAAAAGGGAAATACAAGATGAAGACAACAAAGTAAAATGAAAGGGGAGTGGGTGAACAGTATATTATGAACATAGTATATACATGCCACTTAATCCTTTGTTGTTGTTGTTGTTGTGTGTGCAACGCATTACCACTTGAGCCACTCTGGCAGTTTTTTTTCATTGGTTGTTTTTGAGGTAGGGTCTCACTTTTTATGCCCTGGCCAGCTTGGATCATGATCCTTCTATTTGTGTTTCACTGCACAGCTGCGATGACGAGCATATGCTACCATGCCAAGCCATTGGTCGAGATGGGGTCTTGCAAACTTCTTGCATGGGCTGACCTTGAAGTATCATCCTCTCCATTTCCTGCTTCCCAAGTAGCTAGAATTACAGGCATGAGCCACTGTACCCAGCTTTTCCTGAATTTTAATTAGATTGTCTTTTAAAAAGTTGTCAGTAGAACTGAAATCAGTGAGGAAGGAATTTCAAAACAATCAAGAAAACTGAAGAAAAACTCACTCTTACAGCAAAAGAAGGAAATATAAGAAAATATGTAATCCATGAGGGATGATGTTGAATGGGTATTATGTATTGATGCTTTTCATATATTGTCACTAATTCTTAATGGTAGGAATGTAGTACTGTTAGATGGGAATGAAAGCCAGCTGTGTCTAGTTTCATAGTCCATAGACTTTTCCTACTAGGCTGTACTTCCCATCAGTTATCTAAGTAAATGAAATGGCTTAAATTCTCCTACTAATAGTCAAAGACACTCAGATTAAGTTAAAAAATAGTATCTAATGCTATTGCCACACATGGTGACATGTGCCTATGGTCCCAGCTACTTGGAAGACAAAGGCAGGAAGATTGCTTGAGCTTAGGAGTTCAAGGTCAGACTGGGCAACATAGTGAGACCCTGTCTCTTAAAAAAAAAATACTTATCTGACTGTATGCTACTTACAGGAGAGTCAAGTTAGTCATATAACCTGACTAACAAGGAAATATTAAGCATGAAGAGTTGGTAAAGATATAATAGGCAAACAGAAGTAAAAAAAAGTAGAGTTGTTATTTTAATTTCTGATCAGCTATATAATTCAAAGTACAGCCATTAAGTAAATTATAACAGTAAAGAAGTGATAGCCATAGACTTTCATATAATGAATAACATTGTATCGAAATGTAAAACTGGAAGTTAATTGAAACACAAAAGGCTGGGGATATTTTAACATACCTTGTTTAATTTTAACAGATCAAATAGATAAAAATAAGCAGTCAGAAAATACTAGAATAGTGATTGAGTTGAACTAAGATACATGTCGCATTTTGTAGTTTAAAAGGGGAATTCTTACAAGGTATCTCTGAAAACTTGAGTACATATTAGAGTAGAAAAAAATTGGATAGGCTACTTTGACCATATAAATACACTTTAAAAGTAATAATAAATTTGAACAATACCAAAAGCAAAGCTTTTTCCTTTTTTTTCTAAGAACTTTTACTGCCTGTTGAAAGAACTGTGGTTACATTTATGTTAATTCCAGAATGGATTGGAATTTATTAATAATTTATAATTTTAATCTCTGAAACACCAACCAAATCAAGGCTCAGATTTTTAAGTGCTAAATGAAGCCTTCAGCCAAGAAGGTTCAAATTCGTGTAAACTGATTGCCATTGTTTGACTACTTGGCAATGTGATTAACATAAATATCTGCTGTTATAAATTATTAAAGCATAAAAATAGGGTAGGTTACTTTTGCCAGTGGTTACTTTTTAATATACTTCTGAACCATCCTGTTCTCCACTTTGGAGGCAGATAATCACCTCATGGCATTGGTGTCACCAAAGTGGGCTCTTGTTGCATGCAGGTCAGTGCCCTTTGCTAGCTAGTAACTTAACCTAAGGTATAAAATATTAAGACTCTTATTTAATCTTTGTTGTCATTTGAAAACAAATGATAATGTTTTATTCAATTTATGGTTTTATTTATGTCAATTCGATGGTTAGAATTTTCCAGCTTATTAGTCATGCTGTTTTAAACTTCTCCAATATTTCCTAGTTTCTATAGTTCAACTCTAAGTCATAGAAACTATGTGTGGGTTTAATGAAAAGTCTTTCTTTCTCCCAGGATGAATGTGGACAGTTTCCATATGATGTAAATATCCAGATACACTGGGTATCATTTCTTGATGGGCGCCAGAGAGTTCTGCTTTTCACAGATGATGTCGCCTTGGTTTCTAAAGCACTGCAGGCAGAAGAAATGGAACAGCCTGAGCATGAAATAACCTTGTCTCTCCACAGTCTTGGGCTTTCGCTGGTTAACAATGAAAACAAGCAGGAAGTTTCGTATATTGGAATCACCAGGTATATAAAAGGAAGATAAGATACCAGAACTCTTTAAAGGGCATTGAGTTGATAATGTTCAATTTGATGAGAGTAAAAACAGATCCCTATTCTAAATTTGATATATTATACATTCATTCAGCAAAACTTACTGGATAATTGTTTGAACTAGTAGGTGAAAAGCACTAAAGATGACTAACATTCTGCCTTCATAATACTCATTGACAGTTGGTGGAAAAAAAGTGGTTTCCTTCTTTCTTTCTTTGTGAGTGCCTTTTTAAACTGAATGATGAAAACACTGAAAAATGCTACAAGGAAGTATATTCTTATGCAGTGGAAATACAGAGATTGAAGTAAATAATTTGGGCAGTGAAGAGTAGTTTCTAGAAACTAGCTTATGTTGGGAGAAGTTAATAGAAATAAATTAGAAACAAGGATCATACAGGAAGAAGCAGTATTTTTTAATGGGTGGTTATTTACAACCTTACTTATGGAACAGATTATTTTTTCTGGTTCTGTTTATTTTACCTGTATAGGAAGGATATTCAAATATTTATTTTTGTTTTTTTAAGTCACAATGAGTTTGGTTAAAAGACTCATTCTTTTTTTGGAGGTTGATGACTGGAATACTGAATATGATACAAAATATAGCCAGCACAGAATCTGTTGTATGCTTAGGGAGGTAAAGTTAAATGAAGTTAAAAAAAAAAAAAAGAGGCAGTATATGTAATGTACCTTGACCATATAATTGATACCAGTACATTTATGTATTTACAAGTAATATATTCTCTTGGTTTTACATTTCAGTATTATGTAGGATTTTAAAACTATATATAAGAATCCTTTTTTAGTTATATAAGATCAGTTTTCTCTCTCCTCTTTTGTGCTTTGATATAATTTGTTTTCTCATATTTTATATGCGATCATAGTTTAGTTGGCCTTTATAAGGACACTTGTAAAATTCATCTAAATAATTTGATTACTTTTTGACAGTGTATACATTCACTTAACATGTAGGCTTCTAGGGAGAAGTAAATCAGTTGCATAATTTTTAAAAGTAGACTTTGATTTGCTTGCAGTTTTAGGTATAGAGCAAAAATGAATGTAAAGTACAGAATGACCAATACCCACACCCCAGGGTTCCTTTGTGATTAACATTATGCAGTGGTAGTATATCTTCATTACTACTGATAAGCTAACATTGACACATTATTATATTATCCATAGTTTACATTAGGATTGACAAATGTCTAATATAAGCCTACATTATAATAAAGAGTAGTTTTAGGACTTAGAAGTCCCTCCCTCCTCTATCCTGACCCTCTGGAAGCTACTTACGTAGAATGGTATCTGTGTTTGAATTTTCAGCTTCCTGATGGTGTATGATGGTGAACATCTTCTCATATGCTTATTTGCCACCTGAATCTTTTCTTTCCTCAGCTGTTCAGATTTTTTGCCCACTTAAAAGTTTTTTATTAGCGTATATTAGTTGTACAAAATAATGGATTTCATTATGAAAGTTCCATATATTTACTTAATGTACTGTGATCAGATTCATCTCCCTTTTTTAGTCTCTCTTGTCCCCTCTCCCTCTGGTCCACTTCCTGTTCCAGAATAGTTCCCTTTCTACTTTGTCCTTTTTTTTAAAAATCTGGATTCTGTGCCTATGAGACACAACATATGATACTTATCTTTCTGAGTCTGGCTTATTTGACTTAACATGCTGATCTACAGTTCAATCAGTTTTCTGCAAATGACATAATTTTGTTCTCTATGGCTGAACAATACTCTGTTGTGTATATGTACCATGTTTTCTTTATCCTTTCAACTGTCAGCAAGCACCTAGTCTAATTCCATAATTTGGCTGTTGTCAAAGTGCCATGTTAATAAACATGAGTGTGCAGATATCTCTGATGTTGATATCTTTGGGCATATACATAGAAGTGTTATAGTAGTTCCATTTTGAGTGTTTTGAGGAACCTCCATACTGATTTACAGTGACTAGACTAACTTCCATTCCCACCTGATGTATACAAGGGTCCCTTTCCCCTGTATTCTTGCCAGCATTTGTTTTTCTTTATTTGTTTGTTTGTTTGTTTTAATGGTACTGGGGTTTGGACTTAGACCTCATACTTGCTAGGCAGGTGCTTTACCACTTGAGCCATACAACCAGCCATTTGTTTTGCTTTAGTTATTTTTCAGGTAGTGTCTGGGCTGGCCTAGAATTATAGTCCTCCTGGTCTCCACCTCCCAAGTAGCTAATATTACAGGTTTGAGCCACTCTGCTTGGCTTAGATTTTTTATTCCTGATGATAGCTATTCTGACTTGGAGTGAAATAGAATCTTAGTGTAGTTTTGATTTGCATTTCCTTGATGGCTAAAGATGTTGAACATTTTTTCATGTATTTATTGTTCATCTTGTACTTTTGAGAACTGCCTGTTCAGTTAATTCTTTCATTTATTGATTGAATTATTCTCATGATGTTTAATTTTTTTGAGTTCTGCATATTTTCTGAGTATTAATCCCCTTTGGCAAGGTTTAATTGAGCAAAATTTCTTGTTGAGTTTTAAGCGTTCTTGGTTTTGGATACCAGTCTTTTATCAGGTATGTTTTTTGCAAATGTTTTTTCCTAACCTATGACTTCTTTTCATTCTCTTAACATTGTCTGTTAAAGAGCAGAAGTTTTAAATTTCAATAGAGTCCACTCACCAATTTTTCTCTCATAAATTGTGCTTTTGGTATTGTCTAAAAAGTCACTGCTATACCCAAGGTTACCCGGATTTTTCTCTTGTTATCTTACAGAAGTTTTATAATTTTGTGCTTAACATTTAAGTATCCAATCCATTAGAGTTAATTTTAGTATATAACCTCTGTAGCTAGATTCATTTTTGTTGCATATGGATGTCCAGTTGTTCCTAACACCATTTGTTGAAGAGATTATGCTTTCTTCATTCAAGTACTTCCATTCATAAGTCTTCTGTTCCTTCCCATTGATCTTTCTGTCTACTCTTTCACCAGTAGCACATTATCTTGATTGCTGTAGGACTTTGTTGTTATTGTTGTTTTTGTTTTTATTTGTTTGGTTTTTGGCAGTACTGGGGCTTGAACGCAGGGCCTCACACTTTCTAGGCTCATGCTGTACCACTTGAGCCACTCTGCTAGCCCTGTTTTTTTTGTATTTGGTTTTTGAGATAGGTTCTTGCAAATTGTTTGCCTCCTCCAGATCTCTGCCTTGTGAGTAGCTAGGATTATAGGTGTGAGCCACCAGTGCATGCTTTGCTGTAGTTTTATAGTAAATCTTGAAGTAGGGTAGTATCAGTCTTTTGACTTTGTTCTCTCTTCAGTATTTTCTCTTTTGGGTCTTTTTGTCAGTCTACATAAACTTTAAAATTAAGGTTTTTTTTTTAATATATCTATCAAATATTGGGATTTTGCTTGGGATTGCATTGAATCTCTAGATCAACGTGGGCATAACTGACATCTTGACAGTATTGGGTCTTCTTTGCCATGGACTTAGAATTTCACTGTCTGTTTAGATCTTTGATTTTGTTCACCAGACTTTGGTAGTTTTTCTAATATAGATTGTGTACATATTTTGTTTACACCTAGATATTTCACTTTGTGCTAGTTTGAAAATATTGTAATTTTAACTTGAAATTCTAAATGTTTATTCCTGTAATATAAGAAAGCAATTGACTTGTATTTTGATCTTGTAACTTACCTTAAAATTGCTTGTTAGTTACAAGAAGCTTTTTTGTTGTTAATTCTTTAGGATTTTCTTTATAGATTACCATGTCAACTGTGAACAAAGGCAGCTTTATTTCTTCCTTCTCAATGTTTGTACCTTTTGTTATATTTTCTTGTCTTATGCTTTGTATAGGACTCTGAGTACAGTGTTTGGTGGAAGGGGTGAGAGTAGACATCCTTACCTTGTTTCTTATTTTGGTAGAAAAGCATATTTTCATATTTTGTTATTCTGAAAACCATATTCTGTGGTGTAAATGACAGCAAAGTATGGCCTATAAGCCAGATCTGTCCCACTCCCTGTTTTTTGTGTAATTTTGATCCAAGAATGATTTTTCACATACTTAAAAGATGGAAAAGCTAAAACAATAATATGTGAAATTCAGTTTGTTGTCCCTACGTAAGGTTTTACTGGAACCCAGCTACGTGCATTTTTTCATATGTCTGCAGCAGCAGCTCATTGCACTGCAGGTCGCAGTAAATGGCACATTGCTATACTGCACACCAATTTACTTAACTTTTACTAATGGACTGTCATCATGCCAAAAGATGAGAAACTGTACTTTGAATGTCACTCTCTTAGGGCCTAATAGAATGTGGATTATCTTCTTAGTGAATTAAATGCCAAAGGATTATTTCATTATGTCATGCTGTGCTAAAATAATACAAAATATATTGTCATTTCCGAAGTCAGCACACAGGACAGCATTCCAAAATCACAGGTAAACAGCAAATAGAAGAATGAGAACATTTAAGACAGAATATCTCTTCACAGCAATGCTTCACAGCAGAATTTCTTCACAAAAATAAAAACCAAACTGAGTTTAACCAAAGTAAGTTTTGAGTGACTCATTCGTTAGCCAAGTGAGGAAAGTCTTAGCAATAGTGAGGTAATGGAGTCATGTCTGGTTCAGCAGCTGAAGAAATGTGTCCAGGAAAGTAAACTTGTTTGAGGCCATTAGTCTTTCAGTGAGAATAGTTGTATAAAGAATTGAGGATGTTTGTAGCAGCATCAGTAGTCAGTTAAAAAAACAAGGCAAATGATACTGACTGGTTTTCTTGCACTCTTGGTAAGTCAACAGATGTTCCTAATAGTGCTCAGTGGAATATTTGAGTTGTGCCGAGTTTGAAGTGACTTAAGAATTAATTAGCCTTTATCAGTAGTCTGCCTAGAACAACTGTAGGTAAGAATATCTTCACACAGGTTGGAGAAGTACTAAGTCAGTACAACTGAGGTGGAGCCTTCTAACATACATTACAACTGATCATAGGAGCAGAAATAGACTTGGACAAATTCACAAAGCTTTGAAGAATGTGAAGCATTTGAAGGCTGTGTTCATTGTGTTACTTGTCCGCAGATTCTTTATGGGACATACTGAAATCTGTCACGTGTTGACAAACCAGCAGTGTCCAACAGAGCACATCATTCAGTCTCATGGACTCACCCACTGTCACTCTGTGAATTTTTATTATAAACAGAAGCTAAATGCCCTGACTTAACTTACCACATAGCAGTTTGATGACTTAAAAGTGGTAACTTTTTTACTTCACTCTCTTTTGAGTTCTAAGCCAGGATGAAAATTCTTCTGAACACAATGATCCATCCATAGTCACTATTAATTGAATATTGAATGTCTTTGGAAATTATCTTTTGCTGAAGAGTTGATAATGTGAAGACAACTAGTGTTTGAATCACCGCAGATACCAAGGTTGCCTCATATACCTCCTGTGCAGTCCAGAGTTAAAGAAATAAGATCTCCAATCTCTGCAATTTCAGAAAGGCTGTATTTTATGATCTACATCATCACTTGGTAGCAACATTTCAAACGCAAGGGAAATTTCCCCATTTCCAAATCTGTGTGTGCAGTTGAGGGACTTCCACCTCATCCTCTGTGGAAGTGAATGATTTTCAACATAGTGAAAAGCTAAAAGGCAGATATCCAGAAGAATTTAATAGAATTTTAGAAATGTCTAACAAGTAATATATTTAAATAATTAAAAGATAATATAATTAAATAAATAATTCCCACAGAGCAATATCAGTATCTGACCATACCTGTCTGTGAAATGACATTTTAAAAGATGTTTGTTCTTTTTTTTTTTAATTCATTTATTTATATGTGCATACATTGTTTGGACCATTTCTCCCCCCTGCCCCAACCCCTCCTTTTCTCCAATTTTGTTGAAGAGAAGACATAAGCAATAATAAGAAAGACAAAGCATTTTGGCTAGTTGAGATAAGGATAGTTATACAGAGAGATTCCTAGCATTACTTCCAGGCACAAGTGTGTTATAACCCACATTGATTCATCTCTACCTGATCTTTTCACTAGTTCCTGATCACATTCCCATATTGACCTCTGTTGCTTTGAGGTTTCTGTGTTAGCTCCCCTGCAGTGGGGACATCACTTTCAACTTTTGGGTTTCCTACCTATCCCCATACCTCCCGTATGTGCTCTCCCCTTATCCTGTGACCCAAGTCCAACAACATTGCTGTATTTCCCCTAGATCTAAAGTCCACATATGAGGGAGAACATACAATTTTTGGTCTTCTGAGCCTGGCTAGCCTCACTCAGAATGATGTTCTCCACTTTATCCATTTACTTGAGAATGATAAGATTTCATCCTTCTTTGAGGATGAGTAAAACTCCATTCTGTATAAGTACCACATTTTCTTAATCCATTCATCTATAGTGGGGCATCGTGGCTGTTTCCATAACTTGGCTACTATAGATAGTGCTGCAATAAACATGGGTGTGCAGGAGCCTCTGGAGTAACCTGTGTCGCATTCCTTTGGGTATATCCCTAGGAGAGGGGTTGCTGGATCATGTGGCAGTTCTATGGTTAGATTTTTAAGAAGCCTCCATATTGTTTTCCAGAATGGTTGCACTAGCTCGCATTCCCACCAGCAGTGTACAAGGGTTCCTTTTTCCCCACATCCTCACCAACACTTGTTGATGGTGGTGTTTTTTGATGGCTGTTATAACAGGGATGAGGCACAATCTTAGTGTGGTTTTGATTTGCATTTCCTTTATGGCCAAAGATGGTGAGCATCTCTGGTGGTGTTTTTTGGCCATTTGAATTTCTTCTTTTGAGAAAGTTCTGTTTAGTTCAGTTGCCTATTTCTTTATTGGTTCATTAATTTTGGGAGAGTTTAGTTTTTTGAGTTCCATGTATATTCTGGTTATCAGTCTTTGTCTGATATGTAGTTGGCAAATATTTTCTTCCACTCTGTGGGTGGTCTCTTCAGTTTAGAGACCATTTCTTTTGTTGTGCAGAAGCTTTTTAATTTTATGAAGTCCCATTTGTCCATTCCTTCTCTTAGTTGCTGAGCTGCTGGGGTTGTATTGAGGACATCTTTGCCTATACCTATTACTTCCAGAGTACAGCTCTTTCCTGTACTAACTTCAGAGTTTTGAGTCTGATATTAAGGTCCTTGTTCCATTTTGAGTTGACACTAGTATAGGGTGATAGACATGGATCTAGTTTCAGTTGTTTGCAGACAAATAACCACTTTTCCCAGCAACATTTGTTGAAGAGGCTGTCTTTTCTCCACCATATGTTTTTGGTGCCTTTGTCAAAAATAAGGTGGGCATAGTTGTGTGGATTCATATCTGGGTCCTCTATTCTGTTCTACTGGTCTTCATGTCTTGTTTTTGTGCCTGTATCATACTGTTTTTATTGCTATTGCTTTGTAATATAGTTTGAAGTCGGGTATTGTGGTACCACCAGCATTGCTCTTTTTGCTGAGTATTGCCTTGGCTGTTCGCAGTCTTCCAAATGAACTTTAGGGTAGATTTTTCAATCTCTGTGATGAATATCATTGGGATTTTGATGGGAGTTTCATTAAACATGTAGATTGCTTTTGGTAGTATAGCCATTTTTACTATGTTGATTCTACCAATCCATGAGCATGGGAAATCTTTCCACCTTTTGTAGTCTTCCTCGATCTCTTTCTTCAGGAGTTTGTAGTTCTCCTTGTAGAGGTCATTCACATCCTTTCTTAAGTTTATTCCTAGGTATTTGATTTTTTTTTTTGAGGCTATTATAAATGGAATTGTTTCCATATATTCTTTCTCAGTTTGTTTGTTAATGGTGTATAGAAAAGCTAATGATTTTTGTAAGTTGATTTTGTGTCCTGCCACTTTGCTGTAGCTGTTTATGGTGTCCAGGAGTTTTTTGGTAGAGTTTTTTGGGTCTTTAAGGTATAGGATCATGTCGCCTGCAAAAAGGGATATTTTGACAGTTTCTTTACCTACTTGTATTCTTTTGATTTCTTCTTCTTGCCTAATTGCTATCACTAGTAATTCTAGTACTGTGTTGAATAGGAGTGGAGATAGTGGGCACCCTTGTCTCATTCCTGATTTTAGGGGAAATGGTTTCAGTTTTTCTTTATTAAGTATGATGTTGGCTATAGGTTTGTCATATGTAGCCTTTATAATGTTAAGGTACATTCCTTCTGTTCCTACTTTTCTTAGAGCTTTTATCATGAAGTGGTGTTGAATCTTATCAAAGGTTTTTTCTGCATCTGTTGAGATGATCAAGAGGTTTTTGTCTTTTCTTCTATTTAATGTGCTATATTACATTTATAGATTTGCATATGTCGAACCACCCCTACATCCGTGGAATGAAGCCAACTTGGTCTTGGTGAATGATCTTTCTGATGTGTTATTGGATGCAGTTTGCCATTATTTTACTAAGGATTTTAGCATCAATATTCATTAAGGAGATTGGCCTATACTTCTTCTTTTTGGAGGTATCTTTGTCTGGTTTTGGGATGAGTGTAATACTGGCTTCATAAAATAAGTTAGGCAGTGTTCCTTCCTTTTCTATTTCATGGAACAGTTTAAGGAGGGTTGGTATTAGTTCTTTAAAAGTCTGATAGAATTCAGCTGAGAATCCATCAGGTCCTGGACTTTTCTTTTTTGGGAGACTCTTGATTGCTGCTTCAACTTCATTTTGTGTTAGAGATCTATTCAGGTGATTAATATCCTCTTGGTTCAATTTTGGGTCTTTGTAAATATCTAGAAATCTGTCCATTTCTTAAGATTTTCAAATTTATTAGAATATAGTTCTCAAAGTAGTCTCTGATGATTTCCCGGATTTCCATGGTGTTTCTTATTATCTCCCCTTTTGCATTTCTGATTTTACTGATTTGAGTTTTTTTCTCTCCTCATTTTAGTCAGGTTTGCCAGGGGTTTGTCAATCTTATTTATTTTTTCTTAGAACCAGCTTTTTGTTTCATTGATTCTTTGTATGTTTTTTTTTTTCTATTTCATTAATTTCAGCCCTTATTTTTATTATGCCTTTCCTTTTGCTTGTTTTGGGTTTTGCTTGTTCTTGTTTTTCTAGGAGTTTGAGATGTAGCATTAGGTCACTGATTTGAGATCTTTCTGTCCTTTTAATATATGCACTCATGGCTATAAACTTTCCTCTTAGGACTGCCTTTGCCATACCCCATAGGTTCTGGTAGGTCTTGTTTTCATTTTCATTAACTTCCAGGAACGTTTTAATTTCCTCTTTTATTTCATCAATGACCCATTGATCATTGAGCAATGTGTTGTTCAGCTTCCAATTGTTTGCATGTTTTGTATTGTTGTTTTTTTGTTGAGTTCTAGCTTTAATGCATTGCGATCAGATAGAATACAGGGGATTATTTCTATTTTCTTATATTTCCTGAGGCTTGCTTTGTGCCCTAAGATGGGGGAGTTATATCCATTAACATTCATTGTTAGAATTGATAGGTATGTGGTGATTCGTGTCATTTAGTTGTTTTTGTAGTTTAAGGGTTTTACTGTGTGCAGCTGAATCAGTGTTACTCTCTACTTTCTTGTCTTTTCTTCTCCTGTGGTTTGGTACTCCCTGCCCTTTCTTGGTTTTGTTTGTTTTCATTTTCTGTGTGCAGAATTCCTTAGAGAATCTTTTGTCATGGTGGCTTGGTGGTCATATATTGTTTTAGTTTCTGCTTATCATGGAAGACTTTTATTGCTCCATCTGTTTTGAATGATAGTTTTTTTGGGTAGAGTATCCTAGGGTTGAAGTTATTTTCATTCAGTGCCCGGACCCCTCACTCCATGCTCTGCTTGCTTTTAAGGTTTCTGTTGAGAAATCTGCTGTGATTTTGATGGGTTTACCTTTGTATGTTGTTTTTCTCTCTTATAGCCTTCAATATTCTTTCTCTCTTCTCTGTGCTTGTTGTTTTAATGATAATATGTCATGGGGTAGTTCTGTTTTCGTCAAGTCTGTTTGGTGTCCTGGAGGCTTCCTGTACCTGAATGGGCATAGTTTTCTCTAGATTTGGGAAATTTTCTGTTATTATTTTGTTGAATATATTACAGATTCCTTTTGCTTGCACCTCTTCTCCTTCTTCAATGCCCATGATTCTCAGGTTTGGTCTTTTGATGGAGTCCTTGAATTCTTGCATGTTCCTTTCACAGGTCTTGAGTCATCTAACTAGTAGTTCTTCAGTTTTTCCTTTGATTTCCATTTCATCTTCAACTTCTGAGATTCTATCTTCTGCTTGTTCTAGTCTGCTGGAGTGGCCTTCTATTGTGTTTTGTATTTCTGTTTCATTCTTTTTTCTGAAGTTTTCAGTATCATGGGTCACTTTCTCTTTAATATTGTTAATTTTCGTCTTTAATTCATTTATCTATTTATATTGTTCTCTATTTCACTTTGTTTATTTAGGGCTCTGAGTTAACTTACTTGTTTTTTGTGTTTTCTCATATTCTTTATTTTTGTTGTCTTGGAATTTCTTGAGTGCCTCTTGTACGTTTTGGTTGACCATGTATAGTATCATGTCTATGATATTCTCAATGATTACTTGCAGAGTTTCTTCTTACAGTGTGTTCTTGTGGGCTTCTTTGGGTTCCTTGGCATAGTTTATCTTTGTTTTGTTGAGTCTGGAACTGGATATCTGTTTTCTTCATTTTCCTCTGAATCCTGTATTAATTTATTTTTGGGGGGGAGAATAGGTTCCATTCCTTTTTCATCTTCCCATCACTCCACTTGGTACTGTGTAACTATGTTCTTGATAGGCTATCAGAGGTTTCCATCACCTGTTTTCTTCCCTTGGTTTAATTTTGTTTTGTGGGTTTGTTTGGTTTTAGGTTAGTGTATGTATGCTGTTTCCGTCCCTGATACATGTGTAATTTAGTATTAGCTAACTCACAATAGTAAAACTAACAAAACAAAGAAAGAAAGAAAAAACGAAAAAGAAAACCAAAGAAATCAGCAGGGAGATGTGGTGGACAAACAAACAGGGAACAAAACAAAGAAACACATGAAAAAAATTTCAAGTGCAGGAACAATAGAATTTCAGTTTTAGTAGTTTTGGTGTTACTCCTTCAGCATCCAGGGGTGTTGGTATTTAAGCAGAAGCTCTGTCTTAGTCTTGTCAGGTGGGTTCGGAGACTCGACAGTTCTATTTCCTGTCTTTCAGCAACGGCTGCTTAGTCAGCTCTTCCCTCAGTGAGGTGTGCCATGTCCTCAGGTTCCAGAGATTAGCTTTGTGGCCCACCAGCCGTCCTGCTTTGGAGTTGGGTTTTTGCTGTGTTGGTTTATTGGGGGCTTGTTTCTTTGCCTCGCTTCCTTTCTCTGGGGCAAGGTCAGTGCCCCATCAGCTGGCTCCCTGCTGTCAGCGTGTTATGCTGGTTTGCTGATTATTTTTCAATTTTGCAGTGTCATTTGACTTTGGATGTTGCTTACTGGCTCAGGAGATGAGATTTGTGTACCTCTACCTGCTCTGTTTCAGGCAGCGGCCTATCACCCGCCTGCTGTTGGCCCTTCTGCCTTTCCAACCTTTGTTTACTGAAAGTTTAAATGGAGATCAGCTCCTTGCCCCTCCCCCCTTCTCTGGTGTGCTTACAGCACCCCAACCCCTCTGCCACGTGTCCTTTTCTGTTCCTTATTCATTATTCAGGTTTTTTTTGTTTGTTTGTTTGTTTTTTGCATGGTGGGGATCCGTCTGTCCGGGGGCTATGTTGGTTTATCCCAGGGGTGGTTGGGGGAATACCCTGTGATGATTATTTGCTCACCTGTTGGTCTGCCAGATGTCTCCCAAGCAGGTTTGGAGCCAGCGTCTGGCAGCGGAGGAGCCCCCCCTTTTTCTCTGTAACGTGGCCTGGAGAAGCTTTGTATGGGCTGGGCTTCAGGGTGTCAAAGTTTTGATTCTTCTTGGTGATTTTGTCTGCCAAGTGTTGCTCCAGCCTCAAAGCAAGATTTTTGATTTATGGAGCTCATGCTGTCTGCTTCTGCACTCTAATCGCCATGTTGGATCGCAACAAGATGTTTGTTCTTAATCAGCATTAACAGATGAGAATTTGCAATAAATTTTGATAATAAGGAACAGTGATTAAGTAAATTAGTGTTACCTCCACAAGAATACTGTTCTCATTAATATACGTATTTTTTTTTTGAAACTTGTACTCAACTGTTATATTTTAAATTCCATCAACTAAAAATTTATGGAAATTTTTTTTCTCTTTTTTAATCTAAGAACCTACATAATAACATTTATACTGTCTCAGGCCACAAAACCTAAAGCCTCTTTGATCCTCTGTAGAAAAAGTTTGCTAATCCCTTAGGTGATTGGTGCCAGAGTGTGATAGAAAACTATTTTCTCCAGACCTATTCTTTATATACCTTTGCAACACAGTCATAGTTTGGTATTTACAAAATCTTTTTATCAATATTCTCATAGGGATTGATAATTGTGCTAATCTAGAGTTGAATAAGAATTCCACAAACTTAAATATTTATTTATAATTTAATTTTCTTTGTGAATTATTTTAGTTCTGGTATTGTTTGGGAGATGAAACCAAAACGGAAATGGAAACCTTTTAGTCAAAAGCAGATAATCTTATTGGAACAGTCCTACCAGAAGCATCAAGTGTCACAAGACCGTGGCTGGATAAAGCTAGACAATAATTTTGAGGTATATCAAAATTGTTTAGTGTTTTATAGGTTTATAGTTTTATAGCCTGTGTTTTGTTGATGGTAGTAGTGGGAATAAATAAAATTTTTATGTCCAGTGTGTATAGAAACTAAATTATATTTGTAAATATAATCTTACTTATTAGGAGCATTGTCAGTATAGCTTAACTATACTTAGTTAAGTTAGTTTATTATAGTAAAACAGGATTTAAACCAGTTTCTTGTCCATATTTTTATAATTTGTTCCATTTACAAATCAGTTTCATAGAACTTGTTTTTGGTAAGTTTATGGACAAATTATTTGCTTATTGAAAAGTTTTCTCATACTTTGAATAATATTTATATATTGCTAATAAAGACTATTTCATTATTACATATTTCATTGATGAAAAACATACAAAACCCTACTCAGTTAGACTCACTAAATGTGAGTGATTACTGAATGTCAGTTGCTATGGGTTCCCAAATAAAGATGTGCTCTCCACGGAATCAGACAGAGCTAAAACTCACAGTCACCTTTGCTCCAAGAAGACTCCAAAAGTTTGACTTACAACTTCCAGCTGGCTCTGGTTCAGTCATGTACTATGGTCAGTCTTGTCTTTGGTATTTGAGAGATGAATTTGCACTGGCCCCTAGTTATGTTCCCTGCCCAATACCCATCAGTGTTGACTGAGCTGGAATGAAAAAAACAAAAAAAAAAAAAACAACTATATCATTATTGTCATAAATAAATAAGGTATTGACTATTCATTTTAAAGCAAAGTTTAAGAATTATATGGAATTATCCATTACTATTAAAGTTTTTTATATAATGTATATTTTATATTACTGTTTTACATAGTATTTTATATTAAAAGTTTTTTTTTTACTTTAAAGTACAATTTCTATAATTGAAAGCTTTCAGAATTCTTATTTTCCTAAAAATTATTTAAAAAGCGATGCTTCTGTTTGAGATCCCAGTTGTAGCTGACCTTAAGACAAGACTTCTAGTGAGAGACAGAGATGGAGTGTTCCTCTCTCACTATAAGTAAGCAAGTATTGTTAATGGGATAGGTGCTCTTCTAATAACAGCTCATCATGAAAAACTGCCTTTTTCTTCCAGGTCAATTTTGATAAAGTTCCGATGGAAATGCGCCTTCCTATTCGATGCCCTATTAAACGAGACTTTTTGTCAGGAATTGAGGTTGAATTTAAGCAGTCTCCTCATCAGAGAAGTTTAAGGGCCAGATTGTACTGGCTTCAGGTAACATTGTCATTCTCAATTAAGTACATGTTTCAATTTCTTTTTTTGCAAGGTTGAAGTGTGTATGAAATTGGTCTGTTTTGGGGGGTTGCGAATGTCATTCAGAGGTAAAGAACATGTGGCTTCAATACCTGGCAATAATATTAAAAATAAAAAATAAATTGGTATTTTTTCTCTTTGTATGTTTTTTTTCTCTTCTCTCACATATCCTGTGAATTCAACATCTTATCTACAGCCCAGGTCTGAAGACCTCATGATTGTTGAGACTACTGATTTGAGCAGGGAGCCTACCAAGGGTGTTTTCTTATACTGACATTATGTCATTTTTAAAGGTTCCTTTGAATTTGCATTGAGATCCCCAGCTAAGACTTTCCTTTGTCATTTGTCATGCAAATAGCAGAGCTTGTTTTTCTATGGTTACTTGCTTGCCATTTCCCAGCTTCCCTCTCCTTTTCTTCTTCCTTTTATAATTGTTAAATATTATCTAGGACATTTTAATTTTCTTGCTTCTGACTACCCTCTAATTTCATATTCTCTCCTTACATTTCTTTTAAGTCACAGAGTCAAAATCTCACATGATCCATAAGTACAGATATTTGCACCGATGCTGTGCCTGCTACACGATGTTAATGCAGTTATGAGGGTGTTTGGATATTATTTTATATAAAGACTTTTCCTTGCTGAGGCATATAAAAATTGTTCAAATATAAGGTGAAACTTCGAGTGTCACTACATGTAATTAGATACTTCCTTATGATGAGACTGTAGCTTCGTCTACAATGTCTCTGAAACTATAAGTTTAAATCTAAACTATTTTAAATCCTCTAAAGCAGGTTTTCTTTTCTTCAGGTTGATAATCAGTTACCAGGCACAATGTTCCCTGTTGTTTTTCATCCTGTGGCTCCGCCAAAGTCTATTGCTTTGGATTCAGGTAAAAAACAAAACACAGCAAAAGAAATGCAGGCACACCTTGTTTATAAAAGCTAGGTAGACATTGGTTTGACCTAGGGTAAAACTGGATTTTTCCCTTTATTTTTTCTTCCATTTAGAACCCAAACCTTTCATTGATGTGAGTGTAATCACAAGATTTAATGAGTACAGTAAAGTCTTACAGTTCAAGTAAGTAAAGATTCTTACTGTTTTGAAAATAAATTTTATTGTTTTTGAAAGTGACTTTTGTATAAGAATTATTTTCCAACTGACCATACCAATTCACTTTTGGTAAAGTAATTTTTTATGCTTTTCTTATTTTAAGAATTATCTGTACACATTTTAAAGATGCAAAATTCCTTCAACTACCTTCTCTTTGTAATTCCATTTAGAATATAAAATAGTGAAATATGAATGATGTGTATTTATGAGCTGTGTTCTTTAAAGCAATTGCTGTGAGCTTTGAAAATCGGGTGATACATGCTACATCTTCTAGTTGTAATTATCTCCACTGGCATGATGAATATGGGCATTTGGTACTTTTAAGTGCTAAATGTTAATGCAGCACTAGTACTTCAATTGAAGCTTTCACTATAATGAAGAAGTCTCAGTTTAAGTATACTTTTACTAACCTAATTTTTAAGGCATGAAGAAACAAGATTACTGTGGCTTTTGGCTAACATCAAAGTTTTTACATTGAAAATTACCAATTTTTATTGAAACCCTTTCCTGTCTTATATTTTTCTATAGGTATTTTATGGTCCTCATTCAGGAAATGGCCTTGAAAGTTGATCAGGAGTTTCTTGGAGCTATTATTGCTCTGTTTACCCCAACAACTGACCCTGAAGTTGAAGGAAGACGGGTAACAAGATTTTTTTCTTGGGCCAAACACAAAATTTAAAAAAAATTAAATCAGCCATTTTTTTGAGCAAATTGTTATAGTAAAGAACTTTTTTTTAATTCTTGATTTAATTTTTTTCAGACAAAGTTAATCCAACAGGATATTGATGCTCTAAACACAGAATTAATGGAAACTTCAATGACTGATATGTCAATTCTTAGTTTCTTTGAACATTTCCATATTTCTCCTGTTAAGGTTTGTTATAATTGTTATTTTTAAAACTTAGCATAATTGTTTTTGAACTTTTTAAACAGTTTGTATATAAATGTAGCTTTTAATTTGCTGCATGAAATATTTGGTGGGAATTTTGTTTGATTAATCACAATCCCCTGTAACATATGTACAGCAGTAATTCCCACAGAGAAGCCATTAGAACATGTTCTCTAGTGTTGAATTAATAACCCCTTTACTCAAGGAAGAAGCTGACAAAGACATTTCTTAATTAAGCATAGAAGTGCTCACCAATGTCTAATGTTCTGCTTGCACTTTGTAACTACGATCACTGTCTAAACAGAGAGCTATAATGGGTGCCCTGACCAAAATGTGAAAATGCTGAAGTAGGTATTATACTGTTGATGCGGTGTTTCCCTTCCTAAATTCACTTGTAACTAAGGGAGTGGGAAATTGGATCCCTTTCACTTGCCTGACTTTGTACTTTATGAATGCGTTTCCTTTTCCCCTTTTGTTGTTCTTTGTAGCTTTTATGGGGAAAGGTGACTGCTTAGTAAATTCACAAATGCTCTCAACCGTAATGCTCTCAACTTGTGTAATGGGCCAGATTTATAATTGAACAACTCTTTTAAAATATTGATGATCCTTTACATTCTTAGATACCATTTATGGCAGTTTATTTTCAATTGCATTTACTGATCCATTCGGCCAAATGCATGGATTTATAAAATAGAATTGTTTTAAATTGTTCAGTGGTATCATACATTTCCAAAGTGTCATATTTTCAATTGATAACACTTTATGTGATATGTCATGCACAATTTTTTAATTAGTAAGTGAAGATCAGCTATCTATAGAATTAATACTTCAGTAAGAATTTACTGAATGTCTATTACCAAACTTGCTGTAGAGGTACAAAATGATTTTGTGGAGTTTATAATCTAGGGGAATATTAAAAATTGGTAATTTACCTACTTATATTCTTTGGCACATTAGAAATTGTGCATTGAAATTGAGTAATGATGATTATGAATCAGTTATTTTCTTAGTCCATGATCACTTTGCCCCAGAGAAAGGTGGGAGCTTTGTCCCAGCACTCCCCAAGCCTGCATATAAGTAGACATGTAATTAAATTAAAAACCAGGCTTTCCTGGCATTGCCCGAAGTCCATTCTCCTTGAGCGCAATACTAGTGAGGGAAACTACCTGGGAGATACAGAATGGAAAGGTGAGTCATCTGCTCTGTTTACACATGTTGAGTTACCTTTTACCTGTGTCTTGTGTTATTGCCCTAAAGTAGATACACAGCACAAAATGTAAGCCAAGTGGGAATGTGAAATCTCATGTTTCAGTGCTATGTTGTAGGTTCTGTGGAAGCTGAAAACTTTATTTATCTTTCAAAGTTTATTTGACAGTGTGTTCATTGTTGTTAACTGTTATGGTATGATTATAACAATCATTTTTGTTAATTATTGCCACAAGTTATTTACCTTAGTGAATGAAAATAAAGTTATATAGTGTTTTCAGTGGCAGACTACTTGTGTGCCAGTGGACATATTTTTTTAAAATGATTAGACTGTTTTGTAAGGGGTATTATTAGTTTCCTCCATATGAACACTATGGCATTTAAAAACTTGGAATGAAAATCGAGCTGTATTTTTAGATTAGAGTAATATGTATTTTATCAAAAAATAAAAACCAAATATAAGTGAGTTCTGAATAATGTATACAGGACAAATTACAGGCTTTACTAAGACACTAATTGAAACATACATTTGGTCATGTTGGAAGATCTGGTTTCCTAAGTATGTAATTTTTGGTTTTGAGCTTTTATTTGTTGAGTGCTGTTTTTCTTTCAGTTGCATTTGAGTCTGTCTTTGGGATCTGGAGGTGAGGAGTCAGACAAAGAAAAAGAAGAAATGATTGCAATTCATTCTGTTAACCTGCTGTTGAAAAGCATAGGTGCTACTTTGACTGACGTGGATGACCTCATTTTCAAGTAAGACTTCTGTTAAAAGTACATTGGGCAGCTTTTGTACCTAAGTTTGTGTTTCTGGAAATTTTCTCCATTTGTGCAATATTAGCTTTGAAAATTGCACTAAACTCTTATCTACTTATATTTGGAGAGTTTGAGGTCAGGCGCCCGTGGCTCAGCCCTGTAATCCTAGCTACTCAGGAGGCAGAGATCAGGAGGATTGTGGTTTGAAGCCAGCCCAGGAAAATACGGTTTTTTTGAGACCCTATCTCAAAAATAAATAAATAAATAAATAAAATCACACAACAGGGCTGGTAGAGTGGCTCAAGCAGTTGAGTGAGTGCCTATCTATTGTGAGGCACTGAGTTCAAACCCCAGTGCCACCAAAAAAAGAGCCTTTTATTTATAATTCTTTGGTTATTCTTATCCAAACAATAAATGAATGTTGAATAAAAATTGAATTATTTTAGTGTATTATATTAGGAATTGACCTTTTTGTGGTTTGGGGACTTGAACTCAGAGCCTAGCATATGCTAGATAGGTGCTCTACCATTTGAGCCATGCCTCCAATTCATTTTTGCTTTAGCTACTTTTCTGATAGGGTCTTGCATTTTTGCCCAAGGCTAGCCTCAGATCATGATCCTCCTACCAGTAGATCCTGCTACCCAGTAGCAGGGATAACAGCAATACAACACCATGCCTGGCTTATTAGTTGAGATGGGGTTTAGCTAACTTTTTGCTCAGACTGCCCTCAAATCACAATCCTCCCCATCTCTGCCTCCTGAGTAGCTGGGATTATAGGCATGAGTACTATGCCTGGCCCTTAGTTGACCGTGTTATACTACAAAGTTATATTTAGAAATACATAGAACAAGGGTGAGATTTCAGTATAGTTACATAGCAAAGCATAGAAGTAAGAACTCCATGCTACCATTAATGTGAGAATATTTGTGTACTCCATATGTACATTCAGTCCGTATTGAATATTCAACAAAGATTGGAATAAGCTGTCACTTGGGAGAAGAAAGTTCTTTTAGATTATTTGTATTTCACACATATATGACTAAATTTCAGAAGTATATTTAAACTGAAAACTTATAAAAAGTTAATTATTAAATCTGTGAGTAGAGGAAGTCTTTAAAAGCAATGAGAAAAATCATTGTGGAAAATATGTTGTTTGACTACATAAAAGTTAAACACTTGGGCTGGGGATGTAGCTCAGTGGTAGAGCACTTGCCTAGCATGCCTGAGGCCCTGCCAACCAACCAACCAAAAAAATCCAAAAACTAAAACAAACCACTTTACAACGAAGTCAATGAGAATAATTTAAAACAAAAACTGGGAAAATGTAATGACAAGTATAACAAACAGATGATTAATAGTCTTAATATTAAATACTGACAATAAGAAAAACCTAAAGATACAATGGCATAATAGCCATAGGACAGTAAGAAATCATTCACATAAAGCAAACGTGAAGTGGTTGACACGTATTTGAAATGTCTGCCTTTTTACTTATTAAAGAAAACATTTATATTACTTTATTTATTTCTAGTAGTTATTTTCTCTTTATAAGCATCAGGAACATTTCTGCAGGTTCCTTAAGATTGTTTCCTTCTTTTTGCTTCCTACCAGTTTTACTGAGTTTAAATAGATGTGGTTTTGTTTTAATTTTTTTGTTTTCTATTTACTAAACTTCCTTTAAATTTGTAGATTTATACCTTCATCAATCTATGAATATTCACAGCTGTTACCTCTTCAGATATTCTGTCCCGTCCCTCCTTTTTCTCCGGTAATGTAATTATAGATAGTTTGAGGAATATCTGGCACATGGGAGGTTTATTATAAGTATTCCCTGTTATAGATTATTTTCTAAACCATTCAAACATCTGTACAAACCTGAAAAGGACATGACAATAGGGCAGAGTTTTATTGCTATGTTAGTACCCCTGTTTTTTTAAATTACTGTTCATGTTGTTTATACCAATTTCAAGCTATGTAGTTTGGTGAACAAAGAGTCTTTGGGAAAGTACAGTCATGCCCTAGCTATATATAATCTAAATTAGACTATGTGCACCTTGCAATTTAGTGAATTATATGTAGAAGTAGCAAATCTCTAGTAACTCTTTATGTATAATGAATATAAGTAAATAATTGATAACATCTAAAAAAAAAAGAAAACATTTATGACCGACGGTGTGGCTCAGGTGGAAGAGAGCCTGCTTTGCAAGTATGAAGGCCTGAGTCCAAATCCCAGTCCCACTAAAAACAGATAAAAGAATACATGCAAATTGTCAAAGTGCCAAGTAATTTTAGTACTTAAAGGGATAAGTCTAAGAAATGGGTGTTTTGTTTATACTGCTGTATGAATGAAAAGCTTTAAAACTCTTAAGTGATTTTCTGATGTCTCTCACTCAGTAATTTTTTTCTTGGGAATTCAGTTAAAAAAAATCTTGAAATGCAACCAAAGAGTTATGTTCAGTGTGTACATGGCAACATTAATTATTATACCAAATATGATGGAATAATGTGTCCCCATTCAAAATGGTTACATGGAACTTTGAGTAAAGATACAGAGAAAGATTTTAATCTACAAAGTTGAGTGAAAAAGTGGCATACAAAATGTCTTAAATATTTTATAGTTGCATAAGAAAATAAAAGAATTCAAAGTGGGAAATGAAAAGAACAAATCTCTGTACCTACCATGTGGTAGGATTGTGGTTGACTGTGTGTGGGTGCATGTACAGTGCTGGGGATGGAACCCAGGGCCTCGTGCATCTAGATGGGCATCCACCACTGAGCCACACCTTCATTTCTATGGTAGACTTTTAAAGCTGTTTCATTCTTCTTATGTGCTTATGAAAAGCTTACATGACAATTACCATTTTATAACAATTTTTACTGTAATGTTAAGATACCAACCATAAATTGTGGAATATGTACAAAGTTAATTGTGAAAAAATTAACTATAATTAGAATTAGCTGTTATTGAAAATATGTGTCCCTTTTCTTCAGAATATAATCTTTGTATCTTTGAATCTTTTTTTTTCTCTCCCCACAGACTTGCTTACTATGAAATTCGATACCAGTTTTACAAGAGGGATCAGCTCATGTGGAGTGTTGTTAGGCATTACAGTGAACAGGTAATTTCCTGTCATGATAACCCATGAAGAATATACTTCATAAAATATCAAAATGGAGCATTTGTATGTCACTACATAGTGTGTGATAATGTTTATGTAATTTATCTCATTAGTGGTTTTCTTAAATGACTACTTTGTTTCTTTAGTTAGTCCATCCTTTGTATACTTTTAAAATGTCCTCTGGTGCCTTTTTCCCTTTGTGATTATATCTTTATCACTTTGGGACAGAACAGTGATTTTGGAGTCATTATACTTGAGTTCTTCAGTGACTGTAATTTGTAAATGTAGAGGAATTCTTGTTATGCATCGGTTTCTCTGTGGTACCGGGATGGACACAGAGAATTGTTGCATGCCATGTGGGTACCATTTCAACTACAGAGTGACATTTCTCTTTCCATCCTCTGATGGAAGATATTTCTCCTATAGTTTATACATTATGGTTATTACATGTTCAAACAATAATCTGTTTTCCCTTATTTTTTGTTGTAGCTACTAATTTTCCCTATCTAGTTTAATAGTAATAGCGATAAGATAATAAAACAGCTAATAATTACTGAATTACATACTCATTTAATATGTATACTCTCCCATGCAAAGTCAGTATAAACTCTCATTTTGTAGATGAGAGGGCCAAAGCTTCTAGGGACTAAGTGACTTGTCCAAGGTCACATATCTTCTGACTGTGTCTCACATGTAGCAGTGTTTGATTTGAAAACCTCTTGTAAAGCCTAGTGTAGTGCGCAGCCACAGTGAAAGCTGAGTGATGATGTGGTGCTGATTACTCTACACAGCTCTCCTTTAGCACAAACTTATGAACTAGTATCACCCTTTTGTTTCCTATTGCATCATGGCATTTCTATAAAGGACTTAATTTACTTTTTTTTTTCTTAGTTCTTGAAACAGATGTATGTCCTTGTATTGGGCTTAGATGTGCTTGGAAACCCATTTGGATTAATCAGAGGTCTGTCTGAAGGAGTTGAAGCATTATTCTATGAACCCTTCCAGGTACTGATATTTTATTTACTTTAGGTATGAAAAAAATCGACTTTATATATGTATATATATATATATATATTTTTTTTTTTTTTCTTTTGGTGGGACTGTGTTTGAACTCAGGGATTCACACATACAAAGCAGGCACTCTACCACTTGAGCCACACCTCCAGTCCACTTTGCTGTGGTTTTTTTGGAGATGAGGTCTGGAGAACTGTCTGCCCAGGCTGGCCTTCAACTTTGATTTTCCTGATCTCATCCTCCCAGGTAGCTGGTACCCAGCAATTTTTCAATGTTAGATTGTATTTTGATTGTACTTAGGGACTGAATAATATTTAATAAAAAAATCAATTTAAAATTTTTATTTAAAAGTACTTGAGATGACATGGAAAGATTACTTTAGAATTAAATGGTCATTTCTAGTGCTCAGATAGGGCAATAAAGAACACCCATGTTTTCCAGGATCTAATGTAGTTGTAAGGGTACTTGGAGTACTAGGTATACTAAAGACTGTTTTAAGGCTGTTCCAGTACTGTGGAAAGGACTACTGAACATTAAAAACTGACTGTTTCATACTTTAGCTTTTGTCATGCTTGTTTCCTTCTATTTAGAGCTCAGTGTTGTGTTTAGAATGTTTAGAAGGACAAAGCAGGGAGAATAAATGGGAGAATGAGAGCCAAAATATATGGACTTAACCATGTTGGCTTTGGCAGTCCAACTTCACATTGTGATTAAAGCCAATGATTTGCACCCATCCAGTTTTTTCTTCCAGAACTTGCTGACATGTTTTCAATCAATGAGTGTTCTGTCAGTATTTGGAATATAGGATGAAAATTTTGTCTCAGTGTTTATGGATGTTTGCACATTCTTTGTCTTCATAGACTCCCTGAAATACTAGGTTAGAAGTCTTAAACTTATGTAAATTGTAAATAGTATGCCTTTTTTTTTTTTTTGAGCCAGGGTGCTGTTCAAGGCCCTGAAGAATTTGCTGAAGGATTAGTGATTGGAGTAAGAAGTCTCTTTGGGCACACAGTAGGTTTGTATCACCTATTTGAATATATGTATATGAGTTTTTTCATTATGTTACTATATAATGCATCATTTATGACAAACAAGGTTAAATTTAATAAAAAAGGTATCACTTTCCTAATAATCTCTTTTAAAAGACAGGTTCTCTTGTTTTAAATGAAAAGTAATTTGATAGTGGCTTTTTAAATGTGTCATTCTAGTGTTGAATCAGTGTACTCTAAATACCTTTATTCCTCTTCTTGATAGGTGGCAAAACATAATGACTGCATTTTTGTGTATGAGCTAGAATTTTAAGCACCTGTGTGCTTAATGCAGTTGCTCACTGCTGTGATGGCTCTTCCTAAAGAACCAGATTACTTCTGTGCACTTTTTTGGTAGGTGGTGCAGCAGGAGTTGTATCTCGAATCACTGGCTCTGTTGGGAAAGGACTGGCAGCAATTACAATGGACAAGGAATATCAGCAAAAAAGAAGAGAAGAGATGGGACGGCAGCCTAAAGATTTTGGAGACAGCCTGGCCAGAGGAGGAAAGGGCTTCCTGAGAGTAAGTCTCCTGTTGAATTTTCAAGAAACTCTGCACTTTCATGTATGTACACTGTAAAACATGCTCTCCAGCTGTTTGAAACTTAGAAGGCCGCTTATGAGTCTAGGTCTGTCAGAGTAGCAATAATGACAAATTACAGATTTTGGGGCTTCCTTTTTGCTCCTCTTCTCTCTTATCTCTACCAGAGCTATCCCCAAATTCCTGTAATTTTGCATTTTGGATGCAGTGACAGTACAGTGGTGACACCTTAGCACTAGTGTGGAAGGTGAGGAAGGGAACAGCAGGGAAATACGGTAGAGATTCCAGCTGGAAGGAGGAAGAGCTCTTTAGGTCATCTGGACTGACCATTTCTGTGGAGGGGAATGTGTGGAAGTTAACCAGGACAGGCCTTTCATTATTATGTTAATACTTTCAAATTTACACAGGTAAATTTGAAAAATATAAATGCTGCTTAATTACACAGGTACTGTATGGATGGTCTCCTTATGATTATGACATACAAGTTCTCCTTTTAATTAGTAATTAAAACTTCATAGGAAAGGCTATAAGATTTGATTACCTCTCACCTCTTCTCAGTTTAGTATATAGCCTTCAGTTCTCATTCTGCATGTCTATAGAACATATAGGTAATTTTATTTACTATCATTATTTGATAGTTATTAAGAGTGTATGCCAATATTAATATTTTAGTTGGATATAATTTCAAGAGACTGTATTTGCTGAGGATGAGCCAGTGATTTTAAATGCTGTATGTTTTAAAGGGCTTTATTTGTTAGGTTGTTCGCTATCCTTGGGAGCTCCCTTTATTTTCAGTTTCTATACTTAAGTTACAAAGTAAATGTCAGTAAAATTTATAATTAGGCTATAGAGATTATTCTACTTAAAACATTTTTATTGATGTGGAAACTAGGGCTTAAGGAGATTGAATAAGCCGAGGGTGTAATTCAGTGGTAGAGCACTTGCCAACCATGCATAAGGCCCTGAATTTGATCCTCAGCACTGCAAAAACAACAACAAAACCAACCAAACTTAATTGGCTAAAATTAAAAAGTTAGATTGAATCAACTGATTCCAGAGCCAGATTGAGAATTGTATCATCTACTTTATGGCTCTTTCTGCTATGAATTTTCTATGATTTAGTATTATAAATGAAAGTGTTCACTTATGACAAGTTCACATTATCATTGATTCCTTAATCTTTTTAAAAATATTTCTAGTGGAGTCTTTGCTCCCATTTCCTGTGTGGGGAACAGGAAATGTTTCTCTCTCTTCCTGCTCCCCCCACCCCCATCGCCCCATCTATACTTTGTGCTGTTATATTAAAATAAATCCTTGCTAAAAATAAAAAAATATTTCTAATATGTCTGTAGAGACCCCTAGTGGTTGGTTTAAAATTAAGCACCTTCCATTCAGTTGAGATTTTATAATTGATTCTCTTTCAGGGAGTTGTTGGTGGGGTGACTGGAATAATAACAAAACCTGTGGAAGGTAGGTTGAGAATTTTACTTCCTGTATCAAGTCTGAAGGGTTAATGCATGGTAAATATACTAGATGTTCTTGCTAATAGATGCTTGATTGGATTACTACATTTTATATTTTTATAGTCTTAAATTATTTATTATATTTTCCTCAAAAGCAGAGATGCTAAGTAGTAGATGGATTCAGACTTTGAATGCTATTTTCAACAAGCCCAACTAGATTTTTTTGGGACCCTCAATAGCAATTTACTTGGGGTTATTATTTTTTTATCCCATTAAAAAAGTACATGGTGTTCAGTGCAGTCCCTATAAAATCCCAGTTGGCTTTTTTGCATAAATGGGCAAACTGAATCTGAAATTTGTATGTAAATTCAGGGAATCCAAAAATAGCCAAAAGAATCTTGAAAAAAAATGAGCAGTGATAGAGGACTTATATATTTCCCTATTTTGAAACTCATTGCAGTATAAACCTAGAGTAAAGTAAGACAGTGATATTGGCATAAAGATAGACATGTAGATCAGTGGGATACAATCGAGAGTCCAGAAATAAGCCTTGACCGCTGTGGTAATAGATCTTTGAGAAGAGTGCCAAAATTAATATGTAAGGAAAGAATAGTCTTTGCAACAGATGGTGCTGAGACAATTGGATATCTGCGTGTAAAGAATTGAATCCTTCTGCACACTGGATGTGAAAATGAACTCAGAATGGATTGAATACCTTAATGTAGGAACAAAAGTATAAAACTCCGAAGAAAATATGGCAGTAATTCTTTATTACTTTGGTTATGTATGACACCAAAAACACAAGTGACAAAAGGAAAAGCAGATACGTTGGATTTTATCAGAATTAGAAGTTTTTAGGCTTTGAAGGACAAGACAAAGGAAAAGACAGCCCACAGAGTATGAGAAAATGTTTTTTAAATCATATATTAAATTTAAAATGAGCAGAGGATATGAGTAGACATTTCTCCAAAGAAGACATACAAATGGCCAATAAGCACATTTCATTAGTTAGAAGGGAAATATGGAAATGTAAATAAAGCACAGTTTGATATCATATTGCACCTACGAGGATAAGTCAAGTGTTAAAGAGAACGTGAAAGAATTGGACCCTTAATGTACTGCTGGTAGGAATGTCAAATGGCGCAGCTACTTTGAGGGAAAACAGTCTATGCCTCAGAAGGCAAAGAATTGAGAAAACGTGTTCAAACAAAAACTTGTATGTGAATGTTCACAGCAGCATTATTCACTATAGGTCAAAGGTTGAGAAACCTTAATGTCCATTACTCATCACCTGATGCATGAGTAAATAAAACAGGGCAAATCCATGCAAAGGGATATTATTCAGCCATAAAACAAAGCCAAGGCCATGTGCTGTGGCTCACACCTATAATCCTAGCTACTCAGAAGGCAGAAATCAGGAGGATCGCAGTTCGAAGCCAGCCCAGGCAAATAGTTCACGAGACCCTATCTCAAAAAAACCCACCACAAAAAAAGGCTGGCGGAGTGACTCAAGGTGTAGGTGCTGAGTTTAAGCCCCAGTACCGTGGTGGGCGGGGGGGGGGGGAGTGGGGGCCAGAAAAAGAAAACAAAACCAAGTACTAGTACATGCCACAAATTAGATGACTCTTAGAAGCATGATGCTAAGTGTAAAAAGCCCCATCACAATGACCACATATTGAATGATTCCATTTGTATGTAATGCTCAGAATAGGCAAATCCAGAGCTAGAAAGTACCTCTAGGTGGTTTTCTAGGTCTGGGGAGGGATCCTGGAGGAGAAGCAGTATTAATTTAGGTAGAATCACATGAGTAGGGCTTGGGGGAAATGGAGAAGATGGGTTTCTAATGAACATAGCCTTCTTTTTGAGATTGTACGTATTTTCTAAAATTGATTGTGGTGATGATTGCATAATTCTGAATAGCATTTAATACTGTAACAAATTTTATGGTATGTAAATATTATAATAAAGTTGTTATATATAATAAAGTACACTGCTTGAAAAGTCTTTGTGGTTGTCACAAAAAGGAGAGTATTTTCTGGTCAGTTCTTAAACCTTTCAGTTATCCTTAACTAGTACTTCTCAAACTTGGTCTTACATCAGGATTTCTTGGAGTGCTTGGCTCCACCCAAGACTTTCTGATTTCTAGCTCAGTAGGTCTGGGGTGAGGATCAAGAATGTGAACTTAACCACTTTGAAAACCACAATTTTATCAAATTAAGATTAAATAGAAAGCCATATTCTTACTGCTTCCTGGGTTTAGCTCAGGTTTTTATTGAGTTCATACTTGCTTATTTTAAAATATCTTTGTATATTCGTTGTCTGGTTTTCTGAAGGTGCCAAAAAGGAGGGAGCTGCTGGTTTTTTTAAAGGAATTGGAAAAGGGCTTGTGGGTGTTGTGGCTCGTCCAACTGGCGGAATCATAGATATGGCCAGCAGTACCTTCCAAGGCATTCAGAGGTAACAGAGTGCATCCTGTGTGGAGGGTGTGTTGCTTTGTGCTAATTGTTACTGGGAACACACACCTAGGTTAGACATTTACCTGCTCTTAGGCCTTTTAAAGTCTAAGTGGAAGCTAAGAGAGTTTTAAGTAGAGTCCACAAGAAAGGAAAAATGAAAAGATGTTTTTTACGGCCCAGTTTCTCTTTTATTCAACACATGCTTATTGTTGTGCCCTATGCCAGGCACTGTGCCAGCACCAAGGATACAAAAAGTAAATAACTTAGTCTTTGCTTTTATTATTTGACATTTTCTTTTCTTTAAGAAAAATGTGGGAACTTATAGTCAGACTGGGAATTGAATACATTTTACCTTATTTTGGGCAAGTTATTTAAAATCACAGGCTATTTTTATCGAACATCTATGAGCTTAATTAGCATGCATATTTGTATTCTTTTGAAAGATTCTCCCCTATTTTCTTACACTTTTTCTGCTGCATTGTTCAGGGCAGCAGAATCAACAGAGGAAGTGTCCAGCCTCCGTCCACCTCGCCTGATCCAAGAAGATGGCATCATTCGTCCATATGACAGACAAGAATCTGAGGGCTATGACTTATTTGAGGTAAATTCTGTTCATGGACATGAATGAGATTTAAAAATTTTAAAGATTTCTGGGACTGGAGTTTCATGGGTTGTTCTTAAAGTTCCTGATTCATGAATTTCTTTCAAGGGTTGTACATGGTTTGTAGAGTAGTGTTTGCTTCTTGGTTTCTTACTTTAGCTTAACATGCTTAACATGTTAAATGGAAATGACTGGCAACTTTCTGTGCAGAAACAAAGCTTTTTGTGTGCAGAAAAGATATTGTTAAAAGAAGTCATAGGCTCTATCCTGTCACTATTTCTGTAGGCAGTTCATTTAGTTAACGTTGTTAGTTTTACTTTCGTGCTTTGTAGTTAAGTATTGGAATTTTACTGCTTCTTTTTCTCCCAACCAAATTCATTTATCTGCATTACTTTGTAAGTCTAGATTTATTCAGATATATTGAACTGGAGGAGAGAAAAAAAGATTATATACTATTATAATCTTGTTAAATCTTAAAGGGTAAAGGATTTTTGGTCTTTTATTTTAGTTTTAACTTTATTATATTTAAATGATAAATACATTTAAATTGATGTTCCCCCATGACTGGCTTTTTCCCATGGAAAATTTATTACTTTCCTACCTAGACTTTAAAATAAAAATGACTCTTAATTGTTCTTAGCTTTGGTTTTTATTGTACATGATTACTGTTTATCTTTTTGTATGCTTCTAACTTTATTTTCTTTCTTTTTCTGCCTACACAGCAAGAACTGGAAACACAGGAGTAAATGTTTCCTATACTACTACTTGATTTCATCCTTAAAAATCATAACAAACTGTGGTATTAAGTGATTGTCTGTGAATTAGATTGGGAGTCAGTTTTAATGAAATTTTCTTTGTAACTCTCACCGCCATCTAAACTTTTTATAGTAGTGACTTGGCTGCAGTGAAAATGGTACTGTACAGGACTATGAGATCAGTATAAAAAACTCAAGTATGCAGGAAATCAACTCCTCCATTTAGAGGGTGAAAGACTGTTGAGTCCACAAGCAGATGCTTCTACTATCATTTTGAAAATTTTGTCTTGTTTTTGGTGTTCATGTGCATGTCAGATAAAGTTGAATAGGTTAGTTATGTTCAATCTAGTGAATGATTTCTCTATTTTTGTGAGTCCTAATGATTGATACATCACTCTTAAATTTACTAAGGTGTGGGACCATTAGCTAGGATATGTTTTAATAACTGACACGTCAGTGGCTCTGTGTCTCCTTAGACATCAGATGATAATTGACACATGAATTTTGACAATATGCTCCTTCAATCTTTTTTTCTCTTTTTTAACTCCTTAGTACTATTGCTAATTAAATAGCAATAATTTTATAATGATCTTACATACATTCTCAGCCTTTAGCATGTATGCTTTCAAAAAATTTAGTCTCCTTATTGGGTATACTTATTTCATAATTATTTTAATTAGTATAAACAGAAGTGAAACATATAATTAGGCAAGTTACTTATGTGGCAGTTGAATACATTATTGTCTTAAAAACCAGTACTTTGCTTTTAAATCCTTAGAGAAGATTCATCTTAACGAGAACAAAAATAATTATAATAATAATTTATAATATTTATAATAATTATAAATTACTTGAAATTAGTGTTCCCATAATTAATTTTCAAAATAAGTTATATATTAATTTCCTTTTTTTTATAAATCATGGAAATATTTTATTTGATCTAACAATGTTTTACCTGACAATTTTTATGCTTTCCCTAAAATTGAGACCAAAGTATAACTTTGATTTTAATGTTGTATACTTGAAAATAATGAAACTGTTAACATGCAAGTGTTCAGTGGATTATATATTTTTAAAACTAAAGTTATCAAAATAGTTAATTGAATGCTTCACATTTAAAATGATCTCTTTAAAGATAAAAGAATGGCATCAAAGACCAGCTACAAAGATTGGCTAGTGCTGAATATACAAAAAAAAAAGACTTCTGTCATTAGGGCTGAGGATGTAGTTCAGTGTTCAGTGGTAGAACACTTGCCTGGTATATGCAAAGCCCTTTACTCTATCCTAGCACCTCACACACAAAACAAACAAACCACATCCCCTGCACCCCCCCAAAAAAATAGACAAAAAAGAAAGATTCCTTTGTTTAAAGGATCAAGTATAATAAAACATGTAAACATTAAAAGTATGTGACAAGCTTTTGTTGTACCTAGAGGGTAGGCAAAGATGTCAGTACATGTACAATTTTCTATGAGAATCAAGCACACAACTAATTCCGAATGCTGTCTTAAATCATCATTAATTATTACCCTTCCTAAAATTCTTGGGTAAAAGTAGTGGTTTTTAATTTTCCTTAATACATGGTGATTTTAATGAAACTTAACTTTTGGGAACTTCTGTAACTTAAGATTTTTTTTCTTATTTATCTTTTGTTTATGTAGCTTCTTACATTACTAGCCTTTTCCTTGTGGTTTTTTTTTTACAACTTTATATCAATAAGCACAAAACTTCAAGAAACTTTTTATTATCTTAAACATGTAGTCATCTTGTCTTAGTTATTAGTTTTTGTTAAAATATAAAACAACACTTTAAACTTTAACTTTTAATTACTGGGAGAAACAGAATGTGTACTACTAAGAGAACTAGAAAGTTCTTTTTTATGAACAACAGGGGTAGCAGGCATTGATAAATAAGAAATTTTGGCTATTTTACCCCTTGCCCATTCGTCTGTGATCAGTTAGTTGAGAAAGAACTATTTATTATTTAGATTCTGCCAAATATACAAAAGAAAATACTTCTGTCCTTAAGAGACCAAGTATTAAAAAGTTCTAGAGTATTAAATTTGCCATTCTGGCTCTAATTGTAGTAATATGTGTATATTCTAATCTATTTGGGGATCTTTTGATTCTCATTGTTTTTCTCCCAAATAGTCCTCTGTATTCTTTAATACTCACCTCTGAGAATTACTCAAAAATACAGCATGTTTTCATAGACTACATTCTGCTTGTTGTCTATTATCCTGACATAATCTCTATTCACACTATACCCACATGTGTAGGTATATGTATGTATTTATGTATGTGTATATAGCCAGTTTCTAATTTATTATTCAGTTTTGGTTTACCATTTTTATGATATTGAATGGTGGTACTTGCTTTTTCTTTTTTCTGTGTATGGAAATGCTTCATTAACATTTTTAAATTGCTGCATTACCATCTATTGAAGTAACTTTACATTGTGTCTTTGACCATTTTCAATGCCTGCCATTAAAGTTGTTTCTGTTATTTTGCTAGCAGTAGTAATGCTGTAATACACATTATTATTACATGTTTTGCTTTTTCATACCTTGTGTTATTTCCTTAGAATTAGTTTGTAAAAAAAAAATTAATGGCTTTTGCAAAGTATTGTTAAATTCCTCAAGCAGTGTTTTGGGAAGGGGTAGTAAATATTTTATCAACTAGTTTGATCTGCTGCTGTCAGTGGCTGAATATCTTTCCCTGAGTCTCAGAGTGTAGTGGAGTTTTAGTAGTACTGAAAAGAAGGTTTTCTAAATGTATTGTGATGATAAATTATACATAAAGAGCTCTCAATGGTTGAAGCACAACAGCCTGATAACTAATGAAAATTCATACAGGATAAAAAAAATAGGTAGTATTTCTTGGACTTGCATGTCTGATTTAAATATTTTAATATTTAAATTTCAAGCTGAAGATAGATGCACTAAATTCTTATAGTGCACTATTACATTCTTTCCTCATTTTCTCTGAAGAAATTGAGGCATCAATAGCAAAAGGTTTTAAGTAATTCACACAGGTGAGCTGTGAAACAAGTGACCATTGCTTTGAAAACTACACTCCTCTGAGATTCATTCTGAAGATGAGACCTCAGTTCTGTGGGGTTCCTTTCCTTGTTCATGGCTTTTTGTAATTGTCAAGAATGAAGAGAGACTAACATCTCTTAAGAATGTGCATTTACACATTGAAATAATGATATCAAGTATGCTTTCTCTGCTGGTGATTATATTATTATGTTATTCTTTAATAATAATAGTGTTGGCTGGGCGCTGGTGGCTCACTCCTGTAATCCTGGCTGCTCAGGAAGCAGAGATCATTAGAATCACTGTTCAAAGCCAGCCCAGGCAAATAGTTCATGAGATCCTATCTCAAAAATCCCACCACAAAGAAAGGGCTGGTGGAGTGGCTCAAAGTGTAGGCCCTGAGTTCAAACCCCAGTACTGCAAAAAAAAAAAAAATAATAATAATAATAGTAATAATAGTAGTAATATTGGGGTTGTATTCTTGGTTATAAAATGTTTTGGTTTTATTCAGTCAGTATGTTTATATTCTATATTTTCATATAATCACTTGATCTTTATGCATTATAGATACTTTCAATGGTATGCATTAGCATTCATCATAAAAAATATTTTGCTGTTTTCAGTGTGTGTTGGCTAATTCAAGTCAATAGTTTTAAGATAGTTGAAAAGGAAAATAAATATTTTAATGTGCTATGCTTTATACTTGAATTATTTTATGCTTGTATTTTTCTTTAGAAATAAACTACCAACTATTTTGAAATCTTAGAAATTCTTCACGTTGTCATTACATTTTCTTTTTTATCAGAAATATTTTATATATAAATATATTTTCCCATGTGTATTTTAATCTGTACAACTATACAACTGAATACCCCAAAGCAGTAAACATCACTTATCTTGGAATTTGGTCCTGCATATAGTATCTACCTCTATATAAGTCAGTGATTGAGTCTTTCCTTGTGAGGAATCACAAGATCTCTTCAAAAAATCTGATGAAAAATATGGACCATACTCTGAAAAAAGTTTTAGAACTACTATTTCAAATTTTTATATTCCATAATAGTCAATTATAGATCCGTTCCAAAGTGCTGACCATAGATCTCTATGTAAGAGAGTATTAAGAAATGCCAGTATTGTATTTTTACATTAGTATGTTTGTTCATGCCTCAAAATATGTGATGATTTCTGGTGGACAGTTGTAAATTTCTAAGTTACTACACAATAAAATTTATCAGATCACTTGGTAAGCATTTTTCTTAAGGCAGTAATGGAAGTTATAAGCATATTATGAGTATTTTTCTAGTTTCATATGCCAATATGTAGAATTGCACTTTTGTTCTAATAAATTTTCCATAGCACTATGGTTATAATTAGCTATTATATAAGTACTACTTGAATATATGTGTGTGTATATACATATACAGTCTTGCTGCTTTTTCAGAATCATGTCAAAAAGTTGGAAGGCGAGACTTACCGGTACCACTGTGCTGTTCCTGGAAGCAAGAAGGCGGTACTTATGGTTACAAATAGGTATTAGTGACAAGCAATGTTTTTTCAAATACACTTTAGTTGTGTATATAATGGGAATTTTGAAGGCCAAAATGATCTGGATAGGTCCTTTGAGGTCATCTCTTCCAGCCCACTCATGCTAGAGATCCTGAAACTGAGACTCCAGAGGGTGTCAGGAATTGTCCAGACAAGCCAACTCCCGAGAGTCTAAGATAGGCTTCCTGCAGGACTGACTCCACTGTGAGTTATAAATCGCAGTTGTAGAGGGTCAGGAACCACTTTTCCTTATTGGGGTTATTGGAAGATTCCTTTAAAGGCTAGTGTTATTTCTGTGTGTTTCAGTTTTTCCTGAGTGTGGCCTTCTCCTTGTCTGGACTATCACTGCCCTTTCTTTTTTTTTTTTTTATTATTCATATGTGCATACAAGGCTTGGTTCATTTCTTCCCCCTGCCCCCACCCCCTCCCTTACCACCCACTCCGCCCCCCTCCCTCTCCCCACCCCAAAACCCAGCAGAAACTATTTTGCCCTTATTTCTAATTTTGTTGTAGAGAGAGTATAAGCAATAATAGGAAGGAACAAGGGTTTTTGCTGGTTGAGATAAGGATAGCTGTACAGGGCATTGACTCACATTGATTTCCTGTGCGTGGGTGTTACCTTCTAGGTTAATTCTTTTTGATCTAACCTTTTCTCTAGTACCTGTTCCCAGTTGCTTTTAAGGTATCTGCTTTAGTTTCTCTGTGTTAAGGGCAACAAATGCTAGCTAGTTTTTTAGGTGTCTTACCTATCCTCACCCCTTCCTTGTGTGCTCTCGCTTTTATCATGTGCTCATAGTCCAATCCCCTTGTTGTGTTTGCCCTTGATCTAATGTCCACATATGAGGGAGAACATATGATTTTTGGTCTTTTGGGCCAGGCTAACCTCACTCAGAATGATGTTCTCCAATTCCATCCATTTACCAGCGAATGATAACATTTCGTTCTTCTTCATGGCTGCATAAAATTCCATTGTGTATAGATACCACATTTTCTTAATCCATTCATCTCACTGCCCTTTCTTAAAGAACTCCTTCCTTTCAACAATTACCTCTCACTCACCCACTTCACCAGTGCAGTTTGCTGCTCTCTCCTATGCTCTGAATTTGCTATCGCATTTGTTTACAAGTTCAAGTCCCCTTCTAGTCCCTGAGTACTTCTCAAGCAGAGACCTTAGCCAGTGGTGGTATAAACTGTAATCCCACCTACTTGGGAGGTGGAGGCCAGAGGATCTTGAGTTCAAGGCCACCTGGGAAAAATTAGGGAGACCCCCCCCTCCCAATCTCAAAACCAAAAAATACCAAGTCAAAAGGACTGGGGGCTCAAGTGGTAGAGACTTCCCTAATATGTGAAGCCTTGGGTTCAATCCCTAGCATTGTAAAATAAAAATCCCAGAAACTATACCTTCTTTCTCTGATATCCCAGGTATTTGTTGAATTAACAATTCTTCCACTTTTCTAGTTTTGCTTCTCCAGTGGAAGCGTAAACTCAAGTATAGTTACATCAGTAATTAATCTGATTCACAGAGTAGGAAATCAGTGCAGGTACACTTGAAGGGCTATCTTATTTTTATTGCCGTTGAGGAAAATGAGATACTTTGTCTGTGATTCACTACATTAGCATTAAAGTGTTCAAATCTGATATTCCTTAGTAGCAAAAAGTGAATCCTTGCTGACATTTGAGGTTTGTGACATTTCCAGCACATTCTTTTTTTGACTGGAAGGCATAAATGACTGACAGTAAAGAACAATTAATAGTTTTCCAAGTAAACCATTTTCAGGGGCTTCTGTCTTTACTTCTTCTTAGATGACAGTGCAGTCTGTTCATTGCATGTTTCAAAGGTGATTTCCCTCTCTTTTGGCCAGTTCTTTTTTTTTTTTTTTTAAGATACACATTCTTGAATTCTCCAAAATTGGCAGAAAGGAAAATTTTGAAAGTCTTTTTGGTTTGATACCAGGTGTCATGTTTGCCGTTCATTTGACAGTTATGTAGACTTTTTTTTTAATGGGAAGCATACTTTCTTACTAGTGCCAGTTTTTATTGTTCACTAACATGTGCTACCTGTGCTGTTCAGCAGAATGAAATGCACTGTATGTTTTTTGTTCTCATTTGCAAAATAGGCGAGTGCTATGTATAAAGGAAGTTGAAATTCTAGGCCATATGTCTATGGACTGGCAGTGTCCATTTGAAGATTTTCTGTTTCCTCCTATTGTTGATGAAAATCTGCTAAAAATTTCAGTTAAGGTAAGAAAACATGAATCACACCTTTAGAACCAAGAATTCATTAAATGAGTAGAGGTCAATGCTTCCCAACTCTTACAGATTAAATACACACAATGTTTGAAGGCATTCAGCATTGTTATTACTGTTGTTGATCTCTTACTGAGATGTAAAAAAAAAAAAAGATAATCAATTTATATCTATAACTGTATTTTTTGACAGTCCTTGATTGCAGAGTGAAATACCAGTTTATCTGCCAAAATAAATTAAGATGCTACTATCTGGTAAAAGTAAGCATTACTAAATAGGAGGAGGGATTTTTTTGTTCTGTTTGTTTTTACCCATTTTACTGTAATCTTAAGCATTACTGGAAAATTTTCCTTTTTTTAGGCTTTTAAGAGATTAAGTGCATTGGTAAAAATAAATACTAGGTCTAAAACACCTATGTTTTGTAATATTTGGCATAAGTATGCAACAATACTTCTGTGTCTTTCCTTCCCATCATTTTCTGAGGAGGAACTTTTGTTTTAATTACATAGTAATTAGCAAAAGCGATACTTGTTCTTTAGTTCTCAGACTCACTCAATTTTGAAGTATAAATCTATTATATATAGTGTATCATAAATATATTTTCATCCCTTCAGAAAACCTACAACTTGTCCTAAGTATGGTAATTTCTATGCTGTTCGTTGTTTTTTCTAAATAATAATGATATTATCCCTATTACTGAAACTCTCTGAAAAAGTATTTACTACAAAAGTTAGTGGAGATGAGAGCACTGTTATCTTTTAGTTTGTATTTACTTTTCTCTTCATGGAAATTTACAAATAAAAAGAACTAACACATCACCATCCCCGTTGTATTTCATCATACCCTCAAGTAGAACATCGCAATTTGGAATACCTTGGTATGAAACAGTTTTTAAGCTAGGACAGACTATGTCACTGTGCATATTTTACAGTTTCCTCAGTTACCATTTTTCTTTTACATCACTGGTGAGAATTGACTCAATGTATTTTCCATTATATAAGAATTTTATCTATCACCCAAGGAAATAAAGTAAGGATTTTTTGATTTGCCAGAAGTGATGAGTTATCAAGTGATGTTTTTATAGGCTATTTATCATTGCCTGCAGAAAGTTATTATTTTATACAGATAGATGTATACTCATCCAATTTCATAAATTCTAACAGCTCACATATAGAATTACCTTGTGCTAAGATGATTTATTTCATATCATACTTGAAAATGTATATTCTGCTAGCCTACTGGTTATAAAATTGACATTTAAGCATCCAGTTAAAGGATGTATAGTTTTTTCTTTTCAAGAATAATTTCTTTTCTGCCATTATTTCTTTTGAAACAGGAGCAGGGTCTATTCTATAAAAAAGACAGCGCCAATCCAGGCTGTCTTCGGAAGATTTACCTGAAAGATCACACCACAGCAGAGGTAAACTATTCATTTTAAAGAATGTCCCCTTAATTTGTTTTTAAGCCTGTTACAACTAATACCCGTTATTCTCCCAAAAGCTGTTCCAGTTATAACTTTACATTTTTATTTACATGTAAATAATGTACTATAGACTTGCTGGAATGAAAGGGTTGTATTTCGCATTGCATGTGGAGATGATAGCCTCACCCTTAGTTACTGTAACTCTGTGGAAACCACCAATTCTGACCCATATTTTTCTCTTCCACCATATGAGCCTGAGCTTCTTTCCAATTCATAATATGCATTTTGCCTTACAGAGAGTGTTTAATGCCATTGAGGATGCGCAGTCAGCGAGACACCAGCAGAAACTGATGAAGCAGTCATCACTGAGACTTGTCAGGCCTCAAGTCCAGTCTTAATCACAGACCTTGGAGGGCTGCTACTGGGGGGCAAAGCAAACCACTGTTTTATTGTGCTAAAGAGAGTTTTTCAAGTAATTCTGTAGTATTATTTTTCTAGAATACCTTATATTGGATTTTCCTTTACCCCTTTAGTTTTGACTTTTAATTTTGTAACCCTGCATATGTCAGCAGTTCACTTCTACACTGCTACCTGCAGGGGTCAGACTTCCACAGAAACATCACTTCAAACTCAGCAAAGTTTTCATTAATATTAAAATTGTGAAAAAAAGGGCAGTAGGCTTATTTTTAATTAGAAATTTTTGCTGAAGAGTATAGAGTTTAATATGACTAGTGTCCTTTGAAAGGTTAGCCAGTCAAATGCTGAACACTTTGATATTTAGTTTAAAGGTAAGTTGTTCAATAATTGAACCTAGAGAACATTTTTGGTAAACCAAGTAATTGAAGAAAGGCCACTAACTGGAGAAATGCATGTTTTCTACTTTCTTTTCATGAAAACATTGTTTTTGTCCTAATAGAAAAAGTTTTTCACATTGGTGCTCATTTTTCCTCCTTGCACTATAATAAAAGAAATATAAACAATCAAATCTTGAAAATAGTTGTCTGTAATGTAACACATTCACAAAATTTTGGAAGTTGTTTACATGCTCTTTTAAGATGAGTTTATATGGCAGGACTATAATTTGCTGATAAATGAAAATATTCCACTTTAGATTTCTCAGGACTTGGAAAATAAGTAAAATCCAATATTTTTATATAGTTCTAGAAGTTGTGTTTTAGAAGTAAAAGGACTTTTAAGGATGTCATAAATTAATCCTAGTGCATATCCATAAATGTATTTTAAGTACTTATTAGGCAGAATGAAAAATCTCTAGTTGCTTTGTATACAAGTAAAATATGGTATATATAACACACTGGACAATAGATGTTACATGTGTTCTTTGAGGAGCAGGCCTGCGAGAATCAATTCAGTACAATATATTTTTGTCCTTCCTGCACCTCTCATATGCTGATCAGAGACATATTGCCGATTAACACTTTTTAAAAAACTACTCAAAAGGATTTCGTTTTCTGGATGAATCTCTAGATTTACTCATGGTCTTGAACATGGCATTTATTTCAAATCACTGAGTCAATGATGAGAGGAAGATGTGGACACACATGGTTTGCTCTGGTTTTGTTGATGTGTGATAATGGTTATGTAATCGTTATTCATGTTTTTTAAGCCTCACCATAAAACTTACTAAATTTTCCTACTGCTGTCTAATGTTTAGCCTAAGAAAAGGATGCAATAACCAGTGCTCTAAATGTTTGAATTCTAGCAGTTCTTTCTCTCTCCCTCCCTCCATTTCTTCCCTTCTTTCTTTCCTTCTTTTTTCCTGTAAAGAAAAGCATCACAAATAAAACTTCAAGTTTTAAACCTAACTTCTGTATTTCTGATTAATTATAGTTTATTAGAAAGGGAACATCATAAACAAGTTTATAGCAAGGGTACTAGTATTTTGTGTCTTTAAAGTGAGTTAATCAGGAATATAGGATATCTGATTATATTTTATGTATGAATCACAGCTATTGACAGTTTCCTAAATATTTAAAGAATTGTATTGTGCTGATGGCTTATTTTAAAAATAAATATAAAGAAAACTGAACCAAGAAAAATAGCAGAAATCTATAAACTATCTCAGTTGGCTTAAAAGTAAACTTTCAACTATCTGTAACATTTTTATGATGTAATCTCCTGGGACAGAAAATGATCCATTGGTAAAGTGTGATAAAGTTTGTTGTGTTTTTAAACTGCTTTTGGAGTGGGTTACTTGCAATGAACTACTGGGAGAAATAAAACACTTGGTATATTATTTATATGTGTGAAAACTCTGTGTTAAATGTTCAAGTAACATTTGCTTTTACCTTTTGTCTTTCCTTTCTCGTTTTCCAATTTCATAACAATGTGAAGTTCGATTATTATGGTGCTAGTCAGGGAAAGCTTTTCCCTGGGTCTGCTTGGCCCCTTTACCACACGGGCAATCTGTGGCAGGCCCAGCCCTGCACCTCGAAATCCACAGCTGCATCTGCATTGAGACCATGCCTTCCAGGGCTTCTCTCAGACTCCTAGGGAGTATGTCAAGGACTAAGACAAGTCCTTCCAGGGAGACATAGAAGTCTGGCAGCCAACTTCGGCATGAGGACTTTTCAGTGACCTTGCAGAACCTTTCTTAACTGCATGGTAGTCCAGTATGTTCCTACCCAGTTGCCTACTCTTCCTTCCCTTAGTCCCTTTCTCTACCCTCTCTCCCCTTCTCTCATTTTCTCCACCCTCTCTCTTCCTCCCTTCTCCTCTCCTTTCGTTTCTCCCGCTACCCTCTCCTCTCCTCTCCCCTCTTTGTCTCTCTCCCTTGTGTCTCTTCCACTAGGGGCTCAGAGTACAAGTCTGGAGCGTCACCCCACTACTGGATTATTTAGTAGGAAGAAGAGGCCACACTGGGACTGCAGCAAAGCAGGAGCATCAAAATCAAAAGAGAACAAAAAAAATTAGAAAAAGAGCACTCTCCAGCTTTATAAGAAAAAGCCAGTCTAGGGCAGATTTAGTGTTGCTTTTATTTTGAATTATGTATGAGAGAGAATAGTAATATCTTTTCTGGTGCTTTGAGGCTCTGAGTGTATTGATCTGGGGCTCCCTTGGACATCTGTATTTTCAACAAAAGCTCCACATCTATTTCTAAGGCACACAGGACTAAAAATTAGTGCTCTGGACTTAATATAATCAGACTCTCAAAGAACTCTACAGATTCTGTGCCTGCTAATGTAGAGAATTGCAGTTACTGCCTGAACTACAAGGACTGTCTTTACATTGGGGCAAAAACTAAATTTTTAAAGGATAGGAGGTTGCTTATTCCAGAATCATCTGTCCTTCACGGACAACCCATTTGGTTGAGAGTCACTGCCAGGATAAGATTACTACTGGTGAAAGTGGGTTCTGTGCCACATGTGTGGGCTCTGGAAAGAAAGACTTGCTGGAGCAGAGGGAGCAAACCTCTTGGTGACCATGCTTGGTACCAAGAGTGGCAACACTTATGGTTTCTTTTTTTTTTTTTATTCATATGTGCATACAAGGCTTGGGTCATTTCTCCCCCCTGCCCCCACCCCCTCCCTTACCACCCACCATGCCCCCTCCCTTTCCCCCTTACGCTCTCAATACCCAGCAGAAACTATTTTGCCCTTATTTCTAATTTTGTTGGAGAGAAAGTATAAGCCATAATAGGAAGGAAAAAGGGTTTTTGCTGGTTGAGATAAGGATAGCTATACAGGGAGTTGACTCACATTAATTTCCTGTGCGTGTGTGTTACCTTCTAGGTTAATTCTTTTTGATCTAACCTTTTCTCTAGTTCCTGGTCCCCTTTTCCTGTTGGCCTCAGTTGCTTTTAAGGTATCTGCTTTAGTTTCTCTGTGTTAAGGGCAACAAATGCTAGCTAATTTTTTAGGTGTCTTACCTATCCTCACCACTCCTTTGTGTGCTCTCGCTTTTATCATGTGCTCATAGTCCAGTCCCCTTGTTGTGTTTGCCCTTGATCTAGTGTCCACATATGAGGGAGAACATAACGATTTTTGGACTTTTGGGCCAGGCTAACCTCACTCAGAATGATGTTCTACAATTCCATCCATTTACCAGCGAATGATAACATTTCGTTCATCTTCATGGCTACATAAAATTCCATTGTGTATAGATACCATATTTTCTTAATCCATTCGTCAGTGGTGGGGTATCTTGGCTGTTTCCATAACTTGGCTATTGTGAATAGTGCCGCAATAAACATGGGTGTGCAGGTGCCTCTGGAGTAACCTGTGTCACAGTCTTTTGGGTATATCCCCAAGAGTGGTATTGCTCGATCAAATGGTAGATCAATGTCTAGCTCTTTAAGTAGCCTCCAAATTTTTTTCCAGAGTGGTTGTACTAGTTTACATTTCCACCAACAGTGTAAGAGGGTTCCTTGTTCCCCGCATCCTCACCAACACCTGTTGTTGGTGGTGTTGCTAATGATGGCTATTCTAACAGGGGTGAGGTGGAATCTTAGTGTGGTTTTAATTTGCATTTCCTTTATTGCTAGAGATGGTGAGCATTTTTTCATGTGTTTTTTGGCCATTTGAATTTCTTCTTTCGAGAAAGTTCTGTTTAGTTCACTTGCCCATTTCTTTATTGGTTCATTAGTTTTGGGAGAATTTAGTTTTTTAAGTTCCCTGTATATTCTGGTTATCAGTCCTTTGTCTGATGTATAGCTGGCAAATATTTTCTCCCACTCTGTGGGTGTTCTCTTCAGTTTAGAGACCATTTCTTTTGATGAACAGAAGCTTTTTAGCTTTATGAGGTCCCATTTATCTATGCTATCTCTTAGTTGCTGTCCTGCTGGGGTTTCGTTGAGAAAGTTCTTACCTATACTTACTAACTCTAGAGTATTTCCTACTCTTTCCTGTATCAACTTTAGAGTTTGGGGTCTGATATTAAGATCCTTGATCCATTTTGAGTTAATCTTGGTATAGGGTGATATACATGGATCTAGTTTCAGTTTTTTGCAGACTGCTAACCAGTTTTCCCAGCAGTTTTTGTTGAAGAGGCTGCTATTTCTCCATCATATATTTTTAGCTCCTTTGTCAAAGACAAGTTGGTTATGGTTGTTTGGCTTCATATCTGGGTCCTCTGTTATGTTCCACTGGTCTTCATGTCTGTTTTTGTGCCAGTACCATGCTGTTTTTATTGTTATTGCTTTGTAATATAGTTTGAAGTCAGGTATTGTGATACCTCCTGCATTGTTCTTTTGACTGAGTATTGCCATGGCTATTCATGGCTTCCTGTGTTTCCATATAAATTTCACGGTAGATTTTTCTATCTCTTTAATGAATGTCATTGGAATTTTGATGGGAATTGCATTAAACATGTAGATTACTTTTGGGAGTATCGACATTTTTACTATGTTGATTCTACCAATCCATGAGCATGGGAGATCTCTCCACATTCTATAGTCTTCCTCAATCTCTTTCTTCAGAAGTGTATAGTTTTCCTTATAGAGGTCTTTCACATCTTTTGTTAGGTTTACACCTAGGTATTTGATTTTTTTTTGAAGCTATTGTAAATGGAATTGTTTTCATACATTCTTTTTCCGTTTGCTCATTGTTAGTGTATAGAAATGCTAATGATTTTTCTATGTTGATTTTATATCCTGCTCCCTTGCTATAGCTATTGATGATGTCTAGAAGCTTCTGAGTAGAGTTTTTTTGGGTCTTTAAGGTATAGGATCATGTCGTCTGCAAATAGGGATATTTTGACAGTTTCTTTACCTATTTGTATTGCTTTTATTCTTTCTTCTTGCCTAATTGCTCTGGCTAGGAATTCCAGTACTGTGTTGAATAGGAGTGGAGATAGTGGGCATCCTTTTCTGGTTCCTGATTTTAGAGGGAATGGTTTCAGTATTTCTCCATTAAGTATAATGCTGGCTGTAGGTTTGTCATATATAGCTTTTATAATGTTGAGGTACTTTCCTTCTATTCCTAGTTTTCTTAGAGCTTTTATCATGAAATTGTGTTGGATCTTATCAAAGGCTTTTTCTGCATCTATTGAGATGATCAAGTGGTTTTTGTCTTTGCTTCTGTTAATGTGGTTTATTACGTTTATTGATTTTCATATGTTGAACCACCCCTGCATCCCTGGGATGAAGCCTACTTGGTCGTGGTGAATAATCTTTTTGATGTGTTGCTGAATTCGGTTTGCCATTATTTTGTTGAGGATTTTTGCATCAATGTTCATTAAGGAGATTGGCCTATAGTTCTCCTTTTTGGAGGTGTCTTTGCCTGGCTTTGGGATAAATGAAATACTGGCTTTATAAAATGTGTTTGGCAGTTTTCCTTCCCTTTCTATTTTGTGGAACAGTTTAAGGAGGGTTGGTATCAGTTCTTCTTTAAAGGTCTGATAGAATTCAGCAGAGAATCCATCAGGTCCTGGACTTTTCTTTTTGAGGAGACTCTTGATTGCTGCTTCAATTTCATTTTGTGTTATAGATCTATTCAGGTGATTAATTTCCTCTTGGTTCAGTTTTGGATGATCATATGTATCTAGAAATCTGTCCATTTCTTTAAGATTTTCAAATTTATTTGAGTATAGGTTCTCAAAGTAGTCTCTGATGATTTCCTGGACTTCCATGGTGTTTGTTGTTATCTCCCCTTTTGCATTCCTGATTCTACTAATTTGGGTTTTTCCTCTCCTCATTTTAGTCCGTTTGCCAGGGGTCTATTGATCTTGTTTATTTTTTCAAAGAACCAACTTTTTGTTTCATTAATTCTTTGTATGGTTTTTTTGGTTTCTATTTCATTGATTTCAGCTCTTATTTTTATTATTTCTCTCCTGTTTGTTTTGGGATTTGCTTGTTCTTGTTTTTCTAGGAGTTTGAGATGTATCATTATGTCTTTGATTTGTGATCTTTCAGTCTTTTTAATATATGCACTCATGGCTATAAACTTTCCTCTCAGGACTGCCTTTGCTGTGTCCCATAAGTTCCGGTAGGTTGTGTTCTCATTTTCATTGACTTCCAAGAACTTTTTAATTTCCTTTTTTGTTTCATTGAAAATTCATTGTTTATTGAGTAATGAGTTATTTAGTTTCCAGCTGTTTGCATGTTTTTTGTCTTTACTTTTGTTGTTGAGTTCTACTTTTACTGCATTGTGGTCAGATAGTATGCACGGTATTATTTCTATTTTCTTATATTTGCTGAGGCTTGCTTTGTGCCCTAGGATATGATCTATTTTGGAGAAGGTTCCATGGGCTGCTGAGAAGAATGTATATTGTGTAGAAGTTGGATGAAATGTTCTGTAGACATCAACTAGGTCCATTTGATCTATTGCATATTTTAGATCTTGGATTTCTTTATTGATTTTTTGTTAGGATGACCTATTGATGATAATGGGGTGTTAAAGTCTCCCACAACCACTGTGTTGGCGTTTATATATGCTTTTAGGTCTTTCAGGGTATGTTTGATGAAATTGGGTGCGTTGACATTGGGTGCATACAGATTGACGATTATTATTTCCTTTTGGTCTATTTCCCCTTTTATTAGTATGGAATGCCCTTCTTTATCTCATTTGATCAATGTAGGTTTGAAGTCTACTTTGTCAGAGATAAGTATTGCTACTCCTGCCTGTTTTCGGGGGCCATTGGCTTGGTAAATCTTCTTCCAGCCTTTCATCCTAAGCCTATGCTTATTTCTTTCAGTGAGATGGGTCTCCTGTAAGCAACAAATTGTTGGATCTTCCTTTTTAATCCATTTCGTCAAGCAGTGCCTTTTGATGGGTGAATTAAATCCGTTAACATTAAGTGTTAGTATTGATAGGTATGTGGTGATTCCTGTCATTTAGTTGTCTTAGTTGTTTGAAGGTTTGATTGTGTGTACCTAAGTTGAGGTTACTCTCTACTGTCTTGCTTTTTCTTATCCTGTGGTTTGGTGCTGCCTGTCTTTTCATGGTTAAGTTGGGTTTCACTTTCTGTGTGCAAAATCCCTTGCAGAATCTTTTGTAGTGGTGGCTTTGTGGTCACATATTGTTTTAGTTTCTGCTTATCATGGAAGACTTTTATTGCTCCATCTATTTTGAATGATAGTTTTGCTGGGTAGAGTATCCTGGGGTTGAAGGTATTTTCATTCAGTGCCCAGACGATCTCACCCCACGCTCTTCTTGCTTTTAATGTTTCTGTTGAGAAGTCTGCTGTGATTTTTATGGGTTTACCTTTGTATGTTACTTGTTTTTTCTCTCTTACAGCCTTCAATATTCTTTCCCTAGTTTCTGAACTTGTTGTTTTAATGATGATATGTTGTGGGGTAGTTCTATTTTGATCTGGTCTATTTGGTGTCCTGGAGGCCTCTTGCACCTATATGGGAATATCTTTCTCTAGATTTGGGAAATTTTCCGTTACTATTTTGTTGAATATATTACGCATTCCCTTCGCTTGCACCTCTTCTCCTTCTTCGATGCCCATGATTCTCAAGTTTGGTCTTTTGATGGAGTCGGTGAGTTCTTGCATTTTCTTTCCACAGGTCTTGAGTTGTTTAATTAATAGTTCTTCGGTTTTTCCTTTTATTACCATTTCATCTTCAAGTTCTGAGATTCTGTCTTCTGTTTGTTCTATTCTGCTGGATTGGCCTTCCGTTTTGTTTTGCAGTTGTGTTTCATTCTTTTTTCTCAGGTTTTGCATATCCTGGGTGGTTTCCTCTTTAATGTTGTCTATTTTTGTCCTGAGTTCATTTATCTGTTTATTCATCGTGTTCTCTGTTTCACTTTGGTGTTTATACGGTGCTTCTATGGTTTCCTTTATTTCTTCTTTTGCTTTTTCAAATTCTCTTATTTTTGTTGTCTTGGAATTTCTTGAGTGTCTCCTGTACATTTTGGTTGACCCTATCCAGTATCATCTCTATAAAATTCTCATTGAGTACCTGTAGTATGTCTTCTTTTAAATTATCCTTGTGGGCTTCATTGGGTCCTTGGCATAGTTTATCTTCATTTTCTTGGAGTCTGGGTCTGAGTATCTGTTTTCTTCATTCACCTCTAGTTTTGTACTAATTTTTTGCTGTGGGGAAACTGTTTTCCCTGTTTTCCTGTCTTCACGTCATTGTCTTTGGTGTTGCTACTGTTCCTGTACTGTGTGCAATTAAGTATTTTCTAGCTTGTAACAATGACAATGGTAATATTTAGAATGGAAGGGTGAGCTGAGATGGAATGCAAGAAGTTAAAGAAAAGGGAAAAACAAGTACACAAAAAGGAGAAAATAAAACAAGGTATCAGACAAGAAAGTTTCAAAGGTATGAACAGGGAGCATTAGTGTACTAATCGACAGTATGCTGAACAGACATTAGAGAGACAGAGAGGATTGAAAATCAAAAATAAAAATAAAGATAAGAATAAAAATAAATAAGTAAATGAAAGAAATATCTATTTATAAAAATGAATTAAAATAAAATGAAAAATAGAAAATTTAAAAAAAAAACCCAAAAAACCTCCAAGTTCAAATGCAATGAAGTTTCAGTCTTAATAATTTGGGTGTCCATCGCAGTCTCCAATCCTGGAGATGGTGCCTCAGATGTTGTTCTGTAGTTGTCTCATCAAAGGGGACGCATAAAGTAGAACAAAACTACACACACACGCGCGCACACACACACACACACACACCCCACCAAGTGTCCCAAGTTGAAATGCAATACAGTTTCAGTAAGTTTTTCAGCATGCAGGTGTAATTCGGTTGTTCTCTCATCAAAGGTAAGGAGAAAAAGAAAAAAAGTCTGAGACAGTTCTGAGAATGGTATCTGCAGTTGTGGCTTGCCTGCTCGCTGCTGTCAGCCTGCTGTTGCTTGCGGCATTATTTATGCAGATCTCTGGGGTGAGCTTAGCACTCACCTGGCCCTGCAGGCTTTGTTTGCTCAGATTTCTCCTGTGTGGGAGCCTCTGCTACAAGCTTTCCCCTTTCCAAGCACACTGGGAAAGGTGACACTGCACCTGCATTCTCAGGCCTGCGTGTTTGTTTACAGTTCATGTGGGAGGTGGGTCTTCCCCCCTCTCCTGTGGGGTTTTCCTCCCTCCACCACTCTCACAAGCTTTCCTGCTCCTGGTTGCTGGGCATGTGCCCCCACTCCTGTCAGAGCCTCTCCGGCCCACCCAGCTTGTTTATTTACAGTCCTGGGAAGGATTCCCTTTCCCCAATCTATGGCACTCAGGGCGCCCACCCTCTTTCCTGTGTGTCTTTATTGTTCTTATTGCTTATTAGTCAGTTTCTCTTTTTTCCCCCGGGTGGAGGTCAGTCTGTCCAGGAGGCTATGCTGCTCTGGCCCAGGCTTGTCTGTGGGAGTACCACGGTACCACGAAGCTCGCCTTGTCCGTGTCTTCCCAAGCCATCTGGGTGTGGGCGACTGGCAGCCTGGGGGCCCTCCTGGTTTCTTCGTTTAGCCACGTGGAGATTCTCTGCGCCAGCTGGAGGTGTGGAGGAGTCAAAGTTATGCCTCTCCTCAGTGATTATGCCTGCAAAGTGTGTCTCCAGCATCTCTCCAAGATTTCACTATAGGAGGCTCGCTTTCTGCTTCCTCCCTCTAGCCACCATCTTGGAATCCCATGGCTTCTTCTTGAACTCATACTTGAAACTCTCTTCAGTGACCACAATCTGTCAGTCACATAATTAGCATTTGGGTCTCTTTGAACTGAGAAAGTCTTTAGAATGACATAGGTTTTTTATTTTTGTTTTTACATACCTCAGGCCTTCAGTCCCTTATCCAAAAGATAGCTCTGAAAACAAAAATCTTTCTCACAAGTTTAAAACAAAGTCATTTGGCAGCAAAATCTGAACTGACAGGTTGTTTATGCTCTTAATTCCCTTCGATGCAAACAAGTTTGCCTGTAGCAAAATTACTATTCAAAGTTATGCAGTGCTGCTCAAGATTTCACTGGATGTGAACGGCCACTGTATTATGAACCTTTTTAAAGGTTTCGCCCCAGGCCTCCAGGGTTCAGATAAAGAGATTGTGGGTCTCTGTTCCCTCACATTTCTTCATTTATAAAATTCGATTCTCCAATTTTAGAAAAATCATAGACTATAGGAGAAACCATGAGAAACAACAGAATTTTCTTCCGTTTTTGTACTATAACAATATTTCATTTTACAGTTATGCTGGCAAGTTGTTTTGACAAAGTGTTGGACGTAAGTGATGTTGACATGGAAAAGACTGAAATTATTACCTCTTGATTGTGCATCATAAGGGTTTATGACACTCAAGAAGAAATACAAAACGAGAATGTAATTTCTAGCCCTCTTGTTAATCAAATATCTTTGGCTAGATGAAAAGATTTTAAAAATTGACCTCTAGTAAGAAAATAGAGTAGTGATAAAATAAGTCAGTGTGGTCACCTAGCTGGGTAATACTCACTGAGATGCTAATGAACCCTTTACAAGAAAGACTTGGCTTCTTGCTATTGATTCTTTTAAACATGAAGATCAGGTGACATCCCTCCAGAGACTGCAATGCCTAAAATCTCCAAATTGTGTCTTAAATTTCATGATAAATAACTTCATCAAAAGTAGATTTTAGATCTTGGTCTTTGGGTTTTGATGCTTTTATAGAAAACCTTATGATACCAATTTTTCTCTTAAATATTAAATTATTTTCTTCTTTTGCCATCTTTTAAATCTCTATGTTTTATCTGTTTGATGGCTCTTTAAATATGAAATTATCTGTATTAAATAAATGTCCCACTGCTTGGCAAAGAACCACCCACAGGCCAAACAATGTGTTCTTATAAATACAGTTTTATTGGAACACAATTATACCCGTCCATTGGTTTTGACTGAGTTCAGTAGTTGTGGGACAATTATAGCAAAGCCTCAAAACTTAATCTCATCCTTTACAAAAAGGTTCTTTAATCTCTAAATTATACCATAATTCATCAGATGGGACAGAAATAGACACCATTTGATGTTCCCAAGATCATGAATTGAAAATAGGATCCAATAACATCTACCAACTCGTATATCTCCGTCTCCCCCACTCCCTCTTTCTCGAAACAAGGCTACTTACATCAGTGTGGAATGGCCAGTTTTGGCCTCCTGAATCTTTTAGAACTTTCTACTCTTACCCTAACATGTTTATTTCCTCCTCATTTATGTTATAAGCCTAACAGTTATGTAAACATTTCTCATAGTAATACTCAAAATCTAAACCAGCCCTGAAACTGCCTGTTACCACCTTGGAGAAGTCTTACATGTGGTGTAAAATTACTGTGACTGGGATGGTGGAGTTCAAACTCATTTATTTATTATTGCCATAAATAAATAAAATTACTGTGTCAGTTTAATAGCATATGTAGCTGTTGAATTATAACAATGAAATAAAAACTTTTGACATAAGACATAAAACTTCCCTATTTCTAATGAACACTCAGAACTAAGAATCAAGTGATCAAATGTCTGGAGTCCTACCGTAAAACGATTGGAGAGTTCTGCTATTAGAAGCTGCCTAAGATAACATTCTTTGTCACAGCTAGCTTAGAGGCTTGCCAAGGAAGAAATGATATTTTAGAGCATGATGCATGATGTTATAGATTAAGTAAAATAACAAATGAGCAGGTGTTCAAAGATTGCAATTTGAATGGAAGCTATAAAGTTTTAGCTTCACCAGAGAGGGTGTTGCAGGAAATTAGTTAAGCAAGCAGTTATTGATGGTTTAAATTAAGCAGCCACACTCGAAAAGGGCACACTTCCCTTTCCTGTGAAGTACTTTTAGAGAGGTTTAACCTACTTTGACACTTCTGATCAAATCTTCCCTGTTTCATTCAATTCACAATGATTCATGCTTTCAAAAATAGTTTTAAAAAATAGGACACAAGGTAGTGGATTAACATCCAACTTCTTAACTTTTTCAATAATGATTTTTCTGGACTCTAGTCTTCAGTAATCTATTACTAATGGCAGTAAATCTTTTTTCCTCTTGTGATAGGGAATCACTCCTGAAAGCTTCTGAAATACCTATAAATTCTGTGGGACATTTGAATTATCTGGAATTATTTCCAGCAGGAAACAACTGCTTGCGCATGTAAGAGATTCTGATTGTGGAAGTTTAGGGACCTACGGAACACTCCTTTCCTTCAAGCTGACCCCAAATGAACAGAGTAGAAATCTTGCATGTTTCTTATTCCAATTCAGATGGAGAAGGGAAACCATTGAAAACACTGTTTGGTAAGGGCTGTAGAGACTGATTAACCATGACTTAGACTGGTGAATAAGAATGTATTTCTCATGCTACCTAAAATTAATGCTCAATGTCAAATTATAAAACAGCTCTTCTAGAAGCACTGTGTAATTTATGTCAAATGAATTAATTTTAATTAATATTACCACTCTTTTTTGGAGAAAATAATCCTCTTGGGGGCCTTGGTTTTAGCTGGGCTTAAATTCATAGAATTATAATGATACTTGGTGGCTGGGAGTTCTTTCTATTCACCACAGATCTATTTTCTTACAACTTCCATCCACTTAGCTCAGCCCCAAATCCTTGGGGCTGGCAGAATGAGAATGCCTCTGTCTGTGGAAGTCTGTGTAGAAGAACAGAGTAGAATTGAAGACTGGCCTTGTGTCCTGCTGTTCACTCAGCAATACGTTCTTAGTTTTTCTAAAATGCCCCTAACATAATTTATTAATCTTGTAGCTTCTACTTACATAGAAATAATTGAGTCATATCTTTTATTGCTTTTATTAAATGTAAGAGTGAATTTGTGCAGTACTGTAAACTTAAAAATCAGAAGACCCTAAGAAAATCCCTTTACCTCTCTTAGCCTCTTTCTTCATTGAAAATAAGACATTTTGTCCAAATATATCTTTCTGTGATCCCTATGGGTTTCACAAATGTTGATAAAATGACTAGTTTTTATATTACTTTCAGTGTGATATGTGTTTCTTGAAGAAACTTTTTTCCTCTTTCTCATAATACCCCATAGACATTAAGTACATATTTTTAACTCTCAAGAATTTTTAAAATACAAAGCCTTTAACTGAATGACAAATGTGGGAAATTATTGTTAGCCTCTCACATGAAAATGGCCTGGATGCAGAGAGTGGATAACCAAGTCCATAGAGTCCTGGAGAGGTCTGAGAACAGGAATGGGCAAGTGTGGAACCAGGTCATTGTTGAGGTTCTGCCCAGTCTTCTCAGAGACACACCCTTTGCTGTGCCCATTAATTGTCTGAGGTCATAGTTCATGAGGGTCATATGGTCATAGATCATACCAGGACAACCTAGGCATTCCCTAACACATCACCCACTCAAAAGACTTCCCTACTGGCCAGTCCATTGGAAACTTGTCAGTCATTGCTTTGAATAAAGGAATGCAAATGTTGACCAGGTAGTTAAATTAGCATGGGTTAATTTTCCAAATCAGAAAAGGACAGATCACTTTAATAACAGTAAAGAGCTTTACTGCTTATAAAGCTCTTTATATACTGTTTAAAAATTTCCATAGTTCATTTCTTTCAATCTTTCACAGCAATCTCATGTTAGGTAGTGATATTTCTGTGTTACACAGAAAAGCAAGACTGTTGAAGTGTTTTACCTAACTTCACCTAACTAGAAAGTTCAGTTTCAGGAACTGATCCAAATATCATGCCTTTTCTGTCACACCACACTGCCTCTTTGTAAGTGCAACAGACTGCAGAGCTGGACCATCTTTAGCTGGAGAAAGCAAGATAGATAACCACATTCTTACACAGATGCAGCTATGACCTTGTTTGAATCTAGCTATGCATGTGTTTGGAGGTGCTCCTCTGACCTACTTCCTTCACAAGAAATAAAAAGGTATCTTGCACTTCCTTGTGGCATCAGTGTCTCATACTTGTCATCCTTCCACAGGAAAGTTTCATGTTCTCTGGGCTTTTGTATCACCTGGTCTTTTCTCAAATTAAGGCCAGTACATAGGCTTGCACAGAGAAAATGTTGGTTCCTCCTGCACCACTAAGCCAGTTGTCTGGTTAAAGCCTGAAGTCCTCGTTCACTTTTGTCCTTTAGATGTTCACACAGTAGATGCTAGGTTTATACCATGGTTTTGTCTATGTGCATGTTTTCATTAGCTTAACAAATCAGGGAATTTATTATCTAACATATTGGAAAGTGGCATATCAAGATGGACAGCTTTTTGTTTTGTTAATTCACCAACACAACACTACCATCTGAGGAAGTGGAATCCTTACTTCTTTAGCTTGGTGGCTATCTCTACACATGGTCTCAGAATGACCATGACTATTTCAGATAACACATCTTGAAACAACTTGCAGAACAAAAGCTTAATTTTGCAGAGTAAATGGTATCACCATGTATGAGCCACAGGAGAGAAGGGTGGAAATCCAAACAAAATCAATTCTCTTCCAGTATGAAAATATGGGGGTTGGGTACTACATGGATGACCAACCAGCATTGTCCACCACAGTTAGCGCCAATCATTTCTAGGAATTCACATGCAAGTACTCACATACATATACTAGGGAACATTGCATTATTTTTCCCAATTGTTGTCTTGGCAATAATCCATAATAGAGATCTGGACCTCCAGTCAAGATGTGCCTGTTGACCTTTAAAGTCCTTTGGTCTGATTCAAATACATACTAATAGAAGGTGAAATGTAAAACATGAAAATTAAGCAACATTGCTCAAAAACAAGGAAACCATATATAGAATATGAAACATATATAGAACATAGAACAGATATAGAAAACATGGCACTGTGGAAGACCAGATATCTGAAGGCAGTCCACTTATAAAGTTCCTAGAAATACCACATCCTGAAATGAATAGCTGATCTCAAAAGAATATAAAAGAATTCCCTATGGATCAAAAAGTGAAAGGAAGTTAAAACCAGACCAATAAATGTGATATGTTAGAATTGTAGCACAGGGTGATGAAGGATTTGCCAATTTTAATTTCAAAGTCTGGATTTTAATACTTAAGAGATGGGGTCTTAAGGAAACTCATCTCTTATATGAGGAACTTAGAACCCTGCATAAAGTCTAGAACCTCCTCTATGGTAAAATGGTGAATAAGGAAAAATATTACCAGTGGCCTGGTATATTGCCAAGAAAGTTGTTTTGCCTCATTTCTGATAAAAATAACATTTTCCCCTGAGAATATGTAGTTCTTACCTTCCTCATGGATTTGTGAATTGAATGCATTTTTGTGTGGTCCTGGAGCTCCCAAGCATATAATTAACATTAAAAGCATCTGAGGATTAAAAGAGTAGAGGACATGACTGCTAGGTTCCAGATTTGAAAACTGGAGGAAGCAAAGTGAACTTAGGAGAGGATCAATAAAAATAAACCCAAGAGACATGGGATTGAAACCATAGCATTGTAAACACAAAGAGAAAAACCAGAGAACTAGAACAGAAAGATAACTGACAAAGAGTCAATAATTGAGATTGAGTGCAAAATTCTTAACAATTGCACCATGAAACAACTGAAAGAAAAACCAGCTATTTTGTTGTCTTTAATCAGCTAAATTATCATTCAAGAGTGAGGACAAAATAACCCCGTTTTCAGAATAAGAAGACTGAGAAAGTTTTCCAGTCTCAAATAATTCCTTAAACTATGAAACAATGTCCTTCAGAACAACAGAAATCGAGCCAAGAAGGAATAAAATATAACAATAGTAATAAACAATTGTAGGTACATGTTAGAGTTAAAAGGAGCAATAAAGGTGCACAGTTTTCAAGACTTTCCAAGACATTTTTAAATAAAATTGTAAAAACTTACTAAAACAGTTTAAACTTTCTTAAATGCTAGGCTCATGAGTAGTGAACTTATTAAAAGGTTAAGATATTCAAATTCATCTAAAAATTTGATGCAGTGTTAATCAACATCCCATTAATTCATGAAACTGAATAGGAATATATGGAAACAAATCCATTTACAATAGCCTCAAAAAAAAAATCAAATACCTAGTAGTAAATTTAACAAAAGATGTGAACGACCTCTACAAGGAGAATTACAAACCCCTGAAGAAAGAGCTCAAGGAAGACTACAGAAGGTGGAGAGATCTCCAATGCTCATGGATTGGTAGAATCAACATAGTAAAAACGGCTATACTACCAAAAGCAATCGACATGTTTAATGCACTTCCCATCAAAGTCCCAATGACTTTCATCACAGAGATTGAAAAACCTACCCTAAAGTTCATTTGGAAACACAAGAGACCATGAATAGCCAAGGCAATACTGGCAATGCTGGCGGTATCACAATACCCGACTTCAAACTATATTACAAAGCAACAGCAATAAAAACAGCATGGTACTGGCACAAAACAGACATGAAGACCAGTGGAACAGAATAGAGGACCCGGATATGAATCCACACAACTATACCCACCTCATTTTTGACAAAGGTGCCAAAAACATATGATGGAGAAAAGACAGCCTCTTCAACAAATGTTGCTGGGAAAAGTGGTTATCCATCTGCAAGAAACTGAAACTAGATCCATATCTATCACCCTGTACTAGTATCCACTCAAAATGGATCAAGGACCTTAATATCAGACCCAAAACTCTGAAGTTAGTACAGGAAGGAGCAGGAAACACTCTGAAACTAATAGGTATAGGCAAGGACTTCCTCAATACAACCCCAGCAGCCCAGCAGCTAAGAGAAAGAATGGACAAATGGGACTTCATAAAATTAAAAAGCTTCTGTTCATCAAAAGAAATGGTCTCTAAACTGAAGAGAACACCCACGGAGTGGGAGAAAATATTTGCCAGCTATACATCAGAAAAAAGGACTGATAACCAGAATATACAGGGAATTTAAGACACTAAACTCTCCCAAAATCAATGAACCAATTAAGAAATGGGCAACTGAACTAAACAGAACTTTCTCAAAAGAAGAAATTCAAATGGCCAAAAAACACATGAAAAAATGCTCACAATCTCTAGCCATAAAAGAAATGCAAATCAGAACCACACTAAGATTCCACCTCACCCCTGTTAGACTAGCCATCATCAAAAACACCACCAACAACAAGTGTTGGCCAGGATGCGGGGAAAAAGGAACCCTCTTACACTGCTGCTGGGAATGCAAGCTGGTATAACCACTCTGGAAAAAAATTTGGAGACTTCTTAAAAATCTAAACAGATCTGCCATACAATCCAGCAATCCCACTCTTGGGGATATACCCAAAGGGATGTGACACAGGTTACTCCAGAGGCACCTGCACACCCATGTTTATTGCAGCGCTATTCACAATAGCCAAGTTATGGAAACAGCCAAGATGCTCCACTACTGAGGAATGGATCAAGAAAATGTAGTATTTATACACAATGGAATTTTATTCAGCCATGAAGAAGAATGAAATCTCATCATTTGCAAGTAAATGGATGGAATTGGAGAACATCATTCTGAGTGAGGTCAGCCAGGACTCAGAAGACCAAAAATTGTAAGTTCTCCCTCATATGCAGACTTTAGATCTAGGGCAAATACAGCAATATTGTTGGACTTGGGTCACATGACAAGGGGAGAGCACATATGGGAGGTATGGGGATAGGTAGAAAACATGAAAGTATTTGATGTCCCCACTTCAGAGGAACTAATACAGAAACCTTAAAGCAACAGAGGTTAACATGAGAACCAACACAGGAACCAATGTGAAGATCAGTTAGAGATGAATCAACCTAGGTTGTAACACATTTGTAGATGAAAGCAATGCTAGGAATCTCTCTGTATAGCTATCCTTATCTCAACTAGCAAAAATGCTATGACTTTCTTATTATTGCTTATTTCTACTCTTCAATGGAACTGGAGAAAAACACAGAACAGGTTCTGCTGGGAAGCGAGGGGGGTGGGGGGGCGGGGGGGGAGAAATGACCCAAACAATGTACGCACATGTAAATAAATGAATAATAATAAAAATAAGTAAATAAATAAATAAAATAAAAATAATACAATTGGGCTAAATAAGAAAAAAAATTATGAAACTTGATAGACTGTTCCCAAAATTCATAGGGGAGAAAGACCAATAATTATCAAAACAATTTTAAGAATAAGATGAAATAGATGTATTCTGTTCTTCTAGAGTTCAAAGTTTACTAAGAAAAGAAAAACCAGTAGTAATAAAAACAATCGCCTATTTTCAGAGAAATAGAGAAGTAGATGGTACAAAATAGAGACTAATGGCAACCACTTGTAACATATATGTAATAGAAGAAGACTAATAAATAAGTTATATAGTTCCTACCATATAATGGTTAGGCACTATTCTAAATGCTTTATAGAAATTCATTTATCCTCAAAAATGACATTAAATTTCAGTCAGTCTTGGCAGTAGTTTTCATAATAACTGAAAAGTAGAAACAACCCAAATTTCTATATGAAAGGACAAGCAAATTGTGATATATACATACAGTAGAATATTATTCAGTCATGAATAAAAATGAATGATGGACTACAAGGTGGGTGAACCTTAAAAACAATGGGCTAGTCAGGTCCCAGTAGCTCACACCTGTAATCCTAGCTACTCAGGAGGAAAAGATCAGGAGGATCATGGTTCGAAGCCAGCCTGGGCAAATGGTTCTAAGAGCCCCTATCTCGAAAAAAAAAAAAAATCACAAAAAGGGGCTGGTGGAGTGACTCAGTGTACAGGCCCTGAGTTGAAACTCCAGTAGTGTAAAAAGAAAAAAATAGCTAAATGAAAGAAGCCAGACTCAAAAGATCACTACATCTTGTAGGATTCTTTTTAAGTAAAATATCCAAAACAGGCAAATGTATACATATAGAGCAGACTAGTGGTTGCCAAGGTCTAGGAGAGAGGGAAATAATGATTACTTAACAGGAACCAGGTGTTGTTCTGCTTGGTGAAAAAGTTGTGAAGCCAGTGAGGTTGTGGTTATACAACACTGTGACTGCAGTCACTACCGCTGATCTATGCCCTTCAATGGTTTATTGTTAAGGTGAATTTTACCTTTATAATTTTTTTTTCAGTCAATAAGGATGGACTATTCAATAAATATTGCTTGGCAAATTGCTTCATTCATATGGTAGAAAATAAAATTGGATTTCTTTCTCAGACCACACACTAAAATAAATACAAAGTTTATTAAAGCACTCATTTAAAAAAAAGTACTTTAAAACTTATGGAAGGAAATGTAGGAAAACATCTCTATGGTCTTGAGAAGTTAGAATTTTCTGTGAAAGAAGAAACCATTAAAAAGTTGAGGGGTGAGACACAAGCCCGGGGCAACATTAATACAGCTGCCAAGAGTTATTATTTGGAACGTGAAGAATTCCTTTAACTTACAGGAAAGACAGCAACCCAATGGGAGAATGGGCAGAGGCCATGGACAGACTTCATAGGAGTCTGAAGCTAATTCAAGGGCATGCAAATGAATGGTGGGTCTGTCAGGTTGGCAAAAACCAGAAGGTTGAGAGCAGCTGATGTTTCGCAGGGTGTGGTGTGCGGTAAAACCCAGCTGCTGGTGTAGTCACCTTTGGGGAACAATTTTTAACACCCGTCTGCTGGACACATGCCTGCCAGCACAACAGTGCCTGCAGATAACCAAGCTTGAGAGAGTCATACAAGCAGGGAGAGAAATATTAAGTGTATGAGGGTCTTCACCGAGACACTTTAAACAAGAACTGAAATGAGGATTTAAAAATACGCAAAAGAAATAGAGTTCAGTGTAAGCAATGAACTCTGTCTCTCTGTCTGCTTATCTATCTCTATACTCAGAGAGAGAATGAGACTATCCACATACATCAGCTCTCCATATCCGGGGGTCCCATAGCTGTGGATTTGATTAACTGTGGATGGAAAATGTTAGGGGGCAAAAAGTACATTTGTACTGATTGAACAAGTACAGACTTGTTTTTTCCCTTGACAGTACAGTAGAACAGTTATTTATGTAACATTTTCATCGCACTGAGTTTAGTAATTTGGAGATTAAAGTATAGGAGAGAGAGAGAAGAGACTAAGAAACATTTTGGCAGTACCAGTTGCCAATATGGTTCCCATTCTGATATGGCTCATGCAGATTTAAGGCACATGATGCATACATGAAAATCATACATGCTGACATGGAAAGTGATGGTTTCTGAGAAGGGAGGGTGAGGGTAGGCATGGAGTAGGAGAGAGATGGGTTTTAATGATATCTGCGAAGATTTGTTCATTAAAACTGGCAGAATGTTGACATCTGTTAAATCTAGTGATGAGTGCATGGGCAGTTCTAAGATTACTTTTCATACTTTCTGCACACGAAGCATTTAGTATTTAAAAGAAAAGAGAGGAGAGAGAAAAAAGGAGGAGGAGGAAGAAAAAGGAGAAGAAAAGAAGGGCGGGAAGGGGAGAGACAGAGGCCTGTGGTAAGGCTGGAAGTGAAGAGCCCTCCAGCACAGCAGAAGCGTGGGAGCCCTGCTCCCTCTTCGGCAGATAAGCCTGGCCCAGCAAGCAGTCAGGCTTCTGTGCCCGAGCCAGGCTGGCTCCATGAAGGACTGCTGTGGAAGGGAGGGCTCCTGCTTAGGGTGGAGACCTTGAGGAAGATAGCAGATGTTCAAACAACTGTGTGTTGTGGCAAAAAAACAAGGAAGGAGTAATGGTGAGGTGGAGGACCCTGGAAGTGTGGGGCTAAATGGCCAGGTTTAATCCTGTGTGCCTACACTCTTCCTGTGCCCCACTAAAATGCCAGGGAAGGAGTGACAGGAGTCACCCTTCAAGGTGCAACAGTGGCTGAGAGATGTCAACATGGCCGAAGCAGTGGTAGAGGGGTGACTGTAGCTTCAGCAATTGGCTGAAGGAGAAACTGTGCCAAATAGCAGTTGAGCTACTTACAAAGCACAGAAAAGGCCATGTTTGGGGTAGAACTCAAAACAGTACTAATAGAGCCATCTCCAAATGAGCAATGAAACAGTATTAAGGCATCTTTGTGTCTCCCCTCCCCCAGCCCAATCCCAGCCAGTTTGCACAGCTCTTCCCCTGACTTGGCAGGACATGGGTGGGGACAGGGGGTATGTGGGGATTATGGTGGGTAGGGGGTGGCAATCAGCCCCTAGAGAAACAGGCCCAGAGTCCTTCTGTGCTACAGTTCACGGTGCCAGGGTGGGCCGTCTGAGGCACCACCTTGGAAATGGGGAGGCGTTAAGGAAAATGGATATTGTGATTAAGGAGACATGGGCCTCCCTTTATTGTTCCACACTCCCTACTCAAACTTGCAAGTAGGGTCAGAACCCAAGACAGAACTATAGATATGTTTTTCCTCTGGAGAAAGTGATTTGCCCAAGAGACGGTTGACATTTTTTAGATTTGGACATTTGAGACTTTTGACATTGAGGTCCCCCAATGGAGTGTCTGGGTTTGATTCTGACATCTGATGGCCACACAGCAATGGGAAAGCATAAGTTCTAAGTGATAGTGAACTTCAGAGATGAGGTCCCTCTGGTCACAGGAGGGTGACCAGGACCCAGGGCACCAAACCTGGGAAGAGGTTGGGACAAAGTCAGACATGAGACAGCCACACAACAGTGCAGATATTTTTTCCTCTTAAGATAGAAGCACTATATGTACAGTAAAATACATGAAGTCAGTCTGTATGGAAGGCAATTTCTAAGGCAAACTGGTTGTAATACATTTAGGTACAAATAGTTTCAGTCACTTAAACTAGGTTATCAAAGTATGGTCTGCCCAGGGCTCTGGGGGATCTGCCTTAATGAATTAGATAAAGTTGATTCATATCTCACATACCAAATGATTGTCAATTGCTCCTTCTAAGGTAATTGAGAATGCTTGAAAGGTAATTTAAGTGATACTTTATACTATTAATTAGCTCTACCTAAACTTCTATATTTCATTGACAGAGCAGAAGCCTGTCTTGAATTGCTTTGGCAAGGCATGCTAATGAGGTTTTCTGGGTAGGGAAATGTCTCTGGACTGAGTAAGCCTGACAGGAACTTGGTTTGGACTTAGAAAGCTTTTGCTCTTCTGTGGACACGCATTTAGCATTTACACCTGGGAGCCAGGCCATGACTGGGGCTGTTTAGCCACTAATGAAACATTTTGATTGGAGATCTCCCTCTTCTAAGATAGGACCAGATATCTGAAGCCAGCACGCTCACAGGCTGACCCAATTAATTAAGAAAGCAGAGCTGTGGGCAGTTAGCTTGCTGCTTCGAGAAACATTTGATTTTACCTCTTTGTCAAAACAAAGATAAACAAGGATGATGAGGTTTCCTAGAGAAAAGATAAGCTCCCTCCTGTGTTCTCTGGGGAGTGTGCCATGACTTCTTTCTTCTTGCTAGAGCCAAGGATGTGCCTCTGCACAGAGACACCTTTATTGTGTCCTCCAGGGTGGCTAGACATTGGAGGGGAACGTCAGCACCACCGCTCATAAAAACAAAGGGGAGGCAGACAGAGATCCCACCACCTTTTGATCTTCCCTCTGTCCCCTGTAGTGAGGTCTTAGGATTTTATGTTGCCTTACCCCTGTTGTAAGTGCAAGTTTAACTGTCTCAAACTGGAAGCAGGGCTTGGTTGCTCTTGACATGACACAATGTCTAGTTCAACCCCACCCCAACCCAGTTCCTCCATGGGGTCCATCCAGGTTTCTATCTTATACAGCTTCTCCTGTGCCCATGTTCCTATGGTCAGCTACGTAAGCCTGCTTAGCTGTCCCTACTGACCGATCCCCCATACCCCATAGACTGTGCAGATATTTACAGTGACCTCCTCTTTGTCACAGGGTGACTTTCTGGAACTCTTGCCTGCTCACTTTAAACCCACCTGCTAGCGCTTCCTGAGGGGACCCTCTTTAGAACTAGAGTGCCTACAGCACTTTCGCTCGCTCTCTCTGCTCCCTGACCTTCATCTATGTCTCCTGATTCTTCTTTTTTTTTTGGTGGTACTGAGGTTTGAACTCAGGGTCTCTCATGCTTGCTAAGCAGACACTTTGCTGGCCTATGTACCTCCTAATTCTTGAAGGGTGCTCTCCATTTTAAAGATCCTAAATTGAAACATTCCCAGGACCTCTTTTGTTTCTGCCCTTTTTCTTCTCATTCCCAGTTACTGAGGAGGAAAGACTCAGACATCACCTACACTGGCACCCAGGTGGCCAGTGTGCTGCCTGCTGGATCTGCCTGATTGCCCCACTTTGAGAATGTGACAGTTGGCTTGTCACTAGGGCAGAGAAAGACATGATTATCTCACTGGGGAGTACAGACTAAGAAGTTACCAGGCTTGGGGGGAGATGGTCTCAGGGCTTTCTTCTTTGGGGTTGTCAAAGAAGAAAGGACACAGTGTCCTTGATGGGAACTGAGTAGGTTGATTCTGAAAGTCCTTTAGAGGACTGAGAAGTTTGATCCCTTTGTAAAACACCCAAGTTGAAGTCAGCCCAGGCAAATAGTTTGAGAGACCCTATCTTGAAAAAACTCTTCACAAAAAAAGAGCTGGTAGAGTGGCTCAATGTGTAGGCCCTGAGTTCAAACCGCAGTACCAACCCCCCCCCCAAAAAAAAAACCCAAGGTGAGATGAGCTTGGAGGTTTTTTTCACCTTTTTATTATTTTATTTTATTGTTTTTGCATTTACTTACATGTGTATAAATTATTTGGGCCACCTCTCCTCTCCCCCATGGAGTTTTTTGATGTTGTTTTTTTTTTAGAATGACAGATAGGTTTGTCCCGGTGAAATTTACAAAATCTCACTAGTGATCAGACCTTCAATATAGAAGTTGTTAGCACAGGTCAACTAAAGAAACAGTAAGTACTGACCGTTTAAGTTGGGGGCCCAGGGGTACCCAGACTTTATCTGTGCCATTTGGCCTAGGGAGCAGCCCAGAAAGAAAGAAACAATGGCACTCAGGCTCCCCAAACTTTGTCACTTTGATCTTGAAATAAATCTGGAGCATAAAGCTTCCTTTATTTCATTCTCTTGCAATAGTGTGTACTGATACATATAACATATTAATATATGCAGATTATTATTAATCTAAACATACTTGAATTGCACCCTTTAGAGGTAAATTATGAAGCACAGTCTTGGACATGTCTGTTGATGGATTTAGTTACCTTTTATAACTGCTGAATTGGCTTCCTGAGTGAAAATAATCGCATGTCTCTTGAAAAGATATTTACACTGACAGTTTATAAATGCTAACTAAGTTCTTTGCAGACCCAGCACCTGGGCCCTGGGACTGGGAATACTTAATTTTAGGAAAGGTGAAGTTTAAGATTAATCATTTTAAGTTTTTTTTTCTTTTCATTTATAATGTCTGGGTAAGTGGGAAAGCCTTACCAAAGGAGAGCCAAAGTCATCTTTTTCTGGACCCTGTCCATTTGTGTTTTCAAGTCTGTTATTCAAAAGCTGTGCTTTTGGCAAATTTGTGTTTTGTGTCTTTCGGGGATTACTTACCACTGTTTTGTGCACAATTCAATTTTTGTCTTCAAGGTTCCAAATGTATCCATGTAGTTAAGGTGGGAGGTACTGTTTGGAGCGATGTTTCTTTAAAGGCATCTTTGTCTGATAACCTTTCTGCTGAATATTTATGCTACACCCCTTCTTTTTTAAGCATTTAGTTTAATTTGACCTTTCTGATCTGAAATTCTATCTGTCATAATTTCTTTTCAATTTGGTCAGCATCCTCTGGTGTAGGGCACTTTAGAAGTGGGTTATTTTTACTTTCAACACATCTATAGGAGGCAGTAAGGTAGTAGTGGAGAGACCATAGACTTTCTTTTATTTTTACTTTTTTATTATTCATATGTGCATACAATGCTTGGGTCATTTCTCCCCCCTGCCCCCACCCCCTCCCTTACCACCCACTCGGCCCCCTCCCTCTCCCCCCCACCCCCTCGATCCCTGGCAGAAACTATTTTGCCCTTATCTCTAATTTTGTTGAAGAGAGAGTATAAGCAATAATAGGAAGGAACAAGGGTTTTTGCTAGTTGAGATAAGGATAGCTATACAGGGAGTTGACTCACATTAATTTCCTGTGCGTGTGTGTTACCTTCTAGGTTAATTCTTTTTGATCTCACCTTTTCTCTAGTTCCTGGTCCCCTTCTCCTATTGGCCTCAGTTGCTTTTAAGGTATCTGCTTTAGTTTCTCTTCTTTGAGAGCAACAAATGGTAGCTAATTTTTTAGGTGTCTTACCTATCCTCACATCTCCCTTGTGTGCACTCGCTTTTATCTTGTGATCAAAGTTCAATCCCATTGTTGTGTTTGCCTTTGATCTAATGTCCACATATATGAGACCATAGACTTTCAATTAGACCATATGAACCCTGCTCATTTTCTGTCTGTTTAGTTTCCTCAACAGTAGAATAAAGATTATAATACCAGATTCATGGAGGTGCTAAGACAATTATGTGTGTAAAGTGCCTGGCATGGCCATGCTGTTTAATGAATCAAGAACAGGTAAGTAGGAACAAAATGCTAATTCTCTGATTTTTTAATGTTTTCCCCAACATTCCTGATAAATATCCACGTTTGCATATGACTATTATATTGTATCATATTAGTACATTGTATCAGTATCTAAATGCACAGAAAAGTTAATTGCAAAAACAAAAAAGGACCCTTACGTGGTGTTTAAATAATTCCCTCTTAATGCAACGCTTAGTCGGCAGGAAGGTTATAGGCTCACCTACGCGCATGTGCACAAAATAGAACCGTGTGCATCTGCTCCAAGCGTTCCTGGCATCTAGTTTAGACAAACGGGCGTGCGTGGCAGGCTGGGTTTTATATTTTAAAGGAACTAATAAAAAGGCCAAATGCTCCAAAGACCAAGTGAAGCGCTTTAAAAAGAACAGCCCTTGTTTGTCTGGGTTTTCGGACCTCCTTTTTGAAAGGGCTTTGCCTGGATTTGATGCCCAGACTTGGAAGTTCCCCGAACCAGGAGAACCATGTGTGAAACACATCAAGGGAGTTAAGGCTTCCCAAAAACTAAACTTCATTGTTTTTCTTGGAGGTGGTGAGTGCTGCTGTTCAGAACAATTTCCAAGGTTTCTGTGATTTGTTATGAATTGAAGGTCGTTCCCTGGCCTGGATCATTGGAGGCCCCGCAGCCTGCACTCCAGTCAACGTGGAAGCAGATGTGTGCTGGCAATCCCGCAGCTGGGGAAAGAAAACCTAGGAGAAAAAACCCACTGGGCTGGTAGGCTTGGCGCTGTTTCTCTCTGCCTTCCTCCAGGTTGTTTTTTCCTGGTCGTCCACTAGAGGGCGCGCGCCACCAGCTGTGCCCGCTCAAGGAGGCCTCTTCTAATCCCCTGCCCTGTGAAAGTGTGTGTATGTGTGTGTGTGTGGTGTGTGTGTGTGTGTGTGTGTGTATATGGTGTGTGTGTGTATATGGTGTGTGTGTGTGTGTGTGGTGTGTGTGTGTGTGTGGTGTGTGTGTGTGTGGTGTGTGTGTGTGGTGTGTGTGTGTGTGGTGTGTGTGTGTGTGTGTGTGGTGTGTGTGGTGTGTGTGTGTGTGTGGTGTGTGTGTGTGTGTGTGTGGTGTGTGTGTGTGTGGTGTGTGTGTGTGTGTGTGTGTGGTGTGTGTGTGTGTGGTGTGTGTGTGGTGTGTGTGTGTGTGTGTGTGTGGTGTGTGTGTGTGGTGTGTGGTGTGTGTGTGGTGTGTGTGTGTGTGTGTGTGGTGTGTGTGTGTGTGTGTGTGTGTGTGGTGTGTGTGTGTGTGTGTGTGTGGTGTGTGTGTGTGTGTGGTGTGTGTGTGTGTGTGTGTGGTGTGTGTGTGTGTGTGTGGTGTGTGTGTGTGTGTGTGTGTGTGTGTGTGGTGTGTGTGTGTGTGTGTGTGGTGTGTGTGTGTGTGGTGTGTGTGTGTGTGGTGTGTGTGTGTGTGTGTGTGTGTGGTGTGTGTGTGTGTGGTGTGTGTGTGTGTGTGTGGTGTGTGTGTGTGGTGTGTGTGTGTGGTGTGTGTGTGTGGTGTGTGTGTGGTGTGTGTGTGTGTGTCTGTGTGCGCGCGCGCGTGTGTTTGGGGGTGGGGGTGGGGGGGGTGCTACACACAATTCCCGCCAATCACAGACTCAGAAAGATTGGTGGGTGGATGGTCCAGTTTGGGGGTCAGGGATCCGACTCCTTGGAGAAAACAGGGGCTTCAGGAGTGGAATTTCAGAGCCCAAAGAGGATTTTTCATTTTCAATCATCTCTCTCTTCCTTTCAGAAGGCGGCTACAGAGATTACGATGGATCCTAGAGTTCTGGGGACATTTCATGAATACCATTGTCAAACCCCGCCAAGCACATATGTCCTATGAGAATGAGCGGCTGGAGTATTTGAAACCAGAACCCCAGAAAGTCCAGACCAGGTTTCTTTGCTCAGGCAGGGTGCAGATCTGTGTCACAGAACCTGGGGTCTCCCTGCCTCCTGCCAGGGTTTCTCCTGCACTGGCACTGGACAGGGGACAAGGACAAGACTCACTCATTGGTTTGGTGCTGTGAGTGGCCTCCCTCCCAACATGCTGTTACCCCCAAGCTCATCAGGAGATGTCTTCTGGTCCCCTAACTTGGGGACTTTCTGGCTCTGTCTTGAGGTGCATAATTTTGATCAGTCTGCCTCATGAATTACTTGACACCTGGAGACATTTGATGAAAATATCCAGGTGCCACATTCCCAAACCTGCACAGAGGTCCTGACACCCATAGGGTACAGGTGGAAATTAGGACTCTCCTTCCCACATGAGGACAATAGTGCTGAAATTTGGGACTTGGACTGACATCATCTGACTCAATAGGGATTGCTCATATTTTCTTCAGGTCTTTGCTTCCTGGGAGTTTAGGGTTGACTTTAGAGAAAGCCTGACCTCGTGACCTTCAAACCCACAGGTGTGTGATCAGGCGACTTGAAAGCCGTCCAGATGTTTTTCATTAAAAGGCAGCAGTATTTGTTTTTGGAAAGGTTGAGGGCCTCCTTCCTTGAGGCGGGGGTGGGGGTGGGGGTGCGGGGGAATGAAGTGGATCTGGCTGGGGGTGGCTTCTAACCACACTGATTTGTAGAACAAGAGCACCCCGAAATAGAGGAATCGGACCCTTTAAACACGAGAACGCTTGCATGCATTGTGTGGAGTTGTGCTAACTCCTGCGGAGACTTTTAGGAGGTTCTCATCCCTATTAGGGAGTTAAAAAAATTCTATGTGACTTGAGCTCATTGTTCAGGAACCAGACTTCTGTCCCGCGCGACATGTGCGGTTCCCCCGTTGGTCACAGGGTGGCGCAGTGACTTAAGTTTCTGACTGACCTCCCTCTAATCAAAGTGGGCCAAATGGAGACACCGAGAGTTCACTCTCTAACAACGGACCTCACGTTTGGCAAAACTCTTAATGCCAGGTAGTGAGGAGAGGGCACGTGGGGTTCTGCATAAGTAGGAGGGGCTCTTCCAAGGAGGGCTGGGTGGCCAAAGTCAAGTGCACCCTCAGTCTCCTCTCTCTCTCTCTCTCTCTCTCTCTCTCACTTTCTCTCTCTCTCCCCCCTCATCCCTCCTCTCCCCTCATCCCTGTCCTCCCCTCGTGCTCATTGTGTAGCTCAGGGTGGCCTGGAACTTCAGATCCTCCTGCCTCAGCCTCTGAGTGCTGGGATCACAGGCCTGTGCCGCCATGGCTCAACTGAATTTGCTTTTATAAATTGTCCCCATTCTTTTACTCATTATTTCTTATAGAGGTGGTCAAGTATTTGTGTAAGTTTTGGGGGTAATAATGTCCAATGAGGCAAGGATCCATTCCTGAAACCTGTGTTTAGACATGTTTCTGACATGCATAGCCATATTAAGGGAATGGTGAGAGGAACTATTTGAATTTGGGACTAATTTGGACCCTCTGGGATGTGCAGGCACTGTGTGTGTGTGTGTGTGTGTGTATACACTGGCACGTGGATGACATCTAACCATGAATGAGCAGGTACTGCATGCCTGCTGTGTGTGTCACAATTCGTGTGTGAGCCATGGTTCTAGACACTGAGGGCCTCAAAAGCCCAGAGGTAGGTGGAGGACAGGAGCCAGGACAGATGCTCTTGTGGATGCTCTAGACTTTCACCTCCTGCAGTTCTGCTGAAACCCTCGATGCTGCTGCCTGCTGACGGCACAGGTCTAAGTGACATTAGCAAGATTTGTAGAAGGAAGGTTGAGTTGTTAGGTGGGAATGATTTCCAAGCACATCCTGAAGAATGGAAGAGCTTCTAATATTTTTTGTAGAAGTAACTAATGCTCTATCAAATTTGAGATGTTAGATTTTTGTGATGTGTACATACTTCTTGTGTTTGTGTATGGCACACAACACACACACACACACACACACACACACACAAGTCCCACTGTGAAGCAGAGAGACTTATTTTGGAAAAGTCTGTATGTCTATCTTCCTCCTTCCACATTTATTTTTGCTTTGATATTTGTGTCATCTCTTAATTAAATCTTTTATAGACATTCAGAACACACCTACTGTGTGCCAGGCAAATTAAAATGAAACAGAGTCATGCTTATTTTTAGAAAAAATCAGAACCATTAGCCTTTGGGCAAAGATGAAGTGTAGAAAAGTCAGATCCCCAGGAATCTGACTTTTTGATAGGGAATTAGCAATTTGGCACAGTTGGTTGTGAATGTGGCTCAGGCTAGGCTGCCTGTGGTTGAAGCAGATGCAGGTGGTTGGATCTGTGAGGCTGGAGCCCTTTCTCAATTCCTCACCTAAGATGTGGAGGGTAGCAGGGTCCACATCCGTACATTGTGCCAGGATCAGTGACCTTACACAGGGGATTCCACAGTGCACACAGAGAGAAGTCAAGACTTAAACAGCCACCGCTATCATCTCTTCCGGCCACTGCAGAAAGTTTTCTACAATCCTCTTTTTAGGAGAACCTATTATGTGCTTATAAAAGGGAGCTGGTAGTCCTTTCTGCCCAGGAAGCTGGGGAGACCTGTCCTTGTAGGGAGGGAGTAGAAGGTGCTAGAATGAACCTGAGGCAAACCATTGCTCTCATCAGCTGAGCGTGGGATGAAGATGAAGGAGAGCAGGCTGTGGCCTCTGGCTCTGAATGACAGCATAACTGGGTGCCCTGCCCTGTCTTTTCACAAAAATGGATTCCCTGAAGATGAGTGTGACCCGCAGAGGCACACAGGGACCCTTCCCTGTCTGGAGGATTTCTAGGTCCTGGGCCTTACAGCTGATCCATGGGGGACCCTGGGTCTTGGAGCTGTATGCAGCCTTTGGGGGCCCAGTAAACAAGGTACTGGTCCATGTTGGTGCTGGGGAGCACAGGGCACCTGCTTAGGTCCTGCTGCATGTGTTCCTTAGCTGGGTTTTCCTGGAGTTGTGCCTCACTTGAAGTTCTTCCTATCTGGCTGATGAAGGTGCATGGGGAAGAGCCATGGTTTTCATTCCCCAGGCCTGATAACTGAGCTGGCAGTAGAGAGGGACCACACCCTCTGGAGAGGCTCCAAGAGCTTAGGAGCTGAGACCCAGCAGGGATTCATGTGGCCCAGAGTGCAGCCCTGGAAGCTCATGGCAGGTGGGCAGACAGTGGGCAGGCTGTGCTCAGTGCCAGCACAAAGACCCTCTGTGAGGGTGCTGAGAGAGATGGAGAGAGGGGAGGGGAGGTGTTGAGAGAGATGGAAAGAGGGGAGGGGAGGGTAAGCACCTCTCCTCAAAAGAGGGACTCGATGTTGAGAAGGAGCAGGACTAGGAATGGACACTTATCTGGGTGACCTGGAGTAGAAGAGTTCACCTCCTGGGGCCTCTGCTTTCAGCGTTGAAGCAAACGGAGGGGCTGTTTCGCTCACTGGGTTCTGCCAATGTGAGTGGCTCCAGCTGGTGTGTGCGGGACGCTGCCATTGTGAAGACAGGCATGTCCTGGGGCCTGGCCTGCTCTGCACTTCCTGTCCAGGTGGTCCCAGGTATCTCTTCTGTGCTCTGGATCTGAGTCTCTTCCCCATTTGAGGAGCAACTGGCTGTGTCCAGAGGTTTTCTATCCTCATCACATGACCAGGTCAATATGGAAGTCATGGGCTCTGACCTCTGCCAACTTCTCCTTCCTCAGCTTCTGTATGAGGTCCAGTTGCTTCTTATCTCCGAGTTCCTGTGGGGCCTCTCACATTTCCTGACACTTCCCTTCACCCAACCCCCAGGTTCCTTGGTTTCTATGGGGTCAAGGTCCAGCTGAATGGACAACATGGGCAATTATCTCCCGACCACTCCAAACCATACCACTTTTTTTTTTTTTTTGGTGGTACTGGGGTTTGAACTCAGGGTCTCACACTGCTATTAGTCCTTATTTGCCTTGGTTATTTTTCAAATATGGCCTCACTTTTTTGCTAGCCTCAGACTCTGATCCTCCCATCTATGCCTCCCAAGTGCCTGGGACAGGCATGTACCACCATGCCTAGGATGGCCTCAAACTGTGATCCCCACAGAATGTTTTCCACAATGCCTGAGAAGTGAGATTTGAATAAGGGAACTATCTGGGTACTGCAGCAAGGCCAAAAAGGCTGGAAATCCCTCCTCCCCTCTGAATGGTTTGCTCACTGGCTGACCCTGATGCTGCTAGGCTGCCTGTTGGGGTCAGTCCCAGCCATCTCCATTTGATATCTCCTAGGGACTCTCCGTGTCCCTCTTCCCCTCAGCATGCCCTGGTGCCAGGTGACACAGTCAGATGTCTCTTGCTTCCATGTCTCAGATGACGTGGTCTGTGTCTTTAAGGAGCTTACAGGCCAGTGGGGGTTGCGGGTGGTCAGACAGTTTTGGAGTCAGGCCTCATCCTGCATCACTAAAACAGCTTCCTCTGGGTCCCTTAGCTGAATGGTACCAGCCATTCTTGGTATTCCTCAAATCCAACAGTGCCCAACCATCTTCATCCCCATCAACAGACTCTGCTAAAGCCATGAAGAAGAACGAAATGTTATCATTCGCTGGTAAATGGATGGAATTGGAGAACATCATTCTGAGTGAGGTTAGCCTGGCTCAAAAGACCAAAAATCGTATGTTCTCCCTCATATGTGGACATTAGATCAAGGGCAAACACAACAAGGGGATTGGACTATGAGCATATGATAAAAGCGAGAGCACACAAGGGAGGGGTGAGGATAGGTAAGACACCTAAAAAACTAGCTAGCATTTGTTGCCCTTAATGCAGAGAAACTAAAGCAGATACCTTAAAGCAACTGAGACCAATAGGAAAAGGGGACCAGGAACTAGAGAAAAGGTTAGATTAAAAAGAATTAACCTAGAAGGTAACACCCATGCACAGGAAATCAATGTGAGTCAATGCCCTGTATAGCTATCCTTATCTCAACCAGCAAAACCCCTTGTTCCTTCCTATTATTGCTTATACTCTCTCTACAACAAAATTAGAGATAAGGGCAAAATAGTTTCTGCTGGGTATTGAGGGGGGGAGCGGGAGGGGGTGGAGTGGGTGGTAAGGGAGGGGGTGGGGGCAGGGGGGAGAAATAAACCAAGCCTTGTATGCACATATGAATAATAAAAGAAAAATGAAAAAAAAAAAAAAAAAAAAAAACAGACTCTGCTAAGCACTTGCTGTCTTCCCCATGGAGCTCCCAGCCCAGTAGAGACACAGGAAAAGAAAACCACAAGAATGACTGACTGGCGATTGCTGTATACTTGCCCTGCCTTGCCTCTGTCTCAGGCATGTCAGGAGGCAGCTGTTTGCTCAGAGTGTCTGGATTGGTCTCCTTGGAACACACCCCACTTGCTCATTTCAGTGGTCTCATGGGCTCCTCCTTGCTGGGCTCCTCATGGGAGCCATAGATCACAGAAGCTTCTGCCACTGATTGCGCATGGCTGGGACCATTCCAGAAGCAGAGGAGGGAAGTTAATTCATTTCACACGTGGATGCCTGAGGCACTGTGATCTGGTGATAATGCTAGGTTTTTTGTTTTTTTGGTTTTTTTCTTCTGTTTCTTTGTGACACGTTCTTCCATTTTCTATCTTTTTAACATTGGTTTCTCCTGCTTCCTGCTTCTTCTGAACATATAATTTTTTAACTTTCCTTTTTGGATCAGTTCCTCTATCCTTTATCCTTTCTTCTCACCATAAAGAAAGAGAAAGAAAGAAGAAAGAAAGGAAGGAAGGAAGGAAGGAAGGAAGGAAGGAAGGAAGGAAGGAAGGAAGGAAGAAAGAAACCAAGAGGGCAGAAACTGGGTGTGGTGACTCACACCTGTAATTCTAGCTACTCAGGAATCAGAGGTGGGAGGATTGCTGTTTGAGGCCAGTTCAGGCAAAGTTAGCAAGCTGGGCATGTGGTGCTCGACTGAGTCCCAGCTATTCAAGGGGCAGAAACAGGAGGATCATGGCTTCAGGCCAGCCAGGCAAAAGCATGAGACCTTATCTAAAAACCAAACTAGAGCAAAGATGACTGGGGACATGGGTAAAGTGGTGAAGTGTTTGCAAGCTCAAGGCCCTGAGTTTATCGCCAATACCACAAAAAAAAAGAAAGAATAATAAAAAAGAAAAAAGAAAAAAAAGGCAGGATGCTTTCTCAGGTGATGGGTGAAGATTCTGCTTGCCTTGGAAATCAGCTCACAGTAGAGGCAGGGTCTAAGATGAAATACAAGTTGCCTTCTGTAACTCAACCAGAATATTTTTCACATTAACCATGAAGAAGAAAATTGGATTCAGCAAATACTTGTACTCACTCCCTGGTCCCCACCATGGCTGACTTTGCTAGCAGAACAAGGCTTTCTTTGCTAAGCTATTGTAGCCTTAGTTGTTTTAGACAATGGTAGAGGACACAGAGCAAACCTCACCAGGTACAAAGTGGTACACAGGGGGGTGCCTTCCTCCCTCCAGGCTTCCCCAAATGTCTCATCACAAGTGGAGGAAACCATCCCACCACTTCTTTGAGCCTCCTTCCTTCCTTCCTCCTTCTCTCCCTCCCTTCTTCCTTCTTTTCCTCCCTCCCTTTCTTTCCTTTTATTTCTGCCTCCTTCTCTTTCCTGCACTGAGCTACACCCCCACACTTCAGTCTTTCTTGGTATACTTTTCAAGGTCACCATGGCCAGCAGCTCAGAATGGACAGGTGACAGGAGTCCTGCTTGGTGAGGAAGCAGGGTCAAAATGGCAGCAGAGGTGGAGGAGGAAGCATTGGCAGATGGTGAGGGGCTGTTGGCTGCCTTCAGGTAGGGTGGCCACTCACCTGTAGCAGTACCTGGGGGCCATCTCTTCCTGCTGCTTCCTTCCTAAGCCCCTGCCCCACTTCTGCAGGGCCCTGGAGCCCAGCAAGTGTGAATTCAGACTCACCACAGGCTGTGGCCCCTCTGGCTGGAGTGCTGTGAGGGCAGGAGACAGGCAGCATTTTCTCCCAGAAGTTCTGGGGCCAGCTCTGGCATGGTGCTCAAAGGCAGCTCTTCGGGATGAAGAGAGTGATGTGTTATGCCATGTTTAATGTTCATCACGTGTGCAGAATGTGTTGAACGACGTTGAGAAAGATTTGTGGCTGCTTACATTAAACTGAGCTTAGCACTGGCCTGGTGCCCCTAAGTCTCCAGCAGGCCAAGTTCTGGTTTCCTCTGTGCATCCATGGGAATGACTTCACAAAACAGGAATGAGGAGTCCCACTAACACAGGCCTGTGTATCGTTCTCCTCAGAGAAGGCATGGATTCCCCTACTTGTTCCCACCTTGGGTTAAAGAATGGGTAGTGATAACATTACCTCCAGAGTGAGAGAGACAATGCACACCACTCCTTCAGCCAAATCTCTGACATGAGCAAAGCTGAGCTCCCATTTTTCTCTCCCCTTTTCCATGGCTGGGGTGCTCCCTCCCTTAGACACCAAGGCTCTTTCTTCTTGCTCCCCTTTAAAGACCACTTGCTAGGCAACTGCCATACATGGTTTCATACTAAAGAGTAAATGACTGGTAGATGGCATACTGTTCCTGGCATGTGTTGGGCATGTGCTACATGAATTTACCTCTATTTATACTCCCAACAACTCTTGCAGTAAATTCTGCCATTAGCCATGTTTTATAAATGAGGGAACACTGAGCTTAAGGTCTTTCCAGGGACTGGTTGGAGGAACCAAAATGCTTAGCCATACCTGGGAGCCATACTAGAATAACTTTGGGCTGGTGAATTCCCTGGGCTGAGTGTTACAGTCATGTGGGGGATGCTAACTGATACCAAGGCTGGAGCGCCGCTCCCTCTCCTGAGATTTGGTCTTAGTTGTTCTGGTGGGAGTGGAGCACCAGCCTGGGTATGACTGGACACTGTCACTAAGTGTCTCCAGTGGACACGCAGGGTGGAGAACCCCTGCTGAGAAAGAAGACAGAAGGCTAGGGAGAAGGGCAGCCCCACAGGACGACGAGGTGAGGGATGCCTTTGAGAGAGTGCCATGGTTCAGGGTGAGAGCTTGCTTACTGAAGAAAGCTGGTCTTGACCCCAGGAGGGACAAAAATGAATGAACTTGGCTTCCAAGGGGAAGGTAGGGTGTGGCTGGTTGGTTTAAATTTTGGACCCCAAGTTCAGCAAGATAGTGTCCTCAGAGTGGACCCCCAGAGGGACTCAGAACTTTGGGACAATTCTGGTGGGCTTTGAGGCCTGAACATTGTTTTCTTTTCCATTGGTGGCTCTGTTGTTGAAAATCTCCAAGGTGCCATGGGGGGCCTGGGAGCTAAGCCAGGAAGAGAATTTGGAGGAAGGTGTGGGGGAGGGGCAAGCAGGGCTGCCCTGCTGGAGCCTGTGGAGTTGTGTAGCCAACAAGTGACTCTTCCCAGAGAATGGGAGCATTCAGTCCAGGTCTCTGCAGAAGAGATCAGTTGGACCCTCTGTGGTTTCTCCCATGGTTTGTGTGGCTCGTGCCTTCTCTTCATGAGTACACATGGGCAGGGTTCTCTGGTCACCAGTCTGTCCCTATTTGCATTGTAAAGGGACCTTGAAGTTTGAGTGTGTCTTTTTCATCTTTATGTCCTTCCCCACAGCTTAGCACAGACCAGGCACACAGAAGGGGTCCAAAAGGGCCACCCGATGTCTTGGCTTGCATAGGGTTGAGAGGGTTCCCTGGATGAATTTTTGGTTCTAAAACGGGGGACTTCCTTACATGCATGTTAGAGATGGCAGGATAAAGGTTTGAGGCCAGCCTGGCCAAAAAATATTTAGTGAGCATCTGTCTCCAAAACAAGCTGGGGTGTGGTCTCACATCTATAATACCAGCTACACAGGAGGCAGAGGTAGGAGGATCACTGTCCCAGGTTGGCAACAGGCAAAAAGTATGAGACCCTTGAAGAAAAATGACTACAGCAAAAAGGCTGAAGGTGAGGCTTCTCACCTGAATAGCACCTGAAGGCCCTGAGTTCAGTCCTGCCAAAATTAATAGGGTGGGAACGCCTTGAGCACACTCGGATGAGTAGGTCATCTTCATCCAGGGTTGGAGCAAGATCCCAGAGTGGCAGGAGTCTGTGTAGAGATTTGTTGTCTCCCAGGGGCAGTCTCTGATGAGGCATAGGGCCCCTGCCATGGTTGTAGACACCACTGGTGATTTCCCATTTCTTCTGATATGTGGGAAACACGTAACATCAGCCAAATGGACGTGAACGCTAAAGAAGATGGGGAGGTAGCTGCAAAACAAACTAAAACACTAAAGGACTGCAAGTGTGGCTCAAATGGTAGAGCGCCTGCTTAGTAAGCCCAAAGCCCTGTGTTCAAACCCCAGTACTGCCAAAGGAAAAACCCAAACAAAAGAATGATAGAGAAGAATGAAACTGCCAGGGTACACCACATAATAGTGGTTAAAATAAATATATTTTTATTATCTTTAGTGAACACTTATTTTGAACCAGGTGCTATAGTAAGAAAATCTGGTTTATTTTTAAACATTTATTTGGAAAAACACAACATATAAAAGTAAAAAATGTCCTATAATCCTGGTACTATTGTGGGGTGTGGGTAGGATCATACCAAGTAAGGCAGGAGGTTGCTCTGTGCTCACTGCGGCCCTGCAAGCTCGGTACCAAAGGGACCATTGGTGGCAGGTCACGCAGGTCCTTCCTGACTTCCTCCCTCAGGAGGAAGCTCCTGTGTCTGCGTAGACCTGTGTTTGTAAATGGAATCAGTGGTACATGTTGGTCTACAACTGCTTTTTAAGATGCACATAGATATTCTCCCTTCCAGATCACGAGATACTTATGTTTAATCCTCTAGCTTCTGCATAGCACTCCAGTGCATGGGTAAAATGTAATTTTTCTACCATTCTCTCCCCGGCAATTTACTTAAACATTATTGTCATACTTTTACCACCACAATACCTTTTTACATATCTTTATGCATGTATACAGACCTTTCTGTTGAGCAGTTTTAGAAGTGTCTGCATCAGAATTCATTCACATTTTTAACTTTGTAAATATTGCATAACTGATATCCAAGGGTGTACCAATTTATTTCCCCAAATCCATGTCTCTACACCTGTGCCATTATTAAATGGCATCATCAAAACTTTTTCTGTGAAAAGTGGTATTTTGATACTTTAATATGCCTCCCACTGATCAATTTTTTTTTTTTGTGGTACTGGGGTTTGAACTCAGGGCCTCACACTTGCTAGGCAGGCGCTCTACCACTTGAGCCATTTTGCTAGCCTTACTGATCAACTTTTTGATAGGAATTTGAGCATCTTTTCATTTGTTTATTGGCCATGTGAATTTCTTTACATATTTTCATATTTCATATTTTCAACCTAGTTTTCTGTAGAGTACTTACACTTTTCTTACGAAATTGCAAATATTTTGTGTAGGTATAGAAACACTTTGAACATTATATCCCCTTTTCTTATTCTTTTTTGATTTTACAAATAAGGTTTTAATTTTGATGTGGTAAAAGCTGTTAATTCATTTCAGCTTTCTCTCCCTTAGAAAGAATTGAATTTTCTTGCAATGCTATAAAACTATTCTCCATTGTATTTAAATAATTTTATACTTTAAAAATACTTAGATCTTTTATTTATCAGAAGACAGATGTCTACCTTTGTTTACTTTTGGGGGGATATCTCATTTTCCCATGAATTGAAATGACACCTTTTTCATATATTCAAATCCCATATAGACTCAGATACATTTCTATGCCTTCCGTGTTTTCACATGGATCTACTCATTTATTACAGTGTCATTATTGCTATAATTAGAGTAGGGTTTTCCTATATTTTCCTATTTAGAACCAATGTTCATGTCACTCTTCATCTTGTTCAAAAATCTCTTGACAATCCTGCAAGAGAAGGTGTTGGTGGAGAAAGCAATAGCAGTCCTCTTTTAAGACAGGGTGATAATAATGCTTTTAGAGGCAGAGCACAAAACTGGAATGAGGCAAGAGTCAGGATTCAAGGGGACTTTGATCTGGGCATCAGTGGGGTCTCAGGACCCTCCAAACAGATGGGTTCTTGTTTTGTGATTTCATGTCCAGAAGATGAGGAGAGGAAGTAAAGAGGAAAACTGGCAACTGGAACTATAAGGAATTTATTTAGAGGCAGGGGAAGACACAATCCTCTCAGGAAAGTGACTCTATCTGGGAAGGAAGAAATGCTGAGAATATAAATCTAAAAGGGTCACGTTATAGAGGGTAATTTGCTTTGCTTATAGTCTACCAATTTTCATGTTAATCTCATACAAAAACAGAGCAACATTGGGACTGGTGTTTGACCAAACAAAATTAATTATCACAAGAGGTATATGGTCAATGACAAACACAAGAACACTGTGACCCTATACCATGTACTCCAAGAAGGTTCAAGAGCCATTAAGGGACTATGGTGGGAACACTGAAAATTAGTGTGCAGAAGATGGATGGATGGGGGTCTTAGTTTGGCTGTATAACAAAATACTGCAGATGGTAGCTTAAAAAATAAAAATGTATTTCTCTCAGTTCTAGAGTCTGAAAATCCAAGATCAAGGCAACAGCAGAACTGTGTCTAATGAAGACCTGCTTTCTGGTTTATAGCTGGCTCTTGCTGTGTCTTCATGTGGTAGAAGGAGGAGGAGTCACTCTTGGGCCTCTTTTATCAGGGCACTGAGCCCATTCTCAGCCCTCATGACCTATTCACCTCCCAAAGACCCTACCTCCAAATACCATCACAGTGGAGCTCATGTTCTACCATATGAATTTTGGAGGGGCACAAACATTCAGAGCACAGTAGAATGGAGGTATAGATCATGTCTTCTCTCTTCATCAAGGAGACATCTCTCTCTCTCTCTCAGTGATTTCCTTTTATTCCTCAACAATCCAGAGTGGCACAAGTTATGGTTCTCATTTTTCAGATGGGTAGACTGAGCCATACAGAGGTTAAGGCACATAATCGAGGTCACATCATAGGAAAGGGCTGAATCAGGATTCAAACTCAAGTCCAGGGCTGAGGGTGTAGTTCTGTGGTAGGAATACTTGCCTAGCATATGTGAGGTCCTGGGTTCCATCCACAAAAAACAAACTCAAGTACAAACTGGTTCCTGAACCTTAGTTCGTTGCTCTGCTAGGCTCTCAGGGCCTGCTTTCTTTCCTACAGGCTTTCAGGCCTTCACGAGGGGCTGGAAGGCCTTCCAGAGGCCTGGTAACTGGGCACAGAATGTGCCCTCACCCCGATGCTCCTTTCAAAGGAGACATATCTCTGACCCAAGCTTGGTAAAACTTAAGTGTGTGAGACTTCTCAAGGACTTTTAGTTCTGCAGTCCTTTAGGATGAGACCTCCAGGAGGTGTGATCACTGACCCCCTCAGGAATTTTAGAGACATTTCAGAGAGCCAGAGTGGTCAGAGCCTTATGGGCTGTTTGGCTTTTCAAAAAGGGAATATACTGCATGTAGATTCTCCGTTAATTATAAAAGAAATTACAAGTCAGGGTCTGAGCACTTAGACATGAAGGGTTACAGGCTGGGCATGGCGGCCCATGTCTATAATTCCAGGTATGTGGGAGGCAGAGGTAGGACAATCATGGTTTGAGGCTGGCCCTGGGTAGAAGCATGAGCCTCTACCTGAAAAATAACTGAAGAAAAAAGGGCTGGGATGTGGCTCAAGTGGTGGAACACCTGCCTAGTAAGCATGAGGCCCTAAGTTCAAACCTCGATACTACACATTTTTTAAAAAGTAAAAAATAAAAATAAATGAAGGGTTGCAGTGAGAGAGCCAGTCTGGGGTAACAGGTATTACATGTTCTGTATACCTGGGTATTGCAGGCTACCTGGGTTCAGTGTTGCCTTCATTCACAATGTTATCCTTTTTTTGCACATGGAAAGAGCCAGGGGTCCTGGGTGTGCCCAAGATTCCATGACTGGAAACCAAAGGACTCACCATCAGTAGACTTTGTGTTCTTCTCTTACTCTATAGCATGGCCTGAACATTGGCTATGGGGTTGAATCTGCTCCACCAGCTTTTTCTGGGTGATTTATAAAAATTGTTTTTACATTTTTAAATGGTAGGGGAGGAAACACAAAAAAGGAATTATGCTTGGTGGCATGTGAAAATGATAGAAAATTCAAATTCCAGTGTTCATCAATAAAGTTTTATTGGAATACAGCCATACCCATTTGTTTCTACTGGGCTGCATATGGATGCTTTTGTGCTGGAATGGCAGAGCCATTTCACCAGAAACCCTCTGGTTTTCAAAGCCTGGAATATTTATTATTTGGCTCATTACAGAAAGGGATTCTTGACCTCTGTTCTCAGGCTCCTGGCAGCAGGTGTTCTAGGACTCCTATAGTACCAGAAAAGTTTATGGAGATAAAAGTCAGGATGTGGGAACCAAAAAGAGTACGAGTAACACTTTCCTGTTGGTATGAGGTGGCAAAAGGAGTATGGGAAGAGAGGCTTCAGGACAGGCAGGAAGATGAAGGATCCTGGGATTTAATTGAATTCCAACCGGTTTTTAGACTGAGTCTGGACTTTGAAATGGCAAAATTTGTACTGATTTCCTTGTGGAGCTAATAGAGAAAGTGGGTATTTTATGATAATAATGACACATGTGCCACAGGCCAATTAACTTGTACCTATAGGACTTGACTAATGAATTTCTGCCAACCAGGGTGTCTAGGGATTTGCTGTAGGGCCAGGCCTTTGAGGCTGTCCAGTCTAACATTTACATCAGATGTTTGGATAAAGACAAGAGAGCATGCTTTTCCAGGCCAAAGTGAAGTGCATAATGGTGAACATTTGCATTCAAATCATAAGATCTGGGCATTTCATATTGACATGAGATTTATAATCCAGAAGTGTCATATGATGAAAAAGCAAATGTAGTCTTAAGACTAAGAAGAGAGTACACCTCTCTGATCAAAAGAGATGACAGGCTTCATATTGCTTTGGGTACAGGTGCTGGAAGCATTCGATCCTGTCCTAGGCTTTATATTAAGAGAGACTTTGCAGGGCTGGGCGTGGTGGCCTATGCCTGTAATCCTAGCTACTTGTGAGGCAGAGATAGGAAGATTGAGGTTCAAGACTATGCTGGTAAATAGTGAGATCCTGTCTAAAAAACAAGTTGGACATGGTGGTTCATGCCTCTAGTCCCAGCTAGTTAGGAGATGTAGGAAGGATGATGGTGTTCTGAGGTCATCCTGGGCAAAAGTATAGGAACCTATCTGAAAAACACACTAAAGTAAAAAAGGGCTGAGGGTGTGGCTCAGGTGGGGGAGCATCTGTTTAGCAAGGACGAGGCCTTGAGTTCATATTCCAGAACAGAGAGAGAGAGAGAGAGAGAGAGAGAGAGACTGAGAGAACATTTGCAAGTGAGATGACTACAGAAAAGGCTAGCCAGAGTAATTTTAGGTCTGGGGCAGCATTACATAAGGATTGAGAGAAGGCCTTAGGGTTATTTGACTTGGGAGGAGAGCCTGAGTTGAGTTCCTGAGGGACAGACTCTGAAACCAAGGTTGGGTGAGTGGATTTTATTTGGGAAGTGCAGAAATAACACTGGAAGGGGTATGGAGAGAGGAGACAGGGCAGAGAAGGCAATCAGTACAGGGCGTGTTATGCAGCCATTTCCCACCAGGGGGAGCTGGGGCTTCCTGCTGCCAGAAGCTCTGTGTATAGCACCCTTCTCTGTTATCCCACCCAGGGCCCAAGGGCACTGGGCCATTTTTGTACACCACCTCCCATCCCGCCCTTGATTGGGACCATGCTCAGGGTTCTTCCCAAAGCTTCAGAGAGAATGAGAACCCTGGTAACAGAAAGCTATAAGGGCAGGGTACCACACACATGCTATGGACATAAGTTTTCAGGTAATTGAGGAGCTGTAGTGCAGATGGAAATGACAAGAAGCAAATGTGGAGTGAAGGGAAAGACAGAAGCCTTAGAAAATTCTGGTAGCTCCATGAATTGGTGGCTTCTGGAGGTAGCACAGTCCTCAGCTGCAGAGGCTATGGGGCCAGGTCTTAGGAATGCTGCAGGGGGGGCTATTGAAGAGACTGGCATGTTCCCCTTCCCAGGTCCGGGGCACCCCGTGATATGAATGAAATACTAATAGACGTTGCACAGTACATGGTGGGTGGAAGAGTCTGGCGGTCATGGCAAAGGGGTGGAAGTGAAGCCTCCATAGTCAGTTCCTAGTCTGGGAACTTACACCATGCCCCTTGCTGTAACTTGGCTGAGGCCAGCCCTGGATAAATGACAGTCCAGGCTGCAGTCCCCCAACTCCCAGCAAGGGCACTGCTGAACACAGAAAGCCTGAGTTCTCAAACAGCCTTTTGGGCAAACACCCTGATGCAGCAGGCCATGGGGTCCTGCACGGCCTCAGCAGCTTGGTAGCTCAGAGGCCCTGGGTCTTGTCCCTTCTGTGCCTCCTCTCCCAGACCCTCCATGCTGGAGCCCAGCAGCTGTCGAAGACAGCTCATTATTTTGCTGCAGTTGACTTGAAATTTGAAATCAATTGGGTATCAAATATTCAGTCCTCGGTTTGATACTGTTTTTCAAAGGTGCAGTAACGTTCAGAAATGACACTGCATTTCCTAATTATGAAATTCTGTCGTTGCCGCTCAGTCTAGAATGACTTGGCTGCAGGGTTTTCTTTTTCTATTCTCTTTTTTTTTTTAAGGTTTAGCATACAGTACAATTATTTTAAAATTGCTTTGGAAGAATATATTTCATCAGCGAGTGGTGAATGTGCTTATTACTGAAGTTTCGAGGCAATTTAAGAGGAAGGATAAATTAGCAAAGACGTGGGGGCCTTGGGAACCCTGCCCTCCCTCGGTCCACTGCTTCTTTCTCACCAGAGTTAATGAAAACTCTCACTGTCAGGGCCTGTGGCTCTTCTGCCCTGCCTTACTCATGTCTCACTAGTCAAGATCATTAATGATTTGGGAACTAGAAGGGGCTTCTGGGAAACTCTTTGTGGGAAGAAGGTTGGAGAAGGGACAAGAAGTTAACCCGAGGGCTCCTTGGAAGTTGGAGTTCCTCAGGTCTCCTGTGAGTACCACAACCGACGTGAAGGGAAGTTGCTGTAGGTACAGCCCATGGGAAACCAAAAGCTGTGTTTGCTCAGGAACGTGGAACATGGATGCCTGTGTGTAGTGAGCTTTCACTGTCTAAAGAGTGGTCAGGAGCTGTCTTAGTAGTCCAGAGGGCAATAATAAAATTCTGTAGACTGGGTGGTTAAGAAACAGCAGAATTATCACAATTTTATAGGCTAGGATGTCCAAGATCAGGTGATGGCAGATTTGGTGTCTCTTGAGGACTCACTTCCTGGTTCATGGACAACCACCTTCTCTCGCTATGTCCTCACATGGTAGAAAAGGTAAGGACTTCTTTGGGGTCTCTTTTATAATGATTTTAATCTCATTCCTGAGGGCTCTACCACCATGACCTAATCACTTCAGAGACCTACCTTCTGATACCATTACATTGGGAATTAGGTTTCAGCATGTGAATTGGGGGAGGAGGGACATAAATATTCAGGACACACATGACAGCATGGTGAATCTCAAAAATATTACACTGGGTGAAAGAAACCAGACAAGCACATGCTATATGAGTTCATTGATATTGTAGCTCTAGAATAGACAAAATCCATTTGTGGCAATGGATATCAGGAGAGCTTTTGCCCATGGGGAGGAAATTGAAGAGTATATGAGCGAACGGTCTGTGGAGATGGAAATGTCCTCTGTCTTGATTAGGGTGTTGTTGCATGGGTGTATGTGTTTGTCAAAATAAATTGAACAAGTACTTTAAAAAAAAAAGTATGTCAGTGACTTATTACTCCCATAGATAAATGCCAATAGAAACTCCCAGCCAACTATAGTCACCCAGGGGCCCAAAAGTGACTCAGCTCTGAAAGCAGGTGGCCCTCAAGGGTTTGCATTTTCTTTCTGTTAAGAATCAACTCACAGCCGCTGCTCATTCCTGCTTAGGGGGCTTCCCTGTCATCCTAGTCATGACAAGCCCCTCCCGGGAAGCTGCCTTGTTTTCTGAATAATATATTCAACCTAGAGCCCACACCATTCATAGCTCAGCAAGGAAGTGATGAGCAGAGATGGCAGAAAGTCAAATGCTAGAGGACACACATTGATGGCCCAAAAGTATCTCTCTGGACTGGTGTGACGGGAACTCTCTCATTCATATGAGATGATACTGCTCAAGGAAATTTTCTTTCCTTTTTTCTCTCTTTCCTCCTTTTTGGTAGCAAAGACTTCTTCACATTGACAAATTATGCATATGCAGAGAAGATATGAGACCACTCAGTGTCTCTGAACTGGGGCCAGTTTAATTCCTAGGACTCTAGTCACTGGTACTTTTCCTGCATTTTCAGTGGCACCTGAAATAGATTCTGCTTCATATGAAATGCAAAACACTGCAGAGTAGAAAGCTCACCCTGGTCTCTGATCCAGGCGAGGGTTCTCAAGCCTGGTGTTTATATAATTTCTCTCCCTTTCTTCAAAATGCTGTTGTGCTAAGCCATAGATGGCGATCATAGGATAAGTAGGTGCATAATATATTACCCCAAATATTCCACCTGGCGTCTTCTCTCACAGGTCAGGAGAACTTGCAAATGGAGTCTTCCAGGTCACACATTTCCATCCTAGAGAAAGTCTCTCTTATAATTAAGATTATGTCAGCATTTCCATTACAGAACCCAGGGGTGAGATCCTCCCTCAAGTGCAGCTTGGTTTTAAAGCACTTGGTCTTGGATAAAACTCTCTCTTTCTGACATTGGTTGTACAGTCTTTTCCCTTGGAAGTTGAAGAAAGGAAAATGCACAGTAATCTGGGCTGAGGGCTGTGCTGCACTGAGCAGCCATCAGTGGGGCTATTGTTAGGAAGTTAGTTGAGGGGGTCCACTTGGGTACTTGGGGACTGCTGGCTGATTGGCAAGTGTAGTGGGAGGCACTTTTGAGTCCAAAGCAAGTGTTTCCCAAATGCTGTTGATGTCCCGTCAGAATCACTGGGCAGGGCCTGTTCTGATGCAGCTTAAAATGCACTGTCGACTTGCCCCACCCACCCCAAGCAATCAGAATAGCCAGCATGGGACCTGGAATCTGCATTTTGTCAGTGTCTTCTCTAGGTGGATCCTTTGCCCAGGAACCATGAAGTCATGCTGGTCTAGGCTTTGCTATTCTGTTCCTGGCTGAACTCAGCCAACTATTTTCTCCTGTGCCTTGGGGCCTCATTTATAAAATAACAGCTGATGTTTCTTGAGTGCATGTTCTAGGAGAGTCCCATGAATTCACTTGTCTAATTCACACAGCAGCCCTGCAAGGCTGGTACTACCATTATCTAACCAGAGAGGTTAAGTAAGTCGCTGAAATTGCATAGCCAGTAGAGCTTCAGACTGGCTTTGAATCCAGAGAGCCTGGCTCTGCTATGTTGTGCTGCCTTGACTGGGCAGGGGTGATTATTTCAACCCTCCTTGTCCTGGCTTGTCGGGGGGTGGGGGAGGGAGGAGGCAAATGACATTAAAGATGTGCAACTGCTTTGTGGCTAGTGTGATTATTTTTGTGGTATTTTTATCTCGGGCTCTTTGAACCTAGGTCCTGTCTCTCTATCCAACTCCCTGTGTGGCACTGTCCTGGCCTCCTGTCTCTTCTGCTACCATCTCTCCCCTTCTCATGTCTTTGATTTGTGATCAGTTAATTTCTCCAGCTAATTTACACTTGAGTGTTAAAAATTGATGATAGCTTAGTGTGATCGCTTCTCTCAGATAACATGCTTTCATTTCAGCTGAAGTTTTAACTCAGAATTTTCCAATCTGCTGACACCAGGGACCATCTCTCCCCCTTACCAGCCCCACTATCTACGAGAGGTTTCTGAAAGAAGCAAATTTCATTAATTAGGAATCCCTTCCATGTATACATCTTTGTATTTTATGAAATGGAAGGTAATCACAGGCATTATTTCTGGGGCTGTTGTGAAATCTTGACAACCTCAGAAGAATTCCTCATGATTCCCATCTTGATGGGTTGACTCCTTGCAGGAAGCCATTGTCTCTCCCTAAGGGGCCACAAGTCAGTGCAGAATGGAGTCTGTCAGAGTGATGGGGTGGCTGGGTATGATTTAGTGACAACACGTGTCCTGTGCTTTGAGTCTGGGTACAATTTAGTGACAACACGTGTCCTGTGCTTGTCTTTGAATCAGGACTTTCTTCTAAAGGGACTGCAGAGGGGAGGGACAGCAGTGATGGCAAGGCAGTCACTGGGGAGTGGGACAGAGTCATTGCTGGCTGCTGCCCAGGGAGGGTGCCATGGCTGGAATTGCTGGGAAAGGTGATCACATTTGCTGTGAGTCACTTCAGTCCTTCTGCACTATGTGAAATTTAGTCTGTGCCCTGCTGTGTTCATTATATACACTCTGTGCCCAGGATGCACACCTGACACCTAAAGGGCTGAGCAAGCACTAGCTGCATGAATGACTCTGTGGCTTGCTGAGTGTCATTTGGCTGCTCCTGCCTGCTGGCCTCTGCAGATCTTAGGCACATTGGCCAGGTATTCCAGCCCTTTCCTTGTCAGGTTTTTATACCAAAAGTCTGACATCTGGGGAGACTCTTTGTCCTGGACAAAAGAGGATGGTTGGTCAACCTACATTTCTCTGAATCACTTGTCCCCAGGATACTAACCAGACAAATTTCTCCCCTCCTGTCACCTGTGCTCAAATCATATCTTCTCAGTGAGGCCCACTGCCTCCATCCCTCCTATTCCTCTTATTTTTTTTCAATTATTTTACTAGTGCCACCACCTTTGTAACACTATGTTCTTTATATATCTATTACATTTATTGTTTATCTGTCACCACTCGGAGTATGTTCCATGAGTGCTGGCTATTTGTCTATTTTGTTGCTGATTTAGCTCAAGGGCCCACAACAGTGCCTGGCATAAAGTAGATGCTCAATAAATATTGAGTGAACACATGAGTGAATGCTCACATTTTCTGTGCAGACTATACTAAAGACTATGGAGGGGAGAATTTTAAAAAGTATAAATTATAATCCCTGCCTTCAAAGCATTTACAATCTACTGGGAGAAAGCAACAAGAGTGAGTCAGGAGTTTTCCATCTGAAAAGACATATCCTCTACTTCCTGATATCATCAAATTCCCCCCATCTATGTTGAGTTTCCACAGATTGGGATTCCTGGTTTCTGGATCTCTGTCTCCAGTTCAAACCTTGCCTCTGAGCTTCAGCCCCATGTACCACTGTGTACTCAGCCTCACCCCGCAATGTTCGCCACATCCCAGAAGAGCTAAAGACCAATGACTCCTAACACCCAGTTTCTTGTTTTCTCTCTTTCCATTGGTGACACTACCATTTAGCTTGTCTGTCAAGCTAGAAAATCAAGAGTCATCTTTGACCTCTTTTTTCTCTTACCTCTTATATTCTTTAAGCCGTGAAGTTCTATTAACTTTACTGCCCAACCTTTTTCCCAAAACACTATATCACTTTCATTCTATATCAACAGCCAACAACCCCATGGGGCCCAGCTCAGGTTCACTCCAAACAGACCTAGTTCAGCCTCCACACAGCTGTCCTTCCTTCCCAATTGAAAGTCTACATGAACCAAGTCTAGTGATATGTACTAAGGTACAGCAGAGAAAAAGACAGGCAAGGACCCTGTCCTTATACATCAGTGGGATCTCTAACCCTCTGTGAATTACACACTTCAAACGTATTTCAACCTTTGTCCTAGTTACCCTTAACCTGTTTGGGTTATAAATTCCTTTCACGAACTGATGAAAGTTGAATCTGTGTATCAACCCTTCCTTACAATGTGGAGGGTAAGGACGTGAGACTCTAGAGGCTGTGGGCTTCAAGAATCCTGGACCTGAACCATCAAGTGTCAGCCTTTTTGTGCAGGATACATGGCCCTTCATGGCCTCACCCCCTCAACCCCCTGCAATCCCCACCCTATCTCTAGTCATGTTCACTTGTCTCATTCTTTGTGTCCCAGAAGTGTTGAACTTCCAGGAGGTCCCTGTATAGACCATCCATTCCTCTCGTGACCATTAAATAAGGACATATTTCTTTAAATTCTGAGTCACCACAAGTCCAGAGGGGAAAAAGATGATGCCACCAGCCTGCTAAACTTTGCATTTTAACCTCATGGGCTTCCTCTTGCCAGGCTGTACCCTCCTCTGGTGACCTTCTCACTCACTCACCAATATCCACTTCAAAACTCAATTCAGCATCCTTCTTCCTGGAAAACTTTTCTAAAAGGAACCTCCCTCTTAATATTGACTTCTTATTGGATTCCTCCTCTGGGTTCCCATATTCCTGGGACATACCTGTTTCCTTGCCATATACTTTTATATGATAGTCATCTCTTTATGGGGCTGTTTTGTCTTATTAAATTATGAACTTTTAAAGGACAGAGACAGTTTTGTTCTCAATGGTCTTACCCTCATTGTCTATAATCAAGAAGTATTTACTGAATGAATAAATGAACAGGAAAGATGAATAAGGCTAGCAAGGCTAGCTCAAGTCACACCAAAGAAGGCCTGAATGCTGGCCTCTGCTGTTCCTTAGTGAGTCCTGTCATAGTCAGGTAGGGTGGCTAGAACAAATGACCTTTGACTAGGTGGTTTAAACAAATATTAATTTCTCATTATTTTGGAGTTTGGATGTGAAGTCAGGGTGCCAGACAGTTGGGTGCTTGGAGAGGGCCCTCTTTCTGGTTTACAAGTTGCTGGCTTCATGGTGTATGCTCACAGTATTCTCTCTTTCCCCACCCTTTTAGGGGCACAGACCCCATCATAGGGGCTCCTTCCTCCTGACCTCATGTAAACTATTTACTTCCTAAAGGCTGCACCTCCAAATGCTATCATATTGAAGACTAGGACTTCAGCACATTGATCTCAAATACTCAGCCCCTATCAGGTAGCTAAGGGAAAAGCTTCTGGGCAAAGGATGACAGGGTAGAGCAGATCTTTGTGACCACAAATGTGTCAATGGCTTCTAGCATGTTTGCAAGGGCCAGGCTTCTGCCAGTGGCAGGATTAAGCACTAGTTTTGAGAGCAGGGCAAGAGACAATGTGTGGAAAGCAGGAAGATTAGTGGACAGGCTGGGCCTTGGGGTTAGGTACAAGCTCTGCCACTTATTAGCCATGTGACATTTAGCAGCAATGTCCCTTTCCAGCCTTGCTTTCTTCAACTGGTAAAGTAAAAAGTTTGCTCTGGAAAAAAATTTGGAGGCTACTTAAAAAACTAAACATTGATCTACCATTTGATCCAGCAATACCACTCTTGGGGATATACCCAAAAGACTGTGACACAGGTTACTCCAGAGGCACCTGCACACCCATGTTTATTGCGGCACTATTCACAATAGCCAAGTTATGGAAACAGCCAAGATGCCCCACCACTGACAAATGGATCAAGAAAATGTGGTATCTGTACACAATGGAATTTTATGCAGCCATGAAGAAGAACGAAATGTTATCATTTGCTGGTAAATGGATGGAATTGGAGAACATCATTCTGAGTGAGGTTAGCCTGGCCCAAAAGACCAAAAATCGTATGTTCGCCCTCATATGTGGACATTAGATCAAGGGCAAACACAACAAGGGGATTGGACTTTGAGCACATGATAAAAGTGAGAGCACACAAGGGAGGGGTGAGGATAGGTAAGACACCTAAAAAATTACTAGCATTTGTTGTCCTTAATGAAGAGAAACTAAAGCAGATACCTTAAAAGCAACTGAGGCCAACAGGAAAAGGGGACCAGGAACTAGAGAAAAGGTTAGATCAAAAAGAATTAACCTAGAAGGTAACACACATGCACAGGAAATTAATGTGAGTCCACTCCCTGTATAGCTATCCTTATCTCAACCAGCAAAAACCCTTGTTCCTTCCTATTATTGCTTATACTCTCTCTTCAACAAAATTAGAGATAAGGGCAAAATAGTTTCTGCTGGGTATTGAGGGAGTGGGAGGGAGAGGGAGGGGGTGGAGTGGGTGGTAAGGGAGGGGGTGGGGGCAGGAGGGAGAAATGACCCAAGCCTTGTATGCACATATGAATAATAAAACAATAATAATAAAAAAAGTAAAAGGTTTAATTGAAGATACTAATCTACAGAATCTTTAGGAGCCAAAGATTAAGTGGGCTGGCACTAGAAATAATCCTTGGAGGCCACCATAGCACCTGGCACCTTGCTTAATTTCATATCCATATAGAAATCGCCAGCTGGGATGGCCTCTGAGAATATTTCAGGATTGGTAGGGATCTCAAATGTCACCAGGGTTTTGACTGTTAAATAATTAGGCCCCAAGCAATGGCTGGCTGTATCTCTAGTTCTTTGTCCCATGTTATCTTAGCTCTAGCTCCATTTTGTTCTCTCCTTGTATACAGAAGTGGCTGGTGGCTGTGATCTTCTGCAGGGATCAGCACCTATGAGAAGGAGCCTTGGGAAGGTGGGGCGTCTTGGGCGTTCATTCTGACTCTTACAGGTTGTGTCACATAGGCTGCTACTTTAAACCAGACTCGACATCCTAAATGGAGGAGAGAAGGGATGGGAATATGTCTCACACAGGGCACCTCATCCACACACAGCCCCTGCTGGGGTGTCAGGGATGCTGTCCCTGGTCTCACTATGATCCTGGCAGGTGACTGTTTCTACTTCTCTTGAGAAATGGAGAAATTGAGACCTAGCAAGACTGAAGAACTTGCCCTCATCTCTGAGCTAGGGCTTTTTGGTGTCTGTGGTCTTTCTAACAACTGAAGGGTTTGGAATTAGTACCTAGAGACTATAAATCATGCACACTGGGACTTTGTACTGGGGTTTGAACTCAGGATCTTGTGCTAGCCCTCTACCACTTGACCTATACCTCCAGCCCTTTTTGCTTTTGTTATTTTTTTAAAGTCTTGCACTTTTTTCATGAGGCTGGCCTTAGACTTTGATGCTCCTATCTTTGCCTCCTGAGTAGCTGGGATTACATCTGTGCACCACCATACCTGGTGGAACTTTCTATTACTGCAGAAAAATCAAGGGAACTTGGAATCTGAGATGTGGGTTTGAGTCCTGACTCTTCCGTTTGCTGTATGACCTTAAGTTACACAGTGAGTTTCATTTTGCCTTATCTGTTGTTAAACTTTCTTGAAGATACCTCCAAACTTTAAGTCCTTTCATGATAAAATGCAACCTAATTTAGTATGCAAACTAACTAAAAGCTTGAGGAGTGTATTTTTATAGCAAATATCTGAGTTTCAGCCATTCACAGCAGCTGAGTGTCAGCCAGTCACAGACAGCTAACTGATCAGACCATGCTCAATGTACGGCTGGCCCAATTGGCTATTTCTGTACTTCCCTTCCCGTTCTCTGTCCATTTATGCCCATTTGGTGGAGTGGAGCTCTCTGAACCTCTTCTAGTTCTAAGCTGCCCAATTTATGAATCATTCTTTGCTTAAACTTTGTCAACTCATCTAAAGTTTTTTTTTTTCACACTGTCAAATGGGGTGATGCCTTCCTGTACAGACTTATTATAGGGAAGAATTGGGCCAACACAGACACCAACCTTGTTCCTCTGACCTGGCTGCTGATTCTTTGGAGGGTGGCAGGTGCACAATTGTGGCGATGTCTCCTTGCCAGTCAGAACTGTGAATGCACCTGGGGTTGTCCTTCCCACATACCCATGGCTGAGCCCTCAGAGTGGTTCTTGGCCAGGGGCAGCTGAAATCCAGGGTGAACGTAGACCCCTGGCTTCTCCAAAAGTGCAAGGCCACTGTAGTAGGAAGACGGGAGGGTATGGCCTGGGCACTCCTGGCCTGTCTTTCTGGGGCAGATCTAGTGTCAGCAGGAAGTGGGGCTGGGGAGGGGGTATGAGAATGATAGAAGCCACATTCGAGAGACGTCAGCCTTAGCAGTGAAGCAGATACCCAGCACCTGCTTGCTGAGGAATCTTGGGCAGTTTACTTACCTCTCTGCACCCCAGACTCCTTAGTGAACTCACAGTGGTTATGCAGATGTTAAAAGGTAAATAAAACTAAGGAGACCACATAGTTTAACCAAAATGGGTTGCTGATCCAGCATGATTTGTTTTTCCTGACTTGTGAATGTACTGACAGGGAAAATCTTCCAAAGGTACAGAGTACAATGGGGTTGTGGCACAATTGAATGGATAAACAGATAATCCTTGTTTCTAACACTAACAGCATGTCTTTGGAGGTTTTCTAAAAAACCAACCAACCAAACAACAAATCTTGGCTATTTGATCATTTTTGAGAAGAAATCCTTCAAAAAAATTTTTTTGTATTAACATATGATAGTTATACAGGGGATTTCATTGAAAAAGGAATTCTTTTAATTCTTTTTTTTTCCTGATGTTAATGGCAAGAAAACCTTGGTAGAGATCATGGCAAAAGCAGCCAGGAAAAACCAAACTTCCTTGTCCTTTCTAACTACTCCTAACACATCCACTGGAAATATTTTTCACCTGTTGGCTCTTCTTCACCAACAAGGACAAATACTCCTCCTCCTCAGCATACCTTTTTCTTCTCATTTTCAATATTAATTCTCTCTGTGATGCCCCTTTCTGGAAACTCAAGGAAGTATTTATTTGATTACAAATAATGGCACAGTACACAGTGCTGGACTAACACTGCGCACCAATTCAGACTCAGTGTCCCCCTTTTATTTATTGTGCCATTCACACAGCTTCTCAATTGAATTCTGGTCTTAAATCAGGTCTCAGTTGAATCCTAGTCTTAAATCTTGCATCACAGAACCTAATTCAAGAGAAAGAAAACCAGACATCTTGGGAGCCTTCATTGTTCTTCCTTGGCTTGTGGGGCAGTCAGAAAATGGAGTCTCTTGATACTAAAAGGTAGGTGATAAGTATCTGTCTGGTTGCTAAGGATGGTGTGATGTGACCCAACACCAGCTGTGGCTGATGCTACTCTGAGTAGATCTGTATTCTAGAGGAGTCTGACCCAAACTCCTTTGTTTAATAAAATGTTTAGCATGTAGAACATACAGCCAGAGCACCTCAAGGCATTTAATTTTTTACTGGAGGCTTACAGGAAATGCAAAAGGGTCAAAGAACTGTTTGAGCTTCCAGGTTGACTCAGTTAGTTAAATTCCACTGGGGAATTTAACCAGTTCAGGATTGCTGGAGTTGGCATGGAGCTGGTCTCTCTGATGAGTTGTGTCTGAGTCAGGTGGGCTTGTTTCATTTGACACAAACAAGTACTGAGCACCAGCTATATGCTGGGCATTGAGCTGCCTTCCAGAGGTGAATGTAGGGATCAAAGACCCTTGGTCCCTGCCTTAATGAAACCTATTCTTGCAAGAGTGATGAAAAAAATCAAGTAATTTGCAAACCCTTTGGAAAGTTTTTGCATGATTCCCAGTGGGTACCTGGAAGGCCTTGGGCTGTTAACCCTGAGACAAACTCCTAAACCCTCTCCTCTAACCTCTGCCTCTTTTTTTTTTCTTTTTTTAATAGATTGAAAATCTATTTAACAGATTTAAATGGATATTTCACATTCACATTAGTAATCCACACATGAGCAATCTTCAAATTCTCTAACAATGAGGGAATTGCAAATTAAAATCACAGCAATATTTCAAAGTACATTACATCCATGTTTGTGAAGTTAGAATGAAACTCACCGAGGCTGGGTAGGGTGGATGGGGTAAAGAAGAGTAATAAAGGGGTTAATCTCATTAAAATACAAGATATTCACAGATGAAATACCATGACAAATCCCCTTTTAACAATGAATATGCATCTGCTGCTGGAGCTAAGGAACACATCTGAGTCCAGGATGTCAGAGTACAAGGACATATCTGAGCCCAAGATGTCAGAGCACATGGACACATCTGAGTCCAGGATGTCAGAGCACCTGGACACATCTGAGTCTGAGATATCAGAGCACACGGACACATCTGAGCCCAGGATGTCAGAGCACCTGGACACATCTGAGCCCAAGATGTCAGAGCACAAGAACACATCTGAGCCTAGGATGTCAGAGAACAGAAACACATCTGAGTCCAAGATGTCACACTCCCAGGCCCTTCCTGAAGGCAAACGCCAGAAGCTTCTGCAGATAACCTCTGCCTCTTTCAAAGTGCTGGTGACTCCAAATATCAAAAAGGATATCTTCCAAGGGTTCCCTTTGTTCACTTCCTCACATTAATTAGTTAAAGGGCCAGGAAAGCTATTCCAATGAAAGAAAAGTGATACTAGTTGAGATGCTGGGTGAAGTCTTATGATGCAAAAATAGATATTTCTTTCTGGCCTCCCTACAACTGGTGGGGAGGTAGCATGGTACAATGGGAAAACCTTGTCCTGGCTGTCTCTTGACAGCCATGGAAGCAGTGACATGCTGATGAACTGGTTCTTAGAGGGAGAGACAAAAACTCTGCTTTGTAATGTTTGCCAATTTCCATAGTGTAAATATTCCCAGTATGGCCAATTTAAAAGTGTCAATGACTTCACAGGTGGTTGGAAAAGATCCCGAAAATTAAATAGGCCTTGGTGAGCTGTAGCAGGTGGCTCTGCACACTGCTGTGTGGGTCCAATGGAACCCTCATTTCCTCAGAGGTACCCATTTCTGGCCTGATGTCTCCAGGGCTGTGGTAAATATGGAAGTGAAGGAAGCCATGTTGCACAGAGATCTCAGTAAGTGTTCCTTTTAACTCCTCCTTTTTCCACCCCAACAACAGCAAAGTGATGTATGTATCACCACTCATTCATTAAATATTGATTGAACACCCTGTAGGTGCTGGCTACTCTACTAAGGCCTAAAGGGTTTAAAAATAGGCTGAGAAATGAGCCATGCCTGAAAGCAAACTACAGAGCAGTTTAGGAGACAGAGTGATGGATCAGAGATGTGGTCAAGAGCACCAAGATCAGTGTTGTGAGCTAGTTGTGTAGAGGTCTTCATGGGAGCAAAGAGGAAGGAGGAATCAAGGAAGGTTCCTTGGTTGAGGGGAGAAGCATACAGTAGCCAAAGAGGTGGAGAAAGTCATACTAAGCCAATGTAGACAAGTGACCTTTTTGTCATAGCTGTTCCTCTAAGCAGCCTTTTCAGACATCTTTTTCCTAATCTGTTCCTGCCCTCCATAAAATTTTGAAATAGGCTTCCTATCTGTTTACATACTGCATATATACCTATGCTTTTTTCACTCCCCCAGACCCAAGGGGGCAACATTGACCCTTGTTGAGAATATATTCCATGCTTTAGGCCAAGAACCCCAAGCAGGCAGAAACCACAATTCTTCCTGCTAGCCATTAAACACATAATAAGCAGTTAATAAATAAATGTCATTGACAGAAGAAAACTAGTTCAAGAAGTAGGACAGAAGAATAAAGTAGGATAGGGTAAATGAGGAAATGCTGGTTCGTTTACAAATAAGGAAGGGGAGACCCGCTCAGGGATAAGATGGAAAGAGAGATGTTGGAGCTAGGCTGTAGGTTGTCCAAATGGCAGGCTGAGATATTAGGTTCCAGGCAATGGACGGGCTTTTTTCCCTCCAGATCACAAGGAGGAGAGATCCCTGGTGAATTTCAGGATGCTTTATTGATCTACTTAGTGATGAACAGAGATGGGGTCAATGTTGGCCAAGGCAGAGATGAACAACCACTGGTGAACTTGCTGCAATCCGAAGTTTTAATGAAAAGCTACAATTACCAAGCTCTCTGCCTTTGGCACTTGCGAATCCGTCTCAATTTTCCCATTCTTTCTGAAGCGACAGTGATTAAGGGCTCATTCTGCACATAAAACAAGTGACCAATGGCTCCTGGCAGTTGCCATTGTCTCTCTCTCCCCCCATCAGTAGACAATGAATCTTGGGGAGCTGCCGGGAAATGAGAAAAATGAGTTTGCCAGACACAGTTCTATTTTGATTTAGATCACAAATAGCTCAGCTCAGTTTTTACATTGATAACAAGGACATGGTTCCATTTTCTGAGTCCTGGAATCTGAGAATAGTCCATCTCTATGGAGAGAGTATGCAGAGAGAGACACAGATCTTTTTGTGTTGGTCACAGTACACTGTATTTAAGTTCTGTGGTCAGGACATACAAGGAACCTCTGTCTGACTGACCTGGTCCTTTTCCTGGGTCTTCAGGAATGGGTAGGGCCCAATCTCTTCAGGATGATCAAGCCTGGACTTTGTTCTTTCTAGACCACTCTAACCAGTCTGTGGAGATCAGAGAGTGGCATCTGCCCCAGGGAGGATAAGTGTGAGAGGAGGCCAGGCTGGGAAGGGGGATTGTCAGCTATGGCTGCAGCGCTCAAGTGGATTTTGCATGTGTGTGCGTGTGTGTGTGTGTGTGTGTGTGTGTGTGTGTGTGTGTGTGGTGCGGGCAGAAAATCTGGAAGGGCATGTGGTGTAAGGGAAGCAAACTCCTCCATCTTTCCTTGACAGTCTGAGGCTGAGGCTGCCAGGCCCTCAGATGTCCCCGAAGGGGTCTCAACCAGGGGGAAGGATGGCACTTGATGGGAGGAGAGCCAATTTCCCCCACCCTATAACACTCTTCCCAAATGATCTCTTTTCCTTCACTCCTTTTCTCCTAAAAGACAAATGTGGGCTAAACTTGCACTTGAGGAGCTGGTCTAGGAGCAGGGGCCAGTCACAGAAAGGAAGGATGCAGAGAGAGGCCTTACTAGCATCAGTGGCTCAGAGCTCTGTGGCCATGGGTGTCCTGGGGAGTTGGGAAGCTTCCCTGAGGCTGGACACTGGGCAGAAAGCAACAGTAGCAATCAGGAAACAGACATCCCAGTCAGAAGGCACCATGTAGAGGAGGACAGGTACCCCAGAGCTGGCTGGAGAGAGGGTGTGAAGGGAGGATGGGGGAGGTGGGAACAAAGGGATCCAGGTGTCTGGGGATGTAGCACTGTCATTATTCTCAGGAAGCACTGACCTCAGATGAATAGCGTCTTTGTATAATCCAACCATAAAAATAGCTACTGGAAGTTCTTGGAGGAAAGAAACCAAAATGCTAGCAATGCTTACCTCTGCACACCAGGAGAATGAGAGACATTTTGTCCTTTGTCATATTTTTCTGTATATTTTAACTGTTAACAAACACATGCTAGTTTACCCCCCTCTTTTTGCCCTGTTTATTTCTAAATAGTTTTTTGTAAAATATAATACACATACATGCAAGCTACTCATGTTGAAGTATACAATTCAATGTTTTTGGCATATTCACAGATAGATGGCTGTCTCCAATCAAGCCTAGAACATTTTAATTACCCTCCCCCAAGAAATTCTGTGCTCATTTGCAGCCACAGAACTCAACTCCCCCACCCCTACTTTTTGCGTCTATAAATCTATTTTTGATTTTTCAAGCAACATGTGGTCTTTGGTGACTGGCTTTTCTTTCTTGAAGCCATGTTTTCAAGGTTCATCCATGTCAGAGCACACATCAGCTCTTCCCTCTGGAAGTTCATCGTGTGGATGGAGCAGACTTTGCTCATCCATCATTGGTCGATGGACATTTGGTTGATTCTACATTCTAATTACTATAAACAATGCTTCAGAAACATTAGTCTACAAGTTTTTGTGTAGCTATTTTGGATATGTACCTGGGGTGGAATGGTTGGGTCAAACGGTAGCTCTGAACTTCACTTTCTGAGAAAGTGTAAAAAGCTTTCCAAAGCCTCTCCATCACTTTCTGCCCTTCCCCTAGCAGGGTATGAGGGCTCCAACTTCTTCCTACCATCTCAACATTTGTTGTTAGGTATCCTTTTTATTCTACCCATCCTAGTGGATATGACATAGTGTCTCTTTGAAGTTTATTTTAATTTTCTTTAATTAATTAATTGATTTTTTTTTTTTGGTGGTACAGGAGTTTGAACTCACAGACTTCATGCTTATTATGCATGTACTCTGTAACTTGAACCACACCTTCTGTCCTTTTCTCTTTAGGTTGTTTTTCAGATAGGGTCACGGGCTTTTTGCCTGAGCCAGCCTTGGATGGTGACCCTCCTATCTGCACTTCCATTGTAGCTAAGATCAGAATCATACACTACCATTCCCAGTTTATTTGTTGAGATGGGATTGGTCTCACGAACTTTTTGCCTGGGCTGGCCTCGAACCTTGATGCTCCTGGTGTCTACTCCTGAATAGCTGGGATTACAGGTATGAGCCACTGTCCCTGGCCTTGTTGAAGTTTTAATATTCATTTCCTAGTGATGTTGAATACCACTTCATGTGCTTATAGATTATAATAAATGTAAAATGTCTACTTAAATCCTTTGCCCACTTTCAAGTGTTGTCTTTCTATTAATGAGTTATATGAATTCTTTGTATTTTCTAGAGACTACATGCTTATCAGATATAGGATCTTTTTACTTTCTTTATAGTGTTCTTTGAACCTCAAAAGTATTGAATTTTAATGAAATCCAATTTGTCTAATTTCTTGGTTGCTTATCTTTTTGGTGATAATAAATTTTTGCCTAAATCACGATCACAAAGTTTTACCCCTGTGTTTTCTTCTAAGGATTTTATAGCTTCAGCTCTTACATTGAAATTTAGGTTCCACTTTGAGTTAATTTTTATATGTGATATAATGTGAAGTTCCAGCCTTGTTTCTTATATATGGATATCCACATGTCTGAGCACCATTTATTGAAAAGACTATTCTTTCCCTCATTGAATTGTCTTGACCTCCCGGTCAAGTTTATGGATTAAGTTTATGGAGTTCTTTCTGGCCTCTCAATTTTATTTCACTGATCTATATGTATATCTATGCTACAGTATTTCAAAAACAGTTTTGATTACTGTAGCTTTGTGGTGGGTTTTAAAGTTGAGTCCTTCGAGTCTGTTCTTCTTTTCAAAGATTGTTTCTGCTCTTTTGGATCCTTTGAATTTTGTTTTTGTTTGTTTTGGCAGCACTGGGGTTTGAATTCAGGGCCTCATGGCTTGCTAGGCAGGTGCTCTACCACTTGACCCATCCCTAACACTTTTTGTGTTGGTTATTTTTGAGATAGGGTCTTGCTTGATGTGTGGCCAGCCTGGATTGAGATTCTCCTATTTGTGCTTCCCTGTATAACTGGGATAACAGGCACATGCTACCACACCCAGCCATTAGTTTATAAGGAGTCTTATGAACTTTTTGCTCTGAACGGCCTGGAACAGTGAGTCTTCTTGATCTCCATCTCTCAAGCCTAGCCCTTCAAATTATATTCCCTTTGCAACCTACTTATCAATTTCGGGAAAAAAATATTTGACTCTCCTGTTGAATCTGTAGACCTATTTGAGGTTTCAATTTTAAAGAAGAAAGTAGGGGTGGAAGTGAGGTATAGAAGAAAGAATGGAGGCTTCAAAGTCAGATGGTATTGGTAAGTCTTAATTGTCAACTTGAGTGGAACAGGTTTTGCTCAGAAGCGGGGAGGAGGGGAGGAGAGGAGTGGTGGTATACAAACAATGTATACACATGTAAGTAAATATAAAAATGGTAAAATAAAAGGAGAAAAGAAAAAAAAAAGAACTATCAAATACAAAAAAAAAGAGACACCTTGTAATCCTAGCTACTCAGGAGGCAGAGATGGGGCTGGTCATGGTTCAAGGTCAGCCTGAGGAAGAAGATCATGAGCCCTCTATTTTAACAACAGCTGGGTGGGGTGACTCGCACTGTCATCCCAGATATGAGAGACATATAAATAGGAGGATTGTCATCCAGGCCAACCTGGGCATAAAAAGTGAGACCCTATCTAAAAATATAACTAGCTCAAAAAGGGGTGGAGGTGTGGCTCAAGTGGTGAGCACCTACCTACCAAGCATGAAGTCCTGAGTTTAAGTCCAGTACTGCTAAAAACAAAACAAGACAAAAAACCAAAACTGCCTACGAGGTTAGTAAAACACCTCTGGGTGTATCTATGAGGGTGTTTTTAAAGATGATTAATCAATAGATTAATTCCTTGGTATATTCATAATGTGATGGCCTTATTGGGAGGTGGTGAGCAGCAGATGGGGCCTTTGGGCCTTTGGGGGAAGTAGGTCACTGGGGGTTGTCCCACACTGAGGGTGGGTCTTGCTCTGGCTCCTTCTGAATTCTACTTTTTCTCTATTTCCTGGCTGCCATGGTGTGAACTATTCTGCTCCACCAGTGTCTTCTTGCCATGATGGACTGACACTTCTGAAACTGTATACCAAAATTCATTATTCCTCCTTTAAGTTGTTCTGTCAGATATTTTAGTCATAGTGACAAACAGTAACTAATGTAGGTGGACAAGAGCTCAAGTCTGAAGCCCTCACACCGACAGGCTTGGTGATCTTGGGCAATCACTCTTCTTTGGGCTTCTGATTTCTCATCAGGCCTAAGGGGCCCTCTCTGAAGGTGTTGTGAGGATTATGCGAGTTTACTTGTAAAGACCGGGAAGAAAATGCATGGCACAGAACTGTATCATCCATTCATTTCCGGTGTGTGTGAGGTATCAGAAACCCACCCAACTACTGAAGAGAAAGTACCAGATTAAAAAATGTAAAGACTGGAAGAGACCTCAGTGATTAAATTGACACCCATTGACATTTCATTGTTGCTGACCTTAATCTTCCTTTTGCCCCTAGAATACTTTCCTTACCACACCTGTCACAAAATCCTACTCACCCCTGATGGCCTAGTTAAAAGTAATCTCTTTTCGAAAGCATTCAGCACTTTTTCTTCTCTGACAGAATGTAATTGTGTTTGACTGTTTTCTACAGATCTGGGTATAAGTCTTGACTCACTTCTAAACAGTAGGCCTGTTCTGCCTTGCCCTTGCTGGCACACTGGTGTGTAGGGAAGGATAAGGCACCACCCTACTCATTTTCATGCAACACAGGTGTGTGTGTGAGTGTTGTGTGTGTTCTCACTTCCCTATACTGCTTTCTCCATTTTCCTCATAAACACACAACCCTGCCTCATGCTCAATCAGGCTCTGCCAATAAGTAAGATGTCTAAGGACACAGGTGAATTGACTCTTAAAGACCACAGAAGGGAGGTTGCTTTGCTTTGGGGCATGGAAGTTCACCTTAGTACTCCTAACTGGCATAACTGGGAGGTGGCAGTGACCTTTCCAGAAGAAAGCAGGTTTATCATTACTTTTAATTTTGCCACTTGAAAGATGAAAAATAGTATCCTATCTTGATTTATATTTCTTTTATTACTGCAGAAGTTGCATTTTTTGCATTTATTAGTTATTTGTGTTAGCTTTCTGTTACTATGACAAACAAAATACCTGAGATGACCAACTTCAAAAGAGGAAAGGTTGATCTTAGCTCATGGTCTCAGAGGTCTCAGACTATGATGGCTTGGTCCTATTGCTTTGGGTTTGTGGTGGCTCAGTATATCATAGCAGGAGATGTGGTAATGTAGGCCTGCTTACCTCATGTTGCAAAAAAAAAAAAAAAGGAAGAGCAGGGCCTGGTTGGGGATATGTCCAGTGTCCCCTTAATGGGAACCGACTTCCTTCTACTAGGCTACATCTCTTTAAGGTTCCCCTACCTCCCAATAACATGACAGGCTAGGGACTAAGCCTTCAACTCATTGCCCTTAGGGACATTCAAGATCCAAACCATAGCACCTTTTATACTTGTTCTTTGATTACCTTTTCTACCTGCAGTATTTCAATGTTTGGATATGAACTAACAAGGAGAGGCTGAGTATTAGTGGGGATGCAGCTCAAGAACTAGTTATGGGCTAGGCAGTCAAAAATTAAGTTGGCTTTATGAGGGGAAGGATTGCATACACGAGTGCCAGTTGGGGTGTGGTGGTTTATGTATGAGTGTGCCATGTATATAAGGAGGTAAGTGTGTGTGTTCATAGGCAGAGACACAGACTGGGGACCTGGAGACTTGCCACTGACTCATTCTGTGCCACAGTAAGTCATGATGGATGGTTTTGTCATGTGCAACACAAAATGCAAATTGTAGCAACATTGCCTTCTATGGAGTGCCTTAGCTAAGACCCATCTCTCTTAATCCTTCATTTAAGTCTCCTTTCAGACTTCACATGTTGACACCTCTGTCAAAACGTCTCTTATGTATACACAAGCTTCTGATCACTTTCTCGAAAAATAAAATTGAGCATTACACGTCCCTGTTGGGGTGAGATATTGCTTTTTATGTCTGTTGCTAGTTGCCAAGTAATTACTTAAATGTCTGCTGAAGGCTGGAGGTGGAGCTGGGCCTTCAGATAGAAAGGGTGAGGGGAATCCATGTGTTCACTTGCCACAAGGTGAGGTCCTACTGTGGGGAGTATGAGGTGGGGACAGAATGGTCATAAAAATGCCAAGAAAGGCCGCAGAGTGAGTCCTAGGCAGAGCTGAGGCAAAGAAACCAGTACTTGTCCCTACTCAGAACCTGAGAGACAGGTTGTGAATGGCTTCATGGCAAGATGTGGGAAGTCAGTGGCGTATGGGTGGTGGAGAAAAAGTGGGACCTGTGTCTGGAGTAAGAAATAGACTTTCTTCTGTGGGTTATGGAAATGCGAAGAGGGGCAGCCTCAGAGCATTTCAGGGAGAGAAGAGCTGCCCAGGTTGGTGATGTGCTTGGGAACTAAGTCATGGGGCCATGGGGTATGACTCTGGCTTCTAGTTTGGAAGCCAGGAATGTTTTATACATACAAGGATGTAAGTAATGAATTTGGGATTGACCAGGTTGAAACTGAGGAGTCTGTGGTACATCTGAGAAGGTGGAAGTTTGGGAGACAGATGTGGATGAAGAGAAAGAAGACAAGGGTTTGACAGTCACCAGTGTTTGGAGGCAGTTGAGTGTAGAGGTGTACACCACATTGCCTAGGGAAAATGGCATGTGAGAAAAGATGATGATCAAGTCCTGGGAAACACCAGGACTCATGGGTGGAAGGAGAAGGACCTGTGAGGGGTGGGAGACAGAAGTGAGGGGAACTTCACACCAAGACACTGTCCTGGAAGCCTGAGAAGAAGGCCTTCCAGGTGCTCAGGCGAAGGGCACTGGTGACAGTGTCAAACAAAGATATCTGCTAAGATCAATGCTAGGATGGATTTGGCCACATGGCTTTCCATTAAGTTGAGATGAATCTGGCTTCAAAGCCTGCTTCCAGCACTAAGTATCTCTGGGATCTTGAAGATGTTACTTAACCTGACCTCATCTGCATCTATAAAACCAAGAAAAGATAATATTAACCACTTCACTAGATTATTGCAAGTATTATGTGAATATTGCTCCCTGCCTGTGAACAGGCAGTAGATATTAGTATTATAGTTATGAGAAATAAAAATGGTAATAATACCTACTTACAGAGCCGTGGTAAGAGTTACATGAGAAAATGCCATAATATTATATCCCATGTCCAGTCCCAGATGGGTGAAGGCAAAAGTTCCTGCCTGGGAAAAGGCACTAGCTGGGGCCAGCCAGAAAGAGTATGGTGTGGGCCTGTGAGAGGCTGGACTGAGTCTGCAAGTATTAGACTCAGGTTCAATGAAGGTAGTACCCGTCCATGTCTATGGGGTCTGATCTAAGAGGTCTGAATATACTGTGAGACTAAAGTGATCATGTTTGATGGTGATCTGCATTTTTGTTTAGTGAGGGTGCAAAAAATGAATCCAAAGGAGTGTGTGTTGGAAGGACAAGTATGGTGAACCTTCTATGCCAGGCTTAAGACTCAAGTTCTGCCACTTCCAGGGCCACTGGGCAGTGTGGACTCAAATGCTGGATGCTTGCTTTGTGAGGAGCTGTAGCCCAATACACTTGTGGAGCTCAGGGGCAGGCTCCACTCCAAGGTGCACAAACAGGGGAGGCAGAGGCTGTTAGTAGATCCTGCTAACTCATGGCCAGAGCTCTGCATGGCCTCTGGTCTGGTTTTTATGGGCCCAGGGCCCAAGACTGGGGAATTGAGTCTGAGGTGAAAAGTACACTTGGACAGCTGGGGTTTATTATGTAAGGATCGACATGCTATGGTTCTTTAGGTCAAGAGTGTGCTGGGAATTTAGACTTTAAATTGACTTCAAATAGCATCACAATCATAAAATAAGAATTTTGAAAGGACTTCATACATAGGTACATTTAACAAAATAAACACCCTTTGTAGACCAGAAATAAAACAGCAGTAGATGGCAGTTGAGGTTATAGACTTGCTGGGCTCTGGGAACAAGCAATAACAAGTTCAGAACAAGGAGAGGTGGCTGCTATGGGATGGCAGGGTCCAAAACCTCTGGACTTATGACTGAGGACGAGACCCAAGACCACTGGGTGAAACTGGGGCTGCCTGTGTTCATCAGGAAGAAGCGTTAATTAGTGCTTAGAGCTGAGTGCCCCAATGCAAGGAAGGAGCAGAAGAAGCCACACCACCAGCAGCCCCTCAACTAGTGCCTGCTCAGCTGTGATGGCCCCAAGGTCACATGGAGCAAGAAGCCCAAGCCACCATGATCAGATCTGGCCCTGGGTTTTGAATCCTAAGGAAGGGAACTCAACAGCTCTCATAAAGGGAGGGGTGAGGGGAGACAAACAGGGTGAAAGGGAAATAGAAAATACTTACTCCAGATATAAGTGTGGTTGAAGTGGTAGAGTGCCTGCCTAGCAAGGATGAGGCCCCAAGTTCAAACCCCAGTACCATAAAAAACAAAACAAAAACAAAACAAAACAAAATAAGTGAACTTGCTGATGGAAGTTCCAAAGCACATGCAGAAAACTACTTCTATGAAAAGCATCCAATAAGCCCAAAACTCAGTAGAATTCACTCCCATTGAAATGCAAATAATAGAGCAATCTAAAAATGACTTTATATGGGCATGTTTCTCAAAGATACAAAGGAAGGAGTAACACCAAAAAAGAACAAGAAATTATGAAAAATTATGAAACAAAAATACACAGGTAGAAATTAAGAACAGATGTATATGAAAACAAATTAAACAGGTACCAGAAATGAAAAAAAAAGCACTTAAGTTCAGGAAGCAAGAGAAACTCTGCACTGGCTTTGCCCAAGAGACCATCTGTGAATTGGGAGATAACACTGGGAAGTTAACTCCAAATTTTTCACAAAGATGAAGAGATGAAAAATATGAAAGAGCAGCTAAGGGATATGGAGGACAGACTGAGATCCCAACATGTATCTGGCTAATTGGACTTTCAGAAATAGACAATTGAGAGAATGGGAGAAGAATGGTTTTTGAAAAGTTAAAAGCTTGAGAAGATTCTGAAATCAAAAAACAGAAGCCCTGACATTAGGAGCACACATAAATGTTGAACAGGAAAAGCCCAACACACTTTCTAGCAAAAGGGGTCTGCTCAAAACATATTAATCCCTTTTCTTCTTTCCTTCCTTCTTCTTTCTAGAAACAATTAGTTAACATCTGGAATGAACTTGAAGCTATGCTGGGTTTTGTATATAAATATATAAAAAAAATCCTGACAGAGAATTGATGGTTTGGTAGAGAAGACAGGTAAGAAAGTCCATGCAAGTTTCAGGACCTGAGGCAGAACATGTACAGATTCTAGAAGGTATGCAAAGGATAGAAAGGTGTGTGTGTGTGTGTGTGTGTGTGTGTGTGTGTGTGTGTGGCTTTAGCACTGGCAGTGCTTCCATAGTTTTGTGAAGGGCAGGGAACAGTAGGGACAAAGATTGAGATGCCCCTGCCTTTGTGTTAGGGAAAGCTGCAGGTGGCTCATTGTGATTGTAGTACAAGAACTTGTGTATGTGTGTGTGTGTGTGTGTGTGTGTGTGTGTGTGTGTGCGCATCTTGCATGCTTTCATCCCACATATTGTGAACTCTTCAAAGGATTTTCCTAGGAAATATCCTGCAAGTCCATGAACATTCAGCCTTGAAGAAGTGCTTTGCTTGCTCATCTGCATGGGTGCAGAACTACCTTGCTGCGTGTGTTTTATTGCCAAATTCTGGCAAGCAGAGACTCAATGCCTTGCACTGATGCTCTCTCCCTCCTGTTCAAGCTCTCCTTAGACCCAAATGCCCCAGGGAGAGGGGGACCTTGGAGAGGCCCACCTGCCCCCACTGGTTCACCAGGGAAGAGCTTCATAGCCTCTCTGTTCTTTCATGTGTCACCAAGGAATGACAATGCCTGCCACTTACGTGTTTCACAGACATGTTATTGGAACATTGGCAACACTCTTTGATATGTGGAGATGAAAGATTCTGGATTAACTCAAAGCTTTATTTGTTGTTTTTTTTTTACTATTATTAATAGTTAAATTGCTGAGCACACTTTTGACAGCCCTGTCAGAAGCTCTTCGCCACATCCTCTTCCCTGGAAGAGTAAACATAGCCTTCAGAAGCTTGACTACTGTTTTTTTTTTTTCTTTCTTGGCAGTGAAAAATGACTTCAAATCACAGTATTTAGGATGATGATATTTTTGATGTACTCTCTCTTCTTTTAAGCTTCTACTCTACTTTCCACTCCAGCGTTAAAAAAAAACTGGAGGGTGGAAGAAAACTCAGGGTTCAGCTTTGCCTTAACCCCCACAGCTGCCAGTGGGCTCACATGGGGTGGCTGGCTGGTATCTGCACAGAGGGATCGCTCAAGAACCAAGTTGTTATGGGAGCTTCCTTATGTGTGCTGGAAGAGTTCATGTAGCTCTGGTTTAGGTGTCCTGGCTGTTACTGTCTCTGAACACAATAACAGTCACCTCTGAATACAGATTTTTCCTCTCCTTTGCCAGCCTAGATTTCATGCTACCACCTCTGACCCCTGGGTTGAAAAGAATTCCATCCAGCTAATAAAGTTTAAATTTTGAATTCCTTCATCTCAGATCTCACTCTGGAACCTAGGAGAGGCCCAGCGATGTATTCACATGTTTTTGTAAAATTTACAATGAAGCCCAAGTGTCTTTCTGCTTCACCATCTCCTTGTTCACTTTTCCCTTGAGTTGAGGTGGTGTGTAGTGGCCACTGATAATTTTGGGATTCTACTTAAAGGAAAGTTGACTGGGAATATGCCCGTTTCACTGAAATTTGGAACACATTAATAGAACAAGTCAGAAGTTACAGATTCCTGATTTGGACCTATATGAATGACACCTTCTTTTAAAAATCCTTATTAAAGAACTGAGAGAAAATTCAGATGAAGATTAATACACTATGGAATGAAGTCAGTGAGCTGAATGATTAAATCAATAAAAATTCTTTACTTCCTGATGTCAGAATTATAATAAAAAATTCAGGTTCTGTTAAAGCATCAGATCCATAAGAAAAAGTGTACATTTTGGAAAAAATCTGGATTAGGTTTTTGGATTAATCTGATTAATGATATGGAATGAGTCATCTGAACATATTAGAAAAAAAGATTAATTTTTTGACTAATATGAAGTAGAATACTGACATCAACAAAGATACTAAAATATTCTCTATGTCACTACTACAAAGGTATTCATGGTAAAATTGTTAATAAGGTCATTAATTTAAAAAGTAGCTGTTTAATTATTCTAGATAAAGCTTGAAAGGCACCAAAATCTTGTAGCTCACATACAAAATAAACTAGTAATAATAGTAAAGGTTTACAAGATGTTATCAATACTGAAGTATGAAACAAAACAAAATCTTTTCTAAACTATCAATAATAAGAAACAAGATACACAGACAGCAAATGAACACATGGAAGATGTTCAATATCATTAACTATTAGGGAAATAAAAGCAGAAACTACAATCGACTAGACTGGCTAGAATACAAAGAAACAGCCAATTTCAAATGCTGGTGGAGCAACTAGAACTCTACACTACTGGTGGGAATGCAAAATGGTGCAGACACTTTGAGAAGTTCTTTGGCAGTTTCTTATAATGTTAAAACATACATACCATATGGCCCAGCAATCTGCTATAGGTGTTTAACCTAAAGAAATGAACCTCATGGTGACTTTAGAAAGTGTAGTTGAATGTTTGTAGTAGCTTTGTTTGTAATCAATGAAAACTGAAATAGTGATTCATTCATTGATTGTCTCTCAGCGAATGAATGGACAAATTGTGGTATAGCCATAGGATATGATACTACTCAGCAATACAAAGAAATTTGTTCCCTGTAGCAATATTAATGAATCATAAGTGTATTTGCTAAATGAAAGAAAGTAGACCCATATCTTGATATCTATATATCACCCTCCAATAACAGGAGCCAAGATTCCTTGCAGAAGTACTAGATTCTAGGGTTGGGGTAGGAAATAGACAACAAAAGACAATTTGAGAAGAGAGAGAGAGAGAGAGAGAGAGTAAAACTAGAAGAATTTGGCCAACAAAGTAAATTAAGACAATATTAGACTATAGTCCAAAGAATAAAACAAAGATTCATGTGTCCAAACTCATAAAAAGTCATTGAGATACAAATGGAGATGGGACAAGGCTTCTATACAGAGGAATTCTACTTAGTAAGTGTAGAATGAATGAGAAAAGCAGAAAATCACCATTAAAACCACAGTGATTATAATCAATGTAAGCAACCTCTGCTTGTAGAAAATAAAAATAGTAGGTGAAAATTTAAGGAAAGCTAGGACTTTGACAGAATCTCTTCCAAATATTTATTAAATGAAAGAGGGAAATAATAACTTTATAGGGGATAAATCTGAAAAAAAAGAGTGAAGAGATGGCCTATAGAATGGAAGAAATATTTGCAAACCATGCCTCTGAAAAAGGGTCAATATTCAAAATATATAAGGGACTCAGATGACTCAGTAATAAGAAAACAAATAGCTCAAATGAAAAATGGGCAAAAGTCATTCAAAAGACCTACAAATGCCCAACATGTATTTGAAAAAAAGATACTCAACTTCACCAATCATTAAGGAAGTGGAAATTAAAATCCTCACACTTACTAGGGTGACTATTATGCGGTATCACCTCATAACTATATAATAATAATTATTATAAAATAATTTTATTTATATATTATATAATTTACATATTATATAATATAACTTATATATTATATAATTATTTTTGTTAATAGGATTGCTATTATCAAAAAGATAAGCAATAAGTGTTGATAAGGATGTGGAGAAAAGGGAACACTTGTACATTACAGAAGGAATATAAATTAGTACAGCCATTATGGAAAACAGTATGGAGTTTCCACAAAAAGTTAAAAACAGAACTATCACATGTCCAGCAAGTCTACTTCTGGGTATACAGCCAAAGGAAGTGAAATCAGTGTGTTGAGGATGTTTGCACACCCATGTTCATTGCAGCAGTATTCATGATAACCAAGATACTGGCATCAGTTTAAGTGTCATTAGTGAATAAACGGATAGAGAAAGTGGAATACTTCAAAAGAGGGAAATCCTGTCATTTGCAAAAACATGCATAAACCTGGAAGATGTTACACTTGGTGAAATAAGCCAGATACATAGATGAATCTTGTATGATCTTCTTCTATATGGAATCTAAACAAGCTGAACTTAGAGTAGATACTAGAATGGGACTGAGGGTGGGGGATGGGAGGAACATTAGAGAAAAGTTGGTCGGAGGATACAAAATTCCAGTTAGACAGGAGGAAAACATTCAGGAGAGCTATTGCATGACACGGTGGCCATAATTAATAATGTATATTTGAAAATTTATAAGAGAAGAAGATTTTAAATGTTCTTACCACATAAATGATATCTATTTAAAGTAATAGATATATTAATTAGCCATTTCACCATATAGTCATGTATTAAAGCATGTTGTATAGCATAAATATATACAATTTTTATTTGTCAATTAAAAACAAATAAGTCAAAATATTTAAAAAAGAAAAAATTCTCTCCATGACATTCTGTCTATACTAACAAGTAAAAATATTTTAATATAGGCTCCTTTCTTTTTCTTCTACATTAGGATATGATTGTGTATATTTTATGACTGAATTGTTATAATACTATTTGAATGGGCTTGTTCCTTGCTAACAGCACAATGTAAACATGTCATCCCAGTGTTTTACGTAGTTTTTATATACATCATATGAATAATTGTGTGCTCTATCATTGAGAGAGTATCATTGTCTGCTTACACCTTCCTGGATCAGCAGATGCAGATGAGTTTTATTCAGGAAGCATGTATGTATGTAACTTTTATAAGATGCACCAAGGAGTGGCACCTAGAAAAGTCTAGATAGGTGTAAGGAAGAGAAGAGTCTCTCTGGGGTCCCTGGAGGGGTCCCTTGAAGGCTGAGAGGAGGAGGGAGACAATGCCAATGGAAAAGTCAGGTTTTGGTTCTGGGAAGGGTCTGGAGTTCAGTTTTCAGTTGAGCTAAATGGATTTTTATTTCCAGAATGAGTGCCTAAGAGAATGTTTATTAAGCACCTGGAGAAATGAAAATTAATGCAACTGCCTATTAGCCACTAAAGTCCAATGAAGGACAAGAATGAGACATCGCAGCAGAGAAGAAATGCAATCCATAATAATGGAGAAAACAGCGTGTGTTGAGACTTCCAATGAAGACAGAAACTTGCAGCATAATTAAATCAAATCCTTGGACAGCTGAGAGACAGGGCCATTAGTGTGCTGAAGCGACTCTGCAGAGAGGCTGCTGAAGACACATTCGAGATTAGAGCCTTAGCTTCCATGGAAGGCACATTGATCCTGAGGTCCAGCATCTTAAAGAGAATAATTGTGCTAATTAGTAACATGAGTGATACGGAGGGCCCCGATTTTGCAGATTTGCCTAAGGTAATGGCACACAGATGGTCATTTATTTATTTGGAAAAACCAACAGTATTTTTATCAAGAGAGGACATTGTTCAGTGAATACAAGTTTGAATCCTGATAATGTGTACACCTTGCCTCCTAACTATCCACACACTTTGAAAGATATTGGTGACATTCAAACGTTCAGAAATGCTTGGTAAGGAAAGAACAATGGAAAGTGAGACACCTCAGCCCAGGAATCTGACAAAGCCAGCTTTGTGCAATGTAAGCTGTACTGGAGATAGTCAACAACCTATCAGAGAACTCCATGGAGCATAGGAGCTGTCACTCAGCTCACAGAAATGGATTTGTACTGAAGCCCCAGCTCCTGCCATCCATGCCTTCTTCATGCCTACAATTTCCTGCAGATGTTTCTAAACAAAGCAAAAATGCTCTCCTACCCTTGTCAATATACCCTTGCCAAGTGGAGAGCAGCGATCCTCTCAGGGGCCTGCTCAGCTGCTCAATGGAGGAATGAAAATACAAGAGGGGAATGGTTCCTTTGGCACAGAATGGAGTGGGCTGCTGTGATTCCTTGTCCTGTGTTGGTGTGTGATAGGGTGAGAGTTGCTTCGGCAAAACTTAGAGGAGATGGTATTAAGCCTTTTAATGTGACTATTATTTTGCCTAATGGAGATAAAATCATTTCATGGATTTGTTTTGTAATAAGTCAACAGTTTTCAGAAGGGAATGGTAATAACTCCCAGTGTCAAAAATAAACAATTTTGGATTCTGTTTCTGGCCACTCAAAGGATAACATCCCACACTTTGGTGTGGTGTTCAAATTTCTTTGTAAGCATGTGTTTCTGCCATGTGCCCCTGCTAATTTGTGGTTTCTAGAACACATTAGGCTCTTTCAATCCTTTAGGTCCTAAATGTCAATGATACTGGTGCTTTTCTCTGTCACATGCACTGTCCCCTGGTGCTCTGCCACGTATCCTGTAAGACCTAACATGACCTTCATCTCCTCAGAGAATCTGTGTATCAGACAAAGCTTCAAAAAGAGGTGACTAATACACTCACACTACTGTTACTCCAGGAGAGCTTAGTAAAGTCACCCATAGAGACAGTAGAGTTAATATTGGCAGAAGAATGTCAGAATGGAAACCTGGCAGCACGCCTAATGCCAAAGAGATGAGAAAAGGGAGGAGCTACAAAAGGCCACTTTGTGAGAAGTCAGGCCCAGCTGATAAATATAGGTTGTGCATCCTTAAGCTGAAAGTCTGAAATCTAAAGCACTAATGTGACACCGCCATCGGAAAACTTTATACCTGACCTTTTGTGACAGGTCATAGTCAAGACACAGGCAAACTAAGAATACTGCATAAACTTTCCTTCAGGCTATGTGTACATGGTATATATGAAATATAAATGAATTTCATATTTAGATATCTCATTATGTATATGCAAGTGTTCCAAAATCCAAACACTATCTGGTCCCAGTGTTCCAGATAAGGGACACTCAATTTGTAAATACTCTGGATATGAATACCCTTACTTTTCTTCCTCTAATCTGCTGGTGCTCCCCTGGAGTCACAACCAACTATAAGCCAGAGGGTGTGAGAGGCTTGTGGTTGTGACCCAAATAGATCAGTCCAGAGTCAGATTCAGAGTAGGGTAGAGAAGGAAGGAGAGTGAATCTGGGGCAGAAAACGGAACTATTCAGCATAGTCTACCCCTTTGCCCAGCAGGATCCATTCTAACCCTTGATCCATGTGAATGTTCATAGTCTCCAAACACTAAGTTCACAAATGCCGTGGGTTTGGTTTCATTTCACTTATGTGGGAAATCTAACCCACCAGTCACAACTGATGTTGGTATTCTTTTTATAAGGTAGTAGATGGAGGTCACGCAGGGTGAAAGTACATAATTAAGTCATGTTCTAGTCCTTACTTCTGTACTGAGCTTTGACATTCAGGTGGATAAACACAGCTATTTTCTCACCAATTTCATGTTCCCCTCTCCCTTACTAGCCCCACAGTTTGAATGAGATTCTTAATTTGTTGCTGAGGATACTGAAATCTTTATCCCTGAAAGATGAGAAACCTTGGTGGTCTTGATTTTATTGGGTTCCATTGAACAAGTCCATTGGACAAGGAAGTATTTTAAAAACACTTTGGTGAGCATTCTGGGTTTCAAATCTAGTCCTTGTTTCTATTGGAAATCAGTCATCCATGTTCCACGTGGTAACTTGGATCATGACCCTCTTAAATTCCTATTTTTGTGTGTGTGTATGTGGAACTTGGGTTTCAACTCAGAGCTTCATACTTGCAAAGCAAGCACTCTACCACTTGAGCCACACTTCTAGTCCATTTTGCTCTAGTTATTTTGGAGATGGGGGTGTCACATGAACTATTTGCCAGGGATGGCCTTGAACCTTGATTCTCCAAATATTAGCCTTTCTAGCTAGTATTACAGGTGTGAGCTTAAGATCCTTTTTGTTCAGTGGTGCAAGAAGGCCAAAATGGTCCAAGTATAATGTCAGGTTCCAATTCATTGGAACCATGACTTACAAACTCACTGAGCCCAAGGCTGTAGGGATAAGAAGCAACAATTATTTAAGTAAGTTATTAGGATAATAGTCACTACTACTTTATCAACTTCCACACTAGTGTCTTGAACTTAATCATTTTGGCTAGAGGAAAGATGGAAACCATGTAGAGTCTGCTCTTCAAGGTATATTTTGAGTCCTGTGGACAGTAACCTAACATCACATGTGTTTCTTCAGCTGGTAATGTAACTAAGGCTTCAGCAGGCTATTTCATGGTTTTATGAAGGCAGTTACTTTTTTTTTTATTGTCATTCTGGGGTACATTGCGGTATTTACAAAAGTTCTTATAATATATCCAGCATATCATAGTTTCTATGATATGCTGGATATATTATAAAGAACTCCTTCCATCGTTCTTTATCTTCTTTCCCCATTCTGGGATAGTTTCAACAGGTTTCATTTTTCCATTTACATACATGTGTACACAGTATTTGTGCCATATTCATTCTCCTATACCCTTTCCCCACCTCTTCTTCCCTCTCATTGCTACCAACTCCCCAGACAGGACCTGTTCTGCCTGTTCTCTGATTTTGTAAAAAATAATGACATTTTTGTTTGTTTAAGATAAACTATAGAGGGAATTGCCTTGTGACATTACCATGTACATATGTACTATAACCCAAATTGGTTTATCACCTCTATTTTTCTCTTTTCTACCTTAGTGATTTCAACAGGTTTAAATGTTCTATATTCATTCTTGTATAGGAAGAATGAACCATATTCACCTTTCAACTTCCTTCTTTTACCCTTTCTCTCTCATATGTGACTTCCTCTTGGTGTGACCTGTTTTTTATATTATTGCTTGTATTTGTAGTGTGCCTATCTCCCATATATGAGAGAAGACCTGTGGCATTTGTCTTTCTGAACCAGCCAGTTACTTCTGAGTAGGATGAGATTAATTAATTCTTGAGTGGTAGCTCAGATCTGACATCCTTTATTGTGACATGTATCCCTTTGTTGGAAACAACATTAAGTGGGGTACCACATTGCATAAAGACACATACCCTTTAAGTCTTTAGCATAAGCAACTGGAGTGGGTATGACAAACACATACTTAAAATGTGTTCCTAACCTGAAAAGACAAAGCACTGTTCATTCCATGATCTACGGGGTCTAATTTAATCAACCAGTAGCAGGCTGGTCCCTCCAGGGCCTGGTGCCCCTCAGCATTGGTCTCCACTGGTGACATGTTTAACCCTCAATATTGGAGGAAGCCAAATCAGCTTCTATGAGTGTAAGACCATCCTGTTCATAATGCATATATCATTTACCCCTGAAAATATAGCCACTTTGCACATGAATGTGTATTACATCTATTGAGGTACCAGGTACTGGGGAAAGGGACTGCCTTTGTATCTATAGAATTGGACATCTTTTCTACCTGATAGAAAGCTGCCTCCACTTTGAGTACCTCATGTGGGCATTTAAATGGATGGGTAAACTTCATATTTTGTACCTATCCTGAGAAGTCTGTCCCTTTACTTTTCTTCCTATCTGCCTTATTTCTGCTATCCCATTTTGGTTCTAGCTAGCCAACTTACCAACTTCTAATGAGACAAAGTAGAAACTCAGGCCATTTCTTCTTTTACTTGTTCTTTATTTTTACGTGTGTGTGTGTGTGTGTGTGTGTGTGTGTGTGTGGTCTGTATGTTTTTGTGGTACTAGGATTTGAACTCAGGACCTCATGCTTTCTAGGCAGGCATTCTACTACTTGAACCACTCCACCAGCCTGTGTTACTTGTTCTTAACCTTGGTCTATGAGCAGATTTCAGATTGTTCATGAACTTGGATTGGAAAAAGTTGCATTTCCATGTTCACTAATATAAAACTGAAATTTAGCATTTCTTTCAATTATGAATGTACTTAGAAAAACAGTACTTGTGTCTGTGACATGACGAGAACTCATGTGATATATAATAACACATATTGTTGTTTATGGATATCTTGAGCTTTTATCTGTGCACTACTTTGATAACCCAGCAGTTATCAGACATGGCAGCAGAAGAAACAGGCAGTTTTCCTGTAGATGCATGCTTAGCCAGTGGTGCCGCTGGAGGTAGACCTCCTTGTTCTTTGGAAATACAGACACCTGTATTATTTTTTGGTACTCCTTATCTACAACTGTTTGTCCAAAATTTGAGAAAGTAGGTCATCAGTTCTCAGAGTTTGCTAAAAGTTTGAAAAACTGGATGGTTCAAATAAAAATACTTAACTCTTTGGATTTGCCAAATAAAAAAGCTCCATGCTATGGTAGAAAAGCCATATGTACAATTCAAGGTTGGGCTGGTTTGTGGACTGGAGCAGAAGAAAAGCTGATAGCAGCACCCCTTGTTAAATGGTGAGAGCTGGTCTGAAATAGTTGATTTAAAAGAAAAAAACCCTTGTGAAGTCTGTCATTGAGAGTTGGCATCCTCAGTGTATGGAGGAGGCAAACAGACGTTTCTCATTGTAGCCAGCTCCTTGCTTTTGCTCCCTGTGTGCATGCTGATGTCTTTAAAGAAGAGTTCTTATTTTGAGAGTCCCTTTTGGAAACTACAAAGCCTTTCAGTATTTTGGAAATGGTAGAAGGTTTTTCTTTCCAAACAAAACTTTGCCTGGAAATAAAAGCTTCAGACTCTGCACAGATGGTGCTTCTATAATACTTGATGAGGCATCCACTTTGGGTATGTAGGGAAAATGGACGCTCCTTACACTTATGTCACTCATTTGTTTTTTCACAGCCATGCTTTGACATCATAGACTCTTCCAGTAATTCTGAAAGATGTGTGATCAAAACTAGACTGTCATCAACCTTATTAGGAGTAGGTTTCGGAATTGTAGAGTATTTAAAAAAGATTCTGTTAAGAAATGGGGCAGAGTATAAGAAGACTTTTATCACCTGGAGGTCCCCCAGTAAGAAGACCTGGAAACTATTGTCAACAAATGAAGGGCAGAATTTCACATGCAGAAAACCCACTTTTAAAATGTTCTAAAAGAACGAATTTTCCCACAAGTTAGCTGACCTTGCAGATATTTTTAATCATATAAAAGAGATAAAAATTTCAGGTCAGGGTCTTGAAATTGCCATTATGGATGCTTTTGCTTCTGATATAGAAAAAAAATGTAGAGAATACTGTCCTTACAAACTTTTAACCACTGTAGGAGTTGGTTTTCCAAGATGGAGTTGAGATACAAAATTCTCTGCCAATTTCTTTAAAAAGATAAACCAGAAAACACCTGGAAATTCTTCAGAAGCATTGCAAAATCTATCTCCATCTTGATGGCACTGAAATTGAATTGTGGATCCATGATGCATTTCTCTCTGAGATAAGCAGTATGGAAAATGTAGGCTGTGCCAAGGAGGAACACACTGACCTTAGGACCAAAAACTGACTACAATACAAACTTACTGCAATTAGGAGTTTAATTGAAATGGCCTTGAAAGATTTTGTTGTTCCTTGAGTGAAGTTTGTCTGGATTTTATGAAGTAAGCTATGGGATTTCATTCCCTTGTAACATGTGTCTTTGATAATAGGGATTTTTTTTTACACTTATAATGGTTGAAACAAAAAATAAAAATTAGTTGGTATCCAATTTGACATGGTTGTTGCCATTCAATGACCACACCAGAGTTTTATATTTTTATTAAAGCTAACTGACATTGATGTGCATTTTAAAAAACAAAATTTAAGACTAAAGACCTGACTCAGGTGGAAGACTGATTGCCTAACAAGCATGAGGCCATGAATTCATTCCTCAGAACTGAAAAATAAATAAATAAATTCAACTTACCCATATTGTATTACCTGGTATTTGATGTGTTAATAAAGAAGCACATATATGTTGTTGTATTATAAACATGTAACTATATATATTCTCATACAAATAATTGTCTGTGTAGGCAAATATAAAGCTATAATCGTATTCTTATCTATTTTATTTTTATTTTTTTGTGGCTCTGGGTTTGAATTTAGGACCTCATGCTTTTATACTTGCCAGGTGGTACTCCATCACTTGAGCCATGCCTCAGCCTTTTGTTGCTTTAGCTATTTTGTGGATAGAGTCTTGTATTTTTGCCTGAGGTCTGGCCTTGATCCACTATTCTTCTACCTATACCTTCTGTGTAGTGTAGTTGGCATTGCAGACACACACCAACACACCCAGCTAGTTTGTTGAAATGGAGTCTTACTAACTTTTTTCCTGGGCTGGACTGGAACCTCAATCCTCCTGATCTCTGTCTCTTGAGTAAGTGGGATTACAAGTGTACTCCATTATGCTTATCCTGTATTTTATCTTATGTACTTAAAATCTTAATCTGTATTTTATCTTATGCACTTAAAATATTAACCTGAAACTATCTATATATTTCATTGGATTGCTGAAGAGGACTAGGGGACATAATGAAGTTATAAGAGCCTCGCTCTAAATGCAATTCCAACTAAAGTTGTGTCCATTTGGAGAAAGCCAACTAAAGAACAAATGTACTGCTAAGTTACCCTTCAATCTGATCCCTTGCTGAAACTTCTTATCATCTGAACCCTCTGGAGAAGTTGGTGCCTTTCTAGAGGTCCACTTTCAAGAACAAGCAGCAGGTACAGAATCACAAATGGCAAGAGTGGTGGGGTGGGCAGTGGAGGACAGAGATTCTGCACCCTCTCTTCTCTTCCTTCCGGTGCTGCTCCCACCACATATTTTATTTCTATGGCAGTGACTGTGGTTTAATGGTTTACATTCAATTCACTCAGTTCACACTGAGCACCCACTGGAATCCACATATTATCTTGCTTAATCAGAACCTCTATTTTACAGAGGAACCACATTTTGGCCACACATCCAACTTCAGTCTTCTTCTTTTGCAGTATTGAGGATTGAATCCAGGGCCTTACACTTGCTTATTAAGCACTGTAAGGCTTGAGGCACACAATCCTTTTGTTTGTTGTGAGATAGGCTTTCACTATCTTTGACTGGGCTGGCCTCAAACTCTCAATCCTCCTACCTTTGACTCCCAAGTTGCTGGGATAACATAATCACTCTTAGCTCCAGCCTGCTCTCTCATCAAGTCTTGTAGGTCAAGAGACAGAAGATCGTGTACAATACAAGAGAATGATTGTACAGAACTTCGTTAGCTGCTATTAGTTGCAACAGACTAGTGACAGCTTTTTGTTTCTACTACAGTCTATCACAAAGAATGGAAGTTCAAGTTTAAATATTTATAGTGTATATTACAGTCCTATAAATAACATAAGACCTGTTTATAGGAAAGTTTACCAGTCTAAGATGAGCAGTTTTTCCTCTTTCTAAAGTTTTAATGTTTTCTTGAATGTCTACATTCCTGTTTGTGTGCCTATGAAAGTCAAAGTCACATGCAGTAGCTTTAGTTAGGGTGTGATTTGCAACACTGACACTGCCCTAATTTAGGACTTCACAGTTGGTTTTGCCTTTTGTAATTGCTTCCAGACTATTGCCTTGCCTCTCATTTCTTCCTATCCAATAAATATGTTATAGACAGGGTGAATAGAGGATTTGTGTGCTAAGATCTTATCCCAAGTCCCTATCGTCTAACTAACCAGTTTCTGCTCAAAGCAATTGTGCCTTGCTTTTCTTTACTGTATCCTCAGTTTCTGTCTTTGCTCATTAGACTTATTTTAATGGGAGGACTGACTCAATCTAATAGGTTCAAATTCCACAAAGGCTTGATTCCAAACCTTTGTATCCATCTCTTTCTTAGTTTCAGACTCATACATAGTTTCATTGGATGTCTCATGGATACATGGACTAGAGCCTCCCAAACTCAGTATGGCAAAGAATAGTTCATCCTTTTCCTTTAATTCTGCCTTCTTACCTTCTCAACAAATGGTGGTGGAACAATTTTACTTTGGTAAATAATACCTTATACCATATAAAAATGAACACAAAATGGATCATAGACCTAATGTAAAAGACCCAAACTTTAAAACTTCTAGAAGAAAACATAGGCTAAAATATGAAACCCTTTTTTGAGTTCTTAGATAAGACTCAGAAGGCATTAACTATAAAGGAAAAGTTGATAAATTGGATTTTATCAAAGTAAGTACTTCTCTTTTTGAAATCACTGTTAGAAAAATAAAAAGGACAAATTATAGGCTGGGAGAAAATATTTGTCAATTATATGTGTAACAAAGTACTTGTATTAAGAATATATAAAGGCCCTTATAACTCACTAACAAAACAAACCAACCAATAAAAAATGGGCTAGTAAGTTGAGCAGGCACTTCATCAAAGAGCTGATCTTATAAGCACCTGAAAAGATGTTCAATTCATTATTCATTAGGGAAATGCAAATTAAAGCCACAATGATACACTATTACAAATATCCTAAAATAGCTCAAAACAAAAACAAGAAACAATCTGATAATAGTTAATGCTGGTGAGGTTGCACAGGGAATTAGTACCCTCCCACATTGCTACTGGGAATGCAAAATGGCATAGGCAATCTGGAAAAGTTTGAAAATTTCCTATGATTGTTAATTGTATGGGAACCTATACAGCCCAGAAATCTCATTCCTAAGTCTTTATTCTTGAGAAAAGAAAACAAATGTTCACATAGACTTCAGTGTTCATGATAGCTCTAAGCTGGAAACAACCCAAATGTCCATCAACCAGTAAGTGAATAAACAACTTACAGTACACACAATGGAACATGACCCAGCAATAATTTATGATACAAGCAACAAGACTGATGACTCTCAAAAGCATTATGTTACATGAGAAAAAAAGGTCACACAAAACACCACACATTATATATGACTTTATGTGAAATTCTTGAAAGGCAAGACTAAAAAGACAGAGATCAGATCAGAGGCTGCCAGGGTTTAGGGTGAGAAGAAAGCAGTGACTTTAAAGAAAGATGACAGAACTTAGCCAGTGGCTTATGCCTGTAATGCTACTTGGAGGAAGAGATCATGAGAATCACAGTTCAAGGCCAGCTAGCTCAGGCAAAATTTCCTTGAGAATCCATCTCAAATAATAGCTGGGTGCGTGGTGCATGCCTGTCATTCTGGCCATGAGGGAAACATAAATAGGAAGATGGCAGAACAGGCTACCCTATGCGTAAAGTGAAACCCTGTATCAAAAATAGCTAATGTAAAAAGGGCTGGTGGAGTGGCTTAAGTGGTAGTGCACCTGCCTAGCAAGCATGAGGCCCTGAGTCCAAATGCCAGTACGACTAATAAACACACAAACAAACAAATAAATAAATGAAAGATGAAGGAACTTTATTGAGTAATGGTAATGTTCTATATCTTGACAGTAAAGATAAGTTACATGATTTTATGTATTTGTCAAACTTCATGTTTGACATACAGGTAAAAGGGTGAAATTACTTTATGAAAGTTATACTTTGATAAATCACACATTAGGAATTTTTTTTATCCAGGTGTAATGGTACAGACCTGTAATCCTAGCTACTTGGGAGCCTGAGTCAGGTGGATCTCGAGTTCAAGGCCAGCCTGGCAAAGTGAGCAAGGCCCTGTCTCAAAAACAATATAAGTAAAAGGGTTGGGGACTTGGCTCAAGTGGTAAGAGTGATTGCCTAGCATGCCTGAGTCTCTGTGTTCAATTCCCATTACTGTGAGAAGCAAACAAAAGCCATCAGGCTTCTCTTCCATTGTTTTCCACTTCAGATACTGGTTTCACCTTCCAACCAGGTCCATAGTCCTGATATCTGTGAAGCAGTTACAAAGTCAGATACTTCCTTCTTTACTTTTCCCAGAGGTCTCTTCATTTCTGCTTCCACACCATTTCTCCCAGCCCTTGCAAGGATTATTTCTTCTGGATTACTGTCACTCCCTCCAGTGCCCTTCTGAGGCCACACCCCCTTCCATGTTGCCCAGTGGATCTGTGAGAAATGCACACTTTCTTAAGGCATTTCTCCTGCTGAACTGTTCACTATCCCCACTTATCATGATCCAGCCCAGGTGTACCTTTTCATTCTCCCCATCCCCCTCTGATAAATACCCTGGACTCTCTGACCTCACTGTGTGACTGTTCACAGCATGAGTGACACAAACTCTTTACTACATCAGGAAGGTCCTTACTCTACTTGTCACTTGGCCAACTCAGTCACCCTTCCAGACTCTGGAAAGGCTTTTGTTACTTCTGTCTGTCCTCATGGCAGTTACCCCATGCATGCCTTGAATATAAAACTTTCAGAATTGCATATCACAAGGCTAAATGTATCGAGAGCAGGTCTTATGTCCTTTCCATTACTTGCACTCATAACTCAGCACAGTTCCTGTTACATAGTTGAACGAAATGCTTGTTAGACAAATAGGAATGTCCATGAGAAAGAATTCCTGAACAAATAGCATGAAGGAATGCTCCTGAAATGGACTTGTTAGGATGATGAATCAGACCTTCCTTGAAATAGAGAATTCCCCAGCCTTGGGAACCTTCTGCACCCCAGGCTCCAAGCCTCCTCCCACCATGCCTGTGCCACTGAGCAGCACTGTTCTGGCCAGCATCCCTCAGCCATTCTCTACATCCATGCCCACATCTCTGATCCAGGTTATCTCCTGACCAATGGCCCATAAGTTATGGGATGAAACTATTGCATTTGTGCAAAGTTCCTTGGAGAGGATTATTAGAGAAATAATTCAATAAACAGGAACTTCAATAAGGAGGCATGGGAAAATGGGGAATAATTTGATTCTGCTCCACATACATAGCATATTTTATTATCTGTAAGCCTGATCAATACTAAATTTTAACTTGATGTGGAGCATGCGAAGAGGTTATGTTCAGCATTTATTGCTTGTGTGAGCAAACTCTTAATGCTTCTAGGAATTGTGTGTCCTTGTGAGGAAAGAAGTGAAGCAAACAATGTGTGTCCACAAGTCTTCAGGAAATGCTAACTACAGCATCCTGTAAGTTCACTTTCAGAGTTGGCTTGCTTTCCCCCATTAGGCAAAAGGCTCTGACTCCCAAAGCAATGCGTGTGAAAGCAGGTGACTTTGATGCAAGGCAAGAACAGGGCTTCGTCCTGGATAAAGGTCGGTTGGGAAGATAAATGCTCCCTCCGTGTCCATACTTCACACTGTGGGCAGAGTGATAGTTAACCAGTTTATTTTCCAACAAAGAGATGTGGCCATGTGACAGGTGAAGAAAGAGCCTGCATTTACCTCCCAGGTATTTGACCCTGTCCTTTGGAGAGCTACTGGGTATATTTCAAGTCTAAATCCACAGGAGAGTGTTTCTAGAGCACACGACCCAACGTTTAGACTGAGAGGAGAAAACGAACTGAGACGCATGAAGGCAATCCAATTCCATGACCTTCATCTGTGTCAAGTACAACACTCGAATCTCATGTCATTTTTGGTAATACGGCTTGACTGTCATTTTTCTTTTAATTTTTCTTGCCACTGTATGGAGTTCCTACCTTAGGAGTTCCTGTAGGACGCACATGATTAATCTTTTATAGATCTATTCACCTAGGTTTGAAGGTAGTTTGTTTACAACATTGTCATTTCTGTGAACTCTGAATCCCCTGGGGTTCCTGTTTGTTGAGCCAAGGACCTGGCTGAAAGGAATGATCCTTTCAGTTTGACTTTAGAAAACAGAGCTATTTGGGTTCAATTCAGAAGGGGCGTTTTTTTTAAAGTCAGTGTCAGTGACTGGTAAAAATATATTTTGTTCACAAAAATCTGGACCCTCTGTGTGTGTATCTCTGTGTGTGAGGAGGGGTTGTGGGAGATGAATACTCTCAGCCTAGAATTGAACTATCTCCCATTTTTAGGTCATGGTTTCCCTCCTCCCTTTTGGAGCAGAAACACATCATCAAAATTTCATAAGGAAACAACAGATTTGACAGATAAATTGATAGATATTTTAATATCACAATGTTTTATAAGTTCAATGCTTATGCAATTGATCAAAGAAAGCAAGGAAATGTTTGAGGAATGCAGAAACTTGAACTTGCTAGTGATTGATGACCATGGTAACCTCTTTTTTTAAATCAGTTTCAGCATCCAGTTTATTTCTATTTAAAAATATTTAGATTTAATGGCATCACAAAAGGCCCTATTCACTAGGTCAGTCAGTAATGGCAGGTTTTAAGTTTTCTAACAACTTCCCTAGTCCCTCAGAATGCTCTTTAAATAAAATAAAAGCCAGGAGAAGCTTTACTCTGAGGGCTGAGTAAAAATAAAACCACCTGGCAGTTCTAACAAATACACCAATGCTTTCCTTTATGCTAAAATTTTGATACAACACGTTTGCATGTCAACATGTTTTGTAGCAGTTTGATGAGTAGAATTTTTTTTATGTTTTAAAATAGAGATTAGAGAGTTCTTGGTTCTGTGCAGGATGGAGTAACATCCTCTGCCCTGTCTCTGCCACTGAAAGCAATGAGGAGTCCAGGCCAGATTGTGTGAGCTTCAAAGGAAGCACTGCCTCCAGTCACTGAGAAGTGAATAGCAGCAGGAAGGTGGAGAAAGCGAGCAGAATGTGAGGTTCCGCCACCTGGAGGGAGGACTTTCCTCCTGTCTCCCTCTGCATCGCCTGGCTTGGACTCTAGGCAGCCTCCAAACAGAAGGGCACACCGGGTGTAAGAGCTAAACCTTCCAGAGAATTCCTCTTTTTCTGGATCAAAGAAGAAGAAGAAAAAAAAGCATCCTTCAAGTCAAAGAAAGAGGGGACAACCTTGTTTATTTCCTTCCCTTTCCTATTTCTCTTTTCCAAACAATACTTCAGGGGCAGCACAGTGATTGACAGGTGCCTAAACATCTAAGGACAGCAACTGGTCTTTGTGAGAACACTTCTGGTCCCTCACGCAGAGCGTGGGGTGAATCCCGGTTGCTTTCTTTTCTTTTCCTTTTCTCCCACTGCCACTACCTGCAGACAATGGTGGGAAGTTCCTGGTAGAGTCCTGTAATAAGGGCCTCAGGTATGGGAAGACCAGGAAGAGAGGCCCAGACAGCCAGAAAGTATTGGGGAGATCATGGAGAAAAAAGAGGTCAAGGAAGTGATCCCATGGAGTTATGTATGATTTTCTGTGTTCACGTTCACGGATTGCACATGAATTTGACCCTAAAGAGTGTATCACAGGCTTTGAGAATTGAGCTACAGGGTAGATGATGGCCAAGGTCGCAGATTACTCTGACACACATGAAGGGCAGGTCTGACTAACACAGCCACATTTTGAATCTGAAGTGACCTTGTACTCATAGTCCACAGAAGGCAAATTAGAACTCCTAGTCTGAATCTAACCTAGTTATGGGTTACTAAAACAAACAAACAAACAAATAAACATCGACTTCTGCGTAGGGCTTCTATGAGTCTCATAACATAATGGTCTAAATGTTCAGTGCACAATCCAGACTTACACCTGTTACTCGAAGAATCAGAAAAAAAATCAATATTCAAGAGAAAAGATAATCAACAGACACCAATCAGGAGAAGGCACAGGTATTGAAACCATCAGAGACTTTAAAGCAACTGTAAAGACAGTGCTTCAAGAAATAAGGTCACATTGGGTGTGATGACTCATGTCTGTAATCCTCACTACTTAGATGGTGAATAGAGAGGATTGAAGTTTGAGGCCAGCTCACGCAAACAGACCCCATCTCAACCAATAAAAATCTAGCTGTGGTGGTACACCTGTTGTCTCAACTACTTGGGAAGCATAAAAGGAAGATTGTAGTTTCAGGGTGCCTCAGAGAATAAATGTGAGATCCTATCTTAAAAAATAACTAAAGCAAAAAGGGCTAGTAGCATGGCACAACTGGTAGAGTGTTTGCTTAGCAAGTGTAAGATCTTGTGTTAAAACCCTAGTACTGCCAAAGGGGAAAAAAAGGTCAAATATTTTTGGCAAAGAAATAAAAGGTGTAAAAAAAGAAGCAAATGAAAATTGAGGACAGAAAAGTACAATAACTAAAAATTTAAAAATTCATTAAATGTGTTCAGTAGCAGAATGGACATGACAGAGAAAGGAGCCCATGAACCTGATACCAGAGCAGTGGAAATAATCCAGTCTGAACAACACAGAGAGGAAGAAGATGGGAAAATGAAAACAGAAACAAAAGTAAAGTTGCAGGAATCTGTAGGACAATACCAAAAGTGAAATTTAAATAACATGTCTGTGGATCATAAATATTTTCAACATTAAATGAAACCACTGGGAAACTTGGCATTCCTGGTTTAAAGACAGTAAGGAAAATCTAACATATCACTGAATATTTCCCTGTCATTTTGTTTGCCAGGAACCTGCAAATCAGATTTCAGGTCTAACTGTAACTATTAAGTTTAGAAACTTCTAACTTGTTTCATTGTTTATTTCCAGTACAAAAAATGAAGGAAAAATTAAAAAGGATAAAATTGGTTTTTTTTTTTTTTGGCAGCATTGGAGTTTGAACTCAGGGCCTCACACTTGCTAGGCAGACATTCTACCACTTGAGCCACTCCACCAGCCCAAAAGGGATAAAATTGGAAGAGAAGAGGGAAAACAACTTCTTTTTTTTTTTTTTTTACCAAAAGTGCATAAAAACTTTTAATGCTTTAAAGCACCAAGTAAGGTTCTCAGTTCTTTTTTTTTTCTTTTATTATTCATATGTGCATACAAGGCTTGGGTCATTTCTCCCCCCTAACAACTTCTATTAGTAGATGACATTATTATCATCATAGAAACCCTTCTGACAGCTAAATAAAATATTACAAGTAATATATAAATTTGACAATATCAATGGCTTCTATGTCCTTACAGAAAAATCAGCTGTATTTCTAAATATTAGTAATGACCATTTGGAAAATGAAAAAGAAAATCAGTCAGTATAATTTGCAATAGTATCAAAAATAAGATATGAGTAAATCTAAGGATAGTTGTACAAGATCTTTTTGCTAAGAATAATTAAAATTGAAAGGAGAAAAAAGAAAGCTATACCATGTTCATTTTGATTTTCAAATGTTGAACTAGCCTTGCATTCCTTGGTTGAAACACGCTTAGTTGCAAAGTGTTAACCTTTTCATGTAATTCTGGATTTGATTTCCTAACATTTTATTAATGATTTTTTCTTTATGTTTATGAGGGAAAGTAGCTTTTGCTTCTTGTAAAACTCAAGTTTGGATATTCAGGTTATGCCAGCTTCATAGATTGATTTGGGAATTTTTCAATCTTTTCTATTATCCAGATGAATTGGTGCATGATTGGTAACACTTCTTTACATTTTTGATAAAATTAACTTGAGAAGACATCTAGGATTGAGCTTTTCCTTTTAGAAAGAGTTCTGATTACTACTTTAATTTCTTTAATCAAGAGCTGTTCAAATGATCAGTATCCTCTTGTGTCAGTATGCTAATTTATATCTTTCAAGGAATTTGTGCATTTCATCTGAGTTTTTGGCATGAAGTTGTAGTATTTCCTTCTAATTGTTTTTTACAATGTGGTATCTCTGGTGATGTGTCTTTCATTTCATGATGAATAAACTGTATTTTATTATTGACAAATCTACTCATAGAGGTTATAATACTTTTCAGATTCTCAAAGAGCTAGTGTGTTTTTTGCATTTATGTGTTCTCTTCTGTCTATTTTCTGTTTCATTGATTTCTGCTCTTCTTCTTTTCATCATTTTGTTTGATTCAAGTTGCTTTTCTTTGTTTAGCTTTTTAGGGAAGAAGTTCAAATCATTGGTTGTGTGTGTGTTTCTCTTCAGATAGAAGCATTTGGGGTAATAAACTTTCTTGTTTGTGCAGTACTGGGGTTTGAACTCAAGGCCTACAATGTGAGCCACTTCACCAGCTGTTTTTTGTGAAGGTTTTTTTGAGATAGGGTCTCCAAACTACTTTCCTGGGTTGGCTTTGAACTGCAATCCTCCTGATCTCTACCTCCTGAGTGCTCCTGGCTAGAGTAATAAACTTTCCTCTCAGGAGTGTTTTATCTGTATTCCACAAGTTTTCAATTGATGCATTTTATTATTACTCAGCTTCAAATATTTTCTATTTTCCTTATAATTTATTATTTGACCTATGGGTTATTTAGAAGTGCTTAATAACCAACCATTTGGAAACTTCTCATATCTATCTATCTATGTGTCTATCTATCTCTTGCTACTGTTTTCTATTTTAAGTCCACTGTAGGTGGAGACTACACCCTGTATGATTTCAATCTTCTTAAATTTATGGAACCTTGTTTTATAGCTCAGCACATGGTCTGTTTCAGTGAATTCAGTACACATTGCCTTGTGAAGAATGTTGTACTATTGGGTAGGTTCAGCATTCTATAATACCAGTTAGGTTAGATTACTTTATGAAGTTGCTCAAATTGCTATCCTTACTGATTTTTGTCTACTTGTTCTGTTGATTACTAAGAAGGCCATGTGAAAACCTATCACTGTGGCTTCCAATTGGTACATTTCCTCCTTCAGTTTTATCAATTTATGTTCATTTGTTTTGAAATTCTTTTTGGATATTATTGGATATATGCATATTCAGCATTGGTATGTTTTCTCCCTTGGGGGTTACTTTGCTATCTATAAAATCATCTTTGATTAGTTCTTGAAAATTGTAATATTTTCCATCTCCTAAGTTTTCTGTGTCTTCATATTTAAAATGCAACTTTTATAAGCAGCATGCAGTTTGATCTTGACTTTTTAACTGGTATAATATTCTCTGTCTTTTAATTAAAGTCTTAATTCACTTATGGTTAACAAACTACTGACACAACTTTCTTTATGTCCACTATTTTGCTGTTTGTCTTCTATACTTCCCATATGTTTCTTGTTGCTTTTCTTGAACTCTTCTTGATGACATGACTATGCTTGAGTATTTTACTTCCTCCCTTGGCTTTTTTATCTCTACCACTTGTTTTTTAACTTTTTTCATGGTTACTTTTAGGCTTACAATATACTTCCTTAACCTATTGCAATTTACCATGAATTAATATTATACTACTTCACTTATAATGTAATATAGTCATGAAAGTGTAATGCAATTTACCCCATCCCATCCTTTGTACTATTTTGGCACATTTTACTTTTATATTATTAAACCCACAATGTATTGTTATTATTTCTTTAATAATTATACTTCAGATGACTTAAGAAATTAAAAAGTTGTATTTTACCCACATATTCACATTATGTGGGAGTTTTTTTTGGCATACTGGGGTTTGAACTCTGGGCCTTGCACTTGGTAGGCAGGTGCTCTACCACTTGAACCATGTCCCCAGTCCTCATTCTTTGGCTTTTAATTTCTTCGTGTAGTTCCGAGTTTCCATTTGATATTATTTTTCTATTAATCTAAATCATGTTCTTTAAAATTACCATAGTGTAGGTCTACTAGTAATGAATTTGCTCACCTTTCCTTTATCTCATTTTGGAAGTATGTTTTTACTGAATATAACATTCTTGGTACACAGCTGGTTTCATTTTATCATTTTGAAGATAGCATTCCATTGTCTTCTTGTTTGCCTGGTCTCTAGTGGGAAGTTGCTGGTCATGTCTATTGTTATTCCTGTAGGCAATCTCTGCTTTTAGTTGGCTGTTTTTAGGGTAATATCTGCATCTTTGGTTTTTACCTATTTAACTTTGATGCACATATGTGAGGTTTTCTTTGTGTTTTTCCTACTTGGATTTGTTGGACTTCTTTTATATGTTGGTTTATATTTTTCATCAAATTTAGATTTTGCATCAAATTATTTATTGAAGAAAATTATTTCTTTAAGTATGTTTTTCTGCCCTCATTTCTTTTCCCTTACTTTTGGAACTCTATTATTTGTATAGTAGCTTGGTGTTTTCCCACTTGCCATTGAAATCCTGTTCATTTTTTTCAACTTTCTTTCTGTTTCTGTTATCATGTTGTCTATAACTTTGCCTTCAAGATTACATTCTTTTGCAGATTATTTATTTGTAAGCTTATCGAGTGATTTTTTTTCTTTCAGTTATTAGTTTTCAGCTCGAGAATTTCTAAGATTTTAAAAATAGTTTTCATTTATTTATTGAGATTCCCATGTGTTTACTTATCATATCCATCTTTTCAAAAAATCTGAAGCATAATACTGTTTTTGAACTTTTTGTCTGCTACTTTTAACTTCTCTGTCATTTGATTCTCTGCTTCTATTGATTTTTCTCCCTTTATTATGGGTTGATCTTCATGCTTCTTTATACGTGTATTTTGAAAAAATATTATTATGTAATGGATATTGTTGAGTGATTGGATTTAATTGTCTTTCTCTAAAGAGTTTTGTTTTGAAGAGTTGAATATGATCAAAGTACATTATATGTACATATGGGAAATATCACAATGAAACCCTTTGTACAATTGATATATACTAATACAAAACAGTTGTCTTAACAGACAGAGTGAATTTATAGTTTGATATCTTTGAGCTTTGTTAATAAGATTGGTTAGTTCAAATCTACTAGTTAATCTGGGCTAGAATTCTAGTTGAATGACCAGGAATATCCAGGAAGATTTCCAAACTCTCTTCAAAATTCCTGTTTTGCAGCACTAACTGATTCCTGTAATATTGCCTCAGCATGTTCAGCTTAGCACAAGCCCTAAGCATGTACAAATTAGCATTCTACAAAGGAATCAAGGGGATCCCTACATGGATTTCTGGAGTTCCTTCTCTGGGTAACTCCCTCCTCTACGTGGCCTTGAATTCCAATCCATTTCTATTTAGCTCACCAAGACCTCAGCATTCCATCTTTACTTTGTGATTATGAAAGTAACCTTGAGTAGAAATATGAGTGCTGGTGGTAATAGAGCTTCATGTAGTTTTCTTCTCTGAGAGATGATAGTCCTGTGCTGAATCTTCTCTCAGAGATGACACCCTCTGCTCTATGAGGTTGCCATGACTGAAAATATCTTACTTATGTTTTTGGTTTAGTTTGAGAGTTGTCTACAGCAGGAAGGCTAGTCTGGTACCAAGTATTTTATTGTGATTAAAAGCAAAAGTCTCGTTTACTTATATTTGATTAAGTTCAACCTATTATTTAATGTGGGGTTAGCTAAATACAACTCTGTCCCTACTCATCCTCCTTAAAAAAGTCAAAGACGTGTGAGCAACTAAAATATCAAGGACTAAGATCATTTTATATATAGATACACATATATATGTATATACATATATATATATGTATTTAGTAGTATTACAAAAATAAATTCTAATATGAAATCATAAATTGGCATTTAAGCTGGAATTCTGAATTTGGTATGATGATGTTTGAAATTCTTTTACAGAAGAATTTTTAAAAGGCAAGTCAACAGCTCTCTATAGATTTAGTATTGGAAGTTTTTTCTTTTCCATTTGGAAGCATTGATTTTTATGTAATGCAGTGATTGACGTGGACACCTTAGGATGGCAAGCCCATTGCATTTCATTTTTATCATCACCAAACATCTTGATTCGGGTCTCAGAGCCATTGATTGATTACATGTTGTCTTGAACATTGATGGGTTGTTTTGTTTTAAAATTTAACCTCTATGGGTAAAGTGAAAGAGAGAACTATTATTTTGTAGATCATGTATCAAGTGATTAATTTTGTAAGCATCTTTTCCAATTCCTGTAATTTGTGATTTGTGATTCTTTAGGCAAATAGTAGTAGAAGTTCTTTCTTGGGTAGCTCTTTGCTATTAGTATAAACTTAGAGACTTAAGGAAGCAAGGGACTCAGTTCCCGTTTTCCTAGAGTCACCCTGATATGCAATGGATTCATGGTTCGATATGCAGAGAACATGGTGCTGTAGCGTTAACCAAATTATTTGACTTCCTAGTACTGCATCAACAGAGTCTGATCTCAAAGATGATAGAAACAGGAAGTATTCCCACTTTTCCTCTGTAATTCTAGTTTTTCTCACCAAAAGTTTAATCTCTTTTTAATTCAGAGATCAATAGTTCAGCCCCTTATCAAAGATGGTGCTTCTTATACCTAATATACAAAGTGTCTCATACAATCCCAACTTTCTTTTCTCTAGCTAAAAAGAATTGAGGAGAAGTAATAGATATGTGGACAGTGTGTAGAAGTTGGGTTATAATTCAATACTCCTGGTTATATGTTAATAAATTAGTAAAATATGTACCATTCATTTGGCCATGCTTATTTATATACACTGTTTTTTTTCTATACTTATTGAAAATAATAAAAGTAGGTCCCAATTAGAATCCTCTCCTTAGTCTAATTGAATTAAAGACATTTTGCTATACTTTAATTTGTGGGCTCAAATGGGTGTTTTTTATTTTTTTTCATTTTTCTTTTATTATTCATATGTGCATACAAGGCTTGGTTCATTTCTCCCCCCTGCCCCCACCCCCTCCCTTACCACCCACTCCGCCCCCTCCCTCTACCCCCCCTCAATACCCAGCAGAAACTATTTTGCCCTTATTTCTAATTTTGTTGTAGAGAGAGTATAAGCAATAACAGGAAGGAACAAGGGTTTTTGCTGGTTTAGATAAGGATAGCTATACAGGGCATTGACTCACATTGATTTCCTGTGCGTGGGTGTTACCTTCTAGGTTAATTCTTTTTGATCTAACCTCTTCTCTAGTACCTGTTCCCCTTTTCCTATTGGCCTCAGTTGCTTTAAGGTATCTGCTTTAGTTTCTCTGCATTAAGGGCAACAAATGCTAGCTAGTTTTTTAGGTGTCTTACCTATCCTCACCCCTCCCTTGTGTGCTCTCACTTTTATCATGTGCTCATAGTCCAATCCCCTTGTTGTGTTTGCCCTTGATCTAATGTCCACATATGAGGGAGAACATACGATTTTTGGTTTTTTGAGCCAGGCTAACCTCACTCAGAATGATGTTCTCCAATTCCATTCATTTACCAGCGAATGATAACATTTCGTTCTTCTTCATGGCTGCATAAAATTCCATTGTATATAGATACCACATTTTCTTAATCCATTTGTCAGTGCTGGGGCATCTTGGCTGTTTCCATAACTTGGCTATTGTGAATAGTGCCGCAATAAACATGGGTGTGCAGGTGCCTCTGGAGTAACAGTCTTTTGGGTATATCCCCAAGAGTGGTATTGCTGGATCAAATGGTAGATCGATGTCCAGCTTTTTAAGTAGCCTCCAAATTTTTTTTCAGAGTGGTTGTACTAGTCTACATTCCCACCAACAGTGTAAGAGGGTTCCTTTTTCCCCGCATCCTTGCCAACACCTGTTGTTGGTGGTGTTGCTGATGATGGCTATTCTAACAGGGGTGAGGTGGAATCTTAGTGTGGTTTTAATTTGCATTTCCTTTATTGCTAGAGATGGTGAGCATTTTTTCATGTGTTTTCTGGCCATTTGAATTTCTTCTTTTGAGAAAGTTCTGTTTAGTTCACGTGGCCATTTCTTTATTGGTTCATTAGTTTTGGGAGAATTTAGTTTTTTAAGTTCCCTGTATATTCTGGTTATCAGTCCTTTGTCTGATGTATAGTTGGCAAATATTTTCTCCCACTCTGTGGGTGTTCTCTTCAGTTTAGAGACCATTTCTTTTGATGAACAGAAGCTTTTTAGTTTTATGAGGTCCCATTTATCTATGCTATCTCTTAGTTGCTGTGCTGCTGGGGTTTCATTGAGAAAGTTCTTACCTATACCTACTAACTCCAGAGTATTTCCTACTCTTGTATCAACTTAAGAGTTTGGGGTCTGATATTAAGATCCTTGATCCATTTTGAGTTAATCTTGGTATAGGGTGATATACATGGATCTAGTTTCAGTTTTTTGCAGACTGCTAACCAGTTTTCCCAGCAGTTTTTGTTGAAGAGGCTGCTATTTCTCCATTGTATATTTTTAGCTCCTTTGTCAAAGATAAGTTGCTTATAGTTGTGTTGCTTCATATCTGGATCCTTTTTTAGAAAATATTTTTGTTAATGTTTTATCTCAATACATTTGCATAGTGACACACAAATATACACACAGATATAGATATCTGTCATGTCATGTCTGACTGATATGTAGATATAGATACACACATGCATCAATCATATCAAAATTATTCTGATTGATACGAGTGCAGTGAAACTTTTTGAGCAAGATAGCATTGTGACAACAGTAGTTGTTTGGGAAAGTTAATTGTGGGTACCATCACTGGGGACCTGAAAACAGCCCCTACCCAAAGGTGTCATGAGCATAGCAGCAGTGTGTTCTATAAGGGAAACCATAGTGAGATCACATGAGTGAAAGTACCCTAAACTTGTAAAATAAACAAGACATCATATTAAAAAATGCAAGCAGAATTTGTATTTAAAACTTCTCAACAGCCGATGCTAGATACATAGGGATGAAGGACTCATCAAAGGCTCAGAAGAGAAGCCTAAAAACTAAGATGAAGCATTTGGAACGGATGGTGAGGAAATCCTTTTTGGGTCTGGCTGAGCAGATTTTGAGTTGTTTATTTACTTGGCATCCTTACTCTGTGCTAGAATCATTAGAGCCTTATATGTAGCAAAATAAAAACACTTTAGAAAGTGGAGCTATGCTCTGAAACACTGGAATGAGTTTTTCAGGCATCTTTACCTTTTCCTTCAGGACAGCATTTATCATTCCGTGGTCCAGTGCTGATAAAACATTAGCAGAAAGGCACACAGTGAAGACACATGGCTATTGTGTGAAGAGACAACTATACAAGCATCCATAAGTAGGAGGTTCCATTTGTTCTCAGCCTCCCCAAGCTTCAACATTTTTTATGCCAGGGTGAAGGCGATATTCTCCTGTTTTTTCCAGACTGAGCTGAACCTGCATTTCAGGAACTCTGGCTTTAAAAGCTTTTATTTCACAAGGAACAAAGTGGCAATCTTTCTAATTTAGTTAAAATTCCTGTAACTTAAGAAGCAGCTAAAAAGATCTCAGTGCAGAACAGTCTGTTTGTCAGAGTGCGGTCTCCACTGGCGTGACAACTATTTTTAGGGAGAATGCTGGCAGGCAGCATTCTAATGAAAGGTGCAACAGAAGTCCCCTAAATGCCTGCCCTCTGTCCAGCCTAGAGTGGAGAGAAGACCACTTCTACAATCAAATTGTCCTTAGTTCAAAGATATCATGTATCTGTGCATATTCCACTTGGTTCTAAAACTGCTGAGTTCCATGTTGGGGGAAGAGAAACCATTTACAAATCTGAGGATTAAGAGCTATTGTTGGTTGATCAGGAAGGATCAGTTCCAGGCTCAAGGAGGGTGGGTTGAGAGGTATCAGAAAGGTCAGAGTAAACCTAAGTCACTGTAAATAAGAGAAATAAAAAATTTTTTTTGAGGAAATAATGCATGTGTGGATACGACACTTTTGTTGAAGGCAAGAGAATTTTTTTTCTTATTGGAACAAAGGATTCTACTTAAACAACTGAAATATAATAAACAGGGCGTTTCTCACTGGCTGCCTCTGGCTTTGCGTTTCTTGTGGTTTGCTTTCTTTAAGGAGAATTCTAGCTGGGGGGAGAAAGGGCAGCTGGAGCCTGAGCTGGATGGAGGTCAGGAGACCTGGGTTCCCAACTGCCTCGGTCAAGGACAGAGTCTTTAGCATGACCTTGAGCAGAAGCTGCTGTTCTTGGAACTCGGTTTTTTCTCTTTCAATATAAAATGATGCTTCCCTCGGCCCCCTCCAGTCCCGAGAGTGTGACTCTGTATCTATAGTTTTCCAGGTATCTCATTTTTCCACTCAGTGACATGAAAGTAACTCTTCTTTCATCCAACAGTCAAGTCCTGCTCTGGTCTGGTCCCGTGCTTTATCAGTGGGGTGAACAGAACTAGCAGCAAAGCCCCATCTTCTATCGGATCTGACTTATTTGATTGTAGATTGCATCATTTTGTGATGTACCACTAAGAACCAAATTCACTCCAACTTCTCTTAAACTTTGGCTATCAATTTTAGGATGCATCCTGATTTCAGAAATGTTAAAAAAAGATAATCATATGTATCTGAGAATGATGCAATGTAGCAATTAAATGCAGTGTGGGACTGGTAGGACAGGCACTGGGGATGTTCTGCAGAGAGAGGGACAATTGTTATTCTGCCTAGGGAGGGTTTGATTGAAGGTCTTTGAAAGACTTTTGTGTCAGCGAGAGGGAGTGTGGCATTGGAACTCAGCCTGCCTGAGTTCTATTCTTACCTCTGCCACTTACTGGCTATGGGACCGAAGGCAGATTCTACATCACTTTGAAATACAGTTTTCCCATCTGTAAAACAGGGATAAGGATAGTAATTGCTTCATAGGATTGTTGTAAATATAAAGTATATAGAACAGAGCCAGGCATTTAACAAGCATTCCCTGAAAGTTATGGTGGTATGATGAATATGGGGCAAATGCCTGGCTTCCCACCAGAATGTGAACCCTAGGAAAACTTGGAACTGGACAATTCCACTCATTCACTGTGGCTCCTTGTGCTATCAGGGTTGCTAGATTGTAAGTAAGTGCTCAATAAATGCCAAACAAGTGAATTTGCTATTTGTGTCATCTATTGGACATTAACCAGTATTCCTCCTTTATCCATAACAGGACACTCCACTCCCTTACCTGGCCTGGACTTGGGGACCTACTCTCACGAAACAAGCACAATTAAAAACCCACTGAAATTAATTCTGGTACAGTTAGCAAACGTCTCACATACCTGCATTCCTAGGTCTTTGCAAGCAATGCTGTCTTTGTCTTTTTTGGCCTGTAGTGTCTGGCCTACTAATAATGACAAAAGTAGATGCTAGAAATAAATGAGGAAGGAGACCCGGTGTTCCCATGGTTCAACTTTCTCAAAGCTGTACTGATGGGAAGGCAGATGATGTCCTTGAGCAACTCCACAACCTAGATAAGACTGTCTAAGACAAAGGGACTGCTCCTGCTTTGACAAATGGGACTGACCTTCCAGTCCTGGTAAAACATTCTGGTTTCAACAAAGTCTGTATCAGGTGGGAGATGATATATGGCTGGAAGTGTGTAAATCTACAGGCAGGTGTTAACTGGCTGCTTTGTTATGCAATTAACCCACAATTCATAAGCGCATCCAAGAAAGAAGGAAAGTTGTATTTGCCATCTCTTCTGCCTTTTTAGTTAAGTGGCTGTATTAAGAAACACTTCTGAAAAAGAAAGATTCATTAGTTGTAGATTCTGAGAGTCTCGGTTTGAATTAAGATTCTGTAATTCAGCCTCAAATAACACTTGTCTAAACATAAGATGAGTTAATTAGTAGAATCAGAGCAATGTTGAGCTTTCTTTGTGTGTTTTCCTTGGTACTACCTCCAGCAGTCAAGACAGTAACTGCAGAAACATCTTTACTCTATCAGGCTGGAAGCAAAGTGGCAACTGAAGAATGAGAATTTCACATTTAATTTGAGTCAAGAGAGAAAAAGACATCTTATATTATTTGGTCCTCTGTCCCAGCTTCAGATAGGAGCCTGCCTCTTTATCTATTATCTTTTTGTCTGATCCAACATGTCAGCTTGGATCTCCTTCTCAGAAGCTAATTCAAATTGCTGTACTTTTCCAAACTTGCAATTTAATGTCACTATATTTTCAGATGCTTGCGATTTTGAACTACTAATTGAAATTTTGATTCAATTTGTTAAAGTGAGGACCTAGGAAGGCATGATAATTATCTTCAAATAGTCAAAAGTCTGTCATGGGAAAGACGAACAGCACTGCTCTACAAGGGCGTAGAACAAGGGACAGATGCTCCAGGGGGAGTTTCCAATTCGTTACAAAGATGGATTATTTGTCAATCAAGGATGAGCCTAAATGAAATGGGTTATCCTGGAGTTTCCCACACCAGGATAATCCCCGGATTTGCTAGAGTTTGGAGGTCTGGTGGCCATTAAGGCTGCTGCCCACTATCTGGTTATCCTCATTTGGAAGACTCCAAATCCTGGCCACCTGTGGTAGAGTTGTAATCAGAGTTCTAGGTCAGAGGCCCAACTCCAGGGGTTCCACACATCAAGTCCAGCCACTTGACCCTAATACGCCAAAGAAAGAGATAGGTAGTGGTAAAGGGCAGAGAAAGGAGATTTATTACACAGCACAGGCACACAGCAGGAAGAGGCAAAGGAAGCATTTCAGCCCATTTTCAGGGTACAGACAGGAGTTTTAGGTTTAAATAGACAAAGAATTGGGGCAAGGGGAGAGAAGTATGCATAATTAAGCAGTCCCAGACAAAGTGTGGCCTGGTTGATCATTACCTCAGTTCTGATTCTTCGATGGATTCCAGAGGAGTTGTTATCACTGTTATCACTAAAGGGGAGCAATCTGGTTCCCATGACAGATCACTTCAGCTCCAAGGTGTAGGTGTAAGTAGTTGTCCTCATTTGGGGAGTGGTCTCTCCCAGCAGGCTCTGCTGTTGCTGTTCCTAATTTCAGTTCCTTGTCATAAAGATGTTACAGTCAGTCCTGTCCTTCCTGGAACCCAGGAAAAAGAGAGACTCGGAGTAAAAGAGACAGATGTAAAATGGAGGTGACACAAAGAATTGTTTCTTGCTTTCAGTTAACTTGTGGGCCCAAATAAGGAGTCAGTGATATATATATATTTTTTTTGGCAGAAGCAGTTTCTGAGTACTTGACGTAGAAGAGGTTGCTTGTGGCTGTTAGATCCAGCCTGTAACATTTGATTGTCAATGTGAGACTTCAAGAGTTTTCTATCCCTGCTAGTGTAACCAAGGAAGCACAGGCATAATGGAGCTTCCATCAGCCTGCCTTCTGCCAGAAGGGCAGCAATGAGCAGAGACCCTTGCCGTCTTGCACTGGGCAGGTAACTAGAGGGATAAATAGGCTTTGTTGTTTTCAGACATCATAGCGTAGCCTAACTCATCCCGAACATGGATTTTATGGTAGCCATCAGCTCAGAAGGTAGATTCCTTCCCAGCCTCAGGGTCTCGATTATGATTGGATACAGTCAATCATGGCTTTCCCATCCCACTTTTCAGAAAAAAAGCCACTCAGGCACTGAGCTCTGGCTGGTGAGACTTTAGACAATCTTGGGTAGGGAACCAGCCTTTGAAAAAGGCTTTCCTTTATAATAAAAAGAGGAAAAAGAGCAAGAAGAGGAATTACCTTCTTTCTTCTATTGATTGTTCGTGTGAATGAGATCATGTTGCCTGAAGAGAGAAAGAAGGACATAGCCCATTTCACACAGAGAGAGGTAAATTTTGAAATGTGTTATCACAGGAGGTAGCACAGCTTGAGCTGTGTGAAGTTTAGTGCCCCTGTCATAAATCCATGTCTAGCCAACTGATACTTCCATTTGTGTTTCCCATAGGCTCCTTGAATGCATGTTTAAAATCTATTCCTCTTCTTAGGTCCCTGTCTCAGCTAAAGAACCATAGTCTTTTCTGTTGCCCATATTAGAAACCTGAGAATGAGCTGAGCATGGTGGTACATGCCTGTAATCCCAGCACTTGGGAGGCAGAGGCAAGAAGATCTTGAGTTTGAGACTAGCCTGGCTACATAAAGAGATTGTCCTAGAAAACCAAAGAAAGAAAAAGAAAAGAAAAAAGAACCTGAGAATGACCCTTTTCTCTTGCCACTTCTCTAAGTCAGTAATAGTCCCATCTATTCACTCTCCTCCATTGTTTCTTCTGCAGCTTAGGCCATCATGACTCTGCAAATGACTTCTTACCTACTGAGTAGACCTTCAGCCTAGCTCCCTTCCAGTGCAGGCCACAGAATACTAATTGCTCTCTTCCTTCCCTGCCCTTGTTCATGCTAACTCTGTGGAGCAAACTCTTCCCTTTCTCTTCCTGCTCCCTTGCCCACCTAACCCCTCATCTGCCTCAGGATTTTCACCATGGAGTTATCATTTCCTATCCATCTCCTGTCTCTTGTGCTGCATTGTAGCCCCTCACAGGTGATGGTTGCCCTTTCCATCTTTGGGAAAGTGCCTGGCATGTTTTGGGTCGTCTGTGAAGGGTTGCATGTGCATTACGTGCTTCTCTGCCAGACAGAATCAGTAATCCATGAGTGTGGGTTCTGAGGATGCTGCTGCAGCAACAAGCCAGACTTTGGGTGACAGTAGAGAGACACCTCGGCTTAGACTAGGGTCCAGGTCTGGAAGTGTAAGCCAAGCAAACAGTGCATGTGTGTGAGAGCCAGAAGTCAGAAGAAGGGAAGAGTAGAGCTCAAAATTCACTCTCCGTGTCTGGGATGTCCTCCAGCAAAGGTCCTTGGAAGATAGAACTCCCAGCCTAAGGTGACAAAAGCCTAAATCCAGGACTGTCTGAGTACAGAGCCAGGGGATGTTTGCTTTCTTTAAGACAGAGAGAATTTAGCGGTCAGAGAGAGCTACATAATGGAGCAAACCCTGAAACCTGTATAAACTGGAGATGGCTGCTCTGTCCCGATGCGTGTCTAGAACTCTCCTTGCTGGGTAGAATGTGAACCCTAAGTTCTTCCTTCTGCAGTGGAGTAAGCCTTAAGCCTTAGCATGCTGTGCAGTGGGAGGGAGCACTCAGCTCATGAGAAGGAAGAGCAGAGCTGTGGTTTCTGTGCATTGCTCCCCTCCGGGAGGAAGAGCACTCAGTGTTCCTCAGCAAACAGGAACCTCTGAGGTGAGGCTATGCCTGGCCTCTGCCACAGATGAACAAAATACTTCAACTTGGTGATGGGTCTGTGAAGACCCACAGATTGGAATGAAGAGTTAACTAAGTGAGAGAATCAAAACAAGGCTTTGTTGCAGGAGAAATTTATCAAGTAATAAGTGTGGACCAACACACCAGAAAAGGATAATCTTTCCAGGTCAAAGTCTTCTAAACTCTCACCTTAGAACTTCACACAAATGGATAGTTGCCCCCAGAACTTACTCTGGATCACTGTGAGATAGTACAGGGCAATTTTCTGGACTTTTCTTAGTGCTAAAGTGGCCCAAAGAGTCCTTGTCTTCCTGATGAACTTAGAAAATTGGTATCCAGATGATAGAGTCTTCTAGGAATTACAAGGACAGGAGAGTAGTCTGCCTCTTATTCCCCAGTCCTTCACAAGGTCAATGTGGCCTTCACCATCAGGTTTCCAGTCCCTTCTATGGCCTGGCCTTGCCTTCCAACTCTCCAAATGTCAATCACACTAGCTACCACATGGATCCGTCATTTTGTCTTCCCTTTTACTTTATGTTATGACAATGACACTTTCCCTGATGGACCCTGTTCCATTTCCCCAGTCCCTTGCTGTTTTTCCTACATTCTGATTTAGCTCTGTTATTTTTTTCAATAGTAATGAGTCGTTTCCTCACAGTATCATAACAATCTAGCAAAATATAGTGAGTGTGTTCAGAGAAGGTACCTGCTCCCCAGATGTGTTTCCCACATATAGTCAAGAAAGTTAGACTCCTGAACACCAACGAACTTAGAATTAAATTTAATACTTTTGGAGTTTTCTGGTGCCAGCAGGGTTTCCTTACAAATATATAACTCGTTATTGTTTTATCTTGTTTCCATTTTCTTTAAAGACCTAATATTTTCTCATGTTGCATACAGAGCTCATCCAGTTTTTTATTGTCCTTAGGAATTGCATGAAATCTATGACAGTCTATGAAGATTTTTATAACAAGTGAGGGGACTTTACAACAAGAGAGGAAAATGTTTACTGACCAGTCATTAATAGTGAATGGTAGCAACTGGGAAGAGCCCCCTAGTGAACACACAGAATGGTCAACTTGAACTCACCAGGCATTCACTATGTACTTATTGGGTCTAGTATTGCATTTATAGAAAATGACGATATTTTCTGAAGAAATGCTCAACATTCAAAAGATGGCAAAAGTGACTAAATCTCCAAGACAGAATTTGTCATGTAACACATCACTGAGATGGCAGGAGATTCAAGCAAGGGTGAAGGCTAAGGGACAACTTGAGGTTATAGATGGGAGGAGATTGTTGGGCTAGATACAGCATCTTCCATCATGGGGCTGCCAGGATTCTAACTCTTTAAAACCAGCACTAATGAATGGCATTGCCTCAAAATAATAGTAATAATAATAAGTACAGAATGCTCTGTACTATTCAAAGAACCTCACATGTTCTATTTCCTGTACCCTCATCTATGTTATGGATGAAGGGAATTGAGGCCCAGAGAAATGAGACTTGTCCAGCTAGAAGCTGCTGAACTGGGATTCTAGCCTAGGCAGCCTTACTTTACAGCCTGCTGTGCCCCTGAGATAAGAGGAGAGGTCATTTATTTAAACAGTAAATGGCTGTGTGTGTGGTGACACATGCATGTGGAAAGCTGGTGTTTCTGTGTATTTTATCCAGCAGTACATAGGGAAAATGTTGGAAATTGAAAGGAACATGAGCCTGTACTTGTGGAGATCATCCTGTATACCACTGCTGTCCCTTATGTGCTGGCTTCCCAGGCCCCTTTGAGCCATGGCTGTATTGGGGTGCCCTCTCACTGCATTTCCTCAGGCCCAGATTCCATGTGTCTTCAGTACTGTGCTTCTCTGTCTTCCTGGCTCCAGTCCTGCCTGTCTCTCCATTTCCTGAACCCTTTTCATGTGGTCAGAAGCACAGAGGATTGTGGAATATATTTATTCACTGTTGGTGTATAATTCTTCTACTCTGTATCAAGAATATGGAAAGTACTAGCATTTAACATGTGCCTCAGACCCCCAACTATACTGGCCCACTGTTTTCTGTAAAGTATTTGGTTTGTTACCTATGCATTTCAGGACAGGGCTTATAGTTTATGGATTTGTTTTAAAAAAAAGACAAAAGAGAAGCTTTGGAGAAAAAAAAGGTGGTTTGCTTTGGGAGAAGAGGGATGTTTCTCTAATAAAAGATAAAATGACCAAAAAGGGGTAGGCTTGTGCCCCTGAGATAAGAGGAGAGGTCATTTATTTAAACAGTAAATGGTTAGAAATGCAGATAGGATTTATAGGGTTCCAACAAATCCATAAAAAAATGCTTGCACACAGATGCATGCATAATAATCCTGAATTGGCTATGAAATTTATCTTCATGAGTAAAGAGAGGAGGGATTGTTGATGTTGTTATGATTTTTACCCCATCTTTCCAAGGAAGACAAGATTAATACCAGGAGAGATAAATCATTATGTGATTTTTATATATATGCACAAAGCAAACACAATGAATATTTGATTTTCTCCAACTTCTGCAGGGCTAAATCAATTTGAAGAGATAATGGTAGAGGATTAAGTTATTGGAACGTGTGTAACTATAAAGTTTTGAATACAGTTAACTCACAAGTTATTACAATTTCAGTATAACATCTGTTATCATTGAAATAACAGATGTGTTGTGTATTGTGAAACTAAGGGAAATTGGATATGCTAACCATTTTCAAAAGAAACCAGGCTCATACTAAATTACTTGTGAGATAGAACACTAAAAATTATTGCAAAGGGTGGACTAACTAAAGAGGCTTCCCCCAAAGAGGCTATAACACAAGTAATGCTATTAATAGGAAGTCATCTTAAAATGGGAGGCAAGTGAAAAATGAACTCTTGCGCTCTGTTGTATTTTAGAAGAGAAATGATCATACCTAAGGATGTAGAGAATTTAAAGCCATAAAATGGAAAATAGCCACCCCAAGGAATTGGGCTTGATGCAAAGAATGAATGATTTCTCAATGTTGCTGCCTGCCAAGTGTCCTTGGTTTTATTCCCTTACTACAGTAACAAGCTATAAACTCATGGCCAGTGGGCTATGGTTACCATTTCATCACCAAACATGTATTTTGCTTTAGCTCAGAGTTGAGACATGTACTTCAATGAGAACAAGTGGACATGCAGATATTTGGGGAAAGGCTACTTAACCTTGAGGTTTCTCCATATAATCCAGGAATGTGGGGTCACTTTTCCTGTGTTGCCTAGCAAAGTGCTGGCCCCAGAGCCAAGGCTCAGAATCAGCATGACAGCCTGCACTCTGCCAAATGTCCCTCTGTGTGTTTTCTGATTCCATTATAGTGATTATATTATTACTACCATTCAGCTACTGTTTTGTATAGAGTTCTGAAATCTGTGGCTGCTTTTTTACTTTCTTTTCTACTTGTCCAAAATTGTGCTTATGTTTTTAAAAGGTTCGGACAAATGAATTTCACCATATTCCTATTTATCAAGGCTCATGGTCAGGAAAGAATACACTAGAAATGTGGGGCTGGATGTAGGGGGAGATCTAATTAAGCTTGACTCTGTCTGGTTTTCAATTCTATGACCATTGACAGCTCGCTCCTAGGAGAAAGAGGTCCCAGTTGGTCTCCACCACAAAAAGCTTTTTAATAAAATATTCAAGATAGCTGAGGACCTTTAGGATGGGTAATTTTATTCAACATACACTATGATCTTCCTGCTGGTTGTGGGCCCTGGACCAATACCCAAGAGTTTTGCTGGGAGTGCATGACTATTATACATTATGCTAGAGGATTCTGTGAAAAGTCAATTTACTCAGAGTCAGATACACCATATTTTAACTTTGAGACTAAAATTGTCTCTGGGGTTTAGTTTGTTGCCATGATTAAATTCTTACTGTTCTGCAAATCCTAGATTTATTTTTAACTGTTTAAATGCTGGGTTTTAAAAAAGTGTAATGCATGGTTAAAATCAAGAGAAAAAATTGAGGATTCAGGAGAAATCCTCTTCTAAAGCATAAACTTTCATTAAATAATGCCTGTAGTGAGTTTACCTGCCGTTGGCTTTGCCTCTGGTTTTGAGAGCCTGCCTACCCAGGCCTAGGACTTAATGAGGTGCCTCCCTTCTGTGTCTGAGACACTTAACTCTCAAAATTCTGTAGCTACAAACCAATTTTTCCCATCCATTACAAAATGAGCAAGAGCAATTGAATGCACCGGTTGAAATCCCTGTTAATCAATTGGACCATTCCCCTTGGGTTGTGGTTGAAGAGCAAGTTTTCATTATCTCTAATAATTAGCATCATCTTTTTTTGAGATTAGCTGAATGGACTGACACAGTAATCTGTGGTGGATGTGTCATGTGTCTTTCCATTATTATCTTTTTTTTTTGAAGGGGGGAGGGAAAGAAGTGGTTATGAAAATGTTTTTCTTATCTTGGTGGCATTTAACATTAGCATGTGGGGGACAGGTATGTGACTGGTTTAGATAATCTAAACGTGTAGTGGGAATGAGCTTTGGAGACAGAGTGGACAGCTTGGTTCTTGTTCCTACAACTTACTTGGTGAGTGATATTAGACAACTTATTTACCTCTCTTAAATCCAAGTTTCCGCTTCCATGAAATGGAGACATAGATAATGCCTTTCTCATAAGGTAATATTGGAAAGATAATGTTTATTATAAAAATAAGGTTATTGTTGTAAAGATTCAATGATAGAGTATACATAAAGTCATAAAAATTTACTAGTGTTTGGTAAATAGTCTATGATTTATTATTGGCGTTTTTGCTTTAGTATTGTTGTTTTCTATGGAAATTCTTTTTCATTGATCAGATATTGATGGACCTATTGGACCATGATGCTTAAGACTCCTGACTAGGCCCAGAGAGGGATAAGGAGGTGAACCTCTTATCATCGCAGGGGGATCAGCTGTCATTCAAAATGATGGGAAGCACAAGGTGGGAGGTGGCAAGTGCATCAGAAGATAATCAAGGTGGTCAGTGTCTGGTACAGTGCTGCTGTTGGAGGTGGCCCCTGCATAGAGCAGTTGACAGCGCAGGAGGTGGGGCCCTGGATGAACAGCTCTACTGCATGATTTGGGGTATGTTTCTTGCAACAGAGTCCCCAAACCTAGCTTTTTCCTCAAGGATGCTATAGACTGAATGTGGTGTGCCTGCAAAATCCATATGTTGAAGCCCTAACCTCCAATGTGATGATATTTGGAGGTGGGGCCTTGGGAAAGTATTTAGGTTTAGTCAAGGTCATGAGGTAAGAGTCCCCACGCTGGGGTTAGTGCCCTTATATGAAGAGAGGTCAGAACATGTGCTTTCCTTTCCTCGCTCCCTCTTCTCCTTTCTCTCTCTCCTCTCTGCCTTCTGAGAACACTGCGAGAATGCTGTGTCTCTAAGTCAGGAAATGGGCTTTTACCAGGAACCAAATCTTCTGACAACTTGATCTTGGATTTCTCATACTCTAGAGCTGTGAGTAATAAATGCTGTTGAAGCCACCCAGTAAGTTATTTTGTTATAGCAACTAGAGCTAAGACAGATGGTTTCTATGCCTTCCCATTGTCCTTTAATGGGTCCCTTTCTGCTTTAATCAGCCAGTGTCTATTTGCTGCTTATTACCAAGAAGATAACCAACGTGCCCCTCAGAGCAGGATTGGCACTTTGGGGTTATGCCACAGCTTCTGTCTCTGGTCCTGTCTATCTTCCTTCTTTTCATGCTGTTCCAACAGGCTAATTCCTTCAGGTTCTCCCATTCAACTTTGATAGTGGGGGGATTCACTGGGCATGTGACATCAGACAACCCTGAAGGACTCATTTCAACCTGGAAACTGGGTTGCCCTTGGTCTTCTTAGGAGCAAAGATGTGCTCAAGGCAGAGCTTGGGGTATCTTCTTCCAATGTTACCATGGTTGTGATGGCTTTTCCTGGCTACATGTTTTCAGTTGTGTTGCATAGACTACTGGACTTTATTTCATTGCAAAATTTTTATATACTATTTATGTACTTTGTGTCTCATCTTTTTTGTGGATTCTTTAAGGTCAAGAAGTATTTCATACGAACAGAACCAAGTATACAACTAGATCTGTGAAGATTCACAGTAGAGGGGTGCTGACGGCTATGATAGTAAACAAGTCCTCATGACTATGACTCAGGCTTCATGTTGGAAGTTTGTTTCCTGCTTACGTAAAGATCCAGGTGGAAATTCCTGATTAATGAGTGGTCCTCTTGTAAGCAGGGATCAGGACCTTTCTGTCACATGGCTTCACTGTCTTTCACCCATGGTTTCTCAGGTCTCTGTGCTTATATGCATCAAACTAGAGGAATGACTCCATGGGCAGAGTTTTATAAGCTGGTCTGCAGCTGTATATGTCACTTCCTCTCACATTCTGGTGGCTAGAACACAGTCACAGTTGTGAGGGAGACTGGGGAATGTAATCTAGCCGTGGCAGAAGAAACACGTTTGACATGTATCTAGCTAGTTGCTTGAATCTCCTGCTGGGCCATAAAGAAGCAGCAGCTAGCTTTGCATGGACAGTGCTGAGGGAATGGCAGCTCAGTCATTGACACAAGGGCTGGAGTACAGAGGAAAAGCACAGTGCTGGTGGTCAGGTCCTCAGTGTGGAGAGTTAGCCTCTTCCCACCAAAGTTTCTGGTCTGAGATTTCAGGATCTCAAATGAGGATAATGGATGTGAAGATGCTTAGGACCTAGAACACCAGTTTCAATTAATGGTGCTATTCTGCATGCTCTGTGTGTGTTTCTTTCTTTGTAAGAAGGGGACAGAACAGAAACAGAATCACAAGCATTGTTTTAAATAGGGCAGATATAGTCTTTACCTCATAGGCATGGTAAGGATTGAATGAGTTAAAACCTATGAAAGATTAGAAAAGTACCTCACAGATGAAAAGAATGCAATAAGAATTGATACTTTCACTCTTCCCATCTCTCTCTCTCTGTGTGTGTGTGTGTGTGTGTGTGTGTGTCACTTTAACACCTTGAAGACAGAGATATAGTAATATGTGGGTAAGAGAAAGAAAAAGGAAGGAGGCCAAGGGATATGACTTCAGCTTTGTATTTTGGTCACTCACTAATAATGTCACAATACCTACTCTTATTAATCTCAGTACTTTGTACAGTCAATGCTTTTTTTTCTGACTGCCTTTTCTATCCCACCAATTATCCATTAGTTCCTTAGTGACATTTGGTCTTACATTTTGTATTTTGTGTTATGACACCTTTTGCCTGAAATCTGGCTCATTTGCACAAGCACTATAATGACACTCATTAGTATTGGTAGGACCCAGCTGCTGTTGGCTCCCTTAGAGCAAAGCTGCACTCACTCGGGTTTTTATTTCAGTGGGTATGCTGTCCATTCATACAAGGTCATTGCCAGTTCCTGCACTTTCTTCTCCTTCCTCTCTGTGCCCCTTCTGGCTTGCCCATGCTATTGCTAGTGGGCTGCCTTCCATGGACAGTGGCCACCCCCTGACTCACTCTTCACTTACTTGGGCTGCAAGTTCTTAGGGTTCTATAGCAATATCCCTAAACTAGCATCTGTCCCAAGTGCAAGCCTGGTGGCTACTCCAACCCACTGCCAGGAGGGGTGGAGCAGCAGCATCCCGATAAGGTGATGAAGAATGAGCACTGATATTTGATGAACAATCTCTCTGCATTCTTGATTCACAGAGAGGCCGAGTGGAGTGGGTTTGCCAAGTCCTCAAAGAAGAAAACACTGTGTTTCCACTTGACTTGACATTCGGAAGGAAACGCGCTGGGCAACTTCTTGCATGAGACTCATGTAACTTTAATGCCTTGTCCTGGCACTATGTACTTGCCTGGCCGACAATGGTCCCTTTGCCTTGGCCTCCTGGAGTCCAGAATTTGTTCCATGCCTTGAGGGTGTGCCATCTCAGGTCAGCAGATGGCTTTCTGATTACTATTTCCAGCCTGTCTTACCTGACCATTCCTTCACTATATGAACAGCTGTTTCTTTCACTCCAGTGCTGCCCAACCGGATTGGTGATTTTTCTTCTGCCCTTTTGTTTGCACAGAACATAAATCTTTCTCTTTTTCTGACCTGGCCTGCAGTTCCATCCACCTGTGCCTGCCTTGAGCAATATATAACTCTCGCCAGGCTCTGTTTGCTTTGTTGGCTTCAGCCTCTAAACCAAACTTTCTCCTTCCTTCCTCCCCCTCTGCTGGGCTGATTCAGCACTCTCTTAGCACCTGGTTCCCAGTTAACACTTAAACACAAAAGGTACATTATCTTTTGGGTCTGACCTGAACTGGAAACTTCCCACAGAATGAGATACGCAACAGAAATCTCGTTCCATTGGCCTCCTTTCTTCTCTCTCCTTGAATCTGGGGAGACTTCATTTACCCCAGGTTAGCAGCGACTGTGCTAATTGAAAATGAGTTAATTGAATAACTTGGTACTTAGAAGGATTTTGAGCTGTCAAAGTACAGCCAGTCAATTGAGTCAATCCAGTTAAATATTTAACAATGATCACAAAAAATGGATATGAACTAAAGAAGGGAAAAGAAACCTATGCTTTTAAGAAGATACCTTGTAGATTCCAGACCACCACTAGCCAAATGCTTTCAACCTTTCTAATTGCTGCAACTGTTTCACTGGTTTTATAAATTTGTTTTGTCCTCCTGGATTAGAGAAGAATCTTCCTATATGTTTTCTTTTTGCATTTGTTTTGTCAAAGAGGTACAGTACTCTGAAAGCACTGTTTTATCTCCAGCTGAAAATCAAGATAGTGAAGTAGCTGTGGTTATAAGCTTTGTAGTGAAATGAATGAGATCCTCTATTACAGTAGCTTCCAGAAGTTTACAAATACACACACACACACACACACACACACACACACACACACACAATGTAATTGTTCATAAGTGGTAACTGATCAAAAATCCTTTCCATTTGTTCTGAATGTCAAGTGTGTGGGTTTAAATGATGGATCTCTCTCTCTTTCTCTGTTATTATTATTATTATTATTTTGCCTTGCAGTGGAAAAAGATTTGGTGTGCCATTGAAACCTAAGTATCTAAATGACACAGAGGGTTTATATTACGCATGGGATGCCTTCAAGTTGACTTAATCTGAACTGACAGGGCAGTGAACATCTGGATGGAAAATTCCAACATGCCAACCCCTTAAGCAGGTCTCTTCGCCTTATAGAATTGGCATATTGTGTCCCACTTGAATTAACTGATCATCCCATTTCTTTGACAGAGCAGAATAACACTCTGTGGTCTTTGTTTGGGGAATTTTAAAATCTTTTAATGTGTTTGTTATCTGTTATCTCTTTTGATCCTCACATCAACCCTGAGAGATAGATCAGATATAATATTCTCATTTTAGATGTAGAAAAAAAATCCCATTGCTTGACAGTACAATGTTACTGTTTGTGTCTCTGCTGATGAACCTGTGGTCCTACCAGATCCTGCAGAGTCATCTGTGTTATGGAATCAAGACTCTATTTTGCAAGGTGTAGTTCTGAGTGTGAGACCCAGCCCTGTCAATGAACAGCTCTTTCTCAAGTGTTTATAATTCATCTATGCTATTTACACTATCTATGAAGCAAATAGAACCTTCAGTTATTTAGAACAACTCATCCCGTTAGTACTTGGTTGTTAGTTAGTAGGAAGGACCGTAAAATTTGAGAGATGACAGACAAGAGAGCCATTTAGGTGAGTCCTTTCATTTTAAAAATGAGGGACTCAAGGCCCAGGGAAGAGAAATGACTATCCAGGTCTTACAAGTAGTTAACAGCAGCCTCTAGTTCCCTGCCTCTTAGTCTAGTGGCTGTTCACCATAGGGTCATGTCAGAGTCATGAACCCACATCCAACACAGGGAGGGAGTAGAATCCTTCTCAGGGAGCCTTGAGGTCCCTCCATAGTGAGTATGTGTACAAATAAAATTATAGTCTATACATGGTTTTCCTGCAAAAAATACATACACATAATGTATATGGTATAGATATGTGGTTTATTTAAAAGCATGGAATTTAGAAATAACTTACTACCAAGATATTTGAGTTGATTTTAGATGCAGTGGCATTTTTTCATGCAGCTCTGTATTGAGGCTTATTTAATAACTTGTAAACTCACTAGGCACTTATACTTGTTTGGGAGTGAGGGTCCCAGAACCACTAACCTCACATGCTTAAAATAATAATAGCAAATGTGTAGTGATAGTTTACCAGGGTTAAGTGCTTTATTACGTTTCCCCATTTATTTCTCTCAAACACCCTAGGGCATTGATAAAATAATAATCCCATTTAAAGGCAAGGAGGCTGAGGCTTAGAGGCCATACTCTCTATAAATGGTAGAGGTCTGATTAAAGTTAACATAGTCTGAATCTAGAACTTGTGATTTTAGTATTGCTATATTGCCTCCCTAGTCATATCTCAAACGGAATTGTATTGAATTATTATGTTGTTTGATTTCTCTGATAAGCATAAATTAAACTACAAAATAAAATATAGTAAGTTGCTTAATATTTTTTGGTAACTAGGTAGTCCTAAGACAGATGCCCTCCTAAATTAGTGCAAGAGGGCTCTCTAAGGCTGATGACTACTATACACATCCTGTAGAAGGACTCCCAGGCATGAAAGCTCTAGCAAGTTCTAGACCTTTAAAGAAAATTCTAAGTGTAAGTCTGTATAGTCTGTGTATAGTCTGTATTTGTCAAAAAATAATTTGAACACTTGTTTTAGAAGATAATAAAGATAATAAAGATAATAAGTGGAAATAATTATTAAACTAAATCTTGGAACCCAATCTATGTTTTTGTTTGTTTCTAACTTTTGAATAGGGCAGTATGCAACATATTTTTTCCTCCTTATTCATACTGCACTTGTCATTAATTAAATTTTACCTAGTGATTACTGAAGATTCAGTGCGAACCAACATGGCATAGGTAGTCTCCCCATCTCAGATGAGAGAACTTGGAATTTTTGTTTTTGAAACCATACCAATTTAATAAACAAGAACCCACGTAGAGCTTACACAATCATGGGCTATCTCCTTTACAACTCCATTTTTCCTTGACTTACCACCAGTTCTCTCAATAAATATGAACTCATGAAAGAAAAAGCTACATAAAATTTTATACTTCTCATATTCTGTTTTCCTTTTTAAGTTGCACACTCAAGCCTGATTGTACTGCACTCCAACCAAAAGACCCCCTAAGGCTAGAAACACATTACGGAAAGCTATTTATAAGGTTTAAATTATCCATATTAACATACTTAAGATTCACCAGTGTGGTTTCTTGATGCCAGGTCCAATCCACAGTGAAGCTTCTACATTCAGTTATACAGTTGACTACGCAGATTCTCACAGGAAGAAAATGTAGAGTGGAATCTCAGTGCTGTAAGACCCCTGGAGGAGTTAGCTAATCTGTTCCCCTGCCTCTGGCAGGACCACAAGCAAAACCCATTTAGGTCTATGAACAAGTCTATATTCCTGTTTTGTTTGTAAAACCTGATTGGTTCCATCTCTTTCCATTTTTTAAATGAAAGCTGCAGGCAAAATATGGGAGAAAAAACTGACTGGTGTATATAGACATACATGTATATAGACAGTCCTTGGCCATTAAGTATTTATTGGAGTTCTTGTATTTGAAAAGGACAACATTAAATTCAGAAAGTTCACTCAGCATGGGGAAAAATATAGTTTATGCTCACAATCCAATTTGGATAGGAAGAAATGACACACACCAGAAACATTTCTATTCCAATTCAAGACAGCACTGGATTGTGTCGACATAAGTATTAGAGACGTAATGTGTACTAGTACACACAATGCTAATACATTCACTTGGAATTCCAGTTCTTTAATACTTCATGTCCTGGGAATTCATTCACAGCACTTCAAAATTATAAAAACTTGATTTTAGGGAAGTTGGAGACATCCAATTTTCTTATCTTGAATTCTTGCCCAGAAATATATCTATTTTCTATGCTCATCCCACTGCTAGTGTCACCATTTGGACTGATGTAAGAAACCCAGCAAGGCAGAGCCAAGGGTATCCATGAAAGGTTGTGGTCATGGTAATTCCCCTGAGCAAAGTCTGGGGGTGGTAGTGGGTAGAGATTGGGAGGTACTTTTCCATGGAGGAGAAATGGTTAATGGTCCTTCACTCCTGTCTCTTTACAAGTAGGGTCAACAGGATCCTTTGTGGGTCATGAACATGGAATTAAACTGGAGTGGGTGGAAAGGCCACCTTTCATTCACGCATGCACTCATTCAAAGGGGTATTGTGGGCTAAACAGTGATTCTGCAACAATGCACTGTGATAGTGGGATCTTTTTTTGTGAAGAGCTCACAATAAACAACCATGATGCTGTCAGTACACAGGCAGGTAAAAGGGGTGCTGTGGGAGCCAGGAGGGCCAAGGCCAGTGCAGCCATGAGGTCTACAGAATGGTTCATAAATTGTGACCTTTAAGCTGGGTTACAGAGGATGGGGGATTTCATCAGATAGAGAAAGTATAAGAATCATTCTAGGGAGAGGAATGCTGTGTACAAAGTTGTGGTCCTGGAAGGGAGTGTGGCCAGAGAATCACAAGATAGAAGTAGACTTGTAGAAAGGGGACAGGGATAGGCTGGAACAGTGCATACTTTTTGGTGGTTTTGGTGGTACTTGGGTGTGAACTCAGGGCTTCACACTTGCTAAGCAGGGGCTCTACCACTTGAGCCATGCCTCCAGCCCTTTTTTCTCTGGTTATTTTCAAGATAGGCGCTTATTTTTTGCCCAAGCCAACCTGGACTGTGATCCTCCTGTTTTATGCTTCCTACTGTCACTGGGATGACAGGCCAACCTTTTTTCTGTTGAGATGGGGATCTTACAAACTTTTCCCCCCAGACTGGCCTGGAACTACAATCCTCCTGATCTTAGCCTCCTACATAGCTTGGAATGACAGGCATGCACCACTGCACCCAACTATTGATTGAGATGGAGGTCTTGTGAACTTTTTGCCTAAGCTGACCTTGAACCACCATCCTCCCAATCTCAACCTCCCAAATAGCTGGGATGGCAGGCGTGAGCCACTGATGCCCAGATGAAATGGCAGTTTGATGACTTTGAGTGGCTGTTACACAGGACTTTATATAAAGCTGGGATTTGGAGTTTTGAAAGGCAGAGAGGAGAGATGGGAGATAGCTAAAGCCCTTAAACTGGGAAGGACATGCCTGGGCTCATGTTTTAGGAAAATCACTCTTGCAGCTGGAGTGTGAAAGGCACCTGGAGGTGGGAAAAGCCTGGAAAATGGGGATTGGCTTGGAGGCCATACTAAGGTCCAGATGAGAGAATAAGAGGGCTGAGCCTGGGTGGAGAGGGAGTGGCCTCAGAAGAGTGCTGGCTTTGTCAGCCACAGAAGAATTTAAAGGCTAGACCTTAAGGGCAAAGGAGTGAAACAGTTGGGAATGTGCTGTGCTTCTGTTGAGATAAATGAAGGTGCACAGAATGTGAGAAGAGGATCAAGTTTAGCAGAAGTTGGGTGTTGAACTAATGAGTTTTATCATAGACTTGTACTGTTGGATGATGTTTTTGTTTTTGTTTTTGTTTTTGCAGTACTGGGGCTTGAACCCAGGGCCTTCACCTTGAGCCACTCCACCAGCCCTATTTTTGTGAAGGGTTTTTTTTTGAGATAAGGTCTCCCGAACTAGTTGGCCAGGTTGGCTTCGAGCCGCTATCCTCCTGATCTGTACATCCTGAGTAGCTAAGATTACAGGTGTGAGCCACCAGCACCCGGCTGGATGATGTTGATTTATAGTCAGCAATGTTTAGGTCAGTTGAAAATGTATGGTTGTATCACTGAGAGTGAATGTGTGGTTGTATCTGGAGTGACAGGAGAAGGAAACTCACTGGTATGACTACATACGTGTTGTAGATTTGGGAGCTGCCCCTGTTGATTGGACAATTTCCCTGTTGCATCCCCAGAGATGGTTGTGGAATAAACCACCACACTGTGGCTCACACATGCCAACATGTCTCCAACTTTCCCACTAAGATGCCCCAATACCTCTGGAGAGACCAGGCCTGGGGGCAGGGAGAAAGTTCCTTTCAAGTGTCTGTTTTATCTGCTACATGAAAGATCCATGTTTGTTTTGATATAAAGATTTTAATTATTTAGCAGTTACATTATGCATATTAACTACTCCTGCACCAATCTATGTGGATCCGTGAAGATATACGAGGGCTTTGTGCCCCTTAGTCACAACTGTCCACACACAGGTCAGATAGACATCTGACCATTACCCTTGTGGCCTCTTCTGTTCAGAAAAAGCTTCTTAGTCCCACATGCTTGCCAGTCAGGTTGTAATATCCCAGAATTCCCTAGCCAACTCTTGGGTAGAGGGTAATTAAATACAGACTTTATAGAAACAGCAGCAAACAAAAGAGAAACCCTAACACTCAGAGCTAGTCTGTTTTCTTTCCTTAAAAAATTACAAAGATAGACTACAATGGAAAAAGCTGAAGAACATACAAAAGAATGAAATATCAATATCTTTCAGCTTCTGTTTCGTCTCCTCTTCCTCCAGCCCTCTCCACCCCTACTTCAGGATGCCTGACTGAAAAATTGAGAGTGTTATATTGTCTTGCTACTCAAGGCAGACCCACCTGAAGTCCTAAGCCTGGCATGGTGGCACAGGTCTGTGGCGCAGCTAGACAGGAGGCATAGGTAGGAGAATCACAGTCTGAGGCCAGCACCAGGCAAAAGCATGAGTCTTTCTGAAAAATAACTTAGGCAAAAAAAGTGCTCAAGTGGTGGAGCACCTGCCTAGCAAGCCCAAGGCCCTGAGTTCAAACCTCACTGTTAACAAAAATAATGTAGAGTTCCAGGTCCCAGCCAATTTACTAAGTCAGAATTTGTATTTTAGGATAAACATCTGTTGTGAAAGCCACCCAGTCCATGGTATGGTTTATAAGGTGATTACTATGCTCCTTCAAATTTAAAGGGTGAACTTTATGTGGACCTAAGAGAAGGGAAAATTTATCTCTTTCATTCTAGAAGCTTTGTTTTCTGAATTCTCACATCCTGCTACCTGTGTTGGACACATTGTATTTGTCATGCTGTGGAGGAAGGCAGCTCACCTCATCTGGCTTGGACCTTTTTTCCTGCTCTACTCAGAATGAGTCCCCTCTGGATGTTTGTAAGTTCTGCTGGTCCATTCATTTAGCATTTCTGTCCTCAGACTTACAGCAAAACACAACAAAATGCAACAATAAAAACCAAAACCCTCCAACTCTGCTTCCTTGTGAACCATCTCAGTTAGTCATACCCATCTGAACAGGCTCTTGCTGTCTTGGTGTGTCACTCTCAAGTCACTAAGGAAGCCGGCACACCAGCTTTCATGACAAATGGCTCAGACTCCCTGGTATCACTGAACACTCTTCCTTGGCATCACTGCTGCTGGGGAGTTCTTGGTAGGCTGTGGGAAGAGGTATTTCCTTAAGGTCCACTTTGAAGAGACTGAAGCAGACATCATAGAGAAGACTTCCAAGTTTTCCATAAAATCCTAGGTCTTATAAGCTTCCTTGCTGTAGAGGGAGCCTTTTTTTGTGTACCATTGGCACAGATCCAGAGCACCTGAGTCATAAAGGGTCAAGTCAGCCCCTCCAGACTCTGATTCATTTAAGTAGATCTTGCTGGTTTTGTTCCTTATGGGTCTTGGCATCAGGCATCTTTCTTCTTGATGTGTGATGATGAGTACCAAAGAATCTGAAATACGCTGAGACAACTAAAACTTTCAGGGGTAAGTTATGATTTGTGCCACCATGGCTCATTCCTTTGGAGTTGCAGAAAGTTTAATTGAAGGGATCTGGTTATAGTAACACATGTATGAAAACTACTGTTTTAGCCAGCTCAAGCTGCTATAACAAATACCATGGACTGGGTGGCTTTAACATCAGACATATATTTATTTCTCACAGTTCTGGAGACCAGATGTTCAATATCAGGAGTTCACACAGTTGGGTTCTGGTGAAGGCTCTCTTCCTGGCTGGTAGAAGGCTGGGCTTCTTGCTGTGTCCTCATATGACAGATAGAAGCTCATTTCTTCTGTTCCTTCTTTTAAGGGCTTTAATCCCATTCCAGAGGGCTCCACCTTCATGACCTCCTCACCTTACAAGATCCACCTTCAAAGTCATCAGACTGGGAGATAAGGCTTCTGCATTAGAATTGGGGTAGGGGTGTGGATATAAACATTCAATCCATAGAAGTATCAAGAGGATTATGTAAATTAGGCACATTACTTGCTCATTCAACATGTAAATTGAGCATGGAGCAGGCCAATGTTTTTCTACATTTTAAAGCTTAGGTTTTATTTTGATATTTCTGAACCCCTCCCCCACCAGGTCCCCAACTTCACTGCCAGGATGGTAAACTCCTATTGTCCCCCAGTCAACTCCACCATCTCCGTTGCAGATCAGTGTCTTCTGTGTCCTCATCAATTAAGACAATCAAATGAACTTGATTTTCTGAGTTATGAAAATAATGTCCTTTCATTTTTCAACTATAAAACTACATAATTGAATGTTTTCTCAAGCTACATATCTCCTTGGGATCCCTCTGGGGAGCTGGACCACCCCTTTGCAGGAATGTGCTTCAGGGGAAGAATCATTGTTCTAGGAGTTTAGTACAGGTGAGATTCTGGAAATAATTATCCTGCTAAGATCATGCTGGAGATATCAGGAAAACAAGAAGGCAGCTGCTTGTAATAGATAAAGAAGGTATGATAAGAAAGAGGTGAGACAATGGACTTGGAGTTATGATTGGTTTGTCTTGGACCATTTCTCAAACATCCTTTCCTCTAGATCTCTCTTTGGATCAAATGGAATTCTGAAAAGGTGTTTGCTATTTCTAATTTATAGTTTCAAGCTCACTTGCTAACACTTGGAATACCCTTAATGAGGAACTATTTTATTTTTCCTGCTGGAAATAAGAGTTTTAAAAATCTTGGGAGATGATTTTTAGACAAGACTAATCTACAGAAGTTTAAGTGGTTGATGGCAGCCTTCCTCCCTCCCCTCTTTTTTTTTTTCCTTTTGTCAGTACTAGGGGTTGAACTCAGGACCTCACACTTGCTATGAAGGTGCTCAACCTTCTGGCAATCTTCTATTAGAGACTGATGTGTGTGTGTATTGGGGGGGCAACTGAAAAAAGAAGGTGGAAAATCCACAGAATGGAAGAACATAGAATGTAGCAAGTTTAACACTCATTCCAAGAGTTTTAGTGTATGGACTCCCTCTGACAGCTTCTTTTCATGCACAGGTGGTAAAGGCCAAAGTGATGCTTCCACTCAATCTCCCAATCTCATCTGATATGTAGTAGATGCCCTGTAATGTTGAACAAATAAATGAATTCTTAAAAATATCTCTTGGTGTTCTTCTACAACTCTTGCAACCTGTCACACAGGATATTTCACGTGTGCTTGGTGAACAGATGGTTAGTTAACATCCCAGAGGCACAATCTGATGTATGTATTTAATCTGGACATCTTAAGAGAATTTTGTAGAAAAATAATTTTCACAAAATATCTGTAAGACACATAGAACACTTGTCATAAGCCTGGTCTTTACTTTGCCACTACTACCCTCGTGAAATTCAATCACATCTCAGTTTTCCGTCTATCAAAAAGGAGAAACAAACATTTCCTAAGAATGTTGTGAGGACCAAATGAGATATGTAGGATTTGAGGCACTGGGCTTGGCATCAGTAGATGTTAAAAAATGTGAAGTGGTCCATTGTTCATGACAGATATAAAACTGAGTAGGGATGGGAGTTCCCTGCCATCTTCCAATCCTTTGGAGTAATGATTTTTAGACCTGTGGACTTGTTGAAAAGTAGCATATTTTAGTATCATGAAGTGGTCCTTTATGGAGACATTGTCTGGTTCTCAGGGTAGGGTAAGACTGTTGGGTTTTGACCAGGAGTGTGACGCAACCAAGATGTAACTCAGAGGTGCTTGAATCTTCTTGCGTTTGAGAATATCTTTAGATTTCAGGCAAATTTCTACTTATGTTTTCAGGAACAGTGGACTCTTTAGTGCTGGCCTGGTGACCTCAAAGCTAAACATGCAAGTATCCAGGGCCTGGAGCATGAGCTATGAGAGGCAAGGAACCGTGACTTTTTCTTTGTAATTGTACAACTTCTGGCTAGGGCCTTCTAGGACTGGTAAATATTTGCTGTGTGAATGAATAAAGGAAGGCCCAAATGAAGGCTAGCCAGAGAATGAGCTAGAAAAGTGATGTCTGCAATTAGGAAACCAACTGAGAGAGAAAGAGAGAGAGAGAGAGAGAGAGGCTGGTAGTGAGTGGGGATGAGGTTGGCACATCAAATATGAGGAGCATGGCCAAAGCTAGGCCAGAGCAAAGGCCACACCCAGACCTATTCCCCTAGAAGTTTTTGAGCTGATGGCACCTAAACTCTACATTCCTCATGGAATCAATAGGTTGTTTTAGTGGGTATCCCATTAGTCAATGTGTTCTACATACCCTAAGAGCCTCCTACACTCCAGGAAGTTGAGGAGTGGAGGCCATGGATTAGTCCTTGTTCTGTTGCCAGTAACATAGCATCATAGCTCACCCAGATAAGCTGGGTGAGCTATGATGAAGACAGGTTGATTTGGGCTCATATTCTGGAAGTCCAAGATAGGAGGCTGCATCTAGTCATGACCTTTTTTGTGGTAGAATCCTGGGTTGCACAGTCCCATTTGGCAAGAGCCAGAGACTATGCCTGTGTATATATGTCTCTTCCAGTTTCTTTCCCTTTTCTTATAAAGCTACCATATTCAGTCATAGGTGATCCACCCTGTTAACCATAAGTTCTTAATCATTTTAGTCACTTGCCCTGCCTCTAAACATTACAGTTAGATTAAGTTTTCACACTTTAATACCTTACAATAGGGATAAAATGTCAACACATGAAGCCTGGGAGGGGAGGAGGATACAATCAAGCCATATCCAAATCATAGCAGGCCGAGTCTGGGTCACCTTTGGTGCCAGGAGTTCTTAGTGTGACTTGCATGGCTACCTATTTTCTATTTGGAGTGGGAACAGGAATCCTTGAATGCCTAAGGTCCCACCTGAACTATAGTTGACTCTTTTATGCACCATAGTCCAGAACTATTGCAGAATGTTTTGACTATTGACTATTTTTTCTCCTCCCGCCTCCCCATTTCTCTCTCTCTTTCTCTCTCTCTCTCTCTCTCTCTCTCTCTCTCTCTCTCTCTCTCTCTCTCTCTCTCCTTCCTTTTCCTCCTCTTCCCCTGAGATCCACCACTTGGCCCTGGAAGCTGACTCATGACTGGGCCTAGCCAATGCAGGAGATGGGTGAACCAGGACTTGTACAACACTTATTTATTTATCCTTAAAATGATTCTACTATAGAACAATAAGAACCTCCATATACTCATTAAATGAGTATATTTCAACAATTATCTGCTTCTACAAACTTCTCCTTTGTACCCCTTAAATCTATACAGAGTATCATTTCACAGTCTAGAGATTCAAAATTATTATCATCACCATCACACCGCTATTATAATCAAAGCTCTCTTTGACACTATGATAAAAATGATAACTTTCTCATCAGAAGTGTGCACCCACCTACTAGCACCCCAAATCCTGAGATTCTCAAAATTCCTAAAACCTTGCCAAGAACCCCTGTTAAGAAATCCTGATTTGGACTGACGTAATCAGCTCTTGAACCTCCATCAGTGAAAAGACTGTTGATTAACTCAAGGATGTTCTGCAGCAGAGCACGGTGGAGTAGGTCCTTGCTAAGATGAGTTCAAGTCCATCCTGATTAGTTACTTTAGCCCATCTTTGAGGTCTCACTTGCATTACTATGAAACACCAATTACTATTTTCAATGAAGGTGGAACTGGCTCCAAATCTTTAAAAGTAACACTTATGAATATGTTATAAAAAGTTAGTCTGGGTTTATTGAAGTACCAGATACTTTCAATGAATATTAATGAAGGAATATGAGACTAAAAAAGATACTGGGTTATAATACCAGTGGACTGAAATTGAGAAAGATAAATTTTAACAAAAAATGATTAAAAATAATTGATGCTTATATAATTTTTCTATGTTTCAAATTTTTAAGGGACAAGAAATTGCTTTGGAATTCAAGGTCAGCAGATTATATGTTTAAATGCCAGCTCAGCTATAACCATGTCACTATAAACTTCCACCAAACATTGAAAAATCTATGTGGGGTGTATTTTGATTTCCCAATTTTGTAATTTTTAGGGAACAAGTAAAAAGGGGAATCCATCACCAGGTTGGTATTTAAACTCATAATCAAGATGACCAGCATAGCATTTAAGATACAATCTGCTGAAAGTAATCAATTATCTCATATACATTCAATCTCATTAACCTAAGACAAAGATTGCAGAAATAAATATGAGAATCAGCATCAAAAAGTACTAAAAATTATCCAGGTGTGATGGTGCATGCTTGTGATCATAGTACTCAGGAGGCTGAGGCCGGAGGATGGAGTTGGAGGCCAGTGTGGGCTACAGAGTGAGTTCCACACCAGTCTGGCTACATAGCAAAAATTTGTCTAAACACTTCCCCTCAAAAAAACTACTAAAAAGTATATTATCAGGTAACCAAACAGATGTATTTCTTAGGACTTGGGAATGATTTTCTTGCATTTTTCCAACTGCCTTCTCTTCTGAAACCCCCTCCTCAGTTCCTGTGCAGTGATGTTCTCTCTCTCTCCATTGCCTATGAACTCTCCTTGACCACTTGGAAAAACAGAGGTGGTGATCACTTAATTGGCTGCCACTGACTAAATCATTGTCCCTTGGGTGGCTTGAGCAGAGGGATCTTTGGAATCTTTAGGTATTTTCTTCCACACTCTACCACCTTTAGCCTAGTTTATTTCTTAGCATTATGAATAACTAACTTCATCTAACTTCTGTTGTGACTCTGCTCTCTTCTCTCTCTCTCTCTCTCTCTCTCTCTCTCTCTCTCTCTCTATCTCTCCAGAGTTGCATTAAAGAATATTCAGCATTTCTAGATATTTTAGGAGGGTTTCCAGCTTATCTTTAGTCTGTTATCTTTACAGAACTACAAGTTGACCTACTTTTCTTCTGTCTGTTTGGCTGTGTGTAGTACTGACTTCACCCCCAGGCTCCAGATCATAGTTTCTAGGGGGCTCTCAGCCTTCCCTTCATGATGCCACAATGACACCAAGTTCTTATTCTTCTCCTTCTCCTTTTTATTTTTTTGGTGGTACTGGGGTTTGAACTCAGGGCCTCATGCTTGCTAGGCAGGCGCTCTTACTGCTTGAGCCCCTCTGCCAGTCCTTTTTTTTTTTTTTGTGATAGGTTTTTTTTCCAGATACAGTCTGGTGAACTATTTGCATGGGGCTGGCTTCAAGCAGTTATCCTCCTGATCTCTTCCTCCTGAGAAGCTAGGATTATAGGCGTGAGACACCAGCTCCTGGAGACACCAAGTTCTAAATTTCCACACCAATAAATCTAGAGGAAAAGTTACTGTCTTTTCTGATAGCTTTGCTAACAAAGCCTAATGTCACTTTTCTGGAAACACCATGGGTCTCATTGGCCCACACTGGGCTGAATGCCCACACCTGAGCACCTGGCTGGGGATGGCGTAGGTTGTGTAGCTGATGCCTGCCCTGTACATAGAGTGGCAATCCACACTACCCAACCCATGGGATGATGGGGCAAAAATTCAGGGTGTTGCTGTCCAAAAAGCAAGGTATATGTGCTGACCAGATGGTGACTGGTGTCCCTTCAGTTTCCTCTTTACCCAGCCATGTGCTCCGTGTGATGTCTCTAAGTGCTAGTTATGTTAAAATGTCACATGGCACGAGTGGGACCAACAGCTGGGGATCGGAAAAGAATATGCGGCATCTTTCTTTAGGTGAAGAATAAGTCTATTATGAGTACTCATCTAAAGTCAATATAGAAACCAGAGAGTTTGTAATACCAACAGCTGATGACACTAATGCGGTCACAAGTAACAACAATAATACAGTTAGACAGCAATTTACCATTTTCACATTTTAATGCTCATTTACATTTAATAATATAAGTAAGGTGGCTATGAATTTCATTCCTAGTAGAGAATTCCCACAAACAAACCAAGTAATCCAGTGATTTGTAGAAGTAACAGCTTGTTCTAAAATTAAATTTTTATTTTTGCTATATAAGTAAATGTGTGCTTCAAATTACAATGCTTTACCTACTCAAAATTTTATGTACAAAGATACTTCAAATACCAAAAAAATTGGAAACTGCACAAATACTGTGTAGTAATAGAATGGTTAAGTAAATCATGATGTATTTTTTCCATTGCATTATGAATAGATGATTTTAAAATAATGCTTTCGAAGAACATCTAAAGACAGGAAAAGTTCATTACAAATGTGTTAAAAGCAATTTAAAAACTGGAACAAACCTATGTTTAGTATGTTTTCAAAAATAAACACAGGAATGAAAATCACACATAAGCAGAGGGGCAATATTCATAATACTTGGCAATTTTTACAGCAGGTTACCAACCAACCAGAATGGATGTATTATTTATAACAAGAACCAACAGAAAAGGATATAATGCCTTAGTATTCATTTTGATGAAAATTATTTGCAATGTTTTAATATTATACAGTGGTCCTCTCTGTTTCTGAAGTCCTTCCTTACCTTTCACTGAGTTTGTTTCATTCAATCCACAAAATATACAGAGAACATGGAGGGTCAAAATATGAGCTCTCTGAAATGCCTGATGAGGCTTAACTAAGTCAAAAGTCATAAAAGGGAAAAGTCTATTGTTCCTTAATGCTTCCTAGTGTAAACCCACCATGTGGTCAGTTGTATTTTGAGTGGAGTCGTAAGCCTCCCTTTGCCTAAAAAAAAATCGTTTCTCTGTCAACAGAGGAAAATAATTACAGCTTTTATTTAACTTTTACTGTGCACCGGGCTCTGTTCTGAGCACTTTTCTAACATAAAATCTACCCCAACAAGTATGTGCTATTGTTTTCCTTTTATAAGTGAGGCTTAGAGAGGTCAAGTCATTTATGCAAGGTCACATGGCTAGCGATGGCAGAGCTGAAATGTAACTTGGGTCTGACTCTACTGTTTGTGTGCTTTTTTCTTGGTGGCACTGGGGTTTGAACTCAGGTGTCATGCTTGCTAGGCAGGGACTCTACCATTTGAACCACTCCACCAGACCTTTTTGCATTGGTTATTTTTGAGACAGGTTCTCTCTTTATGGGTAGTGAGCCTGAACCTCAACCCTTTTATCTATTCTTTGCTCGTATCTTGAGATGACAGGCACATAGCACCATGCTTGGCTGTTGGTTAAAATGGGGCTCATAAACTTTTTGCCTAGGTTGGCCTTGAACTGTGATCTTCCAGATCTCTGCCTCCCAAGTAGATAGGATAACAGGCATGAGTTGTCATTCTTGGCCCAAAGTTTTGCTCTTAACCAGTTCATTTTCCCAATGTCCTTGTTTCATTTGTGTGTGCAGGAGTCAGCATAATGGTAAAAAAATAAGAGTGAAAATAGACTACACTTTCACTAACACATGCACAGCCCAAAGGAACATAGTGGTTGCTTAACAAATGATAGCTAAGGATGCTTATTATTATTCAACCTGTTGGCATTTAAAGATTTTTCCAGGCGACAGATCCATAATGTAGACATAGGGCCTCTGATCTACAGAGACTTCGTGCTTTCTACTCTTAGCAGTAATACCTGTTATACCTCAATTTTCTTTCCCATCAAATGGAGATAGGAATGATATCTACCTGTCAGGGCTGGGTGAATTAAACAAGTTAAAACATATAAAGCCTTTTGACAAAAGCCCAGCACAAAATAAGATCTCAATAAATATCCCTTGTTGCTATATTTTGTGGTGATTGTTTCACTTAGAGATGGAAAATTCTGTTAATGAGGAAGCCACAAAAAGAGGTTTCAACTAGTTTACTAGGAAAGCTCCATGACATAGAAAGGCTAGGTACAGAACCTCTGACCACCAAGGGTCACATAAAGCACTTATATGATCACAATCTTCATTTCCCTGCCTAATATTTACTTAAACTCTATATTCCAGATTTTTCCCTCGAATAATCTCCTTCTAAAGATCTGGTTTCCTCTGTAGTTGGGTTAAGACCTTCCCAAATCAATTTTATGTAAACTGCCCTTATGTTGCTGATTTAAAATGAGTTTAGAGTGAGTTTCACCTGGCATGGACTCCAGTGATTGATGGTAACTTCTATCCATTCATAATATGGCTGAAGTGAAGAGAAATTTGTCCAGAGGTTTGACGTTAACAGGGTGTGAGGCTAATGGGGCACTAATTGAACAGCAAATGCCTAATTAGGAATCACGGAGGGCTTGTGCTAGCACTGTGGGTAGTTGATGTACCCAGTGAGAGCTGAGTTGTGGGTTTTAGAAGAAGCACTAACTAAGCTTGGCCACTTCTGCCCTTTGCTGCAGTCCAACGGGCCTTGTCTTTCCAAATTTTCTAGGCAAGTGGCAGCTGCTGAGCTAGAAATTCTGATTTGTAGAGGTTCAAAGGATGGTGCAGGGAAGTTCTTTCCCTTCCTGAAGTTGAAGAAGACAAGCAAGGGATTTCTGGGGCAAGCCATTGCTAAATGATTGTCTGCTCCCTGATAATTTGGGGAGCTGCTAACATTTATAGAAATGGGAATAGATTTAAAATTCAGATATATAATTTCTACTGTTTCTAAACTCCCATATGTGTAGCACCAAAAGTGAATTTTGAGAGCAGTAGTGGGAAAATACTGCCTGGGGATAAAGAAAAGTTACCACAGGAGTCTGGTTTCTATAATAATTTATTTCACAATAAGAGCAAATTCCTTTCCCTAGGGAAGTATTTGACAGAATAATTGTACTAGGGAACAGTCACTGTTTCATTTCATTTTCTCTTTCTTTTTAAAACTTTCTTTGTAAAGCAAAATGTTATAAATCTTTCCGAAAGAGCAACTTAAACAAGATACATGGACTGTGAGGTGGGTGTTTTATGTGTGTGTGTGTATACATGTACAATGAATATACAATTGTCCATTCATTTATTCAGTATTGGATCTTAGGATGGCATTTTGAACATGAAAAAGAAAAAACTAGAAATATGTGAGATTAGAGACACTACAAATTGCATCTTTCCAAATTTAGGGAGGTCAAGCAAAAACAACCATCTCCATGTTATAGATCAGTGCAAAAACCATAGACCTGAACTCCATTTACATTGACCAAGTAGTATGATTTTTATTACTTGTAAAGATTTTTAAAAATTCAAGTTCTCTTTATAATACAAAATTTTAAGCAATGAATTCCTACAAATGTGATGGTTTTAATGGTTGATACTTAACCAATTTTTAAAAATATGCTTCGAGGTAGAGGGATTTGAGAGGCATGTCATTCTCTCAAATCAGTCCTAAGGAACTCAGCAGCCTCCTGGTTCCAAACTCTTTCTCATCACCCTCAGGGGCTTGGTGTGATCACAGGCGCCCCTGACTTCTGGCAAGTCTATAAGAAACTCAGCTGCACCAAAGTTTAGGGACAGATTCTGCTGTGCCTCCCAGGGGCATTTGTAACTGAAAAGACAACAGGCATCAGAGGGATGAATCCTGCCATTGGAGGAGAGGTGAAATTTCATGCTCGAGAAACACACATTTTGGGGCAGGAGGTTTCCTGGCATAGCTCTGTCATGATCATGAACGCAGTGTGGCGATGATGTTCACACACTGCATTCTGCAAGGAAAGTGCATGCTTACAAGAATACGAGCATCGCCAAAAATTTAAAAAGCAGGAGAGGGAATCAAAGGCAATGGGGAAATAAGACGAGAAGGAAGTAAGTAAATTCTAAAGAGATAATTAACATTTCAAACAGAAGTTAAATCATCTGTTATACTATTAATACTATTAACATTACTGTAAAGACAATATAACACTATAGAAAGTTGGAAAACTGACAAAGATAATTACCATACATTTCTCCAACAGAAGATTACTCTTCAAAATTTTTTTGTTCCAACTATCTCATCTTATAGATTGAGAAGGTAATGGTTAGAAAAATTGAGTGTCATGTTCCTGATGGCACAGCTCATACAGAGCTCACCAGGACTAACAGACAGGACTTGCTTCTTTTTCTTTTTGCATTACTGGAGTTTAAACTTGGGACTTTGTGCTTGTTAGGCAGGTCCTCTACTGCTTGAGCCACACCTCCACCCCTTTTCTCCCTGGTTATTTTGGAGCAAGGTCTTGCTTTTGGCCCAGGCCAGCCTAGACTATGATCTTTCTATTTTATGTGCTGTCTTTGAGATGACAGGTGTGTGCCACCATGCTCAGCTTTCTTCCATTGAGATGGGGTCGTGCAAACTTTTTTTTGTCAGAGCTGGCCTGGAACCTCTGTGCTTCCAATCTCAGCCTCCCACATAGTTGGGATGAGAGGTGTATACCACTGTGCCCAGTTATTTGTTGAGATGGGGTCTCCAGAACTTTTTTGCCCAGGCTGACATCAAACTTTGATCCTATCTCAGCCTTCCAAGTAGCTAGGATTACAAGAAAAGTTACCAGTGCCCAGCACCTTGCTGATTTTTGAGTGTCATCAACTCACACCAGCCTGCCTCTAATAAAGTCTCCATGACTCATAAGTTCCAGTGATCACATTCTCCTCAGCCTACAGAAGGCATAAGAATTCTTCTCACATATTTCTTGAGCTCTTGGGTAAGTTGTAAAAGCAGACCCTGGCCAGACACCAGGATTTCTAACCCTTGCCCTATTATACTTTGCTACTTTATTGATTGAACTGTTAAGTCCAGAATGGCTACTGTTAATAGTTTCCTTTGTCCTCTTAGATAAAGGTGGTAGGATTATTTCCTATGCAAATAAATTAAGATTGGGAAAGAAGAGAAACAACTCCATGAGGCATTTATTATTAGGGCCTTTTGGTAGTAGTAGAGGAAACCAAGGCTCAGAAGTAGGGAGGTTGAGTCAGGCCTACCTCAGGTCTATGAACTCCCAAAGGCCATGCTATCAAGCACTTTGCCAAGGGTAGGAAGTCTGTGGGAGTCATGCTACGTACTGTCTGTCAGCTAATTCCGCGTCTTGCCAGACATTGCTAATTAAGATACTCTCTCCTCTGAGCCCAAACTCAGCCTTGGGTCTTCTCAACTCAGCCCACTAAGCAAACACTCCCAACTAATGGGACTGACTATAATGTGAAGCTTATGGCCCAGCCTGCCCCAGAAAATACTCCTCAGACATGGTTAGAAATCAGGAAGGTATGCATAACTAAAGAATAAAGTTAGGGTATTACAAAGTAGTAGCTTTCCCTCTGCTCACTCATAAACACTCATTCCAGGCTTGTTTTTCTATGTGAAAATTTATTTCCCTATGAAGTTGTTTTAACTTACACTTTCGACTTAAGAACTCCCCTTTTGACACACCTGTGTTCCCAGCATTCATAACCAATTACACTTATATGCAAAAATGGGTCTTATTTCTCAGGAGTCTGTCTTAGGGTTTTAGAGGGGTCCAGGTATGAGTGCAGAAGGCAAAGGTCACAGAAAATTTTCCCTGAGATACTATGTGATGACCTGGCACCATGACCTTTTCACACCAAACACTTCCGAGGGCCTTCAAGAGTAATGCTGCAGTAAGCATGGCATAAGTCTGCACTGGGCTTTGTCCCTTATTGCTGTGTAGGTTGCAAAAGATTTCCCTAACCTTTTGAGCTTTGATTTCAGAGGACGTAGTAGCCTTCATGGTGGACTGGACCAACTGAAAGTGAGAAGACAAGACAAGATGATGGCAAGACCAGAGTTTGGACATTAGAAAAGGGGAGTATTCCCAGGAGCCTCCTCTGGGAGCTTTTACACACAACAAAATTAATTAGGGAGACCCCACTTCTAGCATCATTTACCCTTCCAAATTGGCATCCTATTTCTCTTTACAGGCATCTATTGACCACTGTTTGTGAAAAATCCTCAAATTTAGTGTTTGGCAAAGTACAGGCATGGGGCCGGATCTTGCCTGCATCCCGGCTTTATGCATACAGCTTTGTTGATCACAGTGACATTTATTCATTCATCCATGGGCTGATCTTTGTTCTAAGGCAGTGGAAGTTTCTTGTCCCATCACCCCTCCTTTCTTCCCTCCACCTTTGAAGGAGAGTGGCTGATCTGGTTCCCTCTTGATGACATTGTTTCTGAAGGTGGCCCTCCTCTATAGTATTCCCTTTTCAGCATTAGCAATGTGAAAGCTTTGTCCTAAGAAGGGAGCACTGTAGAAGCTGAAGGCAGAGTCAGGGCATTTGGCATTGTTTCTTCACTCAAGTTAGACTCATTGACCTCACACCTAGACAGAGAACATATCTTTTCGACTGTCTGAGCTAAACAACACAGCTTTGGCTTACAGATCTTCCTGGTCACTAGAGTAGCACTCTTAAATGAGAAGGGTTGCAGACATAGAGGACAGTAGGGCAGTTTGTGGGCTACAGCTTAACCATCTTTGGGACAATTGTGTATCTCCTCAATTCACTGGGCACCTAGCCACCTTGGTGGAGCAGGCAAGTCCTTAAAGGTAATGGAAGTTGAATAAAGAAAGCTGCATCCTACTGCTTTTGGGGATAAATACACCCATATCTGTTCTGCTGCCTTGATGACCCCTCCACCCAGGTTCCCAGGTTATTATAGAGAACTGGTGAGAGAAAGTTTTGGAGTCAAGTTCTGAGGTTGACTCCTGAGTCTAGGCAGAGAAGACACCCTCTGCTCCCCAATCAGGCAGTAGCTCCTTCTCCTTTGCCTGCTTTTTCAGATGCTTCCCTTCCTGGTCAGGCCGATCCTGCCCAAGCTTCCCCTCTTCTCCCTTCATCTTTGGTCAGCACCCTCCACTCCATCCCTCCTTCAAATCCCCCCTCTAATGCCTGCTCTGCTAGGAATTGTTCCCACACAGAATCTCTTTTCTTGCTATGACCTGAGAATATTTTTCCTACTCCCTGGTAGCCTCCCTCAGATGGTATATTTGCATTTTTATGTCTTGCCTCTGCAGACAGTGGGCAAAGACTGTGTCTTTTTCCTTTTTGTCTCCCCAGTTCCCAGTACAGTATCTGGCATGTGAGAGAGCTGCAGGAAACACAGAGCGTCAAGGTTAAGAGCCCAAGTTTGAATCTGCAGGACTCTGGCAAATTCCTTTACCTCTTTAAGCTTCGCTTCCTCAGCTGTCTTGTGGGAACAATAACAGTTCCCAGATGTAAGATAGCTGTGAGGATTAAACAAATGGATTCAGGACAGGGTTTAGATCAGTGCCTACTTCATGGTAGAGACTCAGTGGCTGCCATTAGCAATAACCTCTAATTCTTTAATTATCAAATGTAGTAAAGCATAGTTCTAACATGTACTTCATGACTGAACACTTGATGGACAAATGTTTACCTTGTTTTCTTTTATTCCCTTGTTGAGGCCACTGACAAAGATCCAAGTGCTACCTAAATGGAAAAGTTGTCCCTGGCAGGGACAGGACCTGGTTTCTTTCAAAACTTCTCTTTTTTCTGGAAGGGTTTCCTCCCCTTTTGGGCAAAGTTTGGAGTCTTCAAACTTTCTTTTTCTTCAATCAGGTCAAGCAATCCTGTGCAGAGAGGAACCGACACCAAAGGCCAAGGAATGGGCTCCAACACCCCAACTCATTAATATCAACAGCATCCTAACAAATGGGAGGCCGGAGAGCCAGACCGAGCGGCCACTTGGTCACATGGCAGGGGTCTGCCCTGGGGCCCTGCGCACATTGAGTGGACAGGCACAAGTGCCATCCATATTTCTCCACACAGCCCCGGCCCCCACCTCCCATGTCAGCCTGCTGAGCAGGCTTGGCCGAAGTTCCTGTACTTCACAGAGAAGATTTATTCCTCAAGACTGACCTACATGGATGTATGTATCTAAATTCACAAAAGCTTGAGTTTGATGGCAAGCAACAAAAGGTCAGAGGAAAAACGGGCAAGGCATTTAAATCAAAATGATGAAACTGGGTAATTTCATTAGCAACAGTTGTATTTACTGGAAGTCACAGATGGTGCAGTTTAGCTCATAGCCAAGTTTTTAGGACAAAATAAGAATGAAGAAAGAAATATTTCAAGGGAGAGGTGGTTAAAAATTAAATAGGCGCCAGATGGTTCAAGATTGTCTTTCCTATAAATTTGGTGAACGAAGGCATGCTGAATCCAAAGGCTTTCTGAATGGGATTAGAGTTTGAAAAGGACCTTTAAGAATATATAAAAAGACCTTTTAAAAAGAGAAATATTAAGTTTGGAAGCAAACCGAGTGGAGGTAACAGTCAATTATATAAACGATACTATTTATTATGCACTCACTTAGGATTTGTTGAGAACCTACTGTGTGCTAGATTCTATTTTAATGTCTGTGAGTGATTGGAAAGAAGGTTATACTTTTCTGGAATGTTGGGAAAGTCCTTGCTGAGGCTAAGAGAGGGAGAATGTGACTTTCAAATACATTTAGCCATACAGAAACACTTGTTTCTCCTCTGGCACATGTGATGAGAGCTGCTTCAATGATTTCCCATCTTGTAGAGATCAAAAATCTAAACTCTTCACATGCTTGAAGCCCTTCATGGGCTGGAACTGTCAACCCCTCTAGACCTGGAGTTCTCAAAGCTGGTGTGCATTACATTGTCCAAGGGACCTGTGTTTCAGCAGGCCATGCACCTTGAAGCAATAGCAACTCAGCTGATGCTATTGACACAGGGTGAGAACTTCTATTCAAGGCTCCTCTTTCACCTGTCCTCATCATGCTTTCTCTTCTCTTCAGTCTGCTGGGAACTTACTGCTACTCCCTGCCTGACTCCTAGGTTTTGTAGCCTGACATCTTTGCACACGGCATCCCTGGCTGCTTCTGCCTCCTGTTTCTGTGTTCACCCACCATGTTTCAGCACCACCTCTCAAGCTCCTCTCCTGTTACAAAGGGTTGCACCATGTAGAGCCATCGTAAAATATTTAAAGGTTACTTTGGGTGGAATGGGGTCCTTTGCAGAGTTTTGAGCAAAGGAGAAACAAAATCTGGGTTTAAAAAATGGGTTTAATAGAATGTTTGTGAGTTTCAGTTTCTAATAATGATGATATAAATTATGCTAATATAAATTATGGACAACATATAAAACAACTGAAGACACTGTAAAGCAACACATGGCAGGCCAAAGCTGGAAGGGGCTTGGCGTTTGAAAGCAGATGATGATATTGGGTGAGGTCCCCATCATAGGACTTTTCTGTAGAGAAAAGGCTGTGCAGTGGTAGTGGGGGAACTCAAGCAGAAAGTCATCTGTTGTTAACTATCAGGGTTGTCAGAGCTGGTGGAGTGGCTCAAGTGGTAGGACACCTGCCTAGTAAGCATGGAGCCCTGAGTTCAAACCCCAGTACAACCAAAACCAAAACAAAACAGGGTTGTCAGAGTCAGCAGTCATTGGGACAGTATATACTAGACAGGGACAACCATAGGTTATGCGGATAAACTTCCTTGGCTCACTCCTGAATTGAGCATATCCAGGGAAAGATCCCAGGATCCCAGAGGACAAATCACAGCTAGATCAATGAAAGGGCTTAGCAGAGACTTCTGCAGCTGCCCATACCAGGAGGACAGTGAGGAGGTGTGTCTGACCACAATTTAGATGGGCTGGGTCAGTGTTATGCCCTTTCCATTAAAATCTCAGGAAGACCACCAGTTAGAGAGAGACCACATTTCAGGATAAAGGTTCTGAAATCATCCTCCCTTAACAAAAATCTGAAATGAAGCTTCCATAAGTTCAAGGTGATTGCCAGTAATTGAAATGTCTGCAGGAATAAAACTTGGCTCTCTTCAGAGGACACTGTATGCCTTAAGATAACAGAATTTCCCCCACAGAGGAGGATGGGAATGTATACATTTTAAGATTTTTATATTTTTTGCCTGTTTATTTGCTTTCTTATCCATTGAGAAAAAATTGTCTATTCTTAAACAGTTTCAAATTAAGTAACATCACACAGTTGACTGTCAGGGTTCCAAAGACCAATGACCAGTGAAATTCCTTATGTCCTCCATGTTATTGTCTAGTGTAGTGGGAGGTTATCTATTTATCTTGGGGTCACTATCATTTGCTGTATAGTTGTAGTTCTGACTCACTTTATACCTATAAATTCTACTCTTTATTAATTCTTGGTAATTTCATTGTAGATACTCATTGATGAGTCCTTGAACTCCTCTTGCTAATGATTCTGTCCTATCCTAATTTAGGCATTCAGTTTTTTACTAGCTTACATTAATTATGTAAAGGGGTTTCAATGTGATATTTGCATATAAGTACTTGATCAAATTCATACCCTCAATTACTCTTTCTTATTCAGACCCTTCCTTCCTTCTTTCCTTCCTTTCTCTCACTCTCTTTCTTTTTTTTTTGTTGGCAGTACTGAGTATTGAATTCAGGACTTCGTGCTTGCTAGACAGACACTCTACAGCTTGAGACACACCTCCATTCCTTTTTGCGCTGGTTATCTTGGAGACAGGATCTCACTTTTTGCCCAGGCCAGCTTGGACCATGATCCTCCCATTTTACACTTATGATTGTCATTGGAATGACAGGCTCATGCCCCCATGTTTAGCTTTTTTTTCTGATTGAGATGGGGGTCTTACAAACTATTTTTGTCTGCACTGTCCTGGAAAGGTGATCCTCCCAATCTCAGCCTCCCAAGTAGCTAGGATTACAGGTGTGAGCCATGGTGCTGGTCAGTCACTCATATTCAAGGTCAAACCTTAGACCTTGTCATGACTGAGAACTGCAGTGACTCCAAACCTCTCAATCTCAGACATCCATCTCTATGACCATGACCTTCTCTCCTCTGGCCTACATCCTTTCTTTCACCAGCTCCAACAGCCCTTTACCAGAAGTGTGGATGCACCTTCATCATGCCTCTTTCCAGAGCCTTCTCTTCTTTCCTTACCATTTCAACCCTTTCATGCCTTTGCTTCTCCTGGACTTCTTCATTCTGGCTTGACTGATCACCCGCCTGACGAAAACCCATTCCTTGCCTACTCCAGGCTTCTGCCTACACAGGTAGAGAACTCAAGATCAAACTGAGGGCTTCAAAGGGCCTCTTCTGGTGGCTTTTTCTCTCCCTCTCTGAATAATTGTGTCCACTTTTTCCTTTCTCCTCAAACCCCTCAACTCTCTTCTCTAGCATCCACTCACACCTGGCTTCCTATTTCACTGAAAGATAATCTTGAAAGAAAGAACAGCAAAGGACTTCCATTGATTCCCATCCATCCTGTGCCCACTCTGCCTTCTGGCCTGATAATGGGGACAGAGAACAAGTTGTCACATCCCTCTACTTGTCTATACTCCTTAGGGGTACCAATCTGCTACTCACTCCTCTCTTTTCCCTCCCAGAACAGCAGCTGTGTCCCTCCCCAGTGGCGTATTTCCTGCCTATACAGAGTTGCCTTAAACATGAAAAGTCTTCAACACTCCCCAGTCTTTAACATGCCCCACTCACTAAGCCATGTCCTCAAAGTGCCATCTCTGGCTGCTGCTGCCTACCACAACTCTTGAACTCTTTGTAACAATCTCAGGACAGTAGATTAGGCAATCAGTATAATGTTATATTTATTTTTTCTTTAAACATTATCTTTCTGTGAAGCTATGAGTGATCCTGGTTTTTCTTCTTTTTACTTATTTGTTCTTTCTATATTTTCTATGATGAATATGCAATACTTTGGATAAAATGGGAAACAATAAAATTACATAAAAAGAAACACCATATTTTATGAATAATTTACAATCAATTGCATTTTTATAGAAAAAATTGGCAGTGGGTTGGAGTGGAGTGGGCAGTGGGAGGAGGGCCAGTGGGAGAGGGGCCACATAAATTCTCTGAATTTCAGATTCCTCAGCTGTGAAGGGAAGAAACTGCCATTTCCCCAGCCTTCCTTTCAACAATATTGTGAGAATCTTAAAAGAAAATGGATGTGAATATACTCAGAGGGCTTTACAATTGTGAGCCCTTGATATTTTTGATAAGATAGTTATTGTGAGCTGCATAGCTAATATCTTCCTCTTATCAATGACGAAATGTGGGTTGTGAGATAGGACAGGTTTAAAACCAAAGCAAGGGAAAATATTCACAAGATCAGCTTTTCATTTTTTGTGGCCAGGTTCTTCTCTGTGTCCCAATTTCTTCATCTATCTCACTCCTAAAATACCCAGCAAGATAGACTCTTCTTCCCTCTATCAAAAATGGTTATAGAATGACCTAAACAAGAAGGAGGTGTTGGGAAGGTATCTTGGAGCACAGATGCTATGGAGATGTGGACTGAGGCTACTGAGTTTGTAACATCTGTTAGAGAAGATAGTGCCTAACCCCGGAAGGTTAGACTAACAATTTTGCTGTATGCTGAAGTTGCAATGTGGGATCTTTGACAGCAAGTCTGCTTGGTCATAGAAGCTCTAAACTTATATGCATGCAGAACCTGGAGCATTTGTGTTCATTGCTTTTCTCAAAGTCATTTCTTTGTTGTCATCATTTTTTCCCACCTGACTTTGCATTTTCATAAATTGAGAAGAAAAACTGCACTGATACCTCAGAGGGGATAAGTTTTGTTCATACCAGGCATGACCCAGTCCATATCTTAGTCTCCTCCTAGATAAAGAAGTTCTTGTCTTCCTTTTACTAATCCCTAAACACAACCCTGGATCTCCTAGTGCAAGACTTAATGAAAGCACCCCCCAATCCACTGGGGCAAGTAACTTCTAAGGCACTGAGCTGGCCAAAAATTTCATTCACTGGTCAGCCTCCCATGGTTTTCGTATAGTTTTGGTCCAACCTCCCAGGAGAATGTTAACCTCTTGCTTTCCTCAAATCCCCATCCAAAGAGAAGCATTTACTAAATGTTTACTTTGCGCCAGCAAAGGTCACATACAGTGCTTCACTTAGTCATCAGGACAGCAACCATTGGCCCCACTGTACAGAGAGAGATGCATAGATGAACTGAAGTCCAGAAAGCTAAGAAGTCAGTGGGCTGGGTCAAAGTCAACTCCTATAATCCCAAAGAAGAGCTCATTCCTTTATCTTAAGTAATTTTTCTTCCCTACTTCCCATTAAGATGAATGCAGTAGCTTCACCACTTGCTTTTTCAACTGTCATCTTTTCCTGTTGAAGGGCACAAATATTTTAAGTTTTGTCCTCAAGTATGCTGGGATGCTGACCAAATTCACCCAGACAGGGTACAACTGGAGCTGCTTCCTGTTGAACAGAGGAGTTTCCTGGGGGGAGAAGAGGGTCTCCCTCCCCCGCAAAAAGCCTTAGAAATAACATGTTGGTTTTCTTGATAATTGGATTGTTAGAGTTTTCAGGGAAAGAGTCTGAATCCAGAGAAGTACAATCTAAATGTAAATGAATGTTTACGTGGGTGTTTGGAGGGACTCTGGGGTTGGAATACTGATGCGAGGGCCTCAACAGCACCCAGCTTGCAGATGTGAGAGGGGCAGGACTGGAGATTTGCTCTCCTCCTCCTGTTCCCTTCTGGATGGGGAGAAATGGATCTGCTCTGGCTTAAGGACCTTGCAGAGCCTATTTGAGTCTGGTTGTCAATCAGTTGAAAAAGCAATAATGGGAAATTACTTAGACAGCTATATAAAGAGCTATAGAAATGGCCCCCACCTTTTAGTTGTTACAGTCCAAACATACTACCCATAGGGAATCTGTCTTGCTGTCACATGTGACCATTGTCCTTGTCCTTGACCTCCCTGCTACACCTCACACTATGGATGGACATTCCTCCTCTTCCATTTCAGACCTCAAGGATCCCAGGACTCAAGACCTGAGCTTCTTTTTCTTGGCTCCACCTTCTCACCCTGAGATAGCTTCATCTGTCCTCTTGGTTCCAGTGGCTCCTTTCTACTCTTGGTTCTTCCCCAAGCTTGGGCTTCTGGTTATAGCATTCTCCTGCCCAAGTGCTCAGACCCTGCTCTCAAGGACAACCTTGTCTCCTTACAGGTAGAGAGCATGCCTAATACTATGTACACCCCTAGGGTAGGGTCAGTAGTGGATACTCAAAGACTTTTTTGTTTCAAAGACTGTTTTCTGCTTTTTTAAAATTCATAGAATGCCAAATAGAACATTCATTTTCAACACACATGTAATAAATGTGGAGAGTTTTAAGATTGTCATATAACAACAGCTATGCTACCTTAATCTGTTCATACTGCTTCCACAGGATACCACTGACTAATTTATAAATAATAGTGATTTATTTCTCACAGTTCTGGAGGTTACAAAGCCCAAGATCAGGGCAGCAGATTGAGTGTCTGAGGAGGGTTGTTTGCTGTACCCTGCAGAGAGGACGAATGCTGTGTCCTCTTAGAGCTGAAGGGACAGAAAGGCAGAAGGGGTGAAGGCTGTGTGAAGCTTCTTCTATAAGGGCCTTACTGTCATTCACAACAGAGGAGCTCTAATCACCTCCTAAAGGCCTGCCTCCTGACAATATTGCATCAGGGACTAAGTTTCAACATAAGGGCTTTTTGTTGTTTTTGTTGTTACTGAGAATTGAACTCAGGACCTCATACTTGCTAGAAAAATGTTCTACTGATTGAGCCATACCCTCAGTCCTTTTTGCTTTTAGTTTGTTTTTCAGATAGGGTTTCATGCATTTTCCTGGGTTGGCTTTGCACTGGGATTCACCTACCTCTGCCTCCCAAGTACCTGAGATTACAGGTGTATGCTACCATGCATGGGTTGGGATTTTTCTTTGCTTGTTTTGTTTTTTTGCTAACTTTTGCATGGTATGGCCTCAAACTGAGATTCTCCTACTTCTGCCTCCTTGGTAGATGGGATTATAGACCTTTCAACATGAATTTTAGAGAGATCACAAACATTCAAACTGCTGTAGTTATAAAATCATCTGGTCCCTTCTCCAACCTTGCTACTACCAGGTTAAAGCATGAATGCTGCAGAAGGTTTTCCTTCTTAAGTGGAAAATATTTATAAGATTAAGAACAATATTTGTATTCTCAGTTCAGTTAATTCAATTAAAAACTATTTCTTGGATCTCTACTATGTGCCAGGCAGGCAATGGGCTCGGTGCTAAGATGAGCTCTCTAGGAGATGACTATGGTTCATCCAGAAGGAAAAACAGACAGGTTTAGAAGGTTTACAGTGCCACATGACAAGGGACTAACTCCACAGGATCAGGGGCTGCTGGGAGGCAATATTGAGTTTTATTGTAAAGATTAAATAGAAATTTGCTAGACAAAACGAGGGAAGGGACATGCCATAGAGCTGTGTACGCAAAGGCTAGGGATGGGCAAAGGCAGCAGTTTGGAGACCTGCAAACCATTAGTTCTTACTGAGCAGGATTCGAGTGCCAGGGAGAATGGCAAGAGAGGCAGGTAGAGGGAGGGTAGAGACCTGGGCAGCCCACCAAATGGTCTTGTTCCATGTTCTGTAGCCACATGGAGCAAGAGGAAGGCCAATCAGAGGAGAGGGGTGGCCCTAAACTTCTGTGAAAAGATAGACAAAAGATAGGTAGGTCAGTGGGCACAGAGACCAGTTACAAGCTTATAGAAATAGTCCAGGAGAGAGATGATGGAGGAGTAGAGAGGAGAGATTTGACAGGTGTATTTGGTTTTTTGCTGGAAAAATGAAGAAAAGGAAGATAATGAGATACTGATCCTGTGTAATTCATCCTTGTTTCTCCACCTTCTATTGCAAGGAACAGCCTTTGATGCATTATGGGATCTTAATAAATGTGCAAGTAACTGAATAACTTTGGAATTACTATATAATAGCTAATAGCTACAATTTGTTAAAACAAAAAACAGCTGGGTCTTTACGTAGTGAGATATGTGTCATGTGGAAGCCCAGAGGAATTAGCACCAGGCGTAGTTTGATTAACTAAGAGCCAACTGGAGTGTTTGTAGTAGAAGGCATGACCTTGGATGATACAGCTAAATTATCCAAGACCTAATTGTTTTATCTAGCTCTAATACAGAGATGACATACTTCTTCACAGCAGCGCTGTGATCAAGAGAGAGAACGTGTGTCAAATAGTTTGTAACCCATGAGGCTATAAAATGCTACCATTCATTAAGGTGTTACTCTGGTCAGTGAGTTGGGTGCTGATCAATAGACCTGATCTTAGAAAGTCAACCAGTTGGCTAGTGGGGAGGCAGAGATGGGAGGATCACAGCTTGAGGCCAGCCCAAGCAAAACAACAACCGAAAAAATGTTTGTGAGACCACCATCTCAAAGAGCAAGTCAGGCATGATTTGTTCATGCCTGTGTCTCAGCTACATGAGAGGCACTGGATCATGGACTGAGGCCAGTCCTAGGCAAAAAGAGACTCTGAAAAATAACTGAAGCAGAAAAGGGCTAGGGTGTGTGTAAAGTGGTAGAGCACCTGCCTAGCAAGTAGAAGAGCCTGAGTTCAAACTCCAGTACTGCCAAAAAGAGGGAGAGAGAAAGGAAGGGAGAAAAGGAAGGAAGGAAGGACGCACTCTCTGCTGAGTCCTGACTGGTGCAACGGACAGCCTAGAGCCATAGCAGTTCCAGGAATGTTCACTTCCCTTCCCCGCGCCCTACTCTGAGCTGCCTTTGCAGGTCAGGTTTCTTCTTGCACCTGCCTTTGGCTGTCCCTGCTTGGTGACCACTCCAGATGTTATCCCCTCCTCTACTCAAATGGGTGACCCCAGGCCCCTCAGCAGCAGGCCACTGCAGGAGAGAGACCCCAGTAAGATCCCAGTGGCCTGGGACAGGAGTAGGTAAAAGGCCACCATGATAGGAAGGGCTGTCTCACACTGGAGCACATTGTGGGAGAAAGGCCCGTGTGGGTGTCTATGCATGGTGGAAGGGGAGACTACAACTACTCTCTTGTCACAGAGCAAATAAAACCAGGAAGACTTACAAGTCCTTTCTCTTCCAGCCCATCATGCAGTCCTTACGACATCCATCCGTTGAGGCGAGCTTGTTATTCCTGCTGCCACACTGAGGCTCATCCCACCTCTCCCTCTATGCAGCAGTGGGAAGGGCACAGGTCCACAAGAAGCTTTCTGACACCGCAGGTTTGGATTGTTTTACTGCCATTCGTGGATGACACATGTGAAGTGCTGTTTTGTGTAGCAAGCTACATGTGGTAGGAAATTGATGAAGAATCATTTAGGAAAGTTTACATTCTTTCTGGCATCACAATTGTAAGTGCTGATTGTGGAAATGGAAAGAACACAGAAAAGCCTAAAGAAAAACTAGAATCATCCAGAATCTCACCATTTAAACACTGTTACTACTTACCAGAATCTCCTTTGGGTCTTTCTTCTGTGCTTCTCCTTCAACACTGAAACTATTTCCATGTCATCATGCGTCCTATTTTAATATATTACAGCTTGTTCTAAATCTTTACCAACTCTTGACAACTGTGATTTTTATTGGCTGCATAATATTCCTTTATTCTTGCATACTCCATTTAATGTAAACATTCTCTATTGTTGCTCAGTTAGTTTAGAGAGAAAGTTCCAGTAGATTCATTCCTCAGGTTACATCTAGGTCAAAGCTGACTCCATGTTTCAGAATTTTGACTCATTTCATAGTTTCTTGGCCTTTTAAGTAGGAGCAACATATCTCTAAATAATCCAGCCATTTATTGACTTAACATGAACCACACATATAAGTCAGTGAAGATATGACGTCTGGGGTGCATGAGGGGGATGGGTACATAAGTCTGTACCTTTGAAGAAATTGCAGTGTTATTAGGATTAGAAGACCAAGGCCTGAAACAAGCAATTTGAGGCAGCTGGTCAGTGCTGGGCTATGACACTCACTGCTTGGCAGCTGGTGACCAGGTTGGCAGAGGCCGAGGCCTGGTGATGGTGATGAGCAGCTGGCCTCCCATTGGTCATCAGCAGGCTGCTCCCTGGAGTGGGCCATGTGCTCTGTGATCCACGTGGTGGACAGGGCCTGGCGACTTCGGTAAGCTGTGTTTGTGTGCTGCGGGGTGAAGGGATGGCTCTGAGCATCTTCCCCTTACAGAGGGTTTCCGTGTCCCAAAGGCTCTAGGATGTGCTGCAGGAGGCCTCGCCTCTGTCAAGGGAGGCAGTGTGCATAGTGATCCAAGACCCCACAACCAGGGTCAAGCTGCTTGCTAAAATACTTAACCTTCTCCATTTCCTTTTCCTCTCCTGTTGAGTGGAGAGAGAAACATGTCTACCTCTTTGGTTGTAGTGAAGACAGGTGAAGTATCTAGCTAGTGACTGACACAGAGTCCACATGCACTGGCTGGGAGCTCTTAGTACTTAAGACTCCCAAGAAACTTCCTCATAGGTTCAGATTTTATTTCCATTTAACGGAGGCTGAAATGGAGACCCAGAGGTGCGGTGCTTTGCGCAAAGTCTCAGAGACAGAATGGGGCTGCAGGGACTGCGTTCTGATTTCCATGCTATGTTGCCCACAGGGAATTTTCCATCAAGAAAGGAGAAGCAGGGCAGGTATGTGTCAGGTCCTGAAAGATAAAAGCAGAGCCTGGTGTTCTCCAGTATCCTGCAATAAGAGAAGAATTCTTAAGGTCGCCAGAAACCAGGGAAGCCTTCTGTATGTAGTCTTTTGGTCTTAGAAAGGGAGAAGAGTGGGAACTTAAAGTCTTTTGGCTGCATTGTGGGATGCTGGCTGATGTACTCATGATGCAATCTGTACAGGTGATTTAAATTTGGTGAAAGCAAGAATCGTCTTAGTACCAGTGACCTGGGCAAGACCTTCCCTGGTGATGTTGGCCAGGGCAGAGGAGTTAGAAGGAACTGGGTTTTGTTTCACTCTTTACTCTTCTTTATCATCCAAGTTGAAGTCTTATTGTACTTCTGCTGAATACCATTCTCCTGTCTTCCTCTACACTAAGATAGTGTTGGTGTGGTATCTAATGTAGCCAAATATTCTCTTTCTACAACATGGAGCAACCTCTTGTTTTATACAAATATATCACACCAAACTCAGTGTTCTCTACTTGCCATTTTTACTCTTTATGTTGTGGTGATCTAGGTATGTTGAGACGTAGAGCTCTAGGTCCATTTTAACTGCTGTATAGTAGTCCACCAAAAGAACATTCTCTAAGGTGCTCATTTTTTTACCTGTATATATTTCTATTTTGTGGATGGATATTGACTATTTCAAGCAATCACAGTGAGTTTTTATGCTATTCTCCTGGTGAATATGTATGAAAATTCTGGTTTAGGTATCAATGCAGCAAAGCTATCTTATAAAGGAAATACAGTACTTTTTCACTTTCTCTCAATTCCCTGAAAATTTGGATAATATAGAAAAAATCTGAGTATTTTTGGGAAGGAGGGGAATGATAACCATTTATTGTCATCTTAAGTAGGATGGAGATATGATACAATGGAAAATATTTGACTAGGAATAAAATTGTTGAGCTACAAGCCTGATGCTGGTCACGCCTATAATCTTAGCTACTTAGGAGGCAGAGATTGGGAGGATTGTGGTTTGGAGCCAGCCCCAAGGAGATAGTTTGCAAGACCCCTTCTTGAAAAAAACCCATCAAAAAAAGGGCTGGTGAAGTGACTCAAATCGCAGAGCACCTGCATGGTGAGCGTGAGGCCCTGAGATCAAACCCCAGTGCAGCCAAAAAATTGTTGAGCTACAAGATAGAAATATTGTTAGTCATTAAATTCCTCTCCAAAGGTGTTGTGCCAATTCACACTCCCACCAGCCTGTGTGAGAGTTATTATTGTTTCCTTTGATTCTCTCCAACATTGGTTTTTATTTACCTGACTTGATGATATCCTGTAATTTAACATTTTTCTTTTTTTTTATGAATTTCTCATTCACATACCTTGACCATTTTTTCCTAGTGGCGAATTTGCCTTTATCTTAATGATTTGGGGAATTCTTTATATAGCCTACACTCAAATCCGTGTTGCTAGCAAATACCTTCTTCCGTTGTGTTACCTGTTATGCTATTCTTTGCAATTCAGAAGTTTTAATATTGATGTAGTCAAGTTGAACAATTTATTTCTTTATGATTTTGGTCTTGTTTAAGGTTTCATTCATTCTTAATGATTTTATCAGCATATGGTAGTTTTACAGGTGGATGAATTGTGACACTTACCTTTATGCTTAAAATATATCTGTGTTGGATTTACTATTCTTTAATCCTAAATTTCTAAGTCATCCTTTACTACCTCACTATAATAATTGTACACATTTTTACATTTCCTATATATAAAAATCTATGTTTCATTTATCTGTGGTTCATTTTTATACACTGTATAAGCCAAGGACTCACTTTTATCTTTTACCATGCTCAAAGTCAATTATTGGCTAGCGAGTCAGTTTAGTTAATGGTTATTAGCTTGCTCAGGTGTTCTTTTTCTTTGGTCAATTTTTTGTGTGTGTGCGTTTGTGTGTATGGGTGTGTACCTGCATGTAACTATATCTATGTAATTTTCTATATCATCTAGGCTTTCAAATTTATAAGAATTCAGTGTTTTTGTAATATCTTCTTATATTGGTGTAGTTAATCCTCTTTTTTATTGGATTTGAGGTTTTTCTTTTCTTTAGTCATTTAAACATTAGCTTTTAGTTTTCTACATCAATAATATATTTTTCCATTAATTTTCACTCCTATCTTATTTGTTTCTACTTTCTTTGGACTAAATCTTTTTTTCCTTAGTCCTTGAAATGAAAACTTAACTCAATTATTTTCAATATTTAATAGACGAATTTAAGACCATAAATTTCTCTCTAATTCTTGCCTTCATTGAATTCTAAAAATTTGATACTTAGGGTTTTCATTGTTATTCAGTTCCAAATATTTCATAATCTCCATTGTGATATTTTTCTTTAACTCATTGTTTACCTAAGTGTAATGTTTACTTTCCAAATTTATGCTTTTTATCCTTTTCAGTTTTCTTTAATCATAACTCCTTTGTAGCCAACTTCTCTCTGTTCCACATGTCTATGAACAGAATATGCATTTCCCACAATGACATAGGACTTTATGTATCATTGTGAGACCAAGAGCAGAATCAGTGCTGTTCAGGTCTGTTCTTCACTAATTTTGAGTTTGCTTACTAATAAATGTGTGAGAAATTTCTCACGGGCTGTCACTGTTTGCTTTATATTAGAAGATACTGTTGATCACACACAATTCATGTCTAGCACACCCCTTGGTGGATTCTATCATCACGGTTTTCTGGCTGTGTGGCAGAGAGTTTATGATCTACATTATTGCTGTTGGGTTGGAGCCATTGACCAGTTCTGGAGAATGGATTCGGAGGAAAACTGACCACTGTTACCTCTGGGGTGTCACATTCATTTCCCCTTTCTCTGACCTTGGTGGTCTTATAGGTCATATGTTCCATATGACATCGCTAATATGTTGAGGCTGGATCCAGTCCATATAGACTTTGTGTAAGTAAGAGATAAACATTTAAGCTATTGGGATTTAAGAGGTTTGTCATTCATAGCTCCTAGTATCAATTATTTTGAAATACATTTCTGTAGTTATGTTTTTGATATAAATTCTATTTTCACATTTTGTTAATATTTCCTCTTTTAGTTCAAATTTTACTTATCAGTTCCTTAATTTTCAACTCCTATGTTCTCCCACAGAGTGGGAGAAAATATTTGCCAACTATACATCAGACAAAGGACTGATAACCAGAATATACAGGGAACTTAAAAAACTAAATTCTCCCAAAACTAATGAACCAATAAAGAAATGGCCACGTGAACTAAACAGAACTTTCTCAAAAGAAGAAATTCAAATGGCCAGAAAACACATGAAAAAATGCTCACCATCTCTAGCAATAAAGGAAATGCAAATTAAAACCACGCTAAGATTCCACCTCACCCCTGTTAGAATAGCCATCATCAGCAACACCACCAACAGGTGTTGGCGAGGATGCGGGGAAAAAGGAACCCTCTTACACTGTTGGTGGGAATGTAGACTAGTTCAACCACTCTGGAAAAACATTTGGAGGCAACTTAAAAAGCTGGACATCGATCTACCATTTGATCCAGCAATACCACTCTTGGGGATATACCCAAAAGACTGTTACTCCAGAGGCACCTGCACACCCATGTTTATTGCAGCACTATTCACAATAGCCAAGTTATGGAAACAGCCAAGATGCCCCAGCACTGACGAATGGATTAAGAAAATGTGGTATCTATACACAATGGAATTTTATGCAGCCATGAAGAAGAACAAAATGTTATCATTCGCTGGTAAATGGATGGAATTGGAGAACATCATTCTGAGTGAGGTTAGCCTGGCTCAAAAAACCAAAAATCGTATGTTCTCCCTCATATGTGGACATTAGATCAAGGGCAAACACAACAAGGGGATTGGACTATGAGCACATGATAAAAGCGAGAGCACACAAGGGAGGGGTGAGGATAGGTAAGACACCTAAAGAACTAGCTAGCATTTGTTGCCCTTAACGCAGAGAAACTAAAGCAGATACCTTAAAGCAACTGAGGCCAATAGGAAAAGGGGACCAGGAACTAGAGAAAAGGTTAGATCAAAAAGAATTAACCTAGAAGGTAACACCCACGCACAGGAAATCAATGTGAGTCAATGCCCTGTATAGCTATCCTTATCTCAACCAGCAAAAACCCTTGTTCCTTCCTATTATTGCTTATACTCTCTCTACAACAAAATTAGAAATAAGGGCAAAATAGTTTCTGCTGGGTATTGAGGGGGGGGAGAGGGAGGGGGCGGAGTGGGTGGTAAGGGAGGGGGTGGGGGCAGGGGTGAGAAATGAACCAAGCCTTGTATGCACATATGAATAATAAAAGAAAAAAAAAAAAAAACAAAAAACTCCTATGTTCAACCTAGATTTTAAAGTACCTTTTATTTATTTATTATTTTAGTTTTTTTTCCCAATTTAATATTTATTTTTGTTTATTCATATGTGCATACAATGTTTGGGTCATTTCTCCCCCCTTCCCCCCACCCCCTCCCTTTCTTCACCGCCCCCTCCCTCTCCCCCAACCCCCTTGCTTCCAGGCAGAAACTGTTTTGCCCTTATCTGTAATTTTGTTGAAGAGAGAATATAAACAATAATAAGAAGGACAAAGCATTTTTGCCAGTTGAGATAAGAATAGCTATACAGGGAGATTCTTAGCATTGCTTCCATGCACAAATGTGTTACATTCTAAGTTGATTCTTCTTGAACTGACCTTTTCTCTAGTTCCTGATCCCCTTCTTGGGTTGACCTGTGTCACGTTAAAGTTTCTGCATTAGTTCCTTTGCATTGAGGACATCAAATATTGTCATGTTTTTTGGGTTTCTTACCTATCCTCATACCTTCCTTGTGTGCTCTCACCTTATCATGTGACCCAAGTCCAGTCACATTGCTGTATTTGCCCTAGATCTAAAGTCTGCATATGAGGGAGAACATAACGATTTTTAGTCTTCTGAGCCTGGCTAACCTCACTCAGAATGATGTTCTCCAATTCCATCCATTTACTTGTGAATGAAAAGATTTCATTCTTCTTCATGGCTGAGTAGTATTCCATTGTGTATTAATACTACATTTTCTTAATCCATTCATTGATAGTGGGGCATCTTGGTTGTTTCCATAACTTGGCTATTGTGAATAGCACTGCAATAAACATGGGTGTGCAAGTGCCTCTGGAGTAATCTGAGTCACATTCCTTTGGGTATATCCTAGGAGTGGGATTGCTGGATCATATGGCAGATCTATGATTCGATTTTTAAGAAGCCTCCAAATTTTTTTCCAGAGTGGTTGTACTAGTTTGCATTCCCACCAGCAGTGTACGAGGGTTCTTTTCCCCCACATCCTCGCCAACACCTGTTGTTGGTGGTGTTTCTAATGATGGCTGTTCTAACAGGGGTGAGGTGGAATCTTAGTGTGGTTTTGATTTGCATTTCCTTTATGGCTAGAGATGGTGAGCATTTTTTCATGTTTTTTTTGGCCATTTGAATTTCTTCTTTTGAGAAAGTTCTGTTTTGTTCAGTTGCCCATTTCTTCATTGGGTCATTGATTTTGGGAAAGTATAGTTTCTTAAGTTCCCTGTATATCCTGGTTATCAGTCCTTTGTCTGATGTATAGATGGCAAATATTCTCTCCCACTCTGTGGGTGGTCTCTTCAGTTTAGAGACCATTTCTTTTGTTGCGCAGAAGCTTTTTAATTTTATGAAGTCCCATTTGTCCATTCTTTCTCTTAGTTGCTGGACTGCTGGGGTTGTATTGAGGAAGTCCTTGTCTATGCCTATTAGTTCCAGGGTGTTTTCTACTCTTTCCTGTACCAACTTTAGAGTTTGGGATCTGATATTAAGGTCCTTGATCCATTTTGAGTTGATACTAGTACAGGGTGATAGACATGGATCTAGTTTCAGTTTCTTTCAGATGGATAACCACTTTTCCCAGCAACATTTGTTGAAGAGGCTGTCTTTTCTCCATCATATATTTTTAGTGCCTTTGTCAAAAATAAGGTGGGTACAGTTGTGTGGATTCGTATCTGGGTCCTCTATTCTGTTCCACTGGTCTTCATGTCTGTTTTTGTGCCAGTACCATGCTGTTTTTATTGCTATTTCTTTGTAATATAGTTTGAAGTCGGGTATTGTGATACCGCCAGCATTGCTCTTTTTGCTGAGTATTGCCTTGGTTATTCGCGGTCTCTTGTGTTTTCAACTAAATTTAACGGTTGATTTTTCAATTTCTTTGATGAGTGTCATTGGGATTTTGATGGGAATTGCATTAAACATGTAGATTACTTTTGGGAGTATGGCTATTTTTACTATGTTGATTCTACCAATCCATGAGCACGGGAGGTCTTTCCACCTTCTGTAATCTTCCTCGATCTCTTTCTTCAGGGGTTTGTAGTTCTCCTTGTAGAGGTCATTCACATCTTTTGTTAAGTTTACTCCTAGGTATTTGATTTTTTGAGGCTATTGTAAATGGAATAGTTTTCATATATTCTTTCTCAGTTTGTTCTAAAGTACCTTTCAATAACAGAATATTGCTGAGTTCACAATTCATCTAGTCATCTCTTTCTGTACATTTAATTTGTTATGATTACTGATATATTGGATGTTACTTTTGCCATTTTCTACTTAACAAGTTTTTTTCTTTGTGGTTTTTTTTTTTTTTTTTGGCTTTCTCTACTTTCTTTGTTTTTATTTTTGGTGGTGCACCTGAAATTTTGATATACAATCTTTAAAATATTTTTATTTCTTATCTTTAATTTTACAATAATTTCAGGCTTTCAAAATGTCATAAGTAGTACAAATAATTCTAATGCTCTTCATTCCCAGATGTTAACATCCCACATAATCATATAAAATGATCAAAACTGAGAAATTAACAATTTTATTAACTAATCTATAGACCTTAGTCACATTTTTTCAATTTCCCCCCTAGTGTCCTTTTCCTGGACTAGGGTGCTATGTCGGTGATGGTTAACCTTGATTCTCAGCATTTCTCGAGAAATGTCTAGGTGATCAGTAAGCACACTTCTGGGTGTGTCTGTGAAGAGATATGGTTAATAGAGGGGAGACCTGCCCTGAGTGTGGGAGAGAAGCCATGTGGGCTGCAATTGACAAGGCCCTGGGGAGCCTGTCCAAGCCCTCGGAACTCACACCACAACACTGTATGTCCTGAATCCAGACAAGGAGCTGTAGGGTTTAATTTCTGCTTTGCTGGGTTTTGGTTTTGCTTTGCTTCCATCCCTCCTTTCCAAGCCCTCCTTCCTTTTTTCTGGAATAGAAATGTTTATTTTATGTTAGTAGTATATAAATTGATTTCCGATTTTTATAGTTTTTCACAACTAAGAGTTTGCCTTCAGTTTCAGAGGAGGCTTTGACATGAACTTTTGAGCAATTTTGGGACTGTAGAGAATTTAGGGAAGGAATTAGTGCATTTTTGTTTGTACACAGGGTAGTGTATCATGTAAGGTGAAATTAAGACCTTGTTATTGTGTATACTTGAAGATTAAGTTTGGTCTAAGAAGATGTGTTTGGGTGTCAAGTTGACAAGGGGTAGACTTGTGATGTTAATTTTGTTTGTTAACTTTATTATATTGAAAAACATGCAGGAGGTTAGTAAAGTACAGTTCTGGGTATGTCTGTGAAGGTGTTTTAGAGAGGATTAACTAAGGGAGGAAGACCTTCCCTGAATGTGAGCGGCACCATTCCATAGGTAGGAGGCCAAGCAGATGGTGCCAAAGGGAAGGAAGGAGGAGGCCCACTAGCAAGACATCTCCCCTTGGATAATGGCTTCCATAAGGTGGACAACTCTACTCTGACACTCCTTTCTGCCATGATGGTCTGCCTCACCACAGGCCCAGAAGCAAAGCAGACCATGAACTATAACCTCTGAAACCATAAGCCAAAATAGATCTTTCTTCCTTTAAACTGTTCATTCCAGGCGTTTGTCACAGCAGCATTTACTTGTCAGATTTCCTAATCTCCTTAAATATGGGAAAGCTCCTCACTCTATCCCTTATGACCTTAGCAGTTTGAAGTGTTGGCCTAACACAATTTATAGAATGGTTTTCACTTTGGGTTGGCCTGATATTTCTGTATGATTAAATTCAGGTTGTGCATTTTTGACATGAAAATCACAAACATGATGTGTGGTGCTCTTCATAGAGCATATGTGATAGCAAATTTCTGAACGCCTGCCTAGCAAGTGCAAGGCCTTGAGTTTACACATTCCTGGTGATGTTAACTTTGATCACTTTCTTAGAGTGATATTGGTCAGGCTTTCCACTCTAAAGTTACTATTTTTTTCTCCTTTTGCAGTTGGGTTACATCTTGAAGGGAGGTAGTTTGAGTCAAGTACACATACCGATTTTCATTATTGTGCTCACTTTCATTTTGGCATGCACTGATAACTCGTGCCTTTGACACTACTGTGGTGTTTGGAAAATGGTGATTGTTCTGTTTCTATCATTTCATTAACATTTGTTAATTGATATATACTATAAAAAAGAGCTGTTTCTTTTCTAAATTTATTTATTCAAAAACTTTTATTCTCATCGTTATGTACCTGTTTTTCCTGAGGGTCACAGTCCATTCCTGTCATGACTTACATTATCGCGATAACAATATGCTGCACTGCCATGATATGCCAGGCAGACTTGGCCTTGGGGAGCTCTTCAGGTGGCTCTGTGTCCTTTGGAAATACCCCCACCATGTTTTGAGCACTTCTTTCCTTGTTGGCAGCACAAGATGTTTTAGGCTCACGTTTTACTACTCCTGCTGTAGCCCTGAAATCTGTCATTAACCCAAAGGAACCGAGTTCCTTGCATTGGGGAGCAGATCTTGAAAGGAAGGTCTGATTTCTAGGTGTGCACTTTGCTACTGTGTGCCACTGCTTCCAAATTTTCTTAGCAGACGATGCTGAGAAATCTCTCCAGGATACGTCACAAGCTCATCCTCTTTCTGATGGCTGCATACAGTTCCATGAGCTGGGTGTACTACAGCTCATTCGACTACTCTTCGATGTGTAGATATTTAAGTTGGTTCCAATATTTTGCAATTAGAAATGAGACTGTAGTGAGTATATGAGTATATATATTTTTGTGTCTATGGAGGTGCATCAGCAGGGTAAATTCTACAAGTGGACTGGCTGCATCAAAAGATGAGCGCACAGATAGTTTGATAGATATTGATCACTGCCAATTGATCTAGTTATGTGCATTCTGCAGCAGTGACTGAGAGCAACTGCCTCCTGTTTCACTAGAGCTTCGTCTGCAGAATGGTAGCTTACTTTATCTTTCTCACTACTCTAATAAACAAGGGATGATATGTCATCTTAATTTCCATTTCTCACATTGTAAGTGAGTTTTGTACCTTTTTTGTGTTTGAGGGCCACATGTATCTTCCTTTTGGTAACTTGCTTACTGATTTTATTTTCCCATTTTTCTCTAATTTTTTAAAGTTCTTTATAAATTAATGATATTGGCACATTGTGAGATATGATGCAAAATTTTCTCTCAGTTTGTCATTGACTTTTGATTTTGCTTATATTTGGTCTTTTCCATAAAAATAAAATTAATAATAAATGTTCATTTTTATAAATCAATTATATAGAAAAACGTCGATCTTTTTTTTACCTCTGGATTTTGCATTGGGGTTAGAATGCCTCTTCCTACATGAAGGTGAAGAGAAATCCATGCATGTTTCCTTTTAGCACTTGTGTGATTCTATTTTGCAATTTAAGTTCATGATCCATTTGGAATTTATTTGTGATCTATTATGTGAGGCACAGAACGAACTTTATCTTGTTCCAAATAGTGATACATTTGGAGAATCATTTATTCAGAAATCCATCATTGCCCCAATTACTTCAGATGCTATATTTATCCACACTAAAATCCACACGTACTTGGACCCCTTCCTGTGCTTTCTACTTTCTGTGGTCAGGCCATTTGCCCATTCATGGGCTAAGATCACACTCTTTTAACTGTGGAGGCTTTATGTTATGTTTTAATATCTGACAGAGTTAGTTCACCCTTTGTAGGTTTTTTTGTTTCTTTTTTTTTTTTTTGTCTTGAGTGATACTGGTGTTTGAACCCAGGGTCTTGTACTTGCTAGGCAGGTACTCTATCACTTGAGTTATGCCTCTAGCTCTGTTTTGTTTGAGTTAGTTTTTGGATAGGGTCTCCTTGTTTTTGCTTGGGGCCAGCCCCCAGACCAAGATCTTCCTACTTCTGCCTCCTGTCTTGCTAGGATTACAGATACACAGCAGCAGACCCAGTTTATTTGCTGAGATGGGTTCTTGCTAACTTTCAGCCCATGCTGTCCTATCTCCACTTCTGAGTGGCTGGGATTACAGGCATGCAATACCATGCCAGCTGCTTAATTTCTTTTAAATATATTTTCCTGGCTCTTCCCACATGTTGTTTCCCTACTTGAACTTTAATGTCAACTTGTCTAACTCCCTATAAATGCTTGCTATAATTTTATTGGATTTACATTAAAGTTATAAATCAATGAAGGGATAACAGACTGTTTTTGATGTTAGGTCATCCTATTTCAGAATGGATTCTTTCCATTTGCCTAAGTTTACTTTTGTATCTTCCAGAAGTGTCATAAATTTTGCTTATGTAAGTTTTTCACATTTCCTGCCGAAGTTTTTCGTAAGTATTTAACCTTTAGCTAGTGCTGGTGGTTTTTTCCCTATCATTATTTCCTATACCTGGTTAGTATATGTGTCTGTGTGTGCATGGTTTCTATAATATCGTGCAGCTTTGATTTAGCTAATGCTAACCTTCCTTCCTTCATTGCTTTCACTCTCCTCTGGCACTTAGAGCCCATCACTCACATCATATGTTTAAGTTTTTCCAATATTTAAGTGAATCCATAATTTCTTCCCACTCTTATTTTTAGTATTACTTTGATTGGCTGTCAATGCTTATTTAGATTTAGCCAGTATCTTTGCTTGCTATTACTTTTGAAGACTTTTTTTCATTTTTGCTCTTTCTTTCTTACTGAAATATGTTTTAATGTGTCTTTCAGAAGGATTCATGTGTGTTAGGCTCTCTTGGTCTGTTTTGGAAAATTCCACTGCTTTGCACTCACTTGAATTATGGTTTATTTCCCTCATACACCATTGTCTTCTGACTTCTGTTATTGATGGCAGGAAGTCGGAGTCACCCTAATTGTTGTTGCTTGTTAATTTCTCTTTTTGTCTCTCTGATGGCTTTTAAAGTTATCTTTTTCTTTTAAATAATATACTACATTGTTTTATTACTATGTTTGTAGGAAAGGATTTCTTTTAATTTTTTTTTCAGACTTCTGTATGTTTCTGTAATGTGAGGATTCATCTCTTAAATTCTGGAAAATTCTTGAGTCTTATCCCTTGAATATTAACTCTTCCCTATTCTTTCTGTCTCTGTGCTCATGAACTCCTAATGTGTATGTTAGACATTATGATATATCTTCCACGCATCTTGACTTTTTAACCTGGTGTGTGTCTCTCTGCATGGAATTCTGAGTCATTTCCTCAAATCTGTTCTTATAAACCACTTAATCTCAATGGTTCTACTTAATTTCCAATTCAGCTCACCCATTAGAGTTTTTGTTTACTGACTCTATTTTTTCTAGATTTCATATTTGATTCTTTTAAACATATTTTCTTTCCATAATGCCCTGCTTTTGCCATATAATTTCCATTCCTGCTCTTACATTTTGAACCAGGGGCAGGCCAAGGTTTTGTGGAATCTGAAGCTTATACACTTGGAAGGGCCCTATTTAAGAAAAAGAATACACAACTACAAATGCAAAATTAGGTGCAATAGTGAATATTTATTTAGAATAAGAGAAGAAGTCATCTGGGCATTTTGTGCCCACTTGTAATCCCAAACTCAGTAGGCTGAGATAGGACGCTGAGTTTGGGGTCAACCTGAGCTACATAATGAAACTATGCCTCAAAAGAATAGTTTAAAATATTTGCAAAAAAAGTTCATCTTAAATGAACAATGTAACAAATTTATTTTTAAAAACAAATCAAAGCCAGGTGTTGGTGGCTCATACCTGTAATTCTATTTACCTGGGAGGCTGAGATCAGGAGGATCATATTTCTAGGCCAGCCTGGGCAAAAAGTTAACAAGATCCTGTCTCAGCCAATAGCTGGGTACAGTAGCATACATCATTGATTCCAAGCTACACAGGAGGCTGAAATCAGGAGGACTGTGGTTCCAGGCCAGCCCAGACAAAAAAGTTTGAGAGACCCCCATCTCAGTGAAAAAAACTGGGCATGGTGGAGTTTGCCTGTCATCCTAATGATTGCAGGAAACACAAAATGAAATTGTGGTCCTAATTGGCCCAGACAAAAAGTGAGACTCTATCTTTAAAATAATGAGAGCAAAAAGGGCTAGGGGCATGGATCAAGTGATACAGCATCATGTTTTAAGCCCTCTGTATGTCTTACTCTGTCCTGGGGTACTGGTTAGACATTAGGACATAATTCAACCCTCCTGCCATGTGGACCTGACTTCCTAGTAAATTGAAAACTTCTCTTTGTGCTAGGGGCCCTTTTTTTCTCCCCATGTAAAAAGGGAAGAAGTGCCTGGTAATATCTGAGGTTCCAAACACACTTCAGAAACTCAGTGACTATTTTAGGATATTTAAAATAAACTCTAGGTCTTCCCTATAGTCTTGGTAGTTCCAGATCTTTCTCCCTTGTGGACACCTTTTATTTAGAAAGGTTTTTTTCTACACTTTTGGATTGTGCTTATAATGAGGCTGCCCCTGACCTCTTTTTTTTTTTTCAAGCTCCACAATAAAATTCTTTAGTTATTTGAGCACAGTTTCCTTCTTCTTTTTTTATTTTTTTTCCTTTTGACAGTACTGGGGTTTGAACTCGGCCTTACACCTGCTAGGCAGTCACTCATGCCTGCAGCCTTTCAACACAATCTACTTCTTATTCACTTTTCATTTATTTATATACAGGAAAAAATCACCTTTGGGGCATATCATGCAAAGAAACTCAACAAGTTTCATACAATCATGAGTACAAATGTGATGCAGAATTTTCTCATTACCTTAAATGTACTTTTATCCCCCTTTCATAGTCAACCCCAGCTCTTTTCCCTAGTCCTTGCAACAACTGACTTGTTCTTCTCCTTAGCTTTATCTTTTCAAGAATGTCATACAACTTAAATCAGATGTTTATAGCCTTTGTGTTCCTGGCTCCTATCACTTCTATTACTTTAGATTCATTGACTTCATTGTGTGTATCAGTAATTCTCTCATTAAAAAGAAAGGTCCTAATTAGAAGTTCTCATTTGTAAAACTAATTATGATCAAATAAGAATTGACATGTGAAGCCAGGTGTGATGGTATACCCCTGTAATCCCAGAACTTGGGAGGTTGAGGCAGGAGGATCATAAATTCCAGTCTAGCCTGGGCTACATAGCAAATAAACAAATTGACATATATCTTCATGATAAGGTCATTACATTTTTATCTATACTTTATACCACATTATAGTTTTTTTTCAGAGAAAAAGCACAATTTTAAGACTTCTGATTTTACAAACCTTAAAGTAAGAACAAACGTGCTGCTTGGGGCTCAGTAGATACTATACTCCTGGGCCAAGCCAAAGGAACGTGGGAATGTTTTAGTAAACATGAGAAGTAGTAAAAGATGTTTAAAGTTGTTTTCCAACACTGAAACTAGCAGGTGCTCAACAATTATTTGTTGAGTGTGTGAAGGACAGAATGGTGGGGCCTCTTGAATTTTAGGGGCTTTCTGAAGCATGGGAACTCCTAAGTTTGTGGTTACTTACTCAAAAGATCATCTGCCTTTGCTCCCCAAATTTCTGGCTGCTACCTGCAGCTCTCCCTCATGTTGGAGTGGTAAGAACTTTGGCATGGGCTCAACCTCACGGGCTTGGGAGGAAAGCACTAAAGAACAGCCGTCAAGTTCATTGAAGCCATCCAATATCTTTTCAGAAGCTGGTGAGGGGTCTGCTGCCAGGCTGCACACCTGCATCAACGAGCCTGGCCATGTGACCCATTGAACAGTGAGTTCCCTTACATGAGGTGGCTATACACCTGTTCCAGGCAAGCACATATGTTTACATCATGAGCCAAATTTCTCCTTCAGAGAGAGGACGGAGTTCCAATTGCAGGTGACAGGAAGCAATTGCACCTCTGGGCCAAGATGGGCCCCCATGGCTGGCAAAGGTGATATCTTCCCACACCTGTGTGTGTCATATGCAAGCCAAAAGGGTATAAAACATATATTAAATATAATCACTACTTTGAAGCAACTTATTGGTATTATTTTAGAGGCAGTGTGCCATTGTGAAGGTTCTTGTTATGTTTGGTGAGGGAGTGGTGCATCCTGGTTCTTTAGTTTAAGAAGCACAGGTGCATAGACCCTCAGAGTTGAAGAGACCCTAAATGTTCCCCAGTGGACCCACACAGGGATCTCTGTGGCTTGGACTGCGTCTTTGCTTCTTTACCTTCCCTCTGTTGCATCCCATGACATAGCTGATGTTTGAGGCCACAGATTATGTCTTCCTTGGACATTTGCAGATGTGTTAGGGACAGCAGCATGGATGACATGGCTCTTAGCTACAGATGCTGCGGAGGACACACAAAGAGCAACAGAGGGAGGTGCTAATTTTGTCTAGTGGTTTGTAATATTTGGTTTGTGGCTGACTTCTTGATGGATAGGCTTTTATTTTAAGATTCCAGTTTATGTGGGCAAATGGCATGTGTGTAAGAAAGATTGTATTTTCTACAGTTTTTTTCATTTTCTTTTTGTATAGGAGTAAGGCTTGCTTATTAGAATGCTACAAAGTAAATTACTAAGGTTTACTAAAACTTTGCTGTTCTGGACTAAAATTGCTACTTTACTGAAGTTTGAGTCAGGACTTCTCACCTTACAAATAGGAACATTCTGGGTGTTTCTTATACATGCCAAGTTTATTCCCACCTCCAATTCTTTGCTTTTTTTTTCTTTACTCTTCCCTTGGAAGAATTTTGAACAATTCTGAGTATCAATAATATGTGTTTTGGGGGAGAACAAAATCCCTTTTGCATTGTTGACTCTTCCTCTTTGGCTAAATTTTTTCCACTGATGCCCATGGCATATACTCCTGGCAACCACTTTCATAGAAAAGAGAGATGGGGATTAATGAAATCCATCTCATCTCCCAAAGCCTGAAATGTGTGATGTAATTTTACATTAGGTGAAGTTCCTTCACTTGCTTTTGAACATTAATTTTGGACTTTGACCTTCATAGGAAGAGACTAAGCCAGAATTCAGCAATTTAAAAAATCAAATTATATGCTGCTCTTTGTAAACAGCATGTAAATGGCTTATATACACAGACTACATGTCCCAGAATTTACTTAACCTTTTCCTACTTTGGACTATTTAGATTAAAATTGCTTCCTAAAATTTTTGCACATCTGTAAAATAGGAAATGCACTCAGACATAATCAAGAGATGACTATGTTTGCCAGCTTTGGTGCAAGGCATACAATATCCCCTAGAATTAAGACAATTGAAAAACCACAATCTGGAAATAAATAGTCCATGTTTTAGTTTAGAAATCTAATCAGTGAGTAAACAGTGACTTTAAAAAACAAGAGCAACAAAAAACCCAGCACACACACATGTATTCCCAGCACTCAGGAGGCTAAGGCAGAAGAATCATGAGTTTGAGGCCAGCCTGAACTACATAGGGAGACCTTGTCACAAAAAACTAAACTAAACAAGACACACCCCCAACTCCCTTAAACAAACCCCAAAACCTCCAAGCCCCACAAATGGTATTCAAAGAAAGAAATTTATAATGTAGCTTAAGTATGCACTGGATCTTTTATTAATATATCTTGGCTTATTGAGTGTCATATTTAAGTTATATTCCAAATACAATTTTAATAATGCTCACACTGCAATGTGGTGTACGCACCCATTAAAGAGAGAAATATGCTTACATGCATAGTCATAAAACCTGTGAACTGCCATTTTGTAAGTGGCTAAGAAGTAAATTGCCACAGAAATCTGGACCTGCAGTGACTGCAAGTGAAGTAAGGTTTCTAAATGCTGACACTGGTCATGAAACTGATATTTTATTTAGATGTCCTTGCAGGGCAGAGCTCTTGGAAATCATGTTTATAGTCCCCGTGCAACAGAAATACAAGCTGTGGTGTTTTTGGCAGGTAGGGCTCGATTTAGTTGTAATAATTCACAGTACTGCTTCAGGGCTTCCATATTGCTCCAGGCAAAAATCTGTATTATAAATTATAGCACACAAAGCTGAATTTGACCTACGAGTTGATGCATAATAAACTGACTTAATTCTGAATATTAACTACACATTGTGGCCTAAAGGTTTTATGCTCTCTAAATGTAACAATAAATTATACAAGAATCTTCCTCTTGGGTGAGCCTAAATATAAATAAATCCCCATTCTTAATACAACCATGCCGAAAGACTGGTTACTATAGAGACCAGAAAGAATATATTAATCTTAAATAATACTGCAGAATAAAATAATATTACACTAGTGCTAAGTACCTGAACTAATCACAGAAACTTTGGGGAAAAGTTTCAGTTCTGTAATAGACCGCTTTCCTATTTGTCATATTTCTTGAGTAGTAAACTGAAGGATATCACTTGCTCTCTACAGTGATCAGTGGGTAAAACAATTGATTTTTAAAGAATTCTCCCTTCAGTCCCAAGTGCAGGAATGAGCCCCATGTAAATGCTCAACAAGCACTTGTCAGTGAATGGAACTTCACATAGTGATGAAAACAGCCTGGGGGCTGGGGGATGTGGCTTAGTGGTGGAGCACTTGCTTAGCATGAGCAAGGTCCGGGTTTCGATCCTCAGCACTGCAATAAATGAATAAATAAACAAAATAAAAGATAAACCTTGAAAAGAGACAGTCTTGGGTTTGAGGAATGCACTTTCCTAGATTTAGTTATTTTTGTCTAAACTGACTTCCTGTGGGACATTGAGCAAATCTCTTAGCTTTTCTGAGCCAAGCTTGAAGAAGGGAGATTAGTATGTGAATAGTTGTGACCATTGTCTGCAAGATGTCTTACACAGGTGAGAATCAATCAGTCCTAGTGGAAGGGTGGACTCTTTGGCATGTTTGTATTATGTGACCCCACTTCACCAAGGTCACAGCTGATGGGACCTAGGATAGAAAGTCAGATCTCTTTTGAGAATTTGAGTTGAGAGATCCAGCCTGGGAGTTGGTGCATAATTGTCTCTGAACCTGCAAGGATCACATCCTTCTTGGAGTCTCCTATTTCCTGCTGTAGATTTCCACACACTATCCTTGTATCTTAGTAATACACCCCCCTTTCCTCAGGTTATGTTTAGTGGGGTTCTAATTCTGGCAACCCAACAGTCTAAGACAATTTTTATATACAACCTTCTTAATTCCCTCCCTACCACCCACCCTTCCTTCCTCCTTCCTTCCTTCCTTCCTCTTTCTCTCTCTCTCTCTCACTCTCTCTTTCTTTCTTCCTCTTTCTCTCTCTCTCTTCTTTTAGTGGAACTGAGGTTTTAAGTCAGGACTTTGCAAACAATACAGCCTACAAAACAGAAGCTCTTCTGTGTGAGCCACACCTCCAGTCCATTTTGCTTTGGTTATTTTGGAGATAGAGTCTCATGAACTATTTACTCAGGCTGGCTTCATACTGAGCCCTCCCAATCTCAGCCTCCTAAGTAGTTAGGATTACAGGCACGAGACACGAGCACCCAGTTTTACCCCTTTCTTGGTCAGAAAGCTTTGATTTAATGTCGGGAAGATAAATTATGAAGTATGATATGAGTCAAAAATGCTGGTATACATAAAATATGAGCTGGAGTTTAAATGAAATTGTAGGGAGAATCATAAATGTTCCAGGATGAAATGTGATGAGGAAAACTCCTAATAGATGAGTTTTCTCATTTATGCTCCTCTTTTTCATTTACATAGTCTCTATTGTGGTTCAAGCTTTCAATCATGTCTGGGTGGGCGATAACATATATCAGCTTCCCAGCAGCTATGTTTTCCATCAGTCTACCTTCACACTGCCACTACAGTTACCAGGTGACATCAACCACGTAGTATCAGAATCGTCCCTAAAATGCCTATCCCCACAAATGGGTTAAAGTCTGAATCCTGCCTTTACAAATTCCTAGAATCCCCTGTGTACTCATGCTTTATTCCTGCTCCAACAACCTTGAACCTCACAATTGTTCCTTTTTTGTTTTGTTTTTTTTCTGAGACAGGATCTCGCTATATAGACCAAGCTGGTCTTGGACTCAAGATCCTTCTGCCTCAGCCTCCTGAGTGCTGGGGTTATATGCCCAGCTTGCTTTGTTCTTGACCGTGTTTTACACTTGCTTTTGTGGTGGATGACAGTTTCTCATGTTTGCCTGCCACTGTTCACGATAGCTTCAGCTGAAATGCCACTTCCTCTGAGCCTTCACAGGATCCTTTTCAACAGCAGAATTAATGTTTTAAAAGTTGATCTGTGTGCACACCAGGCACAATGCATACCAGCACCATGTATCTTAGTGCCATGTTTGTATGCTCCCTTCTTAGGAAGCTTCCTGGAGGAGGGCAGGTCCTTCCCATCAATGTCTCCAGGGCCCACAGAAAAGCTCAGTGAATGACTGTGGAATTGTATGGGGATGAAATTTGAATTGGACCTTGCATAGTGGTTAAGACTTTGAAAGGACAGATGGGCTTCAAGGACCAGGGACCCAAAGCCTGAGCAAGAAGGGTATGAGAGTGTGGAGCAAATGTTGGGAGAAGATTCAGGGCAGGGCTTGTTGCCCAGTTAGGCTGGAATAGGGGAAGAGACAACATAAAGAAAGATGATTGTGGCTGATGTGGTGGTTTAAGCATTAAATCCCAGCTAAACAGAAGCTATACAATAAAGGAAATGCAAATTAAAACCACACTAAGATTCCACCTCACCCCTGTTAGAATAGCCATCATCAGCAACACCACCAACAACAGGTGTTGGAGAGGATGCGGGGAAAAAGGAACCCTCTTACACTGTTGGTGGGAATGTAGACTAGTACAACCACTCTGGAAAAAAATTTGGAGGCTACTTAAAAAGCTGGACATCGATCTACCATTTGATCCAGCAATACCACTCTTGGGGATATACCCAAAAGACTGTTACTCCAGAGGCACCTGCACATCCATGTTTATTGCGGCACTATTCACAATAGCCAAGTTATGGAAACAGCCAAGATGCCCCAGCACTGATGAATGGATTAAGAAAATGTGGTATCTATACACAATGGAATTTTATGCAGCCATGAAGAAGAACGAAATGTTATCATTCGCTGGTAAATGGATGGAATTGGAGAACATCATTCTGAGTGAGGTTAGCCTGGCTCAAAAGACCAAAAATCGTATGTTCTCCCTCATATGTGGACATTAGATCAAGGGCAAACGCAACAAGGGGATTGGACTATGAGCACATGATAAAAGCGAGAGCACACAAGGGAGGGGTGAGGATAGGTAAGACACCTAAAAAACTAGCTAGCATTTGTTGCCCTTAATGCAGAGAAACTAAAGCAGATACCTTAAAGCAACTGAGGCCAATAGGAAAAGGGGACCAGGAACTAGAGAAAAGGTTAGATTAAAAAGAATTAACCTAGAAGGTAACACCCACGCACAGGAAATCAATGTGAGTCAATGCCCTGTATAGCTATCCTTATCTCAACCAGCAAAACCCCTTGTTCCTTCCTATTATTGCTTATACTCTCTCTACAACAAAATTAGAGATAAGGGCAAAATAGTTTCTGCTGGGTATTGAGGGGGGGAGCGGGAGGGGGCGGAGTGGGTGGTAAGGGAGGGGGTGGGGGCAGGGGGGAGAAATAAACCAAGCCTTGTATGCACATATGAATAATAAAAGAAAAATGAAAAAAAAAAATAAACAGAAGCTATAAGTGGAAGGACTGTGGACCGACAAACTGGGGCAAAAACCAACAACAACAAAAAACATGAGACCTAATACAAAATAACTAAACTAAACTGAAGCAAAAGAGGCTGGGTGGCTTGGCTCAAGTGGTAGAGTACCTGCAATCGCAAAGCCCTGAGTTCAAGCTCCAATACTGCCTGTCACCACCACCTCTGACTGCCACCAAAGGAAGAAAGAAAATTGTGTAGGAAATACCTGTTAGGATCCTATAGTGAAGGAATATAACTTTTGAAACCGTGATCTTGACTTTGTAGGCACCAGGGAGCCATGAGTAAGTTTCTGAACATGGTGGTGACATGATGTTTTTCAGAGACTAAGCTAGTGAGGAAAGTGGGTGTCTGAGATGAGGACTCCAATGACCACGAGACAGCTGAGGAGGCCAGGTGCGATTTCCCATTGGTTCTGACTAATTAACTATTTCTTTCTACTGTAACATTCTCTCTTTAGACATAAAAAAAGAGCTGTCCACCATGACAGCCTCTTTCTCTTCATCTCAGGACTTGAAGGGCTTGGGGGTTTTAAGGCATCTGATAGACAACAAGGGTTGATCTGCCCTGTCCCAATGAGGTGATAGTGTGGACCTCATTTTAGGACCACTAGAGATGTGGCAATGCTGTCATATGGAGGCACACTTGCCCTGTCCTATTTTTGCCAGGATTTCAGGTGGCTTAACAAGAACACTGAATCCCTGTTTGGACAAGGGAATTGGAAGATTTTCACTTTCCCTCGGTGGCTTTGATTTTCCTTCTGACTCCCTAAACTCAGCAAAATTCAAGGACTGTGACCGCCAAGCTTCAGGTGCCTTCCATCACAAACACTGCTTCCTCCTTGAAGCCGTCTTTGTTTTGTTTTGTCTGTTTGTTTTGGCGGTACTGGGGTTTGAACTCAGGCCTCACAATTGTTAGGCAAGTGCTCTACTGCTTGAGCCCCACCTCCTGTCATTTTGCGTCTTAGTTTGTTTTTAGATAAGATCTCATTCTTTTGCCTGGGAGCTTCCAACTGGGATCCTCCTACCTCTGCTTTTCAAGTGCCTGGGTTCATGCCAGACAAGAACCACCATATCTGGCCCCTTGAAGGCTTTTTTGATGCTTCACCACCCCAAAGCCAGAAGTGGCCCCATCTCCATGTCACTTTCTACTTGGAATTATAATTACTTTAAAATGACTAAGTGTCTACTAGGCTGAAGACTTGAGGACAGAATCAGATCTTATTTATTCTTAATACCTCAATACCCTTCTTCCCCTTTCTTTTTTCATATATCTTGCACAAAACAGGTACCTTACATTTGCATAGCACTTAATATTTTACATAAACATTCTGTATATCAAGAAATGAAGGCTTTACCATTCCCAATTCCATTTTGTAAATGAAAAAAATAAAAGTTCAACATATTTAAATATGCGCCTAACACTGCATAAAAAAGCGAAGGAGGGCTTGCAATTCATTTTTCCCTTCCAAGTTCACAAATAGTCATCCTACTTCCCTCTCCTACCTCATGCTGTCTGATGAATGAATGAATTTGAGTTTTAGTTAGGACTTTTTGAATTACAAAATATTTGAGTGAGGAAAGAACCTGTCAAGATGCCGTCACAATGTCTGTGGCATCCTGGGAGGCACATATGACAGGCGGTGAAAGCACAACTGAGAGGCTTCCTTTCTTGATGTAGCTGGAATATTTAAAATTCAGCCATTAATCATAACGGCTGCATTCTTGCTGCAAGTGATCAACCACTAATGATTTCAGCATTCTGAGTTTTAAAAGTTCTTATTAATTGTCTTTAAAAAATCCAAGAATGAATAATATTGACTTCATGTGTGTAGAATCAATTTCTCTCATTCTGTTGTTCTCATTCTCCTTTTTTTTTCATTTCAAAATCACTGGGTCTAAACTGTAGTTATTTTCTGGGCCCTTGTTTCTTTGGGTTTGAATGTCAAAGCCTGTGTGTTGTAGGGAGCCGTTGGCTCTCAGAATTAACAGGAAGGGATGAGCCTTTGATGCAGGCTTTTTGGAGAAGTCCTTGTTTGCCAGCTCTGCTTGTGAACACAGACCTGCCAGAAGAGTCAAGGGAGGATTTGAGGCTGAAAGAATAAATAGTCACTAATATGTGTGGTGGTAAATTTCTTTAAGATTTAAAAGACAAGATTGCTTTAAGATAGTATACGAATGCGTGTATACATGTATGACCTCACAACATGTATAATGTATGTTGTTAGGACCCGGAATCCTATTCCCCCGAGAGACAGAGAGCCAGGCGTGAATGCAATCAACAAAGCAGAGTTTATTGGACTGGCTAGCCAGGGTCGAGCTCCCACACGGACACGCAGGACCGGTTAGGAAAGCAAGACCCTGAGCCTCTTAGGGGGAAATCTTATATAGACTGCAGTGGCGTGCATATTTTTGTTATCAACATTAGACAAGCAGGCAGAGCACATCCTGCACGTACTTCACATCTTGCTCGTACCTCACATCTTGCTCGTATCTCACATCTTGCTCGTATCTCACATCTTGCATTCCTCACATTCTATATGCCCTAACTGAGCCCTGCCTCATTGCTTATCTTATCTACATGGGATGTTTGGTACTGGTTTCTCCAACAAGGGGGTTGGGGCCCGCTGAGACCTCATATTCCTTTCATTCCCCCCTTTCTTATGGCCTAAATTGAGGAATCATCCTCGAGAGGATGAAGAGCCTGATATTGTTGGCGGAGGACCAGAAGTTGGATAGTATTAATTCGACTTTTGACAAAAGTCATAAGTCGGTTTAGAATCCAGGGTCCTATGGTAACAAGCAGTAGGATGATTATTATTGGCCCTGCCAGTGCAGATAAAAGGGTAGCCAACCATGGGGACTGGTTAAACCAAGACTCGAACCAGCTTTCCCCTGCCTCTTTTTCTCGTTTTCTTTGTTCCAGGCTCTTTCGGAGTTTAGACATGGAGTCACGAACAACTCCGGTATGGTCAGCGTAAAAACAACATTCTTCCCCTAGAGCAACGCATAGTCCCCCTTTTTGGAGGAACAACAAGTCCAGACCTTGTCGGTTTTGAAGTACTACCTCAGACAGGGAAGTGAGGGATTTTTCTAGGTGGCTAATGGAGGTTTCTATTCTCTCTATATCTTCATCTATGGCTGCGCGCAGCGAAGACATCCCTTTATGTTGAGTAGCCAGGGAGGCTATGCCGGTCCCTGCCCCAGCCACCCCTAGGCTAAGTAGGGTAGCAATGGTTAGTGTAGAAATAGGCTCTCTCTTCTTTCTCTCACCTGTTCCTATATTCCAGTATGAATATAGACTTTCCTCCGAATGATAGAGGATGCGGGGCAGCACAACCACTATAACACAGAATTCTTTAGAGCTGTTAAACACCTTAGTTGATAGGCATGGGGTGAGTCCGGACCGCGAGCATAGCCACCACCCATTGTCCTTTGGAATTACCCATTTAATAGCATTTCCCCAGGTAGAACTGGCGTTAATAACAGTACATAAGTCCCGTCTGTTCTTTGGCACTTTTCCTAAGCAGGTTCCTTGGCCGTTTACCTGCTGTATGGTCAGACCTCTCTTACGGTCTCCCCAGGAACATTGACTAGGGTTTTCCTCAGATGAGGTATCGTGAGTGGTGTTTAGCCCTATTGCCTCATAGAATGGGGGCCTCACATCATAACATAACCAACAGGAGTTAGTCATGTTAGGGTTGGTGTGGTTTAACGTCAGGAAGGCAGCACCCACTAGCTCCCAGAGGGGGTCTTTAGATGCGGTCATGAGACTGGGCCTCACCAGGGGAGGGCTGGTTTCTGATGGTCTTGGAGTTGTAACATTAGCCCGAGCTATGGTTGAGGGAAGGTGGTGAGTTGTGGAAGGTTGGGGAGATGGCTTTACATTGGGCGGCCTAAGTACCTTATTGGGGCCTACTGCTGTGGATGGTGGCCCTATGGGCTCAATTTTTAATCTGACCACTATGGTCGAGCCAGCATGTCCACCATATTTATAAAATACAAGTCCCCATACCTTACCTTGTATCCACCCAGGGGTGTCCTTCTTGCCAGTTTCAGTGAAAGTGACCTTGATTCTATCTAGATCCATGGGCTGGCATTTATGGGTGGGTATTGGAATTCTGTGCCCCCTTAATATCCCATTTACAAAGGCAAATTTGACTAGGTCTGATTTTGATATCCCCCATTTCCATTCACTATCATTGGATGTGACACATGCCCATGACCTACAGAAGGAGTATTGTATCCCCCCACATTCCTGGTTCTTTTTGTGGCCGGGGCAGGCATAAAACCCATAACGTCGGGCTGACTCCGGGGCAGTAGACTTGTAGGCAGGATTGATGTCTCTGAAGCAGAACTGAAGCTCCGGCCACCAAGTTCCTATGGGGGCAGTGCGAGTAGTCTCGTTGAGGGTGGTATGAGTCTCCCCATCGGTGAGTATCCAGGTTTGCTTATAGGGCTGGTGAGGGTTGGTTTCTGCGAGGCTCCCGCTCTGGGCATTGAGCAAGATCAGAGCGATCAGCCACCCCATCCGTGGCTGCTCCTGAAGGCTCTGCATGTTCCCGGGGCCACAAAAGCTTTAGCTTTAATGGGTTGTCTGGGTGCCGCCGTACAGTCCACTCCTTGACCCCTTCTTGTTTTTGATGATTGGCTCGACGCACGTGGGAGTGGTGGATCCAAGGTCCGATGCCATCAACCTTGAGGGCGGTAGGGGTAGTAAACAGTACAACATAAGGTCCTTTCCATCTAGGCTCTAGGGTTTTGGACTGATGCCTTTTAACCCATACCATGTCACCCGGGACTATGCCATATTCCGGAGCCGGGTCCCTCTTAACAGCGTGGTATGCTTGAATTAAGGGCCAAATCCGTTGTTGCACTTTAGCTAAAGCCTGCAACATGGTCAGGTAATTTGGGGCCAGATCACCTAGTTCTGGGCTTAAGGTCCTCTGAATGATGGGGGGTGGAGCCCCATACAGGATCTCAAAGGGAGTTAGCCCATGGACATAGGGGGAGTTCCGGACTCGGAAGATGGCCAAGGGAAGGAGCGTCACCCAATCACCGCCAGTCTCCAGGGCCAATTTGGCTAAAGTCTCCTTTAGTGTCCTATTCATCCTTTCTACTTGCCCTGAGCTCTGGGGGTTATATTCACAATGTAGCTTCCAATTGGCCCCCATAGTCTGGGCTAGTCCCTGCAGGACCTTACTAACAAAAGCCGGACCGTTATCTGACCCAATTGCCTCGGGCACCCCATATCTGGGTATGATTTCCTCTAGCAAAGCCTTTGCCACTACCTGACTCGTCTCCTTCTTTGTAGGAAAAGCCTCCACCCAGCCTGAAAAGGTATCTATGAATACCAGCAAATATTTGTACCCAAACTTTCCCGGTTTTACCTCAGTAAAATCCACTTCCCAACTTCTTCCCGGAGCCCTCCCCCGTTCCCGAGTACCTGTATGGTGCCCCTCCCTTCGTCCTGGTTTCATGATTGTGCAGCTGGCACAATCTTCCACAATTTGGCGGACTGCTATGGTCTGGTTCGGAAATCGGAGCTGCGCAGATGTCAACAAGTCTAGTAATTTTCTCCGCCCCAAATGGGTGGACTTATGTAAGTTAGCCAACAGGAATCGTCCGAGTTTTTCAGGCAGAATTAACTTGCCTTCCAAGTCGCTTTTCCATCCGTCTTCCCCTTCTCTAAAGGGGGAGTGGGCTCTCATCCAAGTGAAATCCTCTGTGGAGTATTCTGGTCGGGGGGGTAGCGGAGGGAGCTCTGGGACCGGCACGTCTATCGCCGCAACCGTGGAAGGTTGCCCTGTCTCCATGGGAGGACTCACCATTGCTACTCTCTTTGCTTCTTGATCTGCTCTGTTGTTACCGACAGCTTCCGGCGTCTTGGCAGACTGGTGGCCTGGGACATACATCACTGCCACTGCCTTCGGTTTTTCCACTGCCATTAATAGACGCTGGACTTCGGCTAGGTTCTTTAGATGTTTTCCTTCTGCTGTGCGGAATCCTCTTTCGCGATAGATGGCCCCGTGGACATGGATGGTACCGAAAGCATAGCGGCTATCGGTGTAGATATTGACTCGCTTTCCTTTTGCCCTCTCCAGGGCCTCTGCCAAGGCAATTAATTCCGCTTTTTGGGCTGATGTTCCGGGTGGGAGGGCGCTGCTCCATACCGTATTTCCTTCTTGGTCGACTACAGCTGCCCCTGCCCTTCGGGCTCCATCTTGGAAAAAACTGCTTCCATCCGTGTACCAGTTTAATTTGCAGCCGGACAGGGGGGTATCCTTTAGGTCAGCCCGTACCTGTGTAACTTCGGAGAGGAATTCTTTGCAGTTATGGACAGGTGTCTGCAGTTCCGGGTTAGGCAACAAGGTGGCAGGGTTCAGGATTACGGGATCTGTGAATGTGATCCGAGGGGAATCCAACAAGAGCCCCTGGTAGTGGGTGAGCCTGGCATTCGTCATCCATTTCCCAGGGGGTTGTTTAAGGATTCCCTCCACCGGGTGAGGGGCCGTTACCCAGAGGGCCTGTCCAAAGGTTAGTTTATCGGCTTCTCTCACCAGCACGGCAATGGCCGCTATGATGCGGAGGCAGGGGGGCCATCCTGCCGCTACTGCGTCTAATTTCTTGGAAAAGTATGCCACTGGTCTCTTCCAGGGACCTAGCTGTTGGGTCAAGACTCCTTTGGCTACCCCCTTTTTCTCATCTACAAACAGAGTGAATGGTCTTGTAGGATCTGGCAAGGCTAAGGCAGGGGCCTGCAAAAGAGCGTCTTTTAGCTGATCAAAGGCCTGTTGTTCTCTCTCTCCCCAACTCCAATCTGGAGCTTCTTTGGTGGCCTCATATAGGGGTCTGGCTATTTCCGCAAATCCTGGAATCCAGAGTCTACAGAACCCCGCGGAGCCCAGGAATTCTCTCACCCCCCTAGTGGATGTCGGGGATGGGATAGCCAGAATAGTCTGTTTCATGGCATCAGTCAGCCACCTTGCCCCATCTGCAATCCGATAACCCAAATACGTCACTGACCTTTTACAGATGTGAGTTTTCTTGGCACTTGCCCGATACCCCAGCTCACCTAATTCCGTTAGCAGGTGTTCAGTAGCCTTGATGCACTCCTCTCGGGTTTCTGCCGCTAACAGTAAGTCATCAACATACTGTAATAGAGTGACTCGTGGGTGGCTCCGACGAAAAGGTTCCAGGTCCTGGCTCAGGGCCTCATTAAACAGGGTGGGAGAGTTTTTAAATCCTTGCGGCAGTCTGGTCCAAGTGAGCTGTCCGGATTGGCCCCCATCTTCTTGCCATTCGAAAGCAAATAGCGGCTGACTAATTTCTGACAATGGAATGCTGAAGAAAGCATCTTTCAAATCAAGGGTTGTATACCATACTTGCGAGGGGGGTAGGTGGCTGAGCAAGGTATAGGGATTTGGAACGGTGGGATGAATGTCCTCCGTCCGCTCGTTTACCTTTCGTAGGTCTTGCACAGGCCTATAGTCCCCGCTTCCCGGCTTTCGGACGGGGAGCAGAGGAGTATTCCAGGCAGACTGACAAGGTCGCAGTACTCCTTCCTTTATTAGCCTGTGGATATGAGGGGCTATGCCTCTTCGGGCCTCCTCAGGCATAGGATACTGTTTCACCCGAATGGGGAGAGCAGAAGCCTTCAATTGTATAACTACGGGCGGGAGGTGTTTGGCGAGGCCGGTTCCCGCAGTCTCCGCCCAGGCCGTGGGAAATCTTTTTACCCAATGAGTCATGTCCCCTCCTGGTTCCTTCTGCGGTCCCGAAATCCCAATCAGGCCGGCGTAGGGGAAAAGCCTCGTCTATGGCCGGTTGGAGAGTTGTGGGTCTCCCATTATCCCCCAAGACATTCTTCCTCGCTTCGTTGAGGATGCGCTCTCGTTCCTCCGTCGTAAAAAGAGTATTGAGCAGCTGATGACAGTCATCCCAAGTGGGGCGGTGTGTATGCATGATGGACTCCAGGAGATCTATGAGACACTTGGGGTCTTCAGAAAAGGGCGGGTTCTGCGTCCTCCAGTTATATAGATCACTGGAGGAGAAGGGCCAGTACTGAAACTGTTGCCCTCCTCCCGGTCCCCCTTGGCCCACCATCCGGACTGGAAGTGTAGGGACAGTTTCCTCCCCCTGTGTTGATGAGGGGGGCCCGTCTTCCCCCTCCCTTTCCCGGATCCCTCGGGGGCGAAGTCTTCGACCCATTCCTCCTCCTGCTGCCAGTCCTGTTGAGGAGGATGAGGAAATTTCCTCCTCCGGGGCACTGGCTTGGCCAGGGGGAGTCATGTATGGAGGCGGCCGATCTTCCTCTGCCCCTGCGAGGGATGGGTAAAGGGGGGAACTCTCTGGTAAGACCGGAGATGGTGAAGGAGATGCCCTAATTTGAGGACCGGTCAAGGTGGGAAGAGGAAGTTTTTCCTCCTCCTTTATGACCAAGGCGGGCGTGACTGGGGTTTTAGCCCCGGGGGCCGAACTGGAGGGGTGGGTCAGAAAAACTGTTAACCAAGGGGGAGGGTTCCTCACCAGATCCTCCCAAACCAAAATGTAAGAAACTTGGTCTGGATGGCCTCGATTGTCTGGCTGAAAAATGACTGCTTTAACCTTAGTGATCAGGTCTAGGGAGAGGGAACCTTGAATGGGCCACCCGACTCCAAAGGTGGGCCACTCTGCAGAACAAAAGGTGTCGAACTTACCTTTCTTGATGACCAGACCCGCATTTAAGGCCCTTTCTTTAACTTCTGGAAAGTGAGAAAGGATCAGAGACTTTGGGGTTGTTTGTCCCTGTCCCATTGTGGAAGGAGACTCAAACACCAAGAGAGATAGAACAAAAAGGGTAAAGGCAACAATAATTCCACACACACACAACACTCTCCAGCACTCGCTCGGACTGGTCCTTCTCTCACACTGGTGCGCACCCCATTCAACCTCCTCACCGTCCAACTGGGATATCAGGCCGAAAGGCGTCCACTTGACGGGTGGTCGGTCGACTAGCTCAATTAGTTCTTCACCTGGCGCCAGGGTTCCTAAAATGCTCGAGCCCAAATGAGAGGAAAGCCTCTCCCAATAGGACCCTGTGGTCCTCCTTGCGAGATTCCCAGAATGAATCTCCCTGGGGATTGGCCGAATCCCCGCCGCGGCCCAAATGGAACACTCAAGTTCCTCCAAATGAGGGTCTGGGATCCCCTCCCAACGCCTAGGACTTGGGATCGCCCCTGCTTTCTCGCAGGCAGGTTCTGTCTCTCGAGAAAATGAAATCTCGGTGGGACCTCCAAATGTTAGGACCCGGAATCCTATTCCCCCGAGAGACAGAGAGCCAGGCGTGAATGCAATCAACAAAGCAGAGTTTATTGGACTGGCTAGCCAGGGTCGAGCTCCCACACGGACACGCAGGACCGGTTAGGAAAGCAAGACCCTGAGCCTCTTAGGGGGAAATCTTATATAGACTGCAGTGGCGTGCATATTTTTGTTATCAACATTAGACAAGCAGGCAGAGCACATCCTGCACGTACTTCACATCTTGCTCGTACCTCACATCTTGCTCGTATCTCACATCTTGCTCGTATCTCACATCTTGCATTCCTCACATTCTATATGCCCTAACTGAGCCCTGCCTCATTGCTTATCTTATCTACATGGGATGTTTGGTACTGGTTTCTCCAACAAGGGGGTTGGGGCCCGCTGAGACCTCATATTCCTTTCAATGTGAGTATACATATGTATCTATGTCTATCTATATCAAAGTCATGTATGTATAATCTGTTTGCCATGCATTCTTAACACACTCATAGTTCCTTTCAATCTTTGCTTATTAGTGTGGACAATTTTGTATTCTGGTTTGGAGTTTTAAAAGTAAATTATTTCTCATCTTAACCTATGATGTCATGTAATCAGCTCAGTAAGTGACCAATGATTTTTAAAAGATGAGTTAAACTGTTCTATGTGGTCAGCATTCAACAGCTTTTAAAAGTCAGGTATGGTGAGGCACACTTGTAATCCCAGCATCTGGAAACTGAGGCAGGAGGATCAGGAGATCTTGAGTTCAAAGCCAACCTGGGCTACAAAGAGAGACCTGTCTCAAAAAAAAATAATGATAATAATAATGATAGATATTAAAGGGGGAATGTATAATTTCCTTTCTGATGGAATCATCCTGTTCCATATAAACATGTGTGTGAGTTTCCTAGGACTGCTGTCACAAAGTACCAAAACACAAAGTGCATAAAACAACAAAAATGTATTGTTTCACAGTTCTGGAGGCAAAAAATTCAAGATTTCAATTGACAGGGCCATGTTCCCCCTGAAGGTGCTAGAGATGGGTCTGCTCCAGGCCCCTCCCCAGCTTCTGGTAGCTCCTTGGCTTTCAGTCACAGAACTCAAACCTTCATATGGTGTTCTCTTTGTGCATATCCATGCCCAAATGTTCTCTTTTGGAGAGGATGCTGGTTATATTGGATTAAGGGCTCACCTTACTCCAGTATGATCCTGTCACGACTAATTACATCTGTAATAACCCTACTTCCAAATGAAGTCACCGTCCAAAAAACCTGGAGTTAATACCACCAATTGGTAAATTTGGGGAACATAATCCAACCCTTAACTTTTTGCCCTCTTGTCCCCCCAAATTCATGCTCTTCTCATATGCAAAATACATTACTCCATTCCAATGTACCCCAAAGTCTGAGCTCATTCCAGCACCAACCCTAAATCTAAAATCTCATCCAAATAGTGTCTAACTCAGGTGTGTTTGGTACTCAGCATATGATTCATCCTGGGGCAAAATTTCTCTCTATCTGAGAATCTGTGAAGTTGGGTTCCAAAATATAACGATGGGAGAGGCAGAGGATAGGCATTCCATTCTAAAAGGGAGAAATCAGGAGGGAAAATGGGCCAGGGAGCCAAAGCAAGTCTGAGCCCTAACAGGGTAAATTCCACTACATTTTAAGGCAGTCCTCGTGGGCCCATATGTCCTGCTTCCTTTGCCCCCCACCCTCAAGGCATTGGCCCTGCCATCTGAAATAGATGGATAGCTTCTCCCTCTGGAACCAAGAGAGAGCACCCGCCTTTGAAGCTGTTCATTTTCCTTTTTGAAGGATAACATGTTTACAGTCAAACAGCTCTTTAGGCCCATTCAGTCTGTGGAAACTCATAGGCCAGATACTCCTTCTTTGTTATGTCCTGTCTCTACCTTCTTCCATTCAAGTCAGCAGCATTTTTGCTGATTGTGGATAAGATCCACAAGTCATACAATCTCTATAGCAAACAGTTATTTAGCCACATTCTTGGTATTCTCTCTAGAGCATACTTTTTTGTTTTTTGCAATATTTCGGACAGTGAATTTTTCAAATCTGCATGTTCTGGTTTCTTTTTTCTTAGCAGATTTTTCTTCAATCATGTTTTTTCTTTCACATTTTACTGTAAGAGCAAGGAGAAACTAGGCTACAACTTCAACACTTTGCTTAGAAATATCCTCAGATAAATATTCAAGATCATCACTTATGAGTTCTGTTTTCCACAAACAGAACACAATTCAGTCAAGTTCTCTGCTATTTTATAGCAAGAATTGTTTTTCTCAATTACATCTATAAGGGCCCTATCTACAGAGAAGAACTCATTTTGAGGTACTTTGGAGATGGGATCATTGGTTAGGACTTTGGTTAGGAGCTTCAACTTAAGACTTTTGGAGGACACAATTCAACATTCAACTTAAAGTGACCTGGTAAACTTTCAGTGTCCAAGTTGTATTTTTGACAGTTTCCCTCAAATGACATCAGCAATTAAGGCAGTCCAACTTCTATGGAGCTGATTTGCATGACTTGCTCTGTGTCCTGGCCTAGCTTAACTGAAAGCATTAAATAACACCATTTAGTAACTTTCTGTGATATGTGAGGTACTATGCTAGGTCCTTGTAGATATTATATATGGTGTTATTTAATGTATTTTTCTTTATAGATTATAAAACTGGTGGAGCTTAAGAAACTTGCCCACTGTCACAGGAGGGGCAGAGATCTTTACCATACAGTGTCTTAAGCCTAGTAGGATGACTGAGTCAGTCTGGAGCCCTCTGCAGCCCTGTTGCTTGATCTTTGAGGAGCTCATCAGCACAGAATCCTTCCTGCTGGGGCTTTCAATCCAGATTCTTGGGATTCTTCCCATTTGAAAACAGGCTTTACTTCTGGTTGGTTTTCCAATTCATTATCACATCCAGAAATCAGATCAATGGTCTGTTGACTTGGTTAACACAGTAGTCCCTGCCTTGTTCCTTTCAGCTCCTTCCTGGGGGCCAGGATCATGCTCTTGAAATCCTGGTTTCTAGCTGTGGTTCTGAACCATTTGGAAAGTACTTCTTGGAGCAGGACTTGGTAGTAGACATGTGCTTCTGTCTATTTGAGTAGTTTCCCTGCAGACTGAGTTCAGCTTGGATTGCACCCTAGATTTTCCAGGTCCTCTGGGTCATCATCATTGGTACTGAGTATGCATCCATTAGGGAGGTTGGGGTTGGCAAGAAGAGGAAATCACAATTGCTGGACTAGTTAATTAAATAAGTATCTTTGAGCATCTGTTATTGCGAGGCCCTGTACAATTTGTTAGTTTAACAATCATGAAGCCACTGGCCACGATCCCTGCTCTCTCAGAGCAGTCTAGCCCCACAATGGACCCAGTGGACTCCCCTATTCTCAAGGCTCCATCACTGAGATCCTTCCATGCTTCAGTCATGGTGAGGCAGGATATATATGCAGGACAGAAGCTTATAGAGGTGAAATTTGAAAATTATCCAAAAAAAATTCAGATGAGAGCTGGGTGCCCATGGCCCTAGCTACTTGGGAGGCTGCGGTTGGGAAGATTGCAATTCGATACCAGCCTGTGCAAAAAGTTTTCAAGACACCATCTCAACCAATAGTTGGGTGAAGTAGTGTGCACCTGTCATCCCAGCTACATAGGAAGGGTAGAACATGGTGCATGTTAGCCTGTACAGAAACGAGACCCTGTCTCCAAAATATCCAGAAAAGAAGTGCTGGAGGCATGGCTCAAGTGGTAGAGCTCCTGCTTAATAAGGATCAAGCCCTGAGTTCTAACCTTAGTACCTCCAAAAAAAAAAAATTCAAGTGAGAGCCATACTACATTATTCTGATTCACATGCATTCCAATATCTTTGTTTGATTAGGTGATAAAGTGGTAGAAGTATAGTTCATGTGCTGTCTATTTCAGAGGTCAAAATTTGGAGATTCCTTCTAGGAGTGTGTGAAGTGTTTGTGAATGTCACCTATCCTGTATGCTCCAGAACAAAATATTTGTTAAGTGCATATCTGTTAAAGCAACTTCAAAGGATCCTGGTCAACCATCTTGACCTTCATCAGTAATCCACAGTAGATCTCTTATTCCCTAAGTTCCAAATATGATCTGATTCTATTTACAAGTAGCCTGTACTACCTTAAGTGTTGTCAGTCTTATAAGCCCACAACCGTATATTTCTTTTCAATTTTCTTCAAATGGCTTCCTCTTATTTTGGAAGCTGCTCCCTAGTCTCACAAGTAGGGTCAACTGAACAAGGCCATGTATAGCTCCTCACTCCCCTTCGTCGTTATCTTTAGAGATTTGAATGGACTGCTTCTGAGTCCTGGTCTTTCAGACAGAGGAAGCTGTAGCATCAGAAACCTTTCTAACACTACAGAGGCTGCCTACCCTTGATCATGCTGGCTTCTCTTCACAACAGGTGTGCTCTGGTTTTTAGCTTTCTAGAAGTGTGGCACCCAGGACAACAGGGGGCCTCCCAGGCAGGATCCCCCTTGCCCCGCCACCCCGATGCCTTGCTAGTGATAATGAAATCTCTTGTCTCTGTCTTCCTTAGTTCTTATTCCTTCAATGGTTTCTTCAGCCAGGAAAGTGTCCTCTGAGAATTCTAAAGCAACTAACATCCCTAACAAACAAAGAGAACAAAGTTCCTCTGGGGTCATTTCATGATAGTACATGTTCTAGATACATCCAAAGAGTGGAAACGTGGCAGAGAGGCAGAACAGACAGCTGGGCTCTATTTCAAGTGTAAGGACCTGGTTCATTGGAAGATCTGGGGGGAACCCTACCCCAGAGACTTCTCACACATGGGGTAGAATTCAGCAATGAGGAGGAACATGGTTGGATCAGTCAGGAGCAGCTGGCAGCCTATGAAGGTTGATGGCAAGGAAGGAAATGGTGAAGACTTTGAATGTTCTGCCTTGAACAAAGCATGATGGCTCCCTGAGCTTGGACAGGATCAAAGTAAGGAACTGTGCCTCATTCTGACAGCCAGTTCCAGAAGGGAGCTGTGGCAGCTACAGGACACAGGGGATTCTGTTCTTCCTTTTAAGAGAAGCCTTTGTGGTGCTTGGTTTAGAACCTGTGAACCTTGCCTTTTCTTGTACCATTTATTAATTTTTTGTTACTTTTTGACTGGGGTACTAGGGTTTGAACTCAGGGCCTCATGCTTGGTAGGCAGGAGCTCTACCATTTGAGCCACAACCCCCAGCCCTTTTTTGCTTTACTCATTTATCTAATACTTATTTTTGTCCTGGGACCAGGCTTTGTACTGGGATCCTCCTATCTCTTCCTTCTGTGTAGTTGGGATTATAGGTATGCACCAACCATACTGGAATTATTATTCATTGAGATGAGGGTCTTACTTTTTGCCTAAGATACCCTTGAGCTGCAATCCTCCCAGTCTTTGCCTCCTGAGTAGCTAGGATTACAGGCTTGAGCCACATCGCTTGGCCTAGTTGTCTTAATTAATTAACTGATAAACCTCTTTCTTTTATTTGTTTTTTTTTTTTGTTTCATGGTCTTTGATCTTTTTTTCTTATGACAATGATCTTATAATATATCCAGAAAAATAGATAATTCACTCTTTTCCCTTAGTTGAAAATAGTTTATTATTGATAACTTATTAGTGCTCTGGAATGGTTTCGGTAAGCTTCAAAACTTGATACTGGAAATTTCATGTAAGTTGTTAGGTAGGATTTTTGACAAGTTGGAGAAAATACCAATCATGTTTTTTCCCCCATAAATAATATAAGATTTTGGGGCATTTCTCTTTTGTTTATTGTTCATTGACTAACCCTCAATAACCCTTGAATTGAATATATTGGGAATCACTGGAAGTGAGGCTGACTGGTGATAATTATATTCAAAGTGACTGTTCCACATAACTACATCTCACTAAACTCAAACAAAATATTTCCACAACTCAGCTCCCCAAAGCTGTACCTGCCATGTGCCTAAAACCACTGTACTGGCCTTTAATTCTAAGGGGAAAAATAGAGAAGGATAAATTGAGTTGGTAAGAGACAGCAATAAAATAATAGAAGTCAAACTAACTTTTGCTTCAGTTTCTCTGGTTTCATGGCTAATACGCCTCTGTCTATTGGGCCCTGAACTTGTCCACAATGGCACCTGGTAGAAAATCAGTCGACTAAGGGTTCTCTGAGCCCTTGCCTACACTATCACCTAACGCTTCCTTTTATCCCTCTCTCTAGCCAAGTAGCTCACCACGTCCTGTTTTATTTGGTCTTGTACTATTCACATCACTTCTTGCTCCCACAGCCTATTCCCAGTGAGATGCTCATCAACCTGGGGCAAGGACACCTAGCACAAATAATTCTTGACAAACGCATTTGAAAACCCATCTGTATCCTGTGGTTAACTAATTGGTGACTGACATCTTGACCTAGACACTCACTAGAACCAGATGTTTTTCCAAGTTATTTTAAGGGCTGCTTTATAAATGGAATTTTGACTCCTTTTTCCCAAAGATAAAGGAAAGCCTGCTGGGTTATTGCTCTCTGCCTTCAGATTGTAGAGAAGAGAAAAGCCTTTCATAGATGACTGATTTCTAAAACAGATGTGCCAAGTTCCTTGGGCTAAAAACTCTTTAGTTGAAAATGAATCAGGGCATTTTTAAATATGAGTTTTCAGAACGTGTTCTTGAGCCTTGCGAATACTGATCCATGTGCTGGTGACTTGATTTAAGGGTCTTGAGGATTTTGAGTGCTAATAAAACTGCCCTGAGGAATATGAACTTACCTGCTACAGCAGAACTAATGAAGGACCGAGTGCACGCAAAGTGTCTCTTGTCAGAGAGCAAGTATTTGTGTGTGGTCTCACCTGACAACACACTTAACGGACACAGAAATAGAAAACTGTTTGTCTCCACCTGGCAGAGATTTTCCTTATGCCTTGGGTTATTATTCCTAATATGTACTTTATTCTTTCCTAAAAATCTTTTCCCCCCTCTTTCCCTTTGCAGTTGGCTTCGGCACCTTCTGTGAGTTTACATCAGCACACTTCATTCTTTTCTGAACAATGAGAAGATAAAGGAGGGGTGAGGAGAGAATGTGTCTATTACTAATTGTGATGAGGAAGTCGGGAAAATGCTGCTGGCTTCCCTTTCTCATCCAAATCATGTTGTTCAGTTTCCTTGATATATGCAAGAGGAAGGTGAGGGTTCTTGTATTTTGATGAAGAGCTGTGAACATGGGGGTTCCCTCTGAGGTTGGATGATAATTATTGCACATATTATGTGCCAGACTCTGTGCTTGGCACTGAGTGCAAAAGAGAAAGACAAGTCCTTTGTTCTCAAGGATCCCCAAGGCTCTCTATCCTGAAATTTTTCCTCCTTATAGCACAGTAACTACACATCCTGGTGATTCAGGAACTGTGCAAGATTCAGGTAAGGGAATAATTTCCCAAGGATGACAAACTGGATAGAATGCAACAATGCATTCTGGGAGCAGAGGAAGAAAGCAGCATTGGCTGGCAGGAGAGAGCAAGGTCAGAAAAGAAAGATGCTCCATTTGTGTCAGTTACTTCACAGCAACCATATGAGGTAGACACATCCATTCAAAATGTGAGAAGTTTTGCTTCAGAGAGATTATGTCCCATAACTGGATATGGAATTTCCTGAAGGTTGGGAACATGTTACTCATCTGTGTATTTTTAAAATGTCCTGCCACAGAATGAATCCACCATCAGTTGTTGGAAATTAAAGAAGAGGTAGAATGTGGGAAGCAGGTTTCAAACTCTTATCTATTTGTGGTCCTCCCTCTATACCATGGGTGCTTCTGTTGACAATTGGAGAAATCCAAAGAACAGCTTAGAAATAGACCAAAGCCCATTTTTAATCATCTTGAAGTTCAATGACAGTGGGAATTCCCATAACCCCTGGGGACATAGGACTGATACTGAGGACTGAGATCAGAGCTGAAAGAGGGGACTCTAGACCTACAAGGAGACGGGAAAGAGCTAAGATGGGGATTCAGAAAGAAGAGAGAGGAGAGAAGGCCTGAATCGAAGGAAAGGGGCCCTCTTAGCATTATTTGAATGGTCCCAGTTGGGTGATGCCTTGGGAACCATTCTGCATGCCACCACAATTTGCATGTGAGGAAATTGAGAACTGAGAAGTTGAGTGATGACCTGAGGAACAAAGGAGTCTATGGCTACACTGGTGTTAGAACCCTGGCCCTGGCTAAAATCATGACTTCTCATGATTACCCACTGTCACTGTCCACTGCATTTCTTTCTTTCTTTTTTTATTTACTGGAAAGTAAGGGCAACTAAACAAGCATTAAAACCCAAGAAGGGTTATTTTGGTTTGTTTTGTGTCATTTTTGTAGTTCAGGTCATCTTGTCATAGGTCTCTAAAAGATGAGACATGGGGACTTCATCATACAGTGTACAGTATTTAGCACAACTCCATTTAATATTGCTTCGATATTGCAAGGGTTAGATAGGATGATGTGATAAAGAATATGTTGTGTACAAATTTGATAAGCTCTTAACAATATGGTACCTGACAGCCTCTTACTTAAAGAGAAGACATCTGTCAATCACGCTGAAGCCTCACTTCTGCAAAGTTCTTTATGCCCACCAGCAACATTCTTCCCTTCTACTCTACATGTCTTTAATAGAATAGGCCAACCATGGCAAATGGAAGCATAAAGAACAGCAGGTTGTTTTCCTACTCTGAGGATCTTGTTATTCCCATGACACCAGCAAGATTCTGGCACTTTTTCATTCCTCTATCCTCTGCTTTCTACATGGAGGCAGGGAAGAAGGAAACAACTCTTGATAAGGCTTTTGACCTGAACAGGGGACGTGCCCAATGACTTTTGTTATCCTTTTACTAAATTCTCACAATGGTCTTGGAATGGTGGTGGGTGAAGGGTACCATAGTGTTCTCATTGTAGAGATTAGGAATTGAATGTTTGGGGGTAAGGATTACCCTCAATTCATAAGTTGAACTTTGGACACTCGATGTGACTGTATTTGGAGTTAGAGCTTTTAAGGTTAAATGAGGTCATAAGGGTGGAGCCCTAATCCAATATGACTTGTGTCCTTACAAGAAGCAGTGAAGAGTCAGGTGCCAGTGGCTCACACTTATAATTCTAGCTACTTGGGAGGCTGAGATCTGGAGGATCATGGTTTAAGGCCAGCCTGGGCAAATAGTTTGAGAGACCCCATCTCTAAAATACCCAAAGCAAACTGGAAGTGTGATTCAAGCAGTAGAGTGCCTGCTTTGCAAGTGTGAATCCCTGAGAAGAACAAGGAGGAGGAAGAGGAAAGAAGAAGGAGGAGAAGGAGAAGAAGGGAAGACACTAGAGGCACATGTGTGTACAGAAAAAGGACATGACAGAGGACACAGTAAGATGTCATCTGCAAGCCAAGGAGAGAACTTAGGAGAAACTGACACTGATGACACCTTGATCTTGGACTTCTAGCCTCTATAAATGTGAGAAAATAGATTTCTGTTGTTTAAGCTGCTCAGTGTGGTGCTTGCTATGGCAACCTAAACAAATTAATACATTAAAGCTCAGAGAAATTAAATCAATGGCTATTCCTCCCATTTCTGAGAATCTGAAGAAGCCTGTGGGGTAGAGATAAGGGCTCAGGAGGCTTGGGTGTGCACCCAGGCTGTGTCACTAATGAGTTATGTGATATAGAGAGTCACTATGTGTCTCTGGGCTCATTTCCTCATTTATTAAAAAATCAGTGAAATAATTGAGCATCAATATCCCTTCCATCTCTAAAATTCTGTATTTCTTAGTTTTTTCATCTAGGCCTCATTTCCTTATCAATAGAAGGAATAATAAAACATAAACAGTTTGGGAAAGAGAATCCAACAAGTGAAAGGACACAAAAAGGGCAAGATAGATACTTCAAGGCTAAGAGAAGATGAAGCACACTGATCTGCTTGGGCCCAAGTTCTGATGGGGTGCCTTTCTAGCCTAGAGGCCTTGAATAAGTGCATTTACTATGTCTAAGAGCCCATTAACTCAATTGAAAAATTGGCAAAACAATACTCCCTACCTTAAAGAATTGCTGTGAAGAGCAGATTGAATGCTTCCTGGAAGAAGCCCTACATAAAGCAGGGCCCTTCCTAGTCTCTGTATTGCTTTGATTATTGGCATTATTATTAGTGGTAGTAGTAAGGCCCCAGAGAGGTGAGGAGCCCTGTTGGCTCCTGTGGAGATGGCAGAGCAAGCAGGGTCTGGCTTCAGTTCCAGTTCCAGCACCTATTGGCCATGTAAGCATGGGAAAATTGGTTAGTCTCTGTGATTTTCGAGGTTCTACAATCTCTGCATGTTAGGTTAGTGCTTATTACACAGATGATTAATTGAGATAAGGCATTGAACATACTTTGTTGATTACAAAGCTGGGTATAAGTGTGAGGAATTACTATCATGAGCAAGGATCATTTCCTCTGTTTTTCTGCCAACGTTGTATACTGCCAAGAATCTTATTCAGAGATGCTTGAAAGATGGAGAGTGTGGAAGGAATGGAAGGGAAGGAAAATTCTTACAGAAGTTATAATAGACAGAATGGTGACATATTAAAACAGAATTAATGATCAACTTGAAGGAGGATAGCACACTCTATATTCTCCTCCCCCCAGGTCATTGCTAAAGAGTGTCTTAAGGTGAAAGTTTTGACATGACAAACATTTGCAGGGGCTTCAAGCTGATCCACATAGAGCAGGGATACTTCTGTCAAATGAACACATTTCTCGGTGGCTGCCCATGCAGTTATTGGTGCAAAAGGGGATGATTACCAGTTCTTCTTTCCATCTAGTACATAAAAGCTAGAGTTAAGGAGTTTTGAGGTGAGGCCTGTGGTTCCTGGTTGTGGGGCATTTGAAATATCAAAAAGTCAGGCATATCACAGGTCAACGACCGTAACGATTCTTATGGTCAACAAAGAAGGCAAAGCGCTAGATCTCCAACCACTAGGGACTCCTTTCTCAGGCCAAACTGTCTCTGCTCATATGGTCACCTCACTACTACTCCTCCCTTTCCTAGAAACAGGGCTTCTAAGAATCAGCTGAATTAGGGTTGAGATTGGTAACATGGGACTTGGGAAGTGTGCTGTTGGGCTTTTGTCACTGTGACAAAATATCTGACATAGACAACTTAAAAGAAGAAAAGATTAATTTTGGCTCATGGTTTAGTCCAAAGTTGTCTTGATGTTTGCTTTGGGCCTTACGTGAAGCAGAACATCATGGTGGGAGGAGTGTTTGGCCATAGAAGAAGCTCCTTACCTCATGGTAGCCAGGTAGCAGAGAGGGACAAGAAGTGACAAGGGCAAAATAAATACTCCAAAAACATGCCCGTAGTGACCTACTTCTTCCAATGAGGCCCCACCTTCCAGTTTCCTTCACCCCATAGTAATGCTATCACATTATTAGTTCATTAAAGGCTCAAACCATTGATTAGGTCAGAGCCCTCATGATCCAATCATCTCTCAATGATTGTATCTAACAGCTCTGCCAGCTGGGGACTCAGCGTTCAATACATGATCTTTTGGGGAGGCAATTTGTACACTAACCATAACAGGAAGTTATAGAGATTTGGTCCATAGACATTGTTCTGGTAGCTTTGCTCTTTGAGTCAGCTCGACTCAGGTATTTCCTGACTGCCATTGTCTGAAGAATGCCATGAGATCAATGAAATTTTCTAAGATTAAGTTATTCAGTAGCTCCTATCTTAATTTCTATAACCATTTAAAGAGTATTTTTGGACAAAACTCCCCCTCTGCACATGTGTGTGCACACACATGTTCACAAATGAGTATTTGGCTATACTTTGTGCAGTGAATTACGATATTTTCTATTCTATTCTAATTCATTTTTTTTAAATGTTGGTCCAGATCCATTAAATTGAAGTCATGATGCACAAATAAGTTGTAGCTCTCAATGAAGAACTACAGGGTTATTCTACAGCCATGCAGAAATGCCATGATATCCTGCTAACCATCATTGAGCTGCGCCTTTATGGCCTGAGTCCCTGTGATGCACCATACCAGTGTACAAGGATAATGGGCTTTGGGATTAGACCTTGCCCAATGCCATTCCCTACTGCTATAAGCCAGTTCCCCCATAATACCTACTTTCCAAAGTAACTGTAAAGATAGAGCGGTCACACATGTGTGAAAATGCCTAGCATAGGTTGGTCCAAAGTAGGCATCCAATAAACATTAATTCTCTTCTTATTTCTAACTAAGTCGTGGTCCAGAGTCTCTGATGATACTTACAGTTTCTGAGAACTCTGGCACTGCTATGTCTACCCTTGGCTTAGATAGTCTTTGAAGAGAAACAAAAGTGTTGCTTTTCTACCCTGATTGCTCCCACGAGCTTCTTTGGGGTTAAATTTCAATAATCGCAGGGTTGCTAGGGGAATTTATGTATCTTGTGCACAGGGTAAAGTCAGTGGTTAGGCACTTTGCAAGGTGGAAGTGTGACATTTTCTCTGGTTAAGTGGCTGTACACAAATCAGTACTATCAGAAATAGTATCTAGAGCATTGCCTACTATGGATGGGAAGCCTTTAGTATGAACTCAGGGCAAAAACCAACCACCAACATCCGAGTCACTAAAAATATGGGAGCACTGGTGAGCAATGAAGGGAAATGTATATGGGCATCCCATGACTGCTTTCAAATATTTTGTGCCCAGTTTTTGGCTTCCCATGATACACCTTCTCACAATCTGGACTCAGTATAACTTAGTTTTTGACACCTGTCTATGTCCTAGACACATCTAGCTGGACTTTCAAGTCTAAAGGAGAAGGGGGTAGTTTGTTTTCTGCTCCTTGTCATGTGTAAGTCATCAGCGCTCCTTACTCTACCATAAGCTTCCATTCCGTAGGGTGCTGGTGCTCTCGGCCACCATCCTTCATGAAAGCTGCTGGCTCTATGTACCAGCTATAGGAAGTCGAAAGCAAAAGCGAGACTGCCCTTCTTATCACTTGCTGCCCCAAGTGTGGACCCAGGCTTCCCTGCTGCATCATAGGACTCAGGTTTAACATACTTGATAGAGAACCAGGGAGATGAGAGCTGAAGAGTGAGTCAGAATCTCTGCTCCAAAAACCCACCCCTGGGGGTGTGCCATCCTCCATACTGCAAATGGCCCAGGCTTAAATTCAATCAGAGCAGAATCTGCCTTCTTCCTTTCTGTCCTACTAAAACTCTGTCTCCACACACATGTGCCACCCTCTAGCACTGCCTTTGCCTGATATCCCAGGGAACCCTAAACTCAATTTGTAATACATTAGACTTCTCCCCCAAACCATCCACTTTATTATGCAGATCAGTTCTTCTTTATTTCAGTCCACTTCCTTATTTGCAAAAAACTCAGGTTTCATAACCTTCAAGAACATGTCTTTACTCCTGAGATACAGTTCTTCACCCCTAGAATTTGGAAGTATTCATAGTTGTTTTGTTTTGGTCATTGTGCTTAGGATGATTACTAGTTGGTACCCTTAGAGTGTGATACTTGTACCCACCTCCCTGCCCAGTCCTCACATTACCTCCTGCATCTCAGACCATTCTGATGCTAAATCTCATTTCTCTATTCTCAGATGGCCAGTCCCTGGAGTGGGCAGGAGTTACAGAGAAATGGATTTTGTTCTAGTTAAGAAAAATTGTGTCATGGTCATAGTAACAAAAAGAGAAGGTATCTGGGTAAGACTGGAGCAGCCAGAGGCCGGTTTCCATGGAGCAGGACTGAGAATCAAATTTTGTCTTGCCGTAAGTGGCATCTTCCTGGTACTAGGTAATAACAGTTCTTGGATCTTCTATCAGGAAATATCCAAGGAGCAGAGACATCTGGCATATGTGAAGGACATTAGATGCATTAATATGTTATTAGGAGATGATAAGAACAAATATTCAAAGCGCGGACTAGGTTCTTATCCGTTGAGCTCTTGGTGCATTAGGAGAGATATTACCTTTTCACTTGAGATGCAAAGTGTGTGCTCAGACCTGTGAGTCTGGTTTTGAAGTCACAAATGGAGATGCACCGAAGTTGACAGAGGTGACAGCTTCTCACATATGGAAAACTGAATAATAACAACAATTCTGTTTGTGAAGAAGAGCTGGAAATTACGTTTTCAATTCTGATGCAAGGCAGGGGCTTGAGATGAGCAGATTCAAATTGTCTGGGCTGACAATTTTCCTTTTTAAGTGACAAAGGAAATAGCAGTTGACGAAGTTTTCTCTAAGGGATCTGGGAAAGATTTTTTTCTGTTATTTCAAAAAATGACATTTCACATGGATGCTATTAAGTACTAATAGCCATTTGATAAATGTGGCATTAAGTGACTTAACACTATCAAACACTAGAAAGCCCATGCTGTTCTGTATGACAAAGTTGTAAGTACAGGTTTCTGTATTCATAGAGGAGTATCTACTTGTAAACAGCTTTTATTAAAAAAAAAAACTTGGATGATGTGATGGAGGTATGACTGTAAAGGGATAGACATATGCCTTACATTACTTTGAAAAATTAGTACCAAGTCAAAGTGGTTTTAAAGGGGGAGGAGAGAGAGAATCTTGAGTCCTGATCTCTAAGATAGATAAAATATTTACAGAGTTATTATGTAGTGGAACTGAAATTACTTTTGATTTCAACCAATTGTAGGCAAGTCTCTTACCAGTGAGGGCTTTGAAATCAGAGGAAAATTAACATAACTGTACATTCTAGCTTGCTTTCCCATTCTTGCTTATGACTTGTTAATATGGCTATCAGCTCCTGCCCCTAAAATCAATCCTAGATGAAACTTTAGAGCAGTACTTCTTAAATTTTGGACTCACTTGAAGGACTTTAAAAAAAAAATATTGATACTTAGTCCTGCTTTTGGTTTGGAGAAGTAGACATCTGATGGGTGAATTCTCCCACAAATAAAAACTATAAATTCTAGACAAAACAAACAAACAAACAAACAAACCCAAAACAATCCCTTAATGTCTTTGGCTGCTGAAACAAGGTTGAACTTTGAAGTAAGCAACTTTCCTGGAGTAAAATTGCATGACTCAGTGACAACTAAAACTGATGGGCAGTTATGGACTGAGGAAAGAGCTCAGATTAACCAAGATGGACTTAGTATAAGGGGGAAATCCCAAAAAGAAAACTAGAGAGAAGGAATTCCAAACTCTGTGTAAAAACTCAGTCCAAATTTCTGGCCAATCTCAAATCATGAATGTATGGAACAATGTGAAAATATAGCACAGCAAAGGCTTAAAGGACTAACCTGAGGTCTGAACACTCTTGCCCTGCCTCAGATGTGACCGTTTGTTGTTCACCTCTAACCACATTGCTTTTCTACTCAAATAAAAACACCAACACTCTTTGGGGAAATATAACATGATCTGGAGGCTTTAACACTTAATATTTACAACTTAAATACAATGTTTATAATTGGATTTAGGATGAAATCTAAAGTTACTCTGCAGCATATTAAGAACCAGGAAAATGTGACCTGATCTCATTGGGAAGAAACAGTGAATAGATGCCAAACTTTATGTATTATTAGTTCTCAAGGGTTGCCATAACAAATGACCACAAATAGGATGACTTAAAACAACAGAAAGGTGTTCTCTCACAGATTTGGAGGCCTGAAGTTTGAAAACAACCTTGTTGTTTCCTTCTGGAGGGTAAATCCTGTCTGTGCCTCTCTCCTACGACTTCTGACAGTTGCTGGAAATCCTTGGCATTCCTCTGCTTGAGGCTGTGTGGATCCAAGTCTTTGCCTCCATCTACACATGACCTTCCCTGCTATGACTCATGTGCCATATCTTCCTTTCCTTTTTCTTAAAAGAACCCCCTACTGTTCTAAATCTAAAATCTCATACCCAGACATATTGTCACTCAAATATGAAAATATAACAATGAATATTTCTGTGGAGACCTGCAAGGTTGTAGATAGTCTAAAACACAAAGACCCACATTAAAAACTCCTTCGAAGGAAGTGTTCAAATTAGAGAAACAAATCCAGAAGATACTATAAGAGATATATGACATGAATATGACCAAGTATTTTGGCAAAGGTTTTGACTTTAAAGTTAAGCTAAAAGGAAGAAAAAAAAGAAAGTTAATGCTTAATAAACCAGTATTAAAATTCTGTATAATATCAACAGGAGGGGAGTTTGGAGTGGGAGTGTGTGTGTGTATGTGTGTGTAGAGAAACCAAGGGATATAAGACCAGGAGAAAACCTTGTTTTGTTAGGGATGTGGTATAGGTTTCATTATTTTGAAAAGAAGACAAGAAAGGAGATTACAGAGAAGATAGAAAAAGTTCAGTAAGTTGAAAGTATAAGCCAAATTGTAGCAATAAATCCTTGAACAGAAATACTCATTTTAAATATAAATTGTCTAACTAAATCCCCAAATTAAAATACAGATTGTTAGAGTAGATCTAAACATCCAGCTTTATGTGTTTTTACAATACTAACTCATAAAATTAGAAAGTAAAAGGATAGGAAAAGAGATACCAGGTAATATTAACCAACAGAAAAAGTACATTTTGAAGTCAGAAAGCAACATTAGGGCTAGAAAGAGTCACTATAAAGGGACAAAACATTGGGTTTATCAAGAATATATAAGAATTCTAAATATGTTTGTAATCAATGAAATAGCCTTCCATAAAGCAAAAATTGATAAAACATAGGGAGAAGTTGACAAATTCCTTTCCATAGTGGGAGATTTCAACTCTTTTTGTTTAATGATATGTCAAACAGAAAGATTAGCCATGAGGTAGATAGTTTTAACAACAAAATAAATAGGTGTGATCTAATGTAGGTATACAGAATTCTCTAGTTTAAAGTGAAAGAAAATGCATGCTATATTTATTTTCGTCTTTACTGAGTTGGTATTTGAAGTGTTTGTAGCATAAGGAAATGCACTGAAGGCTGTTGAATAATAGGGGGTAGGTGAGAAAGAGTAAGGGAGAGGAATAGGGGGATTAACCTGATTACAATATATTCACAGGTGAACACCATGGCAAAATCCCTTTGAACAATGAATATGCACTTAAAAATTAAGAACAGGAATGTGAAACAGGTTCTGTTAAGGGATAGGTATTAGTGGGAGGGGTAAGGGGAATGGAGAGAGTCAAGGTGAATATGGTCAATGTACTTTATGTACTTGTTTGAAAATAGAAAAATTAAACCTGTTGAAATAATTTCAAGTAGCAGGGGAGGAGATCAGAGAGCATGATAGAAGGGATGAATCCAACCAAGGTACATGGAACCTCCATGGTAATGTCACAATGAAAGCCCCTGCACAAGTAATATGTGCTAATAATATTTTTTTTAAAACTTCATAACAATTTTGAATTTGTTGACATTTCTAGGTGTTCCCTACAAAACTTTGCATTGCTTTGAGTGTTTTTGTTCCTTAGAAAACTTTGCATGGTTTTGAGTGTTTTACTCACATGTTAGTTTTCTGTTGCTGGGTGACAGATCACAACAAATGTAGTTGAAGTCCACGATGGCAGGGCTGGATTCTCTACTAGGGTCTAACAGGTTAAACTTCAGTATCTGCCAAGAGTACGGTTCTCTTCTGAGGTGAAGGACCTTTTCTAAACAACACATGGCAAAATTCATTTTTGTTGTTGTTGTAGAAGAGGGGTCCTCATTTCCCTATAGCTGGTGCCTGCTCCCTGCTCCTTGGGCTGTTTGAATTGCTTCTCATGTGACCTGCTCCATATTCAAGTCAGCAGTGGACTTTGTGTAATTCTCACGCTTCCAACCTCTTTAACTTCCTCTTCTGCCACCATTCAGAGAAAACTCTCTTCTCTTAAGGGTTCATGTGATTACATTAGGTTCACCTGGGTAATCTCATTTTTAAAGTTATCTTTGCCATGAACAGAACCCAGCCACAGGAGTAATATGTTATCAAATTCATAGGTACAAGAGAGAAGAGTGGAGAGTGTTGGGGGCTATGCCTAGAAATTCTGACCATCATAAACCTTCCCTAGTGTCCTGTGATTTTTGTTGTGTGAAATTCTATGACATAGTACTCTCTAGGAACATATCATCTATACTACAAGAGCAAGGACAGCATTTCATAATTTCCTATATGATCATCTCTAACCCAAAGGATAGATGCAATTTCATTTTTAGATATATGCGAATTTTGTAAATCTGTCACTTTTTTCTCTCATCTATTTTTTATTAGAGTATATTAATTGTACAAAAGGGTTTTATTGTGATAGTTCCATACATGTATGTAATGCACTTTGATCAAATTTACCCCCTCTATTATTCCTTCTTATGTCCCCTAAGTTTATCACTTTATAATTGATCTCTGTATTATGGTCTTGGAAATGGACTGCAAAATAGTAATTCTTTGGCATTTATCAAAGCTTTCTTTGAAGCGCAGTACATAGTTAATGTTTCTGAAAATTTCATATGTTCTCAAAATGAATTTGTGTTCTCTATTTGGCATAAATTCTTATTAATTATGTTATTAGAGTTTCCTATATATTATTTGTTATCTATATCATCTATCACTTTCTAAGAGATATGTATTGAATCTTTACATAAGATGTTTTATTTAGTATGCTCACAACACTGACATTACTCTCAGGCTATGTTTTTAGATATAAGACTGTATATTATGGTCAGTATATTTTCTTTTTTAATTAGCTTATATGCAACCTGATTGAAGAAAAATAAATCAAGTATCAGTAGCACTAGTAGATAATCACTCTTCCATTGGCAACATCCAACAATTATTCAAGGATACGTTAAAGATTATTGCAAGATGTTGAAGACAATTTTGGGTAAGAGGTGTGCTCTCTTTCCATTTTTTAAGAAACTAAGAATAGGTTGCTCCTCTATTGGCATGCATAAAATATGTCACACTTTGTTTTGCTGATACTATTATTCAGCACCAATTCTTTAGCCACCTCGGTATGAGCAAAAAGTGCATCCTGTGTTTCAAGTCTCTTGTACTGGAGGACTTCAGGAAGATGGATGCTCCTGTAACAGTGATGCTTCTCTAGTGTAACACCTGAACATACATCTCCATTCCTCTCAGGTGATCTCTTCATCAGCAGTCAAGAATGGTTTCCATGTCATGACCAAGTTAGACTGAAGGACTGGTCCATAGTACACAAGCTCCATATTAAACTACTCTGAATCCGGGTTACCTATTCGCTTATAACCGCCTTACATTTTACAGAAGCAGTTGCTATCCAAACTTTAGAAACAAGTCACTTTAGTTGTGTGTATACATGAGTAGAAAGAAATTTTAAAAAAATAAAAATGTAAATGTATTTATACATGGGATCTACCAGAATAGAAAATAAAAATTATAAAAACCCACCAGTTGTTTAAAGTACATCACTCCTATAATGCAAGTGGCACAGAAGTAGCATCGTTGCATACTGTGTTTCTGAGTTCACCCAAGATATTTTGTTGATTTCTCTTTGTTTTATGGTTTTAGGCAATCCTTGAAAGCAGAGCGTTGTCTGGGTTGAATTATATAGTAGTAAAAAAAAAAAGAAGAAGAAAAGAAAAAGAAAAAGGATAAAAGAGCCATTAAAATACTTAAGGCAGACTACATTAATGTTAAAATATCAAGACAAATATTGCCATTACTGTTAACATGTGGATGATAAATTATTTTAAATACAATATTAGGTGGTTTCAATGTGATCTTAGGTCAATTTGTAGAAAATAAATTTTCAAACAACAAGCACTACTTAGTATGGACTTTTAGGTCCCATAATTGTGACTTGACAATAAAACTTATCATTTCTCACCAGCTCTACAGAGCATTGTGCTGGAGGGTCTTGGGCCAAAGAACTGGATTTCAGTGTCATGGTTTGTCTTTATTTGGTCTGGCTCTGCAACCTCTTTGTGTGGAATAAGATCCTAACCAAAATATTTGATTTTTCAGAATGGCATGGAGGGTGACTTTTAACTAAATATATAGTAAGTTGGATAGGGAGAGCAGGGGCCAGAGGCCAGTCATACGATGGCAGAGAGTGAATGGACCATAGTAATCCTTGGACTCAGAAAAGTAAAAAGAACCAAAGACGACTTCATCTGCTATATGCTTTTGATTTACTTTCTCTTTTACCTGTTTAGATTATCATTTCATGTTTGTGACTATAATTTCTATCTTGAATGCTCAGTTGACTTACCTGTGTTTATAGGGCATGAGGAAAATTGGGGCTGATGCTGGGAGTTTGGGGTGAAGATATTGTCCATAGGGATCAGGTGTCCACATCATCTGCAAGTAATGGGAAGTATGGCCTTTAGTAGGGAAGAGTGGGCACCTCTGAAGGACAGAGGGCTCAGGGAGTGCTGGGGTGCAAAGCATGCTAGTGAACCAACTCAGTTGACACCATCATATATTTCCAGGTTCCACTCTTCCCCAGTTTGGACCCGATGCTTGGAAGAATCTGTATTTCCTAAGTGGCATATTTCACTCCTTCCCCCATTCTGCTGTTGGAGACTTGTGAATGCTTTAGCAGTAGGCTGCAAACTTATCTGATGATGCCAGTGCTCTAAGGATCTACACTTGTGGGGAAGATGGTGGCAGAACTGGGTCTGGGGAGACTTTGGGCTGCAATGCAGTCTCAACAGAGGTCTCAGAGGACCACACAAGAACTGAGGCTGGGGTGGACTTTCTAGTGCTGACTGCAGTTGGGATGAAGGAGCTGGGCCTTTCTGCCCCTGCAGTGACCAGATGTGGGTACAGTTAGCTTTAGGAATGAGGTGTTCTTCAGGGCAATTCCTAGAAAGTACAGATTACTGAGGGAGGGTTCTATAAATAGCTGGGTGATTGGGGGGGGGTCATAATTTATGCTCCAGGAAGAAACCAGAAACTCTTCTTAGTTTTTACCTCTGTCTCCTCGAGTTGGTATGAGAATTACAGAGAATGCATGTAATGTGTCTGCTGCAGAGTTGGTGCTCAATTTGTTTATCTACAGTGGCATCAACATTAGCATTATATCCTTTGAGTGCTTTCCATGTGTACATTTTTCATAGTTGTAGTCAATTATAATTACGCATATTATTTGCCATTCATAACTCTGTAACCATGATTTTGAATGTTTATTATCTAATTCCAGTGAATTTATTATAATTTATTACATTGTCACTTATATTATCTAAGGTTTAATTTCTTTGTGATTATAATGCTGAATTAAACATATTTATGCATCAATATTTTTTCAAGTTTTTGATTATTTTCTTAGGCTAGATTCCCAGAATGGAACTACTGAGTCAAAAACATTCCGATAACTTTGATCAAATTGTTTTGCAAATACATTGTAATAACTTTATGGCGACCAGCAATATAGAGAATAATGTAAATTCTGTGACAAAATACCTGAAAAAAACAACTTGAGGCAGGAAGTATTTATTTTGGCTCACAGTTTCAGAGATTTCAATTACTTTGATACTGTGGTGAGGTTGAACATCATAGCAGTAGGAACATGGTGGAGCAGAGTTACCCACCTCATGGAATCCAGGAAGTAGAGGATAATAGGAAGAGACCAGAGTCAACATAGGAGTTATAGATTGCCCTGCGTTGCCGGTGGCCATACAATTTAGAGAATTTCCTAAATATTTTTTAACAAAGGCTATTGTCATTTAAAAAATGTTATTTTTATAAATGAATAACAGTAAAATGGTTTTAATGTATATTTCTTTGATTATCAGTAAATTGAAGTTTTTATAATAGTTTATCTGCTAGTAGTATGTTCCCTTTACATGAATGATCTGTTTATATTCTTCATCTACATATCTATTGGGATATTATTAGTCCTTTAAAATAATCAATTGTATGGGTCCTTAATATAAAAGTTATTAATCCTCTGCTTTATTCAACATGTTTTGTTAGTCTGTTATTTGCCTTTGTTTCACACTGTGCTTCAGATTTTGAGAAAGTCACATTTGTCGATCTTTTGCTTTGTAATACAGCCATTCTTTTACAGCTTATTACATCATATTATCCTAAGGATTCTCATAAATATTCAATCCTATTCTTTTAATCTTTCTAAAATTTTTAGTTAACAAATGCATCCAGAATTTATCTTGCCCCATGGTATGATAATAGTTAACTGTTATTGGTAAAATATTATATTTTACCATTATGTTATTGGTAAAATTTAATATAATCTGCTTCATTGGGAAGAAGCAGATTTGAAAGCAGTGGGTCAGGGAGCCAAGGCAGTATGTTATGTTCAGTTTAGTTTTCTGCTGCACTAGGTTATTTTGGCAAAAGCGTGCTAGATAACTCCATTCTAAGGAAACATCTGAGGAAGCAATTAGCCAATGATGTCAATGTCCCACCTAATTAAGTCAAACTAAGAAAGCATTCCCATTCCTTGTGTTCAAGGTGCAGTAGTTTGAATGCTCTTTTCAAGAAATTTAATTACTTGTGTTAGTCGGACCTTTTGTCATTGTGACAAAAATACCTGAGAAGTTGTTTAACTTAAGGGAGAAAAGATTTGCTTTGGCTGGTGATTTCAAAGGTTGCAGTCCAAGGATGGATGAATCCATGGCTTTGGGCCCTAAGTGAGAGAACATCATGGCAGTGGGGGCTTGATGGAACAGAGCAGTTCACCTCAGAGTGCCCAGGAAGCAGGAGAGTAACAGGAAGAGGCCAGGGCCAAGATATATCCTTCAAAGTTATGTCTTCAATGACTCACTTTCTTCAACTAGGCCCCACCTTCCACAGTTCCACACCTCCCAACAGTCTATTCAAAATTTTAATCCATAATGGATAAAACCATTAATTAGGTCAAAGCCCTCATGATCTATTCATCTCTGGAAACACCCTCACAGACATACCCAGAGGTGTGCTTTACTAATCTTGTAGGTGTCCCTTAATCCAATCAAGTTGACAATCAAGGTTAGCCATCACATTTCCATTGTAACAGTATTAAGATGTGGCACCTTTAAGAGGTAATTGGGTCATGATGACCCTGCCCTCATAAGTGAATCAGTGCCATTATGCCAGAGTGGGTTTCTGATACAAAAAAGGTGAGTTTAACCTGATTTCCTCTGTCTTGCACATGTGTGGCTCCACCATGGTGTGGATGACACAGTGTGGCAGCTCTCACCAGATGCAGGGGCCCTGCTCTTACACTACTTAGTCTCCACAACCACAAACTGAATCATTTCTTTTGTTTTGAGTCCCCCAGTCTTCTGCTACAGCAGCAGGAACAGAATAAGACACAAGGTGTACTGATTCTCTGGAACTGTAAATGCAACCAGAGTTTAAGACAAAATGTTGAGAAATTATTTTTTCTCTGTTGATTGATAATCATCTATTTTATTCTAATTACTATCCATTCTGTGCATTGATCAAGCCTGTTATTTTTGCATCCAAACCAGAGTTTTATATTATTGACACTTTACTGTGTGCCCTGGTTTGGGGAAGGGCTTATTTCTTTTATGCCCATGTGACTTTTTAAATATATTTAATCTTTTCATTTGATTATTTTTCTAGATTAACTTCAAAATAATTTTATCCAACTTAAATAAACACAACCCCATTGTAATTTTTATTTAAATTGGGACCTTTATTTAAATTGCTGGAAAGCTATGCATTAACTGGAAAGAATTGACATCCTTACAACTTGACTTTCCATAAGAAACGTGCTCTTTCCGTTGTCAGGTTTTCTATGTCTCAGTGAAATTCTTGAGGATCCTGTCCCCACCTCTCCCAATCTAGGTCACACACTTCCCACTAAGATTCTATCTTAGTAGCTTGTAGATTTTGTTCTATTGGGAATAGTGGTTTTTTTCTTCCCCCAGTGAGATGTTCTATATCTTTAGCTAGCAATTTTATTGATTTTTTAAAATTAGCTCAAATATTTCTCAATGAATTTCTGAAAATAGTAATAATTTTCCTAGTTCCTTCCCAATATGTGTAACTCTCTATCTCTCTCTTATTACTTGCCAGAACCTGGCTGTGAATGTACTGGTTTTTGTGCTGATTTTACAATGCTGTCTCTCTTAGTATCAACTTTAAGTGTGAATGAAATTGTTTGTTGGTTTAAAACAAATTTTCATATGTTGAGCGAAGCATGGTTCTATTACCACTACTTGAAGATAGTTTATAAATAGTAGCTATTGAATTTTTATCTATCTACTATCTTTTTATCTTTTCATAATTACATTGTATAATTTTTCTTTCTCAGCATATTGGTGAAATAATTACAATTTCTAGAACTGACCTGTCTTTGCTTTGTAGCAATAATTTCTCTTCGATCATAGTAGGTCTTAAATTAGCTGCTGAATTTTGTTTACTATTATAGCTGAGATTTTTATATCTATATTAACACATAATATTTTTCTATAAAATTTTTATCTTGTATACATGCTGTAGGTTTTAGTGTCACTTTTATATTTGCTTGGAACTTTGTAGCTTTTCATATTATTTTCTGTTCTTAAAATTTTATACAGATTTGTAATAGTCTTTTCTGTTCTTAAAAGTTTTAAAAATAGATTGGTAAGTATAACTTATGTGGGAGATTTCTGGAAGTATAACTATTTAAAAAATTATCTTAGTTTATTATTCCTTTCACATAGTGTCTTGCATCAATTTTTGGTAATTTTTTTTTAGAATGTTACCCATTTCATGGATGCTTTCAATATAATAGTATTCCTTTGTTCTTATAATCCATGTCTTTTTTCATAGATCCTGTCATTTAATAAATTTAATGGTGTATTCCCTGATTTCTTGCACCATAGACTTTATTTACTTATAATTTTAGAAGGAATTTGCAGGTAGCTTCATGACTTTGCAATTACACTCTCCAAACCAGCTACTGGCTTTAGTTTGTAATTCTATCCAAACACGAAGGCCACAAACACAAACGATTAGAGAGTGGACAGTAGAATAATCAAATGAAATTAGTAATCTGATGCCAGTCTCTCTTTCTCCAGTAGATAATCATTTTCCTCTAGTCTGGAAACCTAAAGATTTCATCTTTTTCTGCAGGGTTTATATTTCCTATGGTAACACAAAGGTCAATTCTTTAATAATCCTGTTTTAACTCAATTGGCTCTTTTATAATTAAAAGTCAAGACTCTCAGAAAAAAATTCTTCTGTTCCTTTTAAGCCTATGGATTTGTCTTTAAGTCTGACTTCTATTTTTGTCCCAAAGTTTTATGAGCTATTATTTAAATAGTATAGTGATGTTACAAGGCTTTCTACCCTTCTTGCCAGCAGCTAATCCTCCTTCCTGCATTTTCTACTCAGAGGCATCTACTTTTATATATTTTAGTTATATCTCTCAGTTTTTTAATAGCATGTTTATTTTATTGCTGCTTGAGTCTTTAATTTTTGCATTATATGTGGCATTCCAATTATAGAAGTTGTTTTATTACTCCTTCCAATTCCTTCCACACACATGTGCTCTTCCTGTTTCCCCATTTTCCTGAATCAATATACCAATATATGATTAGCTAATACCCATTATTTATCATTTTATGATGATGTATTATTAAAATATTAGGGAAAATAATTTTATGCATCAACCAGACAGGATCCTGCAAGATCCTCAATTGTGAATAGTTTCCAGGGTTTCTGGGGAAGAATTTAGGACAGCAGGGGCTCAGGATAGCAGATTTTTTTTTACCAATAACTGTTAATGTAATACACTAACAATTTGTAAGTGATGAATAGAAGGATGGTTATGATTAGAAAACTATTCACAGCCAGTCTCCTGCTATAGATAGTTATTTTTTCATTCTTGAGCTACATTTTGTTTTCCCTCAAGCCAATACTTATCTTATGTATTCATTTTCTTAGTTTTCTATGTACCTATCCCAACTCAACTGTAAGCTCTACACTAGTTTTTTTTTGTATATCCTTTCATTTTTGCATTAATCAGGGTAAGATAAGGTAGGCTATAGTAACAAACAGCACCAACATCGTTGGCAGAATCTTGGCTCACTGTCTCTTTACTGCAAGATTTAAACTCTTGAGCCTCCATCTTTTGGAGCACTGGTAGTTGCTGAAGTCTGGGAAAGGGGAATGTGGTGAATGAAGCACTGTCTATTAAAGGATCGTACTTATACTGTTAGCCAAGTTACCATATCTAATTCTAAGAGGCAGGGAAGTCCAATATTACTGAAAGGCCAGAGAAGAACTCAAATATTTGGTGAACAGTCCTAAGGGTTACCAAAACTGTGTTCAACAAGTTGAGTTTTCTACCCATTGGCTCTTCTTTCCTGGAGTCTGGTCTACTGATAAGTTTCAAACAGAACTGGCTATTCAATAGGTCTGCTACAAATCTCTTACCTTGGAGTCTCCTATCATTTCATCTTGTGGGTTCTCTAAGTTCTTTTGTATTAAATATCTGTTTCCTCAGTTCCATTTTTTCTCTTAATTTATTTTTTCTTTTATTTTAATTGAGCACATGTAATAGTCACTACCTGAGAAAGAATACACAGAAGTAAATATTTGAGACCTTCGTTGTCTGAAAATGTCTTTATTCTGCTTTCATCTTTGATTAAAAGTTTAGCTGGGCATGGAATTGCAGATTGGAAAAGCATTGCTTCATTACCTTAGGTATTTCTATTGAGAATTGTATTTTCATTGTAATATCTATCAATTTCTCTTTAAAAACTTAGAGGATTTTCTCTTTTTCTATAATGTTTTTAAATTTTACTCTGAATCCTTTCAGATTGGTCTATTGGATCTATTATTTATAGTTTTGAGCTTCTAGTTGGTATAATAATCTAGAAATAAATGCCCTTCAATTTTAAGAAATTTCTGGACCTGTTTTTGTTCACTATTATTATTAAATGTTTTTACATTGCTATGATTATAAAACCATCTTTATTCAAATATTAGACTTCCTGGACTGTTTTTCTAATTTATTAATATCTCTTTGCCTCTTATTTTTTGGGAGATTTCTTCAACTTTGTATTACATCCTTTTCTTTATTGTTCTTCTAGTATGATACTAGACTTGCTAAATGCTTGTGTTAGAACTTCCTTCTTTAAAAAATCTGATTATTTCTGGTTTACTGTTTTTTTCTGTCAATTTCTGGCATTAAAGACTTAGATAAACCAAAATATATAGAAAGTTTTGATCTACCTCATATATGTGGGGTATAGGATGTGGGGGAGATCTGCTTTGAAAGGATACATTCAACCTGAAATTAAAAAAAAAAGACTTAAATCTGTCAAATCTATTTTCCATTACTCTTCAGGTATTCTCTTGGAATTTATATGTTTGCTTTTAGTTATATAAGAATGTCATGAGTCAGTATTTTAAATATTCCATCCTTTTTTTTTTTTGGCAGCAATGGGGTTTGAACTCAAGGCCTCACTCTTGCTAGGCAGGTGCTCTACTGCTTGAGCTACTCTGTCAGTCCTCCATCTTATTTCTAATGTCTTTTTTGCTATTCACTACCTTCACTCAATTTCCTAAAAAAATAGGGAAATTTAAAATATTTCCCCAATAACTCTTCTGTACCCTCCAATAACTTCTGTATTTTTCAATCCATTTGCTCTTGCTTTATTGAATACATAAATATGTGTATGCAAGGACCAGGATGATGTAGTCATTCCTGAATTCAGTGTACTTCAGTGAGAACTATTAGCCTCAAAATTTTTAGTTTGGTTTACCTCCTTCAAATTATTGGTCTCTTCCCTTGTCTCATAATTCTTTTGCTATTGTCTCATTTCATGAGTGAAAGTTTTTTTATAGGAGAAAGTCTCATTTTAATAGATCAGTCAGGACTGACAGCTGGTGCAGATCTCTTAAAGAATTATGGTGCATAAGCTGTGCATGTGTGTCCGTGTCTGTGAAATGAACAGTTACTGTGTTTTTCCCTGTGGACTTATCCACAGAGCATTTGACTTCATCTCATCATTCACTGCCTCCAAATTTTAGGATTATTTTTTAGGTTTGTTTTCTGATCCATTAACCAAAAGGCAATTACTGTTTGGCTTCTGCAGTTTATTTTGAAGCATCTTTTTTGCTTCAATAAAGTCATGTTCAATACTATCTTATTGAGAACATGAAGCAGTCGTTTCTCCTAGTGTTGTTGTGGCTTTGTATAAAGTCCACTTCAGACATATAATCTTCCCTTGTTGCTTCAGGAATTAACTCCTATGACTTTTTTTCTGGATATTTTTACGAACTTGACTTGATTTAATTTTTTTGACAGTAGGTCATTCTCAAGTTAGGAGAAACATCAGTTTGATAGTGGCAAGGAGTCAGGCAGTAGGCTTTCACCTGTCCATTCATGTTGGCTGAGCACTGTGCATTCCTGTCTTGTGGAAAGATGTGTATGCTCAGTTCCAAGTTCTTCCAGTCCTCCAAGCAAGTGCTCTCCGATAGAAATCTCTGAGATGATACTACACTCTCATGGTACTTTATCTGCTCTGTCCATAGAGTAGACACTAGCCACATATGGCACTTACACATTGAAATGTGGCTAGTGTGATCGAAGACATGGATTTTAAATTGATTAAATTAATTTAAATCTGATTTTGAGCTGCCACATATAGCTCATGGCTATCATATTGAATGGCAGAGCTTTAAGCACCTCAGAGCATTCAGGCTGAGGAGAAAATTCCCTTTGCAAGAGTAGATGAGTAGGAAGATGAGGAACCTGGATAGTAGGAAGATGGTAGCAGAAGCTGATGGGCTCCACAGACCCCCTGATCCACAGAACCAGAGGGAAGCTTCTGGTGAGACTGAGAGGTATTTTGGTTTGAGAAAATAGATACATAGAATTTTTGAGCTTCCAACATTAAAAATACAACTTGGGGATAGGAACACAACTGCTCATTAAATTTGGAGAAAACAGATGCATGGGACTCAAAGAGGTACCTCAGACAAGGGATAATTTTTAATTCTTGTCATTTGATAAGTTCCTACTAGCACCTGCCTACTGTTATATCATGCTTTTCATTGTAGCTACATCTCTTTCACCAGGTTTAACAGAGACTTTAAGGAGTAGCTGGAGGAAGGACTTCTTTGTACTTTCACTGCTTAGCCATCTTTTCCAGAATCCTCTTGAGTTTATTTTCAAATTGAGAGAAAGAGCTAAGTTATCAGCTTGGCAGAAGAAATGATTAATTTGATCATCAGGGATGTAGGAGCTTGTAAAAAGCACTTGTTTGAGCTCTCCAGTTAATCTTGATATCACTTTGACATCTGACACTCAATTTAATGTTAAATTTGAAAGAAAAGTAGAAAAGGAAGAATGCAAGTGTCACTTGTTAGTCCTTCAAAGTCAAGGTCACTTCTATCCCATCTACTGGGATGCTCCCTGTCCTATTCAGATTTCCAGTTACTTTGTCCTGAAACTTGCCTCAGTGAAACAACTTCCTCTCCTGCTTCACCATAATCAGATTCCTTTTGGATGTGAAAGATGAAGTCCATGATTCCATCCCCAAAACTCCATCTGCTTGGCACCACAGCCAGGTTTCCAAACAGCCTACAGATGTCCTATCGATGAGTTCTGTGAAAAGGGTGGCATATCAGAATGGCCTTATTTGCTTTCTGCTTTAAGCAGAAAAATTGGATTTAGAAAGCTTTTCCTAATCTGGATCTTTGCAATATTTAATAAACTTCTTACATCTGTCACCACCACTATTCTCCTTGCAGTCTTTACCTTTTATGTTTCAAAGAGGGAAGACAGGGGTGCCTTTTCTTCCTCTCCTATTCAAGCACTGTCTTGGGACGGCTATCCCTAAGGATTAGTGACATCTTCCTGGCAGGGGTGATAGAGGACCGGAACAAATTTAGGATTGCCCTCTATACCAGTCACATTCTATCCTTATAAACTCTAAGGAGAAACTCTTGTTTGGAAACTTTTCAGATAGCAAAATAAAAGTCTGACCTAAAGCTCTCTGAACATTCTCCTTAACATTGACTATATCCTAGAGGCAGCATTTTCAAAGTAGATACTGAAGTCCACTTGCACCAGAATCTGCTGTTGCTAGTTAAATTGCAGGTCCCCAGGCCTGCAATGGAGCAAGGCCCCATATGCATTTTAACCCTTTCTACAGGTGATTCTTATGCGTTCTGAGGACTGTGGTGTAAGAATTAAGAAGTGCATTACTTTTTTCAGAGTTCATTTGATGGTCCCTCTTGGAGGAAGCAAATATCCCATCACAGAAGTGGTCCAAGAAAAGAGTCAGGCACAGTTTGAATCTGTGCCATTCACTCACTGTTGGGCCTTAAGGAATCAATTTAGCCTCCCTTTCTTAGTTTCCTTATTTGTCTAGATAGTAATGCTTGCTTTACAGGCTTGATGAAGTATGAATTTAAATCACCTGGCACAAAATGAACACTTGATAAACATTTTCTATTATGGTTTCTCAACAGAGGGTAAGTTTAAGCAAGATTTTATATGTAAAACAATTTCATGTTATGCAGCAATAATTTGTTTATTCAAAAAAGACATGTATACCTGCTGATAAGTGTTCTGATGAGCAAAGTTCTCTCACTGACATCATTCCTGCCCATTCTGTAGGAATTCCATATCTTAGCCTGAACATTGCTATTTGGTTCTTTAAAAATTTCCCATAACTCTTATACCTTCCCATCACTACGAACCTTTGTCAATTCCCGTTGGTACCTAAACTCTAGTTAACCCATGCAGACTTCAGGCCCATGTTATATTACAGAGGCCAGCTGTCTCCTGTGTGCCATGATGGAGAGAACAATTCAAAGAGGTTGGGTTACAGAAGCCACAGTCCCAATGCCAGGATCCCTTTGATGGGGCTGCCTAGTGAGCTTTGCTCATCTTTGTTCCCTACAACATTTTCTGGGGTTTGGAGGCTTATTTTTCTCTTTAGAAATGTCTTTCTTCATTCTTTACAGGTTAATGGTTGGAGTTAGTTTCAACTTGGGGCGAGTTAGGGAGTTAGAGATCTGGCCCCCACTCTAAAGAAGTCTGAAATACAAGAGGGCAGGTATGACTGGGTGTGCAAATGCTCCGAGCATTCTCAGAAGGCCTTGAATAAAGGTGAAGGGGGAGTGGGGGCAGGACTAAAATTTACATTTCACAGTCCTTTTCTACATTGGCAGCAGCTCTGAAGGCAATCTATTCCATGTTTTAGGTCCCATGTATAAATTTGTTTGAGAAAAGAGTGTCAATGTTAAATACTGAACAATAATCTTTGAAAATTACTGATGCAGTCTGACATATTAAAGATGGAATTATGGCGAACGAACCGAAGTTCCATCAGAGAAGTTAAAAGCCTGTGCTAAGAACTCACAATTGGATTAAATCAATTTCAACAAACATAGTGCTGACTGTGGAGTTAGTAAGGAATAGAGACACCAAGAAACATAGACTCTGACCTCAAGTTTTGCAGAGTCTAATAGGGAAGCACAAGAGAAGTACATAATTGAATAGAATGCATGTTAAATATGCAAAATAAACAGGCTATGGAAATCCAGTTGGGGCAAAGTTTGTGGAAGAAACTGGTTGGTTCTGTCTCTTTCTCTCTCTCTCTCTCTCTCTCTCTCTCTCTCTCTCTCTCTTTCTCTTTCTCTCTCCTCCCCTCCTTGTGAAATGGCATCACTTCCCACATTTTATAGATGAGAAAACCAAGACTTAAAGAGCTCGTGTCTTGTTCAAGTTCACACAATTAGTAAATGTTACAAGCTCTGATTCTAATAGAGATAGTTGGACTCCAGGGCTCCCATCCTCATCCACAAGGAAAATCTAAGAACACTCTTAAAAGGATGCAATTTTTGAACTGAGTCTAAAATGAGAAAGGGTCTTAAATGGGAGGTAAGAGAGGACTGTGTAGGAAGCATTCCAAGCAGAGTACTTTCCATGCAGAGTACCTTGTATAGATGCAGTTCTGACAACCTACTTAAAATGGAAATGCAGCATGAGGCCACATTTTAAAGTCTTTGTAAGTGCTACTCCCAAGAGTGAGACTTTGATTTCTAGTGCTTATAGACTAGAATTCAGCTCTTAACCACTAGACAAGGCTGGGATGGGAGGGAGCATGAGGGGTGGAGTTGGGTGTTACCACTTCCCAATTGTGTGATACCAGGAGAGTTACTTAATTTCTCTGTGCCTCAGTTTCCCCATTTCTACGATGGGTACATAGCAACTACTTCACAATGACATTAAGGGCATTAAGTGGGGTAATGTGTATGGAAGCACTTGTCACAGTGCCTTCCACAGGATAAGTATTCAATAAATGTAGTTAATTGGTTTGGTTATCTTTAACCCTATGAAATGAGCTAATATTTTTGATAATAATGTGTGTGTATATGTATATATGTAACATTGCAGCAAACACTGCTATGCATTATTTAATCCTAACAACAGCTCTATGAAGTAGGTACCATTACGTCTATGATTCATAAGGCTGAAGCTAAGGATCCCAGGCTGATTGCAGAGTTCTTAAGAATCAGGACTGGTTCTCTTCGTTATAGGACATTTCTTGGAAATTTAAGCATGATTTGATGTAGGTAGGAAGCTTAATACCACAGTTCACTGGCAAGAGAGATATTAGGAACAAATGGGCTTTGTAACAACCTCTTCAAATTATCACAAGGCAATGATAACCAAACTCCTGGGTTTTATGCCTCTTAAAGGGTCTATAAACTCTTGCTTAAGGTCTATGGTTTCATTCCATGCAGACTCTTTATTCTTTTATCAGTCAGTCCATGAATATACTTTACTATTTCACATCTTTGTGAAAGTTAGCTTTAAGAAATCACCCCAATATTTGGTGACTTAAAACCAAAACTGTTTATTTAGCTCATGATACTGTGAGTTGACCAACTGGACTGGAATTATCTCTGTGATTCTTGTTTTGATCTTGGCTATGTTAACTCATGGTTGGAGTCAGTTGCCAGGTCCGCTGGGCAACTTGGTTTGGTGGGATGTTCAGCTTCAATGACTCATTTCTATTCCACTGGTTTCTCATTTTTTAGGATGCTAACCCAGACTTGTTCTTACTGTGTCAGAAGAATTCTAAGAACTATAAGAGAGAAGACAGGCCTTAATGTGTAAGCACTTTTTAAAGTCTCTACACATTTTGTCAATGATCAAGTCCAGAGTCAGTGTGGGAGGAGATTTCAAAGGGAGTTGCAACTGGATACATAATAACCTTGGGGGTGTTACTGTATAAATGTACTTGTGCAGGCTTTGGGAAGCCAGTCACAGTAGCTCTGCTGAGCAACATATCAGCACATGCTTGGGAAAATACTGGAGAAAGACTTTTTCTGTTAAGTGGCACTGAGTGGCCCACCCCACTGACGGGAACAGTTAGATATCCTCTGGGTGCGACCATGCCACCAGATGGTGCCAGAATCTGACACGATATATCAGGAACCACACACTCTCAAGTTGTTCCCTTCCCACTTTCTGAGCCTAACCCTTGAATCTGAAGGAGGGACTTGCCAGAGACAATATGCTCATAGCTGGTGAAGGCTGGACTGGAATGACTGGCTTATTTTTATCTGTACTTTCACTCTGCCCCAGGCTGGCAAGACCTGAAGCAATAGCTGTTACATCCATTAGAATTTATACAGCACTTAAAATGCCTTGGCCAACGCATCTCCCACTCTCTCTAATTCTTTAATCACTCTCATTGTAAAGGGCCAATAAGTTGATCTTGCTTATCCTTGAAATCAGATTACAGTAGTATCGGCCCACAAACTTGCTGGGGTAATAAACTTTAGACTTACATTCAATTTAGTTACCATATGAATGGTTTCTGTAGTTCAATTTTTGCTCAACTGCATGTTATATTCCATTTTATTTCATGAAGAAAATTCAGCCAAGTGTCTAAGGACCTTGGTATCTGTATCAAGTCACAGGAAACTATTACAACCCATTACTCATTGCTGGCTGTTCTGGGAAAATACAATAAAGAGTCTGGTGAAAACAGTTCTTTAAAAAATGCTTCTTCTCCTCCCACATTTTCAATATAAATGTCAGCATTATAATAAACCCACTCAAACAGGGAAATTTCCTTACCTGTTTGTAAATATCTTAAGAAGTGGTATGGTAATAATTTTATACTGTAAATCCTGGGGCTCAGAGCAAAAATGTCATGATCAGATTCCCAGGAAATGAGCTCCTGCTGTCTATTAGGGCTCAGTCTTACCCATCAACGTTAGATTCTGACCTGTGATTTCAGTTTTGATCCATAAAATTTGTGTGGAGAAGCCTCTTTGTGTATATGGTTGTTGCACTTTCCATAGGTACTTTTTGGCAGTACTGGGGATTGAACTCAGGACCTTGTGCTAGCACTCTTCCACTGGAGCCATGCCACCAGCCCTTTTTGCTTTTGTTTGTTTTTCAGATAGTGTCTTGCACTTTTACCCAATAACTGGCCTCTGATTGTGATACCCCCTATCTTCACCTCTCAAATACCTGAGATTACAGCTGTGGCTCACTTCACTTGGCCCCTCCATAGAAACTTTTAACTGAGGTGTCAGGATTCCAGGACTCAGTGTCCTAGGGACATGTTGTTGACCCTAGACTGCCATCTTAGTTCCTTCTCATAAGCTTGTGTGGGATTCCTTCTTGCCAAGTTCTGTCTACAAAGGCAAACACATAGTCCTGACTTCTGGGAGCTTAGAACCTAGTGGAATTCAGTAGGTAGGTCTGCAGGCTGAAGTAATACTGAGTAATAAAGGTACAAAACAGAATGGCCTAGAAGAGAGGGGACAGGGGTAGGAGTTCAGAGAGGTGATACTTGGGGGTGTTTTAAAGACCACTGGCAGACATTCCATCTGACTTGTTGAAAATTGAAGGTTAGAAATCCTTGATGGACTTTTTGTCTAATGGTGGACTAGTTTCCTAACTACCTCAATATACTTGACAAAGTAAACTCCCTAAATATGATATATGAATATATGATAACTTCAAAATAAAAAAGAACACACCAGAAAGTAACACAGTTTAGAAAGAAAGAGGAGCAGGAGTTTCAGGAAGTGAGAACCATACTTGCTGATTATTTTATTCCCAGATACCAATAAATCCAAGTGGCCAGGGACTCTGGCTTCAGTAGCTGTGCCTACATATAAAGGAGGCAAAAAAAGTCCTGTGTGGGGAGAGAGGACTGCTATAGACTTCTAGGTGAAGTTAAGACCCATGAAAGACAACATCCTCAGTGAAAAAGTGAGCTAGAAAAAAATGTCCATGTCACAGGGACAGGCAGTGAAGAACCATTATTGATTCAAATTGATATTGATGAATAGAGAAGGTTGCAATGCTTTTACATGGGTTGGGGCCTGAGTACACAGTATTTACATAGTCTGAATAGCCACAATCTAAGAATTTAATTTAAAGCAGACCCAGCAGGGATGAACACAAATCTCTGAAGGAATCTGTATTGAATTTATACTGAAAAGAATTCCCTTATATTCACAGTGAACATGAACTCCTGGATAGAAACCACAAAGCACACAGTAAGCAAACATCATAAGTGAAAGTCATCAGAGATAACCAGAAACAGCAAACAATGGTCCCAAACATTTAACACACTTAATACACTTCAAGAAATAAAAGAGGAAATTGAAAATTTTGGTGATTAGACTATCAAAAATGACTGAGTTAGTTAAGAAGTGCTAGATGTCTAGAAATTAAAAGTAATAATAATTGAAGTGAAAAGTTCAATGAACTAATAACTTCAAACTAAATGTAGAACTCCATCAACTGCAAAAGGGATAAATGAGTTGTGGTATATTCATACCAGTGCAATGAAAAGAAGCCAGACAGAGAAATACATGCATATGATTCTAGGATGGGAAGTCCAAACACAGCTGTTCTGTGTTAATTAATGGTGGTCAGAATAGTGGTCACTTTGTGTCGTACAGTTTTGATTAAGGAGGGATAAGAGGGAGGCTTCTGGGATGCTGGAAATGTTCTGTATCTTCCGTGAGTGTGCAAACTTGTGTCATTATGCTAATAATTAAGATGTATGCTTGTACTATACGTGAGATATGCCTCAAAACATAAAAACAAAAACTTCAATGGCCTGATCCTCTAGTTCCTTTGACCTCCAAGACTAGATTAAATACAGCCAAAGAGAAAATTAGTCAGCTGGAACTGAAAGAAATACACAAAATACAGCACAGAGAGGAAGAGACATGAAAATGACAGAGATATTAAGTTGATTAAACTGGGACTGGGAGTGTAGCTCAGTGGTAGAGCAATTGATGAAGATACACAGGGCATGGGGCAGGGGAAGAGACAGACAGAAAGAGAAAGAGAGAGAGATATACAAGGTGAAGATACCCTAAAACAGTATGTTGCTGACCACTGACCACAACTAGAATTGAAACTGATTAACAACCTTTCCATGGATTCTGTTTTATGTTGTTCTTCCTGAGTGGAGTTTTGTTACATTCTATGTAATTCTTACACTTGTCTTTAGACCATTGACCTTGTTGGATGAATTGGGTCAGTCACATCTAACAATTTTCAATGTTCTCCTTCATGGTAATTGTTGAAAACAGCAACCTCATAACAAGATAAAAACAATTTATTCTTATAATGAAAGTAAAACATAGAGATTAATTAAAGCAGATTTTATTAATTTATATAATTAGTACATTATTTCCAACATCAGTCCTAATAAACTTGGATTCGTTTGATGAATGTGATGATTTGTTCTGGGATAAATTTGTGTCCTTTGTAAATACTTTTGATATTGATGGAGGGCAGGGCCCTTAAGGAGCAAATGGTCCAAATGCCTGTCCTTTGCAGGGTGCCCTTTCTATAGACATGTGCAGTAGCACCCTTGGTCCCTGTCAGGTGAGCACAATATCCTGCAGGGAGTGGAGAGGGTGGGTGCCAGTGCCCTCAGCTGATAATTCCAGAATGTATTTTCTTGGCATTCTGTTATCAATGACAGATTGGTGAGTTTAAACCTTGACCTCAATTTTCTAATTCTTTCACGACCCCCTGGATCCATTCCATCTTAAATATTCCTTTAGTGGCCTTTAATTCCTTAGTGCATATTTTAACCTCCATAAAAATTTCATCTTTTCCACCTTCATGAGCCAGTTCAGCTCTCACCTTCTCTGTGACTTCTGCCCTGAAATCCCTGGTAGGGTTTACCACACTCTCCTCTGAGCTTCCTTTCCATGGCAAATTTGTAAGCAAACAGAAAACTCAGGGAAGGCAGAGACTTTATGATTTTCTCAGGCCTCCATCCCTAGCAATCTGTCCAATAAATGGTTGTTATATTGAAAAATGTTGTTACATTGAAAAGTGATTACTTCCCTCTGACTGGGGACATGATTTATATAAGGCTACACCCACAGGCATAGGGCAAAGACCACAATGGTGACACATTGTATTTTGGAGTGCTTTATCTATGACTTTAAGAGCAGCTTGGTGACATTGCCTTGTTACATCTGCTCCTATTAGGCAGGTAGAGCTGATATTCCAATACTCACCTGAGATAAGAAGTCAGGAGGAGAGACTGTAAGTGGCTCACAAAAGCTCAGCAGCTTGCGTAGGGCAGGAGCCAATGGGCAGGGTGGTAGATAGGAAATAACAAAGAGTAAAATTTCTGTTCCTTGGAGAGATGACTTCATTCATTTTCTCTGCATTCAAATCCAGCTCCGCCTTCTCCAGTTTCTTTTCTCCATGAGATCAGGGAGGCAGCCTTTGATGGGAGGGAGACACACCACAGAGAGGCTGAATATGAGTTGACCCTCATGTGGGGACCATTTTCTTGTAGAAGCAACGATAAGCATAATCATAATGCTTGCTTGAACTTGGCACTTTTCTTCTCTTCAGCAGAGAGTCTGAAATTATCTGCTGATGCCTTTGGCACAGCAGTGGGCTGCTGAACAGAGGAGAGGCTGGGGACCCCGAAGTGCGTTATTGTGGAGAAATTCTTGAAGCACTCAGGGCTTTGAATGGCTTTGGTGAATAAGCCAACCTGGAGCAGTTCAATAGTCAGGGTGATACATAGGAAGCTGAGATATTGTTTCTATAGAAGGAGTGGCTGGGGCTCTCTCAGGAGCTGTGTTGTGTTTAAGCCACTTGGCAGAAAGACCCATAGAGGACCACACCAAACCTTTTAGATTTACATGAACAAAACCTTTATTTCTCAGGCCTCTGGGGATGTCAGGAATTTGTTTCATAGAGGATTAGAAGCATCAATAAAAACAAATAACTCTTTGACTTCTTCCTTCATATGCAATGTCACACATAAGTATGAGAATTGGCAGGTGTCAATTTCTATGGTGTGAGTGCAACCCAAGCCTGTGGCAGTCTCTCTTACACAAATAAAAGAGAAATCATGAGAACTTGGGGACCTCGAAGTGACCTCATCGTCCATGTATTTCTTTTGGTAACTTAGAGGATAGAGATCTGCTTTACAGACCTCCCTGTCCTCAGCTTCAGCCTTTTACTTTGTCTCAGCTGCAGGGAAGAGAGTTGAGTAGGACCTGGAGAGCCAGAGCAGGGATGTGGAGGCCTAGTGGTGCACCATGGGAAGTGGAACTTCAAAGCTCCTATGATCCAACCAGGGTGGGAATCTTTGGCCTGTCCTCTAGACTAGGTGTCCCAAATGGTCCCAATTGCCATGGGGGAATGCTGTCAGTAGGAAGCTGCTGTCAAAGCCAGGCACCAGTGGTTCACATCTGTAATCCTAACTACTTGGGAGGCTTGAGATCAGAAGCATCATGATTCCAGTATAGCTAGGGCAAAAAAAGTTTGGGAGACCCATCTCAGTGGAAAAGAGATGGGTGTGCTGTCACGCACCTGTCATCAAAGCAATGGAGGGAAGCATAAAATAGGAGGATCACAGTCCAGGCTGGCCTGGGTGAAAAGGAAGACCCTATCTCCAAAATAACTGGAGCAAAAATGGCTGGAGGTATAGCTCAGGTGGTAAAGCATGTGTCTACCGAGTGTGAAGCCCTGAGTTCAAAACCCAGTACAGAAAAAAAATAATAAACTGCTTTCAAGTTCTGCCTCTGTATACTTTCTAGATGAGGACAGACACACAGGCCTGTGATCAGTAAGTCTGAGGTTATCTGCTGCCTTAGTCAGAAGCAGGGTTGCTTACTACAGAAAGGATGCCTCAAGCCTCAGCAGCTGCCTGGCCTTGTCTTCCAGGGCCAGGCCCAACTTTGGGGTCTTTCACCTACTGCTTTATTTTCACTGCTGCTTGACTGCATGCTTTACCTTGACCCAAATCCCTATTTGATGTGCTTCTGCTTGTTACCTGACTCCAAATTACCTACAAAGAAGCAATAGAAAGGGAAGAAAAGGAAGAAGAAACTTAGCACAGGTGGTCTCCGATTTACAGTAGTTCACTTACCATAGTTCTTCCACTTTATGATGTACAAAAGCAATCCCTATCCACTAGAAATGATGGTTTGAATTTTGATCTTTTCCCAGGATAACAATATATGCTTGTTGTACTCTTTCCTGATGTTGGCAGGGGCAGTGAGCCACAGTTCCCAGTTAGCCATGTGATCCCTGGGGGAAAACCTGACTCCCTACAGTGTACTGTATTTAGTAAATTAAATGAGATGCTAAACACTTTGTAATAAGATAGGGTTGTATTAGATAATTTTGTTTAATTGTAGGCCAATGTTCAGATCATGTTTAAAGTAGGTGGGCAAAGCTATGAAGTTTAGTAGGTCAGGTGTATTAAATGTTTCCCTCCCAACCCCACAGAGGATCTAACTCATATATGCTTGGCAAGCTCTCTATCATTGAGCTACATCACAAGTTCTTTGTTAAATTTTATTTGAAACATGGTTTTTCTATGAAGCCTAAGCTGGCTTTAAACTCTTGAGTCTCCTGCCTCACCCTCCTGAGTAGTGGAGATTACAGGCTTGTGCCTCCATACCTGGCTATTAAATGCATTTTTAACTCAGAGATGAGTTTATCAGGATGGAACCCACCAAACAGACGAGTGTCTGTATTAAGCACCATCACTGTGCTAGATATTAGGAAAAGAAAGAAGAAGCTGATGAATGCCTGCCTTCTTGGAGCTTGAAATTTATTAGGGCAGCAAGCAAGTCAACAGCAGGCTGTGAAGTCTTAATTTAAGGGACTGAGATCAAATTGCATGGTCCGGTGAGGCAGAAAGGAGGGACTGGTGAGTTCTGGGGGCAAGGGAACCAGAGAAAAAATGAAAAGAATTCACGTAGTAGATGACGGCTGAGTTGAGTGGGGCAGAGCAAAGGAACACGGGAAAAGATAAAAGAGCAAAGCACTGTGGCCTGATCAGAAAACTCTGGTCATTCTGTGTTCTTGGGATATAGAGGATGAGGGGGAACAGTAAAAAATGAGATAGGAGATGCGGTCAGGAGCCAGCTTGGGTCAGGCTGGAAGTGTGGACAAAAGCCAGGAGGGCTGCCCCAGGTGTGTGGCTGGCCTCAAGGGGGCACTGCAGTCCAAGTCTTGGTGTCCAAAGGGGCATGGCATTCTTGGACTTACTGGGTGGCTGGGGTATCAGAGGGTCTGAGCTGAGGACAGTGGATGCCTACAGGGGTTTCTTGCTGTTAGTGATGTTTGAGTCTAGGTGCTGGCTGGTATGTTGTGGGTGACCAGGATCCTAACTTGTGACTGCAGGGTCAGGACTCAGGATCCATGCATCTGCAGGAGAGTTCTGTTCAAGATCTAATGTTGGAATCCCTAGCCTAATGTTTCTCCCATGAGAAATAGCCCAGCTGTGTACACTGGGCTGATCCAGCTTGAGTAGGGGAAGTGTAGCTTAACAGGATCACAGAGGGAGACTGAATCCTGGGTAATTCCAGATTCCATCAGCCAGTGTGGGGGGACATCGGTGTGTTCTCTTACCCACTTAGGCTGACTCAGATACCCAGTGTACCAGAACAGAAAGGAAGGGACACACAGGTGGAGAGTTCAAAGCCAAAAGGAGTTCCAATTTGATCCCAGGAGGCCTCTCTCCTGTTCCTAGAATGTACCAAACTGCCTGTTCTGCAGCCCTCCAGGAGCACTGTGCCTGGGGCACTCCCTGGCTCTGACTGTGGCCATGAATTCACAGAGCCTGCAGGTTAGTCCACAGTGCTGAGAACCTCCTCTCTGGCCCAGTCTGAGCCTGGAGCTTTCTCCCTATGTCTGCTTCTTCTGAGCATGGGCTGTGGCCAGGCATTGGTGTCCTCCCAACACTTGCTCTAAAATAACCCTGTGGACAGGGGCAGGCAGGCCTCCCTGTGAGAGGAAATTCCAGCTTTTTGGAGTCAGCCCAGACTCCATCCTGTTCCCAGAGATCCCTTTGTGAGGCTTCCAAGAGCAGCATTTTTCAGAATGGCTTATGAGAAATCTTCTGATAATCTAATCTGCACTGTCCATGGAGATTATTTGCTCCACCTCCCAAATACACGCGCACATCCTGGGACATTTATTACCAATTTCAAAGAGCAGGGAATGGGTTTCTCTCATTTGGGATGCTGACAGATTTTAAATTGAGCTGTTCCTGCAGTGTCATGAAGAAATGATTTCAACTAAACTGTCCTGCTTACTAAGACTGTGTCCTGGGTCTTCAGCCATACTCCCAAATCCAGGGCCAAAGGTCACTTACCTGACCTTGAAACATTGGAACTGATAGCCAGAATGTGCCCATAGGAATTCCTAGGGCACAAGTGACATCCTGGTGTTGGCTTCTCTCTGCCCTTCCTAATGTCAGCTGTCCAGAGGCACCCTGGAGAGGCAGGAACCAGGAAGGGGCAGAGGCTCCCAAGGGAGATGGGCCCCTTCAGCTGGATAGGGCTAGGCCCTGCTCCTCCTGGCAACCCCAGGGCCAGCCAGGGCCATGCCTGTAATTGTTGCTGGGAAAAGTGAATTGGACCAGTCTGCCGAATGAAGAAAACATTGATCATCTGGGGGTCAAGAGGGGTTCAGAGTGCAGGAACTCATCTGTGACAAGGCTGTCGGGGCAGGAGGTGTGGAAGGATGGGAACCAAGAAAGAGCTGGTATGGGATTAAGTGAACCCAGCGTGGGATTAGGTGAACTTGTTAGAAGGCCTGGCTGCTTTTCCAGCTCTGCCCCTGGGAACGTTTTTATCTCTTTAATCTCAAGCAGAAGCTTAAATCAAAATAGCAGTGGCCTGGGGGAACGTGAGGCTGGGGGGACTTAGCACTACTTCCTGAACCCCAATTCCTGCTGAGAGCACAGCTCTTCATTCCCCCAAAGTTTTCTAAGAAAGTCAAAGGAGGGAATTTACATGAAAAAGAGAATTATAAGTACTCTGCTGAGTTATTTATACATATATGATCCATAAAAAGCTTGCAAAAAATCAATTTTCTTATTTTCAGATAGGCAAACCAGAGCCCAGAGATGAAGCCCATCTAACCTAGGACCCTTTTGAAAGTAAAAGAGGTGCTAAAATACATAGCTGTCTATATTTTAGAGTATTTGTTATCTGAAAATCAATTTCATTATATTTTTATACTTAATAAATAATTCTATTAAAATTCTTCTTGTTTTTCTTTTATCAAAATTGGGGTTTGTGCTCGCTAGGCAGGTGGTCTACCACTTGAGTCACTCTTCCTGCCCTTTTGGCTTTGATTATTTTTCAGATAGAGTCTCACATTTTTGGACCATGATCTTCCTACATATGTCTCCTAATAGTTGGGATTATAAGTAGGAGCTACCGCACCTAGCCCTAAAAATTCTTATTAAGAATAGAATTCTTTCTTAAAAAACCAACAGTTTTAACCAGGACCAACTCTGGCAAATGGAGTTATATGGTTGTTGCCCTAATGTAAGTAACTTTTCTAAGATCACACAGCTAGTGACAAAGCCAGGCTTCAAAGTGCATCTCTTTCTATGGTTTTGTGCTGTTGAATTTGGGGCACAAAAACTGCTGCAGATCTGCTGAGTTTTCCAGAACTTTACCTCTAGGCTAAAGTGTTCCTCTTTTTACAAATGGAAGTAGAAATTGTTTATCAGACTGTTTCCTTCCCACTTAAGTGCCTTCTAATGTGGCTGCCTGCAGTTGTGCTGGGGACTGACCTAGCCACCCTTGAGGGACAGCACCTAAAAGGCTTCCCTTGGGAAGCATCTGAATATGTGGCCTTACCACCCAGGTCAACTCCCTGAAAGCTGTGGACACTCTACCTGATGCCTGACCTTCCCTTCCTCAACTTGACTTCCTGACCTGGGTGTTACCAGGCCCTGCCATCTTCCCTCAGTTACTTTTGATTCTTTACTGCTGTCCTGGGTTCTGGCTGCTGGGTCTTCCTTCACCACCAGCCCTCATGTGCGACCCTGGGACCCTGCGTGTGGTTCTCTGCCTGCATGGCTTGGCTTGCCTTTCCCTGACCTGGTCCAGAAACGAGTTTATCACTGGCTGTGTTCCCCTCACCCCGCCTCCACACCTACATTCATATTTTGACAGTCTTTGAGATTTAATCAACTAGTTCATTGAGCAATCCAGGTGTATACCCACCTGATTTGAAGTGATTTAGTTTAATGAAGATAGTCATGTGACCCAGGTTTTCTGGGGCAGCCCTAATTTGGAATATTCTGTCTCTTTGTTCTCATAAAAGCTACCAGAGTACCGAACACCTTGGTATTTTGAGATAGAGACAACATCTTGTAGATGACTTCAGGCATATAAAAAAAAAAAAAAGAGAAAGTATATATCCCTAGCCAATATGCCCCACCTTTGCCTCAGGACACATAGGTTTCTGTGAAACCCTTATTTTTGTCAGCCTCTGTGAGCCTCAGAGAGAACAGCTCTTTTTTGGTTTAGTTTCTAAAAAATCCCATTTGTGTTAGTGTCTTTACTTTCTGTAAAAACAAAAACAAACACAAACCAGAAAGAACTCAATTGCCTTCATTGGATGGCAAATCTTCCTCGATGAGCACCCTGTAGTTTATGCTCCATGTTCCCCCAGTTGGCACCTAACACCATGTTTGTTGTGACAACTTAAATGAACTGGATGCCTTCACTGTGAGAGCTGTAAGAACCAGGATCCCTATGTCCTATCTGTCTTCTAGGTCCATAGCTAAATGTCATCTGCAGAAAATACCTGTGCTTGGCCCTCAGCTGCAAATGGCTGCCTTCCCCCTGCTTGGGTTTGCTTAGTGGGACCTCCCTAAAGGCCAGAGTAGCCCAGCCTTAGGCATCTGTTCCAGGCAGTCTGGGCTAGTCTGATTCCCCCATTATGGAAGAAGAGGTTTCTTCTTTCAAGAGGGTCCTTGAGACCCAGTTCCAACACTGTAGAAAGAGTATACATCCCAAAAAAGAAGATCATTTTGACTATGCGTAACTGCCAGACCAGGTGGCATGGCACAGATAGGTTCTGAGGGCCACTGCTCCCTGAGGTGCTTCCAAAGAACTCTGGCCAACAGAACTGCTGCAGATTTCGCAAAGGCAGAAAAGCCACCAGCATTTCCTAAACATGTTTGCCCACAGGCCATTCTTTCCTATAACTGCCTTTAATGACTTGAAAAAATGAGGTTAAAAAATAATAAAAAAACAGGTCAGGACATTAGAAGTCAGAAGGCCCTGTCTGGATTCAAGTTCAAAAATCTTGCATTCAACTGTGCACCTTGACTACATTGTCTACTCTTGTTTTCTTTATTAGTAAAACAAGAGAATAACAAATAACCTTGCACGGTTGTTGTGAGAGTTGAAAGGTACTAGATATGAAAGACCTTGGCTTACATGTAAGATATGTTTTTTGTAAGAAGAAGCTTTGTTGAGGTGGAAAATTCTCTTAGCTAATACATTTTGTCATGAAGAATAATCCTAGGCTGGGGTGGGTTGCAGAGTGTGTGGTTAGAATATGTGAGGCACTGGGTTCGATCCCCTGCACATTCACATAAAGAATAATCCTATTGAAATCCCATTTTATATCAACTGATTTAGAAGCTTCCCCTCCCTAGTTGTGGCTGTTCAAAATGACTATCATAGTTGGAATGAAACATCAGAAGTCTGTGATAACTAAACAATAGATAATACTTTTGAATTAATACATGTTTTTAAGAAAATGCTTAAAGTTCTTGCAGCAAAATACATCATGAATCAGATAGAAGAGACTTAGAGTTTGGCTCATTTTCTTCATCTGCAGAATGAAGCTATCCTCTAGAAAGTTGTTAAAGATGCAGCAGGAGGGCCTAGGGTGGGTTACAGGCTTTAGAACAGACAGGCTGGGATGGGACAGAAGCCTCTTACTCTGGAGCTGCTGAAGGGATTTGTTTATATGTGTGACTTAGAAACTTGGCTTTGAAACCTTGATTCCTGTTCATATACACATAATAATTTACTCCTGGATATTTTAAATATCTTGGGCTTTCTCCTTCTAGTTTAATATATAGCATTAAACTAGGAGCTCTCTTTTTTGCAGGGTGGAGGTTGGGGGTATGCACTGGGGTTTGAATTCAGGACCTCATGCTTGCTAGGCAGGTGCTCTACTGTTTGATTCAGGCCTCAGGCCTTTGGCTTTGGTTATTTTGGAGATAGGGTTTTGTTTTTAGTTCAGGCCCATCTGGCCTGCAATCCTTCTATTTCACACTTCCCTACATTGCTGGGATTTCAGGCACGTGCCACCATGCCCAACTTTTTTCCATTGAGATAGTGTCCTGCAAACTTTTTTGCCTGGGCTTGCCTGGAGCTCATAGAGCTTGGGATGACAGGCCTGTACCACTGTGCCTAGCTATTTGTTGAGATGAAGTCTCATGAACTCTTTTCCCTGGCTGGCTTGGAACTGCAGTTCTCCCAGTCTCAAGCCTCCCAAGTATCTAGGATTACAGGAATGAGTCACCAGTTCCTGGCTTCATAAACTCGCAGTTCTTAACCTGGATTGCATAGGTCATTGGGATAGGGGTACAGGTCCAATATCTGTGTCCAGAAGTTCCCTGAATTTTGTGTGCATGTGGGTACATGCATTTTTATGGGGAAGATCATTCTAAAATGGGCTTTAGTCTCTGTGAACTGTATGAGTTACAGACAGAATGAGCTACCTGGCCAGCAGAATTGACTCTACAATGGATAATTGGATGGGGGCTCAGACCCCTGTAAACCTCCTTGGGCTTCTGTGACTGGTCTGAGGCACTTGACTCTGCTGCTTCATCAGCAAGATCTTGGTTATGCTTGGTCCCATTGCTCTGGGGAGCCATAGCTTCTCTGTGATTCCTCTTTCCCTCCTTGGCCTACAAAGTCCTTGAAACCTACTGTGGATGCTTTTGTAAATCCAGGGTTATCTATGGATGGTTGACATGACTTTCAGAGTCACACAAGTCAAGTGGGCGATGTGCACGCAAGGCAATTCAAGCTGTTTGGACTTGAGCAGGCATTGGTACCATGCACTGGGCTAGAACCTAGATGTTGGGAGGTGACAGTGAAAAAGAAATGATGGCAATCAGCGTAGAAGCTTCTTGTCTGGAGGACAGACAAATGAACAACTCATAAGATGAGCAATAAAAAGAAGTGATATAGAAGTATAGCTTCTATTGTATTATTACAGCTGCCCTGTTCACTAGTGCTCTGCAAGACTGAGCCCACATGGTGTTCTTAGGTTTGTTCATTTACTCTTCTAACAAATATTGATAGTGTCCGCATCCCATGTTAGGCAGTGCATTAGGTACCCAGGATCAATTGCTGAGCAAATGCAGGATTCTTGCTTTGTGAAGAGACAAGTATTAATTAAGTCTAGTCATCATCATCATCATCTCTCTCTCTCTCTCTCTCACACACACACACACACACACACACACACACACACAAAATCTTGTAACTGAGCTGTGGTTATATAAGAATTGGAGATATAGTCCTGTAAGGCAATATGACAGGGGACATTTGGCCTTGTCAGAGATATCAGCAGCCTTCCTTGAGGGAATAATGCCTGAGTTGAGTGAGATTTTCAGTAAGGAAAAATGAGAGTTAATTAGGTAAAAAAAGATAAGGCAACTCTAGGCATAAATTATAGCATGTACAAAGGCCCAGTGGTGAAAGATAGCCTTACACCCATTAGTTGATAAAAGAAAGTCTGGAGGCGCTGGAAACATTGCTTATGTAATACTGCTGACTCTGAGGTCCAGATTGCCCAGCTTACCCATCATTGTCTCTGGATAATAATGGGGTGAGAGCCAAATAATTGTAATACTAGTAACTAATGTCTATTGGTGTTCTGCTAAACTCTGCACAGGTATAATATCCTTCAGCTCTTATAACCACATCCTGCAGTCTGCATTTGTATTAGTAATACAGTATAAAAAAAAGGAGACTGAGGCAGAGAGCTGAAGTAATTTATTCCCACTCACATAGACAGTACCTGCTAAATTTGTTTCAAACTGGGGTAGTCTGAGTGTAAAACTGGGTGTCATACCTTCCTCATCACAGAGTATGGGTCTCTACTACCTGCCCAGAAAAGCTCTTTATAAGAACCCTGTGCTGATGATGTAGCTCAGTGGTAGAGCACATGCTTAGCATGTGTGAGGCACTGGTTAACATCTCCGGCACTGTAAAAAGAAGAGGAAAAAATATCTCTGATTCCACTGGAATGATTTTCCTATTTTCTTACTAACCCTACGCCTTGGTCCCATGTTCCCATTTATATCCATTTTGTTCTGCGTATAAAAATACTGCTTAAGCATGTCATATTAGGCTGTAGGAAATGCTATCAATGTGTTTCCCTTGACTAGTCCCTAATTCAGAAGATTTTGTTTTAAGTATCCTGTAAGGATTCCACTAAGCTTAATTTACAGGGCCATAAGCCATAAAACACAGTTCTTTTTGAGATAGATTTCATTTACTGGCTTGCAGGAGAGATGACTCATAAATAAATTGCTCCTTTTCCTTGTCGATTTCTGTCCCTATCTTTGGGATGCATGGTTGCCTTAAATATCTGCAAAGAAAAGAAATTGGATTCTGTGTTAGTGACACTGTTGCCTCTTCCTCTCTGTGTCTGATGCATTTTGAATATTTTACCCTTTTCTCTAGCATGGAACTCTTTATAGTCCTAATAGAATTATTCCTTGTGTGGTGCTTCATGCAAAATGACATTATTAATATTAAATTGATAAATATTGTGACTCCTGAAACGATGTGTTTTGATCACACTTTAGCTGTGGCAAGACACTTTTTAAAGATCCTTTCAAATGCTTTTATAACCTTATATTCACATTCCTACCCAGATATGGGTCATATGGGCTGACATTTAAAAAGATGAAACCCAAGTAATTCTCCCATAATAATCTTTGATATAAATTATAAGGGAACTTCAATTTTTTGCTCTGGTAAATGCATGGTGGGTATGTTTCAAAAGAAAATTTAATCTTCCCTTTTCACTGGAAGATGAAGCAGATTTTAAATGGGTTCTTGGACATTGGCTCTCACCAATGAATTTTTGTGTTAACATGGCCTTAACAATGCCAGACAGAGATTCCCTCTCTCCATCACTGGGAGAGAGAGAAAACCATCATGGGCTCACAGAATAGCCTGAGGTCAGGACAGGGAGTAAAAAGGCCCAACTACTAACACCAGTTTCCTTACTCAGGCTCACTGAATGACCTGAGCAACTTCCTTCCTTAGAGCCTCAGTTTCCCCACCCATACAACAAAGAACTTGAATGATTGCAAAAAACCCTTCTGGCGTTAAGGGTCTTGATTTGATGGCTCTTATAATGGCCACAGGTGAAGTCCCCCAAGGTCTCCCTCTTAAATATTTGAGATAGAATGAACGCTTTGTCACTTTTTTCAATTAATATCCTCTCTAGTTTTTCTTTTGAAGGAGCAAGAAAAAAGGAGTGGAGGAATTTGTAGATCTTGCTATTCCTGAAAATATTAATAATGTAATAAAATCCTTATTTTGTGCCCATTGATACCTGCCCGCGATTGGGCCCTTTGATATTTATAATCTTTAACTTGTAGAAAAGGTATGAATTGTCCCATTTTACAATAAGGAAACTAAATTTCAAAGATGTGAAGTCATGAGAGAAATTCATGAAAAGCAGAGAGAAAAAGCTGAGAGAATCAGGACTGCACACCTGAACTTGTCTACTGTCTCCCCAGGCCGCTTGGTCTAGGGCACATAGAAGCCCATATGTCCAAATATTTAGAAGCTGTACATCATATTTTCTGTGTCAGGGCCTTCTTTTCAAGGTGAAGAGATGAGGCACTGCTGGGCTCTCCTCCCCAGAGTCCAGGTTGTCAGCAGTGGTCCCAAACTCTAACCAGCTTCCCCACTTCCTATATGCTTTCCTTCATCTGTCTGTGAGCTGGGAGATGGGCATTTCAGAGCTGCATGGAACCTCAGCTCTGACTAATGGCCAGCATTTCTTTAGCCTTTATGTTGGTTTCCCTGAGTTGTAACAAATTATCATAAATTGGGTGGCTGAAACCAATGGGAATTTGTGCTCTTTACAGCTGTGGAGTCCAAAATCAAAATTACAGCAGGGCCATGCTCTCTTACAAGACTCTAGGGCAGTCTTTCCCTGCTGGACCCAGCTCCTGGTAGCTCCAGGAATTGCTGGGCTTGGGCCTGTCCATCTTCAGTTTCTGCCTCTGTCTTCACATGGCCCTTGGCTTGACTCAGTCTCAAATCCCCCCTCTGCCTTTCTCTCATAAGAATATCTTATATTTCAGTCAGGGCCTAAAACCAGGATGATCTCATCTCAAGATCTTTAGCATCAGCAAAGACTCTTCCAAATAAGGTCACATCTATAGGTTATAAGGGGTAAGACATGGACATATCATTTTGGGGCCACCATTTAACTCACTAAGATCCTGGATGCCTTTTAGATGGTTTCAGCCAGGTTTAAGAAGATCACTGGCTGTGTGAAGGCATAGATGGGGGCAAAAGGAACACAGGGAAAAACCAGTGCGTGAAGAAGGAGCAGGAGATGGACATGGAGAAGGGGAGCATTTAGTTGGGGCAGTTGTAGCAGTTAGCACACCAGGATCCAGGGCTTTGGGCCTGAAAACTTGTGCCAAGCTATCTATTGTCAACAGCCAGCATGTATTGAGTTTCTACAGTGAGGCCTTAAAGCAGACGTCAGATGTTTGTACCAATGCTGAGGCCCAGAATTTGCACATTTGGGACAGGAATAACTAAGGGGAAAGAGGACTTTTATGATGATTATTCAGGTGAGTTCTCTACGTAAAGCATGCTGGGACCTTGGTAACATCAAGTGATGACAGCTGGCAGAGACTAGGATAGGATTAAATGGTGGCTAGAGAAATGGCTTCAAATCTAACACATGGCACAGCAAAGGATAGAATAATGAACACTAAGTGAGCCAGGCCAGATATTGGAATCATTCAATTATAAATAGTGTCATTTGTAGTATTAATAGATACCATTTATTGAATGCTTACCATGTTTCAGAAAGCTCTGTGCTAATTCTCCTAACAGCCTATGATGTAGGCTGTATTTTTTGGAGGAGAATTTGAGGCTCAGGAGGTTTAAGAATTTATTTAAATCTTATAGTCAGTGTGGAGCAAGGTTGGTACTCAGATTCTGGATTATATGAGTTTAGTGCTTATTACAGTTTGGATATGAAGTGTCTTCCAAAAGGCTCATGTGTTGAAGGTTTGCTACCTAGCTGATGGTGCTATTGAGAGTGATTGGATCATGAGGATGCTAACAGCACTGATGGATTAATGTATTGATGAGTTCGTATCTAAGTAAGCTATTAGGAGGAAGGGCCTAGCTGGAGGAAGAGGCTTACTAGGGGAATGTCCTTAAAGGGTATATCTTCCTAAAGTCTCTCACTCTCTGCTTCCTGGCTGCCGTGAAGTAAACAGCTTTCCTCCACCAAGTCTTTCTGCCATGATGTTCCTGCGTTGCCACAGGCTCAAGAACAATGGAGGCAGCCAACTATGGGCTGAAACCCCAGAAACTGTGAACCAAAATCAATCCTTCCTTTTTAAAATCAATTTTCTCAAGTATTTTTTCACAGCAATGGGAAAATGATGAATGCAGTGCCTCTTCCATGAGTCTCCCACCCAAGTATGTGGATGGAAATCTGCCCATGTTTGGCAGAACTAAGCCTGTGCCCAGAGTACAACAGGACATCAAGTCAACACCTGGGAGAGGAGAGACATAAAAACTAGGTCCTCAAACAAGAAGGAGTTTCAGTTAGACACTCAAGTGGGAATTAGTTAAGGAAGCCAGAAGGCCCACTGGTTGGGGCTTGAGGCAGGAGGCTAGCATGAGATATAGCAAAGGCTGTGTACAGGAACTTCTGTGGGGCCCACAGCTTGCCCTTGTATGTAAAATAATGGAAACAAGACTGGCTTTCTTACAAAGGAAGTAGCCCCAGAATTAGGTGTGAAGAGACTGCCTCTCTTCTAGGAATTTTCTGAAGTAGAGAATGGGCTATTTTGGCTCTTCTTGCTTCCAAGCAAGATCCACTGGGGAGCAGGATGGAGGCCAAGGACAGGCTAAGGGATGGGCAGCAGTGTACTCAGCCCTGGGCAGGTAGAGGACATTGAGAAATGGAAGCGAAGTGCAGTTGGCAGGCACGAACATGCATGTGCATGCATGCATGCTTGCGTGTGCACGTCTGTGTTTATCAGGGCATGTGCTCCCTGCATTCCCTACAGGAAACTTGGCTCTCTGTTTTGATAACCTAGGAAGGGACAGGGGAGTCTGACTGCAGTTTCTTCTGAGTTCCCTCTGGCTTTTAGATCTTACCATCTCTGAGTCATTCTCTTTCCTCTGTGAAAAGTTAAAGCTTGTGCAAGTTCAGAGAATTTCTCGAAATGAACTTATTAGCACTTTAGTAATATAAATAAGTATTTTAATTTTTGTGGTGCACATTAAAATTGGTGGATGGGAGACTGTCAGAATTCTTAATCGTCATGAAATATGCTCTTAATAATCAGTCTTATTAAATCTAAATGAAATGCCTGTATGTGGCCCTATTTTAGTATTTTTCTGAACTCACTGCAGCTTTTTTATCTTAAACAGCAACCACAGTCATTCTAAATCATCATCAAATTAACTATTTATGTTTCCTTTCACCAATGTTCTCTTTTCCTATCCTCCACCCTCTCCACAAATCTCATGTTTTATGGAGAAATAATCAGAGCTCTTAGCACTGTGAGACCACCCTTCCTGTGCTGGAAGGGAGATCCAGAGTCAGGCAGAACAGTCTCCTGAAGCCTCAGAGAGGGCAGGGGAAACATGTACTCAGAGCACCTGGTCCTGAGCTAGAAGGCCTGGACCGTAGAAAGCAGAGTGTGCGCTGGAGTGCAGCTGCCCAGAGAGACATCTGAGAGATGTCTGATTTGCTCTCTCAGTCATCATCTCTTGGCTGAAGGCCAGTGACAGGGTAACGCCTCATCCCAATTTCCTTCAGATGTGATTTGGAGGAAGGGAACCGACTACCTTTTCGAGACCTTATCTTTCTTTGCTTTCTGGAGGCTGAGTGGAAAATTTCCAATGTAGAGATCTGAGTTAGCTAAAACCACAGTGGCAGATACAATACAATGTCATTTCAAAGACTGGACAAGAGTAGGAGAGAGTTTTTCACATGACTTTCTGAGAAGCAAGGAGAAAGAAAACTCAGAGGTGACATCTTCTAAGGATGGACAAAGTCCCCCTTCCCTGACTGCAGAAAAACAATTTAGACTGCTACTAGAAGAAAAACAAAGGAATAATGAAGTAACGTGACATGGAAAAGAACAGATTTCTTATCCTAAGGTAATAGCATCTCACATAGGTCCTACCCCAGGCTGCATCCATCCTATAAATCCCACATCTTTGACATCTTTACTCCTTCTGTTCCATTCATCAAAATACTCCAGGCCTCTTGATTTTTGTCCTCACCTTCCTCTGCAGGGCAGAGCTAAAGCTGAGTCTCTAGATCAGAGCTGGCAGGTTCAGGTTCATTGGTGCAAGTGGTAGAGAAGTCAACTGGGTGGGAAGGCAGTTTCGCATTTTTCTAGGGAAACATCAGCCTAGCAATAAGTACTATGGGTCCCAAAGCGTCTCGTCTACTATCCTATCTTGAAAAAAAAAAAGAGAATTTCTCCCAGGAGTAGGAGGATGGGAGTTAGAGAAAGTCCAAATGCTAGGCTCCCTGTCCCATCCCTCATGGGTCAGTAAATAAGGTCAGGAGAGGTGAAAGCACTTTCCCAAAGTGAACAGCTGTTAGCACAGAATCCAGAACATTCGGCACAGCTCCTAGTTCTGAACTTAGTATGCCTGTGACCTCATGGAAAATCAATATTTCCTCTCATTCTTTCTCAATTCTGCCTTCCCTCATCCCTTCTCAACACTCTGGGGTTCTATGTTGACATTTGAACCATGGGCAGGGGGTATCTTAGGGTTTGGAAGAAGCTTCCATTGTGATAGCTGATCTGGGTTTGAACCTCATATCCACTGCTCACTGACAGGTGACCTTGGTCAAGTGAGATGACCTTTCCAGATTTCAGTTTCCCCATCTTTACAATTGGCAATATGGTCCCCTTCACAGGATTACATGAGAATATGCAGGTGACATTCCTAACCCACAGTAACTGCTTTGTAAATGCCATTCCTTTCTTTTCTTCTATTACAATAAGTACAATTGGGTAAGGACAAGGATTCTGGATGGGGTTTTGCACCATTTATATAATGCTGCCATGATACCAGCAGAGGTATTTGAACTAGCATTGAGCACAGTGTGTCAGTTTTGGCTATCTTGATACCAGAGGGAAAAATGCACAAAGTCTCCATCACAAGGAGCTGGTAAGGAAGGCTCCTGAGTACCAACCTGGCAAACCAGGGGTTTTACATGAGTTCAGAGAATGTGGTGGGAGTGTGATGGTTTCTGTTCTTCTCTGATCTAGCTTGGAGGGGCTAGAAGTCCAAAGTACAACTCTGAAAGCCTTGCATTGCTGCTGAATGTACCTGAGTTCTGGTTCTTCTAATCCAGCTTCCCACCAAGGCTCCGCTCCAGGTATCTGAGCAACTTCATAGCCAGTTTCTTCTGATCACTGATCAAACATTCTGATTCACTCATCAAACATTCAAAAGTGTTCCCTTTAGTGCTGAGCCATGGGGACATACAATGATCAGTAGAGCACTGAATGCCAAAAGGTCTACAAAATAACACTGCATTTAAATAATAGAATGCCATACTGAAATACGTATAATGACCAAGCAACAATTGAAAACCGTTGCCTGTCAGCAAATACAAGAAATGGATCTACTGTCCAAATTGGCCTTGTAGAGGGGAGAGTAAGTTCTTCTAGAATCATCTGCAGTGATGGGAAAGAATTGGACTGTGATGTAGAGTAATTGTGTTTAAATCTTGACTTTGGATTCATGAGAAGTTACTTAGCATATTTGAGCCCTAGTTTAAAACTGAACTCTAAATATTTTCCTTACGGTTTGTTAAGAAGATTAAAGTCAGTATGTGTCATGGAAACATGAATCCAGGGCTGGGTACAGAACAGGTGCTCGGGAAGTGGAGGGCAAAAGTGTTGGGAGGGTACAAAACTTCAAATGAACCTGACCTCTAACAAGGTTCAGGCAGCATGGCTTACAACAGGTAGATCTTTAATTATGCAAATTAAATTGGGTGAAAAATCCCCCTGGAAATTTCCAGGTGAGTTTAGATCATGTATTTACTCTTCAGTATTTTCCCTCCTTCACTTGGATACCCACTGTGTAGAGTTTTTCTTTAGTTTACCTGCCTGTCATCTCTTTCAGTGTTCAAGGGGAACCTTTTGTCCTTATGGTCCACTTCACTGACAAAGGAATCAGGAAGCCCATGACCAGAGAATTGAATCTGCAGGAACCATCACCAGCAGCATCTGTGTCAAATACCCTTTTCTGGTGCCTGTTTAACATAGAAACCAACTTATCCTCAATTTCCTTGGTTTCCCTCTTGACCTTATCCCTGTCCCATAAAGCAATTGTGATTGATTTGGATTGCTATCAACAAGTCATAAAATTGCAGGGTTAAAATAAGCCGCGAGGATGCCAGGTGTGCCTGGCAGCCTTGGTGGAATCTGGCTTCTTCTGCTGCCTCGAGCAGCGCTCCTCCTCCTTAGTCACTTAGTACCATGGTCAGGTGCCCTGCTCTGCCCTGTCCTCTGTCAGAGCTCTCAAGGAAAGCATGGCTCCCGTCAGCTTCCCTGAGAGCTCAGCCAGGAAACACCTTGCCTCAACCCTCACCTCTCTTGGACAAGTGACTCATGCACTTTAAGCTGGTACAAGGAAATCACCCAAAATATACTTCACGCAGACAGGAAAAAGAAAAAGAAAAGAAAGAGAAAAAAGATAAAGAGAAACAGAATTCATGCATATTTATCTCTATTGCATGGACATATTAACACCAATGATTTGGGGGAGTGACTTAAGAGGTAAAGTGCTTCCCTAGCATGCACAAGGCCATAAATTCAATCTCCAGTGCTACAAAAATTTCAAAAACAAAAAACCCCAAAGCTCTATGGGAAACTAATTGCCAGCACTGGGTGTCGCTCTTTGCAGTTCTTCTTTAGCTCCCTCCACCACCCCATGCACATTTGCAAGTCTCTTTTTCCAGGAATGATTACGCAGAAAATGGGAGCTGACAGTGATAGATGGGCTTTTCCATTTTCTGCTAACGTGGCCGTGAAGTCAGAACCCATTTTAATGAATGTCCATTAAGGTCAAATTTGGAAAGCAGGTATTAAGAGTCATTGCTGCTAATTACACCCTGAGAGCTCTATTTGTATTTTCAAATTGGATAAAAAGGTTAGTAAAATGGAACGTTTCAGCACAGGCTGACTCCTGGCTGGCTCTCTAAGTTTTCGGAAATGATCTGCTGCCCAAACTTGCTGAGAAATAATGTTTGTCTCACTCTTGCCTCCCAGGTGAGCCAGAGCCAGAGGAGTGGCTGCCTCTTGAATCCTGTCAGTCTCTGGCAGTTCAAGTTACATCTGGGGTCCTTAAGAGTACTTGAAGTAAACGACACTGGTCTATTTTAATCTCGCTCCTTCTAGAAACTAGAAACTGTAAGGAGAGTCTTCCTGCTGACAGGTGGCTCCATAAAAGTCATCCATCTGCTGCTAATTATGGTAGATAGAAATTCACACAGCCAAGTTTTCAGTTTATTTGCTAAAGATCTCCAAAGGTGTAACTGCCTTGCCAGATCACAAGGCCATTCGCAGCATTACATCTATGGAGCCTGTTAATTATTTAAATAATTTAAAACCTAAGGCAGCAGGGAGGCTTTAACAGAAGTCTGACTGTATGAGGATCGGTTTAATGGTCTATTGTGGTGAAGGAAGGTAATCGGTGTTAACAGCTCTTGAAGCCTGGACTCATAGGGTTTTATTTTTTTCTTGGACCATTATTCCCAAGGGAAACTTAGAGGGGCAGAATTAACTGTATTTCAGACTTGCGTTGGCTCCCAAACTTTTCTTCATGGTTTCTTCTGTAAAATGGGTATCATCTCTCAATTACCTAACCCAGAAGGCTGTTGTGATCATGGAAAAGAAAAAATTATCGGAAAGTGTCGTTTTCAGAGTAATATACTATGTAGAGATTTTTAGGCTGATTAAATAAATAAAAATGATTAAATCTGATAGATGACATGATTAAATAATTTAGTACTGAAGGCATTTTTCTTTTCCCTGTAGTTTTATTTTTTCCTGTAGAAAAACTTAGTAGAATTTCAAAGTTTATACACACACACACACACATATATATATTCCCTTTTGACTTATTCTGCAGTAATAGACTTATATTTTAGCCATTGGTTTAGAGGTCCATATCTCTGATACACTGGGAGTGACTGAAAAAGAAATTATTCGTATTTATACTCCCTATAACTAGTAAGGCCTGACACATAGTGAATGTTCAATATATGTTAAAGAGTCAAGATATTAAGCAAATGAAATAAGCAAATGATTTTTGCTTTATGATGAAGTTATATTCAATTTTAACCTTAAGTGGCACCAAATCTGTCCAATTGAATCATTTTTGACATATTTGGTAATTTTTTTTCTTTTATTATTCATATGTGCATACAAGGCTTGGGTCATTTCTCCACCCCTGCCCCCACCCCCTCCTTACCACCCACTCCGCCCCCTCCCTCTCTCCTCCACCCCCTCAATACCCAGCAGAAACTATTTTGCCCTTATTTCTAATTTTGTTGAGGAGAGAGTATAAACAATAATAGGAAGGAACAAGGGTTTTTGCTGGTTGAGATAAGGATAGCTATACAGGGAGTTGACTCACATTAATTTCCTGTGCGTGTGTGTTACCTTCTAGGTTAATTCTTTTTGATCTCACCTTTTCTCTAGTTCTTGGTCCCCTTCTCCTATTGGCCTCAGTTGCTTTTAAGGTATCTGCTTTAGTTTCTCTGCATTAAGGGCAGCAAATGCTAGCTAATTTTTTAGGTGTCTTACCTATCCTCACCCATATTTGGTAATTTTTGTGAAAGGGTTAGAAATTCTGTAAAATCCATTTCAAAAACAGAGATCCAAGTTGGGTATGATGAGCTGGAACCCTCTTGACTTGTTCTGTAGCTTCTATCCTTGGGTATAAGGACAGAAGTGCTACTTTCAAGGGTGAAGTCAGGCCAGAAGACATTACCCAGCAGACTAGAGGGCTGCATAACCATGGGGAGTAATCAAGGGAAGAAGCCTACGTAAGACTACTGTCTACGTAGGACTTTGTTTTTCAGGTATAAAATTAAGGCATAACAGGGTTAAATAGACAATTAAAGTTACATGAAACACTCTAGTGGTTATAACTTGGAAGCCAGAAATTGGTCCCTAGTTGAATGATTTCCAGAGAACATCCAGAAAATGCACAAATACTATAAAGCCATTATATATGAAAATGGTAGACAAGGAGAAAATGGTGAGGTCCAAGGATACATCTCATAAAGGTGGACATGGTGCTAGGGCACCCCGGACTGTACCTGGCCCAATTGCTGCAGTATATTTGGATGTCCTTTGACCTAGATAATATTGTCAAAATATAGTTCATATGGTTTTCTATATATTCAGGTTCCCATGGGAGACAGGTTAGGAAAATAAGTTTGATAAAAATGATGTAACTCCAAATAGCCTAAACAAAGAAGAAATCTAAAACAGGACGAGAAAAGGATTTTCTGGGATAGTGAAAAGATTTTTATTCTAAAATGTCCTATTAGATAAAGCTGCTACATTTGCTATTGATTTTATTTTTAAAATGCTTTATTCTGCTTCTGTTCTTTGCCCACTTTCTACTGTGGATTGTTCAGTGCTCTTCTGTTCTTTGAAATGTTATGTGTCTTCTGAGGCTGCAAAGTGGGCAGAGATTGGAAGAGGTCTCTTGAACCTTGATATTGTTTGGGGTCTCAATTTTGGACTAATTGCTTCACTCACACTGCTGTTAGTGCCTCCTATTCTGGTCTCACCAGTGTCTTGCCACATGACCCAGGCCCTGGAAGCAGAGCCTTACTTGGCTTCACTTCTTTGGCTGTAGTTTCTGGCTTCTTTCTGTGATCTTTCCGGATAGCTATGCAGCCCTTCAGCCTGCTGGGTAACCTCCTTCTGGCCTGGTGTGGCCTATGAAAGTAATGCTTTTCTCCTGGCTGTTCTGGCCCCATGAGTAGGACTTGGGGAAGAAACAAAATGGATAAGCTTCAAGCAATGGGAGCATCCAGTGATAGCCAAATCCCATGACTCTTCCTCAATCTCTGCTATGTTCCTCAAGCTTTTCTTTTCTCCATTGCACTGTTTTGTACACTCCCATGGCAGGGTTTTCCATAATCTTGTGAACAAAACCTTATATATTTCTTCGTCAGAGACTTTGTTGCTGTTTTTTCTTCTTTCCCTACAGATGATTATAAAACCAAAGAAAACAAAAGGTAATCTTCCCTGGGAAAAGGTTGTATAATCTTTGCTTCATAAACTGTATAATATGAACTGATATTTATTTCCTGTTACACATGAAATAAATATATATATATATATATATATATATATATATACACTGATATTTCTTGTTTATAAGCCATTCATTGTTTCCTTCAATGAATGGTTAATTATTTAGAATGCAGGTGCTTTTCTTTTCTATCTCTGAAGTTTAACACAAGACTCTTTAGTGTAAATTATGAAAGTCAACATTGTCTGTTTACTTTGTGCCATTGCTACCACGAAGGAGCTGCTGAGACTCATGCACCTCAATTTCATCACTGCTTGAAGATGAGATAACCTTTGTAAACCAAGGCCAGTGAGGTTTTTCTTTCAAGATGAATTGTTGGTAAGAGTATGCTAACAATCCTAATATGGTATAATGATAGAATTTTCAGCCTAAATAATTATTTTTGGCTGATTTTATGTTTTAGTGAAGATTTTTGTGATAAATCAAAGTATATATTTGGGTACATGTTGGTAATTATTTTTTTAACTCTCCAGTGTGGCCTGATGTATCAAGACAATACCCCCATTGTCACTATGCAGCAAAGCTTTTGCCAAGGTACATTTTGCTTTGCTAGTGTAGAAACGGTCTTTTTGTGGCCATTAAGAATTTCTTGGCAATTCTGAATCAAAATGTCTTTGCCAGAACTTAATTTGGGGAATTGCATTTTTTCCCACTAATTAACTCCATTGTTTCAATTAGGAAAAAACTATTCCTTCCAGCTCAGAACACTATCTCTGTACAGGAAGATGGCTTTGAAATGCTTTCACAATGAAGGCAAGTATTTCTTGAACTAAGCTTACCCAGGATGCTTTGTGGCCACGTTGCAAGATGGCTGACCCTGGTTTTGAGGGTTAGAATGCTGAAATCAAAGGGTTGTGTAGAGATGGAAGTTGCATCAAAGAGTCCAGAGGAAGCTAAAATAATTCTTATGGTCTCTGTCTTATGGATGAAGTTTCACTGAAGTAAAGCGTCTTTCCCAGACTTATCTCACTTACAGAGTGCAAGAAACAAGGATATAGGTCTCTTCTCTTCTTATATAAGCAAAGTAGTTTTAAATGACTCGAGTGTATCTCATATCCTCAAAACTGATCTCTTTAGAAGTATAGTAACTAGATATGGATGTAGTTTAGTCATAGACCACATAGTTAGCACACACAGTCTTTGGTTCAAGTCCAAACACCTCTCCCCTGAAAGTAAGTTACTAAAAGTTATTTCAGCCACTTGATCCTCCTGGTACATGCCTGAAGAGATACTTTTCATTTAGAGTATAGAGCAAAGTCAGCAATCTGTGATCTTTGGCAAGGAAATTTAAAATTACTTCCTCTCTATTAATGCAAATTATTATAATTAACATTAGTGATGTATTTAATTGCTATTTGTAAAAACTACTTTCTATCTGCATTAAGCCTTGGAAAAATAGCTATAAATATTTTGGTGACTTGTGACAGTAAATTAATTGCAGTACTCGATTAAGAATGATTTAGAACCTTGTTGATATGTTGGCTTATTTTCCCAAGTGACTTTGCTCCCTTTGAGGCAGGAAAAATGTCACCAAAGATACCTTAGCCTCTGACAGATGCTCCTCATTTGTTATCACCATATTGAAGATTTCAATGTTCAGGGAGAATGTAAATGATGAAAGATGCTCTTTTGGCTTTTCAGATGAGGTTCAGGGAACTGGTGAGAGGAGGTATAATATAGCCCATTCTTTCCTTATAAGAGTTTTGTCTCACTCTACCCATGGAATATTAGCTGGCATAGGTGTGGGATCCAGGGTGAGGCACATGTTACATTCAGCTCAAAATATGCTCTGACACTGCTTCAAGATCATCAATGATGATATTAAAGTGATAGAAACCAAACTACCTCTCCTCGAGCCCTATTCTATATGTCTAATTTATAGGGTATCTTGTCAGTTAGTATCTTGATTCAACAATTTCTTATGTTGACTTTTCTCTGTATGAAGAAATTTTTCCTTTCACTATTTGTTTTGAATCTACACTTATGAAGATACCCAAGCACTATCCTGTGTTCTCTTGTCACGGGTTTAGTTAGGATGAGGGCCAGCATGGATGAAGAAGACTGAATGATGTTCCAGTCATAGCTAAAGGTAGTCATCATTTGCATTCATGGCATAGATATTGTCTCATATTGATTCCAATATTGCTAGTCTTTGGGTATGCTGAGTCTGTCAGAATTAAAGCAAATGTCCCCTCCCAATGTTGTGACTTTTTGTTACCAGTTTCCACCCATTACTACTTACACTCAGATCCTTCTTCCTTCTGATCATTTCCTTCCTAAAATTGTCTAGTATTTTATTGATTATCTTTTTTGTGGAATAGCTATATGTCAATCAATATACAGGAAATAATGATTTTAATCCTGTTGTTTAGCTTGTAAACTTTTTCTGATATATTAGAGATGATCTATAGATTAAGTACACTTAAAGTTCTGGGTGGCACATATCTGTAATCCCAGCTACTCTAGAGGCAGAGACAGGAGGGTTGCAAGTTTTATGTCACCTTGGGCAAAGATAGCAAGAACTTATCTCAAAAACAAAATTTTAAAAAAGAGGGTTGAGGTCATGGCTCAAATGATAGAGCACTTGCCTAATGCATAAGAGCCTGGATTCAATCTCCAGTACTGAAAAAAAAAGTTTTGTTTTGTTTTAAAGACTGGGCTGTATTGTAAGAACCTTGAAGGTAAGAATTAATGATAAATGATCCTGGCCTAAAATGGTCCCCAAAATAAAGTACATACATGATCTGAATTCTCTAAATTAAACTGAACAAAATAAATGACTGTGGTTTCTTGTGGTCATCAGCAAGTTATCTGATGTGAGACCGAGAGATTAGATTTTGGAAGCGGTGCCAACATGTGGTAGTGGAAGATGAGGTCATTCGTGGCTTCGGTGGATGCCTCATTATTTCATTCACGTAACAAACATTTTATTGTGTTCCTGTTATGTTCCAGACATTGTGCTAGGTTGAAGGAAAATAGAATATAGTTTGAAATTCCTTTGAGGGCAATCAGAATTACTTTAAAAAATAATTAATTTTTAATTATTATCCTACAGTAGAGGTTTAACCTACATATAGTAAAATGCATCAAATTTACAGCTAGATAAGGTTCTTATATTTATGTATCCATGTAGCCACCACCAAATCAAGTTGTTTTTCATCTTCCCCAGAAAGTTACCCAATGTACCTTTCCTGTTAGTTACCAGTGCTATGTAACCAATTCTAACTTTGACTAGCACACATTAATTTTCTAACTTCATACACAAGGACTCATACAGTGTGTATTTTTGTGTGTCAGCCTTATGTTTCTTAGCATACTTGTTTTAGATTGAACCACACTGTTGCATATGTTAGTTTTGTTTTATTTTTAAAATTAATGATTGTATTGCTAGAATTACTTTTTGACATTACTTAAAATGGTATTGGGAGAACTCTGGAAGATGGCAGTGTTGGTGACATAGTTTTTAAATATCTGGAGCTACTCATAACAAAGTCAGTGTAACTAGGAGAGCAAAACTAAAAACCCACATAAAGTATGTATAATACCACTAAGTGAAAATATATCCATATAAAACATTTTATATGACAGCGAAAAAATATCCCAAACTGAGCAATATTAACCAGACTAACATAATAAAGAGGAAGCAGAAGGAAAGAGACCTTGTATGAACTGAGTAAGAAACCCTAACTGGCAACAGACACTCACTGGAAATCTTAGCAGGCTAAGCCAAAGGGAACAGTCAGATCTGGGAGGGAGCTTAGCTGAGTAGGATGCATGGTTAAGACCCATGTAGCCAGGGAAGTCAAGGACTTCCCTTCAACCATCCAAGATAATTCCCCCAGGGAGGAGAAACTTCTGTGAGCAGAATTGAAATTAGTTATGCTAGGGACAATAGCACCAAAGAAAAAGGGAAGAAAACAGAAAGAACATCAGAACCAGCAGACCTCAGCAAGAATGGGGTATGTTTTTGAACACTTAGACAAAACAATAGGATAGGCAGCTCTAGAAAACATAGAATCTAAGAATTCTGTCCTACTTTGTCTTCTCTTTTTAACAAAGGAAAACATATTTCACTTAAAACAAGCGACAGAAAGGAATTGTGGGAAAATCTCATAGAAAGTTATCATAAAGGAAAAAAACAAAGACCAAAACAACATCCCTAAAGATAAGCCAAGAAACCAGAAGAACATACCTATAAAACAGATGAAAATTATAAACAAGTATTTCATAATAGATGTAAGAAAATAATGGAAAATATGAAAGAATGCAAATATGCTTAGAAAAATTCATAAATTATATGTTTGGAGAAAAAATAAAAGGGAATATTTGAAGGAAAATATATCTAAACTCAGAAAATAATTTTTAAAAAAATTTAGAAATGAAAACTAAATGAAAAGGAAGACAAGAGCGAATAAACACTACAAAAAGTCCTAAAGAGAAACAGAAGATGGAAAAGAGGGAAAAAAGTTTAAATCAAAAAAGCAATTAAGAAAGAGATGCAACAGATCACAGAGCAAGTAAAGAGGACAGGCAGTAAGAATCCAATGCATGCATAATAGGAGTTGTCAAAGAAGAAAGTCCTGCTCTGTGCTCCTGATTTACCTATTATCTTAGAGCAACTCTTTAATTCTCTGTGCCATTTTTTATGTTCAATTAATTCCAATCTTTACCATTTCCAGATTTTATGACTTGCGCCATACACAAAATATAAGTTCGTGATTTGTGAGCTCTTTTTCTTGGATCCAAAAAACAGATCGCTATCAGTCTTTTCAAAAACAACACTTTAACATGAAGACAAAGGAGGAATGCAGCTAGAATACTCACGGACATAAATAGTAAGACAAGGAGTTTATTTATACCCATCTAGCCTTATTATGAAGACTCAAAATGGTGTTCTCTTATCTTCCCTAAGCAATCTACCAACTGCTTGAAGAGACCTTGATATAAAGACTGGTGTCCACAAGCACTTGTTACTACAACAGTTGAAATATGTGAAAATAAAATTTTATTGGCACACTTCTGTATTTCTTCTGGAAAAAAAAGACAACTAAAAATGAACCTTTCATGAAAATCTGAAATGAAGACCAAGGTGTAGTCAAAGATTAAACAATAGTGTCATTTAGTTTGGATACTTCAGTAAGAGGCACAATATCTGAAGTATTACTTATTATGGATAATATTTATTAGGGAAACCACTTGTTGGTAGATAAGATGAAGCTTGGTGTGGTATGATGGAGGAGTAGCCACAGGCCAGGATCTTTGAATTCTTGGCTCCACTTGGCTTTTGTTAAGATCTGACGTCAAAACACCTGCAAAGAATACCAAGAAGGTCCATAGCAATGGAGAACAGCACAAGCCATCCCTGAGACATCCTTTGCAAAGCACATTTGAACAAAAGTTTCTATTAGGCAACTGTTTTGAGAAATAGACATTAGCCCATTCTGAAAAAAATAGTCATTTTTCTTAATTCTGACAAGAAAGGTCAGTGATACCTTGTGGTTGAGATCCTCAACCAGTGGTGTTATCACGTTGCTCTGGATATAAGTAATGTGTTTAAGGTGCCATCTGTAATGCGATGAAGGGGTTCTGAGATTGGAACTGGTTCTACCTGGTCCTAATGCGAGTGGCCACCTGAATTTCTGAATGCCTGAAAGATACACATGACGTTTGGAGGTGTTCTTTCCTGGCTCTAGTTTCCAAAAGCTATGTTCTTCCATTTCAATAGTACTTCCAATGTGTGAAGCACAATTGAGTCAACATCATACCCTAGAACTGGATAGGTTTAAAAATTGGCCTCAAGTAACGTATTCTTAGTTCTTTGGCTACATTCTCTGTATACTGTTATAGGTCTGATTTTTTTCAGGAATGGTTATTTGTGGCATTTGGAAAAGTTGAAGTGCCCCATTGCATGTCCTTGGTCCCACAATCCAAGGATTGTTACTGTCCCAGGCTGTATTGCTTTCAGAAAGATAGGACACAGTCTTTGGAACTAATAGGCTAACATTTGCTGAATAACATTTTCCTTGTTTTATTTATCCCCCAATATGAATAATTTTGAGATACTCTATAAATAATTTTATTGGAAACAACTTTTCTTTTGGAATTGAACTGAAATAACCATGTCAGAAGCCAACAAACAGATGGTAAACTTTCTGTTTCTGCTGACTTGAACATATTTTCTTAAAGCTGAAGAGGGTCTTTGTACCCTAATGTTTCAACGCCTCCCTGTACCTTTCAATTATAACAGATTTGGGTCATTCACTGGGGACCCACATTTATTTATAGCTTGCATAATTTCCAGTGTTATGTCACTGTTTAATTACTGGAAATGATTGACAGCCGAAATGTTGAAATAGGAATCTGAAATTATAGAAAACTATTAAATTTGGGTGTTATTGAACTCAGCATAATTTCTGATTCCTTTCTTCTGTTTTGGTTGTTTTTTGTTTTAAGGTGTTGGGACCCTGTAAGCTCTGGGTTTTCAATTTTTGTTTTTCCTCCTGGATAATTTAAGAACAATCTGTTGCTTATGAAGGAAGCTAAAGGTCTGTTAAATCAATCTATGTGTGGTTTTAGTTTTGTGGTTCCTGGTAGACCAGACATACTTTGTGACTTCCTCTATGATCTCTATTTTCTTCTCTGAGGTTGTTTATTCTTCTAGGAGGTATAGCCCTTTCTCTAATTCATACCTTCTTGACTCAAAAACATCTACTAAACACTCATTTTATACTAAGCATTTGTTTTGACATTCCTTTTCTAACTAAATCCTTGTAGTGACTAGCTACATATGTATTTGGAAGAAATAGTCATCTCTTCTTTTTCAAAAGATGGGAAAACCAGAAATTTATTAAGGAGGTAGCTTGCCTAAGACCATAGAAAGTAAGTTGCAAAAAGTTAGAATTTGAGTATTCTGACTTTGGAACAAAACGTCTGCTTGTAAATTCTAAAGGCATCACTTACCTCTTGAACTTGAGTTTCCTATTTACAGAAAGTGAAGATAATCTGTAATCTATACAGTTGTAAGAATCAAAGATCATACATCAGACACACACATGCAGTGCCTAGCGTGGTGCCTGACGTGCTGCAAATTCTCAGTAAGTGCTGGTGGTTGTCAATTGATGAGAACATTCACATTGTAGTTTTAAATGCTTCTTACCCAATAGAACGTAGAGCCAGGTGGTTAGGATCTAGAGATGGAGGTTTGGATGTGAATGTTGACTCTATCATTTACTAATTAATTAATTTCCCAAAGTCTCAGCTTTATTATCTGCAAAAAAGTTCTTGTGGGGATTAAATAAAATAATAAAATTTTAAATAAAAATTTAAAAGATCAGTGCCTGGTTACTCACTATAAAGGCCAATTGTACTATCCTCTCTTGATGTCTGTCAAACTGTGCTCGGAAAAGGACCAGGCAATTTCCTGCTGCCTAAGAAGCAAGCTCCTCACAAATATCAAAACAATCTTTCACCCAGATCACTTATGTGGCTCAAGGTTTTAGCATCTAATGGTGAATTTTTAGGAGCCACGGGAACCTGGGACAAACAGAACATCTGTTTATTGGAACAGATGTGTGTCCAGATGTTATACACCTTCAGATTTTGTAGGAAAATTCATCCCATAGATACAATTTGGCATGTAATCTTTTAGTTTAGGTCTAGTTCCCAGAATGATGGAATGTCAGGTGAGAAAGGCCTTAGTGGTTGTCAAGCCTGGACTTCCATGGTGAATTCCAGGGTAGCTCTCCTACGTCTCAAGCCCACGTCCCCCATATGTTCTTCCCCACTGTCGAGAGGACTGTCCTTGTTCTGTGCTCCTGTTTTACCTATTATCTTGGAGCAACTCTTTAACATTCTGTGCCTTTTTTAATGTTCAATTAATTCCAATCTTTTAACTTTTCCAGATTTTGTGACTTGCCTCACACACAAATACAAGTTCATAATTTGTGAGTTCCTCTTCTTGGATCCAATTAATAGCTCATGTGTTCCATGTTGTTCTGTGGGGTGCAAAGAACCTGAAAATACATAAACAAATTGATAATAAATAAATACTTGTCAAATAAGCTTGAGAAATAAGGTTGATGTGAGGCTCAAATGAAATAAAGCAATTCCTTGTACCTAGCACTGTTTTAACCACTTTACATGTATTAAGTCATTTAAATACCTGACAACCCTGGAGTAGTTGCCATTATTTTTCAATTAAGTGATTTCCTCATCATCATTATTCTAGATGCATTCATAAGCTCATTCCTCCGATGAAGAATTTCTGCCTGTGAATATAGAGCATTCTGGAAATTTTTTTGGTTGTTTCCACATAAGAGAATATGGTGTTTGGGATGGTTTGGGGTGGGGGATGGAGTTCCTCGTTAGCCTGGCTGGGCTGATAAGAGCCTTAGTGAAAGTCAGTTTTAGCTTCTCTACCATTCCCTGGGCCTGCACAGCCTTTATGTCCTGAGATTTACCACTTTTAAAGAAGCTACCTGATTTAATTATTGGAAAGAAATTATGCAATCATAACCTCATGAGGACTTTTTAAGTATTTGCTTTATTTTGGAAAGAAATACAGTTTTAAAACTCACTTATTTATTAACCTTTGAGGTTTGCTAACCTGCCAACACATGATAATCTTAGGCCAGTAACATTTGCACAAAATCCCGAATATTTCCTCATGTTTCACAAATTTGTCAATGTCACAGGGTTTGGGACTGAATCAAAAAAAAAAATCCTGTCTCTTTGCTGTTGAGTGGTACTTTTAATTTTTGTGATTTTTGAAATTAGCCTAACTTCATCATCCTCAGGATGACAATTGAGACTGGAAAGAATAAAGCAGGAAGGGACTAAAGGATTTACACCAGGTGTCACGAATAGCCTGAGCTTCCGGTCTGCAGAGCATGGGTCTTCTCTTCCCCATGAGAGGATTTCTGTCCTCAACCTACACCTCAAACAGTATGTGCAAGGAACCACCCAGAGAATTTGTAAAACACAGATACCTGGGTCCCAGAGATTCTGACTCTGGTTTAGCACAAAGCCCAAGAACTTGCATATCTAATGCAAGTCATCTAGACTTGCTCAACTCTCGGTTCATTCTCACCATCTTGTTAATTGTCCTCTATTGCCTCTGAGACACCTGTGTCATTCCTCTTGCCACTTTTAGCCCTATTCATCCTTAAAAGTCTAGTACCATGACCAGCGTATAATGTATGTTTGCATGGAAGGGTCACACAGAATCCTGTTAATGTGTACAATATGTGATAATCATGAATATGTAAAGCCCAATGCCATGGGGGCCTCTGCCATACACCTTCCTCAGCTACTTTGATCTCTCTGTCTCTGTGTCTTTTTCTGTCTCTCTCTCTCTCTCGGTCTTTAGGGAAAAAAAACCGTTTAATTTGATCCAGTCACTAGATCTTAGCCTGGCCTTTCTCTAACGGAATGGAATGACCTGCCTGGCCCTGAGGAATGTCACTTGTCTCTTTCCACACCTCCAGCTCAAGCCAAGCAGACCAGCGACAGAAGGACCCAAATGACACTACAGTTATTCCTCATCACAGACACAGCTCCCCAAGACTGGATGAAGGGGGGCAGGGACAGCTCCCTGCACCCCAGATCTTAGACCCATAGAGTCGTCTTCTCTGCAGGAAATGCTCTCTTCCTGTCTGTAGGGCCGTGTTCTAGAAAGTGGGAGAGGGGTGTGAGCAGCCCTACTTAACCTGCCCTGGCGGCTCAGTAGGCCCCATTTCCCAGAGCCCTTGACTATTTTTACTCTGAGCTTCTTCCCATTCTTCAGGTGCTGGGCAAGGTGGCGTTCATTTGGCTTTGCTTCTGACACAAGATAAACGAGCTTGGGGCCCTCTGCGTTCTCTCTGGCTGCTAGGGGGTTCCAAAATAGCAAACTATTTTTCATAACAGCAACGTGATCTGAAGGGAGGTGCTGCAGGTGCGCTCAGATTCCCCTCTGCCGTCTGGGGCCCTGTGGGGTGAGAGGATTCATTACAGCCACACTGTGTGTGTGTGTGTGTGTGTGTGTGTGTTTTGGAGTGGGAAGCAGGGCCCTGCTCTTCAAGTGGACATTTCCCTTTGGCTGGGTCAAGATCTCAGATCCTGAAAGCAAATCTTGCCCTTGGACAAGGTGGAAAAACAGGTGAACACAGTCTGGCCACCTCCAGACTCCTGCCCTTTTCTGTTATTTTTTGAACTTCTAGAAAGGATAAGGTTACAGATGTGCATATCAGCTGTGTCTTTTTTATTTATTTCCTTTTTTAAAATTTTCCAAATATATCACCCTGTATGTTAAACAAAAGAACAAGACTTCTTTAGAGTTATAAGTAGTTGGCATTTCTGTTCATTAAAGGTGTGGTCATTACGTGAAGTTGAAAGGTGAAAACATTTCTTTTCTTCTTTCTGTTTTCAAAGATGTGGAGGGAAAAGATCACTCTGATGTGGCCTCTTTTTTTTTCCTCTTACTTTTTTGACTCATTAGAAAAAAAAGTCTGCTTTCATGGCATTATTCACTATTAAAAAGTTGGTCCCTGGCCCTACAGCTAATAATCTCCATGTATCCCCCATCATGAATTATGTATATGTTTTTAGGAATGAAATTATAATAAAGGGAAGAGGATTTTAATTTATATTTGCATGAATTGTGCATTTTCTTTTTGATGTTTTTACCCATCAAGTTGCTAGGTCTTCCTCGTTGAAAACAACTAACAGTAAAATCAAAATATATGCTACAACAATACTACTAATAAGAAGGGATTTTCAAATTGGGGTGAGGCTGAAGGGACAAACCTTTTGAAAATGTCCAGAGCCAAGGTCAGAATATAGGGGAGCAAGTATCGTGTACAAGCTGGGTAGTAATGAACTGCGATTGAGTGCACAAGAGGCTGGAATCTGTCTTATAATACATCTTAATTTAAACATTTCTTTTCCCAGGGGATGGCAGAGGATGTGGTACATGAATAAATAAATGTCATAACTTATTTCACAGGCCCCAATCATAATAAAATTATATGCATGGCAAATTTTCATATGCTACTTTTAGTTAGCTTCTCAGGGTTGTTTTTTTTTAATTGTTAAATTGCATTACACAAAGATATATACCTCCACCCAGCTAGGGAAACTGAGTCAGAGAGGTTAGTCAAACTAGACAGGGAAGCATCTCTATTGTGAACTTGTCCCCGTAGAGGAATGGTGATTCTATTTTACATGGAATTATACTAGTTATTGGCCTGGCTCAACCAGCCCGAGCAAGATAGGCAGTGCCTCATCTTGGTGTCTGGTTTTGCTGGGCTTGAGAGGCTATTTCCCTTTTCAAATCAGTGGGAGTTCCTGATCTTACCAGAGAAAAACAATACATTTTTCCTTCTTAAGAACAGCAATTTCTTTCCTCAGGTCACTAAGATCCATTTGCTAAATAACTCTCAAACTCTAAAAAATTGTCTCTGAGTAGCCAGAGAGGTGAATTGAACCTTACAAATAGTTCTCAAAAACCATTCTCCTCCTCAAAAGCCTTTCTCTTTATATTGCATGTCTCAGTCCTACCCACGTGGGACAATTTCCTGTCTTCTGTGTTCTTTCTGTACCTCTGATTTCGATGTCTCTATTTCTCTTTATTAAGAAAAGCATAAGATAAGTGCAAGGCAGTGAATGGTTAAGAGCTCTGGCTTATACTCGCACAGCTCTGGGTCTGGGTCTTGTATTTTCCATTCCCTACTTATGTGACTCCCGGCAAGTTACGTAACCTCTCTGTGCCACAGTTTTCTCACATATAAAAAGATGATGATAGAATTCCTCTCTTGTTGTGCTATTGAGGCTTGCATGAGATCCTGCATAGAAAGTGCCCAGCACATTAGCAATTACCATCTCAAAAACATTTTCCTATACTACAATTGCTCTATTTCTGATTTCCCATAACTATCAAAATAAGAAATCTGGAAAACAGGACAGGGGGCATGGCTCAAGTAGTGGAGTGCTAGTCTAGAAAAAAAGAAAAGGAGAAACAGAAATCTGGAAAACAATTAGACCTCTAAACTAACCTGACTTGGGTGCTGAATTGTTTTCTTTTTTGTTTGGTTTTTTGGTGTTTTTGAGTCAGTCTATTTATTCCAGTCTGACCTCAAACTTCTTCCTCCTGCCCTGGGCCACCACACCAGCTTAATCTTCTCATATTAAGGAAAATCTAGAAATTCCTAAGTACAAATACTGTCTTCTCCATATACCCCAGTCTCATATTTTGGGGCTCCCACACTCCTGAGTGAGACCAGGTGAGGGAATTGAACAAAGCAAAGTTCATGGATGATTTTTCTTTTCTTTTATTTTAATCTCTCCTGAGAGTGACTTAATATTTTGGTCAAAGTGACTCCTCTCTCTCTTTGAGAAGCCTGAGCTCTGGTGCATGAGGCCCAAGGAGGCTGATGATTATAAATCATCACTGACCTCCTATCCACTTCAACCCAGAGGTCTGAACTTGACTTTGGAAAAAGTTGCTGTTGGTCCATTTCTGAGTCAGCTTCAAGGCAGCCCAATGGTACTGTACAGGTGAGCTAACCAGTGTGCATAGGCCTGGGTGAGCTAGATAGGGGACCTGTGCATGTGGTGGGACAGGCAGGGGCTTATGCGTGAAGGTCATGGACAAGAAGGGTCCTCCAGCCACTCTGGCCAGCAGGTGGGGCAACAGCCCATCTCTAAGGCAGGTGCACCTCCCTGGATCTTTCTGGCTGCTTTCTTTGATTCTCATTTTATGCTTTGGAATGTCATATCTCCTCCTTCTCTCCTGCATTCCTGCGTGACTTTCTGGGGCTGTGCTGTTTTTTTCCTTCCCTCTCTTCCTTCCCATTCAATCTACTCACAGATATTTGTGCCTACTGTGTGTGAGGAAGGGACCCAGCCACTGCCAATATGTGACTGATGCAGACTTGCAGGGGTCTGTGTGTTGGATGTGTTCATCCACACACAGAACACATCCATATGATGTGTTCATATGTGAATCTGTGCATCCCAGAATCAACATGCTTGACAATCACCAAGGAATCTCATGCACATGCAAGTCAGTTTAGGAAGTCTGAGAAGGGGCAAAAACCCTGCCTTATTTCTCCTTCCCCTCTTTCTCCTCCCCTTCTTCTTTTGGTGATACTGGGTTTTGAACTCAGAGCCTTGCACTTGCCAGGCAAGTGCTCTACCATTTGAGCCACACTCCCAACCCTTTTTGCTTCAGTTATTTTGCTAAGGTCTCACATGTTTGTCTGGGCTGGCCTGGACCATTATCATCTTGCTGGGATCACAGGCATGCCCCACCATGTGTGGCTTTTTGGTGGAGATGCGATACCACTAACCACAATCCTTCTAACTATGTCCTCCTATGTAGTTGGGATCCCAGGCATATCCAGTTTGTTTATTGAGATGGGGTGGCACTAACTTTTTTCCCCAAGGCTGTCTCAAATGATGATCCTCCTATCTCTGCCTCCTGAGTAGCTGGGATTACAGGTGTGAGCCACTGTGCCTGGCAAGAGCCACATTTCTAACCACCCCCAGGCAATAATGGTGTTGCTGGTCCAAGGCCTAGACCTCATGAAGCAAAAATGCAAGGTGCTTCTGTTCCTTTTCCTCCCTGGAGCAATGGAATAGTTGTTGCACTTGTGTTAGAGGTGTTTAACAACATCACAGACTCCATTTTTCCTGTGGGGCTTTTGGCTTTGTCCTGTGATCTTGACCTAGGGCAGCTGTCACACAAATACAACACAGAAGAATGTGTGGCTGGATGTGGGAAGAGTCTCCCCTACCCCATGGCTTTCCCTCCTGGCCAGCTCCTATGTCACATCCTGAGTGGGACCACTGAGAACTCATGGTGCACACAGGACAACTCCCAGCTCTTAGCAGATAATAGTACTCTAAACACACCGACACAGCCTCTCTCTGGTAACTGGGATGGGGGATTTACTAATTTTCTAGTCTTATATGACTAATTTAACTCTAGTTACTACTCAGTCAGTAGGGAGTTACTTATTCACAAAGCAGAATCAGGCTAAATAAATAATAGGAATTTGGAGAGAGAGGCAGAGGAGAGTTGGGAGTGAGAACCAGCTCCAAATGCAGGCCAGAATCTTACCGCATGGTGCAGAGCCGCGTTCATACCATACATGCCAATTCTGCCTCCGTTTTCAAGTCCCAGTGACCGTAAATGAACAGAATCCTGTAAGCGAGAGCAGCGACCTTCTCTTCTAATAAGAATCACATCACAATGGAATGTACATTTCCAATTACTATGCAAAAACAATGGTAGAATTACTTAAAAATGTACAGCCCCCTAAGGGTGCTCTTCCGCAGTCCACGTGAATCTGTCATTTGCACCTATCAAGTGTATCCGCCATCGCAGCCTATTTAACCAGGCGAGGAGCCCCTAATTTCCCTGCAAAGATTTGTGAGTTCTGGAGGTAAATATGAGATTGGTTAATGTATTCTGGCCGTCTGCGCAGACCTCAGCATTCCATCCTGAATGGCACGGTGTTTGCATTGACATTGAGATGATGGGTCATCTTGGATTTCTCCTGTTCACAGCTGGAACTGTAGTGGCATCGCCCATTAGTAATCACTGTGCTTTTTCCCCCCAGTGACTGAGCCGTTTACAAACCCAGAAAAGGAAAAATTATATATTTGAGTACTGACTGTAGAAGGGAAGTAAGTAGGAGCGCAGTAGGAAAGGTGGCAGGTAACTGGAGGGAGATCCAGTGCAAGGGAGGGACTCCAAGGCCTGCTTCCCTCCCTTTCCCAGCAGCCTCCTCTCCATATTTGCTATTGGAAAGTGAGGTGAAGACCCTGCAAAGAGCGACTCCAGGATCAACCGCAGCCACTAATGCAGCGAGACTGGAGCAGAGAAGAGAGATTTCACTGAACAAACACCTACTTTATGACTGGTCAGGGTGCTGGAATTCTCCTTGCCTTTACCTACCTACTTGTGACCTGAGGCGCCCTGGTAAGGATAAGGAACCTTTCTGGATATGGCTCACAGCACAAAGCCCTGGTGGTCACACGGTTTGGCACCATGTCATCACCAGCTTGGCCACTCTACAGCAGGGCCTAGGGACCAGTGGGTGCGCAGAGGAACAGAGCAGACAGAGCAGTGCTTCAGAACTGTGCCTGAAAGTGCTGAAAATACAATAAGGCCTCGTCCTTGGTGTCCATTGCACACTCACTCATACACACACACACACATACAGGCATGCATGCACACACTCACGTGCATGTACTCACACGTGCACCCACATGCACTCACTGACACGTGCACACATGCTCACACCTACATACTCGTAAACACACATGCATGCCCTCACACACAGTCATAAACGGACACACACACATGCCCACGCAGACACACACACATGCGCACACTCACCCACACATACGCACCCTTCCCCGTACACATGCACACACTCATGCATGCTGTATGCTCATTCATACACTCTCACAGAGGCATGTGCATGCAGGCACACACTCACATTCATGCACATATGCACACACATGCATACACTTGCACATAAAGACACACGCACACACACTAGCACGCTCACTCACACACATGAACACTCATACTCACACACGCAGGCACACCCACATGCAGACATACACACATGCACATATGCGCACACTCACACACATATATGCATGCACGCACCCAGACACAGTTTTACTACACTATAAAACTGTAGTAAGCTGAATTCAGTTTCGTGGGGATTTTTACCATAATAAAAGCATGAACAAGTTGAACAAATTTCTTAATGAGTAAAGATAGAGAGCCACAACACTCAGTTTTAGGACTGTATTGTAGAGCAGATCTACACAGCACTCACCGGACAGGGAGCTACAAAACACTTTTCCCTCTTCTGTTGGTCCAGGAAACCCCCATTCTATTTTCTGTTGCTGTGATTTGGCACTTTTGGTATCAATCCAAGAAGTCACTACCAGATTGATGTTAATGAAACTTTTCTATTTCCTTCTTGGTCTTATTGTTTCAGGCCTTATGTGTAAATCTTTAACCCATTTTGTGACTCATGTAAAACAGAGGCCCAATTTCATTCTTTTGCATATGGATACCCAGCTGCTCAACACTATTTGTTGAGGAAATGATCTTTTACTCTTGCATTTTCTTGGCACCTTTGCCAAAGATCAGTTGACTGTGTATGTTAAGGTTTAGTTCCAGTCTCCATTTGTCCTTATCTTAGTACCATACTGTTGTGTTGATTGTAGCTTTGCAATATGTTTTGTTTCCTTGCAGTGCTGGGGATGGAACCCAGGGCCTTGTGTGTGTGAGGCAAGTGATCTAATACCAAGTGACATCTTCAGCTCTACATTGTTTTGAAATCAGCAAGTGTGAGACTTCCAACTTTGTTCTTTTTTTCCTCAAGATTATCTTTGGCTATTCTAGGTTTTTTGTTGATACAAATATGAATTTTAGGATTTTTTCTCTTTCTATAAAGTGCTACTGGGAATTTTATAGGTTGCATTAAATGTGTAGATCACTTTGAACAGTATTGAACAGTATGAGCATTTTAACATTATAAGGTTTTCTGATCCATGAACACAAGATATCATTCCATTTATTTGTTTCTTCTTTAATTTTATTCACATTTATTTAGTATTATTATTTGGTTGCAACCAAATTAGCATAGATTTAGTTTCTTTTCACAGTGTTCTGTAGTTTTCAATGTGTAAAACTGGCTAAGTTTACGTCTAAATATTTATTTTGATGCTATTGCAAATAGAATTGTCTTCTTAATTCCCTACGTGAATTGCTTTTGTTAGGGTGTAGACAGACAAGTGCTTTTCCTATGTTGATTTTGTTTCTTATAATTTTAATGAGTTTGTTTTAGCTCTCCCATGTTTTTGGTGTAATCTTTGGGATTCATATATATAAGATCATGTCATCTTTGGACAGAGATGATTTTACTTCTTTTCTGATTGGGATAGTTTTTTTTTTTTTTTTTTCTTTCCTTACCTAATCACCCTGGCTAGGACTTTTAGTACCATTTTGAAAGGAAACAATAAGACCAGGCCTCCTACCTTATTCCCAACCTTACAGGAACAGCTATCTGTTTTTCCTATTGACTATGATGTTAACTGTGAGCTTTTCATATATGTCCTTTGGTTATATATTATAATTTATTATACCTTATACATTTATATATCACATAATATACATGCTGCTGTGTATATTATTATATAGATATATTATTATATTCTTTCCCTTCCTCGTCTATTGAGTGGTATTTATCATGAAAGGGTGTGTGAAAGTTTATCAAATGCTTTTTCTTTAAAAAACTTTTATTAGCGTATACAAAGGAGTTTTGTGCAATATTTACATAGATGCATATAATGTACTTTGATCAAATTCATTCCCTTCACCACTTTCTTGGCCTCCTCACCTTTAAACAATATTTAATGGACTTCGTTATTCTATTTTCATGTATATACGAGGTACTTCGATCATAATCACTACCCTTCACCCTTTCCTTTTGCCCCATATGGCAGGATTTTTTTCATTTTGTTCTGTTAATGTGGCATACAACATTGACTGATTTTTGTCTACTAAGCCATCCTTGCATACCAGAGATAAATTCCACTTGGTCATGCAATATAATCCTCATAATGTGCTGTTGAACTTGGTTTGCTAGTATTTCATTGAGATTTTGCATCTATTTTCATCACAGATATGGTCTGTGATCTTCTCTTCTTACAGTGTCTTTTCCTGCCTTGGATCAGGGAGAGTAATGCTGGCCTCATAAAATCAGTTTGGAAATATTTTCCCTTCTTCAACATTTGGGAATTATTTGGCATTAATTCTTCTTCTAATGTTTGGTGGAACACATCAGCAGTGCCATCAGGTGCTCACTTTTCCTTGTTGGGAGGTGTTCCAGTCATTCTCCTCACTTGTTGTTCAGTTCAGATTTTCTATTTCTTTAGGATTCAGCCATTGCAGAACATCTGAGTGTAGAAATTTACTCATTTCTTCAAGGTTATTCAACTTGCTGGTATATAATTTTTTAAGTAGTTTCTTAGAATCCTTTTAATTTCTATGCTGTCAGTTGTAATGTCTTTCATTTCTTATTTTGAGTTCTGTCTCTTCTTCTTGGTAAAGTTAGATAAAGGTTGCTAGTTTCCTGATCTTTTTTTAAAACTTACTTTTGTTGATATTTAAATTGTTTATTCTATAGTTTATTTCTGCTCTACCCCTCTACTAACTTTGGATAGTTGTAAGGGTTTTTGTTGTTGTTCAAGATTTTTCACTGTTGGAATTTGCTATGGTTTGAATATTTGTGTCTTCACAAAATTCATGTGCTGGAACCTAGTCCCCAATGTGATGGTCATCAGAGATGGAGACCATGGGAGATGAATAGGTCATGAAAGTGCAGCCTTTCTTAGCTTTGACAAGGAAGCTTTGATAAGGAAGGACTTACTATTTACCATTTGTTAATTGTTTTCTTTTTATCTTGTGGCTTTTTTATTTTTGAGACAGAGTCTTACTATGTAGCCCAGGATTCCTTGAACTCAAGAGCCTCAAGTGCTGGGATTACAGGCGTGAACCACAATGCCTGGCTATTACCTTGTCATTCCATTCCTTCTTGTTATCTAACTTTGTGTTTCGTTGATATTTTGTGGTGACATGCTTTGATTACTTTCTTCTTTTCTTTTGCGTATCTTGTGTAGGTCATCTCTGTGGTTACTATGAAGCTTATATATGATAATTCATAACTATAGAAATATATTTTAAACCAATAACTTTAATTGTATACAAATACTTAATACTATTACTTCTTCTTCTTTATGCATTCTGTGTTTTTATGTCACAATCTTTTAATATTGTGAGTCTAACATGATAAAAGCGAGAGCACACAAGGGAGGGGTGAGGATAGGTAAGACACCTAAAAAACTAGCTAGCATTTGTTGCCCTTAACGCAGAGAAACTAAAGCAGATACCTTAAAACAACTGAGGCCAATAGGAAAAGGGGAACAGGTACTAGAGAAAAGGTTAGATCAAAAAGAATTAACCTAGAAGGTAACACCCACGCACAGGAAATCAATGTGAGTCAATGCCCTGTATAGCTATCCTTATCTCAACCAGCAAAAACCCTTGTTCCTTCCTATTATTGCTTATACTCTCTCTACAACAAAATTAGAAATAAGGGCAAAATAGTTTCTGCTGGGTATTGAGGGGGGGAGAGGGAGGGGGCGGAGTGGGTGGTAAGGGAGGGGGTGGGGGCAGGGGGGAGAAATGAACCAAGCCTTGTATGCACATATGAATAATAAAAGAAAAATGAAAAAAAAATATTGTGAGTCTATTAACATATTTTAGTTACACCTTTGTCTTTTAACTTCTATACCAGAATTAAAATGACTTATACATTATTAGAAATGGTATTAAAAAGTATTTGTCAACATATTTACACTTATTTGCAGTCTTTGTACTTCCAAATGCTTATACATTGCTGTTTTGCATCTTTTCTGTGGTTTGGTTTGGTTTTCTGCAGTACTGGGATTTGAAGTCATGGCCTTGCATTTGCTAGGCAGTTCTCTACCACTCCCTGAGCCCTTGCATCATTTCAATTTGTAGGACTCTCTTTAGCATTCTTATAACGCAGGTCTAATGGTATGAATTCCCTTAGTTTCATCTTAGAAAGACTTTATTTCTTTGCTTTTGAAGGATAGTTTTGCCAGGTATAGTATTTTTGGTTAGCAGGGCTTTTTTTTTTTTTTTCAGCACTTTGAATATATCATCCTACTTTCTTCTACTGTCATATATGATAGTCTTATTGAAGTTCTCCTTTAACAAGTCACTCTTGTTGATTTTGAAATTCTTTCTTTGTCTTTGACTTTTGAAAATTTAATTACAATGCTTATTAGGGTGAATTCATCCTAGTTAGTATCCATTGGGTTTCTTGAATTTGAATATCCATTTATTTCCCCAAATTCAGAAACTTTCTAACCACTACTTGATCAAAGAATCCCTCTGTCCCCTTTTTCTCCATTCTGTTTCCCCTCTGAGTCTCTCAAAACACATATACTGGTCTACTTGACGGTATTCCATAGTCCTTTAAATTTTCCTTATTCTTCTTATGTTTTTCTTTCTGTTTCTCTTACTGGATGATTTGAAATGACTTGTCTTTGAGTTCACTTACTGTTTCCTGCTTGATCAAGTCATCTTTTGAAACTCTAGTGAATTTTCAATTCATTTCTTTTTTCTTTTATTATTCATATGCGCATACAAGGCTTGGGTCATTTCTCCCCCCTGCCCCCCCCACTCCCTTACCACCCACTCTGCCCCAATTCATTTCTTGCTGTTCGGTTCTTTTCATGTATTTTTTATCTCTTGTTGATATTCTCATTCGTTCATGCGTAATGTTCTTGAGCTCATAGAACACAATTATGCCTATTTTGAGTTCTTTTCCAGGTATTCTTATACCTCTGCTCCTTTAGGATCAATTTGTGGAGGTTTGTTTTGTTCCTATCTCTGAGCTATCTTTCCTCACTGTATGGATCATAACTTTATGTAGATTTGGAAAAACAGCCATCTCTTCCACCTTTTATGAGTATACATCATATCAGAGAGGACCTTCACCAACAAGCCTAGCCACATCTCTGAATCTTTTCAGGTGAATGTGACTCCCCTGGAACTGGGCATGCCATTTTTCAGTTAAGAGAGGCTGTTGGGTCTTTTTTCCAGGGATTATAATCTCTTCACCCCTCTGGTGTCATCAGTAGCACTGTAAATTCTTTAGTAAGTCACCCAGCTCTTTTTCCCAGCCACTACCAGGCATCCAAACTATGCCATCTCTCCACTTGCCCCAAGTCATATGTGACAAATGCCAGCTCCTTTGGGCAGCCTTCCAAAAAGAGACTACATGGGCTGGTGGAATGGCTGAAGTGATAGAACACCTGCCTAGCAAGTCTGAGGCCCTGACCTCAAACTCCAGTACCACCCAAAAAGAAAGTTTATAAAAGAGAGTATGTGAGTATGTGATAACATGATGTATACTCCATTTCTGTCCCTTCCTCCCAAGAGAAACCTTGAGTTGTATATTTTCTCTAGTCATGCCACCCATAGAAAGCTGCCTGCTACTCTTCTATGTGCTCAGCAGCCCCCAGGCATCCAAACTGTGGTGGTTCCATCAGAGTTTCAGGTGAGGCGAGACAGAAACCAGTCCCTTGGATAACTGTCTAAAAGACTGGAATGTTGGATGCTTGCTTTACTCTTCTCTTTTCTGAAAGAAGAAGTTATAAACCAGAGTATTATTTCTCATCAGAAACCTGTGCTAGCTTGGGAGAAGGGCACCTGCAGGTAACATGAAATTTTTCTCCATCCATTTCAGTGTAGCTCCCTTGGGCACTGTACTTCTAAACTAGCTTCTGGAATTATCTTAAAGGAATTTTGGCCCATATACTGTTGTTAAATCAGTGTTTCTGTGGAGGAATGAAGGCTGGAGCTTCCTATTCCACCAGTTACTGATGTTACTCCCTTGATCTCAGTTTGGATTTCTTTCCTATGAGGCCAGAATATCTCCAAAGCATTTTACGTCACTATCTCTGTCTTGTGAATGCTCCAAACTTGTAGTTGGCCTTGCCTATTGGGAAACTCAATTCTAGGAGCCAGAAAAACCCAGGCATAGTGAAATCATGGGATGGAAGGGTGGCTGAAGCTTGAGAATGGAAGGACAAAGAGAACATTTCCTCCTTGAAATGTGCCGACATGGCAGTTTTGTTAAGACTAGCCTGTGCGGTTTTTATTTCTGAGATGAAAAGAAGCCATACTGCTTTTCCTGTTTAATCCTTCAAACCATTTTCTATTCCTGCTATGTCACATCACAACTCAGCTCTGAGGCTGACCCAAGAGCATTTGTCATTCTACTGACAAATTGCCATAGTTCTTTGGACTGACTTATCTGTATATGGCATCTCCTCTACCCTAAGATAGAGAAAAGATGAACTAGGAAGAGGCTAGCTGGGGATATTGTTTGCTTTACCACCTCAACACTGCAGTGGCAGAACCACTTCACTTTCCTCACTGTATCAGGCTTTTCTTATTTTAATAAATAGAATGCTCATAGTAATAATTTGCATCTATGAGATACTGTTATACTAATTAGCTCATTTGCATCTCTCAAAAGTCCTTTGGGGTAAGTCTAGTTGCAGGAACATCATCTTCACTTTAAAGGTTTGGAATCTGGGGTCAAGAGAGGCTGAGTAAATTGCACAATGATATGCATCTTGGATATTGTAGAATAAGCTTAGAGTCAAGTTTTCTGACATTTTCAGTTCTATCCCATTTATAAGCCTAAGTTGGGGTAATAGTGGAAGCTTCAAATGCTTCTTTGCTAGAACTGTCAGACACAAACATGGAGCCTCTGCCATCATGGTAGAGCAAGACTCTCAAGCCCCACCCAGATCAACTTGGGTGCTGCGTGCCATGGACTTGGGAGAAGAACCAAGAAAATTGTGATAAGAAGTGCAGAGAAGTTAGTAATAAGAGGAATTTGCAATTTTACTTTAGACTGTGATATGCAGGTAACAAGGATAGCAGCCTACTCAGTCACTCTGAGAGGTTGGCTTGTAGTACAGGATGCAAGAATGATGGCTGCACATCAATGCCTAACATCATTAGGCTCAAAGAATCTTTCTAGCAAGAAGAAATGCCAAGTGACAGTTGACCCTCAGAACCTTTAATCTTAAACTCAGAGTTCTTAAAAATACTCTAGTGCTGCTGATTGTGCTTGGACAATGTTCTAAGCAGCTTACAAAAACTAACTCATCGGATTTTCCTAATTCTCTGAGGTAATTATTATTATTATTATTAATTATTGCCTTCAGCTTAGAAAACTAGTGTGGAGAGACATGGAGGTTGAGGGAGATATAAGGTTTCACTTTCCAATGCCCAAATTCTCCAGAACTCTGCTTAAAGCTTTCAGGCAGTTCGCACACTACAATGCATGTTCCTAAAGAGCCACTGTGGTTGCTGGCAGTTTTCTGTGTAGCTGACTCTATGTTTTAAACAAAGTCCCAGGAGGGTTACACCTTTTTTGACAGGTTGGACCCTGAGGACTACAAGAGCTAAATACTTTATAGCAGATCATGTTGTTAATAAGTAGCTGAGCTCAAACTGGAATCCAGGGCTGTTGGGTTCTAAAATCATTACTCAACCACCATAAATCTATGCCCGACAATAAACTGCTTCTTAAACCCTGGATGGATTAAAGCTACTAAAAGTTGTTCTACTGATCTGTAAACTCATCCCAGATCCTAAGCAACATAAATGAGTGAAATTTCCTCTGAATGAGGCTAAGTCAAGTTCTGGTTGATTCTCTCATAGCAGAGTTGGCTGCTGCAAAAGAAGAGAATGTTAACTCTGAGGAGGGAAGTGCCATGATTTTTAGTAAATTTCAATTTAATTCATGAATAAATATTAGTCACTGGTGATAAATGTTCATTTTATTACACATTTTAGCATTATAGAAGAGAGAAATGTGTGATATCTGCTCTCAGAAAACTTACCATCTTATTACATTGACAAGGTATTTACATATTATTATCAATAGTCTATCTATCTATCTATCTATCTATCTATCTATCTATCTAGCATAGAAATAAATACCAGTAAATTTGACCATCCAAAATTTTAGCATTCTCAGTGATAGAAATTTGTGCACCAGAAAATTATCTCAAAGCCTACATTTTCCTTTTCTGGGATACTCTCCCATCTTGCCCCTCTCTCTATACCTTTAATCATGAAGAACTTCAACATGGAGACTGCCAGTCCCTTAAGTCCTCCCTGTTCTTCCACTCCACCACCCATCTTCTAGATCCACTTTCTTTCCTTTCTGGTCTAAACCCAATGGTCCTCTGTTCCCTTCTTTCTAAAATCCCTTGCTTCCATCTCTCCTCTCACACCAGTGCAGTATCCACCACTGCTCCTTGAAGGTTTCCAATCTGCATCAACTCTGCCTCCTGCGGTCTCATCTCATGTTATGGAAACAGTGGTCATATGGTTCACTGAATATTGGTAGATTCTGTGCCCTCAGCTGGCCTCTGGCTCCATGAATTTATTGTCAGCCTCCTGCAGCATTCTTCACAGTGATAGAACCATCTTCTTCAGGTTCTCAGAGCCCTCACCCTGTTTCCAGTCCTTGTCCTCAGAGCAAATTGAGACCTATAACTTTTATTGCTCAAGGCTCTACATTTCGAGAGCTTTCAGACTGTCTCCCTTTTAGCCACAGAATAGTTCCTATTTCCACTCATCATCCTGGTCTCACTCTTATGTCTGAAGAAGAAATAGCTTTGTTCTTGCAGAATTAAAACTCCTCAAAATAAGGAATCTTCCACAGCTAGTGTAAAGTATGATTTGAGGAGATAGTTTTACTATGTGTTCATTCTTTTCTTTTCTCCTGCCTTTTTTGGCTCCCTCCTCTCTGCCTAAAATATACTTATTCATCTTTTCTTAACACAGAAACAAACAAAAAACCTATTCTTCTCCCATTCTTCAATAATCACCAGACCACTTAAAAAAAAGTCAAGACAAATATCCTTAACTTCTCAATGTACTGCATTAAACCTCTGCTCTGGCCATCTCATGGAAATTTCACTCAGGGGATTCCTGATGTTAAAAACTTTTGTCTTGCCTCTGTCCTCCTCGTGCTTGACCCTACTTCATCGAGCACATCTCTTGGAAGGTAAGTTCTTCTGCATTAGCCTGGCACTCAGAGCCCATGCTCTGGCTGCATCTTCCTTTCCCAACCATTCCTAGTAGCCTCCTTTTTTAGTCGTGCAGTCATCCAGCATAGCTAAGCGTCCTCACTGGACCCTAAGTGTTGGCAGTTCTCATCCACCCCTGACCCTTCCTCAACTAAACCTTAAATTTGGAATTTCTTATTATCTTATCTCCATCTGCCAAAATTCTGTCCATTCTTCAGTGTCCATTTCCCCTGATGATACCTTTTATTTTCTTCTGCTGTCCCTCCAATAGCATTCTACCTACGAAATATTTTTCGTAGAGGGAGGGTAAAAGAAGGAACCTAAGAAGGTGAATATAGTTGATGTATCTTCTATATAAGAATGAATATTAAATTTTAAAATCTGTTGAAATCACCATAAGAAGGGAACTAAGGTAGAAAGGAGAAAAATAGAAGGGATGAATCAATTCAGGTTATAATACATATATACCTGGAAATGTCACAGTGAAACTCCCTTTATAGCTATCATATACAAACAAAAATTTTTTTTTCAAAAATGGAGAACAGGAAGGTAAAACTGTCCTATCTGGGAGTTGGCACCATTGGTTGGGGTAGGATATAAGGAAAGGGAGTAGGAGGGTAAACATAATGGAAATATTATGTAGTCATGTATGAAAATGGAAAAATGAGACCTGTCAAACTATTCCAGGAATGGGAGGTGGGGAATAAAGGAGAATGATGGAGGGGGTGAATTTAGTTATGAATTGTTGAATTCATAGTTCAATATATTGAAAAAATTTGGTAAATGTCACAACGTACCCGCAGTACAACTATTTAAAAAGGAATATTATAACTGGAGAGGCATTGTAACTGAATAATTATTCAGGAAATTATAAGCTTATTGTTTCTTTAATAAATGTTTATTGAAAACACCAACAAAAATATTTTTCTTTTCCTATCTGTGCCAGTAACTTTGAGCATTCAGGTTTCTAATTTATTATCATTGAGTAGGAAGGCACTTACAATATAGCAAGTGCTCAATAAAACCTTGAAGACTGAATGGCTGGGTATTGTTCATGGTCGGAAAAGAGGAAATAAGTATTGGCAAACTTAGGCAGGAAAAATTCCATGGAGGAGGTACTCTGAAGATTGTGAGGTCTTTTGGTGTGATAGGAACTTGGTCACGACTGTCTCATACAATCTACTATATGTCAAGTGCTTGTGTTTACTCTGCTGCAGGCATTGGACAAATGGTTTTGATGCATTATTTCATTTATGCTCACAATAACCCTTTTAGGTGAGTACTGTGATCATCCCTCTCATTTGTATTAAAATCTCATCTATAAAATAAGCTTTAAAGTACTCAAGCAATCTGTCAGAGGTCACCCAGTTGAAAACGTGCTGAACTGGGACTCACACTCAGGTTGAATGGGGCTAATGCCTAATCTCTTAATGACCATGTCACACTGTTTCTGCTGGAAACTTAACTGTGCAGATTTTTCAGACTCTCATAAAACCCATATCTCTTATAATTCACTTGAACTGAAACTCGCCTTCAAATTTCAGTCCCTAGATTTGTGGTTTTGCATTCTTCTGCGGGCTATGAAGCCACCTGTCATTCTCGCCCTCCCCATGTCATTTTCTGTTATGACTAAGAAAGAAGGTTGATGTTTTCATTAAAGACATATAGAGTTTCACATTTTTTCATAAAAAGCTGTTGATACCACCTTCAAAATTCATCCACATTCTCCTTGGTCATGGTGAAGTCATATATCGAATCACTGACCTAGTGCAGGGGACAGATTTGTCTTCTTCCTTGGAGGGGATAAATCTACACATGATAGATTATATGCCTTCAAAAATAATTACCTCATAGAGCACCATAATCTCCAATGTACAAGTTCATTGATAGGAGAAAAATTCTGTCTTCCCAAGGTTATTTTATTTCTTACTGCTTTGTAAGGTGAACACCATTGCCTATTTTTCAGTGGTGATCTAGACTTGACCAGGTTAGAGAACAGAAAACTCTTGAACTGACATTTAGTAATTGCTTAGTAATTTCCATGTGAAAAAGATGAGTGTTTACTAGAGTCATGGACTGTATTTGGTATCTTTGTCCTTTAGGTAGAATCTCCATGGCCAGGCATTAAGCCCAAGGCTTTCTCATGACTAATGTGGAAAAAGAAAGAGAAGCTCTCAGAACTGCCATATATCATGAAAAATCTTGTCTGTCTATCTTGCTTTTAAAGACAACCAACCGGTTAATGGTTTCCCATAATGCCAACATGTACACACATGGTGGAATCTTTTTTAGAATTTATTGTACCTTCTGAGTCTTCATTGATTGGAAATTAAGTATGTCCTTAATATTTCCTAACCAAGGGAGAAATTTTGTTGATTTTAATCAATCTAATTTCCTAGAATTCTTTACTAGCAATAACATCCCTTACTACATGGATAGTGAGTGAATTCGGACAAAACAGAATGAAACATTCTAAGACCCTTGGAGGGTGCTCAAAGTATGAAGATGCATGTGACATCACTTGAAGAACTAAAACTAGCTACAGACCATGCTCACACTAGAGACTGAATGTTTCTAGGAAAAGTCCTTGGAGTTACAGGATTCCCTGCCCCACTCCCCATGTCACCAGTTGCCAGGTATCTTTTAAGAAACAACCTGATATTAGGATTGTGCTGGATGACTTAGATGAGCTGAAAAAGCAGGGTAAGATTATGTCTGTACCTAAACAAATTTACAACTTGATCATGGCTAGAAGATATAAGCATAGTTCATACATGTTTTACAAATCTAACCAAGAAATAAGTGAGAAATGAGTTTAGACCAAAGGTAAGTAAATTATAATCTGCAGTCCACATCTGGCTTCCTGGTTATTTTTATAAATTCATTTTAATTAAACAAATCTACACCCATTGATTTACATATTGTCTATGACTACATTTGTCCTGAATCACAGAGTTGAGTAGGTGCAACAAAAACCAAAGGGCCCACAAAGCCTAAAATATTCACTATTATACCTTTTACGCTGGTCTAGACTTCAATGAGGAAGTCTTTATGATCAGACAGCTAATAGTAAAGGCAAGAATTACAGCTTCTGATGACTTCTGCTTGGTTGGGTTGTCAAAAGGACTGGGCTCCAATCTTAGCACTGTGATGCCTGACTAGGTGTAAGGTTTTGAGCAATTTTGACTTAGGTTGTTTTAGCTTTGAAACCACAAGGCGATTTTTAACATCTCAATATGTATTTGGGGGAACTAAAAGTGAGTATCTGCGATGCCAATATAAGAGTCAGTATTTGTGATCATAACACCAAGGAAACTCCATGTTGTGAGTGGCCATATAAGCAGGGGACAGGCTGAGGACAGAAGTTAGGATTTTTTAAATGGTATAATAGGTATGTGGGAATTTTATTTTAGAAACAGTGTCTGGGAAAACTGGTAAGAAAAATATTTTATATACATTCTAATAATCCAGTATTGTTGGAGGTTAAACAATACCTATGGAGAAGCCAAACTGAGGTGGGGAAAGTCATCATTGTTCTGATAAAAGTTAAATTACACCCACTCTCCCTTTCCAGAAGGAAAGTCCCTCTAATTTTATGTTTTCCTCCTCTTTTGATTTGAAGATTCTTTTTAAAGACATTTCTCATAGATGTGGCATATGACCCTTGGAACACATCATTTACCTGGGGAATAACATCCCTTTTAATATCATTTCATCCAGGAAGCAAGATTTAAACTCACATATTCTGATCCACTTAGTTGATAATATTCTTCTAAAAAAATTTCTGGCTGGCAAAAGGAAGATAATTTAATTTAAAGAGATTGGATATATTGCTTGAAATGCAAGTCCCCCAGAATTTGACAGCAGAACAAGACCAGTGAATGGAAAACTCTCTTGCTTCCTTGCTAATATAGGCATCAGGGAATTTATAAGTTGGGCCGTCAGTCTTTGCTCCATGGAGTAATGTCAGTGTCGTTGATTCTTAAAAGCTGACATTCATTAAAAGCACCCGGTGTGGATATGTATGTAGAAAGATTTTTGACAAATCAGCCAAGTGTCACCAATCTGTAAAGGATTATAGAATGATGCTTTTCGACTTTGAGATCTTTCTTTAGACTGAATGACTGTGTCTTTATAATGCACACGAAAGGTTGTGTTCCATTGCCATTCAGAAAGGGCTGATTTTGCTTTTTCTTTTCCCATCAAAATTAGGGGGAACTTGGGAGACATAGAAGGAGGTTTATTTTTTATAAGTCAGGTATCATATAAATTTGTTTTCTTTAGGTAACCTATCTACTCATCTATCAAAATGTTATATACACACATCTATTTATGCATCACAATAACCTATGAATTAGCTACTATAATTTATTCCATTTTACACATAAAAAATGAGATCCAATCATTTGCCCAAGTAATAGAGCTTCAGGGAAGAAGTTTATAAACTCTACACAGAAAATTTATCAGTGACCAAAAAGTGCCATGTATAATTACATTGTGGAAGAGGAAGAAATCTAATTCTGGTTGGCTCTTCCAACTTGATCTGCTACTGAAAAGCCATAGGCAGAAACATCATAGCAGTATTTATTATTTTGAAAACAAACACACACCTGCCCCTGCCCCCAGTTGTGTTGTCAGATTGGAAAAGATGCCGCCCGCGGCTCTCAGTACCCTCCTCTCTCATTACAGCCCATCCTCGGAACACAATCATTTTCTGTGCTGTCCAAAGGTGTCATTACAGGGTGCCTGCTATATAGTTAGTGCAGTGTCAGCACATTCTGTGTGAAACCCCCCCACCTGCCCACCCCTGGAGGACATAACTAGGCCATAAGAATTCCTTTGGGGCTAGTGTATTGGGCAAAGACATAGTTGTGTTTGGGGGAACTGTTTTCAGTGACTTATTATCCATTGCTTCAGGTCAAACTTGAGGAAATACTCCCTTCAATTCCAGGGAAACAATAGGTCCACAATTTGGGATGGATAGGTAGAATGGATTTGCATAAAGACTTTGGGGAGGCTGAAAAGACAGGCCACGAAGCAAAAAAACTGGAATTCCAACCATTTTATTTAATTTGGATTTAAAAAAACCAACCCACCAGTTGGTGTCTTATGCTGGAATGTAATCTTGCAGCAAATAGTTTAATGAGACTTCTGAGGTTTGCATATATTTCAGAGTCCTGAATATTCCACACAATAATGTCCTTATTTTCCTGCAGCACTAGCTTTGATAAACTGAGCTTTTTCCTCCTAGTTTCAAATGTTTTTAAATTGAAAAATAGGAAAGGCTATCTTTACATTATTACTTTAGAGACTGGGCAGATTTTTAACTATGAGAACAGCAACTACCATTTATTATTGGCTAATGAAGAAGCTAATACTTATTAAGCAGCGTGTAAGAGCATGAACTCTGGAACCAGAATACCTCGGCGATTCAGATCTCATCAACTCCACAACTTAGGAACCATGTGACCTGGGGCAGCTCACACAAGCTCTTGTGTTTTCTTCCTATGAAGAGTTAAGACAATAGCACTTACCTCACTGAATTGTTAGGAAAATTAAATGAGTGAATTTATACATCAGGAACAAAAAAGTTTTCCTCCATCTTCTTAGTTTCAGTGTAGAAGCCTATGAATTAAATTGACAAAAGACAAATTAACTGGAGAAAAAGCGATTCTTCCTTGTATAGGATGGGGCAGAGAACCACTTCCTGGTCCTTTTGATTGTCAATTGTCTCCAACTCAGTATAATCCTTATACCAAAGTGGCATGTTTGGGGGTGACATATCTTGATCCCCTTCACCTTAAGGCATTTAAAATAGTGCTGTGGAACAGGGTAAGTGATATATGCATTATTATAATTATTACTGTGTTAAATAGACTCTGGCACTGTTAGAAGTCTCAACTCCAACAATCCCACAACAGCCATGAAAGACCACCTTCCATGTTACAGATAAGAAAACTTAAGTCTCAGTAAGTTGACTTGATTTCTCCAAAACCAAACAGATCATAAATCATGGCTTTGGATAAGAAACCAGCTGTGAGAGTTAGCACTCTCAATGTGTATGGGAGAAACAGGAAGAGGAAACTGTTGGTAGGCCATAAGGTTGTTCCAAGCAGGAGGGGGAGCATCTTCTGAAGCAGTGGTCACTCTTCTTTAGTTAAGCAGATATTCAGTATCCCTGTGTAACAAGACAGGTCCTGTAGGGCATCTCCAAGCCCTGAAATACTAAGGATGGAGTAAAAGCTATTCTAGTGCCTTAGTCACAGTCATCAAGTGCCACTGCTTGCCAGGTTGCATAAGCTAGATCCTCCAAGGCTCCAGGGCCTTTGGCCTTTGGAGAAAGTCCAATTACCAAGGATACTGGGTACAAAGGCAAAACCTGCTGCAACTCCCCTTACTCCTGGCAGCTTGCATAATGAAAGAATACTCAGCCACTAGCAGGTGGCTTCTTTGGGGAGTGCTGAAGGTTGAGGTAGACATGAATGACACCAAGGCAACTTCTACCTCTTTGAGCTTCCTGATCACAAAGACTTTTTCTTAGTTACCTGGGGTACACTTCAAACTTCCAAAACAGGATGTGTCTTAACACATGTTTGTGAAGTTAGATTGAATAGAAGAACCAAGCCCCAAAGATGGATTCTAGTAGATGATTGGCAGACTTCTGCAAGGAAGAGAAGGAGTCAAGGCGGAAGAAGATTGAAGAGGAGGTTGTGTGTGTGACCAGGAGTGTGTTAAAGGCAGATAGGCACAGGACTGCAAACGAAGCTCATTCAGCAGATGGATCCAACCATCAGTGCTCTGCATCTTGGAGGGAAGTGACATAAAGAGCCTTGGTAAGCTTGCATTGGAGCTGGGGAGGGACTCAGGGTCTCTAGTGCTGGTTGGAGCCATTCAGAAGAGGCAGCGCTCCCTGGGATCTGAGGAGGGAGGGAGGGTCTGTGAAGGAGGAGGACTGATGCCACAAAGGGAATTGCCACATGAAAACAAGAAGGTCATCTGAAAAGGGTGATAATGTTTCCAGCTGCCATGTGTGTTCAATGAGATAGACACTAATTAGATACAAAGTTACTAATAATGGCTCACATTCCCTTGGTGTGGTCTGTCGTCATCCCAGCTTCACGGGAAGCCTAAGTAGGAGGATCTTGGTCCAGGTCAGCCAGGACAAAAAATGGAAAATGCTATTTGGAAAATAACTAAGGCAAAACGAGCTGGAGGTGTGGCCCAGAAGTAGAGTGCTTGCTTTAGCGAGTGTGAGGCCCTGAGTTCAAACCTAGCATCACACACATAAAAATAGCTAACATTCGCTGAGCATATATTGGTTATGCACTTTACGCAGATCACCTGAATCAAATCATGCTAGAAATACCAGTAAGGCCTATTGTATGTGTCAGCCATTGTTTAAGCTACTGGAGATTCAGCAATGGACAAAATAAAGTTTCTACCCTTCCAGAACTGAGTTGTCTACACAGAGAGACTGAGTCATTTGTCCAGGCCTATGAAGACAGTCATCAGCACTTTCATCTACGGACATTTAATACCAAATCCTTACTGTACAAATGAGCTGGAAGAGCCTGGAGAAGAAGGCTGAGATACATGGCATGCCTTGAATGAGCAGAGGGTGGGGACAGAAAGATGATGTGTAGACAGTAACCAGGCAGAGGGGCATATCAAGGTGTTGAGGAAAGAAGGAGCAACTCATGTTGCTTCTAGGGTAGAAAGGCTGTCTTTGAACAGAGAAAACAGGCTGGAATTTATTCTGTAGAAAAAGGGGTTTTCAACAGGAAAAAAATAGCATGCTCAAAATGCACAGAGGAGGAGTGGGGAAGGAAGCTAACATTTACTGATAACATGCTTGCTACTAGCATATAATTTCAATATATTTTAATTTAAGCATTAAGTGCATAGAAAGAATATTAATGCTTCTATCATGGGTATGAGTCAGTAGAAACAACTACATTCATAAGCACACGGCTTTAAAAACCAAGTCTTCTATGGAATAAGCTAGGAGAGGTTGAGGAGCGTGTCCAGAGTCACAGAGGCAGAAGGTGGCGTTAGCCAGAGTGTGCTGCTTGGCCACCTTGGTCTAAGCTGGGTCTTACTGGGGAGAAGAGCTTTCTTCTAGAAGGGGAGCGCTTAGGTGGTGATGGCATGCTGGGGGAGTTCTCAATGTACTGTGAAGAGGAAGGCTCCAGGAAACAGTGTATTCTCACTGCTGTCCTCTGGTCTGGACCCTCCCTGGGAAGAAACACATAACTCAGTGGGGGGAACCCCAGGAGTTTCATGTAGTGACAAGTCCTCAGAGGAGTAGAGCAATCCCAGGTGCTGGGTCTGGGATAGAAAGTGACTGTGGGCTGAGGGGTGCATTTTGTTCTCATTGGGATGATCAGAGAGAGGGATCATTTTACTAATGACAGCAAGGCATTAGTGATGTGAAGATCTAGAGAGAAAGTGCTTCAGGCAGCGGAGACAAGTGCAAAGGCCCCGGGGTGGGTCCAGTTGAAACTTCAGAAGACTGAATACTTTGACCTGAAGACCTTAGCCTCAGGCATGGTCACCTCTTCATACTGTGCTTAAATTACATGTGCAGCAAAATACAAATATTGCCTGAATGAAACATTGCCATCTGTTACATTAGTACACAGCCAAAAGCCAAATATCACCATTACTGAATAAAGTTCTAGGGGGTAAAAATAAATCACATATATTATTTAAAATAAATTCTCGTGAAAACTTTATTAAAATTATAGTAGTCAAATTTTATAGTGCAAGACTTCCAGTACTATATAGAAACTCACAACATATCTGTAACACCACCAGGCTTTGTTCGCTACATAATATAATCCAGAAAAAGTGCTTTTCAGTAGCATGTTTTGTGAGAGGAACTTTATCATTGGGACACACAGATTGGGCAATCTAAAAATCTTCATTTTTCTTTTTGGTAGGCTTGAACTAAATGTCTCAAAGTTGGAAGCGCTCTACTTCAGTCATGTTCCCAGCCCTTTTTGTTCTAATTATTTTTCAGATGGGGGTCTCATATTGTTGCCTGGGTTGGCCTCAGACAGAGGTCCTACCTGGGATCCTAGCTGGGACTACAGGTGTGTACCACCATACCTGGCCATAAGTCTTCCATCTTTAATTCTTGAAAATGTTATATATTTTGTAGTGCATGGCATAAAGTCATTCACTGTTGTTTAAAACCTTGCTTCATGGAGTAGAGGGCCTATAAGGATTGTCTTCCTACAACAGTCTTGTCAAATCAGTTATTGTGAATTTTGGTGAGGACAAAATATGCTTGGATTTCTTATTTGCATCTAATAATTTCTTCTTTTCTTCATATTTTGTTATTTACTGTTTTGTCTGTATCAAAGACAATTTATTGTGAATGTTATCATATCTGATTTTGGATTTTTCCTATTCATGATATTTTGATACAGTGCATTTGACATTCTGTTTTTAATCTGTTCTCACAAGATGTGAAGAATTCCCAAATAAAACTTTTTAATAAAAGACCCATGGCCTAAATGGAATTAAACACTCCTTAAAGTTTTTTTAATGGAATGGATGCTAATATACCAACCAATTCTACAAGGATTATGACACAATTGAATCTCTATTGTTCTGCCTTGTATTATCATTTAAATTTCTATAGTTAAGCAATTCCTTGGTAAGTTAACTAGCTAACATTCGCTCTAGTATTTATACAATAAACTAATTTTCCTATTTATTTAACCATTTGAAAGTCAATATTGTTTTGGCTACATAAAACTTTGTATGTCATAAGTTTTCATAATCTCTTGCAGTAAAACATGTATCACCCTACTGATTAATAATTAACATATCAATTCCATAAGGATATTTTTCTCATTATAGCTAGAATGTACTCCCGCGCTTCTTGAAAACAGCAATGATATGAAGGACACACTTCATACATATTGCTGACATGTTACAATGTAACCATTTGTAAGCACTGTAACCATGAAGCACTGGTGACTAACGGCCTCCCTGATCATTGATCACACACACTTTCAGGAAAGGAAGAAATGACTTTAAAGTAAGCTTTTGGTTATTCAGCATTTTGAAGACTAATGCTGAGGCTTCAGTCAGATTTATAGCCAATGCCAAGGCTGAGATAGGTCTTCAGTGTCCTTCTCACCTAGAGGAGACTTTATCCTTTGTTTAGAAAGAATATTTTTTACTGAACTATCATACACAGTGTAAGTATTCAGATCATAAGAGTTCAACTTGATTAATTTTCACAAGGTAAATATGCTCAAGTAACTAGCACCCAGATCAAGACACAAACCACTAGCAGCATCGCAGGTGCAGGACCTCCCCCTACTTCTCACGGTGCAGAGGCTGTGCTTGACTTTGAACTTCACCAAAGAGGGATTCTTCCATATGCATCCTTTTGTATCTGTCTGCTGTTGCTCAGCATTATGATTGTGAGATCAGCCTATATTGCTGGGTATACTTATAGATCATTCATTGTTCTTGCTGTATAATATTCCCTTGTGAGAATCTATCATAATGTATTTATCCGTTCTGCTGTTGATGAGCACTGAGCATTTTCTTAGGACCTCAAATTTTGTCAAAGACATTTTAAAAAAAAGGTCTACAGATGCAGTGTTCACACTCATTATAAAAATCCTCATTGAAGACTTTGTCCATTACACTACTTAATGGCCTTTAAATCATGATTCCATTTTTTTTTAAGTTTAGTGCCAGAGGAAAACTTCATTTCGCTTAAGAAATTAATATACTTCCTCTTTTTCTTTTAATAAGCCTGCTTATTATATCCTACCTTGTTCCAGAAATAACTAGACAGCTTAATGAAATAAAGAAAACGTGGCAAAATGGTTTTAAAAAGTGAGAGCTTCAGTAGTCTCTCCCAACGACCTCAGCATTGGTACTTCTTCAAGCATGGGTGCAAGGAAGCCCTACATGTGACCTTGCTTAGGGCCTTGGTGCTGCTGGCAGCCTAAAATCAGCTGATCCTACAAGGAAAATCAAATCAGTTGTACTAGACTATCCAAAACATGAGACAAGCTAACTTCTCAGAGGAAGGGCACCCAACCCTGGTATTGGAACCACATTTCTTTCAGAGTCCCCAACAGAGGGCTGCCTTAAAATCTGTAGTTTCGTTGGCTACTTTTCTTTCTTTTTTTTTTTTTTTTGATGACCCTCATTGCAGGATGGTGCACTCACTCCAGGGGACAATTCAGTTCAAGTATTTAAGCAACTCATAGAAGGGGCCAGGAAGACACTGGGGACATCACTCAATACCATCTTGTCTCACACCTCTCAACTGACCAGCTTAATCCAATGGTAGATTTTGTGCATCTGGAAGAAGGTAGATTACAAATATGTTGATTGCTCTCCATAAATATCGCTTCCCTCCATAAACCTGACAGACACAGGTTTATGTTTACCATTGTAAATTGCCAGTTAAATGTGGTATCATTGCTGTAACACCCAAGAAAAAAAATGAGGTGGAATTAATATCGCAAATAGAAGACTGCCCCCTCTCTTTTGACTGGGCCACAATTCTCTCTAGAAAATAATTTTGAACCTGTCTTTCTAATGCTCAGACAGGCTCTATGTGGAGTTGTATTCCATACAACACAGCTATGCTGACTGTAGCCTGGAATATTTAAACAGGTGTAATGAAATACCCCAAATGGCCATTTGACATTAGACAGCTCCTCTTTGATGCCCAGTAAATATGACAGCTTTATTTTTTTTTCTTTTATTATTCATATGTGCATACAAGGCTTGGTTCATTTCTCCCCCCTGCCCCCACCCCCTCCCTTACCACCCACTCCACCCCCTCCCTCTCCCCCCCACCCCCTCAATACCCAGCAGAAACTATTTTGCCCTTATTTCTAATTTTGTTGTAGAGAGAGTATAAGCAATAACAGGAAGGGACAAGGGTTTTTGCTGGTTGAGATAAGGATAGCTATACAGGGCATTGACTCACATTGATTTCCTGTGCGTGGGTGTTACCTTCTAGGTTAATTCTTTTTGATCTAACCTTTACTCTAGTTTCTGGTCCCCTTTTCCTATTGGCCTCAGTTGCTTTTAAGGTATCTGCTTTAGTTTCTCTGTGTTGAGGGCAACAAATGCTAGCTAATTTTTTAGGTGTGTTACCTATCCTCACCCCTCCCTTGTGTGCTCTCGCTTTTATCATGTGCTCAAAGTCCAATCCCCTTGTTGTGTTTGCCCTTGATCTAATGTCCACATATGAGGGAGAACATACGATTTTTGGTCTTTTGGGCCAGGCTAACCTCACTCAGAATGATGTTCTCCAATTCCATCCATTTACCAGTGAATGATAACCTTTCGTTCTTCATGGCTGCATAAAATTCCATTGTGTATAGATATCACATTTTCTTGATCCATTCGTCAGTGCTGGGGCATCTTGGCTGTTTCCATAACTTGGCTATTGTGAATAGTGCCACAGTAAACATGGGTGTGCAGGTGCCTCTGGTGTCATACCTGTGTATGACAGCTTTATAACAGGATGCCTCCTTTCCAGCCTCTGCTGGCAAGAATCAGAGACATTTTTTAAGTCTCACCATGGCAGCTTTGTCTATCTACATTTGAAATGTTGACTGCTTCTCCTTTTCTTGACTTGCCTTTCCTCTTCTGTGTTCTGATTTTGCATCCTAGCTGTAGATAAACCTTATTTTGAAATAAGGTCTCAAAGCATTTCAGGAAAAAGACATAGTCTAAGCAAATTTCAAGAGAACAAAGTATAATGGGTGAGGGAGGTGATCAAAAATTGGCAAATGTCTAATGCTTGTCTCCAGTCCCTCTGCCCTGGGAATAAAGACCTGTCTGTACAAAGCCTTCTTGACAGCCGAAGGAACAAAATGCTCTCCTGAAAGAAAAGAGCTAGAGCTGTTCCATCTCCCCTCACCCCTGCTCTGCGACAAAACAATGTCTCCCAAAGGAGCTGGCAGCTGGCCCTTGGCAGGTGGTAGAAAGAGCACTGCAGTTCGCACAAAAGGAGCGAACCCTGACTCTCAGCTCTTGGGAGCTGTGTGATTATTCTGCCCACTACTCCTGAAAGGGAAGGGGCATGGCAACCACCAGCCAAGCTGAGCCCCCGCATGGCACAGGCTTCCTCTGCCCCCAGGAGTTCCTATTCCTGTCCCCTTTGCCTCAGGCTAATGGCAGCAGTAGAGAGGGGAGGCTGATGGGCCCACAGTTCTTGACCTTGGCCTCTGTGTTTCTTGTTCTCTCTAAGTGTGTTTACTCACTTTTTGCTGGTGTGCCTGAAGTGACTGTGGATGTGCCAGGAGGTCACAGACAGAAGGGAAGGGTCAAGGTCGGCAAAATAAAGGGCTGGCGTGCATCCTCCACTTGCAGGACTTGCAGATGAATTGAGGTTAAACTAAACACAGATTAATGATGGCCTTTCTGCTTTTTTGATGCTTGTTTTCACTCTTTGGTAGAAGGTCAACAAATAAAACCACAAAACCATTCTGATGGGACCAGAACATTTTTCATTCTTCTCTCCTCTTCCTTCATCTACCCAGATATCTCCTATCTAAAGAGGGCAAAATCAGCAATGACCTGAAGGTCATGGTTATTTCTCCTCAGACTGTACTTACTTATTCTTTCATTACTATATCAATTATCTCCTATATGGTAGCATATAGAACACCTCTGACAGACCTTTGTAGACAGACAGATAGATCTAGCTCTGCTAAGGACTAGCTCAAAAACTATGCACAACTTACTTGACTCCCGTGAGTCAGAATGAATGCATACAAAAAATAGAGATGCTAATGCAGTAATTAAATGGCACGCCCCTATGCAGTTTACCTGTTAGAATCCATTGTCTGTATTCCTTAAGTGGACAGTGGCATCAGCAGAGTGGCGGTAAGAGGTGCATTCATTCTAGGAGGGATTGCATTTGTTATTGGGGTTTGTGGGCTGAGGATAGTAACTATATGAGAATGTTCTTCAGATTTCTGAGTGTCTAATTGTCTTTGCTGGACCATAATGGTGGTCAGGTCACCGGAGAAGTGAGTGAATTATTGGATTAAAAAGCACAAAGTATGAGAGGCTGCCTATCTTTGTCAGTGCCAGGGCCAGATCAGCACCAAGAACCCTTCAGAGAGAAGCAAGCGTTCCTTTCCAGGCCAGTTACTATGGCTTCGTGGGAAAGGAAAAGAGAGGCCTAAAAAGGTCAACAGAGAACTTTGCTGAGATCTGGGACTTTGAAAAAACCACAGAAAATAAATGACCATTTGCTTACAGTGTGAGGCACACAAGCACTTTACAGAGACAACTTTACTGAATCTTGTAGCAATTCTACAAGGCGGGGATTCATACCATTTCACAAGTCACCTCAGCTGCCCTCACAGAGCACCTAGAAGGGACAAAGGACATGGCAGGTGCCAAGTCCTTATTAATATTATTATTATTATTACCACTATACATGTTTGCAGTAGTACTGGAGTTTGAACTCAGGGCCTCATGCTTTCTAGGAAGGTATTCTACTGCTTGAGGCATACCTCCAAACCTTTTTTGCTTTAGTTATTTTTTGATAGGGTCTTGCATTTTTTTGCTGGGGTCAACCTTAGACTGTGATCTTCCTACCTCTGCCTCTTACATATCTGGGATCACAGGCAAGCTCCACCATGTCTGGCTTATTTGTTGACATGGGGTCAATAAACATTTTGTCCAGGCTGGTCTTGAAAAGTGACCCTCCCAATCTCTGCCTCCCAAGTAGCTGACATTACAGATGTGAGCCACTGTGTCTGGTCTTAATATTATTGCCACCATTTAAACTGAATGGTCACTGGGAAACTGTCCTTCCTTCTTAAGGAATTATCAGTCTTAATGGTTACTAACTTACACACAGTGGCTGACATAACTCTGAATCTATTTCAGTTCAATAATATTCAACACCAACTATGTTCAAGGCACAAAAATGCAGTTGCAGGTATGGTCCCTTTTGTGGGGGGGTTTCTATAGAGGTAATTACAGAGTTGCTGAGCATGGTTATGGAGCAAGAGGAATAGGAGTAGTTCCAATGGCTTTGGGTGGTACTGGGATTTGAACTCAGGGCCCAGCTCTTGCTAGGCAGAGCACTCTAACACTTGAGCCACTCTACCAGCATCCAATGGGTTTTGAAAAAAGAACATGTGCCTCTGGTCACGGGGTGTTGTGAGATAGGAGAGGATCAGGAAGCATCAGAGAAGTTTTCTTTGATGAGATGGCCTTTGGGGGTGGAACTCAAAAATTGAGAATGATGTTTTCATTCAATATTTTTAACTCACTCACTAAATCAATACATGGACATTACTGAAAATACATAGAATCAAAAGAGTAAAAATCATTTGTCTTGCACTAACATGTGGTAAAGGACATTATTGTGACAGTTTGTGATGTTTTCTTACAGTAGTATTCTATGTACTTTAATATATAAGTACATGTATACTTATAATTATGTGGACAGAAGCTGAGAATGGCAGTGCATACCTGTAATCCTAGCTATTATGGAGGCATAGGTAGGAGGATTACAGTCAGATGCCAGTCCAAGGAAAAAGTGTGAGGCCCTATCTGAAAAGTAACTAAAACGAAAAGAGTTGGGGCATGGCTTAAGTGGTAGAACACCTGCCTAGCAAGTGTAAGGCTCTTAATTCAAACACCCAGTACCACCAAAAAAATTATGCATACTATATATATTATATATATATATACATACCTGTTTTTGTCACTTGAAATTTTAAGTATTTTCTAAGTTTGTAAAGCCTTTTCATAAATATATACATACACAGATCTTCCCTTCTTTGACTCCAGTAATCGCTATATTCTTGACACCAATTTCTGTTCCCAACAGCAGTGAGATGCAGATACAAGTGATTGAGTTTCTTCTTTTACAGACCAAGAACCCCATAAAAAGGGTCAAACACTTACTTAAAGTAAGTGGTAGGTGTCTGCCTTCCTGTCTCATTGATTAAGCTAAACTATTCCTTTCTTGCCTTTATTTGGGTTACTTGTTTAGACTTTTGATTCAACACTGTCTTGTTTTACATTTTAATCATTGTATGTGCATTCCTATTTATACTCGATTGTGTATCCCTACACAACAGAGCTATGCCATACATATCTTTGGGATCCTTCTGGAAACTTTGCACACTGCTAGGCACAAAAGGCACAACTGAATGATGTAAAAAGTCATATTTAGCACTTACAAGATATTTTTAGAGCTGCATTAAGGGAAAAAAATAGAAACCCAGAAGTTAAACCTTACAACGGAATCAGCAAGAACTTTAGGCAAATCTGAGTATTTTTTTCTTTACCTAAAAATATCTTTTCTTCTAAAAATGTTTAAAATTATTCCAAGCATAAATATATGGTTATATCTTTCTTAAAGCCGCTTATTTTTTTTGTAAAATCTGGGTTTTTCATCAGTTTAGTAGTTTTTCCTTCTCATAGCATTAGAATTTTTTGCTTTGTTTTTATTTTTGCTTTGTATTTCAGCAGATAAGATATTTGAATGAAGGCCTCATATTGATCTTACTTACTGCTGCAGGCTCCAACTTCAAATTGAAGTTTGATCAATATAGATCGGGGCAGTCTGGAACGTTAAATAAGATCTTGTTAGACTGATATTTTTTCTTTTGCTTTATTTAATTTGGAAGGGGAGGGAATGGGAACAGTGGGGGAGGTAGATGGGTGCTCCAGTCAGTTGCTGAACTGGAATGAGACTGGATGTGCTTTCCCATGGTGTCCTCTGTGCTGTGGTCCTCATGAAACTGTGACAAGTTGGAAGGGGAAGGCACTGGTTATGACTGTTCCACACACTTGCCATTCTTTGTCCCAAGTCTAGGTTATATCTTTAAAAAACATTGTCTTCAAAGCCACTTAGCTATTTGGAGGAAAGGAATGACATTTTAAGGGTACTGTTCTGGAAAGGATGGGGTCTTCCTTTAATTCACTATCAACACCCACTTACTGAGCACCTGCTGCGCATCAGGATGGGGTATCAACATGGACAACTTGGTGTTGCTGATTTCCAAGACTGTACAGCCTTGCCTGCCATTTCAAGGCAATATTCTCTGTGAAAGACATGGCTGAAAAGAGCTGTCAAAATGTGATCCCATCTGACATGAATGTTCTCATAGCAACACTGCCTTATAGTTTTGCTGAATATGGGTCTTCTAGCATTTCGAATTAATAACTAGTTTCTCAATATAAATATGGGAGATCCTTAATGTCTGCACGTCCCATAAGCTTAACACTAATTTTGAGGCATAATGTAGGCAACTACATTTTCTTTTTAAAAAAGGAGATAAAAATATCACAGTATAGAAGTGGGAGAGCTGAGACTCATTTTATAGACAAGGAAATGGGGGCCCACGACAATGAATCATCTGACTCCATAAGGGCACACGGATCACGTAAACAAGTCATCTTATCCAACATTTATAAATGAGGGTGATTTCCTTGGCAGACACGGTGGCACTGTGATACACAATAAATAAAATACAGCTGCTGCCTTCAAGAGCTTAACTTAGAAATTATAGTAAAGAAGAAAGAAGAAAATAACAATGGCACATTATTCTACTGTCTTTTGAGTTCAAGACTCTTTTTAACTTATTCATTATAAAATAAACCTTTGGGTCCATAACCCTTTAAGCTTTCACTTCAACTTCGTCAGACAATAATATCCCTGCTCCTGTTTCAGTTTGGTTTGCTTTTGCCAAGTACACATGCTCTTCAGCTTTTGATGGACTTATGTTTTAATTAACCCATTCTAAGTCAAAAATGCATTTCCTACACTGTCCTCTGGAACCTTCTAGCTTAGCCTCACCAACCTTAAATATACAACATGTTAAGTCTACAGTTGGGAAGAAAGCGTCTAACCAGGAACCTTAAAAATGTTGCATATCTATCTCATGTAATTAATTGAATACTGAAAGTGATAAATGGGATGATTGTAAACACAAGCTTTTGTATCATCAAGTCAAAAAGATCATAAGTATAACCATCATAAATTGGGGGCCTTGTACCCTTTAATTCTTCTTTTCTTCTACACAGCTGAATTTGTGGTTTTGATCCTAATTTGCACTTCAGTGACTCCTGATTTGTTTTTACTAGTTATGCTTTTCTTCTGTCACTCTGTTTTAATTTTCCATTTTTTTCTAATTTCTGTTACTTAACAAATGAACTCTGGTTTCTTATCTCTTTTTCTCATTTCAGTGATTTAGATGATATACAGTCTGTTTCTAATAATAATTACCTTTACATATTCTAGAATACATTTGAACCAATTTTTAAAGTTCTAATTAACAACATTGAGAATTAAATGTAAAAATATAAGACCATAACAAACTTGGCAGGATGAAAATGAATCCCTGGTTTTTCTAAAAGAATATTAAAATTTAGTTTACCCCAGTAGTTCTCAACCAGGAACCATTTGGCAATTCCTGGGGACATTTTTTTGTTGCTACAACCCTAAGGGGCGGCAGTAAACCTGGTATCTAGTAAGTGGAGGTCAGGGTTACTACTAAATTTCCTACAGTGCACAGGACAGCCCCACAACAAAGACTCTACTGGCCAAGTGTGTCAGTAACGCAGAAATTGAGAAACCCTGACTTTACTTGCTTGGTTACACTTGCTAGGTAAATTTTACCACTGAATCATTTTTTCCCTTCTATTTTCAAAGTTAAAAACAGAAAGGAAAGGAATTACACGTATATGTTATCCACTTCCTTATCTCTTAGTTTACATCAGTCCAAAAAGTTTTGTTCTATCTAAAAGTTGATGAGACCTTTGGTGAAATGTCATTTATTTGTTTTTGTGTCCACCTTGTGGGGCATACTGTACAGGCAGGCTCCCAGTGCCATACAGGCATCACTCAAGGGTGGCACCTGTGAGGAACACTGTTCCTGTCTCACTTCTAGACCAAGTCATAGGGAAGCACAGATAGCATCAGGAAGTTCCTAGTCTCTCTCTCCCCTAAATCAGTTGCACTCTGAACCTCAGCTGGGGATCAAGGGTCAGTCATCCTCGAACCTGGGGAGTATGCATATGCAAACTACAGGGCTGGTTTCTGTGGGGCTCTGGGAATCTCCCCCAGGCAGAACTGTTCAGGCTGCTCAATAATACCCTAACTTAATTGTTTTTCACTTAAGGAAGGAGAAAATATAATATGGAAATTTAGAACCAGATTGTTATTAAATTATTTTCATTTTATATCTTCTTTCAATAATTGTTATTAGCAATAATTATTTAATTAACTGTGTTTTAGTACAGCAATTCTCAGCCATAGCTACACATTAGAAGCACCTGGGGAGCCACTTGAAATACATTTGGGGGACCCACTCTAAGCCAATTGAATCAGTATATCTGGGCATAGCAACAGGGCAGGGCTCACTTAGAAGCTTCCCAGAGACTACTATACAAAGCAGATTTGAGAATCTATCAGTTTAGTGGGTGTAGCATTCACTAACAATGTTTTTGGTATCAAAGCTCCTTGTTATTTCATTAAAAACTATTTTAACAATATGGCAAAACATTCAGAACATAGAATTTTCCATTTTAATTCTTTTGAGATGTAGAGTTCAAATTAAGTACATTCATGTACCATGCAACCATCACCACTATTTGTCTTCAGAGCTCTCTGTTCGTCTTGCAGAAGTGAAACTCTCTCTAAACACTAATTTCCCACATCTCTCTCCCCTCAACCCCTGGAAATCCCTGGCAAATTTCTGTCTCTGAATTTATAACTTTACCTACCTTGTGTAAGTGGCATACATACAAGGGAATTTTATTCAGACTTCAATAGGAAGGACATTCCAGGGGGATAAAGGAGAGAGGTGGAGGGGGTGAATTCAAGTATGAGATATTTGATACAGTGTAAGAACTTTTGTAAATGCCACAAAGAACCTCCACCCAGCACAATAATAAAAAGGAAGTACACAATGATAGGATAATCCACTACAATGGGGATGAACTTGAGGACATTATGCTAAATAAAATACACCTGTCAGAGGCTTGGGGCGGTGCTCAAGTGGTAGAGCCCCTAGCTAGCAATCAGGAGGCCCTGAGTTCAAATCCCAGTATCGCCAAAAAAAGTAAAAAACAATATATACTTATCACAAAAGTATGCAACTTCCCCATTCTTAGCTTCCAGTTTTTTAATTCTTCTCTTGGTAATTCTCTTCTAATCCTGATAGCCCACGAATATGCTATCGTTGATTGTCTTTGCATGTAAGTGAGAAGTGGGTTATTGTGCTGGTTACAACTTACTTATTTCTGTCTACTGTCAGTAAAGTGTAGACACTGCTTCTTTGTCCATTTGTGTTTGTATATTACCTTGACTTTTTTCGTGCTTTGGGAAGGATAATTATTGGAGAATTCTCCTATGATATTTTCTTTGTCATTGAAATTCAGTAATTTACAGGGCTATGTCTAAACATAACACTCTTAACTTATTCTACCTAAACATCAGCAATCCCTTTGATTTTGAGGCACACATTTTCTTCAATTAGGAGAGTCTTATTCTATCATTTGCTTCCATTTGTTGGTCATTTCTTCTGGAATGTTTATATAGTCTAGGTTCCCAAACTTATTTTCATTAAATTCATCTGGGGATCTTTTAAAACTGCCAAATCCAGGGTCCCATCCAGCCTAATGAAATCACATACTTTGGAGGGAGAAACACAGGCATGAGGAGTTAAAGTCTCCCCAGGTGATTCCAATATGCAGGGATCTTTGGGGGCCTCAGGTGTGGTAGCTTCCAGGGGTGGAGGGGTGTTCATTCTTCATTATTTTCAGGTATGCTCTGAAGTTCAGCGGCACTGATGACTCAGTCTGAATTCCCCTCCACTTGCTCCGGATTAGGTAAATTTATAACCATCTTCTTGCATTTCTTAGTACTGTCCACATCCTCACCCATCTTATTACTTGGGCTTGTGTCTTAACTCTATCAATACCTTCTTCCCTGGCTTGTATTTCAATTTCTTGCTATGGTAACTTTATTTACATTCTCAATTCTCTTTTGCCTTAAGAAACAGTTCTTCCTTGGGATCAGCTGAATCCCACCCCAAAGATCGAGACTTAGTTGTGCTGGGGTGGATTAGGTATAACAAATAGTTAACATTCTCTAGGTTGTGCTAATGTGCAGCCAAAATTGGACACCGTATTTTATTCATCTGTTCTGGTATGGTGGTGGCAGTAGTTATTGTGGATCGTAATCACTTGGAGGCCTTCTTCAAACAAATTTGGGTTCCCTTTTCAGAGTTTCCGATTTAGTGGGTCTGAGGTAAGGCCTTTGATTAGTGTTTCTAATAAGTTCCAAGGTGCTACTGCTGGTCTGGAGACCATATTTGGGAACTGGATTCAGATATAGTTAGTCCAGAATCATTGAGTTCCATTAATAATCCCCTTTTTTCCACCCATTACAATATTAGCTTTATCAAACTGTGGAACATGTCTGATGTTTGTATTTTATATTCATGCATGTGATTGCAGGGTTTGATTTTAAGAGGTCCCAAGAACTCAGACCCAGCTTTGTGTTCTAGAGTGCTATTTGGCCAGTAATAAGTAAGGCAAGATGTACCAAAAGGAAAGGGAGCATGGGGGTGACTTACTGCCTCCTCCAAAGCTCATGTGAAATGTGATTGCCTTTGTGATGGTATTTAGAGGCAGGGTGTTTGAGAGGAGTAATGCTGTTATCATGGGAGTAAGTTCCTGATGAAGAGAATGAATTCAGCCTGGTTTTCCTGTTTCATTCCTGGTTACTCACCCTTCTGCCATGGCATAACTCAGCATGAGGCCCTCTCCAGATGCACTTGCCAGGCTCTTGGATTTTCCAGCCTTCAGAATTGTGAGCCAAATTTATTTCCATTGCTTATTATTAATCCAGGCTGTGGTATTCTGTTGTAACAGCAGAACACGGACTGAATGTTCCAAGGGGCCCACCCCTGAGCTTTGCTTGCTATGCTTCCTATTGCAATGGATGTGGAACGGCAGGTGGAACCAACATGGTTGAAAATTGGGAAAGGTGTTACTGTGTGGGTCAAGGTGTAATCTATGCAATATTTTTATAAGGTTATTCCTTGGGGCTGACCTCAAGAAATACCTTTTCTGCTCCCTTGATATCTCTACTTGTCATGCAGTTGAGAACAACTTATCCCTTCTACAAACCATAGGGTCGTCTTCTTCTGGGAGGCCAGGGTTTCCATGCCACAAGGCCCTGCCTTGGTTGCCCTTTTTAGCTTAGCTTTAACACTTGAACTTTACTGCAGCTTCTCCTTCCCTCTCTGTGGCTACCTGTTTTAGTTTCTTAAGCATAATAATCTCTTAAAATATGCTGGGAATGTCATTAGCAAGTTTCTAAATTATTTTTTCTTGTTGTAATTTTTATAGGAAGGTATTTGCTCCGATTTCTCTACATGGTTCCTCATCTGTGAAGTGCAGAAATTTTGCCTGTTTCTAGTGATTTTTTTTTTCTCCTTAGGCTTGTCCTTCTCAAAGGAGTTCTATGCTTTCCTAATATTATGAGCCAGGATGAATCTTCCCAGATTCTCTGTGTGTTCTATTTCAAACTCCTGAGAAAAACTGCTTGCTCCTAGAACTTCATTTCTCCTTTGCCTTAAGCTGAGCGTATAGGGAGAGTGCCAAATCCAGGCTGTTGTGTTAGGAGGCTGTGCCTCTGGGCTGAAAAATAATTACTACTTATAACAGGCAGATAGTATCTAGATTCACTCCAATTTCTGTATTAGTGAGGCCCACTGCACCAAAAGTGGGTCAAAGATCACACCGCTGGGTTGTACCTCCCTGAGATGGCCATTGGCTTACAAAAGCAATGGTGGTGACCACATGCTTTGAATGCCCTTCACTCAGTCCTCATCCCTCCCTAGTAATGTCTCCATCTTATTCTCTAGCCAAACCGTTCCTTCACTGGTAAAGGGATGCAGGAATCTCCAAACATTTTATGTGAAGGCTCAGATGCTAAATATTATAGGTTTTCTAGAGATGTGACCTCTTTTGAAACTATTCCTGTCTTGCTTTAGTGAGACTGCAGCTGTACACAGCACAATGACCAACAGGCATAGTTACACTGCAATCAAATTTACTTACAAAACAGCCCACATTGTGCGGGCTTCTGAAATACAAGGTCTTCACTTTGTGCTGTCCACCCGATGCTATCAATCAAAACTCCAAAGCTTCTGATGTTCTCCATCCCCAATTTATCATTTTATACAGGAATTTCTTCATTTTTACCTATTTGTCACATCAAGTTGATATGAAAGTGATAGAGATAAATGTCCTCAACGCCTAATTTTTATGTTCACTATCACATTCCCATCTGGCAGAGTGGCTTAAGTGGTAAAAGTGCTTGCTTAGCAAACATGAGACCCTGAGTTCAAAACCCATGCTCCCCTTACAAAAAACAATATCACATTCCATGATAAAGACCTTCAATTTTTTAAATTCTCCATTAATGTCTATTTTTTAATTTGAAGTATATTTCTTTTTTATTAAAAATTTTATTAGCATAAATTTGTTGCACAAGGGAGTTTCATTATATTTGCAATTCTTTCTTAACTGCCTTCCTTCCTCCTTCCTCCCTCCTCCCTTTCAACAGTTTTTGGTGGGTTTCATTGTGTTATTTTCATATGTATCTAAAACATACTTCTATAACAATTGCCCCCTCATCCTCTCCTTTCCTCTTCCTCCCACCTGCTGGTTTTCCCCCCATGAACAGTTCCCCCTTTACAATCATCTACAGTGATATTTAGAAGTTAATCACAGTATCTGAAAGCCTGGATTTTAATTTTCTCTCTAAAGAAATATCCTCTATACTCAATAGAACAAAGTCATTCTTGTCCAGAGATTACTAGGTTTAGGTGAAGCCTGACCTTCACCTAAATAAAATGGATGCTCCATTTTATTAATGTTGCAAAAAATATTTTCATGCAGAGAGAAAAATGAAAGTTTCTTTCCAGGTTCTGTAATTGTGAAAATACTATCATTTGAGTAATAACAAAGACTCAAAAATCTCCTCTCAGGGTCCTATTTTTAATAAATTCTTTTTACTTTCAGTACTGGGACTCGAATTCCACCCTTGCTAGATACACTCGAGCTACACCTTTATGCTTTAAGTTTACTTTTCAGATTGGGTCTCATGATTTTGCCTGGACCAGTATTGGACTGCAGTTCTCCTCTCTGTCTCCCACATAATTGTAATTACAGGCATTTACTATGATATCTTTGAGATAAGGTCTTACTAACTTTTTTGCACAGATGGCCTCACACTGCAATCCTCTTGTCTCTGCCTCCCAGGTAGCTGGGATTACTGAGCCACTGTTCCTGGCACTTCAGGTGCTATTTTTAATAAATTCTAAACAGATGAAGATGTGAGATGCTCCCTGGGAGAAAATTCAATCAGTAAATATATGGTTGCTGTGTTCTAATGACATGGATATTTCAGAGGTATAAATTATGGTTTCTAGTTTCTAAGAATGAATCATGGAATTAAAGGAGGGGAGCTTTATCAATATCTGTTTGATTCACTTGGTTTATTCATTTTTATCAATGTTGTGACATGATAGGTCCATGTCTAGGAAAAATAAAGGCATGTCCCTGTGATGATGTTCCTAGTCTATCAGGAAGGATAGAGATACAAGCCAGTAATTGCAGTAAGGAGAAGAAGGGTTATGATAGAGCAAGTCACAAAGTACAGTGAGTGATCTCACCCCTGTAGAGGGCAGGGGAAAGTCAGGACCTGTTTCCTGAGTTAAGCTGATTGAGTTCAAGAACAACCAGAAATTTCCAGCCAGCTGTAGAGGAGATGGAACAGTGAGACCCAGAAGGATTACAGGGAATGGTATGGAGTTGGATTCTTAGCATTTTCACATTTAATATTTGCATTTTTTTTTTACTACTCTCCCTGACACACAAGGCTCTGGTATGGATTAATTGTAAATGTTGTTAAGGTTCAGCTTTGTATGATCTGTGCAGGGAGGCTGTATTCAGTCACTGTCTCTTCAGCACCCAGGACAGTGCCCAACACAGCACAGACAGGCATATTACAGGAATATATGCTGAATCAACGATCCTCTACCTTGTGATTGAACACAGCCAAAGTCTCAGATCGGCGATATGCTTTACTGTTCTGTACACAACCTAGAAGTTCTTGTGAAGTGATGATTTGATACTATCATTCCTTTGTGAAAACAATGGCAGAAAGATAACACATGGCTAGCCATGGTGATGACAGTAAATAAAGATGGCTCTGAGAGACAACTCAGGTAGCAGCCTCTCTCATTGAGTGATACAAAAGCTTTCAACAACCCTTGACTCTCTTTATCTCAGTCCTTTTCTGCCCCCTGCTCCCCAGCTCATCTTCAAACCCTTTGCCTCTCCCTTTGAAATGTATGTCTAAATCACCATCACCCTAGGATCACATAGGCACATATGAATCACTGATGGCTTTGCACTACCTTCATCCCCAGAAGTCCCAAGTATCTTTTCTCCACCAGCAGCCGTAGTGGCCCATATGGAACACAGATCAGTCAGCCCTCTGCTTGGAACCTTCATGTGGCTCCCCATTGTAAAATCCTAACGTGGTCTACAAGCCTGACTCCACCTTTCCCCACCTCTTTCTCACCTGACCTCTCCCCACACACTCTGTCTCTCTCTTGCTCATTGACTTCACCTATTCTAGGCTTCCTTCTCTTTCTCAAACTCAATTAAGTTGATGTCCTTCTTAGGACTTTGGAACTTGTTTTTTGCATTTGTCTGAACTTATTGCTCACTTTTTAGATCTCTCCTTTACCACAAACTTGTTGGAGAGTTTGTCTCTGATCCCTGCACCAAATAGCACATCTTGCACCCCAACACACGTTTTAGGTCCATTTATTTACCTTTCTTCTGCTGGGGAAATGCTAGGGAATTAACCTGGGGTTTTGTTCATGCTAGGCAAGTACTCTTTCACTGAGTCCCACCTCCAGCCCTTGTTTACATTTTAATAAACTTTCTCTTCTCCTCTATCATGTAAGTTTCATGAGGTGGTTGCTTATCATCACAACAGTTATTAACCAAAAAGGTACAGTGTTTGGTTTTATTACAGAATGCACTTTTCAATTAGGGGGAGGCTTCTGCTTAGTGTGGCAGTAAGAGGGAAATGGTCTTCAGAGCTTTTGGGCTGCACGCAGTTAACCCAGGCTTAGCCAGGATATGAGCAGGCTCCAGGAACTAAGTTTTTGGGGGTATGGAAATGATTTAAATTATTGTTTGTAAGTCTGTGATAAATAAAAATGGCTAACATTTATATATCAAATATAGAAGGACCCTAAGAAGTGAGTGTTCTCTTTCTTCTATTGATAAAGAATTGGGTACAGGGAGGTTAAGCAACATGCCTAAAGTCTCATGTTGAGCAGTTGGCAAAAAGGATTTAAACTGAGTCAGTGTGGCCAGCTCAAAGTCTGTCTAACCACCCCACTGCTCTGCTCCCCAGGGTCAAAGAACCCAGGGTCTTCCCTTGATGTCTGCCTAACACATTCTCAGGGCAGACTTAATCTCTTAGTAATTACTGCTTATGACACAATATTAAGAGGCTTGCTTTAGTTTCTTCACTGGAAATACATTCACTACACTTTTGGGAGTGCTTGGAGCAGGCTGAAATATAATAAAATGCATTCATTCACCATACAAATCAGCCTTAAATGGGGCAGAAGGATGGAAGACCTCTCCCCGAGTGAGTGATTTTGTAGATTATTGATCTGAGCAGCAGTTTACTTAAACATTAAAACCTTGAATGAAGTAACTTAGCCTGAAGAAAAATGTGTCAAATACAGTACTTGTTATAGATTGTTCTTCAGCCTCTGAGGACTTTGTAAACTGTCCAGATGTATTTATTTTTAAAAGTTTTTTTCAAGGAAAAAAGATGGATTGGAATAAAGAGAGCAGGATTTGTCTCTAGAAATTATAATCTCTTTGTAAAAGAAAAGTTTGAAAGGTTTTTCTTTGTTTTTTTTGTTTTGTTTTGTTTTGTTTTGTTTTGCTTTTTCCTCCAGAAGCATACTCTGCCTTTTGGGTTAGTCCAAAAAAATTAGATGATATTATTCAGATTAAAAGAATTTCAAAATGGTTCCCCCTTTTTTTTTGTTTAATCCTCTTTGTCTTTATTACAATTGGTTTATGAACTTGGTGTTCCCAAAGAAGGAGTTGAAAGAGATGGGAACAATAACTAACTAGAATAATTATGTGGGAAAATTGATAGTTCTTGCCTCTGGTGCTATCAGGAAACAATAATAAAATTATTACTGGTATGTACATAGTTGGGTACAGTTCATGTGTGGTGTACAGCCATCTGCTATATCTTAGATCTGTAATGTATTCCAAAAGCCCATGTTTGAAGAAGGCTTCATCCTAAGCCTGTTTTGCCATTGGGAAGTGGTAGAACCATTAAGAGGTCGGGCCTAGTGAAAGGAAGTGAGGTCACTGGGGGCATGTCCTTGATGAGATGTAGGGAGCCTAGTCCCTCCTTTTCCTCTCTTTACTTCTCATCTGCCGAGAGGTAAACAGTTCTCTTCTGCTATGTGCTCTCACCATGATGTACTGTACTGGCACAGGCCCAAAGCCATAGACCCAAGAAATTATGGAATAAAACCCCTGAAGCCACGAGTCAAAAATAAACTGTTTGTCCTTACAAGTGGTTTATCGCAGGTATTCTGTCTAAGACATGACTAGCTGACTAATACATATATTTCCTTCTGATGACAGCACTACTGAACTTCTGTCTAATTGTTTTAGTTGGGTTTACCTTGGCTTTGCAACTAATGTGCAAACATTCTGAAAAGACAGGCCTGTGATGTAGAGCTTGAGGAGGTAGGTTCTCAATTTTATTTGCCATTGTTGTGTGAGTTGGGCAAACTATCTGCATAATTCTGTTTCCTTATTTGTACAATGGGAATAATAGTGAAAGCTGGAAGTAATAAAACAGCTAAGATTTATAAAATTGTTAAGACAATTCCTCCCACATTTTTTTCCCTCATATTTGTAGAGTTCTTTCAAATTCTTCAATGAATTATAGTATATTATATACCATATCCATCCTTATATATTAGCCAACTTAATCCTAAAAATAGCATCACTTAAAGAGAGTCCCTTTCAGAATTATCAATACTTAATTTCCCAAGAAATTGAATGAATGAGAAGATTAGGAGGAAAAAAATGATTAAAAACATGAGGCCGCCTATCTTGTAGTAATATATGTTCTAGTGAGCATATGTAAATGAGAGGCCCTTGTAGCACATTGTACCATTTTAACCCAAGCTAGATCCTTGTTAAGAATGAAAACATGAATCAAGAACAACTAAGGGGCAAGAATTACCAAGTAGATATGTAGGGAATCTTGCCATGTCACGACCAAGGATTTCCTTCTCTTCAACTCAGAGACTTTAGTGGGCAAGGCCAGAAGAGTAGAATCATTTGAGTAAAATATGAAGTCATTCCACTTGCTCATTTCTTACACACCATTACTGCCTTATTGCCTACAAGTCAAGTGTTTGTATATTAGCCTCCAGTCTGGAAACTCTGACTGAATCTTTTTCCCTTTTCATAACTTTTTTTTGTGTGCATGTTCCCCAAGTATAAATATGCCACGGCTAGACCTCCTCCACTCCAAAATGGCCCCTCAAAAAATTCTATCAATGGACAGGCAAAGGAAATGACTACAGATCAGATATCCTGCCCCTCATAGTTTGGTGGCATATTTCAAAACGTATTTAGAAACTCAGAGTTTAATCAATTAGCTCTTCTATAAAGGGAAATATGACCTTGAATTTTTATCTCCCTATATACCCACAAACCTTCTTGAAATCTATCACATGGACCTGAAGAGGTGGTTACACTAAGGGGTCTGGTTGTGAGTCTGCAAAGTGGAATGTCTTACTCCAAACCATCCATCCTAAATTTCACCCAGTTCTACACTGGGATCCTATTACAGTGCAGATCGTGGGACTGAGGTTGTGTAGAATTAGAGGTCATGCTCTGAAGATAAGGGTAGGTATGTGTAGGGGGTGCTCAGGAGCTCAGACTTTCCAAAAGGAAGGCCAGTGCTTTGGTCCAAAGCTGTGTCCCAACCTTAAATGAGGGCACCTTGGCTGACTGATCACTGGCATTGGAGCCTAGGCTGGCAGAGAAGCCCATCTCTTGTATCTGTTGGGCCGGGAGTTGAATATCCTCTGTTGACTACTCTACTTTCCTAGAATAGATTCCTATTCTAGGTCCTACACCTGGTCCCTCCCTGCCTTGAGTCCTGCTATGCTTCTAGGCCTTGGCATGCCACTGCTCTCTCCTGGCTTCCCAGCCTTCTGACATTTCCACTGGTCCTTGGCGCTACCTTTTCCACCTGGTCCTGACAGCTTGCCTCAGCCCTGTCCTGCAATGCTTATTGGCTCTTGCCTAGCAAACTGTCATGACCAGCATTGTAGAAGTATTAAGAGACAAGGCTGTTTTCTCAATGAGAATCAAAGTTCTTTCAAAAAAATATAGGCTATAAGACTATAGTTCACTTGTTTGGTTAACTTACCATCTTCCCAGTGCTGGGAAACGCCACCACTGACAGCCCGGAAAGTGACCCAGCACTCATATCTTTTCCTGCTATCAGTATCTACACACGGCCCCATTGTGATTTGGTTCTGATCAAGAAGCATCTCAGTACTGAGAAAAATGGGCAGATTTGGAGTTGGACAATACTGGCTTAAAGATAAACTCTACCAGGGTCTGATTCATTCTCTCTCTCTCTCTCTCTCTCTCTCTCTCTCTCTCTCTCTTTTTCTGTCTTTGGTTATATGGTGGGTACTGGGGCTTTGAACTCAGTGCCTTGCACTTGCTTGGCAGGCATTCTATCATTTGAGCAATGCTCACAGCACTTTTTGCTTTAGCTATTTTTCAAATAAGGTCTTGCTTTATGCACAGGCTGGTCTGGACTCTGATTCTTCTATTTACACTTCCCACATAGCTCAGGTGACAGGTGTGCACCACCATCTGTAACTTTATTGGTTGAAATGGGGTCTAGCAAACTTTTTTTACCAGACTGGCCTACACCTGTGATCCTCTCGATTTCTGCCTCCTGCAAGCTAGTATTATAGATGTGGATCGCTGCCTAGCCTGGGACTTTCTTCTTTGAGGCTCAGTTTTCTCATCTGTGAGAGAGGAAGTAGCCAAATCTTATTTTCTCATATATAATGGATTGTCTGGTGAGGGAACCTCAGTGTAATTAAGGTCCCTCTACCTCTAGTGTATAAGCAAAGAAACTCATAGGGTCCCAAGAGGTAGAATTACAGCAGTAGATGATGGAATTAATGGTAGACCACCTTTTCCAGTTCAATCTGAGAATCTTCTAGAACAGCCTCCTCTTCTAACTTGTGTTAATTCAAGTTGTGAAAATTTCTTAGCAGTGCCATTCTTACTGTACTGTACTCAGAGCTGGGTTATAAAACTTTGTCTAGATCATGAGAGAGATTTTGTTTCAAAACTGAATATGCATAGACTGAAAGAAATAAAACCAAAATGTTAAACAAGGTCTACATTCTGGGTGGTGGTATTACAGCTGTTTTTCTTCTTTTACTGTTCTATTTTCCTTTTTCTTCAAAGAATATATTCTGTAGTCAGAAAAACAAGTGTGTAATATGCAGAAATAATTTGTTTTGAAAAATACTTACATTTACTAGGGGAAAGGAAGAAAGAAGAAGGGCTAGGCATGGATGAAGTGGTAGAGTACCTGCCTAGCAAGCAAGAGGCCCTGAGTTCTGTCAAAAGGAAAAAAAAAGGAGAAGAGAGAGGAAGGAGTTGGGAGGCCTTAAGTATTTTTACTCATTCATTCTTTCCTTTTGTTATCAAGTGTTCATTGACCACAAAGTATATGTCAATCCTTGAATGAAGTGTTAGTTGTAAAAGTAGATCAGAAACAATGTTGGCCTCAAGTAACCTGGAGCTTAGCAGGGGATAATAAAATGCACAGAAAATGTATAATTTTAGTATTCATGCATTAACAACCATATGTCACTTCCACATTAGGAGCTGTGGCTTAAACAATATGGAGGCCATTTGGGGTTTATTCAGGAAGGCTTAATGAAGGAAGTGGCTTTGGATTTGGGCCCTGGTGGAGGATTCTGATAAGCCAAGATGGCAAGGTATGGCATTACTCTCTCTATCTATTAATTTTTCACTCTCTTGTAGTTGGCTATGAGACAAGGTAAGATGGACACTCTGTGAGAAAAAAACTCTGAACTCCCACTGTGTTAGGGCGAATCTCTGAGGGAGGAGTAGAAATGATGAAACTCTGCAGAGCAAGATTTCTGCCCTTTTCATCTGTTTATTCCTGGTGCACTAGTTGGGCATGAAGATTCTCTGTGCTTAGTAAATCCTTATTAAGTCATTAAGTAAATTACAATTGCAGTTGTAAGCCAAAGTGGCCAGGAGTAATCTTGAATTTCTCCAAATCCATGAAACCACTGGGATTCTTTCTCAAGGAGGACTCAAAATATGTAATGTAAGCTGCAAATTGACTATACACTTGCCATTTTAATGTTTTCATTCTCCAGCTTGTGCATTCCTAGCATCCCAAAGTGTCCCCTTTATTCTCTGGGTATCCTACATACTAACATGGGGAATCAATTGCAGCTGTATTTTGCTGTTCCAGTCATTTGTACTCTCTGTGGAGGATACCTGCACCTTGTCCACGGCTTTTCCCTGGAGCCTAGTGAAAGGACTGCCCAGAGTGGGCACTATCTAAATATTTGTGGAATGAGCAAATACTTAGCATCCCAGATGATGTTAGTAAAGAGGTAGGCAGCAGTTAATGGATGTGTCAACTTGACTATGATGAATGAATATGGATTAGGGGGAGGTTTGGGCATCCAGTCACTGCCTACACGTTCTTTTGGGACTTAAGTCAGATAATTGTTGAGGGAAAAAGAATTGGGGTAGAAGAGAATATATAACATGTTATTTTGGTTAGCAAAGGACAAACCAATATATACAGTTTGACGTTGTGGTGTGGTACAATTAAGGGCCACTCAGAAATTCCCTTATGGGGTTTGAGAGAACCTTAGTTTGGTTTGGATCCAACCAAAGTAACTCAACTTCAGCTTGTCACTAGTGACCCATGCCTGTAATTCTAGCTACTCAGAAGGCAGAGATCAGGAGGATCACGGTTCAAAGCCAGCCTGGGCACATAGTTCTGTGGGACCCTATCTTGAAAACACCCATCACAAAAAGGGCCAGCAGAGTGACTCAAGGTGTACTCCCTGACTACCCCAGTACCACACACACACACAAAGTTACTCAACTTTCAGAATGTAATGAAGCAAAGAATTTCAGTATACTTCCTATATAAGAAAAAAAATTGTCTGAAACTGATTTCCCTGCCTTTTGTTAAAAACAGGCACCATTAACCCTCTGGACTTAAACCCTTTAGTGATTCCTGACTTTGTCTTCCCACTGTGAACAGAGCTGGACTGCCAGCTGATTTAACCTTAACACTCCTCTATTTTTGCTAAGTTCATTCCTACTTTGCTTATGCCAGGACTTTGTCCCAGAAATTCTCTTCTTCCCTATTGTATACTTCCCATAAACATGTAAATATGCTGTTATTTCCCTCACTTTAAGAAAACCTTGATGCTGGCTTTTGTGCTATAGAATCCATTGGTTTGTATTTTATTATTTTTAAATGAAGAATAAGTGTTGAATTTGTCAAATTCTTTACAGCCGCTGTACCAATGATCATTTTTCTCCTTAGATATATTATTGTATCATTAAATTATTAACAGGAAAAAAGAAAACTTTCTCTGGGCCTTACTTCCCCCACCAAACATTGTTCCTTTTCTTCGTGGACCCTTGTGATAACATTCCTCATAAAAATTGTGCATACTTGTTATTTCAATTTCCTTTTCTTTCATTCCCTCTTTAACTGTTCTAGTGTAGTTTCAGTCCCCATTATACCATCAAAACTGGACCCACATTAATAAAGCCAGCGATCGATTCTTAATCTCCATTTTGCTTAGCCTATCAGTGCATTTGGTTTGCTTACTGACTCCCCCTACCTTGTTTCCTTTTTCAATTACACTGACTGTTCCATGCGATACTCTCTGCTGGTTCCTCTTCTTTTCTCTCACTTTAATGTTGGAGCTAGACCTATTCCCTATCTTCACTCTTGTCCATCCAGCCTCATGACTTTAAATACCAGATATGTGCCAACAATTCTCAAATGTATCTCCAGTACCAACCTCAGTTCCAAACTCCTGATATTTATAGCTAATTGACTTCTGGAAATTTCCATTTGGAGGTCCATTTTTAATGTGTCCATTCTTAACTCTCTTCTTTCTTTTAGATCCTAAATCCAATTCAGAATATATCTGCTAGCCTACTATAAAAATGTATCCAGAATTTTACTACTCACTTTTCCTACTGCTACCATTTTGGTGAGAGTATCCATTGGCTTTCTCATGTCTGCTAAATTTTACTAACTGGTCTTTCTCCTTTTGCACTGCTCCCCTTCATATTCTCAACACAGCAGCTGGAGTGAGCCTTTAAAAATCATAGATCAGATCATATCAGCTCTCTGTGCAAAGCCCTTCAGTGAATTCTCATCTCATCAGAAAGCCAAAGTTCTCACAGTGGTCCACCAGGTGTCATGTGATAATGTTCTTCCCCCATCTGCTTCTTCATGTCCTACTCCCTTCTCCCTCATTCTCTCTGATTCAGCTATACTAGCCTCCTGAACATTTCTTGAGCGTGCCTAATACTCTCCCATCTGAGGGCCTCGCAGTCCCTGTTACATGTGCTTGTCTATGCCTATCTATATATCTATTTCCCTTACCATCAAATCTTTGTTCAAATTCTAGATTTTCCATGAAACTTGCCCCATCTACTCCCGGTACTTGAAATCTCTCTTATCCTGCTTGGCAACAATCCACTTATTATATTACATATCAGATCATTTTATATTGCATTATAAAAAATTGTATATTTCACTTATTCATTATGCCTACTGTTTATTCTGTCTGTCTGTGCTATAATAAAGGCTCCATGTGAACAAGTATCTTTGTGGTTTTGTATGACAAATCCCAAACATCCAGAACAATGCCTATCATGGAAAAGGCACTCAAAAATACATATTGAGTGAATTAATGGTGTTCTCTTATTCTTCCCTATTCTCTTGTAGCCAGTCATTCATCCAATCCAGTCCCTTCTCTATCAGTTCTACTCTGTTCCAGCCATACCCATTGCTCAGACTCTCATTACCTCTCATCTGAGCTGTTCCTTTCTGTCTGCTTACCAAATCTCTCCTGAACTCTTTTCCTAAGTTCAGTGGTAAAGTTATCTCTGGCCATGTTGAGCCCTTATCTCCTGTGGCAGCCAGTTGTTTATAGGATGAAATTCCAATTCCTTAGCCTCCCTTTCCCACAGGCATCTCACTTGCCATCCCAGGCTTACTTCCTACCATCCTGCCTGACACCTCCTCTTCCTGCTGAATCCCATGCTACCATTCTCTTCCTCTGGGCTTTTGCATATGCTGTATTACTCTACCTGGAAGTTTTCTCTCCACTCTTCTATCTGTTGTCCAAGGCCCTATCTAAAGATTTGGGTCCACATCTCTGTTCCTCAACAAAACAGGCCTCAGTGATACACCGGCCTAATGTGTTCATATAGCTCCTTTACATGTACAACAAGGAGCTCTGGGCAATAGATGATGTGCTTTAGAAGATATTTCAGAGTGGAGCATAAATGCTGTGCTTAAGATGGAAGGAAATGAAAATGACTAGTGTGCCATAAAGGGCAAATTTGATCTCCCTAAATTATTTCCTAACTATTCTTAGCCTGAAGAATGCCCCTCCAAACTTCTTAGAATGCATTATTCTCTGTAACACAGGAGTGGCAAATTATGTACTGCTTTGTGATTGCTTTTTCACTAGTCTCTTAAATAATATAATCATGAATTGCCATTTAATATCTCATGTGTTCATTTTTGGTTTTTGTCCTCTCCCAGGACAGGGACTATGCCCTAAACTTCTGGGCATCCCTTAGGGTATGGATTAGAGCTCCTGGCACAAAACAAGTCCTTCTTAAAAATTGTATTGTTAGGCAGGACACTTTATTATCATGTAGCCACCATACTGAATTATAGTGAGGGAAAGAACTGCCACTGTTTTCAAGTATGTCATCTCTGGCTTTGAAAAGCTGGAACCTGAATACCAAGGATCATATTACAACTTTCCTTTGAATTGAGATTGAGCAACTGAGCCCAGCTCCTCATTCCATCTTGGTCTTCACATTGGCGATCAGCAATACTTGAGAGGACTAATATTTGAAGAACAGGATGTGTTAATGATCCCTTGCTGTGGATCATCACAGTTCTGACTAAGCCAAGGGGTTAGTCTTTGGCTGTTTTTCTGCTCTCTTCCAAAGCACAGACCATAGTTGTGAGGGGCAAAAATAGGAGGAGGGAGCAGAAAGTGGCAATGGCAGACTTGGGTCCCTAGATTCTTGGTTCAAATATCAGTTCTGTTGTCTCCTAAATGTTTGATTCAGGGCATTTGCTTAACGCCTTTGAGCATTGATTTCCTTATTTAAAAGGTATGGATAAGAATTCCTAGTTCATGTTCTGTTTATGAGGATTAAATTGCAAAATCTATAATGGTGTCTGACCCAGAGTAGGCACCTAGTAATTAGATGGCTGATATATATATATATTAGAATTTTTAAAGCTTAACAACATCCATGCTTCATAAGAACCCAGAGGATCTTTTACAGATGAAAAACAGGATGTGTGGAAAAGGCAACCACTCTTCTTAATATCACTGAGAAATGTCATGACTAAACCAAGATGAAAATCCAAATTTTCTGTTTTCTAAGCCCAAAACATTTTGATATGTTATGCTTGATATAAATTTTAATGGATAAAGCAATGTCTTTAAAGTACTTACAGACTGAAATAGTAAAACATTTTAAAATCTGTTGCAGTACAGAATGGTATGTGTTTTAATTGGATTCTTATATTTAATCAGTTCCTTTTATACAAACTCATGGATGGATATTATTTTTTAGGAGGGTTTTATTTTTCTTTCAGTACCTTATTCTCTAAGTCTTGTTTCCAGCCCAACATATAATAACCTAATACAGTTTTTATTTTCTTAACAAAAATGTAAGGAATTTACTTATAAAAAGCAACTGAAACTTTCTTTCACCCTGAAGTGGGTCTCCAAGGAAGCAAGAATTGCCAGACAATTACTTTCTTCCCCCTCCATATAGAAGGCAAAGTGTAGTCTTATTAAAATCCAAGAACGAATTCACTTAAGCTCCCCACTGCAGGATGTTTCTCTGACAAGTTCTGTATCGAAAAAAGTGTGTTGTACAACTAATTAAGAAATTATTTTGACAGGGTGAATGTTTTGAAGCTCTGTGTTGTACACAACCTAATATAATCTAATTTTCTTCCAGTGAAACAAAATATGTGGAGTTAAAAAAGCCATGGCCAGATAATATCGATAATAAGAGTACCTCAATTTTAGCTGAAAAGAATTCAAGAAGCAGTCAGCCAATTTGTCTAGGGAAATTTGCTCTTGGCTAAATGGTATAAAAGGTCTTACCCCTGGGCAAACCATTTATTTAAAAATTTTAGAAAAAAACATTTTTTCCACTGATTGTATTTTTCAGTGTTACCATTTCTGTTTGAGAGGATGTAGAATAGAGGTAAATGGTTTGTTATCTAGAAGGATAGCAAATTGGGAGTGTTTGTGGAATAATGACAATTAAGATAGATTCTGGGTTTATTTCAAGCAAGATTGTAGGTAAGTTGGGGCAACTATAAATCCCTTAGTGACAAACTATCCTGTGTGTGTCTGTGTGTCTGTGTGTCTGTGCCTATGTGTCTCTGTGTGTATGAATAACTCCAAATAATTGAATAAATTTATTTTCTCTATCCTTTTTTTTTATTAGTCCTCTTAGAAACTAGGTGAGAAAACTTATAAGATAAATACTTTATCAAATAAGTATTGCTTATAGTATGACTGACTTTTTAAATATTGAATTTCTTCCGATGATTTTCATTATACAATAAGGAATATATTCTTAATTATGGGGGGAGAGATGGCTACCCCAAATTATACCTAAGAATACAAATCATATGTTAGAAAAAAACATATATAAATTAAAATAATATTCCAGATCAAATGCTAATAAGGCTCTTGAAATTATGAATACAAAATAGATGGGGGTATTTTCATATTTCAGATGGAAATAGTAAGCCTATACAGAGAGGCTGTTGCTAGGACTTTTGCTGCTTTATAGGACATTGGTTTATAAATACCACTGAATCAAATGGAGAGCTTTTAAAAAATACCCATTCCCTGGCTTTCAGCCAAACCAACTGAATCAAAACTTTCCTTTCAAAATCTCCACAAAAGTTTTTCATGGAAGACCTTTGTGATGACTGAGGTGAGAGAGAGGATGTATCTAGGACTCTGATTTTCTGGCCTGGGTTATAGGTTATGCATATGGTAAGAGAAAGGCATAGCTTTTAGGGGGGAAGATAATGTATTCAGCATGGGATGTATTGCATTTGAGATGCTCCTAGGAACCTAGGTGAAGACAGCCAATAGTTTGCTGCAAAGCATTGATCTGGATGTCAATGGACAAGGCCAGAGCTGAGAGACAAGGACTGTTGACTTGCCCATTGTTCTCAATTAGTTAAGTAGCAGACATGAGCAAGGTTTCCCTTCATGAGAGAATGGAGTGAGAAGCAAGCTATGATCTTAAATTCGTAATACATTTTTATATGCTGGGCATTGGATGTTCAAAATGATTAAGAATCTCTTCCTTCAATTAATGCATTGTTTAGTTGGAAGGACAAATTCATAACTGTATATACTGGAGAATAATAATGTTCTAATGGTGTGTGGTAGTATAGGTGTTAGAAGGAGTGGTCAGAAGGGGCAGGGAGTCCTAGTAACCACAATATTTGAGAAGAACAAAACAAGAGAGATAAGAAGTAAATAAATACCCTCAAAGATCAGGATGGTTTGTCATGCTCATGGAAGAGGGACAAGGAATTCCGAAAACCTTTCTACCTTTGGATTCAGTTTTAACTTCCTCCTTCCCAAAAATAAACCAACAAACTAGGATGCCTCATTAAGCTTGGATATCAGGAAAACTATGGATAAGTTTTCAGTATAAGTATGCTTTATGCAGTATTTAGGGGCATATTTACAGTAAAAAATATTTTATCTGAAATTCAAATTCTGGTGCATTTTTTCTGCCTTTATAATTTAAGAATGATCCCTGGTTATATTATTACATAGCCTTCTAATAGTGCCATACAACATTCAAAATATTTTCATAATTTTATAATAGCCCTGGGTACGTAGAACCAAAATACCATGTCATTGGAGAATACACTGCACTTATCACTATTTCTTTGTCAATGGAATGTTCTCAAGAACATAATTATACATTTCAAAATATGATTTCCTTGTTTATTTTCATTCATTGTAAATGTATTTTCTTATAACTGTCTCACATGTCCTCATAACAACTCTGAAAAGTTGTAGGGCAGGATTATTACATCCATTTCCAAATGTAAGACAGACCCTGTAAGGTTCAAGGAGTTGCCCAAGCTCACTGAACTTGATCACAACAGAGGGAGGTCCTAAACTCAACTCTGCTGACTAACTTCCAGTACATGTTCACTATGTTATGCTGTCTCTAGAAAATATGTGAACCTCTCATATTAAGATTAGCTTCTCCATTCTCAAATTTTACTTAATATATGGATAGAACACCTGAATTGTATTCGAATGAACTTAAAACTTGTGGTAAATGACATTAGAACAATATACAGGAAGATAATCTCCATAGATTAGCTACATTTATAGAAGATTAATAGAATCATTGAAATTTTCCAAATATCTTGTGGACAGCTGTTATTAGTGTAGTTCTAAAAAATTCTTCATAATTATATGTTGATCACTGGGTGTATTCTGTTCTTATGACTTCCGTATTTGGAAAATCATTTCACATAACACAGTCTGTCCAGTTTTTACCTTGGTGTCTGTAAACTTGAAAATAATTTCATGAATTAAAATGGCTCAAAAATAGTTTACAACTGAAAATTTAATAGGGCATAGATATTTATGGAATCTATTACTATATATTTGCTCAGTAATGTATTCCCTATATGTTTTATGGGACATGAATTTGATCTTAGAGACTCTAAATTGAGGTTAGTAAATCTATCAGAACAAGGATACTGGATTGTTATTAGAAGAACATAAAGCTTCTTTTTACATTTAAGTTTAATACTTAATGAATGTCTGCTTTTTTTTTAAGTTGCTAATAATAGGGCCTCTGTTTGACAGGTAAAGAATCCCCTGCCCCTTTTTCTAGATCCTTCTGTCTTCCATCAACAACTATTGTTCCCTTATTAGTTTTGGTTTTGTGCTGCTTTTAGCTCACACTCAAGAAGAGATACCTCTATTTTCATGTTAAATGCTATGTTCTTTTTAAATTTTATATTATTTTTTGATTTTATGGGGTGTTATGAAAAACTGCTCACTTTAAGAAACTGACAGGTCCATTAGCAGAGAGCTTTATGTCTGAGAGTCCGGGCGGTGAGGCCTTCTGGATATTCAGGAAGTGGAGGGTGTCAGACCAGTCACTTTTATTGCAGCCTGAAATGATGGCTGCCAGGAGATGGGCTCGCATGATCACTTTATATAAATCACCAAGCTTGTCTTTCATTTCTGGCCTTCGCTTAGAAGTTGGAAAGCTCAGAGTTCTTATACTTCAAATAAGAAAAGAACAGAAAGCTTATGAGCTTGGGTCCTCCCCAAGCTCGACCATTCTTATGTGCCTCAGAGTATCAGGGGACACATAGAAAACAAGGATATTCCCTTTGCTTAATTTCAAGGAGCATGTATAACCCCCAAATACACAAGCATGAGTTTAGTAGCCAGAAAAACCTGGTTATGAATTTCAGCCTTGCTGCTGACTAGCTGTATGGCCATGGTCAGATGGCCTAACCTTTCTAATGTGGTGATAGTAATGACTATTGAAGTGGCTGAGATGCTGAATCCCCATCAGCTTGAAGAGTTTGTTGATGGTCTGCAGATAGGCATCCTGGAAAATGCATGTGGTTTGTATATTTTGACCATATTCCTAATGGCCTTCTACCCTTGTCAGCTGAAAGACAGCATGGCTGTGGCTTCTCTTGCTCCAGACCCAGAATAAGTGTAACTCCCCTGGGCCCTTTCCTTATAGCATGTGTTAGTCAGTTTTGTGTTTGTGACAAAATCTTGAGATGAACAACTTTGAAAAAGGAAGGATTTCTTCTGACTCACTGTTTCAGAGCTTTCAATCCATGGTTAGCTGCCTCCATTGCTTTTGGGTCTGTGGCAGGTCAGAACATCATGGCAGGAAGTGGGTGGTAGAACTCAGCTGCTCACCTTATGGTGACTAGGAAGGGAGAGAGAGAAAAGAGAGGAGGGTGGAACAGGATGGAAGGGAGGAGGGGAGGACAGAAAAGAGGAGGGAAGGGGGCAGTGCTTCCATATGTTCTTCAAGGGTACAACCCCAATTACCTAACTTCTTCTACTAAAGTTTCCACCAGCTACAGTAATGCCACACGCTGGCATTATTCAACGTATGGCCAATATATTCGATATATGGCCTCTAGGGGGACATTCAAGATGCCATCACATCTGGGCATTTGGAGTTCTTATCCTTCTGTTGGCAAGAAAAAGTGTGAAGGTAAAGCAAAGGAACGAAATGTCCTCTTCCTCATAGGCTAAAGCAAGATGGGTTCAACCCCTCTCTCCAACTCCTAGATCCCTTTCTCCTGAAGTCCACTTAAGTCCTGCCAACTGGAAGAACACCAATGGACAAGAAGGCTCAAGTCCATGTTGTGGTTCAACCATATGAACCAAGCCCTTCTACTCAGAAATTCAAGAGTCTTGGAGACTCCAAAGGAACCAAGAGAAGAAAAGGCTGAGAAACTGAACCACATGGTTCAAAACTCTTTCTTCAATTACTATGACCCAGTTTTGTGTTCTCTTCCTATGGGTTACAGTAGAACTTCTTGAGCTCAGCACCATGGGCATTTTAGGCTTGGTAACTCTTTCCTGTGACATTGTAGAATGTTTAGTAGCATCTCTAGTCTCTACCTAAGTTAGTAGCACCCAACCACCAGTTGTGACAAGCAAAGATGCCTCCTGACATGGCCACATGTCCTTGGGGAGTTAAATAATCCCCCAGTTGAAAGCCTTTCAGTTAGAGTAAAAAATGGGTATTGAATTCATTCTGAGGGTTAAAATAACTCACTGATGACTACACAGTAGAACTAAATGTCATAAGGAAAGTATCCTGCATAGTCACTAGGATATAGAAGGTGCTTAATAAATTTAGCTCCTTTTTTATTCCCCTCTCCCTGTAGTGAATTCTGTGGTGTGTCACACAGGTCCTCACTTGAGGATTGAAGTCCCCATTCCTCCAGCTACTGGGAATATTGACTACTGACAGCTCAGAGTAAGTCTCCCTGAGACCTGGCCCTCTTCATGAATAGCTGGTATCCAATTACTGGTCAGTGCAAGGCTGCAAAGTTCTGCGCATTTGCCTCAGTTGGGGATCTCTCTGAAGAGCCACCCAGCTTGATATCTCCTGTGGATCAGCTGAGACCTCTGCAGTCATTGTGGCTATGGTTCGAATAGGAAGTATCCCCCAAAAGGCTCATGCATTGGAGGCTTGTTCCCAAACTGGTGGTACTGTTTTGGCATGTTCTGGAAACTTTAGGGGGGCTGGGACCTAGCTGGGGATGTAAATCACTGACAGCATGTCCTTGGGGCTGTACCTTGCCCTAGGCTCCTTTCTGTTTCTCTTCCTCTCCTTCCCAGCCACCATGAGGTGACACACCTCCCCTGCCATGCCACATGCTGTCATGATATCCTGTCCAAATACATGGAGCCAAGCAACTGTGGACTGAAGTCTGTAAAGCTCTCAGCCCAAATAGATCTTTACTCCTTTAAATTAGCTATACCAGAATTTTGTCCCAGTGACAGGAAAAAAAAACCTAACAAAATTGTGGTTCAGCAATCCCCTCACCCAGTCCTGCTTCCCACAATCTCTGCCTTAGCAATTATTCTCTGAAGAACTCAGTCAAAGACCACCCCTTTTATCTCAAGCTTTATGGGAATCTGTCATTTTTTAAAATGAAATAATGTAAGCCAAGTCCTTAGTACTATAGTAATTGTGGAATTAATGGCAGCCATTTTCTGTGATTTTATCTATCACATTATTTGTTATCACTTCCTGTGTGCAATGTGCTTCTGAAGCAACTGTTCTTACTATGAAATTGTATCTCACTTCCCTCAGTATTACACCTACCTGTAGAGATTCATAGAGGCTGGTTCATTCTCACAGGTATTCTGATGATTATACATTCATATCGATATTTTTCCGAATTCTGTAAGCTTTGGTCATTAGCAGTAACCAGGAATTGAGACGAAGGGTGGACAGGAAAAATTTTAGATCTCATTCTCACTCCAAGTCAGGGTAAATTTCTATTCATACTACTGGTATAATTTGTGAATAAAGTATGACTAATGAACAAGTAGGTTTTATCACCATTGCTATACAAGTTCTCAAGGGGTCAGAGTTGCACTTTTAAATTTAATCTCCTATCTCATTTCCTCTCCATCTTCACACCCAACATTTTACACTGCAGAGTTTTGCAGACAGGGACTGGAGAGTGAGTGAGGGAGCAGGCCGTGGGGCACAGAAGGCGGAGAAGGATGGAGTCTTGAAAGGCATGCTCAGGTGAAGGGCAAAAGCAAACAAACAAACAAAAAACCAAAGCTTTTCTGACAGGACAGTGTGAGCCACAGACTTCTTAGTGAGGAGCAGGAGGCATGAACCTTCCATACATGGAAACCTTTCTGGTATGCAGTCATTGCAGTAAGTTCAGGTACTATCGAGTGTTTAGTCTATGTCTGAGTCTTTTCTCTCAACTTGTTTCTAATCCCTTTCTGATGTCCCACTAAGTATACTCATTATCCCCATATCTTAGATTTGAGAACAAACATAGCAATTTTGTCCAGAAGGAAAAGGTAGAATTTAAGTCTAGGTCTTCTTGATTTCAGAGACTTCTCTAATACAAAATTTCTCAGACAATTTAGTCAAAACCTTTTACATGAAATCATACGAAACAGAACACAAAAACATCATAAAATTTAAGATAAGAGACAAAAAAAAATCACTCAGGGTAGAAACAAGTCACTTCAGCTGCCTTTCCTGGACCCCATTTATCTCCTGTTTTTAGAAGTGAATCCATTTTATCCAATCTTGATTAGTCAGCTTTTTATCACTGTGACAAAATACCTGAAAAATCAACTTAAAGGAGGAAAGACTTATTTGGATTCATAGTTTTAAAGATGTTAGTTCATGGTCACTTGGCTCAGTTGGTTCTGGGCCTGTAGTGAGGGAGCACATTGTAGAGCAAAACAGTTCACTTCATGGCAGCCAGGAAGCAATGAAAAAGAGAGGGGATGGGAATGGGGATACCGCCAATGACCTAATTCCTCCAACTAGGCCCCGCTTCCTAATGTTTCCACCACTTCCTATTAGCCCATTGAGTTATGAGTCCATAAATAGATTAATAGATCCATGAAGTCAGATCCTTCATGATCAAAACATTTCCCAAAGGCTCCACCTCTGAATTCTGCTGCATTAGGGATGACCAAGCCTTCAGCACATGAGCTTTCGGGAGACATTTAAGATCCAAATCATACCAGTTGGTTTTCATGAGAAGTGACTTTTTCCTCCATATGCTCCCCACCTCTCTTTTTCTGTTTTCTCACAGAATCCTGGGGAATTAGAGTCAACTTCTCTAATTGGAAGTGTGGAAAGAATGACTAAGCATGTTCTGCTTAGCAACACCTTTTCTTCTTTCTTTGGGAAGTGCTCTTGCTCTTTTGAGAGAGAAGTTAGATCTTTACTCATCCGTGTGCAATTCTTCCCTAGGCAGAAAGTAGACTCCAGCTGTATCATGACAAGGGTGGGTAAGAAGCCTTCCTAATTCATGAGTTCACTAAGCTCTATTCTTCCGTGAATGATAAATGTACTATTTAGGCTCTTCAGAAGTTGGCTAAAAGAAGGTGACTACTCTAGGTTTCCTTAGAGACCTTAGTGATCCTTACTGCTAGGGATACTTTCGGGGAAACTTAAGAAGTGCTGGTCCCTGTGTTGAATTTTCCTTCCTGTCTGCTCAGCACCAGCCTGGGACATCCTCCCAAGCAGGAGGTCTGTCTGTTCTTCTCTAATTCCTCTTTCTCCTTCATGAACTTCCTTTTGCCAGTATTCATAGCAAGGAGTTAAATAAGAAGTCTATTATCCACATGTCCTGAGTTTCTTCGGTGTAGAAAAGCAGGCCTCATAGCATGAAAATCTTCTCTTTAGAGGTTGTCTGATTGTTTCAAAAATGATATTAATAAAAACAACATATGAAATTGACCATTTCCATAGAGCACCCGCGGTAAAGTTTTTGTTCTAACTGACAAACCAGGTGCAGAATATTCCATGTATAATTTAGACCCTCTCCCTGTGGGCTGCTCTGCTGGATTTGTATATAACTTCAGTTATTATTGCCATTAAGAAAAGATATTTTAGGGACAAACTCATTTTTTGAATAGATTGTTATCTCAAATTAAAAAAGATTACGGGAACTGACAATCAATGCAGCCATCTAATTGCTATTTCTCCAATTAAAAATTAATATACAGAAAGCGCTGCCTGGAACCAATTGGTCTTAAGGTAATTCTGAAATAAGGAAAAAAAGAAACCAATTTAAAAGCAGCAGGCTTGGGTGAGTGCGGGAAGGGTTTGCGGCTCAAAGTTTCCTCTGCAGCAGGGACAGGCAGGTTTCTGACCTCATGCGTAGAGCCCCCACACCTAGGGTGACTGGAAACAAAGGAACACTGAGCTTTGTCTCATTATTCCTCATCTATTAAAGACTTAGGTATAAAACCACTGTGTTTTGTGATGTACTTAAGAATAGATGGCAGGTGTCATTTTTTTTTACAGTGCATGTCATATCATCTAGGCAGTGGAAAACGTGTGTGAGGGTGCCTGTGCTAAAAATGTTCCTCTGTTCTTTGAGGATGTCAGTGAGGCCGTTTCAGCTCCTTCTTTTCTGCAGAATTTCATTTGCTAAGCAGTGTTCGAATAGATGGAGACCAAGGAAAATGAAATCAAAGAAAGCCTCTTATGTCTTAAAGACAGGAGAGCTTTCCACTTGGTTCAGAATAAACCTCTTTAATCTGAAAGAGTCATGCTCTGCATTTAGAGTATAACAGGTACTTAGTTTTAAGCTAAGTACATATTATTATATTATACATATGTGTACTTACAGATGTATATGTATAATAAAGAAAATGGGCAGGAAGATTCCTGCAGTCCAAGATCTGATCAGGTTCTAGTAAGGAGGTGAGGTAGATTTCAGTGAGAATGAATCAGTGGAGCTGGAGAAGAGAAAGAGGGTGGGGATGATTCAAGAGGCACTAGGCTTGACTGAAATACACAAAGTCTGGTATGGAAAGACTGAGGCAGACAAAGGACTATCTCTAGATTCATGAAAGGATTTCAGTAAATGAACAGATACGGACATGTCCAGCCAAAGCCACCCATTTGTACCCAGAGGACAGTTTGTGAATTTTGAGAAGAGAGACTTAAGAGTCAGAAGGGAAACATGTGAGGAGATGGAGAGGCAGCTTCAGAACCAAGAATAGGTATGGAACTCAGAACTCAGGCCCCACACTGAATGATGGTTCTTATTGAATAGGCATGAGGAATCTCTCATCTGATAGCAAGGAAGACCAGAGAGCCCTCTCACAACTCCTTGCTCACTGCTTCTTCTTTCTCTGATCTGCAGCTCCTGAACAACCCTCTTACTTAGTTCCCTAAGCCTGAGCCTGGGAACACTTCCCAGACACCACATACCCCTCCCACCCAGCGGTCAAGACCGTCCACTTGTGACTCTTACATGCCTCTTGACAGCCTTCTGGTTTTCAGTCAACAATCCATGGCCCTCTAATTGGATGGAGACCAATAGGCTCAGAATCTAGGGGATGGAATGGGGCTGAACATGGGTATGTTTAAAAAGATCCCCTGTACTAACTAACCAAACTATTCTTTCTTCTTCATATGAACTTCAATCTCGTCTTTCATTTTATCTTTAACCATTAATTCCTTCCTGTGGAATGTCCCTATTTTTTATGACTACACATAGAATTCCCATCACTGTCTAAAACCCTGTTCTATCACCATTTTCTCTGAGGTTTTTCCAGTTCCTGTTCCAATATTTTGGAAGTAATGACTGTTCCCCAACTCCCATAATGCCATTGTGCACCTCTCCTCCAGTACTTACCATTTTGGACCTAGAATTTATGTGCATATCTCATTTCTTCTTCAAGAATTTAATTTCCTTACTAGTGGGTCTTATGAATTTTTTAGTGGCCCTTAGTGTCAGGAAGTAAAGTACCTTCAACATGGTAAACTCGTGGTTCTAAAGATCTTCATAGGTACCTGATCTGTTAAGCTTCCCAGCCTCCCTGTGATGTAGGTACTATTATTAATATAATCATCCCTATTTGCAGATAAAGAAACTGAGTCACAGACAAGCTAAGGCAAGATTATAATTGATAAGTGGTCGAGTGAAAATTTGAAGTCAATCTGGATCATTTTCTTAATAGCAATAGTGTTCTGACTTTCAAATCTGTGGGAAAATGAGGGGGGCGGTCCAAGGGTAGCACAATATAGTGCCCACATGTGGTCAAGATCCTTCTGATGCCCAGGACATCAGTGGAAAGCAGTGATTCTAGGATAACAGGTTGATAGCAGGTCCTAGTAGAAGCCCTCATCAATGACCACAGTTCCATGCCCTTAGGGAACTCACCGGAACCTCTATCTGTCCTCTTCTCTCCTGGGCTCAGACCTAAGCTTTTATTTCTCCAAATGAAACTAACATGCAGGACTAAAAGCCTCTCCCACATTATTGGCTGTAGAGTGAGGTGAGAGAGAAAAAGCATTAAGTGTGTGTGGAGGGGGGAGCAGTATGTGTGCTTGGGGTTGTGAATTGTTTCCTCTGTAGAATTGTTTTAGTTTTAATTTGTTTTTTGTTTGTTTGTTTGTTTGAGACAGTTTCACTACATAGCCCAGGCTAATGTGGACCCCACCATGTAGCCCAGATTGGCCTCAAAGTTTGATCCTCTTGCTTCTGCCTCCCAAGTGTAGAATATTTAAAAATTAAGAATAGATTTGGGCACTTCTATGCCCTTGGGCCCATATGTTTCATATTTTACCATTCCATAGGGAAAACTTAGAAGAGTTTAGTGACATTTATTATATGTCCAAGAAGATCAGGTCTTTTTCTGGTCAAGTGAGGGGTTCGGGGTGGGAGGGTTCAGTGGGAAGAGACAGTTGTAGTGCTTGGATTAATCCAGCTTCTCTGTTAGAAGAGAGAACTTGAGAACCAGTGATTGGCATCTGTTATCAAAAGGAGGCAGGAGAGCTGCAGGAACTCAGCAGCCCAGACCAGCTGACACAGACCTGCCTGGGCCCGCACTGGAACTGCTATAAATAGCCAAAAGCAGGATTTCATATGCAGCTGCTTCCCTTTAAGGAAGAGATAATTTAAATTTATATTTAAAAAGAAACTACAACCATGGTCACCTAAGCCATAAATAAAATCCAATCAATTATTCCCTTGTCCATAGAATTGTTCCTCCATTAAACATACATACACTGGAGACCAACCATGCTTTAAGTCAGGGCTGGGCACTGACTAAGGGAAACTAAAAGTTAGCCCTGCCCTCAGGAAGACAGACTCTCCTACAACTAACTACAATAATATTTGAAGAAATCACTAGATGGTGTGATGAAATGAGTATATAGGTCCCTCACTTATATGAAGTTTAATAAAAAAGGTGTTTCAAAAATTAGATAATCACTAAAATCCCACACTTTTCTTTTTTAAAGACACACATTACCCTTTCCTTCTGTGTCTTCAGTTTTCTACCCCTGGTTGCTCAGAGTAACTATTTTTTTGCTTTTCCTTTTTAGCTTTGCTAGTATACCCCTTCCTTTTTTTCCTTCTGGATAAATTGTCTTCCCTTCCTTGTGTAGAATTCATTGGCTTGGGATTTAATCTGGGACACATTCGCAACAAAAAGGAGTGCTTGGATCTTCTGTGGTTCGTCTTTCATGACAACCCCAGTACTCAGAGGTTCTCCTGCAGACGAGTTAAAGGCAAGCAACGTGAGCCAAGTAGAGTGGACTGGTTAGCATCTCCCAAAAGAACACGAGAAAAGTGGCCCATTGGTGACATGACCTTGGCTAGATTCTCCATTCCTATACCATCTAGGGTGGAGAAAGCACAGCCATGACTAGAGTTTGAAGATTTTCTAGTTATGCTAATCTGGGAGAGATATTTAACCTTTCCCAGCCTCTGTTTTCTCATCTATGAAATGGAGTTTTAAGTAATTCTCAGCTAATAAGATTGTAGTGAAGTCTAAGACCAGGAATGGGAGCGTATCTACAGAATGTCCACATGGTGCTCAAATGCCCGGTGGGACTTACACTCATTATTGTTTCACAGTCTCTGTAAGTTAGAACAGAACTTCGATGAGTGGCTCCAGGGATGAAGTAGTTGGTAACAGGCTAGATGTGGTCACTGTGACCATATTCCTTCCTCTTGGCCTCCTTGTTGAGGCCAAGTCCAGAAGTAGTCACCGTATATTTGGCCTGGTTGAGTACACTTATCTAGGTCATAGGCACACCTGCATATAGGCAACTGGATAAGGACACCTCAGAGAGAAGGCAGAACATTCAAATATTCCTGCCTTTTCCCCATCTTTCCAATTTTTCTTAACACCCCAAGGTTAACCTCCATCTGTACTCTGCTTTCATGATGAATGTGGTAATGGGTAATACTGGCTGAAAGTTGTGTCCTAATCATTCTGTCCTTTCATTTCCCCAAAATAGCTTCTTGGTAAATTGTCTCCAAGCCTGAGACCCACCCACCCTGAGACATGTTCCCATGGAGGGCTGTGAGATTCCTCCTTGGCATTATCTTAAAAAGCCAGAAAGAACCAACCCTCATAGACTCCACTCCAAAACCAACTCCTACTGAATAAAGGCTGAACACTGAGAAAATGATTTGTGCTGTGTGGTACATGTAGAACTTCCTGGAATCTTCTGGGACATTCTCCTCTACTAACAGGATTCCAGAACAGCCTTAGGAGGACGTCAATGTATTTGGCTTACTTGCTGGGACTTTTGGAAGTTGAGCAACCTTTAGCTAGTCTGCTTTATATTTGATCTTCTAAAATTCACATCTAATACCACAAAGAGATTAGAACTCCCTTCTCTCAAACCAGATTGCATTTAAATAATTTCACCCCACTTAAATTCTCTCTGATATCACTTCCAGAAAAGAAAGATTTGGGTTTCTTTTGATAGAAAATTGAGTTATGTACTTACATTGTCTTCTTGTCCCATAGTCCGTGTCAAGATTAGTTATACAAGTGGAAAATTCTGTGTCAGACTAAAGATCAATCCCCTCATTCTCACTTTATAAAAGAGAAACACCCACAGATACAAGAGGGGAAAACACTGAATGTGGCAAGGCTACAGCAAGTAATAAGCCTCCAACTTCTCCAGCAGCAAATGTAGAGGTGAATTGGCCTGCAGCAAGCCAAAAGTTAATCTCATAAAGAAGAGCAAGATAAATTAGAAGGCAAATTGCTTGCCTAGTCTTCCTTCCACTTCCAGTATCTATGGCAGACTGGCCCTTGAACTTGCTGCATAATAAATCTTTCATGTTTGCTACCTATTTCCAAGAATTTATATGTCATGGCTGGCTCCTGCTTAGATATTTTAGCAGTGAGAAGATACATGACAGGAGTGCCATTGTCTGGGCTTCCATTTACTGCCATGTCCCTACCAACCCTACTTGCTTAGAGACCTGGCTGCCATCCAGGTCTCATAGTTGGTTCCACCATCTTGGCATAGACAGTCTCGTGAGATTTTCTTGGAGCCTTTGAACATAGGGAAAGTTGCCACTTCACAGTGTGATCGTGAAAAATCATCTCCAATATTTTCCTAAAGTGACTTTGCCATTTGAAAGTCAGAAATCTCAGAATTCCTTCAATGTCCTCTACTTTGGTTTAAGAAGCTGTTCTAGGTGGTTGGTGCTGAATAAGTCAAGACTGTCTCTCTTGTCAGAAGGCCCCATGTCCCAAGGAGAGTAACCCAGGTCCTGTTCAGATGTGCTCTGCCATTCAAACAGGAAACATTTGGTGAGCTCGTCCGGGAGACCATACTTGAACTATAGGATTCAAATCCGACTCACAAAGAATTGTGATGGAATTGCTAATTCTGCCTCAGGCTTCAGTGTTAGTTCCAGGGAAATTGGAATGAAATGAATAAAACAATCCTGGACTGGGAGCTTGGTTCTTTTTCAGCCACTTCTTACAATGGGACCTGAAAAATTAATCAGCTACCTAATTCTTGGCCTCTGTTTCATCAATGGAGCACAAGGAGGTCCTGGGGTGCTAGTAGCCTGTGTGCTGTGCCCCAAACCATCAAACATAGAACAAATCCAGATTTATCATGCATTTTTTGTAACATTATAATGTTATGTAGTTCTTCTTCTCTTTTCCACTTTTGTTGTCTGTATTTTATAACTTCTGCTGGTGAGCGTGTCTGAGCTCCAAGCTCTCATGATATCACTCCGTCCTGTGCCCTGTTAGCTAAAGATGCAGAGGAATGGCCCAGGACTGGTAGAGCTCCTTCAGGGAGTGCAGCTTAACATATATTTTATCTTCAGATATTTGGTGAGGTTGTATTTGAGAAAGAACCCTTTATATCATTAAAAATGATCTGAAAATCTCTAGTTTGGGCTCATAGTTCTTTTTTTATTTTTCTGGCAGTGCTGGGGGTTGAACTCCTAAGTAGGTGCCCTGCCACTTGAGCCCAAAAAGGACTCTACCAGTCCTTTGTGTGTTGGTTATTTTTGAGATAAGATCTCACTTTATGCCTGGCTGGCCTGATTCTCCTATTAGTGCTTCCCCACATAGCTGGGGATGACAGGCACACACTACCATACCCAGCCATTTGTTGACATGGAGTTTCAAGAACTTTTAGCCCATGCTAGCCTTGAAATGTGATCCTACCGATTTATGCCTCCCAGGTATCTAGGAGAACAAGGTGAGCCACAGTGCCTGGCTGGCCTCATTGTTCTCATTCTTAGTGTCCTTGGTGGAATTGCTTCCTCTGCCATGACTTGCTCATGGCCTCCTCCAGGTTCTGCTTTGGACTTCTGCTCTGCCCAACTCTTCCTTGGTTGATTTTTCATTCTTAGGTTTTTAAGAACTACTTCCTTTAAGTCTTAGTCTGTTAAAACTGCTGAAACAAAATGTCACAGACTGGTAACTTATAAACAATAGAAATTTATTTCTTTCAGTTCTGGAGGCTGGACATTCAAGATCAATCTATTCAAGCAGACTTTGTGTCTGTCCCTTATAGATGATGCCTCCTTGCTGAGTCCTCCCTTATCTGCTAGAAAGGGCCCACAGCTCCTTCAGCCCTTTTATCAGAGCAGTGATCACATGCATGAGGGCTCTGGCTTCCAAAGGCTTATCTCTTAATATAATCACATTAGGGATTGAGTTTTAATATGTGAATTTAGAGGGCATAAGCAGTGAGACATAGCACCCACCTTCAACTCTATTCTGTGTTCTCCATCTCTTTGGGTGGCACTGTTAACCACACAGCCTCTTAGCTGAGAAATTTGGGATTTCTCTTAACTTCTTTCCCTCCATTACCACACAGACACATTCTGTTTCTTTGACAAATCCTCTTCCCGTCCATTCCCTCTGCCGTGGGCTTCAGTTCAGACTCAGACATTCCCTCTGCTGATAAAGCAATCTTTCTTCCATAGAAATATGATTATGTCTGCTCTCTGTTTGGAAGCCTTGCTTCAGTGCGCCCATTATCTACAAGTGAGGTCACGTTCCTTGGCATGGCAGGCAGCATTCTTTCTGATCTGGCCTCTGCTTGCTTCTCTCACACTCCTCTGCCACCTTGGACCTGATGGCCCTCTAATAAGTAAACTCTGGCGGTCTCGGAGATGTATCATGCTGCCAAAATGTTATTTCCTCTGTCTGGGATGCCCTTTGCCCTTGTTTTCTTGGAGAATTCTGGTCATATTTCAAATGTTGTGCTTAGAAACTGCTTCAAAAACCCTCACAGACAGGAGCACACATCCCTTCACCCCCAAAATAAGCTACCTTGCTGTATCACTTATAATGCATCCTGACTTGTTTGCACATCTCCATGGTCTCTAGACTGTGAACTCCTTAAAGCAGGACTGTACCTCACTCATCTTTCTAACCACAGTGCTTGGCACAATATCTGGGACATGGTAGAGTCTCAGTTAAGCTGAATTCTCATGGAAGGCACCTGAGCACCAAATTACCAAATTATAGGGTTCCTTAGTGATAAAAAGGTTACTGACTTATTTTATTCTAAGTTGTCAACACAGTCATATGTTTTAAAACATGCACTCATTATTCTGCCTGGAGAAGAAAAAAGTAAATGGAAAAACCAAGACTATGAAGAAAAGCATTCGGCGTTAAGGTGCAAATTAAAACTCCCAGGTAAATAGTCAGAGAGGCACAGTGGGAGATTTTAGTGAGTTCCTCAGGAAATAGTTGCAGCTAATACATTTAATTGATATTTTCCTGGAGCTTTGAATGGGTGGCTGATTTGTTCCCATTTATTTTTACCTCTCAGCTGGTTTCATCTTCACATACATGATCTTCCATTTTAATTCCCCTTGCTCATTGTATGCTGCCAAAGTAAAGCAGTTGGGGGCCTGTGGGATTTCATAGCCATTTGATTCAAAAATTTATTCTAGGGGAAACCCCTTTAAACTGTGGTGTTTAAAACCTCATGGATCATCAAATGAGATGAAAAAAATGGTTCCCTCTGGGAAAACATACTTGAATTTGTAAAATGTTTCTCTCAGATATCTTAGGAGGGTGATGCATTCTGAGGCTGTGCCTGGTAGCATGGCATGCTTTGTGTGAGAGGTGACCTCCCTTGGAGTCCCCTCAAGGGCTGGCTCAGCACAAAGGCCTTTGAAAGGTCATGGTTCCTGGAGCTGTGCATGCTCCTATCTGAGGACCCTGCCCCCAAGAGATTTCCTTCCTCGAGGAGGAGATGGCTGAAGAGGGGAGCTCTTCATGCAAATGTTTTCCAGGTAAGGGCAACTCAAGTCTTCTTTAGGCAAATGTAATAATAGTAATAATATAACAGAAGCTGACTTCAAGTGAAGGGACCTCAGGATGGCTAAACCCTCCCAGACCACCCCAAATTTTTTTTACAAAGATAATTTGATATGGGCAATTGCCAAGTCTTAATCCTGTGTAGAGTGTGAATGAAGCACTTGCATGAGAGTTTACCATGCTTACTACACTTTTGAGTAACATGAATGGGCTAGATATGGAATGCAACTTCAGTGTGAACCTCCTAGACCCTGCTACCATTTGGTTTGCCATGTCTAACCCCTTCTATATAGGAATTCAGTTTCCCAGTGGTTTGGTAAACCTCTTTCATGATCTCTACTACACTTTATTCAAGACCACACCTCAGGAGAATCATCCAGTGTCATCTGGGAAGAGACATGACCTGTGTGTCCAGTTCCAACACTGCCCTGAAGGACAGTGTCCTGCGCTGGAGTTCTGTTTTGTTTTTAAGCTGCACTCACAGAGTTATAGTTACACAGAATGAAGTTCACATCAGGTGAACAGTTCTGCGAGCTCTGATAACATAAACAGCCGTGCAATTACTATCACCATCATGATCTAAGATATTTCTAACACCCCCAAAACGTTCTCTTACCTCTTTGAAGTCAGTCCGCTCTCACAATCTCAGCCCCTGGCAACCATCGACCTATTCCTTGTTCCACCCATTTCGCCATTTCTAAAATGTCACATAAAAGGAATCACACAGTATTTAGATCTTTGAATCTGCCATCTTTACCAAAAAAACAGCTGAGATTTATTCATATTGTTGCATGTATCAATAGCTCTTCCCTTTTTATTGCTGAGTAGCATTTTATTGTGTGTATGTTACATAATGGGTTGAATCTGTTCACTACCTGCTGGACACTTTGTTTGCCCAGTTTGGGTGATAATGAATAAAACTGCCACAAATATTTGCATCTAGAGATTCTTAGGTAGACAAAGTATTCATTTCTCTTGGGTCAATAATAGGAGCACATGGTAATTCTATTCAAACTTTCAACTGGATTCCAAAGTTTCACCAGCAATCTTGTGTGAGTCTCATTGGGTCTTTGTCTTCCCTCGCTCTTGGTATTATAGTCTTGTTTTTTAAATTTGAGCCATTAGAGTAGTGTGTAATGCCCTATCTTATCACGGTTTTAATGTGCATATCCTCAGTAACTAATTATGCTTAATTTTTTTTTAGTTTTTTTGAGACAAGATATCACTGTGTAGTCCAGGCTGACCTCAAATTTGCCATCCTCCTGCCTTAGCCTCCCAAGTGTTGGGATTACATGTATGCACCACCATACCCAGCTTGTTTACTGTGATTTCATTTGCTTATTTTCCATCTGTAATTCGTCTATGGTGAAGCATCTTTTCAAATCCTTTGTTCATTTTTAATGGGTTATGTATTTTCTTTAAGTCTTCTTTATATATTGTGAATAAAATTCCTTTATCAGATTTGTATATTGGAAGTATTTCTCCCAATCTGTAGCTTACCTTTTCATTTTCCTAATAGTGGATTTAGAATAGCATTTTTGATAAAATCCAATGTCAATATTATACTTATGGCTCATAGCTAATTCATTGATACACTTGGAAGAAAGTGGTAAAATAAGAGAGTCAATACTTTTGGAAGAAGAGGAGAAAAAGTCACCTGGCACCTGGAGTACTTGTTTAGCTCTAGATTTCCACCTCAGTCACCTCCATCATTGGATCTCCTAGCCATCCTCTCCATGGTCCATGTCTTTCCTCATCTCCCCGCTGCACACCTCTGCCACCCCCAGATTTGTACCTGGCCATTGTTGATTGAGATCTGAGAGGGAAAGAACCCTCTGCACACTTTTTATTTGTTTTTAAGTGGTGGTAGTACTGGGGACTTGTGCTTGCTAGGGAGGCAGTCTACCACTGGAGCCACACTCCTAATCCTTTTTTCTTTAATTATTTATCAGCTAGGGTCTTGCACTTTTGCCCATGACTATCTGGGATTTCAACCCTCCTATCTGTGTCTCCTATGTAGCTGGGATGACAGGCATGTACCACCATATCCAGCTATTGATTGAGATGGGGTCTCTAACTTTTAACCCAGGCCAGCCTCCAACAACAATCCTCTTGATCTCTGTCTCCCCTATAGCTGGGATTATAGCTGTGAGCCAATGCACTTGGCTGCATTCTAACTTCACTGACCCTTGCCCTTCCTAATTTTTTAGCCACATCAAAACTGCATCTTCCAACACTTTTTGGGAAGAAGTCAGGTCTGATTCCACACACTTATAAAAGTACCCCACATAGCTGTTATTTATGCCATGTTCATTTCTTGATTATTGTATTTCAGATAAACTCTTCTGCCTAGGCATTAAAGTCTTCTTAATTGCCTCTACCTCTTTATCATCCTCCCATCCCCTTGCTCCATCCTCACAGGAATCTCCACTTCAGCTATGTTGCTTGCTTTACCACCCAAGGACACATCATGCTCTCTCTTGCCCCCTCTGCAGAGGCTGTTTCCAGTTCTCAGTATGGTTTTCTCTGCCTGTACCCTCAGCCTGGAGAACTAGCACTCATCTTTTTAAGACCCTGTGAAATCTTCCTGCTCCACTGAACAAATCTTCCCTAAGTCCTCCCTGGACTTCCAAGTCTTCTGTGCTGCCAGCATGCTTTGCAAGCACCTCTGAGGCCCTTTCATTTCCTGGTGATTACTGACATTCTCTTCCCCTGGACTCCAAGGGTAGGAACTTTGTTTGATTTATCATTGTGTTTCAAGTTCCAGGCAAGCTCCCTCCACATTGTAAGGGCTTAATCCATCTTTGTTGAATGAGAAACTTCACCTTTGCCTTTTCTCTTGTTGTTTCTCTCCTGTGAAATACCTCCTGTGTTTTCCTTCCATCAACACAAGTCCCAGTGGGTACAGACTGGAGTCTGTCTCCTCCACAAAGCTCTCCTTGCCCACATCAGGTTTCACTCCACCTGATTCTCAGCTCCTGAGGAGCTTCAGTCTTGGTGTCACTTGGTCTGTCTCTTAATCACACATAGCACAGCCTCCTATTACTGCTGCTGGTTCTGTAGAAGTTCTAGTGCCATAACCTGGTTATAAGGTAATGGAGCAGGACCTTCAGTTTCATTATATCCTAAAAATAACTGGCATAATATTTGCCTTTCCTGACTCCTGGCACATCTGTCTTAAATCTTAACAATTGCCCATGCCTTCCTCTACACAGTGTTGCACATATGTGTCATGTTGTACATACAGTCATGGGACTCTAACATGCTACTGAACATAACGGCGTACCTACCCATCATCCATGACGCTGTGAATTCCTCTAAGACAGGCATGAGAGCACAGGTCCAGCCATCCTAGACAGCCAACATCAGCAGCTCTTCTTCAGAGTTGAGTGAAGTTTAATTAGTCAGGCAGATTAACACCAGTTGTAGTAGTAAACCATAGCCTCAGTGTCTTAACACACCCCGTGGTCAGTTCTCTGTTATGTCACAGTCAAACCTGGGGCTGTGGCACATGGCAGGAGATTCTCCTCCCTAGTCCTCCAGAAACTCAGTGGCCTTCTATCCCGAGATGCCCCATCTTTGGCAGTAGAGACCACTACTAGATGTGGACAGCAAACATGGAGGACAATGTGGGAGACTGTATTGCCTGGTGTAGGAGTGGGAGCACATCACCTTTACTAATATTCTTGCAGCCAGAACTCAGCCCATGTCCCCAGTCTAACCATCAAGGGAACGTGGTAAATGTATTCTTCCTATAACCCTAAGTTTATGCTATACATAGAACCTCAAACCTGCCACAGAAGTAGGAAAACCTCAACATCTCTATGCCGCCTTATTCTCATTAGTTAGGATTAGATTTTGCTTGCATATAAAATAGCCCTTACAGTTCTGTTGCTTAAACAAGTTTACTTTCCCATCATCATGGTCATAGTAGATGGTCCAGCAATGGCACAGTAGCTCCATAAAATGCTCAAGGACTTTGAATCATTGCAGTCCTGTTACTAGCCTTGCCTGGGATATAAGCATTAACCTCATGACTTAAAATGGCAATTAGGGCTCCAGCCATCAAGTCCATATTCTAAGAAGCAAGATAGAGGAAAGTGGCAAAAGCAGGGCATGTCCCATTCCTGAGGAGCCTCCCTAGAAGTCTCATATGACTATTCTGCTTACATTTTATTGGCCAGAACTTAGTTATATAGCCACATCTACATGTAAGAGTATCTGTAAAGTACACTTAAATGATCAGGAAAAATATATCCAGCTGAAATTCAAGTTTCAAATTTTAAATGGAAAAGAAGAGTGAATGTCAAGATAGGCAGCTAGCATTCTATGCCTTCAAGGAAAGACTATTTTCTAACAGAATCACTTTAAGGGTCAAATAAGATAACGCATAAAAATGGTGGCCAATAAATGGTGGTTATTATAATTATAAGCACAGTTATTATATGCATGCCCAGAATACAGTTGATGTATATTTAAAATAAATAAAATATGTCAATAAGGAAATAAGTGTTGCCCTGAATTTAATTACTTCATTATTCCATTATTTATTTCCAATCATTAACTATTCATTCTTTCAGATATTAAAAATTCCTATTATTCTTGAGAGGTCTTTTATTGGCTGATATTTGGCTAGGATTATTTTCTCACAACATCTTGAGCTCAAGGTCACCCACATGGATGGCAGTAAAGGTATGGACTTACAGAAGAGAAGAAGAGAGGGGAAAGCTGGGACCCTAACTCTTGGGAAGCCTGGATTTCAGTCCTGGCTCTGCTACTAGCCAGCCACACAGTCCAGGGGGACCCTTTCCTTCTCTGGAGTTTTGACCCTCTTAGTTGTAAGGCAGGCTCCCTCCATAGCCCCTCAGGGGATTATGTGTTGCTTTGCTAAGTCTCCAGGTCAGTGACAATCTCATAAAGTAGGAGGCTGTAGAGGACTTGCTTCCTGTGTGCCAGCATTTGATGGCACAGGAGAAGACTAAGATTCTAGCCTAGCATGGAGGACAACTGGGTTGACATCCTGATGCCACCTCAAATGAGCTGTGGGAACTTGGGCATGTCACACGAGTTGCTGGTCCTCTACTGTCTAGCTCTAAGATGAAAGGCTGCTCTTGATGCCCTCTCAGCACACTCAAGCTCTAAATTTCTATTGTTTCAGTGTAGAGCCATTGCCCTCACCACCCTCCACCTCATCCCACTGATGCCATGATACAAATGCTGGTCATTTTCTACTGACTGAGGTACCTGTCATTGGCCCTCTGCACCTCATAAGAAATTGTGAGCAGTACCTTTCATCTGATCCATGTGGCCAGTGCATGGTCTGTGGTCCTTTCTTTAGCAACAGCCCAAATCTTGAACCACTTTCCCTGTCCTGTTTCACCTAATGCCTCTTCTCAGATGTCCAGTATACCACTTTGTGGCTCATGGAATAGCTGAAAAATGTACACTTTGGAGTAGATGCATTTAGATTGTAATGATGCTGAAGTTTTGTGAAACTTTGAGATTTTAAAAATGGGCATTGTGTAATATACCATGGAGTACTTTGAATATTATTGAAAATATGAATGAAAAACTCTTGCAAGTATAAACTCTTCAGAAGTAGCACTATCATTACTTCTGCCATCACTATTCAGGGCCTCACTGTCTCTTCCAAAGCAGTGAAAAGGAATTTTAAGAGGGATGTACATAGATCCAGGCATGAAGGATCCCAGATAATTGAGAGGTGGGGGAAGGAGGATCACAGTCTGAGGTCAGCCCAGGGAAAGTGAGTAAGGGACCCTATCAGGAATACAAACTAAAAGCAAAAGGGTTGGGGATGTGGTTCCAGTGGTAGAGTGTCTGTCTGCCTAGTAAGCAAGAAAGATGGGTAGACATTTGATCTGAAGAACAATGTGAGCAGATCTCCAACTTAGAGTTCTTTTAACAAAGTCTAAGTAAAGGTTAGGCCAAGCCAGAGCCTGTGGTAGTAGCATAGGTGTACCTCATACTCAGAGTTTTGACTTTCAAAGGATTGTGAAAACAGATGAAATAATATCTGTAAAGTGCCTGGCATTGGGCTCAGACGACTTCTGTGAATAATAATAGGCACTCATAATCTTACCTCATAAAATACAAAAACACAAATAAAATAAGCTGAATAAAACAAACTTGAGAAATGTTACTACCATAGATTTTTTTCAGAGAAGCACATTTCAAATCAACTTTATTTCACCATCAATTAGCCCAGTCAATGCTGATCTCCAGGGGCTAAGAAGTTTCAGCAACACCAATGACAGCATCAATAATGAATTCCACAACAGCATTCTGCACATCCGCAAACATCCCTCCAAAGAGAAGGTAGAATGCCGACTGTCCCTCACCAGCTTAACTGTTTGCAGTTGTGATTAATTGGGTAATTTATAAAATGTATTATTTCCTTCTGGCCAGCAGAGCCTTTCTATTGAAGCACATAATAGATGTAATTTGGATTTTAAAATCAAAATGGTGATGAAGCCAAAAGCTCATAAACGTTCTACATATCAGAAGGATCCCTGAATTGTGTAGGTTCATCCTGGGGATAACGTATATCTGTACTAACAAGACATCAGGATGAGGAGCATGTCTGCAGAAGCAGATTCTGGCCTTCCCAAGAGCCACTGTTGGTAGAGGACATGAATATCCCCTGTCAGATGCATCGGGGATGCCAGACTAGAAGCTTCTCTGTTTCACTGTTTCAGCAAGAGGGTAATGGCTGGGGTAGAGAGCAGCTCATCTGTCCTCTGGGCCCTAACATTTGGATGCATTTTTTCTAAAATGTAGAAAAACCTCAAGTCCATAAACAATAAGGACATTTGCCAGTGTTCTGGGGCAGCAGGAAGCCATTAGGAAATCCAAGTGACATTTTTCTAAGGGATATTTCTCATTATTTAGGTGCAACTAAGGTGGGGTTCCGAAATTGGCACATTGCCGCTCAAGAGCATGTCCTAGGCTGCTGGGTACTGTGAGTTTTGAAGTTCTTCCCCATGGGGGTCCCCTTCCTCATGCCCCTGTCAGTGACAGACAGGTCTCCCAGGGCACAGGGCCATCTCTCTTCTGACATAACATTATGTGTGGGGAAAGCACAAAGAAGGCCCCTCTTCTCCTGGACAGCTGCTTAAATTTTCCTTCAAGCACCATCTTGGATGAGATTGTCAGTTATCAACCATGACTATGGTTAATTTAAGTTAAACTAGGCAAAAGAGTGAGAAAGGACTATTTCCTGCCCTGTACTAGGCTAGGACCTCCTTCAGGTCATGACTGTGTGCCATCTGACATTGAGAGGTTCTGGTGCCTACCACAGTGCCTGCAACACAGTAAGAGCTCAATTTTTGTTAACAGATGGTCATTTCCAGCAGAAAGACACAATGGAAGACCTTCTGTTTGACTCCACCCTACTTTATTGCCCCGAATGTACTTGTTTTTCTGCTTCCAACTGGCACAATTAGAAGTCCATGGATGAGTGCAGTGCCTGGTGAGGCTGTGAGGGTGGCCAGGTGGTCAGGAGTGGATGATTCTCAATTCCTTCAGCTAGGAGTTTCTACAGCTTCTCATGAGATTGTCATTTGTGTGGGACAGCTTCTGGAATTGCAGATATAATTCACAGAAATTAATTAACTGTGACTGTATTCCATACCATGTGCTGATAGAAAACAAGAGGCCCAGAGTAGGAGGTAGCCACTTAAACATGAGCGTAATGAAGGGCAAACAAAGGGCCAGGAGAGGAATCTGAGGGCTGTAAGTGCAGAAGAGAGACTGGCAGGGGGAAGGGGAGCCTTCAAGATCATGGCAGTTTGGAGTAAGTACAGTGAAATGTCCTTGTCGTGGGAAGTAGTGACTCATAGTTATGGATAGGGGAAAAAGGCTCAGTCCACATAGTAGGGGTCAAGCTATGCGAGGATTTGAGATGTGGACTTGACCCAATAAGCTTCCAGTCATTAGTTCACTCAACAAATGTCTATTGGGAGCCTATCATGTGCCAGGCACTGTGCTAAATATTGGGCCTCACACAAGCAAAACAGACTTAGACCTTATCCTTGAGGCACTGATATTCATGTTGGTGTGTATGTGGGGAGCAGGGCCATGGACAAAAAGGAAGGCAGTAGTGGACTATAGTAAGTATGAAGAAACTGAGTAGGGGCAGTAAAAAGAACATCTGGAACAATCTCTTTAGCTATGAGAGTTGTAGAAGTCTTTTTTGGGGGGTTTGGGTGGGTATTTAACTGTTCTGGCACAGTGACTCAGCTAGGAGAGATTAGGAGGGAAGAATTAGCAAGAAGAGTAGTTAGGAAACCAGTGCAGTTAAGATGCTTCAGATATTTAAGCTATTTCAATAGGAGATATTATAGCCTCAGCACATAGTTGAAGGAGGGGGTGTATCTTGTGAATTCTCCATGTCATACAATGAATGGGCAGACTGAGATGGTAATGGGAATCTTCAGAACAGATTTAGGGGACTATTGAATGTAGAGTTCAGGGGAGGGAAGGGAGTTCAGGAATCCACAGCATGTAAGTCACAACAGATGCCCATTCGGTGAGGCCACACCATGTATCCCATGTGGCTTTTCCCTCCTGCCTGCCCTTTGCTGATGGTGATGCTGTGTTCCCAGAGCAGTAACACTGCATCCCCTTTTCTTACATACAGTGATAGCTACCAGTTTCTCACAGTCTGGTGGGCAGATTAAAATGGGTTCAGCAGCCTCAGTTCTTCCTAGTTGGCTGGGACATGTCGACAGTGAAATGACATGCAGCAGGTCACACAGCATAGTGGCGGTAAGGCTGACTGCATTCTCGGGGAATTGTAAAGCTTCAGATCCCATACAAATGCACCCCAGGGGATGCTGCTCTGCAGGTTTTTATTTGTAGTTCTTTAAATGTTATTCACGCCTCGAGACTGGGACTCTCAAAGTCTCTTAGAGCAGGAAGAGCTGAGTGGATGGTCTGGTCCATCTTCCTGCTTGCTGATCTGAGCAGGGTTAATACTAACACCATCAAACCAATGTGGCACACTGAGGTTCAGAGAGCTCAAGTGGCATTTTCTGTGTTGTTAGCTATGACATTGCATGTGTGGACTCGAAAGTAGACTCCAGACTCGGGGCCCTTTCTGTGATGCCATGGCTCCAAGTTGGAGGAGGCACTTGGGGGAGGAGGAGTAGAACTTGGGCAATAGGACTCACCGTGGGAGCTGCCATTTTGCCTTAGTAGAACTGCAACCCTAGAGTGAAGGGAGCAGAGTCCACATCACCTGGAATAGCTTACCCGTTCAGTCAGGAACATAGTAGATTCTGAATAAATGGATGCATGGATCACAGATTGTCTTAGAGACTTATAGAACAGTGTGGGTAAAGGCTCTTTGTAAACTACACAATTATTGTTACCCACATGATCCGGCTTGTTTGTTACAGTGCTTGCTCCTCAGTGAGAGAACATGACAGAGGCATTCCAACTAGGGCCAGGCATTAGTTCTGATTACCAGAATGGTGTCATTTCCATCTGCCACTGTCCTATGCTTGTTTATATCAACACAGCCTCATTGAAAAGGAAGGAATGGATGCCAGAAATCAGTAATTTCTGTCCTCAGCTGTAGAATCTTCTAGGTTGGTTCATTGAGATGATTTCAGAAGGGAATATAACATTTTTGAGTGCCATCAAGTGCCAGGAATTCTCTATATTACTATTTAGCTAATCTTTACAGCAACTCTGCAGGCAGGTATTACACAACCTTATCGAAAATGGAGAGAGATTAAGTAATTTGATTAAGGTTTCACAGTTAGCAGGTGGGTGGGGTTGAATGCAAACTAGAGTGCATCTGCCTTCCAGGTCACTGGAACTTCCTATAGCCTGGGCTGGTCTTTCATAAAGCCCAAGTAGCCAGTACACACGCAGATCTGAATAGAAGAAACCTGGACCCTCAAATCACAGCTACAGAGAAAAAATCTGAACCTAGAGAGGCTCGAGGGATTTCTACTGAAGCCTGGGGAGGGAGGGTGTTGAACCCAGATCTTAACTATCCCAGCCTAATGATATTGAAATTATGCTTGTCTGACAAAAATATATCGCAACTTGCTAAAACTGTACTCCCTGCTGGTAAGTGCTGTCAGTTGCTCCTGTTTTAGTCTTCCTCCTTATCTTATTCTACTTCATCTTACTCTAAAAGATGTGGCATAGACCCATTAAGCATTTTTGACATCTGTTCCTTTTTAAAACCTTCTTTTATTGTATTATTAACTATTTTTGTTAAAAAAGGAATACACACAGAGTAGAAAATTCCCAATAGTACAATAGGGCATATGGGAAAAAAGATGTCTCTCTCTTGCTCACAAATTCCCTCCCACTACTACCTCTTTCTTGGGCATCCTTCTAGAAATATTATACATAGATGCAAATATATATGTAGGTGTATGTATATGCATATGTAGTTATGTATATCTTTTCTAATGGCCAAAATAATTCTATGTTTTGCAGAAGTGATAATGTGTATCATCAAACATTTCTCTCTAATCCCACCCAAATTCTTATTTCAAACTCCTAATTGCCTTCTATTTATTTATATGGTTGGGATTCTTATTGGAGGTACAGGAAACTTGGCAGCACTCAGGCGTTTGGCAAGAAACTCTTTTTTCCTTACACTAGTAATTAAAAGCTGTTCCAAAATGAAATTAATCTGGTGCTTCAAATAAATAGATATTTATTAAGAAACTGGTGCTCTGGTATGGCACAACTGGTATGGGAAGCCAGGAACCAGATCTGATCTACCGTCAATGTGAACCTCCATAAGTCAACTCTTCTCTCTGAGATTCAGTATCTCTTCCAGGAAATTCAGAAAGCCAGGCAAGGTATTTTGCCAGATTCCTTCCTGTTTCACAACTCTATGAATTCTGGGTAAGAATATAGCAGTCCAGAAATGGAGGACATGGGAAGTCATTAGTTATCTCAATCATATGCTTCTTTTGTTTTGGGGTATGTATGCTTGCATGCCTTTTCCTTTGATTCCAGCCACGGCTACATGACTTGCTGGGTGGCCCATGAAATGTGACTTGCTTTACCCCCAGGTAGATGCTATAAGAACCAGTACATGATTTTCTATGTTCCCTTTTTCTGAAGCCTCCCTCATTCTCAATCCCTAACTGAAGACACTGTATAACAGAGCACCAGTTAACCTACAATGGACCTATAGTATACCTAAGAAACCAACTTTCCCTGTTTCAAGTAATTAAAACATGGGGATTATTTGTTATTGATGTTCATTCCAGAATACATTGACCAAAACATCATGTGAATGCTAGAGGTGTTTCAAGAAAGCCAGAAACTGCAGAGCAATGACAGTAATCTCCCACTGTCCATACAGTTCCATTTCAAACTTAGGAAGGATTTTTTTTCAGCAGTCTTTTGGGCCATTTTTAATTCTTGGTTGAATTTATAGTTGTCTTTCTCCCACTCTTTTCTGTCATCTTTCTTCTTCCTTTATTCTTTTCTGTTCCCTTTTAATCTGTTTCCTAAACTTTTGACCTGTCTCCCTATTTTATATTCCTTTTTCTGAGAGATCGCTCACTCCTCTCCCACTCCCTCTTATGTGTCTCCTTTCCCTACAAAGCGTTTTCTTGATGCCCCTGACAATTGCTTCCCTGGAACTGCCTTTCAGCTACATAAAGCCCCATGTCGTCTCTACTCCCAGTCTCTTTCATGCACCTTTCTTCTTTCCTTTGGATCCTACCTAATCTGCTTTGTCTGAATTCTCTAATCAAACTGCCCAACACATTCTCACATACATTTTGGGCCATTCTCAACCTCCCTGATGTACCTATTATCCTTGATATGACAGATGATCCCATCTTTCTTCTTTGGCAACTGTTTATTTCAGTGAATCTTTTATTTCTGGGAGCTTTTCCAAATTATGAATATTCACTGTTATTTGAATGGACAGTTCCTGAATCTCTACCATGAATGGGTCACTGTACTAAAAATGAGCAACCCCAAAGCTATATGGCAGAAAGGACAGAGTTGAGGAGTAATACGCCATGTGAATGCTAGAGATGATTCTGGAAGAGGACAAGCCAGACCCTGGAGAGTTGTGAGACTAATCTTCCAAACTAGATCCAGCTCCAATTTGTATTTTAGCAGGTATCAGATCAAAGGTGGGGCACATACATAAATCAGAGTTGTGATCAGGAGGCAAGGGCAGAAATTTATAAAAGCAGATGAAGTATCAGGAAGTGGGACCTTGAGAAGGAGCTGAAGGGGTTGCATAACCAAATTTTGTTGGTCAGAATTCTGCTGGATATCCCACTGGAGAACAAGGGGGCATATTCTAGACCCTGCTGTGGTCTGCATTAAAGATATCACTTGATAACTGATACTTCCTAACCAATAGGAAAGGTGAATGAACACATGTGTGGTTCATCCTAATGGAAAGTGGACTGAAGCACCTGCCATGAGAGAGCTAGGAAAAATTTGTTTTGGAAGTAGACTGGGACTGCCATTGGGTGATCAAAGAAGAAGGCTTCTCAGAAGACATTTGAGCTGCGTGCAAGATGAAGGTCACAGTCCCTATCATGCAAGGTAGAGTAAGGAGTTATGGAAAAAGGACACAAGGCAGAAGGTCAGCTAAATGGAAAACTGACCTGTGTTTTATCAGCCATAGAAGAAAGACAGGGGAAGGGGATGATTTTCCCAGTCTTTCTCCTTAAAATTTCAATTTCTTTGTTTTTCCTTTGAGATTCAGCTTGCCTGCCTGGTGATTTTAAGCATGATTCTTCTGAGACAGGCTGCAACCTTGAAATGAAGTGGGGGTAAAATGGCCAGGAGTGGAGATTCTAGAGTCAAATAGCCTTGTTTGCCATTTATGAAGTATGACATGTGAGCCTGGGAAAGTCACCTTGGTTTCCTATTCCTCTATTTTCTCATCTGTAAAATGAGAATGACTGTTATTATAGTGAAGATTGAATAAGATGATATTTAGCATAGCCCTGAAGGTGAAATGTGTTCAATACATTGCTTTTTAAAACAAATTACTTTTTATTTTAATTAAATGTATTGATCATCAGAGTTAAGCCAGGAGGATAGAAACCACTCTAGGTATTTTAAACAGAGAAGGTTCTAACATAGGAATTAGGAGCTTTTGAAAGATTTCTAAAGACCAGCTAGATAAGTGAAAGCAAGGTGGGAGGCAGACACTAGCATTGGGATTTACCTCCATAGCTGTGATTCTGAGAACTGGGAAGTTACTACTACCTTCCAGTATCAAGAAACTGTAGAAAACCACCAGGGGGCAATGATCACAGGTGGCCCAGTGACCCCTGTCAGTCAGAAGAAAATGGAGGAAACTGATAATATGTAGCCATAGCCAAAGGCTCATCAGCACTGAAAGGAAAGAACGGCTGTATTTCTCTTTCAACACTCATATAAGTGCATCTCACAAGCAGACCTGCAACCATATCAGAAAACCTGCTGGAATAGGAGCCTAGGAAAGGTAGTCCTCACAACCATTCCCCAAGACTCCAAGAGGACACAGAAGCGAGTGGGAATGGTGAGTGCCAATATGCAATACCCAGCATGGAGAGGTTGCATCTTGGTCTGAAATTCCAGCAATGGACTGAAAGGCTCCATTCTATTTTTCATGCATGTTTCACAGGTGAAGTCCCCAGGGGATTGTAGCTTTCTTCCTTTGAGCTTCTGTGACATTTGCCTATGTAACAGAGATGGTTAGTAGTCCTTACCTGGCTACTGTTGGGTCTCAGGGAGCATCCACTGTCACACTCAGTGCCCATGCCTGCCACAGGGAGGTCAGTTTCTTTTTGTAATGTATTCCAAATGCATTCACAATGTTTTGGATCCATCTACACAAACTTTGGGCTGGAAGCAAGACAGTTTTAGCTCTCAGAATGCTTCAGCAACATATGATTCTCCCCCACAAAGTGCCTCCCATATGTGCTGGCAGATTCTCACACATATCTTTCTTATGAAGCAGTTTAAGTTGACTGAGAGGCAGGGGAATGATGTTCCTGACTTAGATTGGCCACCACTTGGCTGTGGGACCCTGGGCAAGTGGCTTCTCCTTTCTTGGCTTTGATTGTCTGAAACATAAAATTGGGGTGTTTTAAGTTCAGTGGTCTCTGATCTCTCTTCTAGGCCTGATACTATATTATTATCAGAAGTGCACAATGATTAAAGCACATACTATCATATAACCCATGCGTGGGAAGCCTCGGATACAGTAATTTTTCCCACTTGGTCTGTTCCTCCTAAATTCCTATTCTTTCACCTTGGTAAGGACTCTTGGGTCAGAGTGCCCTAACTAGGTGGCCAACTTGTCTCCACAGACACACAACTGAGATACTGCCCATGAGTACTTGCATCTTTGTGTTAGGGCAGGCACACCCATTTTGGGCAAATTCATGTTAGGATAGAGATGTGTTGTGGCTCATTTTTGCCTTTGAGGCCCCTTTTGTTTGGAAGATGCTTATTATCTAAAGTCAGCTAAATTTAGCCATATTTGTCAGCCAGAATGTACACCCTGAAGAGAAGGCTAGAAAATCTCAGCCATGTCACACTTTATTAGTCATGCAAGCACTTAAAAGCACGCTAGGAGAGCGGCTTCCCAGGATTGTTGTAGCAATGCTGGAAAGTGCTGTGCTGACTCTTTTAGGATTTACCTCCAGAAGCAGGATGGAGGGGAAAGCATAAAATCCCCTAAACAATGAGTGGTTTCTCTTCTTTCTTGCAAGATTGACAAATGGGATATTCAAATTAGGAGAAAATGTATGAAGTGGAATAGATAGCATTCATATGGCCTTTTTCTTAGACATGCCATCTAAAACCAGCCCATTTGAATGCAGAACTATTGTTGAGTTGCTAACACTTGGTTAACTATTTGAGATACAGACTGGGAGAGAAGCTAACCTTTGTTGAGTGTTTATGTGGAAGTTGGCACTTCCTGCTCATCCTTTAGTTTTAAAAGGGATGCTAGGAACATCATCTAAAACAGAAGAAACTAATAGCGAGGTGAGTGACAGGATCAGGTGTGAATTCAAGAGTCAGGGAAAGTGCATCGAGGAATTGAACTGAACCAAGGCTTTGAGATTGCAACATCATTGCCTTGGTCGTGGCTTCCTTTCACATCAGGCACAGCTCTCTGCCAGAGCTGTGTAATTTCATCCTTCAGGGCTAAGACTTGGGATTTCTGTTCTAGCAAAAGCCCTGCATCTCTAGCTCCAGGGCTCTCCATGGGTTTGGGACTACGCTGTTGCTTTGGTAATTATTGAACCAAATCTCCTGTCTGAAAAGAGACGTGTATCTGCTCTTCCATGGGGACTACAAAATAAAAAGGCAAACCCTTCTGCTATCCTGGGGGGAAAGGAACTCTATGATTATGGCATGTCATAGACTCACAGCTTTTGTTCATATGTGAGTCTATGACAATTGAAACTTTCTCTTATAAACCCCTCTTGTGAAATTTCTGGAGTTTCTGAATAAAGACAAATGTTTAATTCAATATGACATGATGCCTCTCGGCATCTTGCCAAGAGAACCATTTCAGTGTCCTGGGTCCACCACACTGCCCCTTTCCAGGGAATTAAAGCCCCACTAAAAAGATAATCTGGGTTGTCAGAGGTCCTTTATCTAGAAGAGCAGAGTGGAATTAATGATGCTTGGTGGACTGGCTCTTGGAACAGTAGTGATGGAAGGGGCCTTCAGGAAAGCAAGCCCACAGAAGTGAAAGGATCTAGACTGCTAGCTAGTGCCAGAGCCTGGGTTCAGGGGTGGCCTGGGTAAACTTGGTCTTCTGCCTTGAAGATCGACTGGTAATAGCAAGGTAGTTGATGAAGGAATCTTCCGCTCTTGACCTCACCTCCTAACAAGCCACTTCATCTTAGGGAACTTAACCTCTTCAGTCTAAATTTCTTCATCTGAAACAGAATAAAGCATTGTAGAGATAATTAGTGATTATCAAGTTCTACCTGAGTACCTAGCATGGAGGAGATACTTAATAAATGGTAACTGGTATTATTAAGGAGTGAAAATATTAAGGAGAGTTCAAGGAGAGAAGAGACAAGTTTATTGCAGTGGCCAGCAAAGATTGCTTGGAGAAGAACATTGAGTTAGGCTTGACCTAATAACAATTGGATGGGAAGTAAGAATACATAGGACATTCTTGATGGGGATAATGAAATAAGTCAAAGCTTTTAGGGGAAAAAAAAAAGCTAAGCCCCAATTTAAAGACAATAATAAGCTTGTTTAGTTGGAATAATAGGTTCAGGAAAGTGAATTGCTAGAGGTTAAAATACAAAGGTCGGATTAAGGGCAAGTTGAATGTCATGATATGGAAGCTGGGCCTGTAGGCAGTTGGGAACCTTTAAAGGGTTTTGACCAGAGGACTTATTGAATACATCATATCAGCCTGGTAGTGGCACAGAGGATGAAACAAAATATGGAACAGCTGGAGGTCCATGGGAGCATGGAGAGGTTCTTGCAGCAGGCCAGGCAGGAGAGGAAGAATACAAGTGAAAGTTGTGGCTACTGCAATAAGTAGGAAAAGGTGAGTATGAAGGATATTCTAAAGGAAAAGTTGGCAGGAAGAATCCATAGTATAGTAGGAAAGAGAATTTAATCAGCTTCATAAAGCAGAGAGGGAACATCATGGCTTATTGAGTTGAAGACTGTATTTTAAAGAAAAGGTGTCCCAATACACAAATCTAGGAGAAAAGGAGCATGATAAATGACGAAGCCAAAATGACTAAAAGACTTTAAGAAATGATAAAATGAACTAAAATGAAGATTAAATGTTCAAGATCTGCAAGTCTTGGCTCAAACACAACCCCTTAGGGTTAATTTCAGTATGCATCTTGGTGAATCTTTTTACTAACGGCAGACCTAGTTGCTGAAAAATGATAGTTGAATATTGAATTGGTAGCATATGCAGCCTCTGGTCTACCTTCCTGTTTTTGTACAAGCAGGTTCATGGAGTCTATTTGAGCTTTTCTTAATGGCAATGCTCAGAGCTGCCTTTCCCATAAGTGTTTGAAAGAATGCTAAGCTGTTCCATAAAGGAAGGATCCATTCTCAAATAGTTGAGGAAATGTCTTGATTCAGTCAAAGGTTAGTAAGGAGATAAAAACCTGCCAGTTAACATTGTTAACTATGAAAAAAGGCAGAAAACCACTAAGTTATCAGAGATAGAAACACAGAAAACAGTGATCACTAAGAAGGCTAATATCACTAACTGTAGCAGCTGATAAGAAAAGGGCTGGTTCTATTAAATTTTAAATGCTTGAAGGAGGAGCTGTATGGTGGTTCATGCCTATAATCCCAGCTACTCCAAGAGGCAGAGATAGGATAACTACCAGTTTGAGGCCAGCCTGGGCAAAGTTAGAAAGACCCTATCTCAAAAACAAAAATTAAAAACAAAAGGGCTGGGGTTATAGCTCAAGTGATAGGGCAGGGACTTAATCCCCACTACCCTAAAAAAGAAAAAAAGAAAAACTTGAAGAAGGAACACTGAGGATTTGATCTTAGATCTCTGAGGAAGAAAGCTGCTTGTTGGGGGCTGGACTGAGCTCAAAGAAGGAGGGCCATGGTTCAGGGTCCAGACCTTTGAAGAGGGGGTGCCAGCCAGCTACTGCTGGTATTTCTTACGCAAGGAGGCTGTTTTTTTGCAAACATTGGAAAATGAGCAAACTGGATTCAGCTGCTGCTACAAGAAGTGATTGCTGCCAACATGAAGATGCAAGGCTAGAATGATGCTTCCAAGCACAAAAGAAGCAGGAAACAAATAGGAATTCCCACCTCCATCTTCCCTATCCTCAACCCCACCTAGCGCCTCCCCCTCGTGGCAGAGTCTCATAGGAAGTCAGGTGGCAAAGCAGAATTGAGGCTTGCAGTGGCAATCTCAGCTCTATGCAGTCAAGAGCGTAGGTTAGAGCTGAGACTCAATGGCTTAACAACTGCCACATGCCACTTCCTCTTTCAGCCTCTTGGACAGTCACTGTGTGTGTAAAAGGTGCTGCACAGTCCCAGAGAAAAGAATTTGGTTCAACTTTGACAGGAGGCTTCTTCTCCAGTATAATGAATTGTACATGTAAAAATGAATGGACTGAGTATATGCATGTTGACCCAGAGGGGGCCCATTATGAATCACTTTGCTTTTATATGAAAAAAAATGATACATTTATACACACTGGAGAAAGCGGACGACAGCTGTATGCCAAGCAGTAAACAGTGGTTACCAACCACTGCCAGGGAGGGTAATACTTACGGGATTTTTTTCCACTTTCTACCTCACTTTTCTATTGTTTGAACTCTAAAACATGAGTGTCCATTATTTAATAATCGAGGGAAAATCCTATTACTTTTGGGAAAGAAGGGAAAGAACCACTTATACACCATACCACAGTCTTCACGGTGCTATCAGTGTTTCCTGTTCAAACTTAACAGAGTAGTTTTAAAGACAGGGAGAAGAGGAAGCAGGTGCCATTGCTACATACTTACTACATGCTGCACTCTTGGGGATGTGGCTTAAATCCTCCTAGATGATCTTCTCATCAATAGTATTATCCCCATTTTCCAGATAAAAAACAGGGCTCACAATAATGAGCATTTGCTAAAAACCTAAAAAGAAGGAATATCTACAAACCTATAATACTACACTACTCCATTGTCTGTCTTGTTACGTACCTTATAGTTACCATATTTAGCGATAACGTTTTTATACTTAAGAATTTATTTCATACTAACTTATTAACTTTCACTTATTTTTCTAACACATCATACTCCTTTTACTGGATGTTACGGCCTGAATTATGTTCCTCCACCCAAATTCTTATCATTGAAGACCTAACCCCCAGGACCTCTTACGAAATGCACCTGGTATTTGTAGATAGCACTCTTAAAAAGGACTAAGTTAAAAATGAGGCCCTTAAAGTGGGCCCTAATCCACTCTGACTAGTGTCCTAACAGAGGAAATTTGGTCATGCAAAGAGATGCCAGGTGTGCTTACACATAGATGTAGGGATGACCAGGTGAGATACACTGAGCTGACGGATAACTCTGCAAGCTATGAAAAGAGGCCTCAGGAGACACAAAACCTGCCGGTGATGTTGGACTTTAAGCCTAGAACTGTGAGAAGATAAGTTTTTGTAGCTCAAGCCACCTAGTCCATAGCATTTTGTTATAGCAGTCCAAGCAGACTAATAAAAAGGAATTCTTATAGTCTATACTTGCTCAAATTACCTGCTAGTTCTTAAGATAGGGCAGATCCTTTGTAAGCCTTTGTATTATTTATCAGTTTGAGTCTTACTTTTTCACTCATTTCTGTCTTACTTGAGTAGCTCCCTGGACTGGTCATGGTTCCAGACCTTGGGGATAAAAAAATGAGCAAAATAAGAAAAAGTCCTGTCATTATGAAGCTTAGCTAGGCAAGGAAAGAGGAAATAAGATAACTAAGTAAAACAAATGCTGCATTTATAGTGATAAACATATCACTAGGAAATATATAAAATGGAGAATAGTGATACATACTAAGGAAAAGAAAACAAAAACAGGTAGGATATAGAGAGGAGAGAAGATGACACAAAGCAGGCAACACTGAGGTAAAGATGTTTGTTGCTGTTAGAATCTGGTAACTTTAATAATCAGAGGGCATTAGGTTTCCAGAGACCATTTTCACTTTAGTCTTCTAAAAGTCAGCAAACATGTACTTCCTGCACTGTTCCTAGTCTAAACTTATTGTAACAGATCACTAACCAGCAAAGAGATACACAGGTCTGAGACCTGTCTGTCTTTACAGGAAACCCTGATACATACCAGGGCAGCATTTCTGGTTCAGACACACCGTCTTTCCCCTACTTTCAAGCTTTACCATAGCCCCTCCCTCCAAGAAAATTCCTAAAAGTTACTTCTCTCCAGTTAGAAATGGAGATAGCTTTTAACATTTGTTTGCATTCCAGCTAGAAAGGACCTTCTGCACTTTCTGTTGCTTACACAGCTTCCTATTTAAACAGCAACAGAAACAGTGAAGGGTGGTAGTTCGAAAAAAGCAGAGAGACAGAATGACTTCCAGGATTTCCTGGCTGACCTCCACTAAATCTCCTTAACCTCTCTTTCTTGAAGCCATCGTTTCACACAATAGCAGGGATAAAGAAATTTGTGGTTTTGATGTTGTTATCAAATGTTTAGAGCTTGTGGGTAAAAGAGACAAAAGCAGGCTGCTGCATTTGCATAGTGTTTTCATTCCCTTCCTCTCTGCCATGGCTGCTCTCATAATCTACTCAGGAGAGCCAGCTTCTTTCCCCAGCCCCCTGAGGAGAGAAGCCACCTATGACCTCTGGTTCTCTGGCTCTTTGGGGGCAGCCTTTGCTCAAAGCTGGTGGTTGTGAACTAACAGAGCATACCCTGTTTTGCCCGCTGGTTCTGCTTTATTTATGCCCACCTGTACCTACACAGCAATGTCAGTGGCAAAAAGGAAACCCAATGGACAGCAAACTAAATGAATTTCCCTGACTTCACTAGGGCACCGTGGTTACTTGGAAATGAAGGGCATTAAGGGCATTAGCAAAGGAGGCATCCTCCCAGGCAGGATCTTGTGTCATGATGCCTGTCCCAGGTCTGGGTCCTGAGACTGGTAGAGGTCAATCTTCCAATGCAGCAACTCCCAGCAGCCATGAGTGAAAGCTGCACAAGGTGAAAAGGTGCTCGGTGATGGAGGCCTCCAGGCTACCAGCAGCAGCCCTGATTCTCCCCATTCCCAGGACCTCATCTCCCTGTGCCAGATCCCCTCAGGATTCCCCCAAATGACAGATGGTTCTCCCGGATGGCCAATCGGCACAGATGTGATCCCAGCCTTCAGATAAACAATAGCCCTCACTGGCATGCATGGTAACCTAAATTTCTCCAATTATAAATTCAGCAAATGCCACATTCTTGCACAGATCCTGTTTCTAGGGCCCCATGGTCAATTTTAGGACAGAGGCACCACATGGAGTAGAAGATGGAACAATAGCCTGAATTCTGGTCCCAGCTCCGCCATCCAAACAACTATGAGACCTTGGCCAAGTCACCTGTCACCTTTGGACCTCTGTGTCCCTATCTGTATTGATCACAGCCATGAGGCTTGAAGGCCCATAATCCATGTGCAGGCTCGTGTCAGTCTCATTTTCCTGCCCCCTGAGAGCTGGCTAAATAGTGTTTAAGCTCCGTCCTGTTGTAGTAAGTTGTCATCCTTCAAATTTCGGGGGGCTGAGGAAAGTAGGAGGCGGTAGCGTGTGGCTTTCCTCTCACCTATACTTCAGATGTCCTGCTTCTGGCCAGTTCCCTCGGTTCATTGCTCATGGACATGAACCCAGCTATTCCACCAGTGGGTCCATCCATTTCCACTAGTGAACAATATCTCACACACACACACACACACACACACACACACACACACGCATGCACGCACACTTAAGCCCTCCATGGTTGTGAGTCCCCAGCATCTCAATTTAACAAGAATTGGTCAGCACTGCTGTGACTGGCACAGAGTTGCCCACCAGGAGATCTAAAAATGATGTATCCAAATTGGCACCTACTCAGGTGGGAAAACAAGATTAAAACACACAGGGAATTGATTATAATTAACTAGCAGAATGTACGCTGGGAAGGCTAAGAAAAACAAGGACCAGGCTGAGACAGGGAGATCAGCACAAAGATGATAAATGTATGAGGGCTCTGAAAAGTAGGCTGCCTACACCAGAGAAATATTTCTAAAGGAAGAGGTCATTCTCAGCTGGGCATGGTGGTTGATGTCTATAATCCTAGCTATTTGGGAGGCAGAAATCAGGAGAATCATAGTTGGAGGCAAGGTTAGGCAAAAATTTTGTAAGACCTCATCTCAAGCAATACAATGGGGGTATGATGGTGCATGCCTATCATCCCAGCTATGAAGGAAATGTAAACAGAAGGATTGCAATCCAGGCTTTCCCAGGCATAAATGTGAGACCCTATTTGAAAAATAAAAGGGCTGGAGAAGTAGCTCAAGTAGTAGAAGGTCTGCTTAACAAGTGTGAAGCTGAGTTCAAACCTCAGTACTGCCAAAAAGAAAAAGAAAAAAAGATGAAGGAGAGAAAGAAAGAAAGAACATTCTCAAAGCCCAAGGAGCACAGTTATTGCCCTGGGAGAGGAAGGCGACTATTCTGCTGAAACACATGCCCTGGTTGGCCAGCACAAGTCAAGCCTGTGTGGGCTCCCACCTAGGTCCTTACCTACTTCCCTGTCCTCCCTCTTGTTTAGCACTTGTTGTATAAGCCAGTCACTGATCTCAATCACATCTCTATCCTTAAGGCATTCTATTCTAGAGAGCTCAGGGATGGGGCAGGTTGGTGCTTATGTCCTGGGATACCTTGAGAATGGGCACTTTGGATCTGGTTGTCCACCTTGGTGTTTCCATTAGTGGCACATGTGTATGAAACATGATAGGGACAGAGTAAGACCTATGAATGTGGACATAGAAAATGAAGCTACACCAGGGCCCCTACTCTCATTCATCCTCTCACTGATCAGTTGTAGAGTGCTCAGTATGGGGAAAAGAAAGGTTCACTCCCAATACATCCCCATCCCTGGGCATGGTGGAACTTGCCGGTCCTGTACATGCTGCCTGGTACTGCTGTGATGGAGATGGGTATGAAGGCTCAGAGTACTCAGCAGGAGGAAAGTAACCTTCTACGTCTAAAGGACTTCAGAGACTGCTTCACAGGTGAGCTTTAGAAAAAGAGTAACAATTATCTATGAACATCTACAAGTATTAAAGAATTCAGCATCTCCCAGAAATAGAAGTTTCAAATGTTGTAAGAATACTGCAGAATAGTAGGTGAGAAAAGGGTGAGAGTCATTCACTAAACCATTTTGACTTTTATCTCATAGATATGAAGTCCTGTTCAGACTTTAGACAGATGGTTTCAAATGCTCATATTGGCACTTAGGTAGCTCTAGGATTGGTGTGAAGGGTGAACTAAATAACAAGAGGCTGCTAAGACAGTGAGACAGACAGGAAGGGGTCACCATCACCCCAGTGAGATCTGATAATGGACAGGGCTTAGTTCATAGTTCTCAAGAAATCAGAGTTGGCCCATGCCCTGTTTTCACTATTGCTTCATAAAATTTAAGCACCCTCAGTAAAGAATATGGCGATGTTGTGTCAGTACATTTTCTCTGTATTAGAAATTATGCCCCTGATTAAGAAGAGACTCATTTCAAGTATTCTCCTTGAAGGTGACCTGCAAGAACTGGTGCTCGTGGTTGCTGGGGAGTTGCAAGCTGGTGTGAGGGCCCCTCTTCTCTCACAGACATTGCCTGAAGATGTATCTGGTGCTGACTAGAACGTGCCTCTTTCCCTGCCTCTCCTTAATACAATGAAATCCCTAAGCACAAGGGGGAAAGTGGGCCATCCGGCACAGAAGTGATTATAAAAATTGACTTTTATGTTGATTGTAGATTCTCTAACATGCCTCCCACCCCATGGTGTGTGAGAAAAGAAAGTGTGACAGGTCTCACCCTGAAGGCAAAGGCGCAGCACTTGCTGGGAACTTGTGCCAACCTGGCAATCTGGTGCTATGGCCAAAGGTGTCCTCCAGAAACAAGGAGCCGAAGGATATAGTGGCTGGCCCTTTCCTCCCTCCTTTGAAAGCTGCCCTTCAATAGTTAGCTCTCTTTTGGCTCCTCTGAATCATTCCCTGATTCTGTATTCTTAGGTGTGAAATTATTTTGTAAGGGACTCTAGATTTTGCAGCAGGATTTTGGGAGGCTATGGAGGAGTCCAATAAACTCTTTCCTTCTAAGCTGAAACGCCAATTAAACAACTGTGCTTGCACCTGGAATGGCAGGAATTGCTTGAAAATCATCAGTCTGTGGCTATAATTGCCAGATCATATGTAGAAATGTGGAATTTGGGAGTCATTATGGATGATAGTGAAATGGCCCATTTATTGCCCTTTCTTGGCTAGAACGTTTCTTGAGTAAAATATTTTCAACTTATTGGCTCTGACTATATAATGCCAAACATCCAGTCAATGGAGCAAAATTTCAGCCCACTTGCTGAAAAATATGAAAGTGAAATAACAAGGAGAAGAATTAGAGAAAGTAGGTGGGGGGAATGTTGGGAGGGGGACAGGCTGTCTACACTATCCCAAAGGTTTAGATTGGCTTGGGATTCATTGAGAAAATCTCTTTCCCAGAGATGTTTCAGGGACACCACTCTTTTGAGTGTCAAAGTGATCCCTTAGTCTAGTTTCATAAAAATTCAATAGCGCCTTCCCTCCTGCATGAACACTTATTTTGACTGTAGAGCTGGTGTTTTGGAATATTTAGAGTGTTACTCTGATGGTAGTGTGCTGAACCTAAAATGTGTTTAAAAACTGTACTTTTTTTCCTGAGTCAGATTCCAAAGGCCAAATGTTCTCCAAAATTCCTCTCTATTTTGGAAATGTATTATAAATGACCAGGACCTTAGGCAAGTGATGTAACGCAACCATCCCTGACTTTCTACAAAATATCTGATTTGCGTTACCTTTCTTTCTCTCATCCACTTCCCAACAACGCTCTTGAAGGTGGAAATGTTTTATTTTGGGGACTAAGATTTAAACGAGTCTTTACCATATGCCAGACACCATAGTCATTACCTGACTTAACCCTCACGGTAAGCACTTGTTATTCCCATTTTATAGGTGAGAAAAATGAAGCTTTGTAGGATCAAAAAAAACAGTCTCAAGAACACATAGCTCCTTGTGTCGGAGGAGAATTGGAAAGTGAGTGTATCCCTAAGTGACCTCCAAATTAAAGGTTCAGCTCTTCCCCAACTCTCTCCTAATGACCCCACCACAGTGGCATCTCTGTCCTCTGAATCCCTTTAACTACTGTCACCAAATAAGTATCATATATTTTTGACAGATTTTCTTTTGTTATACTGAATTACTATTTAATCCTTATGACTTGTCAGTTTTCTTCTCAAATATATTTTAACTTATTTTGAAATAGAGGTCATGTCTTAAATGCTTGTGTTGCAGCCCTCTAAAACTTCATGAGGAACCAGGGGTAACACAGAGCTGGAGACCTACCTTATTCTCATCACAGTGAAAATTCATGCGGAGGCTAAGCTTGTCTGGAAGCTAAGCTTGTGTGGAGGCAGCACCTACAGTCCTTTGCTTCACTTCGGGAATGTGGGTGGGAATGGGTGCTCTGAAACATCATGATTTTGCTCACAAATATGGAACTCTGATTTATGGTGAGATTTGCCACTTCTTAGCAATAGCTGGAATGCTAGAGGTATTTTTCTGACTTGAATGTTGGTGTTCTAGTAAGAACCCCTGCCCCAGGGTGTTAAGCAGGGTCTTAAGAAATGGGTAGGCAGCCAACGTAAAAGCATTTAAGATTTCTCTTCTGGAGATTACACAGAAAATGCAAGCAAAACTTGCAAAGTGGTTTCTATGTTCTTGGAGTTGTCATTTTTGTCACTTTGTTTGGCTGTGAAGCTGATTTTCACACAGGCCTGGTGGTTGTTAAAGTAAACACAAGTGTATAGTATTAATATCCCCTGCATATATTTAGGTAAAACTGACATCCAGTTGAAGTTAAGAAGTGGTTTGCTTACTCATAGTTCTTGGAAACTGTACACATACTGATTTAATACTTATGTTTCCCACGTACACTTTCCAACTAACAGTATCTTCTCCTCGACTTTTACAAAATTTCACAAATTTAAGCACACAAAATATGCTTAAAATATCAAATGAGTAATTCGCAGCCACTATATTTTGAGAATCTGCCAGGCCTACTCAGAGCATGCTTCTAAAATATTTTGTTCTGAAGCTTTGAGAATTCATTCATCCCTTCAGATTTAAAGGTCATAGGTTACTATTAAGAAGACATGTATTTCTTCTAATTAGTCACCCCTATTTTGTAAGAATCCTCATTGGGTTATTGAATTGACCTCAGTGTATTTTAGGAATGAGGGGAGACCTCAGTCAACATGATATTCAGCAGTAATTGTTCTATTTGAGAGAAAGCTCATGCTATTCAGGACTGTACTTGGCATTCAGATGTCACATTGTTTTGTGGTTCCCAAGTTGAACTTCCCCAACTGTGACTAATGACATTTTCTTCTGTAATGATGAGCTGATGACACCTTTGTAGTCTACCATCTCTGTATCACCCCCAGTTCCCTGTTGATAACTACTGCACATTAAATATTTGGTTCAAAGTCACATAAACCTAGTCCTTGACTTCAAGGAGTTTATTGTAACCTATTGGGGAGAGAGTAATGAAAGATCCAACAATGTAAATTAAAAACTTAATGGAAAGAACCTCCCCAAATTGATCAGTAATTGCTAAATACATGGTAATTATTGGAACTAAAGGAGGGGAGGTCCTCTGAGGCACCCACACTTTTGCTGAGCAGAATAAGGAAGTGAGTACCAGGTTCATGTCAAACTTCAGGTCATTTATTCTCTTACATCTAGTATTCAAATAGAATCCAAATCACTTCACTAAAAAAATTCTATCAATATTTTTATTAGGATTGAATTAAGCTTCTAAAAGTGTTTCTCAAGTTACCTTACCAGGTCACTTATCTCTCCATTTAAATTTCAACTCATTTTTTCTATCCATTGGTACAGTCTATCATTTTCCTTCCTATACCTCACATTTCTCATTAGGTTGTTTAGTGTTATTATGGATGGATTTTTTTCCTACTATACAGTCCAAATGGATATTGTTGAAATACTGTTTTTTTTAAATATATTGACTCTGTATATGAGCATGATCCTGAATTCTATTCCTGATTCTAAGAGAACTTGTCTTAAAGGGGTATTTTGATTGTCTTGAATTTTCTGTTTCATGAAATATCTGAAAATAATAACTTTATCATCCTCATCTATCATTACTCTATCTATCTTGACTTTTACAGGTCCCAAATCTTTGGAGAAATAGTCAACAACTTGATGATATTTTATATTCTTATCTTACAGTGTTTGCTTTTATAAGAATGCCTCAAAATTTAGTGACTCTTAACCTGTAGCACATATTAAAACACATGTATATTTGGGGCTTAATGAAGAAGAATTTCTACAAGTAAAATCTGAAGTAAATTGATTTTACAGCAATCATTTCTTACCACTATAATCATCATAACATTTGATCATCATAGCATTCAAGATACAGATGTTATTATAACTGAGAATTACTTAGTTCCAACTCCACACACCATATTAAGCACTTAATGTGTACCACTTTAGTTATGTTCACCCCAACCCTATGAGATAAAAGTCATTATGCCCATTTTACTGACAAAGTAAAGGAGATAGACTAAGCCACTTACTGAAAGTCAGCCAGAAAATGGTACAGCTAGAGCTTAAGCATAGATCAAAATTATTTCTGAGCACATTACTCATAGCCAGCACTCCATATGGCTAAGTGTGATGGGGGAGCTCATATTAAGGATCCTTCTCTTCTCAGTTTTATAAAATGTACTTTTAAAATTTACCTACCGCCTGTTCTGTGTTTACTGAGATGCTTTTTTCCCCTCAGCTCTATTAATATTTCTCATTATAGTGGCAGTTTTCCCAATATAGGGTTTTTTACCTAATTATAGAGGATGATTCTTTTAAGGTGATATTGAAGTTGATTAGGTTGCATTTTACTTAATACTTTTCTAATTACTTTGATTAATATAGGTAAGGTAGGTATACATGTATTCTTTCCAAATTTCAGTTTGGGAGGTCATTCTTCCATTACTAAAAAACAAAATTGTGTGTCTTTCCAGCTTTTTCTATGCTCTGGAACAAACCACGTGGACCCAGGATAGCGCGATGTCCCAGCTGTGACATGCCTAGTAGATAATTCTTTAGTAAGTTAAAAAATTTCTTCCCTCGTGATTGATCTGTGGGAAATCATTTCTTACAGGTGAAAAAGAGAAAGGTGCCATTGTTATCTTCTGCAACCTGCTCATTATTGAAAATTTAGAAACACAAAAACTAGAGAGAAGTGGAAAAATAGGCATGAGAGTGACTAGTGGCTAGTGATTAGATTCACCACAGTTACTTTGAGTATATTTTCTTCTATGTTTTCAAACTCACAATTTTAAAAGTTACACTGCAATACAATTTTTACTGCTCTTCTCAGTTAAGATAATAGCATAAGCATTTTAATTTTGTTCTCCAAAGTTGTTTTATATTATTGAATAATATTTCTCCACTTTTAGGGAAATTTATTTGGATTCAGGTTCTGCATAGTTGTCTAATGATTGCATTGTAACTCAACTGTCTGTGGAACAAAGAAAAACCAATATATAAATGAACTGTCATTAAAAGCCATCCTGCTTCATGATGCTCCCTGGCAGTGAGTGCAAGAGAGCAAGGGTAGAAATCTTCTGTGCCTTTGATTTAATTCAGTTCTATTTTAATATTAAATAACCAGATGAAGTTTGGATATGGTGGCATATACCTGTAATCCCAGCTCTCAGGGAGCTGAGGAAGGAAGTTTGTGAGGCCAACCTGGTATATATAGACAGATACTTTTCCAAAAAAAAGAAAAAAACCCAAACCAAACAAAAACCAGTTGACAACTAAGTGTACCATTTGACACTAAGACATAAATAACTGGACTGTTGAATGACTCCACTGGTCTAACAGAATGAAGTATGGCCATTCCTAGAAGAGGAGGCAGCTTCAATATGTTTTAAAGGATGAAGAGAAATTTTTAGGACAATAGCAAATAGAAAAGTCAAAGGCACAGAGATCTGAAAGGAGGTATCTTGAAAGACATAGAAATGGAGCCTGAAATACATAGTGTGGGGGGCAAGTATGGAGGGTGGTAGGCCTGAGAGGCAGGTGCAGCTGAGATAAACAAACAACAACCCTCAGTAGCCAGTGATGATGGATGCAGAGAGCAGTTGGACCTTCTGACTTAGCTGTGGCTGCATGCACTCAAGAGATATGGACTCGGTGGTAATGTCTTCAGATATTTTATACCATAGACATAATATAGTAAAATTCAGTATCTTTAAAGCTGCTTCATATCTATAAGTCTTTGTTTTCTTTGACAAATACCATAGAATCATGAGTCAGTCTACCTATCTTGTTCAAACCTCCTTGATTCATGCCTACAAAAGGTTAGTGTAACCCTATTTGAATCTCCATTGCTTACCATGCAATCCATGAAGTCTCTGAACTGCTTCTGTTTTAAAATGCACCCCCGTAAGAGTTCATAAGGACCTGTTGTACTACCCATTCACTCCTGGCTACATGCTTTGAAACCTGATTTCTTATGTACATAGTGGGTCCCAAAACCTAGCTGTGTGCCTAAATCAGCTAGGTTACTTTTAAAGTAAGCATAATTCAGCAAGGAGTGGGGCTGGTGAATCTGTGGAATTATCCCAGGATGTTCTTACCAGGCCAGTCCAGCTCTGGTCTATGGAGTAGCTTGGAACCAGTGCTTTATATGGCATCCTTCAGCAAACTGTAGGCAGCATGCCATCCATCGCAAGTCCTTCCCTCCATGGGACTGTCTCCCTGTCAATGTCCCTCATACAATGGGTCTGAATCCCGTCAATATTCTACTTTCTTCTCAATAGACTTTTAATCTATTTTCACTTTGAAATGTGCCACCAAGAACTGAAATTAATTGTGATCTGAGAATGTAGAGAACTATCCCTTCCCACTTTCTAAACAAACACTGTAATTTAGTCAATGTAACCTCAGGTCACATTAACTCTTTCTGAGGCCAGTTCAAGCATGGAATTCAAGATGAATTTACCATTGACAAGAGCTCTGAATCTCTTTACTTTGGAAGGTGGACTTTTAGTTTAACTTGACACCAAGGCAGAACTCTACTGCTTCCCTTTCTTCAGTATTTTTTTACTGCAATACCTATCATAGACAGACATTCAGAAGATGGAGTCAACAGAATTGGGTGATCAGTTAGATATTTAGGTATTGTTAACATGAAGGGTCAAAAACACCTCAAGGGCTACCTTAAGGAAGTCACATGAGGCTTCTATTTGTTAAGAATTATGGAGGTAAAATAGTTGGAGGGTGTAGTAAAGATGTTAAATTCAGTTTTGACCCAGTTGAGTTTCTGGTGCCTGCAGGAACTTTAGATAGAGATGTCTAGTAGGAAAATATGGAGCTCAGAAACAAGCAAGGAACTTCAATTTAGAGCCCAGAGTTTTCTAGGCACTTTTAAAAAGAAATAATTTATTCCTCCAAGGTTAGATTATTATTCATATATTTTGTTAATCTGTTTTAGTTGTAAGATAGTCATTGGAAATTAGATATAAATATATAGAGACATAGACATGACTGCAACCTGGTTCTAAATCCTCCTGCCAGGTGGCCATTGATTCTCCAGAATATATCTCTACTTTATATCCATTTGGATATTCTAAGAAATTTTGTCAGATTACTAAATGAAGTTCAGATGTCTTATTTCTATCTCATTTCTCTGATGTCCCAGATTAATAACCAGGTAAAAGGAACAAGGTCTGACTTCAGGAAGAAACCATTAGCAAATTATATTTCTGTTTACAATTCTAATCAAAAAGTTATTTGTTCCTAGTTTACATAATGTCTTTTGGCTTGGTCAAAAGGTTTTGCATATAGATTGCATCCCAAGACTGGGTATCTAAGTTTTTGTAAATTGTGTTAAGATATTTGGTGAATCAAATATAATTTGGATTAATCATGAAGATTATTTCTCAAGGAAGAAACTTTGAGGGAGCACACATACATACACAATTCATTAATTTAGATAATAAACTAAGTCAAGTCAATCTCAATGAAGGTATCCCCCATTTTTCTCTTGGAACAGTCATGACATGGTTAAAATGAGAGAAAACATTTTGGGGATTCATTGGAGCAATGGTTCCTGGGATTAAGTTTTGCTTTGACCTAACTTTGAAACAGAACTGAGCAACAGTATGGGGTTCTCTGAGCTTTTGGTATGTATGTGATCACTTCCTTATTATGAATTGCTTTTAAATTATTCCCTTTGCTCCTGTTTACCTCATTATTCTTTGAGCATAAATCTTACCCTCAAATAATTTATGCATAAAGGAATCTGATAGAGGAACAGAACAGGCTCACTGAGTGTCTCCTGCTCATTACTAGTGAATAAGTAAACAGGAATACCAAACAACCATTCTCATCAAAAGAATGGGGTGGGTTTTTTTCCTAAATAACACTAATAATTACTGAGGGATTAGGGGAATCTAAGCACTGTGAAACTTGGCAGAGGCATATAAAAAATCAGCACAACCAAATATCTGGGATCCAGACTTGATGGCAGTATTTCTGCCCTAATAAACTTCTTACGATGAATTAGAGATGCTAATTTGGTGAGAGCCCAGGTCTCTAAGGTGACAGCATGAGGTTGGGAGTGGGGTATATTTTATGGGTGGCAGGGTGGAGATGGTAGTAGGGTCACTATTTTGTTATAAGACACAGTTCAGGGAATTGATACAATCTTTTGACCTAAATTGTCTGCTAACGCACACTCACCCTTGTTCATAATGAACAAAAGAATGAGCTTTATTGGCTTACAAGGGCATTATACATGTACCACATGCCAATACTACCTTTTTCTCTTCTATTAAGTCTGTGTCAAGTGGCCAATCCAGTGTCTCATTTTGTTTCCACATGTAGATTGTTCACTTAGTGTTCTCAGTTCAGTGAAGAGTGCTAGCTCCTGACTTCCCCTTGGCATCCAGAGGCTCATTCTGTGCTCTTATGGAGGACAGAGGATGAGGCTGGATTTCTTCATACCCTAGAAGGCACCAATGGAATGCTAGATATACAAGAATCACACCTAAATTTTAAACCCATGATGGCAGATGTGCCTTTCTGCCCAGATTCCCTACCTTTCTGGTAGGTGGCCCTCAGCTATCAGTTGTCTCTGGGAATTGCCTTAGCTAAAGAAAACTGCCTAGCCACAGGTCACCTCTCTGTCTACAGGCTGCCCACATTCAATGACTGATCAACACAAGGGTTTGAAGAACCAGCCTCTTCTCAGGTGAGGACGATATCAGAGGCCACCCCAGCTCCAGAGCTCCTGTGGGGTCCCCTTGGGCTCTCTCTGAGAACTCATAATAGCTTACCATCTCCTGTGCAGTCCTGATTCTTTCTCCCTTCCATAGTGCTGGCCCCAGGAACACTTTCTCACCAAAGCCTGCCTGTTGATCTCCATCTTAGGGTCAGCTATCCAGGGATAAGTGTAAGTCATCATGATTTTATGTTATTTCATTGGTTATACACCAGCCAGTTTGTTCCACAAAAATATTTAATTCAGGTTAGGACAAAGTCAAAAGAAGCAAAGCCTAGTGTCTACTATTGTCACTTTGAGGATTGGGCTGATATACATATGATCATTAGAACGATGGCAAGGCTCTCTCCCTCCATAGCAGTCTTTAGTAGTAGGGTCTTGGGATCTATATTTGAATACCCATGTTCTGATGTGCAGTTCTATTGAAAACCACAGCAATATTTTTTACATTTTTATTTTTTATTACTATTGTACTGAGGGTATATTGTGACATTTACCAAAATTCTTATATCACAGTTAAATTCACTCTCTCCATCATTCTCCTTTATCCTCCCTCCCCTCATTCCTGGAATGATTTCAGCAGGTCTCATGTTTCCATTTTCATATATGAATATACAATATTTCCACCGAATTCACCCTCCTGCACCTTTCCTTATATCCCCCCCTCCCACTGTTAACCCCCAGACAGGACCTAGCTTACCTTCCTGTTCTCCATTTTTGTTTGCATAACACAGTTATACAGGGAGTTTCATTGTGCTATTTCCATTTATATACATATTACAACCCAAATTGGTTCTGACTTATTATGGAGAACCCAAGCTTCCAAACCTCAAAACTGGCTCTTGTGTTGCCCTGACAGAAATATGACAATTACTAATAAGTTCAAAATGGATGCCTTGTGTTTCTTCTTGGCTCCAGGAGAAATGCGTCTCTGGGCATATTTCCAGGGTGTTGTTAGTTCTGCCCTCTAACAGCTCTTCAGGTCTAGTAAATAACTGATATGTGCTATAGACCCAGGAGCTCTAACATCTACTTGACTCTGAGCTGGACTTGATAGACAAGCAAGGTCCTTCAGTCAACAAAGCAAAGAAGCGGAGGAGCTCAAAACTATGGGCCCAGCTTTGCTAGTCAACCTGCTCAGTGAGGCAGAATTCATTGGACAAGCTCTTGAGAACTTCTGCAGCCTAAGGAGGCCTTGTCAAGCTTTGCCAGTGTGAAGCTGGCCCTGGAACGCTACTGGTCATACTGTTAGCTCTTAAGAGCATACTGATTCTCCTAACAAAGGCTGGTGAGCATCAGCAAGATGATTGACTGGGTCAAACACCTCAGATTTCTTTTTGGGAAAATCATTGAAATTTGCCAATGTTTTTTAAGGTCATTGCCATTTTGAATAGCTCTTTCTTAGCACAATGATACTCCACACCCTCCAACACCACTCTAATTCTTTATCTGATGTGCAACTGTATAAGATATTTTCTTGGAAGCTGTTAAATGAATCTTCTCAAGGAGACTTTGAAGACTTCTGTGGTTAAAATTCCAGTGGTGAGAATTCAGTCACTCTGGCAGTACATGAGATATTTTGGGGCACACCATAACTTCCTATTTCATCTTCAGATCACATAGGATAAGACATTGCTTCCTAATCACTAATTCTGAAGCTGCTCCAAGGAGGGCTGGAGAGTAAGTAGAGGTCCACTTGTGCAGACCACAGGAATTCACTTAACAGGTCTCCATATAATGATACAGTTGAGTGGGAACCCAGTTGCTGTGCTTTGACATCCCTCACTGCTTTTGCACCCAGACCAGGAGTTCCAGAGGCTTTTCTCAGCCACTGACTGAGTGTGTCAGGGATGTCAAAGCAGGCCCATTCCTGGGGGGGGGGGGGGACACAGGACTCTCCTGGGAGATGTGGGACTCCTTAGACAGTCAGTTTGGTTCAAAGATTCCCCAACGGCCTTGCTTAGCTTTCCATTCACCACATGGTAGTCTGGAGTGCTTCTCCTCAACCTCCTCTCTCCTTTTCTTCATTGGGGATCTGCCTTGCACGGCAGTCTGACTGCTCTCCAAGCTTTCCCAGTTTTGCCCCATTTTTTCTTCACAGGCACTTCCCCTAATAAAATTATAGACTATTGAAATCTTTTTGGCTTCTACTTTTACAAAAAACCAGATGAATGGACTGGTCCTGTTTTAGCTGCCAATGTTTGACTATTTACTTTCACAGATTTATTAGAAATGGTACTTCCCATTAGGAGGTAGGGCTCTAGACTCAAAGAGCTTCAAGAAAAACTTGAGGTAAAACATAGCAAATACCAAATAATTACAATAAAATAACAATTCTAATTACTTTAAAGATTAGAAAGAATATTCCTATATCTTATCAATCTTCTTGCCTACTCCATGAGACAGGAGAAAAGGGAAGAACAAATAGTTTTTATGGAGCACATACCATATGCCATGAGTTTGCCTCAAATAATTTTCATGACAGCATCAACCTAGGTGAACAGATAAGGAATCCAAGGAAGGGAGAGGCAATGTAATTAATCCAAGGTCACCCTGTGAGCAAGAGATGAGATGGTATTCAAAGCTAGGCTTTTAGAATCTCAAAATCTGTTCAATGCCTACTTGCTGGGAATGAAATAAGGGTTCAGCCTTTTGACCAAAGCATGAAGGATGGCATGGCGGTGCCTTCCCTACTAGGTGAGCACTAGGCCATTTCCTGGTTATGCAGATCAGCCAAGGATGACCCCTTTATGCCCTCACAGGTGTCTCTGAACCAAACAGTTGTGAAGATAGAGTCCCAGTGCCAGCACATCATCCCACAACTTTCTCTTGAGTGAGGATCTATATGCTTTTGAATGCATGTCTCCCAAAGTGAAACCCACTGAGCAGAGATCCCCAGTTTTATCTCTTTGCTTCTATGTCTTATTTAAAAATTATATAATGCTGTCATTTGCTAATATTTCAAGGCACGATGTATATATTATATCAAATTTACATGGGAAATTTAAATTTATTCTTCAAATAGTCTTTTTATCATACTGAGGTTTTTTTAATCTTTTCTCTTGTTAGATCTGACTAGATTGTCATTGTTTATATCCTATAAAAGTTCTGGTTCATTCTTGGAGTAAAAGCAGCTCTGATGTCTTATTTTCATTTGTACTGCATTAGTACATAATGTCTACTGTGAGACAGTTCTTCACGGGTTTCTTATTTTTCTGCATGTCTAGTAAGCAGAGGCTCTGACAACTTTTATCCTGGACTCTCTTTTCAAGGATGTTTGCATAGCAAAAAAGCCTTGGAACATAGAAATGGGGCTTCCTGTAGAGCAGAGATCAGGAATTTTTTGCTGTCCAACATTATACAGCTAATGTCTTCCTCTGAGGCTACAGTTAGGCAGGTTTTCCCTGAGTCCCATTGTAAAAGGCTTGGGCTCCCTTCAGTCACAGTTTTTCATTTGTGACACAAACACGCTACATATGCAGCCTCTAGCTGGGCTGTCTATAGTGGCCCTGTGGACTTAGGGCAAGGGTAGCCAGGCAAATGTGGTTTATGCTGCTTGCTGTGCTGTAGTAAAGTCTTTTTTTCTCTGACCTAGGGGCTTTGTGTCTTCTGCTAGCATCCATGAAATGTGTCAAGTAAGCTTACAAGCAGGGTAAAATCTGAGACCCCCTACAATTTTGACAGTACCTTTTATACATCTTTTAAGTAGAGCATAAATCTTTCCTAGACATTTGTCTGTTTTATTTAGTTTGGTTAAAACTGAATAATTTTGACATACTCACTTAACTACACACACACACACACACACACATGCATACACACCCATCTCAACACACTGACACGAAAGCCAGGGCAAGGGCCCTGGTGTCTGCCTGTCATTAGTCTGAGGAGCCCATTATTTTTCCAAGATGACTTGTTTGCCCTACCTGGCCACTTGGACAGTCTGACATATAGACCAAAGGAGGCCATGACTTGATCCATAACTGGCAAAGTTAATTGATTTCAAAAGCTATCATAATGCTTTCTTTATTACACCCCCAGTGGATGACCTTCGTACTCCCTCAGAGACTTCTGCTTCTGAATAGTTCTCTTTTACCATTAGCCTTGTGGTATTTATGGTGGTGTGTACACTACTCAGGTGCCTCATTTGTGTTCCATGGTAAAGTACTAGATGGTAGTCATTCCATGTTTAGAATGGGCTAGTCTCTGAGCTAAGAACTGCAAGAGGTGTTTTATTAGCTTCTTACTGTATCTGAGCATTACTGTTTCTGTTTTATGTGTGAGGTAACTGTGCTTTAGATAGATTAAACAAATATTCACACAAACCTTTCACAAAACAAAGTGGGACCCAGCATCTTTGACCACAGTCTGCACTCACTATGACTCTTTATTCCATATATGGCAAGACTGATGGCTAAAGTGACAGGTGCACTGAGTCCCTACCTGTCACCAATTCCTGGTCAGAGTCATGCCTTCCTTGTTGGGAAAACAAGCTGGATTCCCTAGTCTTCTATAAGTGACTTGGGTTCTGAGCAAAACCTAACTAATTTCTATTTAATGAATTCTGTCTTGTTCTGAAATAATATTAGAAAAAGAAATTTTAAATGCAATCTTTGTATTTGAGTTTTGAATAAGAAGTTGAGATTTTTGGGGAGAGAGGGTTTGTGGATTTGAGACAAGAGAAAGACAAACTAGTTTAAGAAAAAAAAGGAAGTTCTGCCAAATGACTATCATACACACAGGAATATACCACGAGTGATCAAATGCACACGTGCATGTAGGATTAAGCTGGTTCCATGGTTAAGATAGGATGCATTATCCTCCTAAAGGCACACAGTAAATCAGATGCATTGGCTCCTAGCTCTTGAGTAATGTCACACTTCATGCTTGCTGGTCTTGAAAAAGATTGGTTACCCTGGCATGCTCTGAGAAGACCATCATTGCACTCCACCACTATGTTCTGAGTTCTAAAAACAATACTTCAATTTAACAGAACACGAATCTCCAGAAATCTTGGAAGGGAAATCATCTATACTTGCAGAAGTAGGAAGCATGCTTGTGTTTGTTGGGGAGATTGGGGAAGGGCTTGGGGAAGGCTGATAAAAGAAGCCAGAGGAGGCATGTGTTCTCAATAAAACAGGAATTTAAGCAGATATGGCAATTTGTTGTAAACCTCGCCATAAACACTACTCAGGTGCCTCATTTGTATTCTGTAGTAAAGTGCAAGATGGAAATAATTCCAAGGGCTACTAAAAGTTTCCTAATGATAGAGGGGACAGTTAGGAGGATGAAGATCAAGAGAGGCAGGGCCTGGGCTGGGCAGCAGCAATAGTACTTCTAGATTGATGTTAACTGTGAGTCTTTTATGACTTTCTTTCACATTATTTGGAAGTCCTCAGGCATTTCATTCACTGCCTTTGCCATTCCCTGGCTTGTGGTCATTTCTGGTTCATGACAATGTTATAAATGCTCAAACAAGGTACACCTATCTGCCTCCAGAAACTGTCTCACCAGAGGCCTAGCTGCATATTTCTGGACCTGTTATGGAAGAGGAAGCAGACTATGAGAAAAGATTGAGATAAACAAATCTCCTGTCATCCAAGGCAATTTAAGTCCATAAATTTCTTGACCACTGCTCATGAAATTTTGAAAACAGTAAATAGGGACTAATAACAAGAAATACTAAAATTCCTTACTAACTAGCAATTAGAAATACCATAACTAACTACCAGTAACAAGTATTGAAATTCTCTTTTCTTAGGATAAAGTCTTTTAATTCCTAATTATATGTCAAGCTGTCCCAGATATAATTTAGAAGTAGGCACAATGAGATCATAGAATTGGCAACCTTCATTGTACAGAAGAAAGTTAGGGCTCAGAGATACGAAGGTACTTATCTGAGGTCACACAGCTCAGCCAAGCCCAAACTAGGTCTGGAACCCAGGATGCCAGTTTTTTTCTTTTTAATGCAAATTATCCTTGAAGGCTCAAAAATATCCTTAATATCTTACTTCATATAAGTTTTCTTCCTGGGAGGAGAAAGGTGAATAGCTGAAAATCCTTGGTTGCTAGAGACGTGGGGAGTGGGGTACTGAAAAGACCAACTAAAAATCTGAAAGCAAACTGTTCATTAATATCACTGTCTAGAAGCACTGCACCCAAATGTTATTTTCCCCAAACTCTGTTATGGTTAAACTACTCTCCTGCTCAGACATCCTCCACGGGCTCTAGCATAGCATACAGAATAAAAATGAAGCTCCTTAATAGCTCAAAACACAGCCCTGGCTTTCAGATGCACTCTTCCTGTAATACCTGCAGGCACCTAGTTTGTGCTGGGGCACTGTGAAGACACAGGGGACACAGTAGTCATGGTTAAAGAAGACACAGTAGCAAAGAGTGGCTGGTGGTGGTGATGGAGGGTGCGGGAGCTCCTAACTACTTTCTCTAGAAATGACATTTGAGTTGCAATCTAAAGGCATTGATGAACCAGACCAAAAAAGAGCTAAAAAAAAAAAAAACTTTCCCAGACCAATGGGAAAGTTCAATGACTACTTCTTCAATGGCTAGCTGGTGCTTGTCTGCCTATTCTTCTTTGTAAATGCCATTTCTACTGCTCAAAATGCCCTTCCTCCACTTGCCTTGAAGGGCCAGTCCTGTTGAACAACACTGAATAGTGGTGATAAAGCTGGCTGTGGGTAAGACGGAGGTTTAGCTCTTTCATCATCACCTACCCTCTGGTTGGTCCCTGGCAAGTTATTTCAACTCTGTGAGGTTCAGTTTCCTCATCTTTAAAGTGTAGATGATAAAATCTACTGTAGGGAATTACTGTCACAGGAAACATCATGTTGACTTACTCATAATGTCACTTTACAGGTGCATTCAAAGTGCATAGGTATGAATGGCCTAGAAGGAGGCAGAATGAAAGGGAAGCAATGCTTATCATGGGTACATAATTACCATTTGACCATGGTGACCTCCAATGATCACCCTCTGCTGGTGATCACATGCTCCTAGAGGTCTATCCCCTGGGATATAGGCCCTGCAACTTTCTTCTAATCAGCACAGAATGGCAAAGCTGATGGAATGCTATGTCCATGGTTAGGCTGTGTAAGAGCATGACTTCCATCTTGCTACTAGACTCTGTTTTTGACAAAGCAAGAAATCATATTGTGGATCTGACTGTGTAGTAAGGACCTGGGGGTGGCTTCTGGCCCACACCAAACAAAGAACTAGATCCTGCTGATAATTGAATAAAAGCTCACAGGAGGACCTCCTGAGGTCTTCAGAGGAGGTGTAGTCCTGGCTGATGCCCTGTTGTAGCCTTGGGAGGGACTTGGGGCTATTCCAGATAAGCTATTCCTGTCTTTCTTAAATCCTTCCTTTCCTTTTCCTTTCACGGTACTAGCAATTGAACCCAGGGCCTCACTCATGTTAAGCACACATCATACTCCTGAGCTATACCCCCAGTCCTGCACCTGTATTTCTGACCTACAGAAATTGTGAGATAATAAATGTGCTGTTCTAAGCCATTAGTGAGGATTTGTAGTGGGTGTGTAATAATTTTTGTATAGCAAGAGATTACAAATGCACTGGTTGGGTAACCCTGGAAAGATAACTTCATTTCTCAGAAACATAGCCTCCTGGTCAAGGATCTTTTTTGTGCTGGGCCCAAGCAACACACAGGCAGCATCCTGTCCCCATGGAGTGACCAGTCTAGCCTTCAGTCCCCATGGGATATTGCTGTGGTCTTTATCTTAGAAGGCCAACTTAAGTTCCAGGGAGAGAGACCAAAGCCAGAGCCACTCTATGCTATGTCCATAGAAACTCTGAACAAGGGAAATAAACTCAGATGGATGAGGGCTTTCTACATACACAGATGCATTTAGGTTTTTATTTTTATTTTCTTAAATTACTATGCTTTTAAAATCAAGGCAAGTGTGGGGCTTATTCTAAGAAATGAGTACAGGACGTGGAAAAGCATTCTGTAACCAAAGCAATCCACAACTCAGACTGGAAGCCCTTCTGCCTTTTTAAGAAAGAAACATAGTATAGGCATAATTTAGGCAAAGGGTACCTGCATGATGTGCTGGACTACAAAAATGTGTCCTCCTCTTGCAATGAACACCACCCAGCCTTTGAGAACACCCTCAGGAAGGATTCCCAGTGTCTGAGCCTCTAGACTCTTTACCCTTCCTGTCCTTCATACCTCTTCCTCCCCCAGGTAATACCTCTTCCTCCCCCATAAATACTACTTTGCACTCACCCACACAAGTCTTGACTCCGCTTCTTGTCTGCTTTCTCCATGTTCATTGACCATGCGAACATGGTTATAACCCTTCAAAACCACAGCAACTTTACCTTCTTCCAAAGTCCCTGGAAGCAGACACAGACATCTCCTCCCCCTCTTAGGGTCACAATCGCACACGCTCCTGACACCTACAAGAAATGAGCAGGATCTTACCTTAGAGGAGGACTTCAGATGTTCTATAGCACAGCAGGATAAGTAGGTTGAAAATGGCTAATTGTGGAGAGGATTGTGAATGTTCCCAACGGAAGAAATGACAAATATCTGGGGTGATAGAAGTGTGCAACCCTCATCTTATCAACCATTGCATACATGTATTGAAATGTCACAAATATAGTAATTTAAATCTATATTATATATGTATACATGCCATATATACACATATATTTAGAATACACGTATATGTGCATATATTTATTTATATACATGGAGAGAGAGAGAAAAATAGAAAAATAGAAGTATTCTTTGGGCTTAAAATCTTTGTTTAGCCAACCATAGCTATGTGCTGTTTGACAAATTTAACCTCCGTGGTCTCTGGGGGGTTTTGTGGGGTTTTTCTTTTTTTTTGACAGCATTGGTGTTTGAACTCAGGGCCTTACACTTGCTAGGAAGGCACTCTTCCACTTCAACCATGCCCCTAGTCCTTTCTCCTCTAATTATTATTCCAATAGGGTCTTGCATTTTAGCCAGGCTGACCTGAATCATGAGGCTCTTACTTATGCTTCTTGCATAGTAAGGATGACAGCCCCAGTTCAACTATTGTTTGAGATGAGTTCTTGCTAACTTTTTATCTAACCCAGCCTTGAACCACAAACCTCCTGATATCTGCCTCTGAAGTGGCTGGAATTACAGGACTGAGCCATCGTGCCTGGCCCTGGTCTGTTTTTTTAAATGGGAACAATAATAGCAATATTTCATAGATGGTATAAAGTTTAGAATGGAGCCTGGGATATGGCAAGCACTCATAAATGTTAGCTACTACTGTTAATGTAGCAAAAAGGAAAAGCAAACAAAAACAGACAATTTGTATTTCCAAGTATGCTTTGTTTGGTCTGGGAAACTTAGACCCTCCCTGGTGTGTTAGGCTGGGAAGAAGCCTGCCATTGTCCTGGGAACTTTTGCTTTGGATCCCGACTCCACCTCCCCTTTTCCCACCTTCCCTCCCTCTGTTCCTCTCTTGGCCAAAGACCTTCAGGGCCAAACCTCCATTGGGATCCTCCAAGCCTTGGATTTGACTGTCCCACTTCCTCCTCATCACTTCTCTCCTCTCCCATGTCCTTGTCCCCAGGGCTGTTGGTAGCAGCTGATCAACTAATTTGTGCCAAAATGTTAATCACTCTTGCTTTAAATCAATTGTTCTCAGTCTAAAAAAATATATCTTCATACCATGCATATGAAATACATAATAATTCCTTATTGGTAACAGCGTCCTTCCCCACCCTGTGACTTCAGCTCAGTGTAGGAAGGGGAGGTATAGTCTGGCAGAGGACCCATGAGGCCTAAGAGGGGTCATACTTACCACTAGGAGTCACAGCAAGTACTGCCTCCATGAGTTCTGAGTTAACCTCAATAGTATCTGATCATGGAAATGCAGGACTCTCCAGCAGGACCATACTTGAGACTGGAAAAGGTCATTGAGTATACCAGTGGGACCGATCACTTTTCTAATCACTCATGCCACCTACCTTCTCCATCCACTTCCAGAAAACCAAATAACTGTGGTTGCTTAGCCTCATTTCCCTGTGGCTTTCAAACAAAATCTTGTATTAGATTAGACCAAAAGCCACCGTCAGTATGTCCAGAGCTAGCCTAGCATGAGCACCGTGCCTTTGTGTGTAAGGAGTAATGATACAGAAACTCCACTCTGCACTCATTCAGGGCAGCATTAACTGTTTAACAGGAGAAGCCTTCTTGATGCAGGGGCTCTGACTGACCAGTCAGGGAATGAAATTGGCAGGAAAGGTGTGGCTGGCTGTCTGCTGCTTCTTCTTAGCCAGCCAGGGTAGACTGATTAGCCCTACTCTGTGATTGGTGCCTATGTCAGGATGCTCTTGATGTCCCCAAACCCCAGTCAACATCAGATGATCCTAAAATGCAAATTCTGTAATCATTGCGTGGTGTCTGGCTATTAGAAATGAGTAAAAATCACTAGGTAAGATCCAATTTCAATTTAAATTTCATTTCCATAAAACCATAAGAGCTGTTTAATATTTTGGCATCAAGACAAAGTCTGTCTTCCAATTTGGTCTGGGTAGTTACAGGGGTGTTGCTTTAAGATACCCTGTTGATGATACATTAATATATGTGTGTGTATGCATATGTATATAGATGGATGGATATATTAAAAGTCTGCTAGATCTGTGGTTCGCAAACATCTGCACATATTAGAGTCAGGTGGTGCCTCAGGCCAATTAAATGAGGTTCATTTAAGCATTGGTACTTTAAAAAAAGTATTAAAAAAAAACCCGTACAGAAATGGATTAAAAAGGAAGATCCAACAATTTGTTGCTTACAGGAGACCCATCTCACCAACAGAAATAAGCATAGGCTAAGGATGAAAGGCCAATGGCCCCCGAAAACAAGCAGGAGTAGCAATACTTATCTCTGACAAAGTAGACTTCAAACCTACATTGATCAAACGAGATAAAGAAGGACATTCCATACTAATAAAAGGGGAAATAGACCAAAAGGAAATAATAATCATCAATCTGTATGCACCCAGTGTCAACGCACCCAGTTTCATCAAACATACCCTGAAAGACCTAAAAGCATATATAAACGCCAACACGGTGGTTGTGGGAGACTTTAACACCCCATTATCATCAACAGATAGGTCATCCAAACAAAAAATCAATAAAGAAATCCAAGACCTAAAATATGCAATAGATCAAATGGACCTAGTTGATGTCTACAGAACATTTCATCCAACCTCTACACAATATACATTTTTCTCAGCAGCCCATGGAACCTTCTCCAAAATAGATCATATCCTAGGGCACAAAGCAAGTCTCAGCAAATATAAGAAAATAGAAATTATACCATGCATACTATCTGATCAAAATGCAGTAAAAGTAGAACTCAACAACAAAAGTAAAGACAAAAAACATGCAAACAGCTAGAAACTAAATAACTCATTACTTAATGAAGAATGGATCATCAATGAAATAAAAGAGGAAATTAAAAAGTTCCTGGAAGTCAATGAAAATGAAAACACAACCTACCAGAACCTATGGGACACAGCTAAGGCAGTCCTGAGAGGAAAGTTTATAGCCATGAGTGCATATATTATTAAAAAGACTGAAAGAATTACTGAAAGAAAAAGTTGGTTCTTTGAAAAAATAAACAAGATTGATAGACCCCTGGCAAACCTGACGAAAATGAGGAGAGAAAAAACCCAAATTAGTAGAATCAGGAATGCAAAAGGGGAGATAACAACAAACACCATGGAAGTCCAGGAAATCATCAGAGACTACTTTGAGAACCTATATTCAAATAAATTTGAAAATATAAAGAAATGGACAGATTTCTAGATACATATGACCATCCAAAACTGAACCAAGAGGAAATTAATCACCTGAATAGATCTATAACACAAAATGAAATTGAAGCAGCCATCAAGAGTCTCCCTAAAAAGAAAAGTCCAGGACCTGATGGATGCTCTGCTGAATTCTATCAGACCTTTAAAGAAGAACTGATACCAACCCTCCTTAAACTGTTCCACGAAATAGAAAGGGAAGGAAAACTGCCAAACACATTTTATGAAGCCAGTATTACACTTATCCCAAAACCAGGCAAAGACACCTCCAAAAAGGAGAACTATAGGCCAATCTCCTTAATGAACACTGACGCAAAAATCCTCAACAAAATAATGGCAAACCGAATTCAACAGCACATCAAAAAGATTATTCACCACGACCAAGTAGGCTTCATCCCAGGGATGCAGGGGTGGTTCAACATATGAAAATCAATAAACGTAATAAACCACATTAACAGAAGCAAAGACAAAAACCACTTGATCATCTCAATAGATGCAGAAAAAGCCTTTGATAAGATCCAACATCATTTCATGATAAAAGCTCTAAGAAAACTAGGAATAGAAGGAAAGTACCTCAACATTATAAAAGCTATATATGACAAAACTACAGCCAGCATTATACTTAATGGAGAAAAACTGAAACCATTCCCTCTAAAATCATTAACCAGACAAGGATGCCCACTATCTCCACTCCTATTCAACATAGTACTGGAATTCCTAGCCAGAGCAATTAGACCAGAAGAAGGAATAAAAAGAATACAAATAGGTAAAGAAACTGTCAAAATATCCCTATTTGCAGATGACATGATCCTATGCCTTAAAGACCCAAAACACTCTACTCAGAAGCTTCTAGACATCATCAATAGCTATAGCAAGGTAGCAGGATATAAAATCAACATAGAAAAATCATTAGCATTTCTATACACTAACAATGAGCAAACTGAAAAAGAATGTATGAAAACAATTCCATTTATAATAGCCTCAAAAAAAAATCAAATACCTAGGTGTAAACCTAACAAAAGATGTGAATGACCTCTACAAGGAAAACTATACACTTCTGAAGAAAGAGATTGAGGAAGACTATAGAAAGTGGAGAGATCTCCCATGCTCATGGATTGGTAGAATCAACATAGTAAAAATGTCAATACTCCCAAAAGTAATCTACATGTTTAATGCAATTCCCATCAAAATTCCAATGACATTCATGAAAGAGATTGAAAAATCTACTGTGAAATTTATATGGAAACACAAGAGGCCACGAATAGCCAAGGCAATACTCAGTCAAAAGAACAATGCAGGAGGTATCACAATACCTGACTTCAAACTATATTACAAAGCAATAACAATAAAAACAGCATGGTACTGGCACAAAAACAGACATGAAGACCAGTGGAACAGAATAGAGGACCCAGATATGAAGCCACAAAACGATAACCAACTTGTCTTTGACAAAGGAGCTAAAAATATATGATGGAGAAATAGCAGCCTCTTCAACAAAAACTGCTGGGAAAACTGGTTAGCAGTCTGCAAAAAACTGAAACTAGATCCATGTATATCACCCTATACCAATATTAACTCAAAATGGATCAAGGATCTTAATATCAGACCACAAACTCTAAAGTTGATACAGGAAAGAGTAGGAAATACTCTGGAGTTAGTAGGTGTAGGTAAGAACTTTCTCAACGAAACCCAAGCAGCACAGCAACGAAGAGATAGCATAGATAAATGGGACCTCATAAAGCTAAAAAGCTTCTGTTCATTAAAAGAAATGGTCTCTAAACTGAAGAGAACACCCACAGAGTGGGAGAAAATATTTGCCAACTATACATCAGACAAAGGACTGATAACCAGAATATATAGGGAACTTAAAAAACTAAACTCTCCCAAAACTAATGAACCAATAAAGAAATGGGCAAGTGAACTAAACAGAACTTTCTCGAAAGAAGAAATTCAAATGGCCAAAAAACACATGAAAAAATGCTCACCATCTCTAGCAATAAAGGAAATGCAAATTAAAACCACACTAAGATTCCACCTCACCCCGTTAGAACAGCCATCATCAGCAACACCACCAACACAGGTGTTGGCGAGGATGGGGGGGAAAAGGAACCCTCTTACACTGTTGGTGGGAATGTAAACTAGTACAACCACTCTGGAAAAAAATTTGGAGGCTACTTAAAAAGCTAGACATTGATCTACCATTTGATCCAGCAATACCACTCTTGGGGATATACCCAAAAGACTGTGACACAGGTTACTCCAGAGGCACCTGCACACCCATGTTTATTGCAGCACTATTCACAATAGCCAAGTTATGGAAACAGCCAAGATGCCCCACCACTGACGAGTGGATTAAGAAAATGTGGTATCTATACACAATAGAATTTTATGCAGCCATGAAGAAGAACGAAATGTTATCATTCGCTGGTAAATGGATGGAATTGGAGAACATCATTCTGAGTGAGGTTAGCCTGGCCCAAAAGACCAAAAATCGTATGTTCTCCCTCATCTGTGGACATTAGATCAAGGGCAAACAGAACAATGGGATTGGACTTTGAGCACATGATAAAAGCGAGAGCACACAAGGGAGGGGTGAGGATAGGTAAGACACCTAAAAAACTAGCTAGCATTTGTTGCTCTTAACACAGAGAAACTAAAGCAGATACCTTAAAAGCAACTGAAGCCAATAGGAAAAGGGGACCAGGAACTAGAAAAAAGGTTAGATCAAAAAGAATTAACCTAGAAGGTAACACCCACGCACAGGAAATCAATGTGAGTCAACTCCCTGTATAGCTATCCTTATCTCAACCAGTAAAAACACTTGTTCCTTCCTATTATGGCTTATACTCTCTCTACAACAAAATTAGAAATAAGGGCAAAATAGTTTCTGCTGGGTATTGAGGGGGTCGGGGGGAGAGGGAAGGGGTGGAGTGGGTGGTAAGGGAGGGGGTGGGGGCAGGTGGGAGAAATGACCCAAGCCTTTTATGCACATATGAATAATAAAAGAAGAAAAAAAACCCATACATTTAAAAACAAAAAACCATCGGTTTCACTTTTCAGTTATCATATTTTAGTAATATGAAGAGATTTGTGATATAATAATATGAGGGGATTTAATTGTGATAATTCCATACATGCATACTGCATACCTTGAACAAGTTCACCCCCTCCATTATATTTCCATTCCCCCTTACTCTCCACCCCTCTTTTTTCAAACGGTGTTTGGTGGGTTTCACTGTGCCGTCTTCGTGTGTGTGTGTGTGTGTGTGTGTGTGTGTGTGTGTGTGTGGTGTACTTCCATCCTCCTCCTTTTCCCCTCTCCCTGACCCACCACCCACACAGTCCCCATATACATTTATGTCCCATTATAGTTATTGTCATCATCATCATTTTAGGTCTAGCTTCTACATATGAGCAAGAATATGTGACATTTGGCTTTTTGAGCTTGGCTTATCTCACTCAGCATGATGACCTCCAGTTCTACCCACTTTCCTGTAAATGACACAATTTCAGTTTTCTTTAAGGCATTGATATTTTTTAAGTTTCCCAGCTGGTTACATCTACTGTCTGTTTGAGAACCAAGGGCTAGAAGAAAATCCGTTGAACAAACCAAAGCATAACATGAAACAAAGCTTTCTGTCCCAGTGAAGACTTATGTCAAACATCCTTTTCAGCTCTTAGTTTCTGTGATTAAACAAATATCTATTGCTTTATTGAAAAAAAAATTCATCTTCCAAACTATCTCTTGAACCTGGCACTTGCAAAAACATCAATTTTGAAAAAACTTTCAGTTCAGAAAATATCATCTGTAGATTAGAAAGCTTGAGGCTTGCCAAACACAAATTATGAGAATTTCCCAGTTTTCCTATGGGGACGTCTCTGTCTAGTCTCATGTAAACACTGTTATAAGTAAATTTGATTTCTCCAGGGAAAATGTCCTAACATGGACAAGTAGAGACTCTAAAAACTAGATGGAAACCAAATTCCCAGGCTAATCCCTGAGTCCTAGCTATTGTGTTTCAGTGGGTGGGAGGCTGCCTGCGGTGTCATTAATTTCAACTAGGTGCAAAGTCTGTGGAATGGGTTGCTCTGGTGACACTTCAGGATGTCCCACTTGCATGTGCTTCCTTTCTCAAGGATACTGCGTAATGGAGTTTGAGATCCTTTCATCTCAATGGAGGCCTTATTAAGTCTCCTCACATCTCAAAGCACCTGTAGCTACCCTGTTCCCTCTTAATTCATTTTCTGTGCTGCATTCAAGAGTATTTGGAACCTGCACAAGAACAAATAAACCTCTGAACTCGGATACATGTGTAATCTGCCAAGGTCCACCCTGCCACTCCAGACTGTCCCCAAACACGGCTGAAACAACATCAGAAATCATCAGTGTTTCCTGTAATCCATTTGCCAAAGACAATGTACCAGACATGCTGCTATTTTAGCAGTACTGGCATTTCTCTCTCTCTGGTAACTGGGGCAAAAGGTCAAGGGAGATTCTCAAGGTGACAGATTTGTTCAAGAAAAAAATGCAGTCCCTTTAGCTCCCAAGGCTCAGCACTAACTACTCAGTTATCCACATTCTTTTCTCTTCTTTGTTTTCACTCAGTGGCCCAGTGAAGGCCTTGTTGAGGATGGAAACACAATTAAAAGCTCTTACATTAATTAGCTATGTGAGCTTGGGCCTCAGTAGCTGCCTCTGTAAAATAAACGATACCTCTACATTTCTTTATTCTATTCTAATCAGTAATCTGTCACCACAAGCACCCTTTTTGGCTCAGCTCCTTCATGATATGAGTTTGTGGACCTAAAGACTTAGAGCCTGCTTTCTGAATACTGGGCAGAAGCTCCTGGCTTGCTGGGGCCCCAGGAAGAAGACATTGAGCGAGAATGCGCAATCTGCTCTTCCCACTTTCTGTGTAAACTCTCAGGAACCAGAAGCTCTGGGGACGTCTCTCCCTCTCGTAATTACTTGGGAAGCAATGTCATAGCCTCAAGCGTAATTAACAGCATTTTAATTCATTCTCTCTTTTTCAGGCTGCTCACATACTTGCTGTTGCAAGAATGAGCACAGCATTATGGTGTGTTACCTTTTAAAAATGAGGCCAAAGATATTCAATGGCGCCATCCCCATGTGGAACCTTGCTCTCTGCTGAAACTGGGCTTGAGGAAGGCATTGTGAGGTCCGCATGAAGTGAGACTGGCCTGCTATGAGCTTGTGCTCCCCAAAGGACATGCAAATAGCATTTAGTTATTCGTATCCAGGGAATTGCCGCTCATTATCTGGCCAGCAGGGAAAGATTCCACAAATAAACCACCCACCGACAAAGTTATCCACTTACTCGGGGACTTTGTGGTGGCAGTAGCATGGACTTGTCCTCCTTCCTCCCATCCCACTTAACACCGAGACTAGCTCGTCTTTTTACCATGTACTTGTAGCGTGACAGCCATGTTCACCCTCTTTGGCCTGTTTTTAATTAAAAAAAAAAAAAAGATTTCTGTGAATTTGCTTTTGAAAGACACTGCAGGTTCTCTCCTGTGCTGAACTTTTTCCTTGAACTGCTTTCAGTTCCTCCTGATATCTCTCCTTCCTTAGAGCACAGGAACACACATCTGAGCACATGTGTGTGCACACACTGACTTTACAGAAGCAGCTAGTTCTGTCTTGATTTCATCCTTGATGGTAATGAGCTATTTCAAACAGAAGCAGTAAAATGTGAACCTGACATCTGTTGAAATTTAGGGCATCCTGCTTTCCCATACATTATTCCTACCTTCTAAAATATTCATAACCACTTAAAGTTGATTTATAGCTGTATATTTAGAACTGTATCCTGATAATAAGTGCTTCACATATTTGTGTTTCTCAAAATATAGATATGTTTGGTAGCAATAGGAGACCAAAGTACAGTAAAATGTTTGTGTTAATTATGTAAGATAAATATACATGTGATATATATAGAGAGAGAGATTAGCCAAAGCTCTACAATGAGAGATACCATGTCAAAAAGCAGTAAACTGTCAGGAATCTATGAATATAAATAGTTTTTACCAATAGCATATTATCAAGGCATTCTTAACTACATTTGGCATTTTTGGAGCACGAAAAATGCTGGAGTTTCATTAAACTGCAGCGCAAAGGAAATGGAGAAGGTGGCTCTTATGTGGGGAATGTCCTTGAAATGAATAGATTGCACAGAAATGCTGAAAGGTATGTTTATGCAAAATCAACCCCTTTCAAAAAAAAATCTCAATTTATTTTTAAATGCCCAGAAATTAGCAGTAAGAAAGTGCAGTTAATAATTAAGAGTATGTTTAAATCTCATATACAACATTATTCATGATGAAAGCAAGGTTCATAAAAGATTCATTTGTTTTCTTATTCATGTAAAATAACAAGACCAGATAGAGTGAAGACTACATTTTTGTGATCTATCTCAATTGTGCACATTCTTATTTGATTCTGAGCGAGTTACAGATAATGGTTAGTTATTTACCATAGGAAAAAAATGTATTTTTCCCCAATGAAAAATTGCTGAGGACATACAGCAAATTGAAATTATAAATGATTCTTATTATGAAACACTCAGGCAATATTTATGCTGTATATTGGGTGCCAGAATATCACCCCAGGTACCTCATGTAAGCTAGCCAGTCTTTGCTGTTCTCAGAAAAGAAGAATGCATTTCTGGGAAATTCGCCATTTGAAATTCCAATGGTTGCTCATTCCCTTCTGAGGCTAAGGGTGCCAGTTGCTAAGAGAACAGGGCTTCTTAGCTGGCCAGAGGACCATGGTCTTTCTCTGTGTTGCTACAGGATCAACTTTGAGACACTCATTGTTCTGGAAAATTAGTGTATTGTGAGCTTCCTCAAACTTGGCAGCCAGGAGGTGTAATCTGTATTGCTTGTTTTTTGATCCCAGGGAAGGTGCTGATAACATTTTTAAAGTCAGCGAGTGCTTGCTCCCAAGATGCTCGTATTATAAAGACTTGAGGTCTGGCTGGCTTGTGGGAAGAATTAGGGGAAGAATTTCTTAAGACAGAGCCAAAGAAGAAGAGCTGGCTATGGCTTCTGGTTGTGTTTTAACCTCTAGCCTTCTTTCTCTCCCAACCCAAATGATCAAGTCCATTAATTTGGGGAATACACTCTCTGTCTTGGTTTCTGTTCTGGACCCCTGAAGACGATGCTGAAAACTCACTGTTAGGAAATGAGCTCCTTAATTTCTGTGACTGCATAGCATGCTGAATTTGGCCAGAAACAAAATGGCTTGCTTGTCTCAAGACCACACTCTATGGTAAGCTTTAGTCAGGCTGCTGGAAGTGTGAGTCTGTTCTGTGGGAGCCATCTTGGATCCACAAGACCTAATTTTCATTTGTGAACTAAATGCTTTCTCCAAACCCTTTTAAAGAATAAGTTCAATACCCTCTTCTCTAGAATTACTGAAGCAGAGAGTATGTTAGATGGAAGAAGTTGAGCTGAAAGGGTCTAGAAGGAAGACAATGACAGACCTGTGGAGTCAACAGTAGAGGGAAGCAGCAGAGACCTGAGTTCTCTGCCTGGGTAATTGGTGTCCAGGTTAACTGGTTATTAACTGATTCTTAACTGATTGTTAATTCTAACCTCCTCAGCTGCTGCTTTTAGCAATCTTCCTCCCTGTGGCAAGGAAGATTTGCTTTGTCTCCTGTACCTTTCTTTCTCCACAGAATAAAATAACTATTAATTATCAGTTATGTGTCAGTCACTATATCTATGCAACCAATAATGTTCACATGGATCATTCAAGGAAGGTAAAATTCTCCTCTTTTTTATAGATAAGAACACTAAGACCTAAAAGAAATGTTTTTACCCAGGGCCATACAGCTAGTAGGTGATATGGCTGTCTAGACTTAATCTACAATGTTAACTACTTAACAATATCCCAGCTTCTATAATGGTGTATAAAAGAGCTCCCTTTCCCTATGTTTTTTTGAGACAGGTCTCACTATGAGCCCAGTATGGCCTCAAACTTATGACCCTCCTGCCTCAGCCTCCTAAGTGCTGGAATTGCAGGTGTGTGCCACCATGCTCAGTCAAGACTTCTTTCATTCTTGCTTCCTCTCTCCATCTCTGCCCTATAGCAACAGTTAAGAAACACTACCTTCCTGTCTGAGATCACAAATCCACTGATTTTCCAATAAATTTATACTGTCTAATATAGTAGCCATGTGCCACCGGGGGCTTGTGAGCACTTAAAACATAGTCACTCCAAATTTGAGAAGTGCTCTAAGTATAAATTACAGATTTCAAAGATTTAGTATGACACAAAGAATATGTTATCTTATTAAACATTTTATATTGATTTGATGTTGAAATGGTAACATTTTAATTATATTGGATTAAATATATTATTAAAATGAATATTACATTTGGCTTCCTTTTACCTTTATAATGTGACTCTTAGACACTTTGAAGTTACATTCTTGGTTCACACTAATTTCTGTGGGGTACTATGTCATTCAATGTCAGCAGGGAAGATAGTGAGAAGCTACCAACCTGCTTAGGACTTATTGTCCTTTTTGCTCTTAGCCCTCACCCCTAATTTCTTCCTATAAAAAAGACTGGGGGGTTGGTTCTTGAATATCACAAAACCCAAAATGATCTGGCTGAAGTCACCTAACTAGCACTTTTATAACCTTGATTATAGTGGGGTCATTGCAGTAGATTTTGTCACTATACCAAACATTCACTGAGCCTAATACTCCCCTGCCCCACTGCTACAAAATTTGGCATAGGGCTCGTGCCCCTCCCTGGGGGCCAACTACCTGAAGAGTAGCTGTTAGTTGCTTTGGTCAACTAAATGTGTCACAAATGTCATTTCTGAACTGTGGTTTTAAGATGTCACTTGGGGTTTGGCATGACTGTCTGTTCTAACATGAGACCTGCAGTGTTTTTACAGTCTGAGGGCTGCTCTGTGTGCCTGGGGCTCTGAGGGAAAATGTTGAAGAAAGGATTCGTGACTGAACCATGATGGGTGGGGAACCTGAATGACAGATTAAACCCTAGATGTTGCAAGGCACTGAGGTTTTGGCAGACTTTATTACTCCATCATAGCTTAGATACAGAGTTAGCCCTACCACATTATCATGCAACTACAGTTGGATCCATTCAGTGACCAAAATTCTTGCTACCACCTGAGGCAGAACTCTCCATCTTTCGCTAGCCCTACAAGAAAGTACCTTCTCAGATCTCACAAGACAAGATCTGCTTCATGGGACAAACTTCTTCCTATGTCACAGAATGGCCTTCCAGCCAACTGTCAGAAGAGAAGCAGGTCTTTAATGGGGTCAGAGGTCCCTGAAGTTCCTTCTTAGAGTCAGAGTAAGCAGATGAGCCCAGACAGGGGACCATGTTCACAGCAGGCAGGGAGAACATAGAAAGCTGAGCCCAAGCAGCAGACTGAGCTCAGAGCCACAGGTACAGATGAAGATGACAAACCAAGGAAACCATACATAGTTGGGTGTTCAGGAATGGTAAGGATGGCATGGTGGCATGACAAGGTCATTTATGGGCACTCTGTCCCACACTTGAAACTCTGGTATCATGAAAGACCCTGTACTATGAACCTGATATTGCCACTTTAGTCATTTACCTGCTGGCTTCCTCCTGGGAGCAAGAGTTTACTTTCCTTCCTCTGCCATATGACTGCCTTCCAGATACAGTGTTTCATTTGCCACTTTGTAATTCAGCTAGGAGAAGTACGGTAAAGTGATACTGAATTTGGATTTGTAGATCTGGGTTCAAATTTTGACCCCACCATTGATAGTGGTGTGACCTTCAGCAATTTCTAACACTGTAAGCCTCACTTAGCTGTTAAATAAGAAAATCTTTAGCTTCATAGGATTGAGGCTCAAATAAAATAATATAAAGTGACTTACTGAATCTGACCTTCAATGAATGGTAGTTACATATTATTTCCCCTCTGAGACAACCAAAGGGAAACAAAAAAATAAGGACTCATCACAAAATGTTAACCACCCTCGTGACATGTACCGTGCTTCCAAGGACCTTTTTATAAGGGAGGGGAGGAATTCCACAGCCAAGTTCATAGAAATGTTTGAAAGCACAAGAAGCAAGAGGTGAAGAGAACACTTATCATGCTCTGTGCAGTCAGAAAGCATCAGAAATGCTGCCACGAAACTGAGCCAGCCAGCCAGCCAGAATGCTGTCTTGACAGCCAAGGCTGTCCTTCCTCGAGTCACCTTGGATTGTTTGCGTCTGCCACAAACAGCTTCACTTTCCCTAAACATCCTATTAAGACCATCCATGGAGCATAATGTGTGATTTAAAAAACATTCCTCTGTGTGTGAGAGAGTGTGAGTGAGTGAGTGTGTGTGTGTGTAGAGAAAGAGAATCCATTGCACTCTCAAAATGACTATGTGGCATTTGAACTTGGACTCTCTATCACTAGATCTATGCCAGTCTTGTTGGCACGATGTTGGCTATCCCTTCTCTCAATCACGTCAGATGGCCTTCTCTAACCTTCACTGGAGAGACCAGAACTGCCCTGGTTGGTGGGGTCTTGTATGGTGGTTGATTATTTTCCTTGTGATGGTATTCAAAGCCACACCTCCTTCTTGGCACCGTTTCATCACACATCTCTAGTCTCCAATAATGCATATACAAATTACACACATATGCAACTACTATAAACATGAATAAGGCAAACATGGGTCCATAATTCCGTAAGTACAGTGAAGATCTTCTGTTTACATAATCCATTTTGGAATGTATTTCTGAATTTCTAACCCAATTTAAAGTGTCTCAGTTTTCACCATTTGTTAGCGAAGTTATTCCCCAATTACATCTGCTTACCTTCAGGGGGTACAATAAAATAAAGTGCCTATATTTTTGTAAAATTAGGGTTTCTAATTCCCTTGTACCACTTTCAATTAGCCCATTTTCTGTCTTTATTCATTACAGACTTCTAAACTCTGATACATGTATGTCCTGAGTGGGAGATTTTGAAAATGTACTTATGACTCTTCACTTCTGAGTTGTCGTCATGGTAAATTGGATGTGCCCAGTAAGCTTGCTCCCAATTTCCTGTTAAAGTGCTTCTAAAAAGATAGAAACTTGTGACAGAATTATCAACTAAATTTGCCATGGCTGGGGAATTTACATTAACTGAATAATTGATGGAAAGGGCTCAAGAAGCCCACTGAAGTGCTGCACAGTGCAAACCTCCTGCCCCACCCACCTGATGGAGAGTAGCACAGATATGAGCTAAGAAAGCTGCACTCACACACACCATCCAGGTGTAACCAACACCACCCTGCCCAGGAAAATAGGAAGATGTGCAGTGATTAAACACTGACTTCCAAGCCTAGAATCCTACTCTGCCCCACCCCCATCAGCAGTTGTTTATGTAATATGCATTCAGTTACTATAACTCAAAGCTTTTAATATGCCACAGAGTAATAGCTCTTAGTTGTCTAAGGAAAAATATCATAGGAGGAAAGACAAAGAGAGATTTATGAACAGTAGATGTTGTTTCAAACTGTGACTGATTCTCCCTGTCATGTCAAAAAAGCAAGCATCAGACCAAGGCTCAAGCAAACATACCCAGACTAGAGGAAAGCTGCCCATGGCAAACTGAGCAAGGGCACTGCCTATCAAACTGATGGGAGAAGAGGGAACTGCCAGCACCAAAGTGGGCAGCAGGAAGGGCTAAAAGGTTCAAGGACTCCTTTTCTGTTATAGAGACATGGCCCCAGGGAGCAGCTTCTCTCTTTAAAGCTGAATAAAGAATGAAAGGAAGGAAGAAAGGGAGGGATACTCTTTCTTATACATATAGAATATCCATACTATCACATGAAGATTTAAAGATGTCTAGATATATACACATAGACCTATGCTTAGAACAGACAGTAAAACACAAAGGGATATAGTCTCGACTTAGAGAAAGAGATTACTTGCAAATCATTTTACGAAAATAAAATTAAAATCTTATAATAGTTTGTTTTTCTTTTAAAAGAAATACAAAAGGACATGACTTCTATGAAACAAGGGCAGGTTGTCATAACAGAAAACAGTAAAACAGTAAGACAAGGACAGATATGCTAAAAGGACCTGGTCAAACAAGAAATGCCTACAAAGAAATGCAGGTGTGATGGCTCATATGCATAATCCCAGATACCTGGGAAGCAGAGATTGGGTGGATCATGTTTTGAGGCCTATCCAAGCAAAAAGGTAGACACTATCTTAACCAACAAGCCTGGTCTGGTGTTTTAATATCTATAATCCTAGCTATAGGGTAAGCATACTTAGGAGGTAGTCTGAGGCTAGCCTGTGCAAAAAGTGCTAGCTACTACCTGAAAAAGAACTAAAGCCAAAAAGTACTGGGGGTGTGGCTAAATGGTAGACCACCTGACACCTGTCTAGCAAGTTCAAAACTTTACTGAGTTCATACTCCAGTACTGCAAAAAAAAAAAAGAAATAAATCCAAATTTTACAATCATCTCTGGGTAGTGAGGGTGGAGTTCAAAGGCAGAGCATATACCTTACATGCACAAGACCCTGGGTTCAATTCCTTACTGGAAGCCACCAAAGCACTGCACTGATACTGCAGAAATAAATTGAGTCAGCATTGTCTGGCTCAAATCAAATTCTGAAAACATCCAGAGTACATATAGAAAGTTCAAGATGAAAATCAGTGAGAAGTTCAACAAGAGATCAAAAACTAGTATTGCATAAAAAAGTCACAAGCAACTCTGCGGTTGAAACCAAAAATATAAGAACAGAAATAGTACTCAAAGATAAAATAGAAAGGAATTTTCCTATACTAAGCAATGAATTGAGAAAATTAAAAAACTTTTTTTTTTAAAGTCACACCTTTGGCTTATCCCTGGCAAAGTTTCTGGGTTTTGAAAATCAAGAAAAAAATCCTACACATGAGAAAAGTAAAAAATGTTTTCCAACAATCAGATTCCTACTCCAAATAAAACAAAAACGATTCCCCAAAGCAGAATACAGATTGCTTACAGATAATATTAAGAAGGAATTCTGAGCTCAGAATTCTATTTATATGTGAAAGTAACAAAGAAAGTTCTAGAGATACCTCTACAAAATAAAGTACACCACTTATATCAGAATTAGAAAACTCAAGAATTGGGAAGTCATAAAATAAGATGAATAGTGCTCGGCGTGGAAGCCACTTAAAGATAAGCAGAACAAGGGCTCTCCATATGAGCCCCTGTTTTTGAAATTGTCAAACAGTTCCTGCCCCCACTTCTCATCTCTTGAATCAGACTCCTCAAGAGAGAAACTAGACATTTGTGTTTCTCAAGAGCCCCTCAAGGGGTTTGAACTACCACCGAGTTCAAGAATCATTGTCATAAACGAACAATACTTTTTCTTAAAGTTGCTTCCTTGATCAATGGTAACGTTAAATTTAATATGGATTTTTAGCCATTTTGTTTCTTTTGTGAGTTATATGTTCATGTTTTTGACAATGTTTCTCTGAATATGGAAACTTTTTCTTAGTGTGCTAAAAATTTTCATTATACATTAGAATACTAAGCATCTGTCATCAATGTTGCAAATATTTGGTCACAGTTTGTCATTTGCCCTAATACTTGGTTGAAAAGTCTGTCCCTTCACTTTCATAGTCATGGATTTTAACCATTATAGACTCTGAGCCCCTATATTTTACAAATCTTGCCTGTCTTTTCTTTGTCCCTGGCATCCATACCTTACATACAATTAAGAAAAGTAAACACACCCTATAGAAAAGCTATAGCACTGTACATGAGGAAATGCAGTATGTAGCACAGACATTCACAAATAATTGCATAACAAGAAAATCAACACACACATGGCCTTTGAAGGCCATTCCATGTTGAGAAAACACCAAATCCCTGATCAAACCTACAAAGGAGAAAACGTATCCACTTACAAGGCCATAGTTTTTAAATTTTCTCAATTCATTGCTTAGTGCATATTCCACCACTGCACCCAATTCTGATTGAGAACTTTCTAAAGCTTTGGAGGAAGACCCACTGTTTCCTTCCACTGTGGTTTTTCCTTTGTATTTAGAAAAGCTTTCTCCAAAAAAACATGATTTTTTAAATTGATCTATATTTAGTCTAGTTTTCTGGATTGGCTTTTCACCTTCATCATCTTTGCAACTGATGTAATATTATCCTCTCCAGTTTTTAGATGACAACATGACAGCTCAAATGATTTTTAAAACTTGGCTCAAGGACAGGTCTTCTGAGTCTTAAGTTAGAGAATTCCAGACAACTGCAGAATGTGAACTTGATTTTCAACCATGGTAGCCTCATATGAGACCTGCCATCCTAGGAACTGGGCTATGGAGTGGCATGGGGCAAAGAAGCAAGTGGGGTAATGTCTGACTCATCACCCCCATCCCATGCAGCTGAGGGATGCTCTCACCCAAGCTAGGGAATCAAGTTGAGGTCTGTCCTAACAACCAAGTGGGGCCGCCAGTGTTGTCCTCAAACTTCAACAGACCCTTTCCAGGAGGGATCTGTGGAATCTTCTAATATTTTGCCTTTAGTTATTTTTCTATATGACTTCATTTCTCAAGAAACTATAGAACTGTACTCTTTCAAACTTATCAATAGAATTATTTCCATATACAGAGGTATAAAATAAATGAATCCATCTCAGGAGTTTAAATATAACATTTTTTTCTAGTACTTGTTCCAGTCTATTAAATAAAAATAATTATTTTGACCTTTTGAGACAGATTAGAGGACTCCACCTCTCCCAGGACCACTGGGCAGAGTTAAACAGAGCACTGTTAAAATCACTGTTAACATTAATGGTAAGTATTGTATGCCCCCATTTAATGCTTATTTTTCCTTTAAATAAGCTAAGATGTTGGGGGCTAGGACAATTTGATTCCCTAACTGACAGCTGTTAGACCCTTCCCTGGTCTAACAGGAAAGGGTGCCCTGGCTACCTTGAGCAGAGGACCGTCAGCCAAGCATCCAGCCAGACTGCCTCAAACCAACACAGCTGCTATGAACACTCCACAACTGCTTGCTGCTGAAGCACAATTCCTGCTCCTGAAGGCACCGCCCAGTCACAGCTATTTCAAACAGCTGGTGCCAGACCTTTTGCTCTCACAAGCTTTGGTAAAGTCAAGATGACTCTGCAGCCATTCCCACTCAGGCCAGAGGAGAAGTCCTTCCCCTGGCGGCCCAGAAGAAGGTCTAGGATCATTGCAAACACAGTCCTTCATTTGCATGCAGGACTGCCATAGGCACCTTTTCCACCCCCTTTCTGGCTTTATAAGGAGGAGTCAGCCTGGAGACACCCTCCTGTGCTTCACCTTGGTGTTCAACATTAGGTCCAATAAAAGGCTTCTCTTGAGTGGTCTTTTCTTGTCTACTTTTGCTCTTTATCATTAGTAGAGCAGATGGAGCTGGTAACACAACAGAACATGGCAGAACTGGCAGCAGAATTATAGCAGCAGGTGAAGGTGGCAGCAGTGACAGCAACAGTGTGAGGAGGGGGCAGCTAAGAGTGGCTGGGGCAGAGATGATGAGGACTGTGCAGAGATGAAGATGGGAAGCTGTGGGCCCTGGTTCCTGGAAGAGTCCCAGGGAGCTTCAAAGCCTTAGGGGCCAAGGGTCTCAGACACCCTAAGCCCAAGAGCTGTAACACTTGTAAGGCTGAGGGGCCCAGCACTGAGGCCTATCTGAGAGCTACAACACTAGCAGCACACCAGCTGCTCCCTGCTGCTGCCACTCATTGCGGTGGATAGCTGCCAAATCCCAGGGATGCTGGTGGTTGAAAGCCCACAGTGCTACGCCTTCAACCCGAGTGCCTAGCGTCGTAAGCCTCTTGATCAGTGGGAGCCCAGCTCTCAGCGTTGAAGCTGTGCGCCTCTGAGTCTGCCGGGCTAGCCCCTGGGCCTCTGGTAGTCAAAGGGCCAGGACTGCCAGCGCTGGCAGTTTCTCCTCACCCACCCACGATTCCTATAAAGGCAGAGGGAGAGGACCCCGCCACCTGATTGGGAACGCTGCTGGAAATGTGCTTGTTTCAGCATTGGAAGTTGTTGGGAAAGTATTAAAGCGAGCGAAGGAGGGTCACAAGTTTACCTCTGCCTTTTCCAGTACCTCTCTGGTAACCCTGAAATGTGGGCATTCACAAGTGCCTTTGACCAAAGGTGGACTCAGTATTAAATGTGTTACTCTGTCAAGATAGAGGCTGACAAAAGGACAGAGGAGGGGTTTATATATGTTGTCTGCAAAGTGCAATTTAAGATTCTAGTCAATAAATCCCTATTTGGTATTTTATCAAGGAGAGGGAAATTGATGCCAACATATAATCTTAATTAAAACTCAGCTCCAGCAATTTTTCATTAAAACAGAAAAAGAGAAGTAACTAAATAGGTGGATTCTATTTTATAGAATATGCCGTTCTTAACGTATACACGTAGACTACTCACCTTTGCTTTGGCTATTTTTATTTTTCTATTGTAGAGATAAATTGTAAGTTGTTTTGGACACCATCTCTAAACCACTCCCCTGTGAGCAAAGCACACTCTTCTGTGAGATGGCCAAGCTAATTAAATTAGTAAAATGTAATTGAACACATTATGACCAATGTTGAAATTTCATCTGCATGGTCTTCAAATCATTCATTCATCAAACACTTTGTGAACACTTAGATAAGTATGGCATTCTGTGAGATACTTAGAATACAAAAATGCAGACTACTACTCTCCAAGAGCTCACAGACCAATGAGGTACCCTAATGAGTCAGATATGATATGATAAATGCTATGTCAGAAGCACATATAAAAAATTAAGACAAAATAGTTGAAGAAGAGAACAATCTGCAGGGAGAGTCATGGAAGTCTTCAGAAAAGGTAATATTTTGGTTGAGTCTTGAAAGAAAGGGAATTTAACCAATTTTGGTAGTACAATGTGGCCTTTTGAGGAAGAGAGAACAATGAGTTCCAAAGTAAGTGATCTTAAAAGTTTGGAGAAAAGTTAGTCTGATTTTAGCACATGGTGAACTTCAGAAAAGGAGAAAAGGTGGACTGAACCCTAGGTAAGGGTTAGCAAACATTTTCTGTAAAGATATTAAGTATTTCTGGCCTTGAGAAGACTATAAAAGCATCCATAGACAATCTGCAAATGAATAGGTTTGGCTGCATTTCAATAAAGCTTGATGTGGTTGGGCCAGATTTGTCCCACAAGGTACAGTTTGCCAGCCTATTGACTAGTGTGAAGGGTCTTTCAATGTTCAAAGTTAAGGCGCTAACCTGTGGGCATCTTGAAGCATGACATGATCAGCTAGTTTTCTAGAAGATTTACTGTTGTGTTGTCAAGGAGGCAAAATAGAAATGGAGATGGATGTTAGGACAATGAGTTGAGTGCTGAGGGAGAGAGATGAAGGATGATGAAGTAGTTCAAGAGTAAGATGGACACATGTTGATGATAGAGGGGTGAAGGCAGGCTAAGTTTACTTTGATGTTCCTCCCAGGTGTCTTAACAACCTAGATGGGACTGAATCTTTCACTCCAATAGCTTCATTATCTTTTTATTCATCTTTAAGAGGAAACCAAAAAGTCAACCCTATAGGTCTGTATCTAAAGTAGGAACTGTCTGGGCTTAGGTCTTGGGTCTAACTCCAATTCTCAGGTTCTAAGGTAACAAATTCTTGGCATTGTATCAGGCATGGTGGGCCACTCTCAAGACCTAGGAATCAGTCCCCTTGCTGAAGCCCTACAACAAATACTATTTTTTTCTGAAAAGTCCTTGGAGATCTTGGATTTAAATATATGGTATAAGAAAGACTTTCAGTTTTTCCTTTCTCATTTACACTCTTGTTTTACATTTTTTTTAATCGATGTTAAATGTTCTAAATGGTTGTATTTTGACTATGAGATGTCCAGAGTGCATTGGAACTTAAAAATAAATCACTACCATGATTCACAATTGAAATTACCATATCATAAACTTCTTCATAACCTGTCCCTGGATGTCCAGCCTTCTCACCATCTATTCAAATTCTGTCCTTTACTCCTCACCCTCCTCTGCTTTCTCACCTCCACTTTTGCTGTAAATGACAGCAGCCAACTCTTCTAGATGGGACATTTTCATTCCCCATGAATGTTTTGGCTTAGTTTCCCTGACACAGATCAACTCAGAAGTTTCCTGAAGCAGATTTTAAGAACAGAGATACTTAAATAACCTTGGCCATTGTTTTCAAAATATGACTTATCGGTAAAGTCATTTGAAGACATCCGCTGTGTCCTTATCATGACTAATTACTGGCTTTAGCACCTGATTTCTCTTGTGCTGAGTTCCATTGTGAGGTCTTGCTTTTTGTGGGATTGCTGAGTAGACAGGTTCATCAGGTGACCTGGAGCTTCTCAGAGTTCAGGTGTGTGTGTACTTCTGTTTCCTTAGCAAGCACAGGTCACCTCTCCATGCCAACATAATTCACGAACATTAAGAGATAAGTGAATAAAGACAGAATTTGCACCCAGAAATCTTCCCTCTGAAAGCTATCTGCATATCATAAGGAACTTGGAGCACATGAACTCACATGTATATACTGTTTTTCTCATGGGCCATATAGTTGAACCTGGTGCTTTTGCCCAGAAACTTAGCTTTCAGAATTAAGAAAAAAGCAAACTCATACTAGGCTGTTTTTTTAATGGTTTAATTTGACTAAAAATTTTATATGTTAGGGAGACTTTTAGGACCATGTACTAAAAGTATTTTATAAGGAATCAATATAATTGAAATCAATATAATTGAAACACAGAGTTAGCAGTTAAGAGAAATTGGTTCTTGTTTTGATCACTACCAAAAATTGTATGCTATGGCCAAGAAAGTAATTTCTTACTTGTAAAATAATGAGGTTGGACTGGATGGTTAATGTCCCAACCAATTTTAAATGCATTGCACTTGTTTGTATATATAATTACAATAACCTTGAAATTTTGGTAGTTCACCCATGTAACTGTTCATAGTAAGTACGTGGCTAAAGTCGGCTGAAATTAAACTTGATCAAGGAATTCAACATTAGGCTGCAAAATTATTGTAAAACACTGCTGTCTCATGGATGTGAACTTTCCTGAAAGATGGTGCTATGCAGAAAGGATGAGATAGGCTGGCAGTATTTTGGGGGTTTTAGGTAGCTTCCATGATTGACTGTTGCTTTTCTTGTTCCTAACATAGAAAAGCTATCACTCACAGTGAAACCCTAGGATCACCTGCATGCAAATCACCCTCTGTGCCCCTTTTTTTTTCTGTGACCATTTTTTGAATTGACTATTTAGGATCTCACTTTAGGTCTACAGAAATTCAAATCTGTAAGAGAAGAGCTCAGGATTTCACACTGTATTTCTTTTTATGTTTTAGTGGTACTAGGGTTTGAACTCAGGGACCTCGTGCTTGCTAGGCATGTTCACTTACCACTTGAGCCAACCCCACCCCTTTTTGTTTTAGTTATTTTTTAAGGAGGGTCTTGTGGTTTTGCCCTGAGCTGGCTGCAGGCTGTAATCCTCGTAACCAAGCCTCCAGCATAGCTGGGAAAACACATGTGCACCATGATGCCTGGCTTGTTGATTGAAATGGGGTCTCACCATTTTTTTTTTTTTTGGCCTGGGCTGGCCTCAAATTGTGATCCTCCTGATCTCTGTTTCCCTCATAGCTGAGATTACAGGTGTGAACCACTGCACCTAGCCTGGGATTTTGCACTTTAAAAAAAACTTCCTGGTAGTTTTAGGCAAACCCAAGTTTGAGAACCAGCAACTCTGCTGTGAAGGGCTGGAGTTATGTAGTTAAGCAGTTTTGAAGTTACTGTACTCACCAAAAAAATGATAATGAATAAAATTCTTATCACTGGGTAGTGGGGCTCCATGGACCTGGGACTGAGTAAATATTCAGTATGTTATAATGATTAATAAAGTCTTTTGTTTGAATTATTTAAATATTTGACTCAATTCTGTTTTATAAGTGGAACAAGAACTTCATTCTGTTTTATACATCTGTACTATTCAAAATGGTCATTTACATAGGTCTTCTGACTGTCCCTCTTCTTTCTTCAGGAATGAGTTTCTGAGCCTGGCTCTGTCAGTGTGTGGTAAGATATAGAGGCAGGGTCCTGCTGTCTATGCAAAGAAGACCCTGAGCCCTATCACTTTAGTGAGCCTTTATTTCCTCCCTCTGTGGATCTAGAACTGAGAGAACACAGGGCATTCTGGGTTGAGGTAATCATCTTCCCTTTCTCCCTCATCTGAAAATAGAGGGAGGGATTGAATAGTTGTTTGGGCCTCTTCTCGTCTGAAGTTTAAACATAGCATGCAATCTAATATTTTTGAATTACAGTGTTTAAGAACTGGAAGAGAATTTCAAAGACACGTTTTATGTCACTTAATGTCCCAGAATCTGGTTAAGCAGAGAGAGAATGAGAATGATTTGGTAATATTGGAAAATACTGAGAATGTTTGTGACACTAACCAGAAATGGGGGTGTTTTGGTACCATGTAGCAATGTCAGGGAATGTTTGGCCTAAGGAATAACCTTCCAAGGGAAGTGGACACTGACACTGACACTGTCTTGGGTTGGGCTGTCTAGAAGCAGATCTGAGTCATGGTCTCTTATGTAAGAATTTTGTTGAGGCCTTGCACTCAGTTGAGGCTTGCAAACGAGTAAGGTGATCAGGAGAGGGCAGGACAAGCAACTAGTCACAGATGTGGGGTGAGCTTAAGCCTAACCAAGCTGAGCCCCTGGGAAGGGAGGTCTAGTCAGGACCAGCACCCTGTCAGTCCTGCCCAGAGACAATGGAGCTGGCCATTTTCACACATGTCACTCAGTATTGGCTGTGGCCTGCCATCCTGTCCACCTTCTCTTACTCTTGACCTTCCACCAAATATGTTTGCCCTAGGGTTTTAATATTTTTAAAAAGAAATCATGGTATTTTCCTTTTTGTTTCTAGTTCTCTAAGAATTCTATTTTATTTTCTAAATCTATTAAGATATTTATCTCTTTTTTACTTTAAGTTGTTAATGGCAATTAATAGTTATCCTTCTGTTAATCCCTCCTTGCAATTCAAAGATGATCCCTTCTTAGGTATACTATATGACTTTGTTTGTGTGCATGTATATAATAAGCCCACTTTATTTGTAGAGTTATTATACTTTGACCAAGCATTCTCAAAGAAATAATAAATGAAAAAATAAATTTCAAAAACAAAAATATTTAATTCCTATGCACATTACAGAGCTCAGTGGATGGGGAGAAGCACTCAGTCAGTCTCATGTTATTGTCAATTGTATTTAGATTGTTGTGTGATCTGCTGAGTATTTCCCTGCCCTTAATTTACAGCAATCCTTCCAAATCAAAAAATGCATGTAATATGCTGAACTGAAGTGATCAAGTGAAAGTTTAAAATCTGTAGAAAGTCAGGATGTCTTTAGTGGAAATTGGGTGGTGTGATGGGCAAAATGAACCAGGCATCCGCAGTACAGGGCTGAACTGTGTATCCTGAGTATGGACCTGCAGATACCAAAGGTCTACTGTGCACAGCACACACACACACATACACATATACATATACACACACCACACACACACACGTACACATATACATATACACACACCACACACGTACACATATACATATACACACACCACACACGTACACATATACATATACACACACATATACACACACACACCACACACGTACCACACATACTACACACACACATACATATACACACTTCACACACACACCACACACACACGTACCACACACACACCACACATCCCACACACATACACATATACATATACACACACCACACATACCACACATGTACCACACACACACCACACACATACATATACACACACCACACACACGTACCACACACACACACCACACATATACATATACACACACACATATACACACACACCACACACCACACACACACACACACCACACACACACATATACATATACACACACCACACACACACACACCACACACACACATACCACACACACATATACATATACACACACACATACACACACACCACACACACACACCACACACCACACTCCACACACACACATACATATACACACATACCACACACACACACCACACACACACCATACACACACACCACACACCACACACACATATACATATACACACACCACACACACACACCACACACACACACACACCACACATACCACACACACCACACACACACACACCACACACCACACACACACATACCACACACACCACACACACACATACCACACACACACACACACATGCCACACACACCACACATACCACACACACACACCACACACCACACACACACACACACACACACACACACACACACACATTCTTGCATTTTGTTTGATATGTATTTGTTTTCATAAGTGAGTTTAACCTGTGCTGAGCTTATTTGCACATTCATTTCCTGAGGCCATGGTGACAAATTCTCACATATTTCATGGCCTAAGGCAACAGGAGCTTACAGTTCTGGAGGTCAAATGTGGGACATGGAGCAGTCATCAGGGCCCTACTCCCTCCAGAGGCCCTGGGGAATTCTGGTCTTTTCTTCCTCCAGCTTCTGGTAGTGACAAATGCATTGGTACAATCGGTACTCATTTGGTGACATTGCCTCCTCCTATTCTGTGTGTGTGTGTCTCTCTCTCTTTTTTTGAATCAGGATTTCATGTTTGATAGGCAAGGAATCTACCGCCTGAGCCACACATCTCTAGCCTTTTTGTTTGGTTATTTTTGAGATAGGTCTTGTATTTTACACTTAGCACCATAGCAGGGATGAATGAATGTGCTACCATGCCCAACTTTTTCTGATGAGATGGGGTTGTGCAAACTTTTTTGCCTGGGCTGGCCTCAAACTATGATTCTCCTAATCTCAGTCTCCCAAGTATCTAGGATTACAGATGTGAGTCACTGTGCTGGACTTCTGTATCTCTTTTATAAGGACATATTTTTGGATTAAGGGCTCAATTGAATAACCCAGAATCTGCTAAAATAAAGTAATATTTACAAGTTCCAGTGATTTGATATGAAGATGTATTTTGAGGGCCACCATTCAACCCCATAAACTCTTTCTTGTAAGCTTAGTAGAAATTATTTGTTCCTGGCGGGAGGTTTGAGGTTAAATACAGATCCAGTTAAGCTGTATCATTTTGTCTACATTTTTAAATTTATCGACTTGAAGTTGTATTTTGAATGAAGCTATGTTATATATTTATATAGTATACTCCTAGTATTGTTTGTCTGTGCATATGTATTTACATGTGTGTAATCTGTTGCATTGCTATACAAATTCTTTTGTGATCCATGTGCACTGTCACTATCCTTTTATTAATGCTTGATCAATTCTTCCAAAGCTGTGTAATTGTATTCATTTTCAACAGAACAAAAAGCCACTTGGTTAGAATGTCCATCATTACCCCCAAGATTTTACATTTTAGGCCCTGAGATTTTTTTTTCTTTTGGTAGTACTGGGGTTTGACCTCAGGGCCTCATGCTTAATAGACAGGCTCTCTACCACTTGAGCCACTCCACCAGCCCTTTTGCATGTAGGGTCTCATGAACTATTTCCCCCAGCTGGCTTTGAACAGTGATCCTCCCGATCTCAGCCTTCTGAGTAGCTAGGATTACAGGAGTGAGCCACAGGTACCAGGCTCCCTGTGGAATTTTTGCATCCAAAATCCCTGGCTTAGTTTTTCTTTTTAATAGGTATATAGTTCAACATATTTTATTTATTTGTTAATGCTTGTCTCCCAACTAGGATAAAATTTCCATAAAAGCAGAGATTTTTTTATCTACTTGGAGTACTACTGAATCCTCAATGCTGGTATCAATCAATAGATGTTTCTTAAATGAATGAATCAAAATTTGCTGTGAATGTATCTGCCTTTGTCATTGCTTTGACATCTATTTCATTAACTTCTGCTGTTTATTAGTTATGTTTTCTTTCCATTACATTTCAGAGAATTTTCTTACTTGTTCTAATTCAAACTTCTTGAGTCAAATGCTCAGATCATTAATTTTTAAAGATCCTTTTAACATATGCATTGAGGAATTTTTGGTGCCTAGCACTATCCTACAAGTTTGAACTTGGAGAGGCTCTTTTGCCTTTCATTGCTAGATGTTTTACAGTTTCTTTCTGATTTCCTCTTTTGTCCATGAATAATTTAGCAAACTATAGGTTATTTTTAAAGTTCTTGAAGAGGAACAGCCATTGTTTTGTTATTGATTTACAATTTGATTGCACTTGGGTGGGAAAAATATGCTCCATACATGAATTCATTGAAATTTGTTGAGATTTTCCTTGTGGTCTTATAACAGGTAAGTGTTTATGAAGGTACCAGGTGTATCTGTGGTATTAGGGAATTTGTAGATTCTCTGTTACTTCCCTTCCCTGAACTGTGACATGATTCTCCTTATTTACAACATTAGTAATTCAAATCTTATGATCATCCCTTTACCTCATAGAGTCATCATCCTAATACAATGGTCATTGTATCACAATTTATAAAACTCCTTTTTGCAACATACATGGAAGTTAAATTGTAATTGAACATGGTCATTAGGCTGCTGGTGTAATGGTGTCCGGTAGTACTTCAAAAGATCGAAGTTACATTTCTGCAAAAGACGCCTTGATGTTTCTTCATCACACTCTAAAATGTCCAAAGTGTTCTCCCTTACTGTGCTGACTAGAGAACACTTTTATGAACATTATTCTTTCTTGATAAAACCAAGGAATTAAATTGAAAATGTTTGGCTACTTTTATATGTACATTGTGCTTTACCTTTTAAAAGTTGTTTTGTACATTTAAAAAAGTTATTCTTTTCTAGGAGAAAGATATTTTCATGGTGAAATAAGAATTTTTAACCAAAAGAATATTTTTGTGAGTCCAGTGAGTCAAAACGAAATGTCCAAAATGTTAAACACTGGTACATATCAGAGAGCTTAGTGACCTGAAATGTGTGTACTTGAATATTTGTGATATATTATATTATCCAAGATAGTATAGGTAAGTCTCAACTTGCACACACAAAAATAAATTCTGGTCTACTGCAGAATAGTGGGATTATAGTTAACAATAAGATACTGCTTAATAAGTAGTATCTTATTGAGATAAGACATTTCAAACTGGCTAAAAGAGAAGAGTTTGAATGAGGAACATTTTAAGGTGATGGATACACTAATAACCCAGATTTGATTATTACATCTGTACCAAAACATCACAATACAAGTCAGGTGCAGTGGCTCATGCCAGTCATCCTAGCAATATAGCTAGTTAGGAGGCTGAGATCAGGAGGATTGTAGTTTGAGGCCAGCCTGGGTAAAAATTCACGAGATTCCATCTCAACCAATGTCTGGGGACATGCCTGTCACCCTCAGTTATTCAGGGAAGCACAAATAGAAGAACCAGGCCAGCCCAAGCATAAAACAAGACCCTATCTAAAAAATTAACAAACAACAAAAATGGCTAGTAAATTAGACCAACCAATAGCATGCTTGCCTAGTAAGTAGGAGGCCCTAAGTTTAACCCCCCGTACTGCCAAAATAAAATTGCACTGCACCTCATAAATATGTACAATTATTTGTGAATCAAAAATAAAATAAAACTAAGTAGAGAATAAATTATGGGGTAGTAGAAAAGAAAAACCCTTTTAAAGATGTCCTAAAAAAATTCTTTGATAAATCTATTTTTGAAAGTTGAACCACAGTGACCTTCAAGTTGTGTCAAAGACAGTGAGCTTCTAGGGTATCCCCTAATGATGGGTTTAATTTAAGTGCACCAGGACTATGGTACTATATCATATAATCACTGATAAATAATGTTTCTAATAGAAGTTGTGCTTCGAGTTTCCACTTGGGATGTTAGGTTTCCATCTTCCTGTTCAGCGGAGAGGCAGAGATTTCCCTTCCTCAGCCCACTTTGCCTCCAGCTACCAGTGAGGGGCTGCTTAGCACTGTCACAGGACTCCTATGTTTGGGAGCTTGGACTGGTGAAATAGCCTCTCTTCCTAGCCCAGCTATGGTGCCCCTCCCTCTTCTGGTCTCCTTGTTCCATTGTCATGTACTAATTATGAGTATGTGGGGAAATACTGACCTGGAAACAGCAGTGGAGACCAGGAGTGGGACATCCTTGTCTCCTGGTTGCAATCAGCCCTCTGCCTCTCCTATCTGGGTTTCCAATGCCCTCTCTGAATCAACAGAGCCTTGTCTTCCAACTGACTCTTCTTTGGTACTTGGACCAGATGCTTTTGATCCCTCTAATAGCTCTTTCAACTATAATTCCCTCTACTTCTACCAGCTTGTTTTTTATTAGGCCTTGACTGCCAGATTTGTGATAATCAGATCTCAGCAAATTCAGCCTGCTGCCCTTGATGCCTGGGCCTACCAAAATGAGAGCAGTGAGTCCCTGCTTCAGTCAAAGCCCTGGAGTATTTTTGTCTCCTTCAACTTTTGGAAGAATTGCTTTTTCTTTACCTCTTCAGAACAGCTCAACTTTGACAACAAATCAGGGATACAAATCTGTATCTCTCCAGTGCCAGAGCCCAACTGATAGAACAAGAGGTTCTATCAGGTGATGATGTATTAAGGAGTAGTAACTGAAAACCAGTCTGTAGTTGCTTTCACAAATATGGATTTGTTTTTCTCAGATGAGCAGTCCAGGGTGGGCATCTGTCGGTATTGGTTCAGCTGCTCCACCCTGCCACTGGGGATCAGGGCTTTTTCTCCTCCAGTCCTCACAACATATTGGAGTTTTGTTCTCAACCATGTCCACAAATGGCCACTCCAAGATCCTGGCATCCCAAGGCAGCATGCTAGTGTAAGCCCATCTTCATCTCTCTCCTGTCATTAGGTCACAACCTCCACCCCATCTCTCTTCTTCTCTGCCACCACCGCAAATCCATTTTTCATATATAGCCAAGGTAAGCTTTTGAAAAACAAAGTCATATACTCTTTCTCCATTACTTAAAACCTTTCGCTGTCTTTCTAGTTGATTTAGAAGAAAATCCTAACATTTGCTCACAGGCTTCATGCTTCTAGAGATTCAGTCACCCTCCTTCGCTCTGTAGCCATCATTCATTCTTTCTCATTATTTTTGATGCTACTGCGTTCCTGTTGCCCCCCTACACACATACACACCAAATATCCTGCTTGTTCTTGCTCTTGGTTAGTAACTTGGTTATCTAAAATAAAGAGGGGGAAACCCCTGTATTCTCATCCCTCCCACTTAGTCATTCTTTCCCAGATCTCAGTGAATACTCAGGGCTTTCTCACTCCACGATTTATATTTGAATCATTGGAAATGTTTTAAAATATACCACATTCTGCCCATATTTCATAGATTCAGGCTTACAGGGCCTTTAATTGTCACCAAGCATTGATATAATTTTCATGTGCCCCACATGGTGCTCTTGCACATCTAGGATGAGGACCTCCTGTGTCACGTGGTTAAAGGTAAGAAATCATGAGCAATCATTTGGGACAATCCTATAATGCTGACATTTTTTTTTTTGTCTTGATAGGGCTTAACCTAATGGGGAGGAATTGAGATGATACTCATTTCTGTTACATGCTCCCTACAGAATGCAGGGGTATTTTTGTTGAAGCTAAGCTAATAATAATAAAGAATTATTTTCTTAGGAGAAGATGATTCAAATGAGAAAAATAATAAAATGTTTGTCCTGTGTGTGTGTGTGTGTGTGTGTGTGTGTGTGCGCACACATGTTCCCAGAGAGAGCATGGTTTCTCCATTCAGCTCGCCCTTTGAACCCCTCTTCAAACTGCCTGGGAGTTGTCAATCAGGTTGGGGAGATGGACTGTGGAGTCAGGGACCTTAGAGGCTCTGTGAGAGCATGGAGCTGGCCCAAGCGGTTTGTGAGATGAGAAGACATGGGTCAGAGGCTGACAGATGGTCTTTCTGCCACACGGATTGCAGGCAGATGGCTCTGACAGTTTGGACAAGGCTGCAACTTTGGGCCGCTGAGGCGGAGCTCCAAAAAGATGCTTCAAGAAGCTGTTGATGACATCCCTCTCTTTTGTACTGAGCAGAATTGAGCCTGAAGACTCACAGGAGGGGAGAGGAGGAGGAGAATTGGGAAAATGAGGAAGGAGGAGCCTGAGACTTGCTCTGTGAATGAGGCCTTTCACTCATGCTCGACTTTCTTACTGCAGAATCTGGGGAGGCCTAGAAGGCTGTTGGGGTAGTGGTTAAGCACACAAGCTGTCATCACACACAGCTGCCTCAAATGTCCATTCTGCCACTTACAGTCTATCTTTCAAAGGTTCCCTAACATCTTCTGTTTGCTATTGACAATTGACTCTGACTCCAAGCATAATTTTGTGGGAGCCATATTTGTAAAATGCCTGTATTGAGGCTGACCCACAGTAAATGCTAGTAATATGGGGACCATTGCTTGTGTAGCCCTAGGCTAAAAAGCAAGTAAACCCAAACTGTGCCTTCATGATGAAAACATTTGACATTTTCACTTCTGCTACGTGACACCGGTCTTGTCTTTTCCTGCCATATGCTCTTATTTTAATTTACCAGTAGGGGCAGCTGCTAAAAGCAAGGAGCTGAGGTATAATGAGAAAGGAGGAGAAGGAATTGGTCCAGGACTAATTCCATTTTACCTCCTCTTAGCAGCAGGCTCAGGCCTGTCTCAGCCCTTCTATAGCAATTGCTTACATTGTGCAGATTTCCTTCCTTCCAGATGAAGATTTTCTGCCTCTCCCATATTGGTCTGTAGGCACCTTGGGAATGGCCACGGCAGTAAGCACACTTGTCCTCTTGTCCCCGTGCTCTGGATTGTGCAAGGGCTCTTGGCACATGCCTCCAGTAGACGTTTAATTAACATAAAGCACTGTATAACACTGTTAAGACAGGAGCTAGATTGGGAAGCTGGCAAGTCCCCAGCCCCATGCAGCCAAATTCCCAGACACATGTACGTCCTTCAACTTGTTCACGGTGATTGGAGATGTGAAAGTCGTTTCCTGTTCCAGATTTGTTGCCTCTAAAGCCTCCCACACCAATATTTTCTGGAAGACACTTTCGGGGTAGAGGTACTACTTCATCCTCTCTTTCCATTTATAATTGGGGAACTCATTCATCTCCCTTGTAGTCACTGGGTTTCTCCATGGCTACTTGCTGAGCAACCTCTGAAATCCATGGGCCCAAACCCAAACACAGTGGATGTCAGAATTTCCTTGTCTTCCTTTACTTGTACCCATTTGTCTCTTCCCATTCCAATTCCCCACTCTCCAGATTTACTCGTACTGTGACCAGAATGTCCCTCCCATTGGAGGCCTTCATGATGTATCTAACTTGCATGACACACCTCATTCTCCAGTGTATCGGATTATTCCCATTAGGAATCATTATACGTGGAAAACAGGAATGTGTCCAGCTGCTCAACAAACTATAACTGAGCCCATGTTATGTGCCTACAATCGAAGAACACAAAGCTGCATAAGATGTGGCCACTGTGGCTAGAAAGACTTAGTGTCTGATGGAAAATCTCACACACTCACCTCACTTTAGTATAAATAAGGACATGTACAAAATGTTCTGGAGGTCAAGACAAAAGACTGACTGTCTTGCCAGGCAAGAGTGAAACAGAACATCAGGAAACCCAAGGATTCAGAAAGCTGCAGTTCTAGCTAAGGTTCTTTGAAGGTCACACCCAGCCACCTTCTTTACTACAGCTACTGATTTTAGGGTTTGCAAAGACACAGAGTGGAATGAATAGGGTTGTCAGAAAAGGACTTTCAGTGGATCTCCTTCTGTGACCTGGGCAATGACTGAGATGTCAGCATTTGAGGTTTTTTGCTTTTTGTTTCATTTCATGGTTATTATTTAGGAAACAAAAACTCTTCTTGCAAGGTAGGAGGACTTGCTGGGGTTTGAACTCAAGGCCTCATGATTGCTAGGCAGGTGCTCTACCACTTGAGTCAGTCATTCAGCCCTTTTCTCTCTGGTTATTTTGGAAATAGGGTCTTGCTTTTTGCCCAGGTCAGCCTGGACCTCAATCTTCCTATTTTCTTCTTATTTCCTCCCTTCATTCCTTTGATGATGCCACCATACCTAGCTTTTTCCTCCTAAGATAGAGTCTTGCAAACCTTTTTGCCTGGACTAGCCTCAAACTGTGTTCCCCTGGTCTTAGCCTTGTAAGTAGATAGGCTTACAGGTGTGAGCCAGCTGTGGCCGGCTAGAAAACAAATACTCTTTAAAAAGGAAGTGCATTAACCCCATAAGATGCTTCCCTTTGGAATTAACTTTTCCTACTTTACTTTTCCTTCTCTTTGGTTATTCTTTATTTTAAACATAATATCTGAAAGCATTTTTATTTTATTTTGTCTGTATAATTCTTTCAGCCCTTGAATGAAAATTTAACATCATAGGCCAGCACCTTCTTTTGTCTTTTTAAATACTCTGAACATATAAGGTGATCATTCCTTATTTGGGGAGGGAACTCTGACAAAAGCTGATTGGAAGTCAGAGATGTACATCAAGGTGTGCTTAGGGTTAAGCCTACATGTAGGCAAATTTCCTTTTCTCTTTACTTCAGCCAAAAACATTATATAATTTTCCACAAGTTACTTTATTGGAAAACCAGTGACTAGGGTGGGGGTGGGAGTAGTGGGTAAGAGAGGAAACACAGCAGATGGAATCACAAAATCCACACCAGAAATAGCCTTGACAAAGACATGAAATAGTGGAACATGATGATTTTGAACATTGGGAGTCCTGGGTTGAGGTCCTTGTCCAACTTCTTACTAATTCCCAATTATCTCTGAGCTTTAATGTCCTCTTCTGCCTGTCTTCCTTTCATGTTTGTGTCACAGATCAAATTCTGCTACATGAGTGCCCACAGTTTGGTGAAATAAGCATAGCTTTCTTTGCATGGATCTTTGCAAAGTGTAGTTCATGGACCAATAGCATGGCCTCACCTGAGAGTTTGTGAGGATGCTGACTGGTAGGCCCCATCCCAGAATGAGTGAATCAGAATCAGTATATTAATAAGATTAAAATTCACAAAGCTCTGGTCTATACCACTAGCTCCTAACATGGCTGCCCATTAGAACTGCTTAGGGAACTTTAAAAAATACCAACAGCTGAAGTTTCTCTATTCAAGATTCTCATGTCTGGGGTCAGCCTGAGCATCCAGGTTTAATAGTTCCCCTGGTGGTTTTAACATGAAACAAGTTTTGATAGTCCTTATTGTTGACCAATGCTGCTCAAACCATCTCTGGTGAATAACCATCCTGCTTGTAAACTTCCCATACATCTGGTTGTCAAATCTAAATGAACCCTGTGTCTTCAACATAGCAACAATGTCAGATTGGTATAAAGACTGACAAATGCTTACTCTTCATTTGCTCTTTAACTTGTTACTAATCCATAATAAAGCATCCTAGGACCAACAGTCCTTGGAGTGTCTTGCAGTGTAGACCACCCTCCACCCTAACTAGATCACAAACTTTACTCTCCCACCCTATACCCTTGGGCTTCTTCCCTCAGATCAAGAGTTCCAGTAGACTTCATTAAATACATGTTGATAGCATTTGTTTTATGCCAGGTAGTATTCTAAGTCTTTTAAAGGACTCACTAAATGTCAGTATTCAACTACTTTTTTAAATCCCTTTCCGTTTCGTGAGCTCACAGGAGATACACCAAAAGTCACATAACTTGCCCCTCAAAAGTCACAGCATCAGTAAATGGCAGCAACAAGATTTATACCCAGCTCATCTAGCTCTTAACCACTATTACACTATCCCCACAAACAGGTGCTTGTAGGAGAAAGGGTTAGCCTCCCCCTACACGCCTCCTTAGTCATCTATCCTGTCCTTTGGACCTCTAAATGTGTCTCTATCTCACCCCTTCCCACCCTTTCCCCACCCACCACCACCATCCAGATCCTCAGCATCTCTCCCCTCCTCCATTGCAACCATCTCATCTCTTTCTTCTCTGGTAATCTCCAAACCTTTATCGGAGTAATCTTTCTAAAATGCAAAGCTGAGAAGATTCCAAATCCTCCAATGACTCGAAATTCATTGCTTGTCAGTAATGTTTATATTCCTGAGTATTGCATACCAGAGCTCTGCCCCTCCCATCTTCTTTCTTGCCCCTTCCCCTTCTCATTTCAGCCAACCATGGAGAACCACTCTGGTCATGGACTTTGCCTCACCCTGCCACACATCACGTCCTTTGTGCATACAGTTTCCTGGATGGAGGTCCGCTGTCTAGATCTAACTCATCCTTCAAGGCTTACTTCAATCATTACCTCCCTTGGATAATCTTTCCTGGATATGACCCATCACTCCTATGGCTTTCCCCTTCCCTTGATGCTTCTCCCCTTAGCATCTGAGCCACTATATCAAGGCTCCCAATTTCCTTGTTGAGTGTGAGACTCTTACAGCAGTGACCATGCCTTAATCAACTTTGTATCCTGAAACTAGGACAGACCCAAGATCATAGCCAGTATCGAATTCATTTGGAATGAATGAATTATCCTCCCCTCCCTCAAATGCCCTGTCCCCTCTGATGATGACCAGAAGCCATGTTCTGTGTCCTCCCCTGGCTCTGCTGGAGCTTGTCAGCTTAGGGAATCTGCCTCTTTCTCCTGAGAGCATCAGCTGTTGGGCAGCTGGCCCCCAAGAGTGGTCCAGCTTCCTCTTACCACTTCATTGCTCTGTGTGCCCTGGAGAGAATATTAAATATGTACACAAAATGCATGCTAAAATATTCATGAATACATTGGGAAGGTTTTCTGCTTAAGCCCCCTTTGTCTGAAAATAGAACAGAAGAGACAAATAGACAAATATGAGACATAAAAGCATGGAGAGAAATATACAAGCAATTGAATCGATCACCTTGCAAAAGGTTGTCTGAAGTCCGGTTTTAAAACATGCTCTTGAACATCAAAAGAAAGTCATCCATCCATTATTGGAGGAATTCTTTTCTGATGATACCTGCCTCCTGTCTTCATGATACAATATGGTAGACTGTCATTATTTTAATCTGCCTTTCTCCTCACCTTGATATCAGCTGTGCCATTATTTCTTGAGGTAGCCAGGTCTTAATGAACATTGAGGATTGGGTCAATGTAAATGGCTTTGCCTCAGCTTACCTGCTGTCCGGCATGGGGGGACCATGGACAGCCCTTGGGGCAGCCAGCTAGGAGGTAACTACAGCTGGTGCAATCAGGTAGCCTTAGATAGAGGCAGGAATGGGCAACCTCACCTGAATAAAAGGAGGTTCTCTGTTCTTATGAACCTCCCCATCTTGAGACCCACATAGAGACCCACCTTCCGTACCAAAGCTTTCTCAGCAGCCCTGTCCATAAACACCTCACACTTCTAGCCTCCTCTAATGTTAATCACCATAGCTATTTATTCACTTCCTTTCCTCTGCCCCTCCTCTTTTTATCTCCCCCCTTCCTCTCTGTTCCCTTCTCTTCCCTTCTCCTTTTTCCTCATTGTTTTGTTTTATTATACAATTCTTTCCTAGCTCAGAGGTCAGGTTGGCCCAGATTATAAAGGTAAGGTGACATACTGAGCAGAGAACAGGGAAGAAAGAACATAGTATACACAAGTGTGCTAGGAACTACCAGACAATAATGTTGCTTGAATATAAAATGCAAAAGAAAGATATGAGGTTATAAAGCAGCTGGGTCATAGAAAGTCTTACATTTTATGTTAAGGAGCTAGAAATGTCAATTATAGGCAATGGCTGACCACCAAACACTATTGGTCAGAGGAGGAGTATGGTCAGAATTAAGTCTTAACTTCTAGGGAGGAACATGTAGATTGGAAAGAGAAAAGACTGGGACAGGCAAGTGAGTTAAGGAAGCTATTGCTCTAGGGATAGAGGAGGGTGGAAGGAACTACTCAGGAGATAAAACAAGGGTGCATGATTCACAAAAGGATGCAGGATGAAGTCCTGCTTCTTGAAGGCTACATTATAAGCAGATACTGAGGCACCAAAGACAAAACCGCCCTTGTGAATTTGTCAGAAGTGGCCTCGATCTTAGGGACAAGAAAGTAGTAGGTGGTTGTCAGCTTTAGCCTGGAGCCTAAGCCACATGCTCTGGCAAGGTTTTCAAATCAGCATTTTAGTTTGGGAGTTGAACTCTTACACAGCTATTAATAACTGCTATTGTACACTGTGTGTACAAAACTCTGCAGGTGGGGAGTGAGGAGGAAAGAGTGAGGAAGAATGATCATCAGAAAGACATAGCTATTCTTATGTCTCTGATGGAAATAACATCACAGTGGTCAAACCCTACATCAATCTGCAGCAGTTACAAAAAGGAAATCTGTCCAAAGTAAGGATGAACACCATTGCAGAAACTTGATCTAGAGTTGAGGTTTGAGCCTCCAACTTTCAGATGAGAGGCTAAGACCCTTTCTGCTGTGTGCAATTATCCATCATTTTCTTCTTGACCTATTAAGCCCAAGGACCTGTGCTGCACTGTTTTATCTACTGACCTTTTACTCAAAGGGGTTATGGTGGGGATCCCTATCGGATGGCCAGTGCTGATTACCTTACCAGGCCTGGTTGTTAATGAAGGTTATGAGCTATTCAAATCCTTTGATGGAATAAGGGCAATAAACAATACATGGATAAAATGAGGTAGAAGAAAGTTCATGTACTGAGTGCACATTAAGTAAGTGCTAGGCATGGTATTGTTAATTGTGTTACTCTAAATAGAGAATGTCCTTGGCATGTCATAAGACACCACACTGATATAAAGTGTTCCTATTATATTAGAGGGGAAAGCATGGATCTGGGGAGGAAGGATTTATGTAAATCCTGCTCTGTCCCTAGTAGTTATGCAACCTTGACTTCCCTACTCTTCTAGTCCTCTTCATGCTTATATGTAAAATCTGAACTGAATGACTTTATCTATCTTGCAAGGGATAATATCTGAAAAATAACTTCATAAAATAGGAATACAATGAGTTACTTAGGACATGACGTCTGGTGAGGGTTCCCAGTCTCTATGTTGATGGGGTTGGGCTTTTTTTCCCTGTCCATGGCTCCTCAGATGATTCCTGCCAATGTTTCCAACTGTGAAAGAGTGTCCTGGCTTCCTGAGCTGCAGATTTTGCTAAGTCATTTAGGAGTTACATGCCTGCCAAGGAGGTGCCAGAGGAGTGCAACTTGCTACAATGCTCTTGTGGGTGCGAACTACACTTCTCAGGTACGACAGAGCTAGCAGGGCTATTATAATATTTAGTGTGATGTTGTCTTCTATTATCACCACCTTACCCTCTCCCCTTTCCCAAGCTGTGAGAATGGGAGAGGTGCTATATGGTTCATATGACTGGGCTGTATTTGAGGGTCTGGAGAAAAGATATATACACACATTGCATCTTAATAAATCATTCCTAATGTTGTTAGTCTTTTATAGGGTTTGGTGGTTGGTAGTGGGACTGCCAAAAAATTACCAAAACCTGGAATGTGTGTTTGGGATTTTTCTTTCATCTGAAGACAAGTATTATTTTTGTGTTCAAAAGATATTCATTAAGTGCTGAATAAGTTTTTCATGGTTGGGCTTAGCCAGTTCACCATTCAAAGAGCTTTTCAAATCTCTTACTATTGAATCGCTGTTAAAGAAAATCACGAGTGGGTATTGCCAGTGCTGAATGTGGTAGCTGGTATCAAGTAGACGTATTCTCAGCCCACTGCACTCCAAAATCACCTGGAAAACTTTGAAAAACTAATGATGCCCAGGTTCCACCCCGGAGGTTCTGGCTAAATTGTTCTAGAGAAGGGTCTAAAAAATATTTCTAAGAATCCAGACTGAAGGTTTGGTTTTACCCAGAGCAGAAGTTCTCAACATTGGCCATACTTTAGAAGCATGGGGAAAATTTTAAATGTGCTGATGCCCTGGCCCTGTCCCCCGGTGTTCTGATTGATTGGTCTGGTGTGGCCTGGGCATCAGGATCTTTTATAGCTCCCTACCTGTTTTCAATGTCAGCTAAGGTTGCAAACTAATGACTTAGAAATGTAAGCATCTGTGTCTTTTCTTTCATATGTATAATTTGTAATTAAAACATTCAAGCTTAAATGCAAAGGTCTATAATATTACTCCCATGCTATTCACTGTTCGATGTTCATTACAGGACATTTATAAAAATGTCTTTAATAAATCAAATACCTTGACCTATCACATAAATCCAAGCCCTGACTATAACCTTAAACTTGAGTAAATTGCTGCTTTCTTAATTTAAGTCTTGGTTCAGATCCCAACTTAGATGACACATGACTTTTAGGCAAATATGTTTTGAAAACTCTCTGGAAATTTAGTGTCAACCTCCTGCCTCTGTCCCCTACCCACTAGTTTTAACTCAACCATAAAGAGGCATACTGCCCTATTTTCATATGAGCTATTTTTTTTATGGAGCTATTCAAAAGCATCCTTCACCTTGCCCTCTGTCCTAGCCTCAGTTAGGAGAATCCACCACTCTCACTCCCCAGGGCCCTCACTCCCCATGCAACTAGAACAGACAGCTCCCAACCATATACACTTTGGTATGCTCTTTCAAGGTCAACCCAAAATCCTGTCTGGATTTGACTGGGATGCAGTGAATATATAGACAATTTGGGAGAGACATGATGTCCTTACCATATGAAATGTTCTAACCCATGAAGATCATATATTTCTCTATTTAGGTCTTCAATATATTTAATAAAGTTTTATAATTTTCTCTGAAAGGTCTTGAGATCTTCCATTACATACCTTCTAAGTACTTTCAACAGTAGAGGCAGAAATGTATCTTTTAAAAAATTTATTTGTTGTTATTATGTAGACTGTTAGTATATGATTTCTGTATATTGATTTTTTATCCAGTAAATTTACTGTACTCTCTTAGCAATTCAAATAATTTACCTGTAGATGCTTTTAGATTTTAAAAATATATAACCATATAATCTGCCATATCAAAAATAGTTTTTATTTCTTCTTCATCAATCAGTATGTTTTTATTCTTTTTAACATTGTCTAATAAGATCTCTGACATCCAATAAAAATGTTAGATGGGAGACAGAGGGAGTGACTAAGTTTCATCCTATAGTTATGGATGTTAGAGTTTTGCTATATTTATATGGTATCCTTTATTAGTTATAGAAAGTCCTCTTCTGTTTCTAATGTGATAAGTTGTACTGTTGTCCCTAATTGCTTATCTTTCCCTGCATCCATGCCTTTCCTCATATGACAGTGTGATTCTGTCCACTTGAGGTGCCATATATCCCCCCATCTGATTGTCAATTGGGCTTGGCCATAGAGTACTTTAAACAACAAAATGTCCATGGAAATGACCACGTACTACTTCTAAGTCTTGGGAGACAGCCTGTGCTTTTCCTGGCTCTTGTTTCTTCTGCTATCACCCTGAGAAGAACATGTGCCTCATAGCCTATTGGTCCAAATATGGACAGTCTTGAATCTAACTTAAAACCTGAAACCGAGCCTAGATGAACCCAGTGTAGCTCAACCAACCACAATCCAATCTGACATTTTGTTAAATTACACTCAATATCACTATCATCAATAGTTCATGAATGCATCTAATGTGTTAAGAATATTTGTAAAACTGAGTACATATTGAATCACATCAAATGTTGTCCTTTTTTCCTCTATGGGAATGAGCATATGTTTTCCCCCTTTAATAGATTAATACCATGATTACGTGAATTTAATGTTTTTCCTAATATAAATGAGTTTTGCCTTACTGAAATAAATTGTACTTGGTCATGACGAGTTCCAGTTTCTATAAATTTCTTGATTTGTTTGACTAATTTCGTTTAGGACTTTTACATCAGTGTTTACGAATGAGATGCCCTATAATTTTCTTTTCTTGAGTTGTTCTTGTCAAGATCAATAGCAAGATTATAGCAGTTGTGTACAATAAAGATGGAGTATTCACTCTGTTTTTGTTCTTTGGAAGAGGCTATGTAACACTGAATGTTTTCCTTGAATATCTTTAAAACTTGCCAGTGAAAAACTAGCACTGAGGTTTTCTTTGAAGTAAATTTTTGACAACTGCTTTACTTTTTTAATGATAAGCTTTGTTGTATATATTTGAACTTGACAACATGATGTCATGGGATACATAACATCAGATAGTAAGATGGTTACCACAGTGAAGTAGATTAACATATCTATAATGTCGTGGTTACTTTTTTTTTTTTTTGTGGCACTGGGGATTGAACTCAGGACCTCATTCTTGCTAGGCAAGTATGATGCTACCATTTGAATCATGCTCCAGTCCTTTTGCTTTTTAGTTTGTTTTTTTTTTTTTCAGATAGGATCTTGTGCTTTTACCTGGGCTGAGCTTGGACTACAATTCTTCCTCTGCCTCCTAAGTAGCTGGGATTACAGGTATATGCCAGAATACCCTGCCCATACAGTTACTTTTTTATGACAAATGCAACTAAAATCTACTTATTTAACAGAAATCCCTAGAATAATTTTATTACCATGTTGTACTGTAGGTCTCTACACTTGCACATACCTACATATCTGCTACTTTGTATCCTTTGACCTATATCTCTCAACTTCCTCCCCCACCCTTGTCTTGTAACTACTGTTTATCCTCTCTTTATACTTAATCTTGATTTTTTAAATTGTTTTTCTTGGTTTTTATTTAGATTCCACCTGTAAGTAAAATCATATAATATTTTCTTTCTGTTTCTGGCTTATTTTACTTGTCAACATGACCTAGAGGAGTATCCATGTTATGACAAATGACAAGATCTTCGGCGTTGAAGGTGGATAACACCCGTTTTGTACACAAGCTACATTTTCTTTATCCATTCATCCTTTGACAGATGTGTAGGTGGCTTCCACTTCTTGGTTTTATTGTGAATAATGCTGCAATGAACCTGAGAGCGCAGATATCTCTAGGAGGTTGTGATTTTGTTTTCTTGGGTTATGTGCTCAGAGGAGGAACTTCTGGGTCTTAGAGCAGTTGTATTTTTATTTTCTATAGGAACCTCTGTACTATCTTCCAGAATGGCTTTACCAATCTATGTTCCCAGCCACAGTGTGCAAGGGCTCCCTTTTCTCCACACCTTCATCATTTGTTTTATCTCTTGTCTTTCTGATAATAGTCATCCTAAAGAATGTGAGGTCACATGTCCTAGTGGTTTTAATTTATAGTACCTGTGATTCCTGATGTTGTGCGCCTTTTTTGTTTATCTATTGATGATTTTTATGGCTTCTTTGGAGGCATGTCTTCTGGCCATTTTCTAATTTAGTTATTTGTTTTTCTGATATTGAGTTGCAAGAGGCAGATTCTACCCAAAGCCTGTGCAGGCTAAACAAACAGTACTTGAGCTGCACCTCAGCCCTTTTGTTTTTATTTTGTCCTTGAGACCGGTCTTGCTACCTTTGTGTAGACTGGCTTCAGATTTGCAATTCTCCTTCCTCTGCCTCCTGAGTAGCAGGTTGCAGCTGGGTGCCAGCACATGCAACTGAGTTGAAAGAGCTTTTTAGAAATTTTCAGTGCTAATCCCTTATCAGATATGTGGTTTGCAAATATTTTTTCATAGTGTATAGCTTGCCTTTTCATTTTCTTGATTGTTTCTTTTGTTGTACAGAGGCCTTTCAGTTTGATATAGTGTAATCTATTTATTTTTGGTTTTATAACCTAAGCTTTTGGTGTGATATTTAAAATATAACCAAGGCCAATGTCAATGAACCCCCCCTAATTTCTCTTTTGAAGTATGATGCTTCCAATATGCTCCCACCCAGTTTGTTGTGGTTGTTCATGGTGTGTGTGTGTGTGTGTGTGTTTCCATGTGAATTTCAGGGTTTTTTCTGTTTCTTTAAAGAATGTCATTGGAATTTTGATGGATATTGCATTAAATCTGTGTATTGCTTGTGTAGTATGGACATTTTGACAATATTAATTCTACTCTATTAGCATAGGCTGTCTTTTCATTTAGGTGTGTCTTCTTCAATTTCTTTCATTGGAGTGATTTAATTTTCAGTGAACACATCTTTTACCTACTTGGCTAAAAATTTTTTTTTTCTTTTTTTGGTGGAACTGGAGATCAAATCCTTGCCAGCCAAGCATTTGGGTATGTTTTGTTTTATTTTGTTTTTGAGATAAGGTCTTGCTTGCTTTGGTGGGCTGACCTTGAACTCATAGTTCTCCTGCCCCTGTCTTCCAAGTAGCTGGGATTGCAGGCATGTGCCACCATGCCCAGGTTCTACTTGGTTAGTTCTTTTTATGCTATCATAAATGGGATTACTTATGTGATTTCTTTCCCAGCTAGGTTGTTATTCGTGTAACCAACTTTTGTTTGTGGATTTTATATCCTGATCTTTTCTGAATTCATGTATTACTTCTAACAGTTTCTTTGTATAATCTGGGGGTTCCTCTACATATAAAATTATGTTCTCTATGCAAAGAGATAATTTTACTTCTTCTCTTCTCATTTGGGCATCTTTTATTTCTTTTTCTTGTCTGATTGCTCTTACTAGCACTTCCACTAATATGTTGAATGGGAGTGGCAGGAGTGGGGTTAGTACTTTACATTTATTTATGGCTATGGAAACACTATTATTCTTGAGTCAGTTTCTATGTTACATTTTTGTAGTACTTTATCTGTTATTATTGATGATATCTTATTTATTATATTTAACATCTGGAGCAATTATCATGTATACCTAATAAGTATGTTTTGGCTTTCACACATAGTCACCATTTATGCTGCCTTTCATGTCTTCTTATAGCACAGAACTCCACTGGGAATCGTTTCCTCATAGGTGAAGTATAGACATTCTTTAATGTTTCCTTTGCTCTGATGGTGGTGAAAGATCTATCTTTAAGTATCTAAGATTTAACAACTTTTTTTAAATAATAAAATTTAGATTCATTGCTCTTCTCTGTTGTGTGTTCTTTGTCAGTTTTATTTATTTTTATTCTTTATTGTTTCTTCTATTATCTGAATACTTTTTTTGAAATTTCCTGAGTTAGCCTTTTGGTTTGAGATAGAGTAAATTGCTAACATTTTCTCTGCCTTTAAATCATGTACATTATGCAGCTATTTGGGTGTTATGTTCAGTATTTGTCAATTAGACCAAGTTGCTTTATGCTTTATAGTTGTGTTATTCAAGTTTTCTATTTTTTACTGATTGTTTTGTTGGCTTTGTTATCAGTAAACCTACTATAAGTGTAGATTTTCTCCCCTTTTTTCCTACTACATCCATCAAATTTTGCTTTATACAGACGCACGTAAATTTCAAATTATTTTATTTTTGACATTGGTTTTTCTTTGCATAGTGGGTCCATTTGATCTGATGTTAATGTATTTATGCCAATTATCTTTGGCTAGAGTTTTCCTGTATGATATTTTCTATTCTTTTAGTGTCAATATTTCTATGCTTACATGTTTTAGGTATGTAGCATATATGTTTTAATAATAGCATATAGTTAGCTTTTAAAACTTCATTCTTAGCCAGGCTCTGGTGGCTCACATCTATAAGCCTCAGTATTTAGGTAGCTGAGGGTGAGAGGATCGTGGTTCAAGGCCATCCCAGGAAGGGAGTGCACAAGACCCCATATCAACTGATAACTGGCCATAGTGTGCATGCTGTCATCCCAAGTTAATAGGAAATTGAGATCAGGAGGATTGTGACTCCAGACCAGCTGGACATAAAAGTTTACAAGACCCTATCTCAATAAAAACAGTTGCATGTGGTGAGGATGCCTGTTACCCCAGCTACAGTAGAAAACATGAATGGGGATTGTGCTCCAGGCCACATGAGCCACACAGTTTATAAGACACCATCTCAACAAAAAAATGCTGGGTGTGGTGATGTATGCTTATCAGCCCATCTTTACAGGAGCCTGAGATCGGGAGGCTCACTTCTCAAGTCCAGCCCAACAAAAAGGTTTGCAAGACCCCATCTCAGTGGAAAAAAGCTGAGTGCACCTCTCTTCCCAGAGATGGTTAGAAGCTTAAAATGAGAAGATTGTGGTCCAGGCCAGACTAGGCAGAAAGCAAGACCTTATTTTCAAAATAACCAGCACAAAAAGGATTGAAAATGTGGCTCAAGCAATAGAGCTCCTACCTAGAAAGTGAAAAGCCCTAAGTCCAAACCCCAGTACTGCAAAAAAACAAAGTCTTATTTTTAATCTTTTACTTATTTATTCTGCTTATATTTACTACTGGTTACTCTTACCACCTTATGTTTTCTATTTGATTCCACTGTATCACCTTCTTTTCCATTAATTATTTTTGTCTTATTCAACTTTCCCCACTATTACTTTAGCAGTGATGTTGTATAATTCTAGTTTCAGTTGTTGCCTGGGTGGTTACACTATGTATATGTAATATAGTGAAGGCTAAAGTTCATGTCTTTATGTTACCCCCAGACTAGAAAAGAAGCTTAGAAGAGTTAAACTCCATATTTCCATAGCTCCTCCCCAGTGTTTTGCTAGTGTTGTAGTGGGTTCTAATTCTTTAACTCTTTAGTAAATGCATTGGTCAAATGATGCCAGGGGTTAGAACAAGTAAGTCCTGGAATCTTACTGGACTTACTAAAAAACTTTATTCCTTAGCATGTTATAGTCCAATAGGAGATATTACTGGTTGGGCAAAGTTCCACATGGTTACTTAGAGAATCAGATGATTGCTCAACTGTCCTTCTAGTTCATAGAACACTCTCCAGTCGACCAGCAAATAGGAAATGAGTATGGGAAAAGGGCCACTCACTATTACCACTTTATTCCAGAAGTTACTTTGCTCAAACACTAATGGCCAAATGCAGTCACATGTCCATACTTAATGGCAAGGTGCCCTACTGCTCACTAGAATGAAAAGTACACAAACACACAGCAGCCTCTGCTACATAAGTATGTTTAGGCTTTCACACATATTCACCATCTACACTGCCTTTCATGTCTTCTTACAGTACAGAATGCTATCTGAGTTCATTTCTTCAGAGTTAAAATATCTATATCCTTTAATGTTTCCTGTGGTAGTAAAATAGTTCCATTTTTTTAGTATCTAAAATAACTTCATTTTTCCTAATTTTGAGAGATTTTTTTCATTGAATGAAAACTTACAGATTAAAGGGGTTTTTTTTGTCAATGGAGTGAATATATTATTCTGTGATTTTCTACCTTCCATTGTTATTGTTGAAAATTCAGCTGTTAGTGTCGTTCTTGCTCTTTTTTTCTCTAGATGCTATTAAAATCTTCTGGTTTTTTTTTGCATTTCACCTTGGTATATCAAATATGAGTTTACTTGTGTTTGTTCTGCTGGTGATTGAGCAGGCATTTTAAAACTATGGATTGGTGGTTCCTATCACTTGCAGAAATTTCTCAACTATTTCTTCTTCTAGTAATGTTTCTCTCTAATTTTATGTCTCTTTCATTTCCATGTTCATTTAGTTGAATGTTAAATATTCTTAACACTATCATTTGTCTTTCTTTTACTTAATTTCATGTCTACTTTTCCCTCTGTGCTGCATTCGCAATTATTTTTTCTAATATGAAGTTCAGCTCACTATTTTCAGCAGTTTCTAAGTTGATATTTTACTATTTAATTGAATATTTATTTTTAATTATTATATGTGTACTTATAGAACCTTAATTTTGTTCCTTCTTGTTCAAAGAGTGATAAATTGTGTGTACATAAATACATACATAATGTATGTATTGTATATAGTATATATGTATAGATATAATATATCTATACATATGTATGTACATACATAATTATATACATATATAGTTCTATATACATAGTTGTGTAATGTATATACACAGATTTGTATATGCATATACACATAACTATGTCCTCGTATAGTTATATGTGTATACATACACATACATGCATATATAGTTATGGTTGGATATAAAGTGTTCCCCTGAAAAGCTCATGTGTTGAAGCCGTGGGCCTCAGCTGGTGGATCTAGTCATTGAGAGGTGACTGGATGGTGAGGGTTCTGAGCTAACCAATGGATTGTTCCTTTGACAGATTCATAATATTATGTCATTATTGAAAGGTGGTGGAAAGTAGGAGGTAGGCCTAGTTGGAGGGATTAGGTCATTGGTGGTATACATTTGAAGGGTATCTTGTTCCTGACCCCCTTCCTGTCTTATTTTCTGTTTTCTGACTGCAATGAGATGAGTAGTTTTTCTCCACCAAGTTCTTCTGCCATTTTGTTCTGCCTTACTACAAGACCAGAGACAATGGCGCCAGCCAGCCAACTAGGTTCTGTAATCTCTGAATCCATGAATCAAAATAAATCCTTCCTCCTGTTACGTTGTTTTTATCAGGTATTTGTCATAGACATGAAAAGTCCAACACACACATATTCATACAGAAGTGTATACATAGTAACCAGTAACACCCTAACCATGGATGTATTCATTTGTATGTGATAATTTCAACATTCAAAATCTCTGTGAGTCAATTTCTGTGTCATGATTTCTGATCATTGTTGCTTATAGTGGTTTATTTCCTTATGGTTTTTAAAACTGTGGTGTGAGTGATAACCTTTCTTAGAAAATTATGTGTGAGACTCCTTTGAGGCTTAGCACACAAATCTGTAGAGGATTTGTCTTTGCCAGATGTGTGGATACTTACCACCCATATACCCTTTCATTGAAATTCACAGCTTTGTGATTTTGAGCTATTCATGTAACGTGAACTTGTAGACAAAGGGATTAGTTTGCGTGAGAAGTTTAGAATGGCTGTTAGACAATCAGTTGAAGATGTTAGGAAAGCTGTCATATCAACAAGCCTGAACTTGGAGATTTATGAAGCCTGAATTTATAAAGTTGAGAGTCATCAATACATTTATTTATTTTATCTTATTTTGATGAGATGGGGGTTTGAACTCTGGGCTTCATGCCTGCAAAGAAGGTGCTCTACTTCTTGAGACACACCTCCAGTCTCTTTTGCTCTGATTATTTTTGGAGATGGGGGTCTTACAAACCATTTGCCTGGGCTGACCTCGAACCATGATCCTCCCAGTCTTAGCCTTTCAAATAGCTAGGATTACAGGCATGAGCCACTGGTACCTAGATAGGAGTCATCAATATATTTAATTGATGTTCTCTAAAACAGAGAACCTAGGGATAGGTTATAGAGAAGAAAATGGCCTGAAGTGTCAACCCTAGTATTACAAAGTCAGGAAGAAAAGGAGAATTTAGCTAAAGTACTGGGATAAGTGGCTAGTTAGATAGCACAAAAAGCATCTGTGAAATATCCCAGAATATTGCATCAAGGAAAATCTCTGAGAATGCTTGAAGAAAATCACTAGATTTTCTAGTGCATGGAAAATGAATCACTAGATTGAGTACATTAGGGCCTTGACAAGAGAAGTTCAGAGGGTGGTAGGGACAAAGGCCTGATGGGAGTAGATTCAAGACAGAATAATAACTGATGGAGAGAGATGTTGATTATAGAATGTGCTTTCGGAGTCATGCTAAGATAACTTCTGTAAATAGAGGAAGTTGTACTAGAAGGAATTTTGTGTTGTTTAAGAATATAAATATGGAACATTTGTTTGCCTATGAGAATAACCCAGGATATAGGGAAATTTTTAATATTTAGGAGACAATGGACAATTGCAGAAGCAGGATGTTTGAACTGACAAGTGGGTATGGAGTCTGGGGCTGAATGGAGAGCCAGAGTGTCTTCAGGCATGAAAGAGAGAGGAAATTCTGTCGATAGAATACCTTTCTCACTGATATAAGCGGTATGGTCATCACCTAAGCCTAAGGATGGGTGGAGTGGCGAGGTAAAGAAACTGAAGAAGGATAAGATAATTGTTTAGGAGAGAGGAACAGTGAATTGATTCAGGAAATGTGTGAGGTTTGGGGACATACATTTATAGTGCAACCAGTCAGCCTGGTTTTTTCCTCTAGCCCTGTTCAGTTTCTCAGGTACAGATATGGATTGGAGAAGAATTTAACCATAGATGAAATGAGGGTTTTCAAGGTGAGCAAATTACAGGAAAGAAGGGTAAAGGGTAGATGGGGGTATTGCAAGTTTACAGGTCGTAGCACTGAAGTTGGGTAAGAATGTGAGGGAAATGACTGGCAAGGAGAAAGTAGTTATGTCAGCACATCCGAGGCTCAGACAGAAAGTAATGTTCAGAATGGGTACTCCAGAGGACTGAGCTGGAAGCACCAGAGGGGCATCGTGAGGGGGGAGTGCTTGAAACTTTTTGGGTAGTACAGCTATTGGTACTTCTAAGGTCTAGGATTTGACCATGAGAATAGATTTATGAAGTTAGATAAGGAAACAGATGACAGACGTTGAGCCCCCCAGTATCCAAGAACGATTACAGAGGTGCAGTAAAAGACTTTGGGGCAGAGGCAGAAAGTCATTACAACTGTAAGTTATAGCAGGTCTTATAATCTGATGACTTAAAAATATGATGTACTTAAAAAGGACACTTTTTGGCAGTTCTGGGGTTTGAACCCAAGGCTTTTACTTGCTAGGCAGGCACTCTACCACTTGAGCCACATCCCTACCCCCACCCCCACCCCCACCCCCACCCCCCCCTTTTTTTTTTTTTGCTTTAGTTATTTTTCAGGTAGTGTCTTGTGTTTTTGCCAGGCCAGCCTCAGACTGCTGTCCTATCTATGCCTTCTGTGTAGCTAGGATGACAGGCACATGCCACCACACCCTGCTTGTTGGTTGCTAACTTTTGGCCTGGGTTAATCCTGGACTACAATTCTCTCGATCTCTACCTCATGAATAGCTGGGATTATAGGTATGAGCTCCCATGCCTGGCCCCAAAACGGCATTTTTATAATACCGCATGATCTCACCAACATGTGGAGCTCACAGAAATGGAGAGTAGAATAGTGGCTACCAAGGGCCACACGTTGGGGAAGAAGGGGGTGATATTGGCCAAAGGACAATTTCAATTGCAGAGGAATAAGTGAAGAGATCAATTGTATAGCATGCTAACTTTGTTTAATAATAATAATATATTGTATATTTGAAAATTGCTAAGAGCAGATTTTAAGTCTCATCACCCCAAAAAAGATAAGTAAATGAGAATAAAAGTTAGTTAGCCTCTTTAGCCATTTCCCAACATTCACACATTTTGAAACATCATGTTTTACACTATAGATATATATATAATATATATATTACATATATATATATTACACTATATATATTATATATATATATAATTTTATCTGTTAATTAATTTTGGACTGGGTGCTAGACAAGCATGAGGCCCCAATATTGTCAAAACAAAACAAAATAATGCAAAAGAATTAATTTTGAAAAGAACTGTCTATGGTTTAGGCCAAAAAGAAGAAATCAAGAGAATTTTGAGCTGGCACGGTACGTAGAGACAACAGTGATGAGCAAGGAAGACCCTCACCTGGCTTCCAGACCACAGAGAGTATGGGATGTAAAGAAGAAACAGCACCTACAAAGGAAGATTCTAGAAGAGGTACCTGGAGGGGAGAACCAGGAACCAGCAAGATAGTGAGTGGAACATCCAAAGATGTGCATGTGAGGTATCCTTGCCAGATTCGGTTCTGCAGGTTGGAAAAGATACAGAGAGCTATAGAAACAAGGGTCCCAATGGTCAGGTTCAAGAGGAAGCCATAGCCTTCTGCTGGGAGGCATAGTTAGGTGCAGAGCTGAGGTTTCTCGGGGATTTAAACTATAAATGGGTGGGTGTCTTTTCAATTGCGTCTTAGTTACAGCCTGTCTCAAGATGGTCTGTTAGGCAGGTTGCAGGGTGCAGTTGGCAGTGCGTGAGGGGAAGTGAACAGAGCAGGGGCTGAGTGGTCACCTCCCAGAAGCACAGGATGCTCCTTGAGCTCTTGACTCCTATCATTTTGCTTATCCCATAGCACCTACTACAGTGTTTTGCCTATAGCAGCTTCTCAATTAATATTGGTTGGGTAGAGAACCTATTTTAAAACTAGAGCAAGGAATCATATGAGATGGTGGCCATGGTATATGGATACCTATGTGGCTACTGCAGCTGACGGACTGGAGTCGCAGACACCTGTTGTCACTTCCCCACTGGGCTGTCTTCTATCTGTGTGACAGGCAGGGCTCTTCACACAAGTTCCTCACTGTAAAATGAAGAGAACAATGGTCACAGGCTCACAGGAAGTTGTGGTAGCAAGCCCAGTGAGTGGCTGAGTGTTCGGCAGGAGTTCAGTCCTGGTTATCTGCCAGACGTTGTGCTCAATGCCTAGTTTTTGTCATCTTGAGCCACCCTCACCACTACCTGTAGTTCAGGGGCTAATTCTTCTCCATTTTACAGATGAGACTTGAACTCAGGGCCTTGTGCAGGCTAGACAGGCCTTTTACCACTTGAACTACATACCCCAGCCCTTTTTTGCTTTACTTATTTTTCAGATAAGGGTCTTATGCTTTTTGCCTGGACCAGCCTTAGACATGATCCGCCTACCTTCCATGTAACTGGAATTGTAGGCATGTACCACCATACCTGGCCCTTCCACAACATCTTTAATGACTCCACCAGTGTTGGCTTATTTCCTTCTCCCACCGCCATATTTGATCCATACTATTTGCTTTCATATGGAACACTTATGGTTTTCTATTTGTTCCATGTAAATTAATGTTTTCTCAAGCAAACTGTAATTTTCCCTGACAGCATGCCCCACGTTTGTCTTATACTTAATTTATCATCCCCAAAACTGAAAGCTCAGAGCACTATAGACAGTAGGGTCCTAACACCTGTTGGACGCTTCCTTCTTTCTTCTGTTTTTCGGTCCTCCACAATTCTTACCACAGTGCTGAGTGTGCAGATTTTGTTGATTGGTGGGTAAGTATATCTTCAAATGAGGATTTGAAACATGTCAAAGTGGCTACAGATAGACTAGGATGGCATTTATTAGTTATATGATTTCAGATTTTAATTCCCTGGTTTCATCTTTCTAATCTGTAATATCATGTGTCTGAACTCAATTTTGCAGGTGACTCTAAAATTCCAAAATTTTCTGGACAGTGAGCATATTAAGTCTTCACTCTGCATGACCAGATATATAATTAATTCATTTGGTCCTCACAATAGATCTATGTGGTAAATATTATTCTAGATGAATGTATTATTATAGACAAAGAAACTATAGCTCAGAGAGGCTAAATAACTTGTGTAAGCTCACACAATATTAAGTGGAAGATTGGGAGTCATACCAGGGTCCACAGAACCCAAAGCACGTATTCCCTCTTCTAAATTCTCTGTCTTAGCAGCAATGGAAGATTTTTTCTGAAGATTTCCTTTAACGGCCTGTCCTCTAAATGGACTGTCTCAGGCTTAACTATGTCAGAGAACTCCTAAGGCTTTAGATGGGGACTCCATCTCAGCAGCCCCTCTTGCTAGGCGCATATTTGATCACTTTAGTTCATCATTCATTAAGCCTGGGGGAATGGATGGAGAGACATCTTTGACTTTGCAGGAGCCAGAACAACATCCTCAGAGCAAGCACTTGGGCTTCGTTAGGGTTTGAGTTAGGCAAAGGTTCAGAGCTTTGCATTTTCTGTGAAGCCATTGCCCATTCCTATCAGGAGATGAGTAAATTTTGAAAGAGATTCCAGAAGTGATGGATGACTCACAGACATCCAGACTCCATAGAGCCATGCTTGCACAATAAATGACCAGATTATGATTCCATAGCTGCTTTGTGTTCCATGGGCCTTTGCCATCTAAGGTACAGAGATGGGTTCTTGATGCCAGTGGACAGGACAGTGTGTTCAAAGGCTCTCCTGAGACTGACTGTCCTTACAGTATTGTCAAATGCTATGGAATTGCCTGTTTTCTCTGAGCTTCAGTTTTCTTGTGTTTGAAATTGAGATAATTCCAGTAGATTGGGCTATTGTAAAAACAAAATGAGATACTGTAATTCATATTAAGTTAGCACACTCCATACATTGTAGGATTTAGGGGGAAGGTACTGGGGTTTGAACTGAGGACCTTGTACTTACTAGGCAAACTCTACCACTTCAACCACACCCCTGGCCCTTTTTGCTTCAGTGATTTTTTCAGATAAGGTCTCACACACTTTTTGCCTTAGGTCAGCCTCAGATCATGCGTACCTTTGCTTCCTGCATAATTGAGATTACAGGTACGTGTCACCATGCTTGGCTTATTTGTTGAGATAAAGTCTTGCCAAATTTTTGCCCAAGTTGGTCTTAAACAATAATCTTCCTGTCTCTGCCTTTCAAGTTGCTGGGATTATAAATCTGTGCCACTATGCTCAGTTGTAATATTTTTTTAAACATTAAAATGTCATGTTTGGAAAGCATTCAATATCATTGGGTTCATCATCCTTTTTGGATAGGTGAAGGCACAGAGGACTAGACAGGTGAAATAAAATAAAACACTTTATCTGACTAGTGATGGCAGGAGAAGATAAGGACCTATGCTTCTTGACATGTAAAATATTTTTCCCTTTGTCCTGATTGGTCTCACTTCAGAACCTGGCAAGTTTCCTTCCTTTCCTAGTTCACTTGGCCTGAGATTAATAGAGAGCAGGGGAGAGAGACAAGCTGGGCAGCCCAGGTACCTGAGCTACTGGACGACTCTGTCAGGTCAGGCAAATTAGGCCGATTGCTAGTAGTAGTTTATGGAATTCAACTTATGACTTCATATTGCACATGTGGCATTATTTGTTTCTGGTAGGAAATGGGGGTCCACATACCGTGGGGGACCTTTGGGAGACAGAAAACCTCTTTCCCATTGCCTCCTAGCCTTCAGGATCTGACTGGGCCCTATAGGTGGCTGACACTTTCAACCTGAGGCAGGACTGATGGTAACATGGGCTCTCACTGGGAGAAACTGGCTTCAATGATGGAACTACTGAAAACTGGGAACTGGCTTAACATTACACCAACTTGTCAGAGGAAATGTCATTGAAATCCAAATTCTAGATAACGAAGTAAAGTAATGAATTTTCAACTGCTGGATCTGTTTTCAGACTTTCTTGAATAGTCTGCATATCAGGTGAGGAACAAGTTCATGGTTGAGCAAACTGACTCTGCCTTGGGTTGGACTGAGTACAATGCAGGGGCATTGCTGACAGCCAGTTTTGCCTCCCCTTGAAGACTCTCTCATTCCAGTGTCCCCTTTATTTGTATTTAATGTCAGGGCTACCAGTTACTTTATAAAAAGCTGCCAATCAAAACATTGTTCCCACGAAATACAAGACACACAAGGATGATCTACATTAGAACTTGTATTTTGATTAGATGTTATGACGTGCATCAGTTGTTATGTGTGTGTGTGCGTGTGCAGATGCACGTGTATGTCACATTTCAGTTGTGTATGACTGTGTATCATAGTGTTCAGTCCATATCAATTCATCCCAGTCACATGTCATAGGGATAGTATATGCCAGGTACTGTTTTATTCAGTCTGGTGCTGTTTGTTTTGTAGGTAATAGTGACCCCACAACTTCTTCCACACCAATTGACAGAGAAACTTGGGGAGAATTTTAAACAAATTTAGTAGAAGTAAATTCTCTGCTGAAAGTTAATATTACCATTTAGGAAGAAATATTCTTTCAAATGAGAAGAATATTACATCCAAAGCACAGGCTTCCTTTTAAGGAGAAATCTAAGGGTACCATGATTGCTAAGGTGGCAACAACTAGATTCCTAATGAGTGCCAGAGTTAAGGTATTCAGGTCAAGTTATGGTCATTTTTCAAAAGGAGATCATTTCTCCGGCTATCTGTAGGCTCTTCTGCATTTATTTAGTACTTTTAATCAATCAGATGAACTGATAAATAGTTGTTCAAGATAAAACTATAACTTTTATACTGAAATATGTATTAGTGTATTAGGAATTTGGGGACTTAATTAAAATTTAAAGCTTTTAAAAAAGAAAGAGTATCAAGTATTTCTAACCTTAAAAGAACATTGTGAGGTAAAGGAGAAATAAAAGCTTCATAAAGAATACCAGTTTATCACATTGTGTGCTTTACTCAATGAATTTATGAATGCTTATCTGCCAGGCACTATGCTAAGTTTCTTAGAATCATTAGTTCACTTAACTATCATAAGACCACGAGAAATAGGTACTGTTTTTCTCCTTTTGAGCAGATGAGGGAGTTCAGGGTAGAGAAGGTAAATGTCCTCTGACAGTTTAAATAGTTGGCCAAGCGATACAGTCAGGAAGGAAGTCTATCTCCAGAGCTTAGCCTGTCCTGAAACAGCAAGATGGCACAGAGGAATATGGACCTTGGAGACAGAGAACAGACTCCACCACCTCCTGGCTGTGTGTCCTTGGGTCACACTATACATTTAGCACTGCTATGTTGCCGACTGCTTGGCTGGTAGACAACTCTATATTGATTAGGAATTATGCCAACTGAGTCACTGTGTGGTGCTGCATAAAGATACCTCTATTAACTCATCAATGAGGACAAGGATGTGTTGCTGGTAAATGGTTAGCAATGAATCCTGGGAAGGGGAGTGGGGAAGCTCTCCGACTTAGTGTTCGCTGATTTTGGTGGTATACATACTCCCTCTATGGCTGATCTTAATGAGATGTAACTGAATGTCTAGTCATAAAGAGATGCACAGTATCAACTCTTACACATTACAGAAGCTCACTCCCCCACACCACTGAATTAGACTTATTGTCATACTCAACACCACCTAAGTATCCTGGTGCAAGTTTAGATGGTGAGAGTGAGTGAGAACAGAGCATCTGATACCAGGCAAGTCATGGCATGATAATGATGCAGTTTACTCACAAAGAAGCTTATCACAGCAGTGCTCAAAGTAGAAAAAACTTAGACTCGAGTCACTGCCACAAAGTAGGGATAAGACTATGACAGCTGGATACTGAAAAAACTCACAACAGTGAACGGTGATTTGAACTGATTTTTGTTGCAGTCGCATGCGGTCATGGAAGCATTCCACAGGTAGACTATTGTGAAGTAGGAATTGAAACCTACAGCCTAAGTAGGAATAGCAGGAATGACAAATAAAAATTTAACATTTTTACATTAAAAATGAGAAGGAGGCCTACTGGCAATACAAAAGAATATGGTCATAGCGATTAATGTTATTCAGATAGTTGCACAATGATGACACTCATAGCACCGTGCTTGTCAATTAGCCCATGTTGGTGAGTTATAATTGCAGTGTTACAGTATACCATAGGGTAAAATATGTCTTTAGATTTTTTCAGACACTGGATTGTAATGAAAAGATAACCACACATATATAAAAGTGGAAAAAATTAATGTATGTTAAATTTTGGTAACAGATAAATGTCTGAAATATGGTAAATGGAGATGGCTGACATGATATTGGAAAAATTTAATTCCTTCTTTGTGCTTCTAAAGATATCTAATCTTTCTATAATGAATATTCATCATTTTTATCAGTAAAAAACAATCTGATTAAATGTAAGAAACAAAGCACACTTATGTGAATATTTCTTTCCTTGTTTCACTAAAAGAAGAACCAACACTTGCTCAGGTGGTTCAACAACACACAGCTAGCAAGTCCTTTCCTCATTAGTTTTGTTGAATGATGGGCAATTAAAAAACTAGACGGAGAGCCTGGATACCGTTTTGAGTGTTTTACTCCTTCCATTAACTACTTACTGAAAAACAGAGCAGGCTCAGAGAATAGGAAATGAAGCTTAAAAAAAAAAAAGCTTTTTTGGCATTTTTTTACTTTTAAACTGTATCTTTAAATTTAAAGTAGATGTCTCCAGATTGTCTCATATGCTTGTTCTTTTCTCCAGTCTGGCAATCTCTGTTTTTCAGTTGGAGTATTTAGAGTATTTATGTTTAATAAAATTATCAGTATGTTTATGGTGATCTCACTATTTGTTTCCTGTTTGTTTCATTTGTTCTTTGTGTCATTCTTCTTTTCCTACCTTTTGGACTGACCGAGTTATTTAAAGATGTCACTATTAGATAATCAGCTGTAGTTATTCTGTATTTTTATTTCAGAGTTTGGTCTTGGATTTATAAATTTTATTTTTAACATTTCACTGTCTACTTTATACACTACTGTACTTGGAAGCAGAAGTCTCATAAGCAGTCTTTTTGGAGTGTAGATAGTATAAAGCAAATAGATATTAAATCAATTAAAGTTAATAAGACATGACACTCATTTAAGCCAAAACACAATAAATCTTGAGCCGAGACAGATTATAGACCTAGTTGTCATGGGAGCTTCTGCACTGTGTCTGGAGATACTCTGCACAGTTTAAGACTTTCTCTTCCTTTCCTTTTGCTACTGTGATCTAGAGAGGACAGATTGTTAACAGGAAAAGCATGTGCTTTGGAACAAGGTGACTTAAAGTTATGTATTCTAAGCCGCCACTCTTGGTTGTGTGACTTTTGGAAAATTACTTAGCATTTGTGAGCCTCGGTACCTTCATCTGTAAAGAGCAGTGTACGCAGACTGAATGTCATAACATGTAAACACTCTGGTTACAGGAAGCACATGCTTAGCGAATGATAGTAGTTTTCATCTAAGAAGATGTGTATATCTTCATTTAGTAACTTATAAATAGCTTCTTTTCCTCAAATTTTTCTTGGATTTCAACAAATTTTTCCCTAATTCCTCCCACCTCACAAAAACAAATAAACAACCCTTATGCTTCAAATCCTACCTTTGACAGTTATTACATGAAATTGAGCAAATCACAAGTTTTTGAGCCTAAGTTTCCTCCTCTATGAAATGGAAATATTTTTGTCATAATTTTTCATACAGTGGTTGTGTGAATGAGTAAAACTCATTTTTAAATGGTCCTATCCACCAATATGTCATTATTCAAATATAAATTATTGTTAATAATACATAATGATAATAGTGATGATAAATACTGGAAGTTCTGACTGTGTATTTACCTAAGCACTTGATGTGGATTCTTTCCTGCATAAATCTGCAATTTAGTTGGAAGGAAATGGGTGAAACCATGTGGCATGGCACCTATCAATGAGACAGAGCATGTCAGCACCAGGGAAGGAACACAAGCAAAAAATGCTAAAATACTTTAGGGAAGAGAGAAGTTTGTGGACTGAAGGATATGAAGAGGCTGCCATATATGTGAGGGGGAACAAGAGAGTTGGACTTAAAGGTGGGTAAGAGTCCCGTGAGTAAAGCAGACAGGAAGGAGAGGCCAGTTGGAGATGATGTGATGGGCCACAGCAGTGTCAGGAGTAAAACACATGGAGAATGTTATGCTAACTACCACACTGAGAAACCAGCACTGCCTCTGGGGTATGGGCTTCAATGTGAGAAAGGACTATGGAAGCCCACCAAGTCCTTCAGTTCCTCAATGGGAAACCTAACATTTTTCTCTAAGCTAGATGTATTGAGTTGGGCATAGGATAGGGAGGAGATTGGACATGACACGAGGAAAGTGGTGGACAATTAAGCCTGACATTCTGTTTGGGTACACAGGACAAAAAATGACACCATTCCATTAAACTAACATGTAGCAACCCACAATTTTTCAGGACTATTTCAAAGCATATTTATGTCACACCATCTATCTGGAGTAGTCAACTGATTTCAAGTTTAAAAATGTGTAACTTATGTAATAAGACGCGTCATTGTGATGTAGAAAACAGCATCTGTATAAACAGCATTTGCTGTACTTCACTGGAAAATTACGTAAGTGCTAAACACTCTGGGGTTGGATTACGAAGCCTGGGTACAAAGATACCCTGTTGTCAAGGCTGCTTTGCCATAAGTACCTGCCACTGGAAACATCACTTCAGAACCAGGATTGTGCCTCCATTTAAAAGCAATCAGTGACATTGCTCTGTCCAATTCTTTACTGACTACTTTCCTCTTTATAAGGCAAAATGTGGTAACAAAGTTTTGCAGGTAAAGTGAAAGCTATTTTTAGCCTTTTTAAAAATATAAGCTACTGGGGAAATTTCATTTTCCATATGTCATAATGGCTCTGGATAGAATGGAAAACTATCAGACCAGAATTACTTAAAGATCCAGGCCAAAGATGTAAATGTTGTCAATTAAAAAAAATTCAAGGACAGCACTCAGTAGAATGATGATTTTGCTTACACTGTAACTAGTTTGATTAATTTGACTGGTGTGAATTCAGTTAAAATTCAATTCAGTTTAAAAAAAGTTCAAGCATGCTGATAGAATTAACTAGTTATTTGACTAAATTGACTTGTAGTGTGAAATGACTAGCCAGTTTAATCAAAATGTTTTAACTGGTTGTGCATGTAGATGTAAGAGTAGAGAGTGGAACACTTTCCTGACTATTCCTTATTAGATGGAATGACAAATTCAGAGTTTATAAAATGTAATATGAATAGCAGATTATATAAAATGAGCCAGAAAGCAAGCAGGCTCTGCCCTGGGATTAGCACTCAGCAATTTCACCCAGAGTGTGGATCTCCTATATAGATTTACATGATTCCTGCTTAAATTCAAATCGTATCCCAGGACTTCTTGATATCTTCTATGCTATTCTGTCCACCTCCCTGGATGTGGAAAATATATTGAGGATCTAGTCTGTTCTATACACACCCTAATACATTCCTGTTTGGATGCACAAAAAACTACATTTTCTAATTAATGAGGCAAAAAGAGACAACTGGATTATCAGTAACATTCTTTAACAAGCATCAAGTTCCTCTTTTTTTTTTTTGGCTTGGCATGTATAATTGTCAAATTTTTGTACCACAGGAAGAGAACAAGGGAGGAAGGGAGGGAAGGAATCAGGGTGGAAGGAAGGAAGGAAAGAAGGAAGAAGGAAAGAAAGGAAGGAGGGGAGGAAGGAGAGGAAGAAGGAGGGGAGGGGAGGAAGGAGAAGAGAAAGGAAGGAAGGAAGGAAGGAAGGAAGGAAGATCTTTTAAGTAGGTCTTTAAAATAAATTCATTCCTTTGAATCATCTTTCTTCCCCTCTTTGCAACTTCTTGTTCAGCTACTATGGTGCTTCTGATGTTAAGAAAAGAGCAGATTTGTAAGGACACACGATATATTCAGTTGTACGCGGGACCCTCACAGATATGTGTTCTGAATGCTGAGCTGCCTTTTGGGAAAAGGAGTCAGCAGATGAATTCTCCTTGGTGTGGAGAATGAGAAAAGTTGAACAGTTCGAAGACTTGTCAGCAGTGAAACTTCTCTCTGAAGAGCCTTTGAGGTGAGTGAAATGAATCAGAAACATATGGATTACATTTTGCTTCGAGTGCCTCGGGGCTCGGAGTATTTGGCTAAGTACATTTTAGGTTTTTTCCCAATACAGAATTGAAAGAATACTGTTGCCTGAAGCACTTTCCCAAGCCCAACTTTTACACGGATTCTGCTCATGGACCTTCTCCCCCTCTTCCATCAGAAATGCAAATGAGCCCAGAGCTTCAGAATGCTCTCAGGGAATGCATGCCTGATCTGTAGAGGGCATCATTTATGGGGTGGAAGAGAGGGAGGGAAGGAAACCAGCTTCTCTTCAACTGTTCACATGATGAGTCATAAAATTCAATGGCTAGAAATTTCTACATTTGTGCTGAAGGATTATTTGCGTCCTGTTCAAATTCCTTTTCCATTGAACAGAGGCATCTCCCAATGGTGTATTAATTCTTGAGTGCGAATGAGGGCCTTATGCTCTCTCCAGAGCAGGTCACAGGTAAGGATAAGTTCAGAGGATCACACCAGAAGACTCTAGGATCTTCCAAAAGAGAAGGCAATAGAACTCAGCTGAAATGAACATAAGATACATGTTCTGATTTGATTTCAGTTGATTAGTCTAGGATTCTAATAATGATAGTAACATCAGAGATTTGTCTTAATGGCAATCTTCTATCATTGTTATGACCCCTTACTCTATGCTGTGATTTAATTTTCTAAGATGTGGTTTGGAAATTTAATGCCCAAGGGGAACCTCTCATCCATGTGCAGCAGGAAATATGTTTGAAATTTCTTGGGAGTAGCATTCTTTTTGCAATTAGACAACAGCAACAAAACCCTGGAACAACCTAAATGTTCATAAGTAGCAAAATGGAAAATTAAGCTATACCATATTCGTACGAGGGGAATTTTCCATAGAAGTGAAATGGACTAAAGGAAAAGGTTGTTTACATGAGTATGAGATGTACTCATGGGAACATTTCATAAATGTATTGAAAGAATCTTCCCACTAGGAAAGCCACCCCTTTTGCCTCTAGAGACCAGATACAGCAGCCATTGTTGCCACCTCCCCTCATCAAGACAGATTTTTGCCATCCTCAGGGTAAGTGTGTAACTGGCAAACCCAGCCCTCATTGCAAGGCAACTAGGAAAGTGAATCTCTGTTACTCTCAAATTCTCTTGGGATAGGCAAGGTTTAGATTACGGGGCAGAGAATTTCCAAAATATAAGAAGGGAGATGAGATACTGGGCAGCTGAAAAGAATAAAAAATGTTACTGCAAACTCCTAGAGAAGGACCTGAGATACAAGATACTAGAGTGAGTGCAGAAGCCAGTAAACTGTATTAAATCTAGGTAAGCTGTACAAACAGTCCCTGACCAACAAAGGTTCTGCTTATGGTTTTTGGACTTTACAATGATGCAAAAGCAGTACTGTTTCAGTAGAAATTGTACTTGAAATTTGGAATTTTGAACTTTTACCCAGGCTAGCAATATGTAGTATGAGACTCTCATGACACAAGGCAGCAGCTGTGGTTCTCAGTCAGCCACATAACTGGGAGGGTGAACGACCCATACTCCATTCAATACCTCTACATGCTCAATAGGTTAGGTGCATTCAATGTATTTTCAGATTGCAATATTTTTAATTCACAATGACTTTATTGGGCTGTAACCTAGCCATAAACTGAGAAGCATCAATCCTTGATGTTTTTAAAAATAGTAACAATCTAGAATTTAACTTTCAGATGGTACTTTATGAGAGATGAAGAAAAGATGGAGAATTAAAGACATTCTAAGTCTTTAGTCCAGTTCTGAAGAATAATAACCCTAGGCATTATGCTTGGAATTATATTATAATTACATAGGATTATTATATATTATATCTAGGTAGTTTATCTAGAATTAATAATTGTGGGCATCAAAAGAAACATGTCTAAATATTCCATTAAAATGCAAGGAGGATGCCTTGAGAGGTACTTGGAGTGGGGCACAAGGAGGATTTGAGAAATGCTGGTAAAGTTGTTACACAATGAAGTCAGTGTATGGAAATTTGTCAGGCTGTGTACTTTTGATATGTGCACTCATAATACACATACTTTTCTTCTCTGTATTATACTTCCACCAAAAGTTTAAAAATTTTTTGAAATATTAATATGGGTACATATTTTTAAATATTTCTTTTGCAAAGTATACAAAGACATATAATAATTAGCAATCTCATTCTTCATACTCAAAATCTCCTATGTTCCTGACCTAGAGGCAAAGTTGTAATAATTCCACTCAAATACTTGCAGAGATATTTTAAGATTGTATGGATTCATGTTTGTGTAGATATTGTATTTATGAATATATGTGTGAATATTTCCTTTCTTTGCACATTCAGTATACTAGTGCATTATGCAAGCTGTGTAACTTGCTTTTGTTTTCTAGCTGATTTTTTTCTTTCTAAGAATTGCATAGAAATCATAGATTCTACTATGTGTTCATATAATAATTGACTTGTCCAACCCATGGCTACTCAAAGCAATGCAGCAAGGAATATCTCATATATGCATGAGTATCTTATATAGCAATTATGTAACTATATATGTACAGCATTAGTATATTACATGGAAAATATATGTATATGTGCGTCAACATATAGACTTACTGGGTCAAATGGTATATGCCTTTCAAATTTTGATATTGACAAATTGATCTATGTAAACACCTTACCTTTTCGCATTCTATCAATAATGAATGAAAGTACTATTCTTCCAACAAAATTGTATCATTTGTAGGAAAATTAATGGAACTGGAGATCATCATGTTAAGTGAAATAAGCCAGCCTCAGAAAGATGAATACCATGTTTTTCTTTTATGTGTAGACTCTACATTTTAAGAGACATATGGAGAAATATATTATCACCATGATATATTATCAGATTTTTTTCAATATGGACAATATGATGGGTGTTAATTTTAATCTATATTTCTTTAATTACTTTATTAATTTAGTTATTTGTTAGGTAGAACTCATTTCATATGTTTAATAGCCATTTATTTATTTTTTCTGTCCATTCTAGTTTTCCCACTTTTATGACTTACCACTTGACTTATTTTTTATTCATGGTATAAACACCTAACATAAAATTTAGTGTTTAGCCATTTCTAAGTGTACAGTGTACTAGCATTAATTCAAGACACATTTGTGTAACCCTTACATTGCCCTTCTTCAGGACTTCCTCATCATCCCAGACTGAAACTCTCTACCCATTAAACAATAACTCCCGATTTTCCTATTAATTTTATGAGCTTTTTATACATTAAGATAATTTATGATTTGTCATATAAATCCTCACAGTAATTCTGTGAAGTTGGCAATTGTTTTTATGATTCACTCTACTCAGGCTTTTACCTCTGCACTCTACTAAACTGTTCCTACCAAGGTCATCCATGACCTCTGCAGTGCTAAATCCAATAATCAAGTTAGGTCTCATCTTTCTTGCCCTGTCAGCAGAATTTGACACAATTGATCACGTCCTTCTTCTAGTTACACTTTTCCACTTGGAATCCAGGCTGCCAAAATCTCATGGTTTTTCTTTTACCACATTTTCCACCCACACCCCCGTCATCTCCTTTGTCAACTTTTCTCTAAGTCTTCCAAGTCTCAGCCCTTGCATTACTTGTCTTCATCTCTGCTCACTTCTTTAGTGATCTCCTTCAGCCTGTGGCTTTCAATAGCATCTATATACTGACAGCTACCATGTGTACAGGTCTAGTCCAGATCTCTACCCTGAACTCTACACCTGTATATTTATTTACTTGACTATTTGATGTGTTCACATGAATATACAATAACTATGCTGAGACTAACATATTCAAAGCTGAATTCCTGCTTCTGACTGTGATAAAACAACTTGGTTAGACTATCTGTCCTACAAAGCATCAGGACAAAACGTTTATTTTTAAATTTTAAAAAATTTTATTATTCATATGTGCATACAATGCTTGGGTCATTTCTCCCCCCCCCCGCCCCCACCCCCTCCCTTACCACCCACTCCACCCCCTCCCTCTCCCCCCCACCCCCTCAATACCCGGCAGAAACTATTTTGCCCTTATCTCTAATTTGTTGAAGAGAGAGTATAAGCAATAGTAGGAAGGAACAAGGGTTTTTGCTAGTTGAGATAAGGATAGCTATACAGGGAGTTGACTCACATTAATTTCCTGTGCGTGTGTGTTACCTTCTAGGTTAATTCTTTTTGACCTAACCTTTTCTCTAGTTCCTGGTCGCCTTTTCCTGTTGGCCTCAGTTGCTTTTAAGGTATCTGCTTTAGTTTCTCTGCGTTAAGGGCAACAAATGCTAGCTGATTTTTTAGGTGTCTTACCTATCCTCACACCTCCCTTGAGTGCTCTCACTTTTATCATGTGCTCAAAGTCCAATTCATTACTTTTGGGAGAATTTAGTTTTTTAAGTTCCCTATATATTCTGGTTATCAGTCCTTTGTCTGATGTACAGTTGGCAAATATTTTCTCCCACTCTGTGGGTGTTCTCTTCAGTTTAGAGACCATTTCTTTTGATGAACAGAAGCTTTTTAGCTTTATGAGGTGCCATTTATCTATGCTATCTCTTAGTTGCTGTGCTGCTGGGGTTTCATTGAGAAAGTTCTTACCTATACCTACTAACTCCAGAGTATTTCCTACTCTTTCCTGTATCAACTTTAGAGTTTGGGGTCTGATATTAAGATCCTTGATCCATTTTGAGTTAATATTGGTATAGGGTGATATACAGGGATCTAGTTTCAGTTTTTTGCAGACTGCTAACCAGTTTTCCCAGCAGTTTTTGTTGAAGAGGCTGCTATTTCTCCATCGTATATTTTTAGCTCCTTTGTCAAAGACAAGTTGGTTATAGTTGTGTGGCTTCATATCTGGCTCCTTTATTCTGTTCCACTGAGGACAAAACGTTTTTAAAACACATGTAAAGGTATGAGAGCAGCCAAATATAGAAAGAAGATGTGGGAAACCGACCCTTGCAAAACTGGAATTATATAAGACCACATGTACATTTTTGTGGCTTTTTGCCTAAGGGCACCCCCTATTCCACAGGAGGCAGGGCTAGAGAAAACCACAGATTTGTAAATTGAGGTATTGGGGGACAGAGATTTGAGCTGGCAAAGTGGCTTGAAAATTAAAGGGAGAAGAAATACCAGAAAGGAGGGAGTTGTAGGAGAGTTGAACCCCCAAAATATGAATCTAAATTCTTCCAAATATTGCATAACCATGGAACTGTGCACATTCAAGGGAGAATCCAAGGCCTTTGAAGAAACAGGCTAGAGAAGCTAAAAGAAATGAGAGGGAATTTCAGCTTCTTCCCATTGCATGGGAGACAGACTGTGGAATTTAAGTCAGTAGTCTTTATTATCCCAAGTCTCTGCAAAATGTATTACTCCAATGACCAGCATTCAATAAGATAATTACTAGATAAATGAAGAAATAGAAATATGAGACCCAATTCAAGCAAAAGAAAAAAGCACTCTCTAGGCACACTGGTTCACACCAGCAATTCCAGCTACTTAGAAAGCAGAGATCAGGAGGTTTTCAGTTAGAGGCCAGCCCTGGCACAAGATTCCACTTCAGCTAATAAAGAGAGCTCGCATATGGCATGTACCTGTCTTCCCAGCTATACAAGGGGTATAGAAGGATAATGGTGCAGGATGGCCCAGGCATAAACAAGAAACCCAATTAAAAAAAATAACTAAAGCAAAATGGGCTTAGTGTGTGGCTCTGTCTAGTAAGTACAAGGCCCTGTGTTCAAAACCCAGCATTGCCGAAAGATCAAAGAAAAGTACTCAGTAGAAAATAACCCAGAAATTTTTTTAAATGTTGAAATGGCAGATAAAACTTTAAAGCTACTATTACATTTATTTAATTATATATATATGTATTTCAAGACATCTTATATTCATAATTAATAAGCAATAAACAGGTGAGAAATCTGGCAGAGAAATTAAAAGAATGAAGATAAAATTCTAAAAACCAAAGGTACAAAAATAAAAATGTAGAATATAGGCTAAAAATACCTTTTAGCTGGCAAAAAGAGTTAGTAGAAATTGGACAGTTTTTTAAATGAAGAGAAAAATTACTGAAGCAAAATTAACAGTGCTTAATCGACCAGTAACACTGCATCAGGCAGTGTAATACACGTGTAATTGGAATCCCAAGAGGAAACATAGAAGGGTCAGAAGAAAATACTTGAAAAGAGAAGGCAGAATATTTCCAAAATTTTGCAAAAACAGCACTAAACTTTCAGATACTAAGCTTAGTGAGCCTCAGGATTCATACAGAGAAATTGCCTTGAGGTACATCATAGTAAAATTTCCTAAAGGCAAGAAAGAGAAATTTTGAAAATAGCAAGAGTAAAAAACATTATAAACAAAGAAACAACATTGCAAATAATAACTGATTTCTAATTTAAAAAATGATAATGCAATGGAAAATGAGTTCAGATCCTGAAAGTGCTTTAAAAAAATAAAAAAGCCATCAACCCAGATTTTGTGTGTGTGTGTGTGGGGTGTGATTGGGATTGGAACTCAGGACCTGGTACTTGCTAGACAAATGTTTTAACACTTGAGCCACACTCACAGCCACAATCCAGATTTTTATATTCAACAAAACTTACCCTTTAAAATGAAGGGAAGTGAACACACTTTTGGAGAAATTAAAACCAAGAAACTATTTTGCCAACAGATTTTCACTATAAAAATGCTAAAGGAAGTTCTTCTGGATGAAGAGAAATGACAATAGATGGGAATTTCGAACTTCAGGAGAGAGGAAGAGTGGTGAAGATTAATGAAAGGCAAATGTAAAAGTGAGTATATTTTTCTCCTCATTTCTTTTAGCAGCACGTGATCATTTAAAAGATATGGTTACTAAAAGGTGAAATTATAAACAAAATTATTGATGACTATAGATACATCAAGTATTAGAAAAATAGCACAAATGACAAGGGTTAAATGGAGCTACACTGATGAGTTATTTATTTCATGTGAGGGAATACAGTATTAACTCGTGCACCATCCTTTTTTTTTCTCCATGGTGTTTACTGCTTTCTCGCATGGTATGCAATTAGTTATTTAATGTATTTTTTCTCCTCTTGATAGAGAGGGAGACCTAGAAGACATTGCATTTTGGGTCACTGCTGCTTCTCCAAGCACTTAGAATAACATGTGACCTATTAAGTACTTGTTAAGTTTTGTTAAGAAAATGATTGTGCACATTATACATGAGAAAACTGAAGTTTGAAATTCTTAAATGACTACATGGTTTCATGGCTAGTAAGCAACAGAGATGAAATACAAACCTATTTGAACCCAACTGCAGCATCCACACTTTTAACCAGTGTACAAAATTGGAAAGATTTGACTCTATATCACCTATGAAGCACTGAAGATTAACTTTGCCTGCTTCATTCACAGTTTGAGCCTAAGGACAGGCCTACCTCAGTGACCATACCAAAGTCCTTTTGTCCTGACTGTTCACTTGCATCAGAGGAAATGGTCTGAGCCTTAGAGCTAGTTATGATGGCACTGCCAAATAAGCCTAACCTGAGAGCAGTGATTTCTCAGCCTCTGGAGTTGCTGCAGCTCCAGTTGAAATTTATCTTCTTTACCATCAGACGCTCACCAACAGCCTGGGAAGAGACTTCACACAAATCCTAAGAAATGTGTCCATGAAGGACAAAAGGTGTGAAAAGAAGAAAGATGTCATACCTAGAGCAACAAAAATTAACAACAGAATAAATAAACTATGTTTGGCAACTAATGACATTTCTTAAGAAAGATAACCATTTTTTGACAGTAGGCGCCAAAGTGACAATTGTGCAAAAGAAAGAATAGGTTAGATTCTTCAGCACTAGAGTCACAGAGATAAAGACAACAAAGGGTGGCTAAAGCAACAAAAGAGGAAAAACTGTCTGGATATTTGGTTTAAAGTAACAGGGGGTTCAAAGAGGAAAAAAGAGCATACCACAGTTTGGACACCAGTAAAGTCCCTTCCCAGGATAAAGGCAAGGCAAAGAAATACCAGTTATGACCCTGTGCAGTGTGAGCCTGGGCCACTCCACAGATTGTAGTAGTGGGAGCGCAGAGAGTTATGGGAGATTAAAGGCTCAGTCAGAACCAGAGAAAGGTTGACCCGGCCAGCCAGAACTGTGACTGAGGAGGAAGCAAGATCACAGTGAGGTATAAAGTACTTAAGATTGAGATAGAAAGGCAAAAACAGTGAAATAAGGGATAATGAGCAATGGCTTTGAAGAGTATACCTTGCAAGGTACGTGGGAGTACCTGAGAATGTGATTCTTAGTCAGATGAGCTATTTATCCAGAATTAAGGCTGCAAACAGAAAAAGTGAGCTAGGTTTCCCTGCTGTGTGGAAAAGACATTCAGCTAAAGAGATTATGCAAATCTAAACAATTGATTGAGAAATTAACACACAACACAACACACACAGACAGACAGAGAGAGAGAGAGAGAGAGAGAGAGAGAGAGAGAGAGAACAGTGAACCCAGGGCAACATCTGCTGCTTATGTCTGACTTACATCTTTTTGGCCAAATGTCCATTCTCCAGTCTATTAGAGTCTAAAGAGAATTCTAATTATACCATCTTTCCTTTTGACCATAAGAAAAGACATATGACCCTTGCCTGACTGATCTCAGTACCTATGACCCTGGGCCATGGTGATTGGTTTAGAAATGGTCTCATGTCCAGATGGGTAGAATGCTTCTCTGGATTTCATGTACAGACTAAAAGATACGAGCCCTATTTTTTTCTGGACTTCCTAATGTGGAATGGTGTAAATATATCTTTGTGGCCACACTCCCTTCCTTCTAGATGGAGGAAGCCTGTTGATGTCAAAGACAAATGAAGCCTAACAAAGAGACAGAATAAGAGAATCCTGACAGCACATGAATTCTTGGTGGCCTCCAAGGCAAATCCTACCTCTTAACTTCCTAGTTGTTTGAGTTGTTTTCAGCTACAGTAAGAACAGTCCTGACCAACAAATCTACCCTTTAAACATCCCATTAGTTTATGTGTCAAGTGTTTTTGACAGTATGCTAAGCACTATAAAGAATCTGCAAAGATCTCAGTTCTGTGGATGCTGAAATTATACAACTTGCAGCAATAGATGTTAGGATTCTCAGAATTATACACTTTTGTTTGGTAAAATGCAGGGCAGCTTCTTCATTGGGCCATTATTAGCCTTTAGTGATTTCACATGGATTCAGGAATAAGACCCACTGGATCTTGGTAGCACAGAAAAGTGGGACAAGAGTGGGAACTCTGATGGGATTGAGTCCAGGGGAACTTACATTACTACAAACCTAACCTTAAGAAAAGCTATCATAGGGAGCTAGATTTAGGCCAGCCTCAATGTCAAGGAACTCCAATATGGGAGCAGGGCAAAGGAACAGAAGTATAAATAGTGGGTGAATCTGTGAGTCACAACAGACAGAATTGGGTTTCTAGGTGATTTGCACCTGGAATAGTGGTTGGGAGTGTGAAAGGTGGTGCCAAGTTCCCATTGACCAGGATTTGGCAGTTTCAGTCTCATAGATTACAGTTTGGTTTGGAGATCTGGTTCACCTTTAAAGGGTTTCTGTGAGAACCCAGAGCTCCTAATTCACAGTGGACTGTGAGTTTTTACCCAAAGAAGCCTGGAAAACATAAGCCAGGTAATGAATATAAGTTACAATCATAGGAAAGTCAAGGGTCAAACTTGAAATCAAAGTTCAGTATTCATATCCAATGTCTTGCAAGGAATCCAAAAGTGAAAATGAAAGACCAGATGAATTGGTCCAAGGCAGGAACAGAGTAGGTGGTGGGAAAAGACATGAGAATAAAGTGAGTATTTCCAGAAAACATTTCACAAAAGTTTGATGGCTTCCAGCGTATCTTTATTAATGGATAACCATTCCTACTAAGTCGCAGGAACCAGCAAAGGTCCAGCTTCAGTAGGGGTCTATCATTCTCAAATCATTCTCTCTTATGTTTTGCCCTCTGAAGATTTCCCTTTCTTTTTGAAAAACAGCCAAACCTTAAAAAGTCATTGATGTATTTTATACTGTGCTTCTAGGTGTTTTGGAACAGGTGTATTTTTTAAGATACTTGGTTTTTAATTATTTCCTGATATAGATCTTAAGATTAACCTAGATCAATCTGTTCCTTAAAACAACAAAACTCTTATTTCAAACTATTTGGATAATAGCAATATGTTAGAATGAAATAAAATAAAAACAGCACTTTTCTGCCTATAGCTAGGAAGGCCTAGAATTATATTTTCAGTTTTTGTTATTGTTGGCATGGCATCCAGAACACCTGCTTGGACCTGTGAGACTACACAGGGAACACTTTGAAGTAAAGAATAATCTTGACCAAATACTTGATCTTAAAAAGAAATAAAAATTCCTATGTTCCTAGAGCCTGTCTTACTCAGATTTCTCTTGTTAGCTTATGTCCATGTCATATACTGTCATGAAGAAAGATGATAAATTTGGGATAGCTTCTGAGGCGTTCTGCTCCCTATTCATCAATAAAATGTGGTGTAAGCCTAACCTTAAGGTTAATGCATTTATATATTTTCTTAAGTTCAAATGCAAGTTTACTTTGATTTCTGAAGTAACTATTTCCATGCAACACTTGAGGTAAGCTAAATCCTACATTACCACTTGATTTCATTGTAATATCAAAGTTATGTTGGCCTCAGGACCTAAAAATTACCTTAAATAATGCAGAAAAACCTATTATAAGTATATATTAATTGAACAAAATGGTCCCTTATAATAAATTATTGTTTTGTTTTTAATGAAACATTAAGCAAAAAATACAAGATTGTAAATTATATTATGAATGAAATAGAGAAGAAAGAAACCTTGTTTCATTAACCAAGCACTCCAGGCTTTAAAAAATTGTATTTATTATCTCCACAAACCCCATCACATTCAAAGAAAGTTGAACTGAGCATGCCTTCCTTGATAGCTCACTCTCTGATGGTTTCTGGTTTGCTCTTTTCTCAGATGTGTTAGGTCAGATGAAACTATTCTGGTGGATAAAGTGGGCTGTGGACAGCAGCTCTTAAGCCAGAAAGAGCAGGTACCAGATTTCTGTAACCAACAATCATTGTCAGACAGAGGCAGTGACTCTCTCTATTCTGGTCTCAGTTAGAGGCCAGCATTCTTCATCTTTCAGAAAAGGGGCTGGAGGAGTGGCTCAAGTGGTCGAATGCCTGCCTAGCAGGCATGAGGCTTGAGTTCAAACCTCAATACTTCCGGAAGAAGTCAGAACCCCCCCAAAACTATTTATGATTAAAAAGGCTGAAAAAGTGAGGTTTGGTAGGATGAGGACATGGCTTTGAGGTTTGTTTCTTTCTCTGCAGGGCAGCAAGAGCAAAGACAAGAGAATGAAAATGAATAGAAGTTAGGGAGGGGAGGAACAAAACAAAACACAAAGCAGGATGTAAAAACAAAATGCTTTTACTAGACTGAAGAGAGTCAAAAATAAGAAGTGGCTCTTGCACCCTCAGCTCCTTCTAACTGCCTCACCCAGGAACCAGTTTTCCTAACCTTCAAGGTGTGGTTTATCTTCCCTAGTAGACTCTAAATTTCTTTAAAATTGGGCATCAAGAATAATTTTTACATTTCTGTAGCACTTTTGAGTTTTATTAATATATTTTGCATATATGTTTATATTATCTCAATTATTCAAATTATGGGAAATGTTTATTAACATCGTCTCAATTTTACAATTGAGGAAACTGAGTTTCAGGGAAAGGTTAAAAGATTTACCCAGGTTCATGTAGTTAGTAGATGATAAAGCCAGGAGTTGAATCAAAGTTCTCCTATGAAACCAGCATCTATGACTGGTTCATTCCTGACTCATCTATTACCCCTTGCATAGGACTTTACACATAGGGAATGCTAATTTAGTAAAGGAATGAATGTTTCTAGAAGAAAGCTAACTTCATATTAAGATGACATGCCAGGATCATTTCAAGTGTTCATGTTAAAAATACATCATGTTCAGTATGACTGTCTAGTTGTACTTCGTCTGATGGGTTATAGATGGCTAATATGTACAGCCTCAATTTTACCAATGTCTCCAGACTTTTATCCTGTATGGAATGGGACAGTTATAAGAATGCAACCTCTTTTTGAATAGCTCCCACTTCGGGGTCCTTCTCCTGGAAGACCAGAGTTGGCTTAAACCATTGGCATTCATGGTTACAGTGCTCAAATGAACATTTGTAGGCCATCCACCAGAAGAAATGTCATGTACTTACAGTTTTAAATCCATTGTATCCTGTAGTTTTCTCAAAATCTGATCCTATGCTACATGATCATAACCAACAGGACTGCAAGAGATTTCCCAGGTTAAATAATTGGTAAAATAGTTATGCAATCTGAGGCGACCTTATTTAGAAATTCAGTATTATGGGTTCAAATGTTAAATGCTACCTCCACGGAGTTTTTAGTTTAGCTGGGCAAGTGTGCAAGCAAAGGGATAGAAGATTGCAAAATTTTATGGTAAGGTCTGGGTGGCAACAAAGCCCAATACTCTGTAGTAGGGGGTTCTGAGGAAAGTAAGAGAAGACTTGAGAGTCAGGAAGAATTTCAGGAGAAGAGGACATTTCTATGCATGTTTAGAAATGAGTCACCTCCAAATTAACACGTTAAAGGCAGAGGCTGTCATGCATGTAAGACTCAGAAAAGTGAAACGGCATAGCTTTGTGATGTGATGAACATTAAGGATTAATTTAATAAAGTAATGGCCTGGTGAACAGATGGATGGTTGGTCTACACAGGCAACTGCCAGGAGAGCTGAAACAAGGTATGTTGTGCAATGGGTCTAGAGAAGTAAGAATGGCTGTAAGTCAAGCTAAAGAGTTAGAATTTTGTCCTGAAGGTAGTAGGAAACCATTGATTGGGCAGGGGGGGCATTGAATAGAGAAGTGAGATGGGATCTATGTTTAAGAAAGATCACTCTGGCTGCAAGCATTTAGGAGCATGGAAGTGAGAGGCTCCTAGCAAGAAGTTAAGGTCTCGCAATAATATGGGGAGATGTCATAAAAAGATAAATATTTATGGCAAAAAGCAGTAACTGTGGAACTAGGAATGAACTGAATTCAGAAAATTCTTGGCACAAAGAATCAATAGGACAGTGGAGTAATTAGATTTAAGGATGGCAGACAGTTCTAGCCTGTGTAACCTAATTGTGATAGTCTCTTTAACTGAAATTTCATAGTGAGGGTAGCAGATTTGGGGAGCAGAAGAAAATGATGAATTTGGTAATGAACATGTTGAATTTAAGACCCAGGTGGAAATATCAAATAATACCTAGCTGAGTAAACCAGCCTGGAGTTTATAAAAGAAATCCCCGCAGAAATGTTGATTTGTAAGTTATCAATGGAAAGGTAGAATTTTAATAATGAATTGGGATGGGATCCCCAAAAGATAGGAATGAAGATCTAAGGAACACTAAGTAAGAAGCTTGAAGAAGAAGAGCTCCTAAAAAGTTTGGTTGGGATAATCCACAGGAAAAGAAAGAATAGAGGAAGGAGGGAAAGAGAGGGAAAAAGGTGGTGTGGACAACAAGTCCAAGAGGGGTAGTCATTTCTCTAAAGTGTTAGAGACTAGACTCTTGAAATAAGAAAGAAAGCTGCACAATGGATTTCACAACAAAATGACCCTAGAAGAGAAGCTGTCAGCATGGGGCAATAGAGCAGAATGGAGACAGATTGCAGGATAGCATGAGCATCGGCAACAGTGAGTGTTCTCCCAAGAAGCTTGTCTGTGGAGGGAAGAACTGAGACAGGACAGATGCATATTTGGGGAAGATTTTCTCCCCACCTGAGGACTGTTGTTTTATTTCATAATCATGACTTCTGATGAGCCAAAAGTTTTAATTGTATATAGGCCAATTTATAATTTTTTTCTTTTATGTTTAGTGCATTCTATGACCTGTCCATGAAATCTCAATGAAGATCTTCTCCTATGCTTACTTCTAGAAGTTTTATACTTTTAGCTCTATGTTTATATCTATAATCCATTTTGAATTAACTTTCCTTATGGTGTGAGGTAGGAGTAGTAGTTTGTATTTCCCATGGATACTCCATGATTCTGCCCCCATTTTTTAAAATACTTTCTTTCCTCCTTTGGGTCTTTGTCAAAAATTAATATGACTGTGTAAATGTGGGTTTGTTTCTTGCCTCCTTGTTCCATTCATTTATTTGCTTATCAATTTGTCAGTACCCTATTGCCTTAATTACTGTAGTGTTATAGCTAGCCTTGAAATCAGATTATAGATGTCTTTGACTTGTTTTCCACTATTTACTTTTTAAGTATCTGGTTAGTTCAGTTTATTCACCATATTTATGGAGACATTTATCATTGTTTCATTACTTCCTTAATTCATTTCTCATTAGTTCAAATAAATATTTATTGTATGCCTTGTGACTTGTGACAGCCACTTAGATTACTACAGAATACAGTGATAAATTAAGTAAACATATTTCCTGTCTTAAACAACTACCATAGTGAACAAATAACTATTACACAATGCACCAAAGGTAAATACTAATCAAGTAGTATTTATTGAACACAAACTATTGGCATAGAAATGTGGAATACTGAATTAATGTCAAATTTTAGCTTTTCCAAGACAAGGATAAGCTTCTCAACACAGCCCCATGTCACCCACATAATATCTTTTCCAAGTTCTACATTAATTGCTAATTAGTTGGATCCTTCTCTTTTGTGCATTTTCTACCACAAAAGCACAATAATATGAATAATAATATCTTATATTAGCATAGTGTTCCCAACTTTTCAAAGTGGCTTTAGATTCATTATTTTGTTTTTTGTCTTCACATTTCTCCTGTGAGTTAGGAAATGCTATTAATATTATTATTTTTATTTGACAGAGAAAAGCCAGTAACAGTAGCATTAAGTGATTTGTTAACTATTATTCAACAAGGGCAGGAAGTCTTCCCCTTTCTTACTGCTTCCCTGCACTCTCTTCCTGCTTCTTTCCCCATTACTCTCTGTCTCTTCAGCATCTTATCAGTACATACCATATAGGGAAGGCTTCCAATTTCAGGTACCACTTCTGGGCTCCAAGCTAATCTGCCACAATGGTACCTTATGTTGAAAGGCTACAATAGATTGTCAGCGTTATCTTTGAGTGCTGATGGAGATTTATGAATGAGGATGGAGAAAGGAATCATGATCATTTTGACTATTATAACTGTCTTCAGTAGATACATAAAATTTCTGACACTTTCTTCATTCTTTCCTACCAGACATCAGCTGTCAGGGGAAGGTCGCCTCTTCCCACCCAGCTGCAATAAGTGATGAATGTGTCAGAAAGCTCATGCAGGGTACAGTCTTCTACATTGTAAACAGTTTTCATTGATACATACAGTAAACTTTGCTTTCTTTCTTAAGCCACCATAAGGAGGCTTGAAAAATGGCAGTGTCGCTGATAAATTTTTCCCTCATCATGCAACTTTTATGGATATGGGCTTGTTTAAAAAAACAAAGGCATGCAAGTGTCTGGATATCTTGAGTCATGTTGGACTCACTGCTGACCAATGTATAAGGCTGTAACTTTTACACAAGCAAATCTACAACCATGTTCTGAATTTTCTGAATTTTCGTGAGCTCATTTCCTTTTATTTCATTCCTCATATCTTATAAAAACACTTATCAAGCCTCTGAAGATATGGAAATATGGAATGCATTTTTAAAAATTTAGGTCAGTTTATCTTTTTTTTCAGTGTTTAATGCAGAAAAGATCCCCATTTTGTATCCTGATGGCAATGTAGACAGAACAAGGAGTGTATAATTGGCATCACAGCAGGAAGTGTGCAAAGGACCAAGGAAAAGTTTTGCGAGATTGGACTATCAAGAGGGGAAGAGGTGGGGGAGGAAGAGCACATCTTTGTACAGAATGCAAAGTACAGTGTACATTTTTCAACGGAAGGCAAAATCAGAAAACAAAGTACTAGCAAAAACAGAACATGAAACAATAGCTAAGCTTCAGATCTTTAACTTTCAGTGCCATTATTAATTTCATTAAATTATATTATATAATTAAACACTGCTTGCTTCTTCACCTTTATCCAACACCTTTCATGGTACAGAACACACATTAGAGACCTATTCAAAAGTAAATTAAACAAACCCATCACTTGATAATGTTCCAAATATGCATGAAATGAAATTCATGCATTCCACTTTATAATAAAAGTAAGACTGGGGTATAATAGGTTATTATTTAATGCACAATCCTATTGAAATTGTGCTGCAATGAGGCATTTATTCTACTGAGGTCTTCTTTTTCTTGTGTGTTATGTTGAAAGACTTCAATTCCTCCTCACAACCCCTCTCCTTTGTGCCTGTAATGGTTTCCCACGTGGCCTTGCTTCTGCTGGAAACACAACCATGAGTACTTTTGGAAAAGAGCTTCGGTTCTTCTGAGGAGGCCCATTTATAATCCAGAAAGATTGAGTTTGGCCACTTTAGGGTCTAAAATGGTCCTATTTTTGCTGAGTCAGGCAAGATGCCTTATGTGATTATAGATGGGAATCCCTTCCCCTTCCCCTTCCCCTTCCCCTTCCCCTTCCCCTTCCCCTTCCCCTTTCCCTTCAAGAGTATGTGTGACAGCATGGCTCTGAGCCCCCACACTTATTACACTGGATGGAACACAGGGGAGCTGAGGAAGCACTCCTCCAAGCTTCAAGGGAAATTTAATGTTTTCCTTTTGCGTGCCTTTAAGTGCCACAGATGCTGGCTGTGTCTCTTTGCATTAGTTATGGGTGACATATAAAACTGGCCATGAAAGTTTCTAGCTCTTGTCTGCCCTAGAAAGCGTTTCTTCTCAGCTCAGTGAACACAGCAGAATTTCTGAATTCTGGTGATAGATATGCTGCAACGCTTAAATATAGGGAGAGGTAGAAACCTCCCCAAAAGCAGGCACTCATTAAGAAAAACAGGAAGGCTTGCCCGATCCTTGTAGCATTACGTTGAAATCAGAGCTAACACCATGATCTTGTGGCTTTGTGATACATATACAAAAGGCTAGATGTAGAAATGGGTACAGATGTGTAATGCAGGGGTTTCTAGAAGTGTGCATATTTTATTGATTGGTCCAGTGAGAGGGCCTAGAATACTTGACACCCTGGAAGCAATGAACACATCTCATGCCCAGAGATTGGCTTATGAATACCATTCCATTTAGGAAAAACCTAAGTTCCTTGGATAGGTAATTGATTCCAGGACTGAAGCAAGAAAACCCCAAGATGAACCTAAAATATATGTAGCACCACAAAATAAGAAATGTGCAAAACACCAGAAAGGGTTGGGCATGTCAAAAGGGCACAGAAGTTTTCAATGGCCAAAGCCAGAACAAACTGAACAGCAAAATACAAAATGACACATTGGATTATAGCCCGTAGAATAAAATAGATATTCATAAGTATACACTGATATAAATAAATAATTTGAGTAAATAAGTACATGGGACAGAATTCCAATTAACTATATAAGCAGTATAGAAAATATAAAACCAGTATGAGAACACCACAGTAAAATTGTTGTAATCAAGATCCATGAATGCTTGAAGACAGACAGATATTTGCATAACCTAGAAGTAGCTTTCACAAAATATTTATTTATTGCAAAGGGAAAAGGATTGCTTTATAGTAGCAAAATCAAGCAGACATCCTCTTCACCAAGGGATCGAGGTCAAGTTGACATCATATACCTCTGGCATGATACACAATGATATATTTGCCAAGATGGCAAGGTGTGGAATATCTTGCCAAAAATGTATGACCTTGATCTAATCATGATAAAACATCAAACAACCCCAAATCTGAGGGACAGAAGGACTGGCCAGTATTCTGTTAAAGTGGCAAGGCCATGAAAGACAAGGAAAATTTACAAAAGTGTCACAAGATCAAGGGAGGCTGGGGAGGCATGAAAACTAAACAAAATGTGGGGTCCTGGATTGGATTCTGAAAAGGAATGGGATATTAGAGGAACTATTGGTGAAACTCAATGTCTAGAGTTAGCTAATAGTATTGTACTACTGTTAATTCCCCAGTTTTGATCACTGTGCAATATTTATATAAGATGCCAACATAAGGAAACTGTGTGAAGGGCATATGGAAGATGCTTACTATATCTGAGATAGTTTTGTAAATAGAAAGTTATTTCAAAATTTAAAAAATTAAATTGTATGTAAGCATCTAGTTAGAATATTTTCATAAAATCTCAGTAATTGAAACCCAATTGATTGCTGATTGCATCTTTAAAGTATTGAAATTTTTCTTCTGCATTTAGCAGAAGACCTGGCAAATATGTTATGACCTAGGATTTATTCATAAGATTGACTCCCAGGAGAAATCCTGGGGTTAGTGCAGATTCAGGATAGCTACGGTCATGGATACTGAGGCTGTCCAGCCAATTTCCTTTCCAGCCTCTTCCTTCCTCCATAGTCTCTATCATCAGTCTCTGAACCCATCAGGCTCTTGCCCATCCACACCTTGCTCTTTCTTTGCCAGAAATTGCTTCTGCCTTTCATCTCTGCACTGTCTTTCAGATCAGCCAGACCTTATTTCGAATAGTAGTCCTGCCAAAATTTAGCTACATGAGTCTGATCACTTAATCCTCTGAATCTCAATTTCCTCATCTGTAAAACACGGACAATAATCTTTTTTAAAAATTTAGGATTCATTAATAGTATAAGAGAGTTTCATGTGAAAATTTCATAAATACATATAGCATATTTTGAGCAAGTTCACCTGTCTTTCATTATCCCATAATCCATTTCTTTTCCTCCTCCTAACCTCTTAAAACAATATTTAGTAGGTTTCTTTATGCTATCTCTATACAAATGTAAGTATCATATTTCAACTCACTTCACCATGCCTGTCCCCGCTCCATTTCCTCTTCTCCTTGCATTGAACCGCAGCCCCACAGTGTCCCTTTTGCACTCGAGACCCATCAGTATTGTAATTATTTTTTCAATTTAGACATAGATTCTGCATCTGAGCAAAAATATGCAATATTTCACATTTTTTCTTTTTTTATTATAATTCATATGTGCATACAATGTTTGGGTCATTTCTCTCCCCCTTACTCCCTCGCTCCCACCCTTACCCCCCCCACCCCCTCCCTCTCCCCCTCTGCCGGCCCCACTCACTACCAGGCAGAAACTATTTTGCCCTTATCTCTAATTTTGTTGAAGAGAGAGTATAAGCAATAATAGGAAGGAACAAGGGTTTTTGCTGGTTGAGATAAGGATAGCTATACAGGGAGTTGACTCGCATTGATTTCCTGTGCATGTGTGTTACCTTCTAGGTTAATTCTTTTTGATCTCACCTTTTATCTAGTTCCTGGTCCCCTTTTCCTATTAGCCTCAGTTGCTTTTAAGGTATCTGCTTTAGTTTCTCTGCGTTGAGGGCAACAAATGCTATCTAGTTTTTTGGATGTCTTGCCTATCCTTATACCTTCCTTGTGTGTTCTCGCTTTATCATGTGATCAAAGTCCAATCCCCCTTGTTGTGTTTGTCCTGGATCTAATGTCCGCATATGAGGGAGAACATATGATTTTTGGTCTTTTGGGCCAGGCTAACCTCACTCAGAATGATGTTCTCCAGTTCCATCCATTTACCTGCGAATGATAACATTTCATTCTTCTTCATGGCTGCATAAAATTCCATTATGTATAAATGCCACATTTTCTTAATCCATTCATCAGTAGTGGGGCATCTTGGCTGTTTCCATAACTTGGCGATGTGAATAGTGCTGCAATAAACATGGGTGTGCAGGTTCCTCTGGAGTAACCTGTGTCACATTCTTTTGGGTTTATCCCCAAGAATGGTATTGCTGGATCATATGGTAGATCAATGTTTAGCTTTTTAAATAGCCTCCAAATTTTTTTTCCAGAGTGGTTGTACTAGTTTACATTTCCACCAGCAGTGTAACAGGGTTCCTTTTTCCCCGCATCCTCGCCAACACCTGTTGTTAGTGGTGTTGCTAATGATGGCTATTCTAACAGGGGTGAGGTGGAATCTTAGTGTGGTTTTAATTTGCATTTCCTTTATGGCTAGAAATGTTGAGCATTTTTTCATGCGTTTTTTGGCCATTTGAATTTCTTCTTTTGAGAAAGTTCTGTTTAGTTCACTTGCCCATTTCTTTATTGGTTCATTAATTTTGAGAGAATTTAGTTTTTTGAGTTCCCTATATATTCTGGTTATCAGTCCTTTGTCTGATGTGCAGCTGGCAAATATTTTCTCCCACTCTGTGGGTGTTCTCTTTGGTTTAGAGACCACTTCTTTTGTTGAGCAGAAGCTTTTTAGTTTTATGTCCCATTTATCTATGCTATCTCTTAGTTGCTGAGCTGCTGGGGTTCCATTGAAAAAGTTCTTGCCTATACCTATTAGTTCCAAGGTATTTCCTACTCTTTCCTTTACCAACTTTAGAGTTTGGGGTCTGATATTAAGATCCTTGATCCATTTTGAGTTAATATTGGTATTGGATGATAAACATGGATCTAGTTTCAGTTTTTTGCAGACTGCTAATCAGTTTTCCCAGCAGTTTTTGTTAAAGAGGCTGCTATTTCTCTATCGTATATTTTTAGCTCCTTTGTCAAAGACAAGTTGGTTATAGTTGTGTGGCTTCATATCTGGGTCTTTTATTCTGTTCCACTGGTCTTCATGTCTGTTTTTGTGCCAGTACCATGCTGTTTTTATTGTTATTGCTTTGTAATATAGTTTGAAGTTGGGTATTGTGATACCTCCAGCATTATTCTTTTTACTGAGTGTTACCTTGGCTATTCGTGGCCTCTTGTATTTCCATATAAATTTAATGGTAGATATTTCAATGTCTTTAATGAATGTCATTGGGATTTTGATGGGAATTGCATTAAACATGTAGATTACTTTTGGGAATATCGACATTTTTAATATGTTGATTCTACCAATCCATGAGCATGGGAGATCTCTTACTTTCTATAGTATTCCTCAATCTCTTTCTTCAGAAGTTTATGTTTTCCTTGTAGAGGTTGTTCACATCCTTTGTTAGGTTTATACCTAGGTATTTGATTTTTTTTTGAGGCTATTGTAAATGGAATTGTTTTCATACATTCTTTTTCAGTATGCTCATTGTTAGTGTATAGAAATGCTAATGATTTTTCTATGTTGATTTTATATCCTGCTACCTTGCTATAGCTATTGATGATGTCTAAAAGCTTTGAGTAGAGTTTTTTGGGTCTTTAAGGTATAGGATCATGTCGTCTGCAAATAGGGATATTTTGACAGTTTCTTTACCTATTTGTACTCCTTTTATTCCTTCTTCTTTTTTTTTTTTTCATTTTTCTTTTATTGTTCATATGTGCATACAAGGATTGGTTCATTTCTCCCCACTGCCCCCACCCCCTCCCTTACCACCCACTCCGCCCCCTCCCTCTCCCCCCCATACTCAGCAGAAATTATTTTGCCCTTATTTCTAATTTTGTTGTAGAGAGAGTATAAGCAATAATAGGAAGGAACAAGGGTTTTTGCTGGTTGAGATAAGGATAGCTATACAGGGCATTGACTGACATTGATTTCCTGTGCGTGGGTGTTACCTTCTAGGTTAATTCTTTTTGATCTAACCTTTTCTCTAGTACCTGTTCCCCTTTTCCTATTGGCCTCAGTTGCTTTAAGGTATCTGCTTTAGTTTCTCTGCATTAAGGGCAACAAATGCTAGCTAGTTTTTTAGGTGTCTTACCTATCCTCACCCCTCCCTTATGTGCTCTCGCTTTTATCATGTGCTCATAGTCCAATCCCCTTGTTGTGTTTGCCCTTGATCTAATGTCCACATATGAGGGAGAACATACGATTTTTGGTTTTTTGAGCCAGGCTAACCTCACTCAGAATGATGTTCTCCAATTCCATCCATTTACCAGCAAATGATAACATTTCGTTCTTCTTCATGGCTGCATAAAATTCCATTGTTTATAGATACCACATTTTCTTAATCCATTCGTCAGTGGTGGGACATCTTGGCTGTTTCCATAACTTGGCTATTGTGAATAGTGCTGCAATAAACATGGATGTGCAGGTGCCTCTGGAGTAACAGTCTTTTGGGTATATCCCCAAGAGTGGTATTGCTGGATCAAATGGTAGATCAATGTCCAGCTTTTTAAGTAGCCTCCAGATTTTTTTCCAGAGTGGTTGTACTAGTCTACATTCCCACCAACAGTGTAAGAGGGTTCCTTTTTCCCCGCATCCTCACCAACACCTGTTGTTGGTGGTGTTGCTCATGATGGCTATTCTAACAGGGGTGAGGTGGAATCTTAGCGTGGTTTTAATTTGCATTTCCTTTATTGCTAGAGATGGTGAGCATTTTTTCATGTGTTTTCTGGCCATTTGAATTTCTTCTTTTGAGAAAGTTCTATTTAGTTCACATGCCCATTTCCTTATTGGTTCATTAGTTTTGGGAGAATTTAGTTTTTTAAGTTCCCTGTATATTCTGGTTATCAGTCCTTTGTCTGATGTATAGTTGGCAAATATTTTCTCCCACTCTGTGGGTATTCTCTTCAGTTTAGAGACCACTTCTTTTGATGAACAGAAGCTTTTTAGTTTTATGAGGTCCCATTTATCTATGCTATCTCTTAGTTGCTGTGCTGCTGTGGTTTCATTGAGAAAGTTCTTACCTATACCTACTAACTCCAGAGTATTTCCTACTCTTTCTTGTATCAACTTAAGAGTTTGTGGTCTGATATTAAGACCCTTGATCCATTTTGAGTTAATATTGGTATAGGGTGATATACATGGATCTAGTTTCAGTTTTTTGCAGACTGCTAACTAGTTTTCCCAGCAGTTTTTCTTGAAGAGGCTGCTATTTCTCCATCGTATATTTTTAGCTCCTTTGTCAAATATAAGTTGCTTATAGTTGTGTGGCTTCATATCTGGATCTTCGGTTCCACTGGTCTTCATGTCTGTTTTTGTGCCAGTACCATGCTGTTTTTATTGTTATTGCTTTGTAATATAGTTTGAAGTCAGGTATTGTGATACCTCCTGCATTGTTGTTTTGACTGAGTATTGCCTTGGCTATTCGTGGCCTCTTGTGTTTCCATATAAATTTAACAGTAGATTTTTCAATCTCTTTAATGAATGTCATTGGAATTTTGATGGGAATTGCATTAAACATGTAGATTACTTTGGGGAGTATTAACATTTTTACTACGTTGATTCTACCAATCCATGAGCATGGGAGATCTCTCCACTTTCTATAGTCTTCCTCAATCTCTTTCTTCAAAAGTGTATAGTTTTCCTTGTAGAGGTCTTTCACATCTTTTGTTAGGTTTACACCTAGGTATTTGATTTTTTTTGAGGCTATTGTAAGTGGAATTGTTTTCATACATTCTTTTTCCGTTTGCTCATTGTTAGTGTATAGAAATGCTAATGATTTTTCGATGTTGATTTTATATCCTGCTACCTTGCTATAGCTATTGATGATGTCTAGAAGCTTCTGAGTAGAGTTTTTTGGGTCTTTAAGGTATAGGATCATGTCGTCTGCAAATAGGGATATTTTGACAGTTTCTTTACCTATTTGTATTCCTTTTATTTCTTCTTCTTGCCTAATTGATCTGGCTAGGAATTCCAGTACTATGTTGAATAGGAGTGGAGATAGTGGGCATCCTTGTCTGGTTCCTGATTTTAGAGGGAATGGTTTCAGTTTTTCTCCATTAAGTATAATGCTGGCTGTAGGTTTGTCATATATAGCTTTTATAATGTTGAGGAACTTTCCTTCTATTCCTAGTTTTCTTAGAGCTTTTATCATGAAATGATGTTGGATCTTATCAAAGGCTTTTTCTGCATCTATTGAGATGATCAAGTGGTTTTTGTCTTTGCTTCTGTTAATGTGGTTTATTACGTTTATTGATTTTCATATGTTGAACCACCCCTGCATCCCTGGGATGAAGCCTACTTGGTCGTGGTGAACAATCTTTTTGATGTGTTGCTGAATTCGGTTTGCCATTATTTTGTTGAGGATTTTTGCATCAACGTTCATTAAGGAGATTGGGCTATACTTCCCCTTTTTGTAGGTGTCTTTGCCTGGTTTTGGGATAAGTGTAATACTGGCTTCATAAAATGTGTTTGGCAGTTTTCCTTCCCTTTCTATTTCGTGGAACAGTTTAAGGAGGGTTGATGTCAGTTCTGATAGAATTCAGCAGAGAATCCATCAGGTCCTGGACTTTTCTTTTTGGAGAGACTCTTGATTGCTGCTTCAATTTCATTTTGTGTTATAGGTCTATTCAGGTGATTAATTTCCTCTTGGTTCAGTTTTCGATGATCATATGTATCTAGAAATCTGTCCATTTCTTTAAGATTTTCAAATTTATTTGAATATAGGTTCTCAAAGTAGTCTCTGATGATTTCCTGGACTTCCATGGTGTTTTTTGTTATCTCCCCTTTTGCATTCCTGATTCTACTAATTTGGGTTTTTTCTCTCCTCATTTTTGTCAGGTTTGCCAGGGGTCTATCGATCTTCTTTATTTTTTCAAAGAACCAACTTTTTGTTTCATTAATTCTTTGTATTTTTTTTGGTTTCTATTTCATTCATTTCAGCTCTTATTTTTATTATTTCTCTCCTTCTATTTGTTTTGGGATTTGCTTGTTCTTGTTTTTCTAGGAGTTTGAGATATATCATTAGGTCATTGATTTGGGATCTTTGTCTTTTTAATATATGCACTCATGGCTATAAACTTTCCTCTCAGGACTGCCTTAGCTGTGTCCCATAGGTTCCGGTAGGTTGTGTTTTCATTTTCATTGACTTCCAGGAACTTTTTAATTTCCTCTTTTGTTTCATCAATGATCCATTCTTCATTAAGTAATGAGTTATTTAGTTTCCAGCTGTTTGCATGTTTTTTGTCTTTACTTTTGTTGTTGAGTTCTACTTTTACTGCATTGTGGTCAGATAGTATACATGGTATAATTTCTATTTTCTTATATTTGCTGAGACTTGCTTTGTGCCCTAGGATATGATCTATTTTGGAGAAGGTTCCATGGTCTGCTGAGAAGAATTTTATTGTGTAGAGGTTGGATGAAATGTTCTGTAGACATCAACTAGGTCCATTTGATCTATTGCATATTTTAGGTCTTGGATTTCTTTATTGATTTTTTTGTTTGGATGACCTATCTATTGATGATAATGTGGTGTTAAAGTCTCCCACAGCCACTGTGTTGGCATTTATATATGCTTTTAGGTCTTTCAGGGTATGTTTGATGAAATTGGGTGCGTTGACATTGGGTGCATACAGATTGATGATTATTATTTCCTTTTGGTCTATTTCCCCTTTTATTAGTATGGATTGTCATTCTTTATCTCATTTGATCAATGTAGGTTGGAAGTCTACTTTGTCAGAGATAAGTATTGCTACTCCTACTCCTGCCTGTTTTCAGGGACCATTGGCTTGGTAAATCTTCTTCCAGCCTTTCATCCTAAGCCTATGCTTATTTCTGTCAGTGAGATGGGCAACAAATTGTTGGATCTTCCTTTTTAATCCATTTTGTCAAACGGTGCCTTTTGATGGGTGAATTAAGTCTGTTAACATTAAGCGTTAGTACTGATAGGTATGTGGTGATTCCTGTCATTTAGTTGTCTTAGTTGTTTGAAGGTTTGATTGTGTGTACCTAAGTTGAGGTTACTCTCTACTTTCTTGCTTTTTCTTTTCCTGTAGTTTAGTACTGCCTGCCCTTTCATTGTTAGGTTGGGTTTCACTTTCTGTGTGCAGAATCCCTTGCAGAATCTTTTGTAGTGGTGGGTTTGTGGTCACATATTGTTTTAGTTTCTGCTTATCATGGAAGACTTTTATTCCTTCATCTATTTTGAATGATAATTTTGCTGGGTAGAGTATCCCAGGGTTAAAGTTATTTTCATTCAATGCCTGGAAGACCTCACCCCACGCTCTTCTTGTTTTTAATGTTTCTGTTGAGAAGTCTGCTGTGATTTTGATGGGTTTACCTTTGGTATGTTATTTGCTTTTTCTCTCTTATAGTCTTCAATATTCTTTCTTGAGTCTTTGTACTTGTTGTTTTAATGATAATATGCTGTGTTGTAGTTCTATTTTGGTCAGGTGTTTGGTGTTCTGGAAGCCTCATGCACCTTTATGGGCATAGATTTCTCTAGATTTGGAAAATGTTCTGATATAATTTTGTTGAATATATTACACATTCCCTTTGCTTGCACCTCCTTTTCTCTTTCTTCAATGCCCATGATTCTCAGGTTTGGTCTTTTGATGGAGTCAGTGAGTTCTTGCATTTTCTTTTCACAAGTCTTGAATTGTTTAACTAATAGATCTTTGGTTTTCCCTCTAATTACCATTTCATTTTCGAGTTCTGAGATTCTGTCTTCTGCTTATTCTGTTCTGCTGGATTGGCCTTCCATTTTGTTTTGCATTTCTGTTTCATTCTTTTTTCTGAGGTTTTCCATATCCTGAGTTTCTTCCTCTTTAATATTGTCTGTTTTTGTCCTGAGTTCATTTATCTCTTTATTAATCATGTTCTTTGTTTCACTTTGGTGTTTATACAGTGCTTCTATTGTTTCTTATATTTGTTCTTGTGCTTTTTCAAATTCTCTATTTTTGTTGTCTTGGAATTTCTTGAATGTCTCCTGTACATTTTGGTTGACCATATCCAGTATCATTTCTATAAAATTCTCATTGATTACGTACAGGATTTCTTCTTTCAGGTTGTTCTTGTGGGCTTCATTGGGTTCTTTGGCATAGTTTATCTTCATTTTATTGGAGTCTGGATCTGAGTATCTATTTTCTTCATTTCCCACTGGTTCCTGTACTAATTTATTGCTGGGGGGAAACTGGTTTCCCTCTTTTGTCCATCTTCCCATCATTGCCCTTGCTATTGTTATTGTCCCTGTACTGTGTCCAATTAAGTATTTTATAGCTTGTAATAATAACAATGGTGATATCTAGAATGGAAGGGTGAGAGGAGAGGAAAAGCAAAGAAGGTAAAGGAAAAGGGAAAAACAAGCAAACAAAGAAGTAAAAACAAAACAAAACAAACAACAACAAAAAAAAACAGTGTCAAAGAAATAAACAGGGAGAGGTAGTGTACTAATCAACAGTAAGCTAAACAGGCATTAGAGAGACAGGGAGATGATTAAAAAAAAAATCCCCAAGTTCAAATGCAATAAAGTTTCAGTCTTAATAATTTTGGTGTTAGTCCCTCAGCCTCCAATCCTGGAGATGGTGTCTCAGAAGTAGTTCTGTCATTGTCTCATCAAAGGGAAACAAAATAAAACAAAACAAACAAACGAACAAACAAAAAACCAAGCAAAATATCCCAAATTCAAATGCAGTAGTTTTAGTAAGTCTTTCAGCATGAGGTTGCAGTTCAGTCATCTCATCAAAGGAAGAGAAAAGGAAAAAAGAAAAAAAAAAGGGTCTGGAGACAGTCGTGTGAATGTCTAGCTGAGGCTGTGGCTCATCTGCCTGCTGCTGTCAGCCTGCTGTTGCTGGAGGCTTTATTGATTGCAGATTTCAGGAGTGAACTTAACACTCACCTAGCCCCTCAGGCTTTGTTTATTTAGAGTTCTCCTGGGCGCAACTGCACCTATTACAATTGTCCCATCTCCAAGCACACTGGGGGAGGTGGCGCTACACCCACCTTCTCCGGTTGGCATGTTTATTTACAGTTCACGTGGGAATTGTCTCTTCCCCCCTCTCCAGTGGTGCTTTCCTCACACAGCCACTTTTACAAGCTTTCCCGCTCCAAGGTTGCTGGGCGGGTGCCGCAACTCCTGCCTTCTCCAGCCGGCTTGTTTATTTACAGTTCCATGAGGGATTTCCCTTCCCCCTCTTCAGGGCTCAGGATGCCCTTCCCTCTTTGCCATGTGTCTTTTCTTATTGTTGTTTATTATTCAGTTTTTTTTCTCTTTTTTCCATTGGTGGGGGTTAGTCTGTCCAGGGGCTATGCTGATCTGGCCCAGGGTTGTTTGTGGGAGTACCGCGGGCTGCTTAGCTCACCTGGTGGTCTGTGTCTCTCGAGCCAGTAGGAACTGGCATCTGGTGGCATGGGAGCCCTCCTGGTTTCTCCATTTACCATGGAGTGGGGATGCTATGTGCGGGCTGCGGGTGTGTGGAGGAGTCAGGGTTTTGCCTCTTCTTGGTGTTTTTTCCTGTATGGTGTATCTCCAGTGTCTCTCCAAGATTTTACTTTAGGAAGCATGCTTTCTGCTTCCTCCCTCTAGTTGCCATCTTCAATATTTCACTTTTTGAGCTTGGCTTATTTCACTTAATATGCACTATCTCCAGTTCCATCCATTTTCCTAAAAATGGCATGATTTCATTCTTCTTTATGACTACCAATACTCTGTTGTGTATATATAGCACATTTTCTTTATCTTTTCATCTGTTGATGGACTCTTAGGCTGATTCTGCCACTTGGCTATTGTGAGTAGTGCTGTGACAAACATGGGTGTGCAGGTGCCCCTTTTGTATATTGATTTACACTTCTGTACATTTGACTATATGCTCAAGAGTGGTACAGCGGGGTCATAAGGAAGCTCTGTTTTTATCTTTATCCTGTGTGTTTGGTGCAGTAGCTGGTCCATAGTGAAAACTCTATAAATGGTGCCTCTTTGTTGAGGAATTTTTTGGCTGTGTTTTTTTGAGATGGGTTCTCAGTATATGTTGCCAAGGCTGGCCCTGCTCTCTTTGTGCTCAGGGAATCCTCCTGGCTCAGCCTCCTGAGCAGCCAGAACTATAGGCACACATCACCACACCCAGCCTCTGTGTTTAGTATTAATGATAAAAGATTTATGGACACAACCTTTCCTATGAAGTGATTAGCTCATTTAAATACTTAATAAGGAAAGTTCTGCTGAAATCTGCTTTGTACCAGACCCTGTGTGTTTACTCACGCCTTAAGGCTGTAGAGACAGAGCAGTCAACAGTACAGATCACTCCTTACTCTGACACAGATTGCAAAACAAATCATCCTGGGTGTGAGCAGTGAGAGATGAAAGGAAATGGTTTCAAAACATGCTGCAACATCATTGGTTAGTGTCAGTTATTCCTTTCTCTGCTTTCAGACACAAGGACTGATGCTTGACATTCACTGATTTCCTCCATTTAAGCAGGAGCAAGGGCAGGGAAATTTGGATATAGATTTTTTACAGTGGGGTAAGAAAGAGTTTTCTGGAAAAATCCATTTAAATAGAAAGTGTCACTCTATTCACTGAGTGTCCTACTAAGCTAAAAATTAACTTTTGTTCTGTATAGGTGTACCTCATTTTATCTATGCATTCAGCTATAATCTCTTAGGACCAAGTTTGGGCTAGGTACAGTGTTGTTCATTGTGGGGGTGGAAATGTAGTGGCCCCCTCAGGCCTTGGTAAGTGCCCTGTCCAGTGGTAGACACTGTCATATAACTATTACTACACAATGTGGTCAATTAAAGCCTAAAGGACAGGACATTAAATCTGCCTGTGAGGAGAGGTCAGGAAAGCCTGACCAAGGAAGCAGTACTGATTCTGGCTCTAAGGGAAACAGACTGCTTTCTGGGAAAGGGACATGATATCCTTACACAGAAGAGCAGAGAAGACACCACAGAACCAAACAATTCATTAACTGGACAGGAGCATGTCCCCAGGACATTAGCTAGTCATTTTGCTTCCGTTCCCCTGGATTTGGTACGCTATGAGTCAGGGTCCAGTTAGGGCTGTGAGAAGAAGTACTTTTGGCATTCTGTACTGTGGCCATTTTGACTGCCAAACATGGGCTGAATATTGATGTTTATTTTTATGAAGGTTGCCACGGTTCTGGATGCTTCTATTCTTGGTTTGACTGGTAAGCTTCTTTTCATTAATATTTGCATATGAGTCACTGCCTAAACTATATCTGCTCTGGTAACGATAGCCATATCTCTTTCAGTCATTTGCAGTCATCTCCCTACCACTCCCACACTGCTCTGCTGAAGGAGGTTTTGCAGAGAGCAGGTCCTCCCAGAAGCCTTGGTTCCCAAATTGGCCTCTAAAGATTTCCACAATCCGTCCATGGTGAGGGCTGAAATTTCCGCCTAGGAACATACCATATCACCTCCAGGGCTGCTTGCTAAAGCTTCTATACACTGGCTTCAGGCAAGTCAGGAATTCCAATAGCATATATACTGAATCTGGAAACTTTGAGAGTCCACATTTTTAAAAGAGTATACAACGAGGAGGCCACAGTTAGGACTTGGGAGAAAAGCTTTGACTCAGTAGTCTGGTGATTGGACATGTCTCACTAGCCACTGTGAGTAAAAACTAAAACTTCTCCCAATGTCAATATAATTTTCTGTTAAATGGGAGTAGTAACTATTGACTATGCCCATCTTCAGTGAGTCAGATGAGATAATGAACTTGAAAGCACCCTATAATCTGAAAAGAACTGTACAAATTTAGCAAGATATTATTCATTTCAATCTTAAATAACCCTGAATATAATGGAATGAGACTTTGTTGACATTTTTTTTTTTTTTTTGCAGTACTGGGGCTTGAACTCAGGGCCTTCACCTTGAGCCAGTCTACCAGTCCTATTCTTGTGACGCGTTTTTCAAGATAGGATCTCACAAACTATTTGCCCAGGCTGGCTTTGAACCACAATCTTCCTAATCTCTGCCTCCTGAGTAGCTAGGATTACAGGTGTGAGCCACTAAGCCCAGCTGTTGACATTTTGAGATTTTAAAATCGGTCAAGGTCATGTTCCTAAAACAGATTATTGTGATGCTCATTTATTTTTGAAAGAAGGAAATTCTAATTTATCTGAGCTGTTCTAGACAAATTGCTATTTATTCTGAATGTTCAGTTTTTCGTATTCTTCCAAAGTCCAGCCTAATTGCCATTTGGAAAATAGTCTACCAGGGTTTTCCTCTGAAGCCAGAGGGAGAAAAATGTTAAGAGTACAAGTCTGTGATAAGAGCTCAAGCCTGGGCACCAGGAAGATGATGTTTGGATCCTGGTTGCTGAGAGGTGGTAGCAAGAAGACTTATACACCTCATGTGCCTTCCCCCTGAGCCTCAGCTGCTCATGGGAATTCTAGAGCTTTATAGTTCAGAGTGAATATAAAATAGATAAAAGAAAAGCTATGAAAAACTGTGAACTGTTCAGTGCTTCAGATAAATTTTAGTTACTGTCATTAAGTGAAAGATCTTGATTTATTTTTTATTTTTGTCAATCATATCACTGGGCAGTGATGTGTGTCTGACCATGCTCTACAGAGGAATGCATTAGAATACAATGGGAAAGACCAGGAAGTATAGTCACACTTCTTGAGTTCAAATCCTGCTTAGCTGTGCTCTTAGTAGAGGGGTGACCTGGAGTGATTTATCTAACCTGTCTGTGCCACAGCCTTTTCTTTTCTAAAGTGGAAATGACATGTGCTTCAACTTCAACTGCTATTAGGAGAGAAAATGAGAAGATAATGAATGAAGGGTGTGCCCCTTCTTTGACGTGCAGAGTGAAGACATGGCAGAGGAAGCACTTATTGCTAGTCATGGAGGCAAAACTCATCTCAGAAGCTATCTCTTCTCTATCAGCTGATTTATTCATGCAGGTTTTCCATGTGAGACTCAGGACATGATTTTCTCCTCTCACAGTCTGTGCCATCACTGGCTAGAACATCCAAAGGCAGGATGGGCTCTTCCTTGGAAACATAGTGTCATACTACGTATTCTCAACTAGAAAGTTTCTCCATGTTCTTCACATTGCGTTTTAGACACTGCCATTGTGGGCAGTTCAACCTGGGACTGGGAGCCACTAGGTTTCTGTCCCAACATCTGCCAACCAATTCACTGTGGACTTGAACGAGTCATTTTGACTCTTTGGATACTACTGTCTTGTGTACATGTACAAGGAGATATTCACTTTAAAGAAATGCTTCAATTAATCAACTTTTTCCTTCCTACATGTTTTATGTCTAAAATATTAAATACTTCTGAAAACACAACAAAAAAGATGATGAAAGCATTTGACAAGTTGTTTGGGGATTATTTGTTTTTATGCCTATTTGGGGACAGAATTAATGTTGGCAATTCTTTATTGTTACAGTAATGTTTTTCTTAAGCCTCAGTCTGAAGACCACTGCCTTGGATCAGAGATGGGGCTGTCATGAGTCGTTCAGTGCTGGCTGCCTGAGAGCCTCGCCCTGCCCAACTCAAGCCCACTGGAAGAAAAAACATTTGAGACTTAATCTTGCCATTATTCATCAGGAGAGCCTAGATTCTCTGAAGTATGTTGCAGAATTAGCATTTCCAGGGGATGCTAATATTCATATTTAATGAATAGTCACAAGAATGAATTGGTTTTTTCCATTTTTTCCTTGACTCCTAGTAGTGGTTCCCCCACACCCTCTGCTGATTCATTTCTCTGTTCCTTTCTCTGTTTTTTACTGTAAGTATCTTTTGTGGGAACAGGGATTGTGTCTGCTTCTTCTCTATGTCCCTAGTGACTAGTACTTGACCCACCACATCATAAGCATTTAAAAAACAAACAATTAAAGGAGGGGGAAAAATGAACAACCTCCCAGCTTGCACATTCTGAGCCCTAGACCAAAGAAAGTATTGTGTAATTTGTTTCAAATAGACTTCTTTTGGCATAGTTTCTTGGCCCTCGGGGACACCATTAAAGTGCGATTTATTAAATATATAATCATGTCCTCTCTCTTTCCCTGGATCCCTTCTTATGGTATGGAACATCCACTTGTTAAGCACTCCTGAACAAGACAGACATAGGCCCTGGCTTCATAGACCTTGCAATCTAAAAAACAGGTATTAAATACATATTCACAAAATAGAAAATTAATAGCAATAAGGACAAAGTAAGTGTCTGAGGCAGAGGGAAAAATCAGCACTTTCTGACTGAAAATTTCTGAGAGTCCAGCTGAGATCTTTCAGCTGGCATTCCAAGAGTTAAAGTAAGCTACGTTAAAGACTGACTACAGTGTTTCTCCTGGGACCATCCCTACTTAAACTCATTTCTGCCAATCATAGTGTCCTACTTACTGGAGCTTGCTCAGTTATTCTCCGTCTCAGTAACACAATCTTCTACCCTCTCCTACCCTCTTATTGTTATCCTAATGGATCACACTTCATTCTCTATCTGACTTAACATCACATTAACTCCTTCACTCGTCATCTGTCTCTCCCTCTTCCTGTTTGCTAGTGTAGGTGTCTCTGGCTTTGTATGTGGCTCCTTTACCATTTCCCCATCAGCTAGTGAGAAGGCAACAGATTATAAAGAAAAGACTCTGAGCTTTAAAGAAAGATAGATTTAAGATCAAAATCTAGCTTAACTAATTAATAAATATGTGGCCTTGAGTGAGTAGTCAGTAATTCAAATGCTCAAAGAGCCAAATAAAAGGAAACTGTGTTCCAAAAAATGTCTCCCATCATGTTCACCACTCATCTTGATGGACTGTAGGGCTTTTATGTATTAGATGTATTAGATGTTTCTATAAGTGACTTACACATACTTGCTCATAGATTCTTCCAAATATTCCTATGAGATGAAAAATAATCTTCACTCTCACCCTCATCCCCATTTCAACTGGCGACTCAGCAGCACAGTGAGAAAAAGTAAGTGATTCAGGTTCTAATAGGTACTGACTGTCAGAAGCCTGATTTAAACCTAGCATCTCATTTCAGACCCATGCACTGTGGTACCTCCCTATTTCCACTTACACCTTTTAGTTTTCTCACTTGATTTTATTCATGTGCTATATTACACTTACTGATTTGTACATTCATGTTATATTGAGCTGGGATGAAACCCAGTTGATCATTATGCATGATGTTTGGAATATCTTGTTGAATTCAATTTGCAAGTATTTTATTGAGGATTTTTACATCTATGTTCATCAAGGGGGCTACAGTTTTCCTTTTTTAAAATTGTGTCCTTATCCAGTTTTAGTATCAGAGTAATACTGTCTTTGCAGACTGAGTTTGGAAGCATTCCTTTCCTTTATGGAATGGTTGAGAAGCATTGGTGATAGTTCTTTCTTAAAGGTCTGACCTAATCCAGCTATGCATCCATCAGATCTGGGGCTTTTCATTGTTGGAAAACTGTATCACTGTTTCAATCTCTTTGCTCATTATAGATCTGTTTAGGTTTTCTATATGTTGGTTTAATTTTGGTAGGCCATATTTAAAAATTTATTCATTTCTTCTAGGTTTTCTCATTTATTGGTGTGTAATTTTTCAAAATATTCCCTAATGATCCTCTGGATTTCAGTGGTGTCTGTTGTAAGCTCCTCTTTTTCATCTCTAATTGTATTAATTTGGGTCTTTCTCTTTCTTTTAGTTAATTTAGCTAAGGGCTCAACAATCTTGTCTATCATTTCAATGAACCAACTCTTTGATCCTTTGAATTGTTCTTTTGGCTTCCATTTTATTAATTTCAGCTGTGATCTCAATGACTTCTTTCTACTAATTTGTGGTTTGCCTGTTCTTGCTTTTCTAAGACCTTGAGGTACATGATTAAGTTATTTATTTGAGATCTCTCTGATTTTTTTTGACAATACTGGGGTTTGAACTCAGGGCCTTACACTTGCTAGGCAGTGCTCTACTGCTCGATCCACTCCACCAGCCCTCTTTTGTGTTAGGTATTTTCAAGAAAGTATTTCATGAACTATTTGTCTAAGGTTGGCTTTGAACCACAGTCCTCCCAATCTCTGCCTCCTGAATAGTTAGGATTACAGGTGTGAACCACTGGTACCTGGCCTCTCTGATTTTGTTAATGTAGGCACTCTTAGCTATAAATTTCCCTTATAGAACAGCCTTTGCTGTATTCCACAGGTTTTGGTAACTGGTGTTTCCATATTCATTTGATTCTAGGACGTTTTAAATTCCTTCTTGATTTCTTCAATGACTTACTGATAATTCAAAAGCATATTGTTCAATCTCCACTTGTTTGTGCATTTACTGAAGTTTCTCCTACTGTTGCTGTATAGTTTTATTCCATTATGATCTGATAATATCCAAGAAACTATCCAATTTTTTACATTTGTTAAGGCTTTTTTTATGGCTTAAAATGTGACCTGTTTTGGAGAACATCCCATGGGCTGCTGGAAAGAATGTATACTCTTCACTTGTTGGATGGAATATTTTGTAGGTATCTATTAAGTTTATTTGATCCATTGTGAAGCTTAACTCTGCAGTTTCCCTGTCAAATTTTTGTCTGGATAATATATTTGTTCATGAGAGTGGGGTATGGAAACCTTTCACTATCATTGTATCTGGACCAATTTGGACCTATTTATCCATTTATGTCAAGTAGTGTTTGTTTTATAAAATCAGCTGCACCAACATTTGGTGCATATATATATTCACAACCATTATATTTCTTGTTAGATTGTTCCTTGTATTAGTATTTAGTGACCTTCTTTAACTTTTCTGATTAATTTTGACTTGAAGTCTACTTTGTCAGTAGGGCTACTCCTGGTTGGTTTTGGTTTCTATTTGCTTGGTATATTTTTTCCATCTTTGTGTGTGCGTGTGTGTTTGCTAGTGATTGTCAGAAGCCTGATCTCAGAAGGTAAGTTTCTTTGAGACAACAAATGGTTAGATAATGTTTTTTAATCCTATCAGCAAGTCTATGTCTTTTAATTGGAGAATTAAGTTTAGGGATTTTATTTAGTTGAGGGATATTATTGAGAAGTATTTTCTGGCTCCTAAAATTTTGTTGGTTTTTTCCTAGTTGATTCAAATACTGTTTGTTTTTTTCTTTATCATTTATTCACCTAAGGTGTTTACTGGTTTACCAATTTTCTTTTGTTCATCTATTCCTCTTGTAAAATTTGTTCTTTCCTGAGCTTTCACAATTGTGACTATCCTTCCTCATCTGTTGTAGGATTCCTTTAAATCTTCTGCAATGCTTGATTTGTGGTCATGAATTGCTTTAGTTCAGAAGGGCTTTATTTCTCCACCTATTTTACATCAAAATATAAGAAATATGAAAGAGTATGGTAATATGAGTCCTCTAAAAGTTCCTAACTCCTCAATTACTGAATCCAAAGAGAATGAAATTATTAACATGCCAGAAAAGGATTTTAGAAGTCTAGTTTTAAAAATTATCAATGACCTCAAAAAGGATTCATACAGATGAATGCAGTATGAAAGTTAATTCAAGATCTAAATGGCAAATTCAGCACCATGGATGAGGAGTTCAGCAAAGAAATTGAGATTCTGAAAAAAAAAACAGAAATGGTATAAATGAAAGACTCAGTGAATCACATAAAAACACAGTGGAAAGCATCACCAGTACACTAGATTGTGGAAGGCATCACCAATACACTAGATCAAGCAGAAAAGAGAATATTAAGGACTGAAGACAAGGTCAAGAAATTGTTCCATGCAATCCATAGGTGAGAAGAAGCTGCCAAGACATGAACTAAAGGCATAGTAAACTTATTTGATGAAATTGTAGCAGAAAGTCCCCAAATCTAGGGTAAGATATGGACATACAAGTATAGAAGCATTTAGACCCTCAAATTTTACATGACCAGAAAAGAACCTCTCCATGTTACACTATAGTTAAAACACCAAGAGTACAGAACAAAGAAAAAGGATTGAAAGATGTAAGCAAAACCTTTCAATTTATTGACAAAGGCAAACTTGTCAGAATTACATCAGAACTCTCAGCAGACACCATAAAATCCATGAAATTATGTATTTCTAGTCCTAGGAATAAATTGTTGCCAAATAAGATTACTTATCCAACAAAGTTATTCTTGTAATTTAATATCATATTTTTGAAAAGAGTAATGTTCTATCTCTATATCATTATAAACACAGAGTTAAGTATATACACATATGTATATGTATATTTTTCCAAAATTTAACCAAATAATATATATGATTTTTCATTCACTTTTTAATTTTTTTCTTAGAATTAGTAACTGCTTTACCAGTTACTGTCCTCTGAATTTGGAAGGTACTGCTCCATCATTATTTCTTAATATTCCTGGTAAGCCATCATAAGCTATTTTAATTCCTAACATTTTGCATACAACCTCCTATGCTTGGAGAATCTACAAGGTAAATGCTCACTTTTTCTTCTTCCTTTGGTTGAAGGCCTAGCTGCTTGCCCACCCATCTCATCTCCAACATCCAGTCCATCTTTTACATTGGTGAGCTCTGAGTGAGACCAATGACCATAGAATTTTTTTTCTCATACCATGCAGTCTGAGTTTGACCATATCTTCTCACTAGGTGCCCTAGCTTTCCTCTCCCTGTGCCTACACCTCCCACTTCCACCAATAATACTCTTTTACATTCCTCCCCCAAAGAACCTGAGAGTGAATATCCAAGTTTCAGTTTAGCATTCTATGACTGGTCAGGGATCTGGGACAAAAATGTGAGTGGCTAAAGGCTGGATAGGGGTGCCGAGCATTGATCCTCAGCCTGTAACTCACCTCTTCTCTTCCCACACAAGGTTCTGTCCTGCTGAGAGGACCCCAACCATCAACCTAGGTGTCCAGCCTCTGCCCATACACCCTTAAATTGTCAACATGGCCATCCCTTCATTGTCAGGATGATTGATCCAGAAGAGGATTGCAGATGCTCCAGAGCAGAGCATGGGGACACTTGGTCAGGGAAATTCAGTATTTCAAGTACCCAAAGGGAGATTTTAAAAAGAGAAATTAAAGATCCATCTCTGATCCTAAAGATAACTCACCCAAAGGGGAGGAGTGGGGCAGAAAGAAAATCCAGAACACCAGACTCTCTTGCCTAGGGTTGCCTCTGAGCCCAGGTAAAACCAACTGATATCTACAAGCTGTGGTATTTTGTTCTTTTTTTTTTCCTCTCATCCAGACTAGAGGTACCTTTTTAAAATTAACTCCTTTATTTTGGTGGCACTCATCCACAAGGCATTTTCTGGGAAAGGCTCATGTAAGGTATGTTTTTGATGCTTCCCATACCTGAAAATAGAGTTATTCTATTCTTAGGTTGATAACTTAGGTGAGCATACATTCTAGGCTAGCCCTCCTTTTCTTCTGAATTTGGAAGGTACTGTTCCATTATTATTTCTTAATATTGCTGGTAAGCCATCATATGCCATTTTAATTCCTAATATTTTGCATACATTTACCACTTACTACCCTTTCAAGACCTCTTCCTTTTAGCATTCTAGAAATTTGGGTTGATGTGTACATTGGTGGGCCTTAAAAATTCACTATACCACACTATGAAATCATCACAGTGAAAACATGTGGTATCTATTCACAATGGAATTTTATGCAGCCCATGAAGAAGAACAAAATGTTATCATTCGCTGGTAGATGGATGGAATTGGAGAACATCATTCTGAGTGAGGTTAGCCTGGCTCAAAAAACCAAAAATCGTATGTTCTCCCTCATATGTGGACATTAGATCAAGGGCAAACACAACAAGGGGATTGGACTATGAGCACATGATAAAAGCAAGAGCACACAAGGGAGGGGTGAGGATAGGTAAGACACCTAAAAAACTAGCTAGCATTTGTTGCCCTTAATGCAGAGAAACTAAAGCAGATACCTTAAAGCAACTGAGGCCAATAGGAAAAGGGGAACAGGTACTAGAGAAAGGTTAGATCAAAAAGAATTAACCTAGAAGGTAACACCCACGCACAGGAAATCAATGTGAGTCAATGCCCTGTATAGCTATCCTTATCTCAACCAGCAAAAACCCTTGTTCCTTCCTATTATTGCTTATACTCTCTCTACAACAAAATTAGAAATAAGGGCAAAATAGTTTCTGCTGGGTATGGGGGGGAGAGGGAGGGGGTGGAGTGGGTGGTAAGGGAGTAGGTGGGGGCAGGGGTGAGAAATGAACCAAGCCTTGTATGCACATATGAATAATAAAAGAAAAATGAAAAAAAAAGAAAACATTGTAAACTCTTTATGAATGCTAATAAAAAATTCAAAATTGAAAAAAAAATTCACTATACCAAGTACTTAATACTCTTTCAGTGTGTGGTCATTTAGGTCCTTCCACTAGTAGCTGAGCACAGATGAATGACAGCCCAATTGAAGCCAAGCTAGAGCCAACTTACAGACCACTGGGCAGAAATAAATATTGCCATATGCCACTGAGATTTGGGGCTTGTTTGTTGTCATCACAAAGTCTGACAAATTCTTGTTTGCTGTCGACATTGAGAATGATGCATTCAAACACTAGTTAATAGCTCTTTGTATGTGTGTGTGTTTGTGTATTGTATGATTTGTGTGTATTTCTGTGCATGTGTATGACTATGTATCTCTCTATGTATTTGAATGTGTGTGTATTAACTATGGAGCCCCTACTGGGAGATTGGGTGGGACTAGGATATGTCATGGAGATCCCCTCAAATCTTATATTAATATTTAAGCCTAAGGACCTAAGTCTTCTCTTGAGCAGTTTCTCTAGAAAAACTTCCATATACATTCCTGGACAGTAATTCACAAAGTGGCAGTGTTCTAGCAAACTGAGCAGTAGGAGGAAGACTGGGCTCTGCATGTAGATTTTACCTAGCGCCTGGCTTTTAGACAGCACCTTCTTCATGCCTGTTTGTGCCTTATGGTCCCACGTCTGGAGCTTCTCTGGTCCCATCTAGCCACAGAACAAACCTCTGGCTCGTGGTTGGGATGGAAAACAGTAGAGACCTGGCTGTATTGGCTTAGGAGAAGGGCTCTATGGATGAGTGGTTCTCAACTGGAGGAAATTTTGCCCCTAAAAAGGTGTTGGTAATGTCTTTACCAATATTTTTGGTCAGGTGAGTAAGAGCCAGGAATGCTGATCAATCTCTCATAACACAGACTGCCACCCAGAGAAAGAAGTATCCAGCCCCATTTGTCAGTAAGGCTGAGGTTGTGAAACTCTGCTTTATACAGAATTCCCAGCAGTCTTCTTGTTTGTAGTCCTGCTGCCTTCAGAGGAACCTGGCATCTCTAAGTCCTGAGCTCCTCCCAGGACTAACTGTGAATCATCTGGGTTTCACTGGCACCTCTCTGTGCTGTTGCTTATGTTCCAATGATCACTCACCCATCGGTTTTCCACCTTCCAAAATACTTTGGTAAGATTTCTGGCCCACTATTGTCTCCTGTTCCATTTTCCTTGTCCTTGTCTGCTTGACTCTGTTTCACTCCTTTATACCTTTTTAGTTAGATTTTCAGAGAGAGCTAAAAAAAAAAATGTTGTTCAATTTGTCACATTTAGTCATTAGTCCATGGCCTTCCTAAAATTCTTAAAGAAATATTTCCTTACTTTCATTTATGGCCAAGTATCATTAACTACAGGTTCTGCGTGTATTTTGGGGGTGCAGAGTCAGATGAATTGGCCCTAGGATTGCAAAGGCTCATGCAGATCATCAAGGTCAGTGTCTTCTACCTTCAGACACTTCACTTGATGCTATAGTTTGGATCTGGAATGTCCTCCAGAGGCCAGTTGTTAAAGGCTTGATCCCCAGGAAGGCACTATTAGGAGGTGGTGGGACTTTTAAGAGATGGGGCCTAGTGGGAGGTCTTCAGGTCATGGGGGAAGGAGTGTCCTGGAAGGGAATAGTGGGACCCCAGCCCCTCCCATTGCCTCTGTTCTTCTGTTTGCTTCTCACAATGTGAGTGCTTTGCTTCCCCATTCTCTTCTACCATGATAAGCTGCCTTGCAGTAGGCCCCAAAGCAACAGGGCCAACCTGTCATGGACTCTACACCTCTACACCTGTGAACCAAACAAACCTTTTCTTCTCATGGCTTGATTATCTTGAGTGTTTTCTCAGAGTAACAGAAAGCTGACTAACCTGCTTGACCATTCCAGCCATACCCATTTAGCTTTGTACAAATGTTAGTACTCACCAGACATACTTTTAAAACTTAAATGCACTATTTTAAAGGAAAATGTTCATATTATTTCTGTAAATAGAATAGCAGGATCATTTGTCATAATTAAGAAGTGACCTTGAAAATCAAATATCACAGGAGGTGGGGGGTGGGTTTTAAATTCTGCTGAACTCTACAGCTTGCCAAGGGCTCTAAATCTGAAGTTTGCTCTATAAAAAAGGAAAATCAGAAAGGACTTAAAGACATAACAGCACCAAACTGATATAATACAAGAAAAGTACTGAAAATAAGTGGAAAAAAGGATGTATGTTTTGTCACATGATTCCATGTTAACAAATGTTTATAAATCCCAGATCAGCAGGGTTAGGCTGCCACTTTGGGAGTCTTTGGCCTCATTCAACCCTGTGTGTTCCTCAGATGGAGTCAAAGGATAATGGGGAAATGCCTTTTGCAGTGTTCTAGTTGGTCAACTGTAGTGCTGTACCCACTTTCAGATCTCAAGGTTCCAACCTGATTTCTGTCCCATCAGCCTCTAATTTCCTATAGAAGCACAAATGTTAATAAGGTAGGGCAGGAAGAACTGGTGATAAAAATGCTAACTTTGAAAACATGAGAAGTTATTCTCTTCCTCTTCTTGTCAAACACACAGAGAGAAATAAGGACTCTTAAACTTACGAGAATTTGTCCCGATAGGTACCTTTCCCTTACCTCCCCCTTACTTTGGATCATTTTTTAAGTTCAGGATTGTTTTTCTTTTGAAAAAAATGTTTTGGATACTCCTTTACAACATTATCCACACTTTAAAGAAAGAAAGCTTATTAAAAGTTAAGAAGGAGCCCAGAAAATAGCACCTACATTGCAGCTGAGTGAAAAAATACATATGGTAGAAAAACTGAGAATTCTGCTTTTATTAATTAAATGACAGTATTACAGGTTCCATTTTTGTATACATTTTTAACCATACCAGTTTAAAAATGGATATTGAATAGTCATGGTCCTGAAAATATAAATCATATTTGGACTTAGAGTTTGAAGAAAAATTTAAAAAAGGCATGTGTCAAGTATAATTATTTCAACCCACCAAATGTACAACAGAGATTTTCACAAAGGAAAATCACAAAATCAAGGAAATTATGTATCTCCCCCCAAATCCTCTGCTCTTTTATTTCTCTAGTCTTTATTTCTAGGTGCATTTCAAAGCCTACTTTCATGTACACAATTAGGGTAATTTTTGCTAATTAGGATGCCCTATAATAGGGGAAACTAGGGAACTTAACAATGATTGAACACTTTTTTTGTGTAATGCAAGCGAGGGTTTTGTTTGTTTCATAATGAAGTAAGACTTGTCTAAATCTATAAGCTGTTCCATATTTTACATATCTTGTCTTTTTCATTTATTTAAAGTTCTAACAATATATCATAGTTGAATTCACTCCCTCCATCATTCTCCTTTTTGTTGTTCAGATCAACTGTAAGAGATGTGCTGGACATGGTAGTCTGATACTTGTATCTCCTGAGTCCCTTTTTATCTTAACACATGTAGTAACCGCTAGCTGGGAAAGCAGGCTTGCACTGTTCTTTGCACAGAAGAGGCCAGACCTGGACTATGTTGGGGTGGTCATTTGACCTCAGTCAATGGTCAGCAACCAGTGACCTCCAGGAAGGGCTGATAACAATGAGCTAATCTAACCAGGTATCTCTTTCTATGAATTGGCATTCATAAATCAGAGCTCTAACAAACTTGCAGAAATGGAAATGCTGAGAGACAAATTATGTGGGCCAAAGAAAGGCAGAGAGAGAATCGCTGGGCTGGATTCAGAACAGTCTCCCACCTCCAGGCTACTGTGGTGTGTTGTTGCAAAAACTCCCTTTTCTGTGGGTGGCCCAAGGAAATTGTGTCGCCTACCTATCAGAAGTATATACTAGGTCCATTTTGTAGATGAGGATTCTGAGGCTATGAGTTGGTCTATGGTGGGGGGAGATAAAGGAGAATGATACAGGGGGTGAATCCAACTATGATATATTGTATGAACTTTTGTAAATGTCACAATGTACCCTCAGTATAACAATAATTTTTAAAAATCCTTAAATTGGGGAAAAAATCCTCACTCATAGAATTCAGATTTCCAGCTTAGTGTTCTATTCATCCTGCCATGCTACTGCCTAAATTCTTATCCCAGGGTCTCACAAGGTGCTCCATGCAAAAAAAAGCCTCTGTCTTCCCTATGGCCTTTCTGCATACAAGTCCAGAAATATCCAGAAGGGAAAGGAGAACTCTGCCAGTCCTGCCTTCAAGAAATGTCTCCTATCCATCCTTCCTTAACTATCCTCTGCCTTCCCTCCATTCCTCCTTCCCTCTCTCCCTCATTTTCTACCTTCCTTCCTTTTTTCTTCCTTCCTTCCTTCCTTCTTTTCCTTCCTTCTTTCCTTCCTTCCTTCCTTCCTTCCCTCTCTCCCTTCCTCAGTCCTATCCTCCCCTTTTGCCTCCATCCCTCTCTCCCTCCGTCCCTTCCTTCCTTAGTCTTTTCTCTTTTCCTTCCTCCTCCTCTTTTCTCTCTTTCTATGTCTCTCCATACCACCACCCTCAGTTCATACCTGGCTCTATCATCTTGTGCTTAAAACAGGCGGATCTGCCTGGACTCCAGGCTCTTACTTCTGCCCCCAAATTACACCTTTTCCACACAGCAGGAGTAGTTTTCTTAAAACACCAGTTGATGTTCAACCAGTGTTCTGCTTTGAGATGGTGAACTGAGTGCATTCCTTAAGCCACCTGTCACTCCCTCCCTCTTAAATCCCATCAGAGTTAGGGAGTATACAATGAAACAATTTTTTCAAGTGTTGAGAATGGGAAGTTGCATCCTTAACAGAGATCTTGATACATTCCTCATGTTAACTGACAAACCAGGAGAAGGAAAGAACTAAGTTGGAAAGGCTTCAGGGAAGGCAGAAGCTGTTGTTTGCATGGAGCACCTGAGTAGATCTAGGATAGGAGGTAGCAGGAAAAGCTGGCACTCCCAAGTCTGCATAGTGTGGTCTCTGGAGTCATATGATCACTATTGGCCCTTCGTTTTAAACATGAAAGGGTGGCAAAGGGGCCACCAAACATTAGACAGCAATGGAAAGGTCGGCATTCACAACATATCACCCAAAGGTAAGGAGGGAATCAGGGGAGAAGAAGCAAACCGTTAAAAAGATCATATTAGTATCCTTAGAGAGTCAATAGTATATTTCACCATAAAACAAGAATGGGCCTAGATGAAAAAGAACTTAAAGTACAAGAAAAAAATTCATGGAAAGAAAAAAATGTATGACTGGCAACAAATTAGAGATCTGCAAGAAAAAACTGAGGAGTCTCCCGAAACATGAAGTCAAAAAAATATAAAAATATGGAAAAAAGAGAAAAGGAAAAATTTGAGGCACAGAAAATTCAATCAAGAAGGCTGGGCATGATGGTTCGCACCTGTAATACTAGCTACTTGGGAGATTGAGATTGGGAGGATCATAGTTTGAGGCCAGTCTGAACAAAAAGTTGGGAAGCCTTCATCTCAACAAATAAGATAGACATAGTGGTGCTCTAATTCCAGCTACACAGGAGGCATAGGTAGGAGGATCACAGTCCTAGTCCAGCCTGAGCAAAATGACAAGACCCTATCTGAAAAATAACTAAAGCCATAAAAGGGGGCTGGGCATGTGGCTCAGGCAGTAGAGTGCCTGCCCAAGCAAATGTGAGGCCAAATTCAAACCTCAGTGAGAGAGAGAGAGAGAGAGAGAGAGAAGGACTAGTATCCCTCTAAAGAAAGAACAGGAAAATGGAGGGAGAATAGTAAAAAACATGAAAGTCTGTCCCCATACTAGAGAGATACAAATCTTCAGAAAGAAAGGCTTTACTGAGTGTCAGTAAGAATGAATGAAAAAAGACCCATGCCTAGATTCATCTTTGTACAATTTCAAAACATTAAGAATAAAAAGAGATTCCACAAAAATGCATGCATCTGTGTGTCCATATTATGCACAAGAGAACAGTAAGCACTTCAACTCTTGAATCATGTCTTCGAAATTGTAGCTTCAGTATTTTACACATCTTGTCTCTTCAGACCCTCCCAACAACCCTAAGAGAAGTACCTAAGATATAAAGAACTAACTCCCAGAACAAAGTAGCCTGCGTGTCTAGTCTCAATGCCTATGGCAAATCAAACTAGAGGTACCCTTTCTGTTCTAGGCTCATACCTATAGCAGAAAAAATTGAAAATTCAAGAAATTAAAAAGTCAGAGCTGTATTATAAAAGTGATTAAACATGTCTATAAACTAGAAAAGAGAAGATAAATTGAGAGCTGGGGGTTCCCAGCTCTGTTGTAGATGTGGGGTAAGACTAAAATTGCTCTATGAAAAGAAATCTAGAGCTAGTGGAGGCCAATCTATGTATGAGAGGAGCTGAAAAAATATTATTGATCACCACTTGTATCTTTTTGCTTTTGACAAGGTACAAGTGTCTGAAGGCATAATAGCATGATTATTGTTCACTGACCTTACCTGACTCAAACCCTTCCCTGACTCTGATCAGGTCTACAGTGATCTCAATATCACCTTGGTAAAGAATCTCTGAAATGACACAGCAACCCCAGAGTCTAAATTGAGAACCCAGAAATCTAAAAAAGAAAATCCACTAGCAAATTCTCAACAGAAAGAAAGGTACACAGAGGAAGAAAACACACATAAAGCAAAATCCCCCTATTCAAACTGAGCCCACATATTTAAGTTCTAAATCCAAATCTAAAAGAGAAGTCAACAAAATCAATAGCCAACCACCAAGAGATGACGTCATTCTGGATAAAATTAGTCATATAATCTGCCAAGGCTTTGAAAGAATGTTTATAATGCCCAATGACAAAGCAGAAAATATAACATTGGAAATAAAACATTACAATTATGCTACAGATATGATAAGCTTTAGATCAGACACAATTTAAGAAGGCAGTAATGAAAGAGAAAAGTGAAAAAGTACTAAAGAGATGATAAGGTGCTCAGCCTCACCAGTTATCAGGGCTTAGCAAATTAATACAATGGAAAATTATTTCACATTTATTCACTTAGCAAATATTCTAAAGCATTAAATTAACAAGTGTGAACATTGCATATTTCTCTCATATATGCACTCTAGATTTAAAAGGACAATGGAGGGGAACCACTGGGAGAAGAGAGGGGGACAAGATAGAGGTTGTGAGGTGATGGAAGTACACAGCATGAAAGTATGAAAGTGTCATAGTGAAACCCATTAGTTTATACATTTAATAATAAGAGATTCAAGACAAAACAAAAAATACTCATTGTAGATGGGCATGTGCATATAAGTGGGACAATCCCATATACTACAAAAGAGTTCAAGTTGGCACCATCTCATTAGGAAGTATTTAGCAAGGTCTAGTAAAGTGAAGATGGTAAGACATTACAAACTAGCTGGACCACTGCTTATTATCCTTAGGGAACTTCACTTTGTACAAAGGAAATATTTATCAGAGCCTTTGCAGTGTCATTTGTAATAACTAAACATTGAGAGCAAGGTTTTTTTGAGACAGGGTCCCTCAATGTAGCCCAGGCTGACCCAGAACTTTGATTCTCCTGCCTCAGCCTCCTGAGTATCTGGGATTATAGGCATATATCACCACAACCAGCTGATGGCAACTTTAATGCAAATCAACATAAGGCATGAATTGAGATTTAACCATACTGCTGAATAATAAGAATAATGAACTATAATTATCCATGCATCAACATGAATAAATCTCAAAAATTCTATGACTATGTATGCTGTATGATTTACATAGATTTAGTAAAAATGTGCAAACCAATTATATGTTTAAGTCACATATGTATAGTAATATAATTAAATGTGTAATAATACTACAATTATAGAAGGGAGTAGAAACACCAAATTTAACATAGCAATTACAGCTGAGAAGGAAGGGTAGAGCATGAGATTAGAGGGAGTTGCAAACAAATCTTCAACAATATCTATGATTTAAAAAGATAAGGGAAATTTCAAACATACACAAAAGTAAAAGAATAGCAAAATGTCCATGTACCTAACACAAAGCTTCAATAATTATTACTTAGATTTTATTTCATCCATTTTTCTTTTTTTTTATTCATGTGTGCATACAAGGCTTGGGTCATTTCTCCCCCCTGCCCCCACTCCCTCCCTTACCACCCACTCCACCCCCTCCCTCTCCCCCCTACCCCCTCAATACCCAGCAGAAACTGTTTTGCCCTTATTTCTAATTTTGTTGTAGAGAGAGTATAAGCCATAATAGGAAGGAACAAGGGTTTTTGCTGGCTGAGATAAGGATAGCTATACAGGGAGTTGACTCACATTAGTTTCCTGTGCGTGTGTGTTACCTTCTAGGTTAATTCTTTTTGATCTCACCTTTTCTCTAGTTCCTGGTATTTCATCCATTTTTCTCTCCACATACATCCACTTGTTTTTCTGGAATTTTTAAAGCAAATATCATACATTCTTGCTATTTCACCATTCTGTAACAAGTGAGACCATTTAAAAAATATAATCACTACATATTTCCAAAATTATTAAATAATTCCTGTGGAAAATGAAATGACAACCCTAAACTTCCCTATGAAGACCTCTGTACTCTATCCCCTGGAATCTGTGAATATTCTACCTTACATGAGACAGGACTTTGCAGGTGTGATGAAGTTAGCACAGCCTCAGTATCCAGGTGGGTCTAATGTAATCACCAAGGGCAGACTTAAGAGTGAGGCTGAGGAAGAGGCGATAACTCAATGAGGACAGCAAAGATCCTGCCCTGCTGGCTTTGAGCATAGCTATGGGGCTCCAGGTGCAAGTACAGGTGACCTCCAGAAGCTAGAAAAATTAGATACAAAACAAAACAAAAATCTTTCCTAGAGCTTCCAGAAGGCACACAGCCCTGCTGACACTTTGATCTTAACCCAGCAGAAGCCGTTTTAGATTTCTGACCTCCAGAGCTGTAAGATAATAAATTTGTCTAAATTTCTGATTGCTACAACAGACATAGGAAACTAAGGCAGTTCCATGTAATTTATCTTCAATAATTTTCCCAATTGTCTCAAATATCTCTTTATAGTATTTATGCCTAGTTCTGAAATAAAAAAACAAAATTAAGTGGTAGAGTCCAAAATTCCTTATGTGACTTTGGGAAATTTATTTGCCTCAGTGCTCTTTCTAGTTTTTTTTGTTGTTTGGTTTTGTTTTTCTCCTTGTAATGGGGAGTTTTAAATCATCATCCCTATCACAGGGGAGAAACTAACAAATGTAAACTTATCTAAAAATTTAAAGTATTATGCAATTATAAAGTAACTGTCTTAGAATTCAGTTAGCCAAGCAATACTGACTGAATAATGTCATGTGCAGGCCACTCCAAGTAGAGGTGGGCACCATTAGGAAAGGACTCCATTCCTGAGGGTGAGCTCCACCATCTTGTTGTGAAAAGGATGCAGAGGCCAGGGGAAGCAGTGAGAATACCAAGATCTGAAAGTCAGACACGCTCAAGCTAAGTCCCCATTCCCAGGTTGGCCAGTTCCAGGTATTCTTGGGAAAGCTACTGACGCTCTAACAGCCCAGGTCGATAGGATCATTGAAGAAGTTAAGGCTGTAAAGTACAGAGCATGTAAAATGGGCTCCAGGTGAGCTGGCTTCCCTCCTGCGAAGTTTTGAATGCTTTTCAGCTAGATCTAGGACTCAGCAGGAGGAAAGTATCTAAGGGCTGGCTGGACAGGCTCACGGGTCTTGCTAGTACAGAGGCTGAGGCCACATCAGATAGAGGTGGCAGCTTGGAGCAGAGAGTAGGTTTTGATCCAGGGCTTCCCCAGGTGTACTCTGTGGTTTGGGAGAGGAAGGAAGCAGCCCTTGGAGACCAGGGAGGTCAGAGGCAAGGCAGGCAGCAAGGAGCATGGTCTGAATGGGGCAGGGGGTTACAAAGAGCAGTAGCAGGAGGAAAGCTGGATCAAGGGAAGTCCTTTGTGAACCATTCCTGCATTGGCTAGGTAAGCATTAGCACCTACAGTGTGCCATTATGAATCATTCCCTTTTCTGCTACTTCTACTTCTACAAAGACCTTCAGGCCCTGGTGTGCCTTGTCTTTTGGAATTCTGCAAAGAAAAATAATAAATCCAGTACAAGAAAAATTTATAAGTCCCAGACACAATGGCATCATGACAGAGAGCAGAGCACATTGAGGCTGCTGCCAGGAGCCATTTCACAATTTCTGCTCTCAACCTTTCATTAATCCCCACCATCTCCATTTAATTTGGAGCGCTGCACTGAGTGTCCCACATAGGCTTGTTTGTTCTTATTCACCTTCATCTCTGAGTCCCTATTTGTTCCTGTTTGACTCTTACATCAGCATACATTACCAATCTCACACTTCATGGTTTTCCACTTGAGAAAACCAACTTTTGGTGAAGACACTCCCAGGCAGTGTGCCCAAAAGGAGTTGAATGAGCAGATGGAGAGATGGGGAAATTGTTCCACTACGTTAACTGCTGTTTCCTTCCCCCTTACTGGCTGAGGGTTAGGAGACTGGATAGGGAGTGGTGTTATCTACTAGCATAGAAAATAACACTTGTATATTCCAAACAGAGTGGCATTTAGTTTAGGGTATTGGTTTTTGATCATCGGGAAAGCTGGAGGAGTGACTCTAGGTCACACCCGTCTACGCACTCCAAAAGTGCAGAACTGACTCACCAGCGAAGCCACCTTCTACCTCTGGAGCTGAGGCACATTTAACAATGACCGGGATCCAGCAATAGCAAGTCACTGCTTCACCCCTGCAACCTGAAGCCCTCAAACTGTGGGCTGGGCACTGGTATGATACTGAGGAAGAATCACATATCCCAAGAGCCTGTTTGCCAGCAGAAAGTAGCTAATCTGCCTCCTTTCCACCTTCACATCTCTGGCAGGTGCCAACAATTGGCAGAGCTGATTCCCAAGCAGAGCATTCCTCTCCACCATAAAGAGAGGAGCCAGCTCGAGTGGTGTGGTCCCTTGTGATATCCTTGCCTCTATTACCATGGTGCCTGTTGCTTCCTTCCTGCCCATTGAGACATGGCCTATCATAACCTTCTTAGGGACCTCCTTGAAGTCTGCACTCAGTCCCCTCACTCACACCAGTAATGATCTTAACTCTTAATATTTACTGGGAACGTGGACATGCCAGACACTGGACCACCCCTACAGGAAATGCAAGATCACTCTCACATTAGACATGAGGCAGATCTGTTGGCAAACCCTGAATTCAGAATAGTGAGGGCATCAAGAGGAATCAAGGGCTGAGGAGGGGTGAGGGGAATAAAGAAGAATGCCAGGGGAGGAGAAGTAGGGAGCATTTCCCACAATGGCCTCCATTAGCCAGCCTCACAACAGCAACCTACACTGTATCTCCTCCTCCTTGAACTCTGGTTCACCTTGACTTGTGGCCCACTGTCCATCCCCATTATGTCCTTTCATTCACCTCTCTTTCCACCTTTACTACAACTCTAAACATGGCAGCTCCAAGAACCCTCTAGTATCTCTCCTTCCTTTTTCCCCTTTAGCTCTCCCCATGTCATTACATTTGCCCCTTTGGGTATAAATGCTACTCTGCACTGATGTCACCTACATCTCTTCTATGAACTCACACAGCCAATGGCCTTCTTATCATCTCCCACTGAGCTCTCAAGACCCTCTGAAACTTCACATATTCCAACAGAGTTCCCCAATCTCATCCTTGCCCAAGGCCTGTCCCAACTCAGGTTCCTCCATCTCAGTGCAACCATCCACCTGCCCTCTGTTCCTCGCCTTGATTCCTCTCTCATCCAACCTTTCAGCAAGCCCTGAATGGCCACACTCCACCCTCATCTGTGTGGTCATAACTCAAGTTTAGCCCATGATTATATTTGGCCTGGGTTAGGGAAGAGCTTCAGGCCCTGCCTCCACTCCCACCCTAATCCGTTCTCACAAAATAATAAATATAATATTTTTCATTATGAGAACTGTATCATTTCAATCATCTACTTAAAACTTTTAATGGCTTTCCATTGCATTTAGAGGAAAGCCCAAATTCCTTCCCTTCCATGTAAAGCCTATATGATCTCTCCTATGTCTATCTACCCAAATGCATCTCCTGCCATAAAACTAAGTGGTGATAGAATCATTACTTGATACCAGGTTGGGGAATATGGTGGTACTGGTGGAACTGGTGAACCAAAGAGGCCAGAGGTCAGAGAAGTAGGAAATTCTCACCTTATTCCAGCAATGGCAAGGTTGATGCTCCAGCATGGATATCAGCCCACCCAAGTTAGACAGACTCAGGTGCAGCTCAGTAGACAAGACAGGGTCCCAGGAAACATGGAGGACCAAAAATCTCTCATGGGAGGCCAGGGCAGAGGACATCAGGCTGATTGTTGGTGCCTTGAAAGGAGAGAAAAGTGCCAATGGGAAGTTTGAACTCTGAATTGATTAAATTTTTATTATAAAAGGAAACTATTTTAAGACATAATATTACTTTAGTGGAAATGCTAATTTTTTTTCCTTCTCTTTTTTCTCTTTAATTCCATCTCTTTGAATAGGGGCTCTAGAGCAAAGTGAAGACAGTGATATGAAGTTTTAAGTTATACATTGTGAACTCATGTTACTTGTGAGTGTACCTTTATATCTATTACAGATGTAGACATGAATGTAGGTTGGATAGAAGTTAATCTAAATGTCCACAAAAGTTATATGTGGCCTATGAAAATAAATCCTTTTATTTTCTTTATATTTTCTCTTTTTTGATTTTTCTACAATGAGCATATAAGACATAGCATCTGAATAAAGCAGTTAATGCATTTTGAGAGTTCAAGTGTCTCTTCATCTGCAGACTTCCCTAATTCCTAAGGAGAGACCTAAGAATTCCTTTCCTGCCCCCACCACCTACACTGCCATGGAGCACCTTCTCACGGTGCTGTAATTACCTGCCTTCCTCATCAGACTGGAAGCTCTTCAGAACAGGGACAGGGTCTTTGCATCTGTACATTTTCAATACCAAAACAACCTGCAACCGCTGGACATTTAGTAAGTATGTGTTGAAAGAAAACCTAACATTCTACCATGAGAGATTCATTCTTTTGGCTTCAGTCATTGTATTTTAGGTTACTTTTTCTTTCTCAATTGCCAGTTTCTGAAAGGAGAATAAATTCTTTGTCAATAATTAATATTCAGTATAAATAAATGGAACAGGGCCTAGAAAATGAGGCTATGGATAGCAAATTACAGATGTGACTGAATGAGGAGGCAGACACAGGATCCTGGCCTGTGGGCCTCGTAAAATGAAGTAGGGTAATGGTAGGTCCAAGACTGGAGTTGGGTAAGTAAGGTACTAAGCTTAGGCATAAAATTTCAGAGGTCTCCAACTCAGTGATCAACATGAAACATACCTTAATGCAAGATTCTTAAAGTCAAAATTTATGCAAAAGTATCCACAAACAAAATACTAATTTTTTTCATAACAATAGAATCACTGTCACTAATCACTAATTCTTTCTTTTGCCTCTGGCTCTAATGTATACTGCTCTGTGACTAGTCTTTACTTAAAATTTTGATATTTTATTCATTCTGGATTTTTTTTTGCATTAGGTTGTTATTTTTTAATATTGCACTGAAATACTTATGTTGATCCCTGCATTTTGACACCACCTTAATTATGTATTGAGGCAAATGCCTCGCTTGCCTGGCCCTCATCTTGGGGTGACTGCCAGCCATAGGGAACATGTGATCAAGCTCACTATCCTGTAGGGCAGGAAAAGCCATCTTTCCTGGGCCAAGTATCTTAGTCTGCTTGGGCTGCCATAGATTGAGTGCTTTAAACACAGTTCTGGAGCTTGGAAGTCCAGGATCAGGGTGCCACCATGGTTGGGTTCTATTGAAAGCAGTCTGTGGCTTGTGGTTGACTGCATTGTCACTATGTCCTCACATGGCAATGGGAGAGAAGTAAGCTCTCTGGTGTCTCTTCTTATAGGGACACTAACCCATGATGAGAACCATACCTCATGATCTCATCCAGCGCTAATGCCTCTCAAGGGCCCCACCTCCAAATACTGTTACATTGGGGTTACGAATTTGAGAGGGATACATTTGAATATGGACACCCCTGTGAGCATTGCTTCTGATAATAGTGTGCCTCCACTTCTGGCTTTACTACCATTACTTCATCTAATGTTCACAAAACATCTGCAGGAATGGGACTGGGCTTTATTGGCCCCACTTGCAGACTGAGGAAACAACAAATGCAGGTTGTTAATAGCACAGGTATGATTTGAACCTACGGCTCCTGATTCCCAAGCAATGTTCTTCCCACCACTATTGCTTGCTCTTGCTCTCTCTCATTTTCTCTCTCTTGTTTATCATTGTCTCTCTCTTCCTCACTCATTTTCTCTCTCTTCCTCTTCTTCTCTCCCTCTCCCTCTCCCCACTTCCCCTCTCTCTCTTTCCCCCTTGGCCTGAGAAGGACCTTACATTTACTGTATTTCTCTTACAACTGGAACACCTCTGCAAGGTGCAAGACAGGGATTCTTGTATCCATTTTGCAGATGAAGACTCTGGGTCTAAATGGCATTTTATTCATTCAAGTTATAGAGCACCTAAGTGGGAGAGTCAGATTTCTACCCCAGGTTTTCTGACCATGCTCCTCCCTGCAGAGATGCTACCTGTCCCAGCTCTGTCACATGGTAAAGAATAAAGGAAGCAGATTCCTGCCTGCTTGCTGAGCCTGCCCCTCTGTGTGAAGAGGGCTTCGCAAATGCTCTGGTTGGGAGGGTCTTCCTGCCAGGGTTCCATGGTACAGCCTTTGGCTTTCTGGGATAGTGGAACAAGTGAGTTTGCAGCCAAGCTATTTCCATCCTGCTCCAGCCTTTACTGGAGGCCCTGCCAGTGCCTCTGATGTTCTCAACCACCCTGTGGGCCAACAGCAGGTCCCAAGCTCATAAAATGCAGATGGTCCCCGGGGCAGATTGGGGAAGAGCCAGGCTCAGGTCCCTCATTTCAGCAGCACTGATCCACTGGCATCAGAATAAGAGATTTTCAGATCACCCAGAAACCGTTATTTACCCAAAATGGGACGAAACACATGGGCCCAGAACCCCATCAGGGACTATAAAAAATGCCAGGATGTGGCTAGTGGACCACATGTCTTGAAATTAGATTATGGCAACAGGAGCATGATACTGGAAAGAGAGAGTTGATCCCAGCCAAAGACACTGAACCAGTGAGAACAAAACAAAATCCTGTGAGGAAGAAGTCAAAGGGTGCCTTGTACAGGAAACTGCCCTTTGAAACCCTGGAATCGATCAAAGGCCTTCGCCTTTTCAGCTGAGCCTTAGAGGGAAGGTTCATGTCTTGGATTCGTATGTTGGGATTCAAGACAAAAAATTAATGAGTGCTCAACAGTCCAGTGGCCTAACATTAAATGTGGATGAGAACAAAAATGTCGGACAATGGCGGTATGTCAGAAGCAGCCAATGGGACAGGATCCCAAAGGAATCATTTCCTTCTTAGAAAGCAGCAACCATGTGGCAAAGTGGACCACGTTTTATCTGAAGACACTCAATATTTGCCTCTCTAGCCTCCAACTTTCCTCTTTCTCCACCTCATTTTCTTTATTTCCTCCTTTTCCTTCTTTATTTCTTCCTATATTTTATTTTATTTCTTCTTTCCTTTCCTCCTTTTTCTTGCTTGTTCTTCCTCTCTACCTTTATCTCTCCTTTTCCTCTTTTAGCCTTTTTCTTTTCCTGTTTATTCTTTTTTTCCTTCCTTCCTTCTTTGCTTCCTTCCTTCCTTTGTTCCTTCCTTCTTTCCTTCCTTCCTTCATTCCTTCCCTTTCCTTTCTTTCCTCACCTTCCAGGGGTTTTTTCTGTACCCCCAGATGTCTTTAGTGGTATGGTCTGGAGCTACCTGGAAAACTCAGAAATCTTCCTAGGAATGGAAAGACTGTGTTAGGGACTTCTTAGCAAAAGAAAGGAAAGAATCCATTATTACATGCCTCCTGTACAATTTTCAAACCAGAGTGTTATATGATCATTAAAATTGATAGTCTTGAAATGTATGAAATGGCATGGAAACAGCTTATCTGCTCCATTTAAATGAAAATTTCAGTATGTAAACTTTTATGTGCAGCATAATTACAATTGGCTATAAGAACCTATGCACAGGGAAAGCAGGAAGGAAATGTGCCAAATGTTAACGGCCCTTTCTTGAAGTGGGGGACTTTGGGGTTATTTTCCCTCCTTTCCAAGTTTTATTTAGTAAGCACGTATTGCCTTGGTAATGATAAAGTAAGCAGTCACTGGGCTTGCCAGGAACTTGTTATTAGAGCACAGCCTGCCACCCTCTGGGCCATACTCTGCACAGGGCAGTGCTCGGTGCCACCTGAGGAGAGACAGCTATTGACAAAACTTAATATCAACCTTGTCATGGTGTATGGCTCCCGGAACTCCACGTGGCTTTTCAACCTTGAGGCAGGAAATGCATATTGATTAGCCCCTGCTCCCAAAGAAGCAGGCATGGTATTGGAATCTTTGCACTCTTGCCATTACAGTCCTGTGAGAGTTGCTGTCAGCATCCCCATTCTACAAAGAAGGAGACTGAGACTCCAAAACAGTGATGTAACTGGCATGACTGGTGGTTCAAGCCTATAACTCTAGCTACTCAGGAGGCAGAGATCAGACGGATAAGAGTTTAAGACCAGCCCAGGCAAAAAGCTTTCAAGACTGCATCTCAACCCATGGCTGGATGCAGTGTTGTACAGCTATCAACCTAGCTATGCAGGGAAGCACAAATAGGAGGGTCATGGTCCAGGCAGGTGCAGGCATAAAGTGAGTCTCTATCTCAAAATTAACCAATGCAAAAAGTGCTGGCAGAGTGGCTCAAGTGGTAGAGCACCCACCTAAGCAAGTGTAAGGCCCTGAGTTCAACCCCCAGAAAACCACCACCAAAAAAAAAAAAGAGCAATTGGTTTGGCATTACCCAGAAACTTAAAACAAAGTCTTTAACTCAGTTTGGTCTGAATTATCCATTACCATTAGTGATCGCCATGGAGTTCAAGTCCTTGAAAGCACCAAAGGTGGGTAGAAGCTCCATAGAGTTGTGAAAACTTAAAAGACCCATATAGTTTGGGCTAAGAAAGGAACTGGCTTGTGCCTTGAGTATTCAATGCTAGAAGTTATCACTGCTTGTTTCTGAAAAGATCTTTTCCCTTGACATCTTCAGTCAAAATGTTTCCATATGTAACCAAACTGTGCACCTTCATGCACACTACTCTATTCTACCCAAACTAGGTATGCTTAGGTCTATGTCACTATTTAAGAAAACTTCACATATTTCAGGAAGAAAAATAAATGTATGTAACTCCCAATCACATCATCATTCATATTTTTCATTGTTTTTGACAACTGTTCACACAGATGTGTTTTTATACAGTTACAATCATATTTTCATACACTATTTTCTGTTTTGTTCCTAACATTTGATGTACTATGTTTATAGAATGAATATGCCATAATTATCTTAATTTCCCTATAACTGGACACTATCACTGGGTATTTAGGTTGGTTTTTTTGCCACTATAACTAATACTTCTAAAAATATGTTTTACATATTACTTAGTTTTTCTACCTAAATTATAACTTTAAGACAAATTCCCAAAAGTCAGATTACTGGTACAAAATACATGAAAATAGTAATGACTTAAATATATGCTGCTGAAATTATAATCCAGAAGGATTGTACCTGGACCTTACTATATGCTTAATAAATGTTTAATGAATATATGAATAAATGCCACCAGCAACATATGTAAATCTTCTTTGAATATGTAAACTATTTAGGAGAGATTTGGCTTTACTTTATTAAATGCATGTATTCTGGTCATATTGACTGAAAAGAGGATTTCTGAGAAACCAATATAATTTTCCCCATTTATTTTAGTTTTAGTAACTGAAGATTTCTAAGCAGGGAACATTCTCGAGGAGATCAACTTTGGAGACTTTGCTAGGGTGCAGGTTTGAATGAGCACCATCATGGTGACCTCCAGGTGCCAGGGTCTGGGTTGGAAGCACTTGGAATTCCAAGACTCTTCAGCGCTTTCATACCTCTGTTGCCTTCATCCCTGTTTTTTCCATCCTCAGCATCTCTAGAGTTTAAACTTCTGGTTTTTTCTAGGTCCCCTTTCCTGATTCCAGACTTAGACAAAGTCTCAGAGAGTAGATCTCCCAGAAGCAACCCAATTGAAGGCACCTGAAATAAAGAAAGTCAGAAATCAGAATCTGGGCTAGTGGAGTGGCTCAAGCAGTAAGAGCACCTGCCTAGCAAGTGTGAGGCCCTAAGGTCGTATCAATACAACAGCAACAAAAAAGAATCTAAGTTTAAAAACCATTGCATAAATATGGGGAAGATAAAAGGGAGTCATTGATAACTCATATTACAACTCCCTAGGGAACAGAATGCCAACAACAATAAGAGAAGACCCCAGAATGTTAGTTTCCCTAAAGGCAGTAGAAATCATCTGATAATAGGTTCTTGATAGAAATGGGAGTTTGTAGGAATAGCAAAAGACAACACTGAACTTATGAATGTGATAACTGAAGCAAAGACATCAATGGAAGTCTTTCCATCAGTGTAAAGAATTGTAGGAGTTCATGTACACCCAACCAAAGTCCAACAAAATCATACAAATATTTGATACCATGCAAAAGAAAATGTGTGCCCTAAGCAAAATAATAAGGAGAGTTATGGCAAGTGGGCAAAAGAAAACCCAGAATAGCAGGTCCAGTGGTGAAGAATGTATGACCAGGGTTACCATGAACGGAGAGATATTTATGCTAAGAGTTTCTCAGCAGCACTCCTTACAGATAGATCAGCAGAAAATAATGACCTGTCAGAATTAAAACTGAAAGGACAAAGAGCTCCTTTAAGTGATCAGATGCAAAAATAAGAATTATGTCACACCTCACCCATCCACAGTTGGCTCAGAGCAGGGGCCTTTGGAGAGACATTCACCCAGAGCTAAGAGAAATAAAGCCAGTACAAGCAGAGCTGCATGCCAAGATTATTATTCTCCTTGGAAGCACAAAGAAAGTGTTCCAAGATCTGCCCAGAGGACATGAAATGATTTGTCAACAAAGTCCCATAGACACAAAGATCACTTTAGAAAGTAATGAAGATTTAGAACTCAGTAAAAAGAAATAAGAAATAATTTAGCATTCTTTCTTAAGGTTATCTACTTTAATTATCATTTTAGCAAAATGTACTGGGCTTTTTGAAATTACAGCTACAATTAACACCCTTCTTGTTCAGTTAGTCTTGTAAGGTCGAAGCTTTGAACTTTCTAAGATGGATTTATTTATATGATGCATTCTTGAAACTTTAGAAACAGAATTTAATGCATTGCTCTGAAAAATTTGTACACTCTAAGAGGCACTAGTAATAAGATTTCTATCAAAACAGGGGGAAATCTGTTTTCAAAGGGACTATATCATCTCTTGCTTGCTGAACTTGGACTTCCTAAATTAATATTTATTTTATCAAAGGAACACATGCACATAGTTTAAATGTCAAATAGTTCTAAAAGACTACTAAAAATTTCTAAGTAATTCCCTGCCCCACCACTTCACACTCGTTCCAATCTCCCTCTTGGTGCAATTATTTTGTTCTCTTAGTGTTTTCTCCTGGCATTTAAGCACACATATTTCTAAATAACATGAATATATTGCTTTCTTTGGATTAATGAATTTTAAGTATTATCTTCTGACTTTTTATTATGCCAGATGAGGTTTTATCTCCTTCTTCTCTTCTTCCCTGTCTGGCCCATCATTTTTGGGTAAATCAATATTCAGTTGTTACAGTAGTATTCCTAGGCAAATATTATTTCCAACTTCATGCTGATGAGTGTTGTGTTTGCTTCCTTCCTTACCTCTGTCTTTCAGAAATAGACTGTCTTGTGAGGTTCTTTCTTCTTGTTTTTTTTTTCTTTGCAGTTACTACTAGTGTGTATATATTGCTAATTTTTCCCACAAAACCTTTTCAGTTCAATTTTCCACACAGTCATCCACACCAAGAAATTAATTTTTTCACTTTTTGGGGTATATCTTCTTGATTATTTCCATCTTACCCCTCTCTCAATTGAGCATTTTCTAGAAAAATATCATGCCAGGAATTTCCATTGGTTTTTCTGCAGTGTTGGTTCTCCACCACAACCTGGCTGTGGGCCCTTTCAATCTGAAAACTCATCTCCTTCTACTGTAGCCCACTAGATTTTATGATGCTGTTTAGAAATCATGACCTCACTCATATGTGGAATCTAAAGAAGTTTTCCTCTTAGAAGTAGGGAGTAGAATAGTAGTTACCAGAGGCTGGAGAGGGAAGGGAAGGAAAAGGAAGAATGGAGGGAAACTGGTCAATGGGTATTAGGTGACAGATAGGAGAAAGAAGTTCTGGTGTTCTATTGCACAGTGAGGTGACTATGGTTAACAATATTTTATTGAATGTTTGAAAATAGCTAGATGAGAGGATTTGAATGTCCTTATCACAAGGAAAGTATAAATGCATGAGGTGATGGATATGCTAAATACCCTGACTTGATTATTACACAGTGGACATATATCATGTCTCACACACAAATATGTGAAGTTACTGTGTCAATTAAAAAAGTGAGCAAAAATACTTAAAGTAAAAGTAAAGACTCTTCTTTTCCCATTCCTGTTCATTTTCCCTGGCAAATTGCTCATCTTTCCTTGACACCAAGCACCCTGAAATGTCACAGTAATGTACCTTGACGGCAGTCCGTTCTCCACCACACCCCACCCACAGGCCCTTTCAATCTGGAAACTCATCTCCTTCCGCTGTAGAAAATATTCTTGGATTGTTTTATTGATTATTCCCTCTTCTGGATTTAGTCTCTTCTCTCTGTAGCTGGGTTTTGAATGGTAAAGCACATCATTTGATTCTGTGACTTAAAACACATCTTTTGAAAAATGCTTTCATAGAGATATCTTACTCCTTCCCCTACATGTTTAATCTTCATAAAGGAATGCTCCTTTTATGCAGCATTCATAGATCTGATGATGTTAATGTGATTTTCCATGTATAAGTTGCATTTTTT